>NC_079490.1:44258217-45506916 GCF_020520425.1 Spinacia oleracea
AGGCCTTGGGGCTCAAGCAATTGAACATGGACTGATTTGAGGGAAGGAGAGGAAGTCAAAACTTCCTGGTTCATGCGTGGAGAGCAAGGGAAATAAAGCAGAAATTCCCCCCCCCCCCCTTTTTTTATTTATTTAATAAATTCACAATTTTGGCAAAATTCAGAAATTGTTTGTAATTTTCAGAAATTGCTAAAAATATAAATGTTTATTTAAAATAATTTCTTAAAAATTATCGTTAACGAAAAATAAATAATTTCAGTTTATAAATTTATCGTTTAAAATAAATCGTAAAAACGATTAAAATAACGAAATTCGATTATTCGTAATTTAACGAAATCAAGTTAATAAATATTTTTAATTTTAATAAATCGAATTTAAAATTTCGGGGTATTACATCCTTACCCCTTTAGAAAAAGTTTCGTCCTCGAAACTGGAGCTCAGTAGAACTAGCCATTCATAGAAATCATACAATTCATACTTATTCGTTCTATTCGCTATACAAACATGGCGGAATATCATTATAACATAATCATTCATATTAAAATTCATACATCTTATCGTTTCTAAACGAATAACTGGGGATATTTCGCTCTCATTTGCGCTTCGACTTCCCATGTAGCTTCAGATGTCAAGTGATTGGCCCACAAGACTTTAACCATTGGAATTACTTTGCTTCTAAGTCGTTTCTCTCTTCGTTCTAGAATTTCAATTGGTTTCTCCTCGTAAGTCAAATCGTTTCGCAACATCAAGGGTTCGTGCGTAATCACATGGCTAGGATCAGGAAAATATTTTCTTAACATCGACACGTGGAACACATTATGCACCTTTTCCAAGTCGGTTGGTAAAGCTAGTCGATAGGCTACTGCACCTACTCTTTCTAGTATCTCATATGGCCCGATGTATCTTGGGCTCAACTTTCCCGTTTGACCAAATCTCATTATTCCTTTCGTTGGCGAAATTTTCAAGAACACGTGATCTCCAACCTCAAACTCTAGTTGTCTTCTTTGTTGGTCCGCATAACTCTTTTGCCTACTTTGCGCTGCCATCATTCTTGATTGGATTAAACGAATCTGGTCAGTAGTTTCTTGAATTAATTCTGGTCCTATAACACGTGCCTCATCGATATCACTCCAACATAATGGTGTTCGACATTTCCTTCCATAAAGTGCTTCGTAAGGTGCCATTCCAATGGTGGCCTGATAACTGTTGTTGTACGAAAATTCAACCATAGGCAGAAACTTTTCCCAGGTTCCTTGGAAATCTAAAACACATGCTCTCAACATATCCTCAACAATTTGGTTAGTGCGTTCTGTTTGTCCATCAGTCGTTGGATGAAATGCAGTACTGAAGTTAAGTTTCGTCCCAAGAGCTTTCTGCAATTCTTTCCAATAGGTTGATTGATATCTCGTATCACGATCAGAAACAATCGAACTAGGCACTCCATGCAATCGCACAATAGTGTTCACATATAGTTCAGCAAGTTGATCTAAACTCGAATTGCTCTTCATTGCTAAGAAATGCGCTGACTTTGTTAATTGATCAACAATGACCCAAATAGCATTCATTCCCTTGGTTGATCTTGGTAAACCTATGATAAAATCCATTGAAATTGAATCCCATTTCCATTCTGGCACATCCAGAGGTTGCAACAAACCTGCTGGTCTTTGGTGTTCTATCTTAATTCTCTGACACGTCAAACATTTAGCCACATATTCTGCCACTTCTTGTTTCATGTTGCTCCACCAATACACTTGCCTCAAATCCTTATACATCTTATTTCCTCTAGGGTGAATCGAGTATGGTGAACTATGAGCTTCCTCTAAGATTCTCCTTTTCAACTTTTCATCATTTGGTACACATAATCTTCCCTGAAACCTTAACTTGCCATCTTCTTGAATGACAAAACCAGGTGACTTTCCACTTTCCACTTCACTCCTTATTCTTTCTAATTGCAAGTCTTTACATTGTGCTTCCTTAATCTCATCAATCAAAGTTGGCTTCATTACCAACACATTCAAGCAAGCATCTCCTTTGATAAACTCAATTTCCATCTTTTGTAGATCATCTTGGTTGACTCGGGAAAAAGTTAGGACAGAATTTAAGTGAGACTTCCGACTTAATGCATCTGCAACAACGTTAACCTTTCCGGGATGGTATTGAATATCAAGGTCATAATCTTTAAGAAGTTCTAACCACCTACGTTGCCTCATGTTGAGTTCTTTTTGGGTGAAAATATACTTAAGACTCTTATGGTCGGTGAAAATTTGACACGAAACTCCATACAAATAATGTCTCCAAATCTTAAGGGCGAAAACAACAGCTGCAAGTTCAAGGTCATGGGTAGGGTAGTTTTATTCATGAACTTTGAGTTGGCGTGAAGCATAAGCTATAACTTTTCCATTTTGCATTAAGACACATCCTAACCCATTCTTAGAAGCATCACTATAAATCACAAATCCGTCAGTTCCAGATGGAAGGGTAAGAATAGGGGCAATGGTGAGACGTTTCTTAAGTTCTTGAAATGCACATTCACAATCATCATTCCACACAAATTTGGTATTCTTTCTACCTAATCGGGTTATGGGTAAGGAAACCTTAGAAAAGTCTTGAACGAATCTTCGATAATATCCAGCTAAACCCATAAAACTCCGTACTTCAGGTACATTAGTTGGTCTAGGCCATTCCACAATTGCTTTTATTTTCTCAGGATCAACAGATACACCTTTCTCAGAGATAATATGACCTAAAAATGATATTTCCTTAAGCCAGAATTCACATTTCGACAACTTAGCATACAACTGGTTTTCAATCAACATATCTAACACTTTTCTCAGATGCTCCTCGTGTTCCTCATTACTCTTAGAATATACCAAAATATCATCAATGAAAACAACTACAAACTTATCAAGGTATGGTTTAAAAATACGGTTCATCAAATCCATAAATACAGCTGGCGCATTGGTTAACCCAAAAGGCATCACAACAAACTCATAGTGACCATATCTAGTTCTAAAGGCTGTCTTTGGAATATCCTCAGGTTTAATTCGAAGTTGATGGTAACCTGACCTCAAATCAATCTTAGAAAACACTTTTGCACCTCGAAGTTGGTCAAACAAATCATCAATACGGGGTAAAGGATACTTATTCTTAATGGTAATCTTGTTTAACTCCCGATAATCTATGCATAACCTCATAGTTCCGTCCTTTTTCTTTACAAACAAGACAGGAGCTCCCCAAGGTGAAACACTAGGTCGAATATATCCTTTTTCAAGTAACTCATCTAATTGTTTCTTTAATTCTTGTAACTCAGCTGGTGCCATTCTATATGGTGCCTTAGAAATAGGGGTGGATCCCGGAATTAATTCAATGCTGAAATCTAATTCTCTTGGTGGGGGCATACTAGGTATTTCTTCTGGAAAAACATGTGGGTATTCACAAATAACAGGTATGTCGGTAATGGAAGGTCCAGAGGTATTTAGGTCAATAACACTACACAGATAACCAGATAAACCACTCTCAATCATTTTACGTGCTCTCAAAGCATGGACAATTTGAATCGTTGGTTTTCTTACTAACTTATGGAATGAAACTCTATCTCCATCTGGCGTTTTAAGGGTCACACTTTGCCTCGAACAATTAAGGTTAGCTTCATACTTAGTCAACCAATTCATTCCCAAGATTACATCGAATTCAGATAGGTCAAAAGCTATTAAGTCTGCTCGAAACTCAACTTTCTCTATTACAATAGGGCAATCCTTATACATGGTTCTACATTTCACAATTTCTCCACTAGGAAGGGAAACACTCATAGCATGAAAGTCACAACATGGTTTCAAATTTAAACATTTTGCAAACAATGGAGAAATAAAGGAATGTGAAGCTCCGGAATCAAAAAGAACATGGGATGCTAAAGAATGGATAGAGAAGGTACCGGTGATAACATTATCATTCTCATCTGCCTCATCCTGTCTCATCACAAAAACTCTTCCAGATGGCGGTGTTCGGGGTGGGTTGCGGCTTGAACCACCTGTGTTGTTGTTGTTCCGACCACGATCGTTGTTAGTTGAAACTGGTCCTCTCGTGGTTGGGGTTACCTGCTTCGGACAATCTCTGATGTAATGATCATGGCTCCCACATCGAAAACAAGTGTTCGATCCTACACGGCATTCACTCTCGATGTGGCCTCTTCTCCCACATTTGGCACATTCTTGCGCCCTATTATTCTGGTTTCCACGATAACCTTGTCCTTTGTTTCCAACATCGTTCCTCCTTTGATTTCCCTGATAGCCTTGGTTAGGCTTCTTTGCTCCTCCTTGACTTTGGTTTTCATTTCTCCTTTTATACCCAACATTCTTCGCTTCTCGAAGCAGTACCACTCGCTCTACGTTAGCTGCAATATCAACCATATCCTGGTATGAAGTAAACCTCTGAGTGGACAACCTATCCTGGTACTTAAGGTGCAGACCTCGCTCGAAACGGTTCATCCTGGACTGCTCCGTCGACACCAAGTCTGGTGCAAACCTTGATAACTCCATGAACTTATTTGCGTATTCCAACACGCTCATTGTTCCTTGTTGCAAGTGTAGAAATTCATCTTCTTTTTGTTTCCTCAATAACGGTGGATAAAAATTGTCTCTCATTAACTTCTGTAATTCGTTCCAACCAAATCCAGGCCCATTCTTTCGTTCCTTGTTAACTTTCCACCATAATCCTGCTTGACCCGCGAAATCAACTCTCCATTTCTCAGGGCATTGCAGGGTTTCAAACAACTGATCAATGCGACTTATCCAATCCTCGAACTCAAATGGATCGGGATTGCCATCATAGGACGGTGGGTTGAGCGACGAAAAGTTCTTGAACATCGTTGCGCTCTCGTTCCCACTAACATCTTTCTTTTTCCGAGAATCATGGACTAATTCGGCCAACATTGCACTCACATTTTCCAATCGTTCCATCCTTTCCTCATGGCCATTAACAAGGACATACTCCTCGTGAGTAATGTCGTTATCATCGTGAACATGATGCTCGTTGCGAGCTCCGTTGGTAACATCGTTGATAGCATCGATGGTCGACATTCTGCATAACATATCTTATCAGGTTGAAGCGAAATAATAATATAAAATAAACCCTTTGATCCCGTTCCTACACTCACACTCATATTCATTTTAACTTAGGAAGATTTTAGAACATTCTTTTTAACTCATTCCTTAAAATTCTTTACTTAAAGCCTAATGAATTCTATTCGTGCGAAAACCCGTAAGGTTTAGCACTTATGGTCCAAAACCTTTGCTCTTGATACCAAACTGTAACGCCCCGACCTCTAATTCAATTATTAAAGCATAATTAGCAGCGGAATTAACCTAATTGGTCGGGACATTACCTGCCGTAACTTCCTTTTCGGAAATTACAAGGCAAACATCAATCATAAGCCATTGGCAAATTTGCCAAAAAGGACCTTTTATAACTCAAATTTTGCGAGAAAGGACCTTATATAATTTTTTTTGTGAAAACACACCTTAAATTATTATTTTTTGCGAGAAAGGACCTAAGGGAAGTTTCCGGCATTGGTTGAGCTTTTCCGGTCATTGACTTGCACGTGAGCAGCACGTGTGGCTTACGTTGGCTAAAGACATTGATTTTCCCGAGTCTTGAATTTTCAAACTTGACTTTATTTCGATTTTTTTTTTCAACTTTAGGTTTTAAAGCTTAGAATTTTGGAGGAAAATTGGGTGTGATTAGCAAACTAAAGTCACACGTGCAAGTCAATGGCCGAAAAAGCTCAGTCAATGCCGGAAATTTACTTTTGGTTATCTTTCGCAAAAAAAATTACATTAAGGTGTGATTTCACAAAAAAAAAAAATTATATAAGGTCCTTTCTCGCAAAAAAATTTACGTTAAGGTGTGATTTCACAAAAAAAATTATATAAGGTCCTTTTTCGCAAAATTTGGGTTATAAAAGGTCCTTTTTAACAAATTGGCCTAAGCCATTAAATACTCCAAAATATATATAATAATCCTTTATATTATCAAAATAAAAGTACATAACTTACTAAAAGTCTTTAATTAAAACTATTAAAACTTTAAGCATAAACTAGGTGAATATTATTAACGTGAAATTCCTCGCCACTACTCGTGTCCATCGTCCTCATCAGTACCTAAAACGGAAAACAAAAACGGTGAGCCGAAGACTCAGTAACGAACTATTCTAGCAGCGGTAATTCATTTCAACTCATTTTATTCAATAACACAGGGAGAATAGAATGGGTAAAACATTTAATCAAAACATCATATTTAATTCATTCATAAACTTTGGAATTTAACATGCTAGTTGTCGGCAAGTACGAACCGTGAAGGAATTCTCCACTAGGCCTGGGTCCATAAGAGACTGGGCTCATCATCGTAACATGGGCCTGGGCCCTGAGCCTGGGCTCATAACCATGGGAGCCTGGGCTCGTGATCCATGGGTGGACAGATGTCCGTGGTGCATGCATGACCGGTAGATAGGAAGATGGTAGTTTATATACTGCCAGACAAACCAGGTCTTTCACTTTCATTTATCATGTTGTATGTAATTTTACCAAGCCTTGGCTTGTATTTCAGTTGAAATAACATAACCCTTTTTAGATCATAAAACATCATTTAGATCCTGGGATCCATAAAACATCAATTCTTTCATAACATTGCATATAACATCATTTTATGAGAAAACTCAATCTAATCATATTATAGGAAACAATTCAATCAAATCATATTTCATCCCACAATCCATAAAACACATCAAAACATTTAATTCATAAATTCAATCATAACGTCATAATTTCATAATACATTTATAAGGGGATTGCGGGTACTAGCAATAGCCGTTATCTCACTTCCACGACTTTGCTAAGGATTTTCGTTGGTTCGTTCGTCCGAGCTCCGAGTCCAATTTCTTTAAAAATATTAAACAATTGAATTAGTACTAGATTGATAAATAATTTAAATCAATATTTTATAAATCATAAATTTTATAAGTAATAAATTTATAAATAAAGAATTTTAATAAAATTATAATTTCGAAATTTAACGAAAATGTTGTTATTAATCGAATTTTCAATCGAAATACATATATATTTTATTAATCGATTTTCATGTAAATAATATTAAAAATTCCTTTTTGTGCTAATTCGGGCTAGTAATTTATTTTAGTAAAAACGATAATTAAACCTGAAAATAATAAACAATTCATTAGTAAATAATTATACGATAAAACTTTGTTGAAACGTGAAAATTAGTAATTAGGAAATCTGAAAGTAACAATTCAGTTTTCAACTTACCAAGGCCCAATTGAAATGGCCCAAATCCTTAAATTGGGTTTGAGGGAGGATAAAAATCAAGTTTCAAAAGGAAACTGATTTCCTTTTTTTTTTGAATGGGGCACGAACAGGGGCAAGGGGAAGGGAACGAATGAGGAGGAGGAGAAAGAGGAGGGAGGAAGGGAGGCTGGTTGGGGTGGGTGACGCCGGTTGATGCGACGGCGATGGTGACGGTGGTGGAGCGGCGGCGCAGCAGTTAAGGGGGGGGGGTGGTGATTTGAGAAACAGGGGAAGCAGGGGAGGGGAAGGTGCGAGGGAGAGGGAGGACGACGGGGTGGTTCTGGGCGGTGGTTTGGTGGACGTGGTTGTTGATGGTGGTCGGAGGAGTAGAGTGGTGCTGGTGGTGTGGTGGTTGTGGTGGTGGCGTGGGGCCGGTGGTGCAGCGAAGGAAAGGAGGGGAAGAAAAGCAGGGGGAGGGCAGGGGGTTCGTGCGGGTGTGTGTGTGGATGGTGGTCTGGGTGGCTGGGGGCGTTTGTGACTGATAGGTGGTGAAGGTGGGTGACGGTGGACGGTGGTGGTGGTGGCTGCCGGAGGTGGTGGTGGTTCGATTTTAGGAAGAACAAGGAAGAATTGTTTTCAGTTTTGTGGATTGATTTTGGTATTGAAATTTATCAGAAATTGGAGGGATTTTGTAATTTTTGAAAGGATTCTAGAAGGGGGAAGGCCTTGGGGCTCAAGCAATTGAACATGGACTGATTTGAGGGAAGGAGAGGATGTCAAAACTTCCTGGTTCATGCGTGGAGAGCAAGGGAAATAAAGCATAAATTCCCCCCCCCCTTTTTTTTATTTAATAAATTCACAAATTTGGCAAAATTCAGAAATTGTTTGTAATTTTCAGAAATTGCTAAAAATAGAAATGTTTATTTAAAATAATTTCTTAAAAATTATCGTTAACGAAAAATAAATAATTTCAGTTTATAAATTTATCGTTTAAAATAAATCTTGAAAACGATTAAAATAACGAAATTCGATTATTCGTAATTTAACGAAATCAAGTTAATAAATATTTTTAATTTTAATAAATCGAATTTAAAATTTTGGGGTATTACACTTAACTTGCTCTGGAATATTGCCTTCATCTTCTAAGATGTTTTTCTTGTTGTGTGGAAGTTGATAGTCATTGTTGCCCTTGTGTTTTAGAATTTCATTCCCAACATATTGTAGTGTCATCCACGCATTATATAATGTCTTTGGATGCAGTTCATTAAAAGCACCAGTAACTTCTCCACTTAAGTCTTCCACTGTTTTGGGAATTTTCTTGTGCATTAGTGATTGTATTAACCTAAAAAACCTCAAGTCAAAGATGTTGCAATCTGGACTATTTGCTGGTTGTTGAGTCAATACAAAAGTAAACACATATTGTTAATTGGTAGTGTTGTTACCATTCAGGATCAGATTGCAATATGTGTGCCTTTGCATTGTCTTGAATTATGTAGATCACCTTTTCCCCTTCACGAGGTGTCGACTTTTCTTTGATGGATGGAATTAACTTGTTGATTAGCATGACCCTGGTTGTTATTTGATTGACTGACGTCACCGGTTTAGTTTCAATTGCCATCTTCACTCTTTTGGTTGATGTTCTCTTTCCTGTTATTGCATATGTGAATGGAAATATACCTAGTTTTCCATCAAATTCACACTGTCCATCTTCACCCCATCTTGGCCATGCTACTTCTTCCATGAAAAAGAACTTGGTATTTTAGTTCTTGACTTTGCACTTATGTGTGAAAAGGGTCCATCGTTTGCAAGATAGACCCTTTGACTTTTCTATGTTAGAGAGAACCATTTCTCATCAATGTAAATCAAGTCATACATGCTGTAATATGTTGGATCATGTGGTATAGAGTTATCTAGTATCATTCTAAGTACCCACCTCATCCTTGCCATCTTGCATTCTTCTGAAATACCTGGATGCAAGGGACTAGAGTGTGGTTTAATAATCTTTCTCTTGACTAATCTCCAAACTGATCCCCAAATTGCGCATCTTTGCAAGATCACTAATGCATGTTCTGCATGAAGGAAATAATGCCCTTGGTCCAAGTATGCATTCAATGCTAAGTCTAATAAATGCGGTTCAGTATTAATTAATTATGCAAGTTAGTAATTCAGTGAGATCAAGTGAGCTGAATGTCTAGCTAGAGGCCGCTTCAGTTCAAGTTGAATTAATAATATTAATCCACAGCTTACTCTTGACTGAACCCGTAGGGTCACACAAATAGTACGTGAACAGATCAAGTATTTAAGTGAATTAAATACTCCATTTATGAATATTCGAAATCGACGGATCTTGGTTCCAGTGGGAGCTGAAATCGTCAAAAGGCAAATTATGAATACTCCGGAAACGACGATATTGCCAGAAACGGAAATATGGATCGAAACGGAAATATAAATATTATCCAAGTCGTAGACGTTGCCGGAAACGGAAACATGTTACGTATCGGAAAATATTATTGGAAATGAAAATATTGCCATAATTGGAAATATTGTCGGGAACGGAAATATTGCCGGAATCGGAAAAATTATCGGAATCGGAAATAAATTTCGGAATCGGAAATATTAAATATTTGTTCGAAACGGAAATAAATTCCGGAATCGGAAATATTAAATATTGTTTGAATCGGAAATGAATTCCGGAATCGGAAAACGAATCAGAAGCGCGACGTACGAAATAATCATCGGACGAGCTTGCTAGACGCAAGGCCCAATACGAAGCTAGGCCCGCGCCTAGCGAAGCCCGTGCGCACAGCAGCAACGAGCAAGCCCAGCCACGCCAAGCAAGGCAGGCCCAGCCGAGCACGAAGCAAGGCCAGGCCCAACCAAGCAAGGCAGGCTGGCAGCAGCGCCCAAGCAATGGGACGCGTGACTGCCAGCGCTGCTGAGCCGAGCCGCGCACAGCGCGCCCATTCGTGGGTTGCGTGTGTCGGTGTGTGTGTTTAACTCCCCGACTTTTCGGTACCTTAATTATTGGTAATAAACCGTACTTTACTGATCATTGACAGCGGAATTAGGCTTAATTAATCATGGGACCTGTGGGTATGGACCCACATATAAAATAATCCTTAATAACATTCCATAAATAATACAACTTTCCCAAAAATAAATATAAATCAATATTCTTATAACAACCTCAGTAACAGGATTTCCATAATAAGTAATTTCTCATCTCGATATCTCCATAATAAATTACCATCTCCAGTAATAACTCTCATTTGAGCAACTTGAGCTCCTTAATCGAACCTGTACATCATCATAAAAATAGGAAATAGGAAAAACACAGAAAAATCTAAAAATGAGTGGAAAGCTCAGTAATATTACTCCAGCCCGTCAAAACAGTTTTATTTTGAAAATCATTTGGCACATATCAATCATTAGCATTTATTGTTCGGAAATAACTAACTTAATCTCGTTATCTTGAAAACTGTGTCGGCAAGGAATCATTTCCCTTACAGCTCATTGGCAAGTACAGGCTTTGGCGGGACTTTTCTTACATCTTTCCAGGGGGGAACTGGTTCCCTTTAACTTTAACTTTGACTTTAACTTGCCTCCACCTATAACTTGCCCATTTACTAGTTCAGTTCACTTTTCCAGGCCGACAAAAGCAACATCGTATTTCTTTAAAATAACTTTATAAAAATCATAATTATTCCCGAACAATTAACATCATAAAATTATAGTAACATATTATCATAATCGTACTCATAAAACTTTAACTCATACATCATAGCATCATCACATAAATCACGTAATATTCACATAGTGATCATTTAATCACACATATTGCATATACAGGCATATAAAACTTAAATGCTGAACATAAACATAATATATTTTTACATATGGGCATATATATAATTGCTGGACATAAAAATTACATAACATATACGGACATGTAAGATAAAATGCTAGACATAATAATTACCTTGACCGGTTATCCTTAACCGCCTTACTTAGATTCCAATAATCAACATCCTTAAGCTCTCACCATTAGTGGCCTCCATTAGTCACAACCTCAATATCACATAATAAAGATTTAATGTTAATCACTTGCTTATAATAAGTTATGGGTAATCTCCAATTAAATCTCCACTTAAAATTAGAACACTTACCTTTCCATAATAACCATAACTTATTTCCTTTAGTTTTGATAAATTAAAGCCCATAATTGTTTTACTCTTGAAAGAAAAATACGGTCCACCATTCCACTTGAAAGAAGGAAACCTACAGCAATTGATGCTTCCTTAATAAAGCTCAGCAAGGCCCACTCATGTTACAACCCCTTTTTAGGGTGCGTTCTGTTCAACTTATTCGACCTGAACTTATCTGAACTTATCTGAACTTATTGGAACTTATTGGAACTTATTGAAACTTTTAATAGTAGTAATAATAATAATAATAATAATAATAATAATAATAATAATAATAAATAATAATAATAATAATAATAATAATAATAATAATAATAATAATAATAATAATAATAATAATAACAATCCTTAGATTTTTTTGAGAGCACTCCCAATTGAGGGGTTAGGGCAGACGATGCACCCAAGGCAATTCAGGTGTGTTTTGTGTTATTGCCTTGCGATTCCTATGTTCCCTCCTGACTTTACTTGCCCTTGCTGCTCTTCCAAAATCATAGATCGTTTCGGGGATCACGCAGTGCATTGTGGTAATGATGTTGGCCTGAAGTTCCGCCATAACTTGGTTCGAGATGTGTTAGGGGATATTTGTTCGCAGGCTGGGGTTGTTGTGCAGAACGAGGTGCCTTTAGGGTTTCTGTCTGAGAAAGGGAAAGATCTCCGACCTGCAGACCTTCTTGTCTACTCTTGGGACAAAGGAAAAAATGTCTGCTTAGATGTCACGGGTATCTCTCCATTCACCGGGCCAGGAGTTGATGCTTTTGCTCCTGGGTTGCTGTCGCTAATGCTGTTGCCAGGAAGAAGAAGAAGTATGAAGCGAAGTGCATAGACCACAGATATGGTTTTATCGCTTTTGCTTTCTCCACTCTTGGAGAAGTGGGGAGTGATGTCCTCGAGATCATGGCCAGGGTCGCACGGGTTGCTCAGAGTAACACGACTACTGCTAACATTCTTTCTTTCCTTTTTCATCGATTGTGTTTTGCTTTGAATAAGGGTGTCGGAGCCCAATTAGTGGCTAGACTCCCATCCAACTCTGTGTAATCGCTTCATTTTTTTATAATAATAATAATAATAATAATAAATTAAAATTATTATAATAATAATAATAATAATAATTATTATTATAATAATAAATAAAAATAATTAAAATAATAATTAAAATAAAGACAAATAATAATAATGATTATTATTAATAACAATAAATAAAATATTAAAATAAATAAAATAAATAATAAAAAATAAATAAAAATAAAAAATAAAAAATAAATAAAATAAAAATAAAAAAATAAAAAAATAATTAATAATTAATAATAATAATTATTTAATAATATATTAATATATATATATAATAATTAATAATAACAAATAACGTTTTCAGATTTTTACGGGTACGGCCGTACGGGTTGAAACGGGTTCGGATTTTAACGTGTTCGGGTTTTTATGGGTACGGGTTGAAACGGGTTTAGGATTTTACGGGTATGGGTTGAAACGAGTTCGGGTTTTAACAGATCCTGGATTAAACGGGAACGGGTTAAAACGATTTCGGGTATTAACGGGTACGGGAACGAGTTGAAAAGGGGCTGGGTTTAAACGGATTTGAGAATCATATCGGTGATCTTCATGTCAGATCGGGTAAATCGGGTTTGAATGTAATGGGTCAATTTTCGCCGAATTTGGGTTCTTATCGGTTCGGGTTAATATCGTGTCGGGTTATTTATAATCATAATAGTAATATTTCACTAATAATAATAATAATAATGATAATAATAAGAATAATAATAATAATAATATTAAGAAGAAGAAGAATAATAATATAAGAAAAATTATGTAATTATTATTTAATTATAAATTATTATTATTATTATTATTATTTATTATTATTATTATTATTAATATTATTATTAATATTATTTATTTCTTATTATTAATAATAATATTATTATTATTATTATTATTATTATTTATTATTATTATTATTTATTATTATTATTATATTATTATTATTATTTTTATTTATTATTATTATTATTATTATTATTTATTATTATTATTATTATTATTATTATTATTATTATTATTATTATTATTGTTGTTGTTGTTGAATCTTATTGGAACTTATTGGAACTTATCTGAACTTATTGGAACTTATTGAAAATTATTGGAACTTATTGGAACTTATTGAAACTTATTGGAACTTATTGGAACTTATCTGAACTTATTGGAACTGAAACTTATTTTTTTAAGGTGAACAGAACGCATCCTTACTTCACATCAATTTGTCAGGAGATGAAAAATACAGTAGCATGCAATGAAAAATCAAAGCAGCGATGAAGCACATACGACAACCACGCCGGAAAGACGGATCACCGGTGAGACGAGGCGGCGAAGGAAGAGGTCGCCGGCATCAAGTGGTGGCAGCGCTGGCGGTGCCGCGGTGGTGAAATAGAGGAGAGATAAAATGGGTTGTAAATGGTAAGATGGTTTGGGTTTTTGGGTTTATAAATTTCTGGGTTAAATTGATGTTCTTTATGGGTATTTTTGGGCGAAATTAGAAGCTCCAATTAAATGGAAATGGATGTCAATACCCACGAATTAGAGGAGAATAAACAATGAAAATTTTGATCAACAAATTCATAAATGGAGATGAAATTGTGAGGTTGAAGATGACAAAAATTGAAGTGCTATTTATATTGATTATTAACATAGATGAGTCATGGAATGTGAAGAAATTCTTGAACATTTGTCACTCTTAAAATGCTTCAACTTACACGTATGAAGGAAGAAGAAAATTGATTTTGCAAGCTCATGTATTTGGACTGATTTATGGGAAGAAGAAAAGTCAAAAACTTGAATGACAAATACTCCATATTACACGTATGAAGAGGAAGGAAAATTGAGACTTTGGTCTCCTTAGAAATTTGAAGGCAAAAATGGAAATCAGATTTATCAAAAATAAAATTAGGCTTCAATAATGATATTATGTCACAATAAAATGGTAGACATAATAAGATAATTAAAATATATCGGAAAAATTTAGGATGTAATTACGTGAATAATAGTAATTACAGATTAATAAAAGAGGCTTAAAATACGTGGTGTTACAGTGGTGTGTGTTCGTGCAACGCTTCGAATCCTTAAACGCTTAGGATTGTCCGATTAATTGTTTTCCTAAATCCACGAGAGTTAGTTGTTTGATTAAACACTAAAAACCAAAGGATTAATTTAAGTAGAATTCTAATCGAATTAGTAAATTGAATCCTAGTGGAAATCTAAGTCCGATATTTCCTCCCTATAAATAGGTGATACATAATCACAATTTATAACACATCAATCACAAGTATTCATATAGTTTAAGATTAAACTAACTTAATAATTTTCCAATATAATTAAGTTTCGAATAACATAAAACCTTAGATAATATTCTAGTTAATTGAATCTAAGGCGGATCCGAACGTGTTGTGGACTATCTACGGAGGGACGACACTTGAAGTCCTAAACTTGTTCTTGTTCGGTTCGGGAGCAGCTAGGGAAGGCACGCGTCACATGTATGTATCCTAAATTATGCTAATTGACTATGTGGCAATTAATTTGGATTCCTGGCTTTATGGTTTTTCCGCATGAAATATATGTTTTATACTTGTCATAACCTCACAGTGGTATCACGAGCCTCTAATTAATTCCATAATCAATTATAGTTAACATGGTTAAATTTTATAAATTTGCAATGAATTAAAGGGGTGATTAATTTCGTTGTATGTAATTAATTGCAAATTCGTGCGATTATTTAATTATACTCCATATGTTCGCAGGATTTTCGGCAGTTTAGTCAATAATGGTCCGAATCGTATAATTTTATAGTGAATTTCGCATGTAAATGATGTTTTAAAATTTTGACTAAAATCAAAGATTTGATGCCGAACCCAGAAATCCCAAATTCGAAGCTGTAGGGGGTGTTTTTGGAGTTTTCCCCTACGGGGGCGGTTGTTTTAGAAACCTTCGTATTTTTGTACTTTGTAGGAGTCACCACCAAACATTGTTTAGGGTCTTGTTTGGAAAGACCGTAAATGACTCTATTAGGATAAGACTTGAATCTTCGAAACGGATGGGTGAGATCCGGGCAAGGGAACGAGATGCTTATTCAAATAATTCAAGTGCGTGACACAACATTTTCGAAAATACCCTAGTTTAGACTATGTGGGTTTGAATTTAGGACAAATTGAATTTCTACTTTGTATGGCAGTCACTTTGCTTTAAAGTTAATTTAAGGGAACCTAAGATCGGTTTGTCCAAGAAATTATCTTTGTTAAGCGTGATGTAACCTTGTATTTTGTTGTATTTAGCATGTGCGGTGATGAAAGCAATAAAGCAAATAAAGCAACATCCCAATAGTAAATAAGTGCGGAATTATTAAATACAAGACCCCCTAGAGATGGACTAGGGAGTAGGTCCACATTTCCTAGAAGGACTAGGCAAGTAAAGTTGCGGAATTAAAAGTGCGGAATTGAAATGCGTTATTGGAAGTGCGGAATTGAAAGGTGCGGAATTGAAATTGCGGAATTAAAATTGCGGAATTGAAATGTGCATAATTAAAATTGCAATATTGAAATTTGTACTTGGGCACATGAGGTCCGAACGCCAAACGGCTACTTAAAAATAAGTGCGCTCGACACGAATTCAAAGCCAAAAATCTCAACTTGGGAGAAGTTGCTCATCCCAAAGTATCCTAGATTTTGCCTATAGAACTTGAACTTGAAAGTTTGAATCTTGAAATATTGAACTTGAAATACTTGAACTTGAACTTGAAATATTGAACTTGAACTTGAAATATTGAAATTAAGAGACTTGAATCTCAAAGATCGGGCCTTTTAATGTTGAAAAGGTTATCTTTGATGTGCTCTTGTTTTGAAAGAATCCTAGTTTAGGGAAGTAGTCATGAGCAACCCTAAACATTGTTGGATCTTGAAATTTGAAAACTTGAACTTATGTATTGAAAAATGGAGTCTTGAATCTCAAAGAATAAACCTTTAAAAGTTAGAAAGGCATCATCTTTGATTACTCCATGCTTGAAAATGATTCTAGTTCAAAGAAGTGATTACAAAAAACTTTGAACATCCTTGAATCTTGAAAGTTTGCATTTTTGTATTTTGAAAAGTTTGGATTTTGAAAAGATGTATGATTGTTGCAAGTGACATTTTTAAGAGTAAAAATGCCAACTTACTAATCATTTTGAAAATAGAAAATCAAGACATCATTGAATAGATTAAGGTTGGTGTGAGGGGGTCGAAAAAGCACGAGGCTAATGCGTGACCTTGTCCCTCGTGGGTGTGACGATTCTTTTTATTCAATCAAGTGTAATTGGATTTCCTGTGAGTATACACCCAATTGACTAGTAATATAGGAGTCGCCATTCAGTTTTTAACGACAATGAGAAAAACTGACAAAACCCGGTTATCGTGACATAAAGGGAGTGCAATTATGTTTGACCACGACGGCCGTAGGTTCCCTTGTGATCCCTGGTGTGGGGATCTCTCAATATACACCCGCAAGGTAGAGATTGAGGGTTCGGGGGACTGTAACTACCGAGAGGAGTACTTCGCTCGTCGATAACTCCAGAGGCAGGATATCCTTACTAGCTCAGCATAAATAATTGAAGGGACATGCATTAACTATTAAACTAATCTGAGTTGATTTTAGCAATATGCAACAAATAACACTAATTCGATCGTGATTATCTGATTTAAGTAGCATTAAAGGACCTAGCATGATAATCCGATTTCCCAAAAATATTATATTTGTTAGGCGTGATAGAACAATCAGATTAGGTTAGTTTAACAGTTCATAAAAAGGGCGAGGAAAGCAGTTAAATCATCGAAAAGGGGCACGTTACGACGCACCCTTGAGAGGTGCGTCGCGGTTCTCAGAAAACTAACCACTTTGAGTTTGCTATTTCTCCTTTTTATTTAACGAATCTCAATTATGGGACAGGATACGTTCTGTTCGATTTATGGATCGATTGCGACAGAACGCGTGAACAGTTTCGCAGCGAGAGGCTTAGGCTAAGGGTTGGAGTCAATACTCTGAATATAATTGTGTGTTGTTGTGTGTCCTTTCACGTCGAATTTAGGGGCCTATTTATAGGGAAGAGTTCGTGGAAAGATAGAATTGCAGAGTTCTAATCCACAAAGAATTAGGAAAAAACACGTACCAGGTATTTTCAGCGCCCAGAGCCAGGCGTTGAAAATAGGGTCTGGGCTGTTTTCTTTAGTCAGATTCAGATTCCTGAAATCCGTAGAGTTTGAGATTAATTCGAGTCTTTTAGCGCGTTTCAATTTTATGACGGAATGCTTCTGGGCCCGTTACGAACTCTAGGCTCGTTAGGATTTTAATTAATACGTAACTCTTATTTCCGAATCCTATTAGGAATAGGATTCTCGCGGTTTTCTATCTCATTTAGGATTTATGTTGGAGTGCAACACCTAATTCTGACAGGTTTCTATCCTTTATGATTTGCCACTTTTAGAAGCTACCTTTTACGGCAATTACTATTTTTAGCAGGTTTCCATAAATAGCAGGTTTCGGGTGAAATGAAATGGGGAATCGAGATTCGTTTATTTTATAGGAGATGCGTTGTCAAGTGGAGTTTTTATGCTTTTATCATCGAACCTTTCCCTTGCGGGAACGGGGACAAAAGTAGGTGTCTACAGTTAGCCCCCACTTTGACTGAGTCTTGGAGTAAGACGATGGTCAAAGTATTAGACGGAGTGCGTCACACAAGCCATGGTGTATGTGACCTGTTTTGCGAGGGTCTCACGAGCCCCCGAGTGATAACATTTGACTTAAGGGTCATCACTTGAAGTATCGACATATCCCTCACGTGTCATTGGGATTTGTCAACTGATAGTATAGAAACTTCCTCACTTTGTCATTGGAAGGATCTAAAGGTGCGTAGAAACTCCCTCACTTTGTCATTGGGAGTAGCTACAGATGTTTTCGAAATTAAAGCTGTAAAGTGTAATTGGGCCTGGCCAAGCCCAATCACGAGGTAAAACGTTTTTAAAGATTCTCATTTTCAGGGCTAGCTAAACGAGAAAACCCCCTTGTTTTTATAGGACGTAAAACGAAGGAAAATCCAGCACATCGTTCTTTTTTGGAAAAACGGAAAACCAATCCTTTAATTTTTGGAAAAAGGGAAAACCGAAAAAGGTTATCGCTGCAGCGACTAAGGACCTGCGCGGTTAGTGACGCAAACCCCGCCCGCTGAAGGTGGGCGAGCCTGTCCGCTGAGGGTGGACGCCCCGTCCGATAGAAGTGGACGAATCTGTTTTGATATTTTGAAAATAAGGACCTACGCGGTTTGTGACGTAGACCCCGCCGGCTGAAGATGGCGAACCTGTCCGCTGAGGGTGGACGCCCCGTCCGATAGAAGTGGACGAATCTGTTTTGAAATTTTATTTTGTTTTTTTGAAAATAAGGACCTACGTGGTTTGCGCCGTAGACCCCGCCGGCTGAAGATGGCGAACCTATTTTAAATTTGAAGATTTTATTTCTTTCGAAAACTGAGGACCTGCGCGGCTAGTGACGCAGATCCCGCCCGCTGAGGGTGGGCGAGCCCTGTCCGCTGAGGGTGGACGTCCCTGAATTCGTTTTCTTTTTGATTTGGGAACTCGCGCGGTTTGTGACGCGATTCTTGCCTGACTGAAGATGGGCAAGTTCCTATTTCTTTGGTTCTTTGGATTTCTTTTGAGAATTTCTTTTATTCATTCTTGCAAGAGCGAATTCTTTCGAGGGGTGCTCGAATTTAGTTGTAACCTGAACGTGGGCTGACAACGTGTTCAGACGGATCTTTGTCTTGCGACCGTCCGCTTTCGTGATTTTGAGCTAGTCTTTACGACTCGACTTGGTCTTTGATCAGAGGACCGTGCACAAGCGTCAGTGACGTCCTTTCGATGAGGTCGAACCTATTGTTGTTCTTTTTTTTTTTTGAGATATCCAAACATGATATGGTGTATGGCGCAGTCCGGGAATGTAACTTTGATCGCGCGCTCCTCGTTGGAGTCTATTTTTTTCGCGAGCCCCCAAGCACTGGGGCTCGTCGGTTGTTTTTCGCATCTTGTAATCATGTTTGGGGTCATGCTCGTATGTGCGAGCGACCTTCTATAGTAGTGTACTACTTTAGCGAAGCCGTGGAGTGCGACTTTAGTTTTCAGGCGACATCCGGTTTTAGCTTGGCCCGGATTAACCCTTTGACAGACAAACATTTTTTATTTGGAAAACCAATGATTTGACGACACATATTTTTGGTGTTTCGAAGAATGACCATGATATTTAACTTGCTTTTTTTTTTGAAAGTGTACACAAGCATTTTCTGAGACGAGTCTAAGTTTCAACTAAGTTTTTATATTTTTTTTGCTTA
The DNA here is from genome assembly GCF_020520425.1 of Spinacia oleracea. Taxonomy (NCBI): domain Eukaryota; kingdom Viridiplantae; phylum Streptophyta; class Magnoliopsida; order Caryophyllales; family Amaranthaceae; genus Spinacia; species Spinacia oleracea. The sequence continues at coordinate 44,278,125 of NC_079490.1, forward strand.
TTTGGGAGCTAAAGGTGCTTTGGGCTTGATCTTACTTGCAATAGGGCCTCGTGTTTTAGCAACACGGTCTTAGGTCCTTTCCTATTCCGTGTTTTGTGAAATCTGGGCCTTGGGCTACATTTTCAGCGCCCAAGTTCAGGCGTCAAACATTTCGGCGCCCAGGCGTGGGCGCTGAAAGTCCTTTCCTGGTAATATTTGACTTTCGGATTTCCTAACACGTTTCCGAATGGGATCAAGATGTCATGGGGTGCGTTCAGCTATATATAGGGGCTAGATACGTCCTTATTTTCCACCACTCTCAAATTCTTTCTCTCTTCTTGCTGTGCTCTAATTATTTACTGCTTTTGCCATGTCGATCCCTACTTTCTCACTCCAACGGACTGTTAGGCGTTGGCTACGGGCCCTTACTCCCACAGAAAAAGCTTTGTTAAAAGAATACCACTTAGAGGCACTTTTAGGTTTACAACAAATTAATATTGATTATAATTTTCTGCATGCTGCTCTAAGCTTTTGGGACTCCGATCATCATGTTTTTGCCTTTCGGGGTAATGAAATATGTCCTTTGCCTGATGAATTTGCTGCGATCCTTGGTTATCCTACTAATGCTACTCCTGTTACCCCTGGCACTATTGAAGAGGGTAAAACAACCATAAGGGCTTTCCTAGGGCTAGATGATAACATGTTTGCTGAAATTGTTGTAGACGTTAAGGTTAACTTGGCAAAACTTGTAAAACATCATTTTAGGACTAGTAAGAATATGACCGAACAAAAATTGAACATTCGAGCCCTTGTATTTTGCTTGTTGAATCATTACTTGCTGTCGAATAATAATGGTGAGTTCGGTGACATAAGGTTGATCCCCTTGATTAGCCAGATGGAAAGTTGCTATTCTATTATGCCGTTGGTTGTTGCCGAGACTTTGCTGAGTGCGGATGAACTGAAGAAGGGCGCCAAATCTGAACATTTTAAGGGGAGCCCCCTATTGCTGCAGGTAATCGATCTTTTCCTTGCGCACATGTATGTTTTTCTTGCATATATTTCTTTTTGCATGGGGCTGAGTTTCAGCGCCCAGGGCTGGGCGCTGGAATATTCTGCGCTTGGTCCTGGGCGTTGAAACTGCGCCCCAGGAACCGTTTTTTCTTTCTTTTCATTCTTTTGATTCGATCGTACCTGTTTTTGCAGATTTGCCTTGCGGAACGGCTTAGACTTTTGGAAGCTCCTGCCGATCCTAAACATTATCGCCCTATAGCTTTGGGTAACCGAAAATACTTGCACCAAGGCCAGGACGAGGCCGAATGGACCTCCCTTTTTACTTATGGCATTTGTTCTATTAAGTGGGTGGTACCATGGTGGGGTTTGACTACTATGACAGGGGGGTCTGATGTATCGGTTTATGTTTCTTTGTTGGGGCTATCTCGTCCCATTTATATTTTCCCTTACCGAGTCATGCGTCAATATGGTTTAAGGCAGACTATCCCCTTTTCTGATACGGTACCACCTAAGGTAGCGGCCTTTTCACAAACACGGGTTTGAGCGTGGGCTAAGTATTATGATGGTATCCCGCGTTGGGCCGTAGCTACAAATGGCTTTGTGGGTCTTTCTGAAAATTACAAGTTGTGGATGAGCTCCGATGACAAAGATGTGAGGACCGAGGCTCGTAATGGGGAGCCGGCTGAGCTTTTGATACCTCGTATTCGTGTTAAGTATGAGGGTCCTGATTCTGCCAGACCTCGTACCTATAGTGTTAAGACTGTGAAAGCTCATCCTGATCGAAAGCGAAAGGAAGTTCCTCCCCGTTCCAGTTTCAGGCCTAAAAAGATGCCTAACATGAAGGGGCCTGCTGTTGTTAAAAGAAATGCAAGCTCTCGCGGAGATCGTCGCCGGAACAATGTATGGGTTAGGAAGGCTCAGCCGCCTGTAGAAACAGTGGATAGTCTAGTTGATGATAATAATCCTTCTCCCACCATTGTTTGTGCCCTTGAGGCTGAGCGGGCTATAACTGAGAATGTTTCTGAAGCCTTGGCATCTTTGGAAGTTAGTGTCCAGGAACCGGTTCTTATGGAGATTGATACTGGGGCAGCGCAGAAGACTATGGGGGTGGATCCTGCGAACATTGCTCTCTACAAGACTTTATTTGATGATCCAGAAGAACTAGAGTAGTGTAGTTCTTGCTAGGGTGTAGGTGCCCTCTATTTATTTCAGTCGTGTTTGTTTTTTATTTTTAGCACTCTGTTTTCCTTCTTATTATATTTTAATAAAGGCGTATTTTTAGTTTTCATTTAATTTTGTTTCTCCTTTTTTATATGTCTAACACTTTTTTACACAAAGAATATATTTTTTTATTATTATTTGGACCGAATCCTTGGTAAGGATTGCCTACGTATCTTGTCAGAATCAGATCGCGCGTAGTTCTAGCTTTAGAATAAGTTCGAGTATGCCGGATTTCGGTAGATATGTCCTGAAACGGAAACATATTACTTAATTGGTCAAATGAGTGAAGTATTTATCATTATTTTCATCTGCCGTTTTTTTTGCCACAGGTTGCGTAAAATTCGACTAATGTATAGCTATATTCTTGGTGAACCTATTTGGATACGTATTGTTCCCCCCAAGTGTTCGTTATTTTTCCGTTGTGTGCGGATAAAATGACGAGCACTTTCGAAAAAGAAAACTTTTGGCAGGCAGAGAGTTTCAACGCCCAGGCTGGGGCGTCAGAAATTTCGGCGCCCAGCCCTGGGCGCTGAAAATGACTTGGGCGGTCAGTTTTTGACGCTTTGCTTCACACGTTCTTGCGTTTATTTCTATTTCTTTTTTTTTGTGCCTTGATATTTTGCTTTTAAAGTTAATTTTGAGGTTATTTTGGAGGCTTTTTTGACTCTTAGCGTGAAACACATTTTTGTCCAGATTAATTTTTTCTATTGGCGACTCAAAACAGTTTTGAAAATGGAGTTAGGGTGCGGAATTTATGAAGATATTTGTGTAGGCTTTGGAGGTGGGATGTTAGTGAAGGGTATGATGGAATCTATGTTTTATGAATCTGTTTTTTTGGTAACATTTGCATTGTTTTAAATTTTTGATTTCCTTTGATTTTGGGTTGCATGGATTGGTTCTGACACTGGTTGGCTTTTTAGGTTTTGGGGATATGAATGGGATAGTGTGGTTTATTTTGTGGGTTTCGGGAATTGGTTCCCATGGCACTATTTCAAAACCGAGTGGGCTTTGTTTGTTGGGCCTAGAGTGGGCCGCCTCTTTATTTTTGTATTTTGCAAGTACATTTGGTGTTTATTTAGTGTTAGAACAAAATTTTTAGGAGAAATATTACGCCTTTATTGATTCGGAAAGTAAGGAAAACACACTGAAACAAAACTGACCCATATTCTAAAGGGCCTTAGGACCATCTAAAGTCTCTATTATTTTTTCTATCAATCTAAAGAACTACTAGGCGCTTTTTACTAATGGTGCTCTATGTGGCTCAAGCCTGGGGTTTAGTCTCATAAAACTTCGGTCTTTCACCGGTACTCATCTTGAATTCCATTCCTTTTGCGTTGACCCACTGATATATATGTCTTCACCCATCCGTTCTCAACCTCTTCTAGTGTTGATGCAGGAGAGATTAACCGGGTTGGATCGAAACCTTCATCTTGTAAAGCTAGGGTAGTCATCACGGTCTCGTTCTCCATAGGCCTCGATTCGTTAAACAATGTCCATAGAGCCTGGTTGTCCAATATTTCAGCTGTTTTAGCCTTGGCGAGGTGGGGTGCCTCATCCAAGGTGTGGCAGTCATGGAAAATTTCAAATCCGGGTTTTAGCAAGCCATCCTGAACGAAGGGTTCAGGGAAATCACAGCATGGGTGTTCTCCTCCTTACCGAATGAACATCCCGTTAAGGGTCCTTTGATATGGGGGAAGGAGGGTGGTTTGTTTGGTTTTGTTAAGGCGTAGCCTGGATAGGCGGTCAGCAATATCTTCCTCCGTTGGTTCATAACCTAAGCCAAAGGGAGTAGATTTGTCGGGAAAAGGATGGAATGTGCATTCCTTCTTCCTTATGCCTAATGGGGTTCCTGGAAAATAGCCTTGAGCTAACAACATTCTAGGGATGACTCGGCATGCATGCGGGTCTAGGAATGCTGGATCATAATCTTCGATGAACTGGATTGTTTCTTCCATTTGAAACCCATAAAGGTAGTCTGCAATTTCGGCTGTTCTAACCATAGTACAACTAACGTCGAGAGGAGGGGCGCGGATTTCTAGTATTACCCCGTTATGGTTAAGTTTAACCATTTGGTGCAAGGTAGAAGCCACACCTCCTAAGTCATGGAGCCAAGGTCGCCCCAAGAGGAGGTTGAAAGTGGGCTTGATGTCGATTATTTGAAACTCCGTGGTGCGTGCCACAGGCCCGGTTTGTATGGTAAGGTTGATTTTCCCCAATACAGGCCTTCGGGAGTTATCATAAGCTCGTACCCCTTGCGTGGACGTTTGGAAGTCATCGCTTCCTAGCCCCAAGCAATGGGTGGTTCGCAATGGGCAGACATTAACCGCTGAACCATTATCTACGAGCGCTGGGGGGATGTTTTGTCCTTTGCATCCAACCACTAGGTAAAGGGCTTTATTGTGAGCACCCCCCTCTTTGGGTAAGTCTTTATCAGTGAAAACTATGGCCTTTTCTCCGGCATCTCTCGTAACATGGCTAACCAATGAGTCAGGTGTGATATCTGTAGGTACTGAGATGAGGTCAAGTGAGCGAATAAGCTTTTCGCGATGTTCCTTTGAAGTACACATAAGATCCCAGATGGTAATCTCAGCCTTGGTTCTTTTTAGTTGTTTCAGGAGAGGGTTTTCAATGACTTCCGCGACGGTGGCGTGCCGTCCATTCTCAGGAGTTTGCCTAACCGGGACGTCGTCCATGGGAGGTGGGTGAATGTCCGGTTGGTATATTCTTCCGGATCGAGTGAGGTTGTCGACCTCGGGCTCCTGAGGGGTGGTGTCAATGAGAGCATACCCGGGCCAAGTTTCAGTGAAGAAGTCCTGGCCCGAGACTTGAGATAGGTAAATATCTTCAGCATCATCGTTCCACACACCGCACACTTCCCTCTCGATTCGATCCATAGGGACCACAACGAGTGGTGCACCTTGAGGTGTAATATACACCGTGGGGTCGAAATTCTCTGGTTGGTCGAGAGAGATGTGACAAGAGCCGAGTGGGCTCTTGTTGTTGTTGGGTTTGCCAACGTTAGGGAGAGGTATTACTTCATCCTCGATCATGTCCTGGATCGTATGTTTTAGAGTCCAGCAGTTTTCAGTGTCATGCCCATTTCCTTGATGGAATTTGCAGTAAGTACCTTCGACCCAATATTTGTTTTTGATAGGAGGGTCACGGGTGGGGCCTATAGGTCTCAACTTTCCTTGATTGGTTAGTCTTTCAAAGGCTTGTACCAAAGTTGACCCGAGTGGGGCAAACTTTCGGTCTCGGACCCATCTTATAGGGTTTCTTCGGGCGGGAGCCTCTTCTACAGCATGGACTTCTTGGGCTTGGGATGTGTTACCCCGATTATAGGTGTTGGTCTTATATGTGGGTTTGCTCTGTATGGTTTTGGCGAGGTCGTCCTCGATCTTTATTCCCACATCATAAACTCTTTTGAAAGTGTCGAGTCCCAAGTACCTAAGGTGTTGTCTGTAAGCCGGGTCCAGGTTGTCAATGAATTTTTGGACCAATTCTGTTTCGGGAGGCCTATTGATTAGCTGGGCCGCCTGGTCCCTCCATCTAGCAAAGTAGGTTGTGAAACCCTCATTTTTCTTTTGGAAGAGAACTTCCAGCTCGCGCATGGTGACTTGGAAATCCATGTTCGACGAGTATTGCTTGATGAAGACATTGACAAAGTCTTCCCAAGTGGGGAAGAGCTTAGGGTCCTGGTGATAGTACCATTTGAGCGGCACAGGTTCCAAGGACAAAGGAAAGGCAGGTAAGTACATGGACTTGTACACGCCTTTCAAGTTCATGGTATTCACAAAGCTCAGTAAATGATCACGGGGGTTGTCCGTGGCCTTGAACTTTGGTAAGTCAGATGAACTGAACTTTTCTGGTAATTTGCCAGGAAAAGGTTCAGGATCGAGGGAGAAGTATTTTCTCCCCATGGTTTGCTGTAGGACCATTTTTTCAATCCTCTTCTCGTTTTCGAGGTCATTTTTGGCTTGCGCAGCCGCTAAAGCTTCATTTTCCATTTTCAGTTGGCCCATAAGTTGGGTCATTTGGACCATTTGGTCTCGCAAATCTTCGATGGACATGTTTGAAGGTGCAAATCGAGGTTGGGGAAGCGGAGATCCTTGAAATGAGGGACGACGGACGGAGCTTGGAGTTACTAAACTTGGTGTTGGCGATGTATCTTCGAGACGCACTAACCGTTGATTCCCTGATCGGCACCAAGTGGCAGGACCAGTCCTAGGCATAAGATAAGCTAAAGTTTAGGTTCCCAAAGTTTCAAGTATTACTTAGTCTAGACTTCGACTCTCTAAATTGGTTTTTTTTTTTCGCTCTTTCTTCTGTTGGTACACTTTTTGGTTTTTTTATTTTTTTTATTTTGGTCATTCTTTGGATTTTCGAAACACTTGCCCGTGTGACATTCATAGTTGTTAGCATGTTCGGTTTTGGTGCCGAGCATTGCCGTCGTAGGAGGCCCAACAACGACACAAAGAGTTATTAATTTTTCACGAGTCGCTTTATGAAATCGAGTGCTTTTCTTACGCCCTCGTAGCAATTCTTTTGATGAACCTTTTTTTTTGCGCTACGTATTTTCCTTTCGTTCGGGCACCGAGGCTGCTGCGCCTGACCAGAAGGCCAAGCAGCAACTTCAGCGCCCAGCTAGGGGCGTGAGAAATTCTGGCGCCCAGCCAGGGGCGTTGAAAATGCGTCCCTGGCTGGTTCTCGTTTTCTGTCTTCTGTTTATGCGACTTCGACATGCGTGCTTGCCTAATAACGTCCTTTACGCGTAACAGCGTTTGTGGGATTCGTTACAGGCCATCCCGAGCGTCGCTTATTTTGTGGCGATCATTCGGGTTTGCGGAACACGTGTTTCGGTATAACTCTTTGGCAAATTAGTCTATGAACGTTTGGGCAGTTTTTAAGGTCGTTGGTTTTCTAGGATAGTTTGTCACACACAATCACATATTTCGCTACACATAACTACATTACAAACATGGATTTGAAAATTAAATATGCCACGTAGTTTATGATAGGCTTCTATGGGTAGTTTATTTGCGCCTTGCTTGGTACCGCTTCTATCGTAGATCCAACACATGCCCCGGTCGAGGTAGTGTCTTCAACAGACGAATTTCGGTCAAGAGGCCAACCCGCAAGTGCAAGCCAAGGGGGCATGCAGGCGAGAGGGACCTAATGGGCGAGCGATTGGGTTCGGGATAGGTGTACTACCTGCACAAGTACCGAGTGGGAAACATGCGCGGCGTATGCACCCCCCTATTGGCGAAGAAAGGTATCCTTAGTCCCAACTCCCGAGGGAGCCGAGATTCGTTATGATGTTCTGCCCGTTCACATTAATATGCTGATTTTCAGGTCGTCCCAACTTGATGGGGAAATAAACGCGGGGTAGGATCGTTTCACCCTTCGGCTATTTTGATTACCTACAAGCACGAGTATTTCCTTCACTATCCCCAGTGGAGTCGCCACTGTGAAGGGGTCGAAAAAGCACGAGGCTAATGCGTGACCTTGTCCCTCGTGGGTGTGACGATTCTTTTTATTCAATCAAGTGTAATTGGATTTCCTGTGAGTATACACCCAATTGACTAGTAATATAGGAGTCGCCATTCATTTTTTAACGACAATGAGAAAAACTGACAAAACCCGGTTATCGTGACATAAAGGGAGTGCAATTATGTTTGACCACGACGGCCGTAGGTTCCCTTGTGATCCCTGGTGTGGGGATCTCTCAATATACACCCGCAAGGTAGAGATTGAGGGTTCGGGGGACTGTAACTACCGAGAGGAGTACTTCGCTCGTCGATAACTCCAGAGGCAGGATATCCTTACTAGCTCAGCATAAATAATTGAAGGGACATGCATTAACTATTAAACTAATCTGAGTTGATTTTAGCAATATGCAACAAATAACACTAATTCGATCGTGATTATCTGATTTAAGTAGCATTAAGGGACCTAGCATGATAATCCGATTTCCCAAAAATATTATATTTGTTAGGCGTGATAGAACAATCAGATTAGGTTAGTTTAACAGTTCATAAAAAGGGCGAGGAAAGCAGTTAAATCATCGAAAAGGGGCACGTTACGACGCACCCTTGAGAGGTGCGTCGCGGTTCTCAGAAAACTAACCACTTTGAGTTTGCTATTTCTCCTTTTTATTTAACGAATCTCAATTATGGGACAGGATACGTTCTGTTCGATTTATGGATCGATTGCGACAGAACGCGTGAACAGTTTCGCAGCGAGAGGCTTAGGCTAAGGGTTGGAGTCAATACTCTGAATATAATTGTGTGTTGTTGTGTGTCCTTTCACGTCGAATTTAGGGGCCTATTTATAGGGAAGAGTTCGTGGAAAGATAGAATTGCAGAGTTCTAATCCACAAAGAATTAGGAAAAAACACGTACCAGGTATTTTCAGCGCCCAGACCTGGGCGCCGAAGATTTCGGCGCCTAGAGCCAGGCATTGAAAATAGGGTCTGGGCTGTTTTCTTTAGTCAGATTCGGATTCCTGAAATCCGTAGAGTTTGAGATTAATTCGAGTCTTTTAGCGCGTATCAATTTTATGACGGAATGCGTCTGGGCCCGTTACGAACTCTAGGCTCGTTAGGATTTTAATTAATACGTAACTCTTATTTCCGAATCCTATTAGGAATAGGATTCTCGCGGTTTTCTATCTCATTTAGGATTTATGTTGGAGTGCAACACCTAATTCTGACAGGTTTCTATCCTTTATGATCTGCCACTTTTAGAAGCTACCTTTTACGGCAATTACTATTTTTAGCAGGTTTCCATAAATAGCAGGTTTCGGGTGAAATGAAATGGGGAATCGAGATTCGTTTATTTTATAGGAGATGCGTTGTCAAGTGGAGTTTTTATGCTTTCATCATCGAACCTTTCCCTTGCGGGAACGGGGACAAAAGTAGGTGTCTACAGTTGGGATTCGGAATTACCTAGTTAGGTTTAGGCAAGCTTTCCGATTAGAACTCCCAATTGCTTAAAGCTTGAAGATTGTATGGTATTTTGGAGGATTTTGTATTGATTTTTGTATTGAATATTGAGGCGCAATTTTTGTACTACGACGTTATGTCTTGAATCTGCCTCCCTTAATGCTTGGAATTAGGGGGTTTTTATAGGGAGAATGGCTGCTAAACGCCAGCCATTGCCAGCGCAGCACGCCGAAGCAACGCCCAACGCTGGTGACGTGGCGTAAGTGCTGCCAAAACAAGGACGCAGGCTCCGTCCTTGATTTGTCTTGTATTGATGTACCTTCGTACGAATAGTACGATGTTTGGCACATAGTGTTTTCTTGGGGGTTAAGACTTGATTTTGCGTCTAAAAACAAGCCGTTTCGGGTTTTCGAATTTCGGTTTTACGGGACGAGGCCCGGCTTGCTCGGTTTTGTGGGTCGACGCCCGAATTTGACTTGCCTTATATGATTTTGAGTGGAAAAGGCTTAGTAAAACTAATGGAATTGTCTACTAGATGAGATTGTATTTGGATTTTGAAATTGGTTTTTGAAAATTGTATTTTGTACCGAGTTTCGGAAGGGGAACGACCTCGGGGATTGGATTGTGGCTCTTGGATTTTGGACATGCTTTTAGCAATTGGACTTTCCGCACGGAGTTGCTCCAATTACCTAACAAGGATAATGGTATCGTCATCATCCCAATGGGGAGACAGTCGAGACACAAATTAGGTGTCTACAGAAGCCCCCATTTTGACTGAGCGTTCGGTCAGGAAAGCGCAAGTCAAAGTATTTCGAAAGGGACGCAGAATGACCAAGATGTTCTGCAATCAAGACCACTCTTTGTACGCCGGTACCTGCACAAAACAGGCGTTAGAAAAAAGGACAGAGTCTACCTCGGTTCGGTTGTGACGACTCTGGCTTGTACTTGTATTGCACTTCCGTCTTTGAGTTAGGACGGAGCTTGGCATCGAAAATTTTGAACTTCGAATTCTCGAATTTTGAACTTTGAATTTTTGAACACTCGGAGTTAATCCGTTGGGGATGTGCTTCACTGGGGACAAGAGCTTTTTGCCGGCCCGTGAGATTTTGAAATTTCGGCTGACTTTCCTAGAGCTTGGGTCCGTTGGGAGTCGAACGCCTAAATTGTTGTATTTTTTGGACTTAGTATCCTTGAAATATTCACATGTTTGTACTTGGAGACACAGGTATGTACTTGCTTTGGCATGGGTAGCCTAGGCGTTGGTGTAGAACTTTGCATACCTGCTTCGGCATGGATAGCCTAGGCGTTGGTGTAGAACTTGTATACCTGCTTCGGCGTGGATAGCCTAGGCGTTGGTGTAGAACTTGTATTTTGAACTAGAGGTCCCTGGCTGAATTTTTATTGCCACTAGGGATTTTTGAATTTTTGACTTCGTACAAGCTAGTATGGGATAGCCTCTAAACTTTGATTTTTGTACGGGCTAGTATAGGATAGCCCCCAGTTTAGGATTTTGACACTTTGTACTCTGCTTGATTTAGTATGCCTCGTCATACGCGGAGGAAGCTCGCCGAATCTTCGGTGGTTCGAGCTGCTGAGGAGGACGCTTCGGACGATGAAGCGGCTGCGGTAAATGCGCCGGATGGGGGTATGGTTCCCCGGAGAGCACCCACTTTTGTCGGTACTGGCTGGAGTCCTTCCGATCTGGTGTTTCGACCGGAGTTTCACTTGTCTCAGCAGCCTCGCGCTGGCTTGGTGAGTCTTGTACTATGCTTTGAATTTGTATCTTGTACTTGTATAGGTTTTGAGCTGATTCGTTCATCTGTACGCCGATGGAGAGCCGTTTCGCACCTTCTGGTCCTTGGCGGAGCTTCAGAAGGCTTTTAAAGCCATCCGTGCTGACGAGGAGGCTATGGGGATCTGGTTGTAGACGGGCCTGGTCGATTTCTGGCGTGCCATGGAAGATACCCCGAGAAGAACGGGGATCAAACCCCGGCTACAGGCTTTGCTGGAGCGGTGGTGGGATACCACCAACACTTTTCATATGGCATGGGGGTAGATCACCATTAGCCCTTTTGAGTTCGCCATGATTACGGGTCTTCCTTTTTCTGAGAGGAACGTGACATTCGATTCAGAGCTGACGTGGCGCTCGGCCGCTGCCAGGGACTTGCTTGGCCCTGTTGTTGACTTGTCGGATGATGACACCCATGCTTCTGTGACGGTGATTATGGATGCTATCCGTAGCGTGGGTGTATCCGCAGAGAAGAGGGTTAGGCTCTCCCTCTTAGCTCTAATGAGTAGGGTGGTGGCCCCGAGCAGGAACAGTCGGGTGCACATTAGCTTCTTGTCAGCTTTGCAGGACTTGAGGGCTATCTCGAGCTACAACTGGGGTGGTCTGGCATATAGCCACCTCTTGTACGAGATGAAGTGGGCCTCTCGGACTACGCCGGAGAGTGAGCCGAGCATTGCTGCTCTGTGGAGTGTGTTGGAGGTATTTAAGACTCCTTGTACTTTGTGCCTTGTACTTGTATGTTTGTATTTTGAACTTGACTGATGCTTTGCTTGCTTTTTTTTTTTGAAAGATTTGGATGTACGAGCACTTTCCGACTTTGGCACCGGATTGTACTGGAAATGCGGCTTTACCCGTATGCTGCCTCTTGGATAGGAGCGGTTCGCAGGAGGGTGCCTCTGGCGGCCTCCCGCAGAGCTTGGAGAGTTCTACCTCCTGATGAGGTTATATTTTTGTACTGTTTTGCTCTTTTGTATTTGTACTTGTATAGTTGCTTGAGTTGTCTGCTTTGTAGGTGGTGTGGCGTCCTTTTGCTGACGCGCCTGTACCTGCCATGACTGCTCGTGCCCATATCTTTTTTGGACGGCGGGGTTTGCTCCCGGGCGTGTTGTAATACCTCCAATTTTATAATATTTATAAGTATATTTTATTATATTTATAAAGCATTTTACAATTTATTAACATTTAAATAATATTTAAATGTATTTTATTTAATATATTTTAATTAATTAGAATATTTATTATTTTAATTAATTACGAAACGAATTTAATTCTTGAGTCGGGAAATTAAATGAGTTGCAAATGATTTTTAAGGCTTCGGTTTTTTTAAATGAAAAGTCCAATTCGTTTTATTAAACGAGCCCAATCAAAAGAATTTAATTCAAGTCCTAAGTTAGCCCAATCATTTAATCCCCTAAGCCCAATTCTGATTTCCTAAGCCTAGCCCATTAATACTAAGGAGCCTATAAATAGGACTCTTCATCATTAAATGAGCCCCCTAAAATTCATAAACCCTATTGTTGCTTGCTTGCCCATCACTCCAACTCCCTCTCTTTTCCTCTCGTCCGCACGCCCGCACGCACGCAGCCCGTGGTCGTGCTGCTGTGCCTCGTGCTGCTCGGCCTCACGCCCCAGCACTCGCTCTCGCTCCCTCGCTCCCTCTTCGCGCGCGCCCAGCGCCCACACCCCCTTGTCTCTCACTCTTTCTCTCGCAGCCCGCCCAGCCAGCACGCATAGCTGCTGATGCTGTGCTGCTGTGTTGTTGTTGCTCGTGTGCACCGCACACCCTTGCTCTCTCTCTCCCTCTCACGCACAGCGCCCAGCGCTCGCGCCCTCGCCCATCCGTCCCGCGCGCCCCAGCGCGCTGTTGAGCCTGCCCCTCGCCGGCGCGCACGCACGTCGATTGTGCGTGTGTGTGTTGTTGTTCGTGTTCGTTTTCCAATCTCTTTTCGCCCAATCACCCTAATTCGTGATTGTTCCGTGCTATAGGCCGGATTGGTATAATTCTCTTCTTCCTTACCTATTCTATTTAAATTCCGTATTTTAAATCATTATATTAATATTGTTTTGAGTAATTAAAATGCTGGGAACCGGTTATGAATACCGTGGTTTGAGGATTTGTGTGTTGTGATTCATTAGGTTTGTTTTAATTATTAAAGGATGAATTTTCAGATTTGTTTATTTAATAAAGCATGGATTTTTATGACATTAAACAAGTGTTATTGGGATTTTCAAATTAGGGTTTTAACCTAGACCTTGTAAGTCAATTGATTAGCATAATTAGGTGATGATTTTAATTATGATAATCAATTATATTTTTTAGATTTGAATAAAGGTTTAAAGTGTCGATTTTTATTGATTTTAAAGGCGGAAAAAGTATGTTTTTGTACTAGGGATTGATTTTGCAAATTGAGACGACTTTATTAATGAAAAACGATTGAATTCTAAAGTCTAAAGGATGTTTTAAATTTTATAAAGTTGCTGGAAATTTAATGAACATAGAAATAATTTAAGTTTCATTATTTTGATGATAGGAGGTGATTTCTAGTTGAGTGCTCGTTATTGCAAAGTGGCCCCTACGCTTAGGTATTCAAGGTACGTACAAGTCTAGGGCGACCACACCTTTTTGTCAATGACAATACATGATTGTTGATGATGTGAATTACATTATGTGAAATCATGTTTATTTTGGTGAACGAGCATGTGTTGTGTGATGTTGGATTTATTGAATTAATTGTTGAACAAGCATGTTGAAATTATTATGAGTATGGATTTCATTGTCAATCATGTTGTTCAATATTTATGCATGTATGGTTCAATTCACATGCAAGGGATGGATTAATTATTTGTATGCTATTGTACGGGATGTCTATCATACTTTGAGCCATTTATTTGTACCTCGTTGTACTATTTATTTTACCACATGTGAAGGGTTAGCTCACGTAAGCCACCGCACATGTAGGGTTCAGTTGGGAATATTATGTATGAAATGAATTAGGATTTGTCGTGCAAGGGCACAACCCTCATGTTAATATGCATGATGTGGAGTCTCACGTTGGTGAGGAGGAACATGGTAGTAATATCACAAGTGTCTTGCTTGGTTGATCACAAGTCTTAAAGCATTAAAATAAGATTGTTTTGGTTGTCGTTTATTAATTGTATGTATGCATGTTGTCGAGTCTTGAGTTCGCCTTTATTAAAATATTAATAAACGTAAAGTGCAACCGGAACAAGCTTCAAAACTCTTGGAACGTATATACCTTGAGTATGAACAATGGGGGGAGTCTTGCCGGAAAGCTCGTACTCCTACTAATGATACAAGACGTTGTTTCATTTATATTATGCGCAGGAATTCCGTCGGTATGGCCCGACACTCGGTATGGCCCGATTTTATTATTATTATATTTGGTGTTTGGTTGGCTCCCATCACCTTGTTCCCTTTGTGGATTATTCTTTTGGCCCGTTCGAAGCTTATTCTAATTAAATTGTGAGTCAAGAGTCGAGTCAAGAGTCAAGTCTTGTATCTCATGATTGTTTGATTTGTTATTTTATGGCTTTTGCATGTTGATTAGTATTTAGTGAGTGATGCATGTTTTAGTTTCATTACTCTATGCTTGTAAGTACTCAGCTTTTGTTGACTACGTGCTTTGTGTGTTTCCGGTCATGGCCTTTGCCTTAATGACCCTATGATGATCCATCATTTGCACTTGCATTGTTGGGGAGTAGAATAATATAGCAGGTTGGTAGATCAAGTACGATCGAAATCATGTGGCTTGGGATGATTGAGAGAGTTGCATGTTTTCGTCTTTTGAAACTATTTTCTTTAATATTTTAGTTATGTTTGAAATGTTTGGATTATTTATATTTTGGGTTTTGGGCCATTATGGTTCCAAATTGTAGGAGGCCTCGATATTTTATTAATTATGGTTTTTAAAAGTTAGTTGACATTTAATTCCGCTGCGTAATTCTGGTAATAGCCTTAACCGTTATCACGGTGGCGGTAATACTTTAGTAATTCCTTTATTTTAAGTTGGAAAATGGTTTTATAAAAGCAAGGAATTATTAGGGTGTTACAAAGTGGTATTTGCAGAGCTCTAGTTTGAGAGCTGCTTTGCATTAATTAATAGTGCAAAGTGGTAAATCCTTAAACTACGATTGCGGAACTTTAGGATTTTCGAAAATTACTTTTCCTAAAGTCAAAACGTATTATTTTGAGTACTCAATATTTTAAAGGTCAAATGCCAATTATTTTGGGTCGTTTGAAATAGGTTGAAAAGTTTGGATTATTATTTAATTTAATTAATCTTTCCGAATCTATTTTTTTTATTATTATTTATTCGAAAATTTCGAATTAAATTCGAATTTATCTCTTAATTTCGGAAATTAATTTATTTAATTATCCAAATTATTTTAATTATTTATTATTCTATTTATTTTATTCGAATTTTTTTTTTCTTTCTTTCGAATTTATATTTTAAATTTTTCAGATTTCTTTTATTTTTTTTTATCCGAAAATTATTCATTTATTTATTTAATTGATCGATAATTTTTATTAATTTTTGATTTTAATTTTAATAATTTCAACAAAGTTAGGAGTTATTTCTTAATTAATTTCGAAAATTAATATTATTTTCAAGTGAGAAATGGGTAGACTAAGAAGGGCATATTAGTCTAAGAATGCATATTATGTGACAATGTGATTATTAAGTGCCATGTATATGTTTTAACCATGTTTTATCTTGCTTTATGTGATTAATTGCATCATATTTCATGTTGAGCATATATTTGTGCATTGAAATTGTATGGCTCCACGAACTATTTATTGTATCCTTTTGGGGTTGGAATTTCTATGGAAACGCGTTAGTAAGACTTTTGAGTTGTGAATTTTCAGGAATTAAGGATGCTACCTTCTAAGTTCACCAGTTTAGGATACTTAGAGAAGATGGATAATGAGACTCCTCGCACGTATGTTCAGAAGATCGTGTTTGCTTGTGACTATTTGGCTTCGACCAAGAACATGCCCCACCTTAGGCACAAAGATATGATGCCTAGTATGATTATACATTGCTTACCCCATAAGAACCCCTACATAGACCTCAAGAATAGGTTCAGTGACATGCATTATAGTGATGGTACCCCTAATAGGTACAAATATGGGACTAGTGATGGTAGGTGGAAGTATGATTCTGAGGTTCTTGCTACTATACTAGAGATTGCAGAAATTAGCTATGAGGATGGAAAGTATTCTGCGGGTCTAGGTATGGGCTATGGAGGAATAGAAAGTGATGGTGAGGATGATATGATCCATGATGAGCAAGCTAGTGATGTTGAGGAGGATAGTGATGATGATGTGGTAGAGATTGAGAATCCTAACCCTATAGTTCCTGAACCAACCATTGAGATATCCAGTGGATCTGATGTTGAGCTTGAAGAGAATAATGTGGTTGATAGTGAGCCACAGCAAAATAATGAGGCTATGGATGAAGACTCGGATCCGGAAGAAGACTTGGATGATCCTAATGATCAAGACTTTACTCCAGAGCAATACAAGGAAAGAAATGATCGTCGTGATGACGTTAGTCTCTAGAGAAATGTAATCCTTAGTTTTATTTCTTTTGTTTCTTTCTTTTCGTTGAAGTAATAAAGTGGCAAAGCTACTATTTATGGTTTTAGTCTATTATAGTTGGAGAATAAATGTTATGGCATTAGTGGATGTAAGACTTATTCATTGGAGTTTTAATAAAAGAATAGAATTTCCTTTTCGTTATCCTTTAAGTTTAATTCTCAATTCTAAGTCGTGTGGGTATCGCAAAGGGATTATTTGTTATTTCTTCAATGAAATTTTATGTGCAAGGTGGTTTAGTAGCAACCATCTAAATTTACTTGCATCGAATAGTGGGGTGAGAAGGCCCTAAAATGGAGCCAACTCTTCCCCTAGGTGGCGCCTAAGTGTGTGTTCTTGTTGTGAGTAGGTTCGTTGTAGAACCAGTACCTTAGTAATGTTGTGTCCAACCAATATTAAAGCTAGCCTTTTTACTTATTCAGGAGAAGGGATATGGCTAGCCAAGAGATTTCTGAAGTGGTTAGACAACTAGCTGAGGTAGTTCGTGACCTAGCTCAAACCAGAGCAAACCCAATGCATGACTCGGCTGGGGAAATGTTTAAGAAAATAGCTCAAAGCAAGCCTCCACTCTATAGCGGAGAGATTGAACCAAGTGTGTTGGAGAACTGGTTGAGAGAGTTTGATAAACTCATTGTAGCTGTGAATTGCCCCGAAAACCTTAGGGTGAATAGTGCTGTGTACTACCTGAGAGGTGAAGCTGATCTGTGGTGGCAACGATGTGAAAATACCCTTAGAGCCACACCTAATTTTGGATGGGAAGCATTCAAAACTGCACTAAGGAACAAGTTTTACCCACCCTACCTGAAGAAGCAAAAGGCGCAAAAGTTCATTGAACTCAAAATGGGAGGTCTGTCTGTGACGGAATACTATTCTAAGTTTATAGAGCTGTCTAGGTTTGCACCTGAAGTGGTGGCAACGGAAGAGCTCAGGGCTCAAATATTTGAGAATGGTTTGACCATGGACTTACAGCTGTTGTTGTCTGGAGAGACCTTTACCTCATTAGACACCATGTACGGAAAAGCTGCTCACCTATATGGGCTACAGCAAAGGAAGAATGGTAGTGCTGAAAAGAGAAAGGATGGTGGAAGCTCGAATCAAGGAAATAACCATCAGAATCAGGGGAATTTTAAGAAGCACAAAGGAAATGGGAATTTCCAGTTTAGGGCTAACAATGGTGGTAATCGCAACAACCAAGGTGGTGGAAATCAGTCTGGAAGGAATGGAGTACGGACCTACGAATGTAGGCGCTGTAACATGAATCACCCTGGAAAGGATTGTGATGGGAACTTGGTGACTTGTAGATTCTGTCAGAAGTTAGGCTATAGGGAGTATGAATGCTATTCTAAGAATGGAAAGCCTAAACAAGGTAACCACCAAGGCAATAACCGGAATAATCAGAACCGAAATGGAGGTGGAAATCAAAGGAACTACCAAAGTGGTAACAATGGCAATAGCAATGGCAATCACCAGAACCATGGTAAGCCTGGGGGGAACCAACAGCAGAATGGGAATCGAAACAACAATGGGAACACCAATGGAGGTGGCTATAACAAAGGAGTTGCCCAAGGAATGTTGAATGTGATATCTAGGCAAGAAGCGGAGACTTCCTCTGACGTCATAGCGGGTACTTTCTCTATTAATTCCGTTTAAGTTAAAGTTCTATTTGATTCTGGTGCGACTTATTCTTTTATATCAGTAGATGCTTTGGGGAAATTAGGGTTGAAAGAGCCTGAATCGATTGAAGTACCTATAGTCATACCTACTGGTAGTATAGTGAAGTGTACCAAAATCCATAGAGATGTGCCTATGACCATAGCCAAGACCGTATTCTTATCTAACCTGATCGAATTCGAGTTAGGAGAGCTAGATATAATTCTAGGAATGGATTGGTTGGCCAAGTTCAAAGCCAAAATAGATTGTGAGAAGCAGAAGGTTCACTTGAGGTCTAGCCTAGGCAAAGTAGTGTCATATCGTCGTTTTGGTAAGCCTAAGAACATAGGAATCATCACGGCAATGGAACTCGTGAAGCTAGTCAGTAAAGGGAACCCAGCCTTCTTATGTAATGTGAGGAACCTAGAGCATGTGATCAAGGATCAGCCTGAGGATATTGCAGTAGTCAAGGAATTCCTTGATGTATTTCCAGAAGAGATCCCGGGGATGCCTCCCAATCGACCTATTGACTTTACCATAGATTTAGTGCCTGGAACCGCCCCTATTTCAAAAGCACCTTATAGAATGGCTCCAGCGGAAATGAATGAGTTAAAAGGCCAACTAGAGGATCTATTGGAGAAAGGTTATATTAGGCCAAGTGCATCGCCTTGGGGAGCACCAGTGTTGTTTGTGAAGAAAAAGGATGGAAGTATGAGGCTCTGTATAGACTACAGGGAGCTCAATAAGGTCACAATCAAGAACAAATATCCATTACCTAGGATAGAAGACCTATTTGACCAACTAAAAGGAGCAGGAATCTTTTCAAAGATCGATTTGCGTTCGGGTTATCATCAATTGAGGATCACTGACCACGACATACCAAAGACCGCATTCAGGACTAGATACGGACATTATGAGTTCACCGTTATGCCTTTTGGGTTAACCAATGCCCCTGCAATATTTATGGACTTAATGAACCGTGTATTCCATGCCTATTTGGACAAGTTCGTAGTGGTTTTCATAGATGACATCCTAGTGTATTCGAAGAGTGAAGAAGATCACGCGGAACACTTGAGATCGGTGTTGAGTACCTTGAGAGATAACCAGTTATATGCCAAATTCTCAAAGTGTGAGTTTTGGTTAGAAAGAGTTGCATTTTTGGGACATTTTGTGTCAAAAGAAGGAGTGGCAGTTGACCCTGCTAAGATCAAAGCTGTCAGTGAATGGCCTACACCCAAGAGTGTGACTGACATTCGTAGTTTTCTGGGATTAGCTGGCTATTATAGACGAGTTGTTCAAGACTTCTCTAGGATAGCCAAGCCCATGACTACCTTGATGAAGAAGGAAACCAAGTTTGAATGGAGTGACCAGTGTGAGGAAGCATTCCAAGCCTTAATGACGCGATTGACAACCGCGCCAGTGTTAACCTTACCAGATGAGAGTGGTGCATACGATGTGTATAGTGACGCCTCTAAGAATGGTTTGGGGTGTGTATTGATGCAAAACGGGAAAGTTATTGCGTATGCGTCAAGGCAATTGAAGCCATATGAATCTAATTACCCTACCCATGATTTAGAGCTAGTGGCTATAGTATTTGCATTAAAGATATGGAGACACTATCTGTATGGTGTGAAGTGTAGGATATTTACGGACCACAAGAGTTTGAAGTACATCTTCACACAAAAGGATTTGAATATGCGCCAACGAAGGTGGTTGGAGTTGATTAAGGACTATGATTTGGATATCCAGTACCATGAGGGAAAATCCAATGTAGTTGCGGATGCCTTGAGTAGGAAATCAAGTCATAGTGTCAATGCGTTAGTAGTTGCTAACGAGCTGTGTAAGGACATGCATCGTTTAAACCTCGAAATAGTAAGTGGTGAAAGCCTTGTGGGAATAATGAATGCCTTAACCATCCAATCGTCAATATTTGATGAGATTAGAGAGAACCAAGCTGGTGATGTAAAGTTGGAGCGAATCAAGGAAAAGATTTCGCAAGGTAAGGAGTTAGAATTCCGAATCCATGATGATGGAAGTTTGAGGTACAAAGACAGGTGGTGCGTGCCTCAAAAGTGTGGAGAACTGAAAGAGAGATTGATGAAAGAAGGGCATAATACGCCATATTCTGTGCACCCAGGGGGTGACAAGTTGTATAAGGACTTGAAAAAGGTCTATTGGTGGCCAAGGATGAAGAACGAAGTGGCTGAATTTGTGGCTAGATGTTTGACTTGTCAGAAGGTTGAAATTGAGCATAGGAGACCTCAAGGGAAGGTCCAACCTTTGGAGATTCCAAGCTGGAAATGGGACTGTATTTCTATGGACTTTGTCACTTGTTTACCTAAGTCAAAGACTGGGAATGATACGATTTGGGTTGTGGTAGATAGGTTGACCAAGTCAGCAGTGTTTATACCAATGAAGGAAACCTGGAAAATGGAACAACTTGCTAAAGCCTACATTAAGAATGTTGTGAGGTTACATGGAGTTCCTAAGGATATCGTATCAGATAGAGATTCAAGGTTTCTTTCGAATTTCTGGAAAAGTGTGCAGAAGAGCTTTGGTACGACATTGAAAATGAGTACAGCCTTCCACCCAGCCACGGATGGCCAAACTGAAAGGACTATCCAAACCCTTGAGGACATGCTTCGGGCATGCGTTATTGATTTCCAAGGAAGTTGGGAAGATAGCCTAGATTTGATTGAGTTTTCCTATAACAATAGCTATCATGCTAGCATTGGAATGGCACCATTTGAGGCTTTGTATGGACGAAAGTGTAGAAGTCCACTTTGTTGGAATGATATTAGTGAAACCATAGTGTTGGGACCTCAAATGATAGAGGACACCATGAACCAAATCCGAACCATCCAATCAAAGATTCAAGCGGCGCAGGATCGCCAAAAGAGTTATGCAGACTTGAAACGTAGGGATGAAGAGTTCAACATAGGTGATAAAGTGTTGCTCCAAGTGTCACCAATGAAAGGTGTCATGAGGTTTGGGAAGAAAGGGAAGTTAAGCCCTAAGTACATAGGCCCATATGAGATCTTAGAAAGAATCGGAAAGGTAGCTTATAGACTAGCCTTGCCTATGGACTTGCATAGAGTGCATAATGTGTTCCACATATCTCAGATAAGGAAATATATCCCGGATAAATCGCATGTGTTGCAACCGGAGACCATAGAATTAGACCAAAGTCTAACCTTTGAGGAAAGACCTGTTAAAATCCTTGATAGCAAAGTGCGTAGTACGCGTACTAAAGATGTGAAAATTGTCAAAGTGTTGTGGTCTAATCAAGAATCTGAGGAAGCCACTTGGGAAGCGGAGGACGAAATGAGAAAGAAATATCCCGAGCTTTTTCCCGAGGTTAGTTGAGTTACGGGGTTGTAACTCGTGTCTTTTAAGGGGGGTAGAGTGCGGTAGAATTTCGCGCCTTTTTACCTTGTTTTCCCCTATTTTATACTTAATTTAGTGCTTTCTATTGAATTTGCACTTATTATTGTCCTGTTTAATCATGTAAAGAGTACAGCAACTTAAAACTTTTGTAAATGAACGTATTGAAAAGTCTCAGAAAGTCTCAAGTTGAGTTGAATTTTGGATTTCCGAACCCAAGTTTCGGGACGAAACTTAAGGAGGGTAGACTGTAATACCTCGTATTTTTATAATATTTATAAGTATATTTTATTATATTTATAAAGCATTTTACGATTTATTAACATTTAAATAATATTTAAATGTATTTTATTTAATATATTTTAATTAATTAGAATATTTATTATTTTAATTAATTACGAAACGAATTTAATTCTTGAGTCGGGAAATTAAATGAGTTGCAAATGATTTTTAAGGCTTCGGTTTTTTTAAATGAAAAGTCCAATTCGTTTTATTAAACGAGCCCAATCAAAAGAATTTAATTCAAGTCCTAAGTTAGCCCAATCATTTAATCCCCTAAGCCCAATTCTGATTTCCTAAGCCTAGCCCATTAATACTAAGGAGCCTATAAATAGGACTCCTCATCATTAAATGAGCCCCCTAAAATTCATAAACCCTATTGTTGCTTGCTTGCCCATCACTCCAACTCCCTCTCTTTTCCTCTCGTCCGCACGCCCGCACGCACGCAGCCCGTGCTCGTGCTGTTGTGCCTCGTGCTGCTCGGCCTCACGCCCCAGCACTCGCTCTCGCTCCCTTGCTCCCTCTTCGCACGCGCCCAGCGCCCACACCCCCTTGTCTCTCGCTCTTTCTCTCGCAGCCCGCCCAGCCAGCACGCATAGCTGCTGGTGCTGTGCTGCTGTGTTGTTGTTTCTCGTGTGCACCGCACACCCCTGCTCTCTCTCTCCCTCTCGCGCACAGCGCCCAGCGCTCGCGCCCTCGCCCATCCGTCCCGCGCGCCCCAGCGCGCTGCTGAGCCTGCCCCTCGCCCGCGCGCACGCACGTCGATTGTGCGTGTGTGTGTTGTTGTTCGTGTTTGTTTTCCAATCTCTTTTCGCCCAATCACCCTAATTCGTGATTGTTCCGTGCTATAGGCCGGATTGGTATAATTCTCTTCTTCCTTACCTATTCTATTTAAATTCCGTATTTTAAATTATTATATTAATATTGTTTTGAGTAATTAAAATGCTGGGAACCGGTTATGAATACCGTGGTTTGAGGATTTGTGTGTTGTGATTCATTAGGTTTGTTTTAATTATTAAAGGATGAATTTTCAGATTTGTTTATTTAATAAAGCATGGAATTTTATGACATTAAACTAGTGTTATTGGGATTTTCAAATTAGGGTTTTAACCTAGACCTTGTAAGTCAATTGATTAGCATAATTAGGTGATGATTTTAATTATGATAATCAATTATATTTTTTAGATTTGAATAAAGGTTTAAAGTGTCGATTTTTATTGATTTTAAAGGCGGAAAAAGTATGTTTTTGTACTAGTGATTGATTTTGCAAATTGAGACGACTTTATTAATGAAAAACGATTGAATTCTAAAGTCTAAAGGATGTTTTAAATTTTATAAAGTTGCTGGAAATTTAATGAACATAGAAATAATTTAAGTTTCATTATTTTGATGATAGGAGGTGATTTCTAGTTGAGTGCTCGTTATTGCAAAGTGGCCCCTACGCTTAGGTATTCAAGGTACGTACAAGTCTAGGGCGACCACACCTTTTTGTCAATGACAATACATGATTGTTGATGATGTGAATTACATTATGTGAAATCATGTTTATTTTGGTGAACGAGCATGTGTTGTGTGATGTTGGATTTATTGAATTAATTGTTGAACAAGCATGTTGAAATTATTATGAGTATGGATTTCATTGTCAATCATGTTGTTCAATATTTATGCATGTATGGTTCAATTCACATGCAAGAGATGGATTAATTATTTGTATGCTATTGTACGGGATGTCTAGCATACTTTGAGCCATTTATTTGTACCTCGTTGTACTATTTATTTTACCACATGTGAAGGGTTAGCTCACGTAAGCCACCGCACATGTAGGGTTCAGTTGGGAATATTATGTATGAAATGAATTAGGATTTGTCGTGCAAGGGCACAACCCTCATGTTAATATGCATGATGTGGAGTCTCACGTTGGTGAGGAGGAACATGGTAGTAATATCACAAGTGTCTTGCTTGGTTGATCACAAGTCTTAAAGCATTAAAATAAGATTGTTTTGGTTGTCGTTTATTAATTGTATGTATGCATGTTGTCGAGTCTTGTGTTCGCCTTTATTAAAATATTAATAAACGTAAAGTGCAACCGGAACAAGCTTCAAAACTCTTGGAACGTATATACCTTGAGTATGAACAATGGGGGGAGTCTTGCCGGAAAGCTCGTACTCCTACTAATGATACAAGACGTTGTTTCATTTATATTATGCGCAGGAATTCCGTCGGTATGGCCCGACACTCGGTATGGCCCGATTTTATTATTATTATATTTGGTGTTTGGTTGGCTCCCATCACCTTGCTCCCTTTGTGGATTATTCTTTTGGCCCGTTCGAAGCTTATTCTAATTAAATTGTGAGTCAAGAGTCGAGTCAAGAGTCGAGTCTTGTATCTCATGATTGTTTGATTTGTTATTATATGGCCTTTGCATGTTGATTAGTATTTAGTGAGTGATTCATGTTTTAGTTTCATTACTCTATGCTTGTAAGTACTCAGCTTTTGTTAACTACGTGCTTTGTGTGTTTCCGGTCATGGCCTTTGCCTTAATGACCCTATGATGTGAAGGAAATAATGTCATTGGTCCAAGTATGCATTCTATGTTAAGTCTAATAAATGCGGTTCAGTATTAATTAACAAGTTAATAATTCAGTGAGATCAAGTGAGCTGAATGCCTAGCTAGAGGCCGCTTCAGTTCAAGTGGAATTAATGATAGTAATCCACATCTTACTCTTGACTGAACCCATAGGGTCACACAAATAGTACGTAAACGGATCAAGTATTTAATGGCATTAAATACTCCATCTATGGATATTCGGAATCGACGGATCTTGGTTTCAGTGGGAGCTGAGATCGTCACAGGCAAGAAATGAATACTCCGGAAACGATGATATTGCCGGAAACGGAAATATGGATCGTATCGGAAATATAAATATTATCCAAGTCGTAGATGTTGCCGGAAACGGAAACATGGTACGTGTCGGAAAATATTATCGGAAATGGAAATATTGCCGAAATCGGAAATATTGCCGGAAACGGAAATATTGTCAGAATCGGAAATATTATCGGAATCGGAAAATAATTCCGGAAACGGAAATATTAAATATTTGTTCGAAACGGAAATTAATTTCGGAATCAGAAATATTAAATTTTGTTCGTATCGGAAATGAATTCCGGAATCGAGAATTTAATCGGAAGCGTATCGTACGAATTAGCATCGGACGAGGCCTGCCAGACGAAGGCCCAGCACGAAGCCGGGCCATCGCCCAGCAAGCCAAGCGCAACAACCACACGCCAAGCATACGACCAGGCCCAGCGCAAAAGCCAGGCCCAGCCGAAGCTTGGGCGCGCGCGCGGGGCTGCGACGAGTGGGCTGGCGCTGTGCGTGGGCCGCAAGGACTGCGTGCGGTGCTAGCGTATTACTCGAAGTGTGTTACTCGAATCCTAAGGCTACCGGGATTCGTCATATGATTAAATCAAATCCTAAAAGATTTAGTTTATTTAATTAGAGTCCTAGTAGGATTATAATTAAATAAATTAGTATCCTAATAGGATTCCAAATCTTTTTCCATAACTCTATAAATAGGTGCCTAGGGTCACATATTTACAACGAGTTTTCAAGTATTCAAAGTGAGTTTTTGAGAGAAAAATTCAGTCACACAATTGCCTAAAAGTGCCGAAAATAATAGTACCTTAAGGGCGATTCTAGTTGGTCAATCTTAAGGCGGATCCGGACGTGCTGTGGACTATCTACGGAGGGACGACACTTGGAGTCCTAAAGACTTGTTCTTGTTCGGTTCGGGCGCAGCTAGGGAAGGCACGCAACAAAGAGTATGCATCTAAACTATGCTAAATGATTATGTGTAAATAATATGTATTCCTGGCTTAATGGTTGTTTCCGCATGATTTATGAATTGTCATATGTATCATAACCTAACAGTGGTATCACGAGCCTCTTATTATTTTCATAATCTAAATTGCATGAACATGGTTAAATATTACAAATTTGCAAGAATTAAAAGGGGTGATTAATTTTCGTAATTGTTAATTAATTGCAAATTGCGTTTATTTAATTATACGTACGCAGTTTTTCGGCAGTTTCTTCGTTACTCATCCAAATCGAGTGATTTTTGTGTCAATTCCGCATGTAAAAGGCATTCTAAAATTTTGACAAAAAGACTTTTTTTCTGCCGAACCCAGAATTCTCAAATTCGAAGCCTAACTATGACTTTTCGGAGGTTTTAGTTTTTCGAATGCAAAATTTCATAAATTTAAGATGTTAAATTAAATATTTGCGATTCTTGTTGATAAATCTTGAATTTTTTATTGACCTACTGTATATGTTTAACAAGTTTGAATGCCTAGCCTTGTTAATTATGCAATCTAATTTGTAATTATGATTAATTTGTTGAAAATTAGAATAATTTAGAATTAATTTGATTTTCATAATTAATTATAATCTAATTAGATACCTATGATTAAAAACCACCATAAAAATTGTAAATTTATGATAAATTTTAAATTTTTTGAAGGAAATAATGCCCTTGGTCCAAGTATGCATTCTATGTTAAGTCTAATAAATGCGGTTCAGTATTAATTAACAAGTTAATAATTCAGTGAGATCAAGTGAACTGAATGCCTAGCTAGAGGCCGCTTCAGTTCAAGTGGAATTAATGATATTAATCCACAGCTTACTCTTGACTGAACCCGTAGGGTCACACAAATAGTACGTAAACGGATCAAGTATTTAATGGCATTAGATACTCCATCTAAGGATATTCGGAATCGACGGATCTTGGTTTCAGTGGGAGCTGAGATCGTCACAGGCAAGAAATGAATACTCCGGAAACGATGATATTGCCGGAAACGGAAATATGGATCGTATCGGAAATATAAATATTATCCAAGTCGTAGATGTTGCCGGAAACGGAAACATGGTACGTATCGGAAAATATTATCGGAAATGGAAATATTGCCAGAATCGGAAATATTGCCGGAAACGGAAATATTGTCAGAATCGGAAATATTATCGGAATCGGAAAATAATTCCGGAAACGGAAATATTAAATATTTGTTCGAAACGGAAATTGATTCCGGAATCGGAAATATTAAATATTGTTCGTAACGGAAATGAATTCCGGAACCGGGAATTTAATCGGAAGCGTATCGTACGAATTAGCATCGGACGAGGCCTGCCAGACGAAGGCCCAGCACGAAGTCGGGCCATCGCCCAGCAAGCCAAACGCGCGCCCAGCCAAGGCAGCGCCCAGGCCCACCGCAAGGCAGGCCCAGCGCGCGCCAAGGCCATGGCCTCGCTGCGTGGGCTGCTGCTCGCACGCACACGCATGTGCGGCCCTCGTGGCTGCCGTGTGTGTGTGAGTTTGTGTTCATGCATGATTCCTAAAACTATTAGAGTTAGTATATGATTAAATTCCTATTCCTAAAAGGATAAATTAATTAATTAGAGTTCTTGTAGGATTCTAAGTTTAATTAATTCGTATCCTACTAGGATTCCAATTCCCTTTCCATAACTCTATAAATACGTGCCTAGGGTCACATATTTTAAAAGATTAATTCAAGTATTCAAAGTGAGTTTTGAGAGAAAAATTCAGTCATATTTCTTACCTAAGAGTGCCGAAAATTCTAGTACCTTAAGGGCGATTCTAGTTGGTCAATCTTAAGGCGGATCCGGACGTGCTGTGGACTATCTACGGAGGGACGACACTTGGAGTCCTAAAGACTTGTTCTTGTTCGGTTCGGGCGCAGCTAGGGAAGGCACGCAACAAAGAGTATGCATCTAAATTATGCTATATGATTATGTGTAAATAATATGTATTCCTGGCTAAATGGTTGTTTCCGCATGATTTATGAATTGTCATATGTATCATAACCTAACAGTGGTATCACGAGCCCCTTATTATTTTCATAATCTAAATTGCATGAACATGGTTAAATATTACAAATTTGCAAGAATTAAAAGGGGTGATTAATTTTCGTAATTGTTAATTAATTGCAAATTGCGTTTATTTAATTATACGTACGCAGTTTTTCGGCAGTTTCTTCGTTACTCATCCAAATCGAGTGATTTTTGTGTCAATTCCGCATGTAAAAGGCATTCTAAAATTTTGACAAAATTAGTATTTTTCAGCCGAACCCAGAATTCTCAAATTCGAAGCCTAACTATGACTTTTCGAAGGTTTTAGTTTTTCGAATGCAAAATTTCGTAAATTTAAGATGTTAAATTAAATATTTGCGATTCTTGTTGATAAATCTTGAATTTTTGATTGACCTGATGTATATGTTTAACAAGTTTGAATGCCTAGCCTTGTTAATTAAGCAATCTAATTTGTAATTATGATTAATTTGTTGAAAATTAGAATAATTTAGAATTAATTTGATTTTCATAATTAATTATAATCTAATTAGAAACCTATGATTAAAAACCACCATAAAAATTGTAAATTAATGATAAATTTTAAATTTTTATGACCTAGACTTGAATCCATGACAATCGGAAATCAATTGAATAATAAATTTTCGATTTTTCGCCCTAAAATTATGAAATTAATATTATTTATTAATTTGTCATTAATTTTAAATATAAATTTTAATTTTTTATGTGATTCGTTCATATAACTTGCACGCACAAAGCAATGGACGCTTCGTGTTACCCTTAAGGGGTGTTGTATAGTGCGGGCATGCGACGACGAGCAAGGGAGCTCGTCGCCCGTGTGGCACGAATGCAATGAGCAAGGGCATGGTGCACGAGCACAAGGCAACAGCCCTGCCTTGTGTCGTGGGCCACGAGCTATGAACAAATGGGCATGGGCGAAAGGCAAGCCAAGGCAGTCGCGTGTGGGCAGCAAGCGAGCTGCGCCACGACGCGCACTGCCTCGCGCGCAGCGAGCGCAAGCTCGCGTGCCACGAGCGCTGCGCCCAGCGATTGATCGCGCGCAATGGCTCGTGCGAACAGCGAGCGATGGCTCGCGCGCACAGCGAGCAATGGCTCGCGCGCAGCGAGCGCTGGCGAGCGCGCACAGCGACCCGATGGCTCGCGTGCGTCGAGCGCTGGCGCGCGCGCAGCGAGCACCATAGCGTGCGATGGCTTGCGATGGAAGATGCAGCAGCTATGCGACGAGCGCATGGGCTGCGCGCACATGGCCAGCGATGGCTGTGTGCGTGCGGCCCATGGGCGTGCGATGCGTAGGGTGTTTGCGTTGCGATTAGATCGTTTTGAATGTTTAATTTGAAATTTTTCAGTTTACGTAATTTTAATTAATTTTAAAATTAATAATTTAAATTATTTTCATGGATTTTAATTTTGAATATTGTAATTATAATAAATTTTATTTATTCTAATTATTTTACTAAAATTAAAATCATGAATTAATTTAAATACGACTGAAATTAAATTAAACTTTTTGGATTCAATTATAAATTTATATGAGCTTTAAATTTTAAATTAAATTTGTATGTTTCCGGTTAGACTTGAAATACATTTTTATGTTTAAAATTAGTAAAGCATATGAATTTATTGGTTTAAGTGGGAGCCCTTTTAGTCATAAAACTCTTGATTAGGTCTACGAATCCTTAAGGTTAAAACAACTTGATTAGAATTAATAAGGACTGAATAATTGGTAGATTATTGGTGCCCTTGATTAATTGCTGCAAATGTTTACGTGATGCATAATGTGTTTTACTAACCAGCTATGTGGGCCATTCATGATAATGAATGGGTGAATGGTATATATTGTATATGTACTGTTTTGCAGGTTATGAAGTGACTAGTATGGCCCAAATAGGATAGAAAATATGGTCTGCGTACCATTAATTTGAATGTAATTGGTCTAAAGTACCAAAGTTATTTTTCAATTCAAATATGGTCTGCGTACCATCAAATAGTTGTAATTAGTTATAGCTTATCCTATTTGAAGAAAATGGTGCCTCCCACGGAGATTTTCAAGACGGACTTTGAAGTCAAAGCTTCAAGATGAAGTCGGGCCATACTAGATCACATTTATCTTATGCATGCTTTAAGTTATTTATTGCTTTAAATATGTCTTAATTATGCGTAAGATTGTGGCTTGATTATGTTGCATGATTAAGGATTTTAGTTCACTTAAAATCTAACCAACATAGTAAGAGCCTTAAGTTCCAAACTTAAAAAATTGAGTTAAAAGGTGCCATGCCAAAATATACACTTGCTTGGATATCCTTTACATCAATCTAGTAATAGTTTTCGCTCAGCGAGGTGTTACTTATTGGTCCTAAAGGGGCAAGGTACACAAATAATTGTGAGTACATGTTAGTTTTGGTGAAACTCAACGATATAAGTAAGGAGTCCTTTTATGTCGTGGCAAAATCGATAGGTTTACCTAATAAGTTCTTAGACGTACCTATCAACCAAGAATAGTTTCTAGACTATTAGCAAAAGGCTTTTGCTTACCTAAGATGTTCTAGGATTAAGTCGACAAACTGTGCTTAGTTCTTCAATGATTTTAGGATCTTGGAATCATTTTATTCACACCTGCCGGAACACATAACTTGAATAAAATGCTTAATAAACATTGAATTATGCATGTATGCTAGAATTTAAGTTTATTAAGAGAAACTGTGAATGGTTATTTATTTGTTTATTCTTTTCAATTGTAGTTTTTAATATGGCAAACAACAATTCATTCAACATTC
The DNA here is from genome assembly GCF_020520425.1 of Spinacia oleracea. Taxonomy (NCBI): domain Eukaryota; kingdom Viridiplantae; phylum Streptophyta; class Magnoliopsida; order Caryophyllales; family Amaranthaceae; genus Spinacia; species Spinacia oleracea. Next base: position 44,308,680 of record NC_079490.1, read on the forward strand.
GATCAATTCTCGAAAAGGAGAAGTTGAACGGGAAAAACTTCCTTGACTGGCAAAGGAACTTGCAAATAGTTCTTATGCAGGAAGAAAAGGAGTATGTCCTAGATGAGGCGATGCCCGAAGCCGCAGGCGACGGGGTCACTCAGGCAGCCCTCAATCGTTGGATTGATGCCAACAAGGATGTGAAATGTCTAATGCTCGCCACCATGAGTGCGGATCTGCAGAAAACGTTCATCAACTCAGATGCTTTCACAATCATCAGTGAGTTGAAGAACATGTTCCAAGATCTGGCTCGAGTCGAAAGATTCGAGACTCATAGGCAAATTCTTGAGACCAAGCTTAAGAAAGGCGAGCCCGTAAGTCCACATGTTCTCAAAATGATTGGACTCATTGAGAATCTGAGTCGGCTGGATCAGCAATTTTCTCAGGAAATGGCTATAGACACCATCCTCCATTCTCTTCATAGCGGGTATGATCAGTTCAAACTGAACTACAGTATGAATAGTCTGGACAAAACGCTCACTGAGCTTCACGGTATGCTGAAGACCGCTGAAAAGACGCTCAAAAGTGATAAGCAGGATGTGCTTATGGTGCGTGGGGGCAAGTTCAAGAAATCTGGAAAGAAGAGGAATGCTAAGAAAGGTGGCAACAAGGCCAGCCCAACTAAGCAAACTGGCGCCAAATCTGTAAAGAGGAAGGTCAGTCAACCCACTTCTGAATCCGAATGCTTCTACTGCAAGAAGAAGGGGCATTGGAAGAGAGATTGCTTGAAGCTAAAGGAAGATCAGAAGAACGGAACAGTCGTTCCATCTTCAGGTATTTTCGTTATAGACTGTATACTTGCTAATTCAACTTCTTGGGTATTAGATACAGGTTGTGGCTCACACTTATGTTCCAATCCACAGGGACTAAGAAGAAGTAGAAAGTTAAGCAAGGGTGAAGTCGACCTACGAGTGGGAAATGGAGCACGGATTGCTGCATTAGCTGTAGGAACTTACTATTTGTCGTTGCCCTCCGGGCTAGTTTTGGAACTGGAAGATTGTTTCCATGTTCCAAGTCTTACTAAAAACATCATTTCAGTTTCTTGCTTAGATGCTAAGGGATTTTCCTTTTTAATAAAAGACAATAGTTGTTCGTTTTATTTTAAAGAGATGTTTTATGGATCTGCTAGATTAGTCAATGGACTTTATTTATTAGATCACGACAAACAAGTTTATAACATAAATACCAAAAAGGCCAAAAAGGATGATTCAGATCTCACCTATCTGTGGCATTGTCGATTAGGCCATATAAACTTGAAACGCTTAGAAAGACTTCAAAAGGAAGGAATTCTAGAACCATTTGACTTAGAGGATTATGGTAAATGCGAATCATGTTTACTTGGCAAAATGACAAAGCAACCTTTCTCTAAAGTTGGAGAAAGAGCAAATGAACTATTGGGTTTAATCCATACAGATGTATGTGGACCAATGAGTACAAATGCTAGAGGTGGTTTCAGCTACTTTATCACTTTCACTGATGACTTCAGTAGGTATGGTTATGTCTACCTAATGAAGCATAAGTCTGAATCCTTTGACAAATTCAAGGAATTTCAGAGTGAAGTAGAGAATCAATAAGGCAAGAAGATTAAAGCACTGCGGTCTGATAGAGGCGGTGAATATTTGAGCTATGAATTTGATGACCATCTGAAAGAATGTGGAATTCTATCAGAATTGACTCCTCCTGGAACACCACAATGGAACGGTGTGTCGGAACTGAGGAACAGAACCTTGCTAGACATGGTCAGGTCAATGATGGGTCAGGCCGAACTTCCATTAGAATTTTGGGGACATGCACTAAATACAGCTGCACTCACTATAAATAGAGCTCCGTCTAAAGCTGTCGAAAAGACTCCATACGAATTATGGTTTGGAAAACCTCCAAATGTGTCTTTTCTTAAGATTTGGGGATGTGAAGTATACGTCAAACGATTAATTTCAGACAAACTTCATCCAAAATCTGACAAATGTATCCTTGTGGGCTATCCAAAGGAAACAAAGGGGTATTACTTCTACAATACATCTGAGAACAAAGTGTTTGTTGCTCGAGATGGTGTCTTTTTGGAGAAAGATCACATTTCCAAAATGACAAGTGGGAGAAAAGTAGACCTCGAAGAAATTCGAGTCGAACAACAAACTATAGAGAATGCTCAAGATGACATTCAGGATGAAACTCAGAGATCTTTAGAAGAATCTTGTGAGAATCATGATCAATCTAGAAATGTTACCCCGCGTAGATCGCAAAGATATAGATCTCAACCGGAAAGGTACTTAGGTATTTTGACGAACGAGAGCTATGACGTTCTATTACTTGAAAGTGATGAACCTGCGACTTACAAACAAGCTATGACGAGCCCTAGCTCCAAGCAATGGCAAGAAGCCATGCAATCTGAATTAGACTCCATGTCTGAAAACCAAGTATGGGATTTGGTCGATTTGCCAGATGGCTACCAAGCCATTGGAAGCAAATGGGTTTTCAAACTGAAAAAGGACAAGGATGGGAAACTTGAAGTTTTCAAAGCTAGATTGGTTGCAAAAGGTTACAGGCAAGTCCACGGTGTGGACTACGATGAAACCTTTTCACCAGTTGCAATGCTAAAGTCTATTCGGATAATGTTAGCAATCGCTGCATATTAGGATTACGAAATATGGCAGATGGATGTCAAAAATGCTTTCTTAAACGGCGTTTTAACAGAAACTGTGTTTATGACACAGCCTGAAGGTTTTGAGGATCCAAAGAATGCTAAAAAAGTATGCAAGCTAAAGAAATCAATCTACGGATTGAAGTAGGCATCCAGGAGCTGGAACATACGTTTTGATGAAGCAGTCAAGGACTTTGGTTTCATCAAGAACGCGGACGAATCTTGTGTATACAAGAAGGTCAGTGGGAGCAAAATTGTTTTCCTAGTATTATATGTCGACGACATATTGCTTATCGGAAATGACATTCCTATGTTGAACTCTGTCAAGATTTGGCTTCGGAAATATTTTTCGATGAAGGATCTAGGAGAAGCACAGTACATATTGGGCATCAAGATTTACAGAGATAGATCTAAAAGGATGATTGGACTTAGTCAAAGCACTTATATCAATAAGGTGCTTGATAGGTTCAAGATGGCGGACTCCGAGCGAGGCTACCTACCCATGTCTCATGGAATGACTCTAACCAAGACTCAATGCCCAAAAACACTTGATGAGCGTAGACGAATGAATGGGATTCCATATGCATCATTGATTGGTTCAATAATGTATGCTATGATATGTACACGCCCGGATGTTGCGTACGCACTCAGTGCTACGAGCAGATACCAGTCAGACCCAGGAGAGGCGCATTGGACTGCTGCCAAGAACATTCTAAAGTACCTGAAAAGGCACAAAGATGACTTCCTGGTCTATGGTGGAGATGATGAATTAATTGTTAAAGGCTATACGGACGCAAGTTTCCAAACCGACAAAGATGATTTCAGATCACAGTCTGGGTTTGTCTTCTGCCTCAACGGAGGAGCAGTAAGCTGGAAAAGTGCTAAGCAAAGCACCATTGCGGATTCTACAACTGAAGCGGAGTACATTGCTGCACATGAAGCAGCAAAGGAAGCTATATGGCTAAGGAAGTTCATAGGTGAACTTGGTGTAGTCCCCTCCATTAAAGGACCAATAGCCCTGTATTGTGACAGTAACGGAGCTATTGCACAGGCAAAAGAGCCTAGACACCACCAGAGAGTCAAGCATGTACTTCGTAGATTTCACCTTCTACGAGAGTTCGTTGAAAGAAAAGAAGTCGAGATAAGCAAAATTGGAACCGATGACAACATATCAGATCCATTGACTAAACCTCTGCCGCAGGCGAAGCACAACTCGCACACTGCAGCTATGGGAATCAAGCATATTGGAGAATGGCTTTGATGTCTCTGTTTAATGTTTTAAAGTTTTAGAGTTTAAATCTTTGTAAAACATTATTGGTTAATCATTCACAATAAATGAAAAGAATTCATTTTTCCATTTAATTTGTGGTTTATTAAATGATGAGTCCCTTCAATTTGACGATATATTCAAGATAGACTGTCAGGACCAGTCCTGTGACTAAGAAATGTCTATCAAGTGAACTTGAATGTCAAAGGTTGAAAATGGTCCCTAGTCGGAGTTTTCTATAAAATTGGACGCATAGAAAACGTTAGACGATTAGAATGCAAGATGACTAGTAGTTCTGTTTCTTGAACTATGTGGACATGGCAATGTCATAATCATTTGCATAGATACTTACTTTGGGAAGACTAGTATCGGACAAGACCTATGAAACTTTACTGTAAGAGATGAAAATCTGTCATAAGTAAATTTCATTAAATTATTAGACACTAAATCCTCAATACCTGAGTGATTTGAGATTACTTGTTTGAGAACTGGTTGCTTTGACGTTGACCAACCGTCGCACCGTAAAAGGAGGCTATAAAGGCAACGCTCAGGTAATCACCTATCAAACGAAGTCTAATCTCAAGATCGCAAGATTGGGATTGTCCTCCCATAAATCGGGATGAGATGCTTAAAAGTTGTACAAGGCCACTCGGAGAGCTAGAAACTGTGAAATGCATGGCCGTGCTCGGATGAATCATAGGCAATGATTATCTGTTTATTTGATCAGTTGAACTCTGAAACCGAGGAACACCTATGGACATAATAAGGATGACGACTCTTACCTTATGTTCAAGAGCAAGCATCGAGCGACAAAGGAATTAGGAAATGCACACTTGTCCCTAAGGACAAGTGGAAGACTGAAGGAAATAATGCCCTTGGTCCAAGTATGCATTCTATGTTAAGTCTAATAAATGCGGTTCAGTATTAATTAACAAGTTAATAATTCAGTGAGATCAAGTGAACTGAATGCCTAGCTAGAGGCCGCTTCAGTTCAAGTGGAATTAATGATATTAATCCACAGCTTACTCTTGACTGAACCCGTAGGGTCACACAAATAGTACGTAAACGGATCAAGTATTTAATGGCATTAGATACTCCATCTAAGGATATTCGGAATCGACGGATCTTGGTTTCAGTGGGAGCTGAGATCGTCACAGGCAAGAAATGAATACTCCGGAAACGATGATATTGCCGGAAACGGAAATATGGATCGTATCGGAAATATAAATATTATCCAAGTCGTAGATGTTGCCGAAAACGGAAACATGGTACGTATCGGAAAATATTATCGGAAATGGAAATATTGCCAGGATCGGAAATATTGCCGGAAACGGAAATATTGTCAGAATCGGAAATATTATCGGAATCGGAAAATAATTCCGAAAACGGAAATATTAAATATTTGTTCGAAACGGAAATTGATTCCGGAATCGGAAATATTAAATATTGTTCGTATCGGAAATGAATTCCGGAACCGGGAATTTAATCGGTAGCGTATCGTACGAATTAGCATCGGACGAGGCCTGCCAGACGAAGGCCCATCACGAAGTCGGGCCATCGCCCAGCAAGCCAAACGCGCGCCCAGCCAAGGCAGCGCCCAGGCCCACCGCAAGGCAGGCCCAGCGCGCGCCAAGGCCATGGCCTTGCTGCGTGGGCTGCTGCTCGCACGCACACGCATGGGCGGCCCTCGTGGCTGCCGTGTGTGTGTGAGTTTGTGTTCATGCATGATTCCTAAAACTATTAGAGTTAGTATATGATTAAATTCCTATTCCTAAAAGGATAAATTAATTAATTAGAGTTCTTGTAGGATTCTAAGTTTAATTAATTCGTATCCTACTAGGATTCCAATTCCCTTTCCATAACTCTATAAATACGTGCCTAGGGTCACATATTTTAAAAGATTAATTCAAGTATTCAAAGTGAGTTTTGAGAGAAAAATTCAGTCATATTTCTTACCTAAGAGTGCCGAAAATTCTAGTACCTTAAGGGCGATTCTAGTTGGTCAATCTTAAGGCGGATCCGGACGTGCTGTGGACTATCTACGGAGGGACGACACTTGGAGTCCTAAAGACTTGTTCTTGTTCGGTTCGGGCGCAGCTAGGGAAGGCACGCAACAAAGAATATGCATCTAAATTATGCTATATGATTATGTGTAAATAATATGTATTCCTGGCTAAATGGTTGTTTCCGCATGATTTATGAATTGTCATATGTATCATAACCTAACATTTTTATGACCTAGACTTGAATCCATGTTAATCGGAAATCAATTGAATAATAAATTTTCGACTTTTCGCCCTAAAATTATGAAATTAATATTATTTATTAATTTGTCATTAATTTTAAATATAAATTTTTTAAATTTTATGCGATTCGCTCATATAACTTGCACGCACAAAGCAATGGACGCTACGTGTTACCCTTAAGGGGTGTTGTGTAGTGCGGGCATGTGACGACGAGCAAGGGAGCTCGTCGCCCATGCGGCACGAATGCAATGAGCAAGGCCATGGTGCACGAGCACAAGGCAGCAGCCCTGCCTTGTGTCGTGGGCTATGAGCAATGGACGAATGGGCATGGGCGAAGGCAAGGCACGGCAGTCGCGTGTGGGCAGCAAGCGAGCTGCGCCACAGCGCGCACTGCCTCGCACAAAGCGTGCGGAGCCTCGCGCGCAGCGAGCGCAAGCTCGCGTGCCACGAGTGCTCCGCCCAGCGTCGATGCCTCGCATAGCAAGCGATGGCTCGCAGCATCGAGCGCTGGCAAGCGCGCGCAGCGAGCGCTGGCAAGCGCGCGCAGCAAGCGCTGGCGAGCGCGCACAGCGAGCGTTGGCTCGCATGCAGCGAGCGATGGCTCGCGTGCATCGAGCGCTGGCGCGCGCGCAGCGAGCACCAGCTCGCATCAGGCCTTGCGAAGGAAAGCAGCAGCAGCGATGCGACGCAGCGCATGGGCTGCGCGCACATGGCCAGCAATGGATGTGTGCGTGTGGCCCATGGGCGTACGTCGCGTAGGGTTGTTGCGTTGCGATTGGATCGTTTTGAAATTTTAATTTGAAATTTTCAGTTTACGTAATTTTAATTAATTTTAAAATTAATAATTTAAATTATTTTCTTGGATTTTAATTTTGAATATTGTAATTATAATAAATTTTATTTATTCTAATTATTTTACTAAAATTAAAATCATGAATTAATTTAAATACGACTGAAATTAAATTAAACTTTTTGGATTCAATTATAAATTTATATGAGCTTTAAATTTTAATTAAATTTGTATGTTTCCGGTTAGACTAAAAATACATTTTTATGTTTAAAATTAGTAAAGCATATGAATTTATTGGTTTAAGTGGGAGCCCTTTTAGTCATAAACTCTTGATTAGGTCTACAAATCCTTAAGGTTAAAACAACTTGATTAGAATTAATAAGGACTGAATAATTGGTAGATTATTGGTGCCCTTGATTAATTGCTGCAAATGTTTACGTGATGCATAATGTGTTTTACTAACCAGCTATGTGAGCCATTCATGATAATGAATGGGTGAATGGTATATATTGTATATGTACTGTTTTGCAGGTTATGAAGTGACTAGTATGGCCCAAATAGGATAGAAAATATGGTCTGCGTACCATTAATTTGAATGTAATTGGTCTAAAGTACCAAAGTTGTTTTTCAATTCAAATATGGTGTGCGTACCATCAAATAGTTGTAATTAGTTTTAATTATAGCTTATCCTATTTGAAGAAAATGGTGCCTCCCACGGAGATTTTCAAGACGGACTTTGAAGTTAAAGCTTCAAGATGAAATCGGGCCATACTAGATCACATTTATCTTATGCATGTTTTAAGTTATTTTTTGCTTTTAAATATGTCTTAAAATGCATGAGATCAAAAGCTTGATTATGTTGCATGATTAAGGATTTTAGTTCACTTAAAATCTAACCAACATAGTAAGAGCCTTAAGTTCCAAACTTAAAAAATTGAGTTAAAAGGTGCCATGCCAAAATATACACTTGCTTGGATATCCTTTACATCAATCTAGTAATAGTTTTCGCTCAGCGATGTGTTACTTATTGGTCCTAAAGGGGCAAGGTACACAAATAATTGTGAGTACATGTTAGTTTTGGTGAAACTCAACGATATAAGTAAGGAGTCCTTTTATGTCGTGGCAAAATCGATAGGTTTACCTAATAAGTTCTTAGACGTGCCTATCAACCAAGAATAGTTTCTAGACTATTAGCAAAAGGTTTTTGCTTACCTAAGATGTTTTAGGATTAAGTCGAAAAACTGTGCTTAATTCTTCAATGATTTTAGGATCTTGGAATCATTTTATTCACACCTGCCGGAACAATAAAATCGAATAAAATGCTAATAACTTGTTTGAATTGCATGGTTGCTTTAATTTCAAGTTATTACTCATGATAAATGTTTAGACTTTGCATGCTTCAATGTATGTTTTAATTATTGTTTATAATTAAATATCTTGCACTGCAATAAATCTTTTTAGAAAGGAAACAGTAAATTTCCTCGATTAGTAATGAATCTAAGAACGATTCACGGAAATGAGAGAAAGTGAGCAATTTAAAATATACGTTTCTTATATCGACTTTTATGGTTGTTTTCGAGTATCAAAATCGAATGGCGAACCAATTGGTGCTTGTGAAATCAAAATACAATGTAGTTTTGAAATCATGAAGCATTGAGTTTAAACGCTCAGCCTTACCAATGGTTAACAACCTAATATCTTTGTCCATTTAATTCTCGAATGAGTCTAGTCCCTAGACATTCGAATAGATCGATGCTTAGAGAACTCTAGAAGCTTCTGGTAAGATCATCTAGTTGAAACTTAATATTCAACATAAATTAAATGGTAAGAACCTTGTTGGGGTGACATTGGACATGTCTAACAAAGTATAAAAGTCAACACTAAAGAATTCAATTCTTAAGACTATAAGAAAGGGTACAAGAAATAGGAAAACAAAGGAACAAATGAAAGGAATTTACGATTCCAGTTCTACCTATAAGTTTATGTTTAAAGAATAGTGACCTAGCAATCAAACTTCCTTGGTATCATATACCGCTTGAGGTTCTTACTTCGGTAATAACTCAAACAATGGAAGCTAGGATACACTAATGACCTACAAGTGAAAATGAAGCATGGCAATGCTACATTAGTTGTAGGGTCATCTAGTTTGTTTTAAGTCCTTTCAAAGGCTGGAACTTAATGGCTATTTTGTTCCATAATCAACATACCTAAATTTCTGTTTTCAAACACAGAAAGACTCACATTCAAGAAAAACAAAAAACAATGTTTGTTTGTTTATTAGAATGAAATGGTCAATTACAGGTTGAGTCAATATGCTTGATTAAAACAAACAACTCTTTAAAGAACTTTACTAGGTTCAAATCAACTCCTTGATTTGAGTTCCACTAATCTTTGGCATTGTTGCTTAGACCATATCAACAAGTTAACATTCAAAAGCTCTATTTTGATGGACTTTTGAAAGTTGATTGATTTCTAGATCATTTTAAGACAACTAGTCTTACTTGTTGAAAGTAACAAAAGATATGAACTATTGTTAGAACGCCTAGACAATAGAGTTCAAAGCTTAAGAAAGATTTTATGACTTTATTATTTCACATGGATTTGAGTGAATATAGGTTTATTTACTCAAATGTGATATAAGTTGAATCTGTTTGGCTAGTTCAAAGATTCAGAAGTATAAAATCCACTTAGCAAGAAATCATAAAGATCTAGGTTAGATCATGTTGATGATTACTTGAGACCAAATATGATCATCAATGATTGTGTGTTGTAATTTCACAATCTAGCTCCATAAGATATGGCATATCTACGTTGGAATGATCGAAGTCAATTAGTACTTGATTCGATCAATGATGAATCATAAAGACTTTTCCTATAATTTCTAAAACAAAATGCTCAACTACCACCAAACTAAACCAAATTCGTCAAAGCTATTGAACAGTAATTTCAGGATATCTTTTCAATTATATATATCTAAAGAGTTGCTAAACTCAGTGGGAGCTTAGTGTTTGTTATTCAACAAACTAAGGCCCAAGTATAGATATATGTTTCATTGTGATTTATTCAAATGAGACACAAGGGTATTGTTTCTACCACGAATTTTTGAGAACATAATGTTTGTTTGCTCGAAATGATGTCCTTTTGGAGATTCGTTTCCAAAATGACAAGTGGGAGAAAATAGACCTCGAAAGTCTTCGAGGCGAACAACAAACATAAACGGACATTCCGGAGGCTTTTCGAAGTGCTTCAGAAAACCCGAACGTATTCTTTAAGGACTTTAGAAGTGGCTTTTAAAGAATAGACATCTCTTAGAAGACTTTACAAGTGCTTCAAGGAGAACAGAATATTCAAAGGACTTTTAAGTGGCTATTGATATTCTGTTGTTTGATGTTCTATACCCTTGTAGGCATAGAGTTCAAGTCACTGAAACTATGAGATTCTTCTATTAGATAGTGAAGAAACATGGAGTTCAGGTCACTGAAACTATGCAATTCTTCTATTAGATAGTGAAGAAACCTACAACTTGCAGTCAAACTATTATCATGTAGATTAATGAGTTTGTGACTTGTAAGAAAGCTATGACGAAACCTAGATTCCCTAAAATGGTTAGAGGCCATATATAGACTCAAATGTTTTAAATCGTTAGAGGCCATAAAACATACTCAATGTTTTGATGACAAAATTGAAATTTTGTTGATTTGCAAGAATAGGTTCACACCTATTGGTTGCAAGTTTGTTTTAAGGATAAAAACCATCAAACATGAAATTTTGTTCACACACAAAGCGAGATTAGTTGCTAAAGGTTACAAGCAAATTCATGGTGTGAATTGTGTTGAAACCTCATGCATAATCGTAATGCTCAAGTCTATAATTCAAGCAATGATTGCATATTGGTACATATAGCAATTGGATGACAAAACGTATTCCTCAATCAAATGTTGGAATAAACTATGTACATGGTATGTCATAGGATTTGTGGATCCAAATAAATGCTTGAAAGAGAAAGCTAGCTTATAAAATCTAAGTACAGATTTAAGCAAGCAATTGGGAATTGGAATTATATTTTAATGAAGCTAATAAGTATTTAGTTTCATAAAATATACATGATTCTTATAGATATATAAGAAGTTTAGTGGGAGTACGTAAAACTTAATTGGTCCTATGTGTATCACACACATATCTCTCTATTGTGAAATAACATTCAAATGCTAATGACTTAGATTTGAAATTATTCATCAATGACGGACCAAGGCGAAACTTAGTACATACTGGGTATTAAGATCTATTTACAAAGATCTTATATTATTGTTTTGGATTAAGTGATGGCATTTACTAAATCAAACACGAAATACTCCATTGGAGATATTCGACCCATGTGAATAAATCTAAGTAAAGAATGTTTGAACTATGTATAAGCATTTACTAAGTTAAACATCAAAGGATCTGAGTAAGATTCTTAACCTATATTATATGTCAAAGAATTTAGCTGGATTTAGTATCTACTGAAACTAGATGAGCTAAAGTTGCATGAATAGAATTCAATTGGAATTATTCTGCAAAAGAATTTATCATGTATGATATAATATGAGGATCGCCAAAAACGTATCGTATGACTTTAGGCATGACAAACATATACCAATCTCTATTGATCTAAGTGAAGATCAACTAGATTGAGATCAAGAATACTTATGGTACTTGAAAAGGTACATAGGAATAGTTCTTGATTCAAGGAAATAAAGATATGCTAAATATTGATGCTACACGCATAAACACTGGCAAAGGATCAAGCAAGACCCTTTGGAGTTAACCATTGATAAGGACGAGCTATAGAGCATCGTGTTTTGAAATGGCAACATGGATTGGAGACCATGAGTTGTTGCGTGGGATATTGAAATATTAATTTCTATGTTCTAAGATACAGCTGGAAAGTATTCCACATATCTATGAACTGCTTGGATAGGTAAATCCAAACAAAGCATCACTAGCAACCTAAACAGTTGAAGTAGAAATACTTATTGCCTAAGAAGCAATAAAACTGAGTTGTTTACATTAAAAGGTTCTTCACTGAACTTGGCTGGATCACATGTCTGCTGACTTGATGGTTCTTCATTGCAAAATGCGTAGAACCACTATTTAAGTAAGAAAGACTAGATCACATAATAAACAAACTCAAAAGATCTTATAATCATATCTCGAAAATCATTCGATGAAAAGATATTAAGATTGGCAAAGCATGATAACTAAACCTATGCAACAAGTGAGAAACAACACTCACATTGTGGCACTAGAAATCAAGCATAGCTTTGAATTCCAAGAACTGTTTTAAAGATGGGTTCGAGGCCCATGGTTGTAAAACATTGGGGTTGAACATTTATCATATATGAAATGTATTTTCATATTCCATTTAATCTTGGTTTAATATTAAATGATGAGTCCCTTCAAATTTGACGAAATATTCAAGATAGACTGTCAGGACCAGTCCTGTGACTAAGAAATGTCTATCAAGTGAACTTGAATGTCAAAGGTTGAAAATGGTCCCTAGTCGGAGTTTTCTATAAAATTGGACGCATAGAAAACGTTAGACGACTAGAATGCAAGATGACTAGTAGTTCTGTTTCTTGAACTATGTGGACATGGCAATGTCATAATCATTTGCATAGATACTTACTTTGGGAAGACTAGTATCGGACAAGACCTATGAAACTTTACTGTAAGAGATGAAAATCTGTCATAAGTAAATTTCATTAAAATTATTAGACACTAAATCCTCAATACCTGAGTGATTTGAGATTACTTGTTTGAGAACTGGTTGCTTTGACGTTGACCAACCGTCGCACCGTAAAAGGAGGCTATAAAGGCAACGCTCAGGTAATCACCTATCAAACGAAGTCTAATCTCAAGATCGCAAGATTGGGATTGTCCTTCCATAAATCGGGATGAGATGCTTAAAAGTTGTACAAGGCCACTCGGAGAGCTAGAAACTTTGAAATGCATGGCCGTGCTCGGATGAATCATAGGCTATGATTATCTGTTTATTTGATCAGTTGAACTCTGAAACCGAGGAACACCTCTGGACATAATAAGGATGACAACTCTTACCTTATGTTCAAGAGCAAGCATCGAGCGACAAAGGAATTAGGAAATACACACTTGTCCCTAAGGACAAGTGGGAGACTGAAGGAAATAATGCCCTTGGTCCAAGTATGCATTCTATGTTAAGTCTAATAAATGCGGTTCAGTATTAATTAACAAGTTAATAATTCAGTGAGATCAAGTGAGCTGAATGCCTAGCTAGAGGCCGCTTCAGTTCAAGTGGAATTAATGATATTAATCCACAGCTTACTCTTGACTGAACCCGTAGGGTCACACAAATAGTACGTAAACGGATCAAGTATTTAATGGCATTAAATACTCCATCTATGGATATTCGGAATCGACGGATCTTGGTTTCAGTGGGAGCTGAGATCTTCACAGGCAAGAAATGAATACTCCGGAAACGATGATATTGCCGGAAACGGAAATATGGATCGTATCGGAAATATAAATATTATCCAAGTCGTAGATGTTGCCGGAAACGGAAACATGGTACGTGTCGGAAAATATTATCGGAAATGGAAATATTGCCGGAATCGGAAATATTGCCGGAAACGGAAATATTGTCAGAATCGGAAATATTATCGGAATCGGAAAATAATTCCGGAAACGGAAATATTAAATATTTGTTCGAAACGGAAATTAATTCCGGAATCGGAAATATTAAATATTGTTCGTATCGGAAATGAATTCCGGAATCGAGAATTTAATCGGAAGCGTATCGTACGAATTAGCATCGGACGAGGCCTGCCAGACGAAGGCCCAGCACGAAGTCGGGCCATCGCCCAGCAAGCCAAGCGCAACAACCACACGCCAAGCATACGACCAGGCCCAGCGCAAAAGCCAAGCCCAGCCGAAGCTTGGGCGCGCGCGCGGGGCTGCGACGAGTGGGCTAGCGCTGTGCGTGGGCCGCAAGGCCTGCGTGCGGTGCTAGCGTATTACTCGAAGTGTGTTACTCGAATCCCAAGGCTACCGGGATTCGTCATATGATTAAATCTAATCCTAAAAGATTTAGTTTATTTAATTAGAGTCCTAGTAGGATTATAATTAAATAAATTAGTATCCTAATAGGATTCCAAATCCTTTTCCATAACTCTATAAATAGGTGCCTAGGGTCACATATTTACAACGAGTTTTCAAGTATTCAAAGTGAAATTTTGAGAGAAAAATTCAGTCACACAATTGCCTAAAAGTGCCGAAAATAATAGTACCTTAAGGGCGATTCTAGTTGGTCAATCTTAAGGCGGATCCAGACGTGCTGTGGACTATCTACGGAGGGACGACACTTGGAGTCCTAAAGATTTGTTCTTGTTCGGTTCGGGCGCAGCTAGGGAAGGCACGCAACAAAGAGTATGCATCTAAACTATGCTAAATGATTATGTGTAAATAATATGTATTCCTGGCTTTATGGTTTTTCCGCATGATTTATGAATTGTCATATGTATCATAACCTAATATGATGATCCATCATTTGCACTTGCATTGTTGGGGAGTAGAATAATATAGCAGGTTGGTAGATCAAGTACGATCGAAATCATGTGGCTTGGGATGATTGAGAGAGTTGCATGTTTTCGTCTTTTGAAACTATTTTCTTTAATATTTTAGTTATGTTTGAAATGTTTGGATTATTTATATTTTTGGTTTTGGGCCATTATGGTTCCAAATTGTAGGAGGCCTCGATATTTTATTAATTATGGTTTTTAAAAGTTAGTTGACATTTAATTTCGCTGCGTAATTCTGGTAATAGCCTTAACCGTTATCACGGTGGCGGTAATACTTTAGTAATTCCTTTATTTTAAGTTGAAAAATGGTTTTATAAAAGCAAGGAATTATTAGGGTGTTACAGGTGTATCGCCACATGTGGTATCTGGGGGAGCGAGTGTCCTTTCAGCACAGTTCAGGGGATAGGCTTGTCCCCAAGGACCCACCGAGTCCATGCTGGCGCCGGATGAAGATCTTGCCCGGCTCTATGTGAATGCTAGGGGCGATGCCGTTTGCCGCTTTTGGAGGGACTTTGTACAAAGGAAGGGCAGCTATTACTACTTCTTGAGGAGGCTGGCTCCACCAGTACGCTTCGTACTGCCGGTGAGCTCTTGAACTTTGTATCTTGTATTGTTGTATTGTTGTATTGTTGTATTCTTATATTCTTGTATTCTTGTATTCTTGTATTATTATATTCTTGTATGATTGGATGATTGTATGTAGGAGGAGGAGGTTGATCCTGAGGACATTCCCTATGCTGATAGGGTTATCCGCTATGAGAACTCGGACAGGGAACAGGTGGAGGTGACCATTCCTGTAGCTTCTCCTCCGCACCGGAGATCGTATGTGTAATCCCCCGTAAATTTATAAATTTTATTAAATATATTTTAACGTATATTATTTATATTTAAATAGAATTTATGAATTTTAGTAATAAATATATAATTAACGTATATTTGTTTTATTACATTTGAATATTTTTAACGTTTTATGAAATCAAGAGTAATTTTAGAATTTTACGTTGAAAAGAAATCGAATTACGAAAACCGATTGAATTTAGAAAACGATCCTAATTGATTTTGGATTGAAATCCTAAAACTAAATCCTAATTCTAAGTCCACTTGGCAAAGCCCAAACTATAAGACCCAAAACTCTTCCTCCCTACTCATATTGTACGTAAAAAAAACAAAAACAAGAAAAAAAAAATTACAAACACTCCCTCCATCAAATTCACGTGAACTAGAAAACCCTTAACCCTCCTTCCTTCAACTTCACGTGAACCCTCAAAACTCCACCCCAGCAGCCGGCAGCCGTCCACAAGCCGGACCACCGCTGCTCTCCTCCGACGCCCGGCTTCCTCCTTCGTCCGGTAATCCTGCCACCTCCTTTTCTCTTTCGTTTTCTTTCTTTCGATTTGCCCTCCTTATTCATGGGTTCTGTTTTGCGTGTTCCTCTCGCACACCACCACCACCACGGTCGCAGCGCCGCCGCCCAGTTTCCCTATTGTGTCGCTGCCGCCGACCAACCAGTACCAGCCAACGTTTTGCTCTCCCTCTCGCTCGCGGAGCCTCACTCTTCGTTGCTTCTTGTTTTTCCGCACGCGCAGCCACCATTGCACAACCACCGCCACTAACTGCGGCCACCAACTCTGCGACAACCTGTCTTCCGCCGCCGCTTGCTGCCGCCGGCCAGCTCCCTCTCTTTCCCACTTTTGGTTATTTCTTTAACCTTAAACTATTTAATGTTTCAATTTTGTTTTAGTAAGTTAATTAATGTTTCCATGCTTTAAATTTATGGTTTTAACTATCTAAATATAGAATTTAGATTTATATATTTGGATAATAAATTATCAATTTTCAGATTTATCAATTTTATTAAATAAGGGTTTTTAATTATTAAAGCATGGATTTTTAAGGTTTTAATATTTTAAAATAATAGTAGAATGATTATAAGTTATTAAAGTTATTATTTTTATGATTTTAAGTATGTTGATATATTTTGGAATAGTTTTAAATCACCTTATATTGCTGGAAATTTGTTAAGGGCATGTTTATTGAAGTTTATGATAGTTGGTGATCATTAGTGTAGTAATCATTATGCTAGGAGGTTTAGTAGCTGAGTGTTGACATTAGAGAATGTTCTAATTATGTTTAGGAAGTGTTTGAAGAACCCTAATGTTGCTGAAAATTCAATGTGAATTGATATGAACCTATATTGGTTGTTTTAGGTGGAAAATTCTCGGTAGGCGACTTTTGAACGTGTTAAAGTGGCCTATCAGTTTGTTTACACAAGGTACGTACATACCTGTGTGCTTGGAATGTGTGCTAATTGTTGAAACCATGTTGAATTTGTTGTTGAACTTGGTTATGTTGAAATTGCATGTTTAATACTGTTGGACGGACATATTGAACTTATTGCATTATGAGAATTGTAACATGTTAGTATGGATGATTGATACAAACATGTTGGTTGGGAACACTAGATTATTCTATATGTTGGTTTGGATCGATTGATTATTGTTCCCTTTCTAGCTTTTCACTACTTTATGAGGGCGGTGGACCTTGTTTAGTAAGTTGAAACTTTATACCCATATACAGGGTTGATCATGGGTAAAGGAAAGGTTGGGTAAATTGGAATGAGTCTTGATTGATGCCTTTATGATCACGTACTTAATTCCAAGATAAAAACAGTTGTGAACGAATGTGGATTATATGCCTTATGTGATTGTTGAGTCATAACAAAGTCTCAATTTGTAAATCATGTAAAGTGAAACTGAGTAGCAATAGCTTTAGACTGTGCACGTCTAAAGTGACGGACAAACAGGAGTTGGGGTTCATGGTGGTAGCCTATGGCCTTTATCTTGGACCGGATTGATCACCGTGTCCTATTTTTATTCAAATGTTCCTCGATATCGCAGGTGTCTGAGGTTATGGAGTCGCGCCCGTACCTCGTCTTCCTTAGTGAAGGTTGTCGGACAGTCAACTCGGTCCATTGTCTATTTCAACTAAAATAATATTATTGCTAAAAGTCTAGCCTAGTCTAGTCTGGTCAAGTAAGGTCGTCAAACTATCATGTTTTGTCTGCCTTTGTTTGTGTTCATTAGTATCATGTTAGGGTTGTTCGTTTAATAGAATCATGTTAGGATTATTATTGATTTAGTATGTAGTACTCAGCTTTGCTGATTACGTGCTTTTGCTTGTGCATGTTGATCATGGCTATGCCTTATTGATCCTGTGATGACCCAATCTTTGGTGAGCAGTCTCTAAGGATCAATAAGCATTGTTCATCTGCAGGTTTGAAGATGTTGCATCATTGGGATCGGGAATAGAGAGCTTGTATTTAGTTTTGATTTGCTAAGTTGACCTGGGTTTGTTTAATTGGACTTTAAACTTGTCGTACCATTTATATTTCCTTATTTTCGTTGGTTGATTTTTGGGACTAAACCTGTAATCGATTATTTATAAACCTAAAGTTAGTTTTATGTTTTCCGCTGCAAAATTCTGAATAAGTCGTTACGTTTTCACACGGGCGATAATGCCTTGATAATTCTCTACGTTTTATATTAAAAGGTTATTTTAGAAAAGAGAGAATTGTCGGGGTGTTACAGTATGATGCTGTACCCGAGCATTATGCAGCTGTAAGTAATGTTGCATTTTCTTGAAACTGATTGTAATCTTGTATCTGGGAATTGATCTTGAATTTTGTATGCAGGCGCCTCGGGTGAGAGTGCGTCGCTGGATGCTCTTCATTGATTCCTTGAAGAGGCATTGTGTCAAAATGACCCAGAAGCTTTCTGGCTGGGACAGAGAGGTGCTTTTCTTGATTTTGAAATTTGTATTCTGGAAACTCGAACTCGGATGTTGATTCTCGAAATTTGTATTTTGTATAGGAGCTCCGTCGAGGCCGCAGAGGTTCCGTTGATAGGGAGCCCCAAGTGGAGACTTCCTCGAGGCATGAGGGACCGAGTTTGGCCCTAGGACAGGGGTCCGGTGCTGATACTCGTCAGAGGCACTCTGATGCTGATCGGGGAGCTGCCCCTTTTGTATATGTTGATCCTACCAGGAATTCCTTTGGCGGTGCAAGCAGTTCGAGGCCTTTTGTTCCTCCTCTCGTTTACTATTTCGGAGGGAGCGGTCGTCAGCCTTGGAGTGCAGATCCTTGGACTTGCTGGCAAGAGATGGAGAGGATGCACCAAGCGCAGATGTTTGAGGCACAGCGCCAGTTCATGGCGATGCAGAAGCCTTATCAGTACCCTTCCCCTCAGCAGGGACCCTATCGTTCTCCCGGTACTCTTCGTATCTCGGAGCAGGATCCTGGTACCCCTGGGACAGAGCTGGATCGGGATTTGGAGCGCCTTAGGAGGCGGAACAGGGACAAGGAGCCCATGGTTGACATTACAGCTGATGGTGACTCAGACTGACCCTGCATGGTAGCGAGTTCCAGCTTGCCTGGGTTGATTTTGTATAGGTTTGGTTGTATTTGTATGGATTTGTATGGTTGGACTTTTTGTACGGCTTGAAATTTTGAATCTTGTATGACTTGAAATGGATTTTTTTGATGGTTTTGTACTTGAAACTTGCAAGGTTTGGAATCTTTGAATCTTGTATGGTTGAAAAATTGAATTTTGTATGCGTTGTGTGTGCTTTGAAATTTGTAGCTATATGCATGCATGGAAAATTTGCAAAAAAATTGAAAAAATTTGCCCATTTTTTCGGGTGTATATACCCACTATAAGCCCCCACTTTGACTGAGGTTTTTTGGTAAGAAAAAGCGAAAGTCAAAGTATATTCAACTTTTGCTTATGCATATGCAGACTCGACTTAGGACGCCGATTTAGGACTAGAATGCTTGAATTTTGAATAAACTGAACCGAGATATGCCCGAAGCGTTGATTTATAATTGAATCCAAAAAGTTTAATTTAATTTCAGTCGTATTTAAATTAATTCATGATTTTAATTTTAGTAAAATAATTAGAATAAATAAAATTTATTATAATTACAATATTCAAAATTAAAATCCAAGAAAATAATTTAAATTATTAATTTTAAAATTAATTAAAATTACGTAAACTGAAAATTTCAAATTAAAAATTTCAAAACGATCTAATCGCAACGCAACAATCCCACGCATCGCACGCCCATGGGCCACACGCACACAGCCATCGCTGGCCATGTGCGCGCAGCCCATGCGCTGCCTCGCATCGCTGCTGCTCACCATCGCAAGGCATCACGCGAGCCGGTGCTCGCTGCGCGCGCCAGCGCTCGATGCACGCGAGCCATCGCTCGCTGCGCTCGCTCGCCAGCGCTCGATCCATGCGAGCCATCGCTCGCTGCGCGCGCTCGCCAGCGCTCGATCCATGTGAGCCATCGCTCGCTGCGCGCGCTCGCCAGCGCTCGATCCATGCGAGCCATCGCTCGCTGCGCGCCTGCCTTTCCCGCACGCGAGCTTGCGCTCATTGCACGAGGCAGCAGTATGCGAGCTGGCGCTCGCTGCGCGCGAGGCATCGACGCTGGGCGTAGCACTCGTGGCACGCGAGCTTGCGCTCGCTGCGCGCGAGGCTCCGCACGCTTGCGCGAGGCAGTGCGCGCTGTGGCGCAGCTCGCTTGCTGCCCACACGCGACTGCTCGGCCTTGCTCTCGCCCTCGCCCATTCGCCCATTGCACACAGCCCACGACACAAGGCAGGGCTGCTGCCTTGTGCTCGTGCACCATGGCCTTGCTCATTGCATTCGTAGCGCATGGGCGACGAGCTCCCTTGCTCGTCGTCACATGCCCGCACTATACAACACCCCTTAAGGGTAACACGTAGCGTCCATTGCTTTGTGCGTGCAAGTTATATGAGCGAATCGCATATAAATTTAAAATTTATATTCAAAATTAATGACAAATTAATAAATAATATTAATTTCATAACTTTAGGGCGAAAAATCGAAAATTTATTATTCAATTGATTTCCGATTAACATGGATTCAAGTCTAGGTCATAAAAATTTAAAATTTAACATAAATTTACAATTTTTATGGTGGTTTTTAATCATAGGTATCTAATTAAATTATAATTAATTATGAAAATCAAATTAATTCTAAATTATTCTAATTTTCAACAAATTAATCATAATTACAAATTAGATTGCATAATTAACAAGGCTAGGCATTCAAACTTGTTAAACATATACAGTAGGTCAATCAAAAATTCAAGATTTATCAACAAGAATCGCAAATATTTAATTTAACATCTTAAATTTACGAAATTTTGCATTCGAAAAACTAAAACCTCCGTAAAGTCATAGTTAGGCTTCGAATTTGAGAATTCTGGGTTCGGCCGAAAAATACTAGTTTTGTCAAAATTTTAGAATGCCTTTTACATGCGGAATTGACACAAAAATCACTCGATTTGGATGAGTAACGAAGAAACTGCCGAAAAACTGCGTACGTATAATTAAATAAACGCAATTTGCAATTAATTAACAATTACGAAAATTAATCACCCCTTTTAATTCTTGCAAATTTGTAATATTTAACCATGTTCATGCAATTTAGATTATGAAAATAATAAGAGGCTCGTGATACCACTGTTAGGTTATGATACATATGACAATTCATAAATCATGCGGAAAAACCATAAAGCCAGGAAAACATATTATTTACACATAATCATTTAGCATAGTTTAGATGCATACTCTTTGTTGCGTGCCTTCCCTAGCTGCGCCCGAACCGAACAAGAACAAGTCTTTAGGACTCCAAGTGTCGTCCCTCCGTAGATAGTCCACAGCACGTCCGGATCCGCCTTAAGATTGACCAACTAGAATCGCCCTTAAGGTACTACTTATTTTCGGCTAAATAGGCAAGAGTTATGGCTGATTTTTCTGCTTAAAAATCCTAGTTTTGAATACTTGAAAACTTGTGTATAAATTTATGACCCTAGGCATATATTTATAGAACCTTGGAAAGGATTTCGAATCCTGTTAGAATACTAATTAATTAATTAGAATCCTATTAGAACTCTAAATAATTAATTTAATCTTTTAGGATTAGGATTTAATCTATGCACGAATCCCGATAGCTTTAGGATTCGTATAGCACGTACACACGCACCGCACGAGCATCGCACGCCCATGCGCAAGCCTTGCGGCCCACGCTGTGCGCACGGCGCACAGGCCCACTGCCCGCAGCCCATTTGTGCGCGCGCGCCAGCCTTGGCTGGGACTGGCCTTGCGCTGGGCCTGGTCGAGGCATTGGCGTGTTGTTGGATGCGTGTGGCTTGCTGGGCGATGGCCTGGCTTCGTGCTGGGCCCTCGTCCGGCAGGCCTCGTCCGATGCTTATTCGTACGATACGCTTCCGATTAAATTCCCGGTTCCGGAATTCATTTCCGATACGAACAATATTTAACATTTCCGATTCCGGAATCAATTTCCGTTTCGAACAAATATTTAATATTTCCGTTTCCGGAATTATTTTCCGATTCCGATAATATTTCCGATTCTGACAATATTTCCGTTTCCGGCAATATTTCCGATTCCGGCAATATTTCCATTTCCGATAATATTTTCCGATACGTACCATGTTTCCGTTTCCGGCAACATCTACGACTTGGATAATATTTATATTTCCGATACGATCCATATTTCCGTTTCCGGCAATATCATCGTTCCCGGAGTATTCATTTCTTGCCTGTGACGATCTCAGCTCCCACTGAAACCAAGATCCGTCGATTCCGAATATCCATAGATGGAGTATTTAATGCCATTAAATACTTGATCCGTTTACGTACTATTTGTGTGACCCTACGGGTTCAGTCAAGAGTAAGCTGTGGATTAATATCATTAATTCCACTTGAACTGAAGCGGCCTCTAGCTAGGCATTCGGCTCACTTGATCTCACTGAATTATTAACTTGTTAATTAATACTGAACCGCATTTATTAGACTTAACATTGAATGCATACTTGGACCAAGGGCATTATTTCCTTCACTTTTCTTGTATACTCCCAAAGGTTTGGCCTATGGAGAGGCTCATGCTGGTGGCACCACCGGAGAACATGAAGGGCTATAATAGAAAAGGGTTCACCGTGCGGCCCATGATGCATGGCCGACTTTCATTGAACGAGTGGCGAAGTGCACTCTCTGGGATTGAATTTTGTATAAGGTGGGTAGTTCCTTGGTGGGGAATTGCTGCCATGAGACATGCCCCTGGTTCTACTGCTTTGAGGGTGTCAAGCCTCACAATGCTGGTCTTCTACTCGCCTGCCCGAGTGATGAGACAGTATGGCTTGAAACAGGAGATCTCGGACTGTACTGAAGAGAACCCGAAACCTGTTGTGCTGAATGCGAGTCGACTTGAAGTTTGGAGGCGGTATTGGGTTGCCAAACCATTCTTGAGTGTTCAATTCCCACCTGAGCCAGTTACTCTGTCTGCGGGGTATATTATATGGATGAAAGGCCCAAGCTAGAGGGACATTCCTTTCTCTGGACCAGCTAGAGTCCGAGGTTCTAGAGCTGAAGAAGGTGATGGGAGTGCGGCTCGTCCGGTGCTTGACCGATCTGAGTCCAAAGGAGGTTCGTCATCCTCCCGTTTTGGAAGGCTTGCAAGTTCCTTCTCCCGCCGCTTGGGCAAGGGGAAGATTGATGATTGATTGCAGGAGGAGCCAGGGGATAGTACTCAAGGTGCCAAGACTCAAGAGCATAGTCGCCCGACCCTAAATCTTTGTAGGCTGAATGTGTTTGAATTGTACTAGAAGGAATTGTGTTTGAAGATTGTGTTTAGAAAATGTGTTTAGGAGGTGAAAAGGCTTTTGAACTTTGCTTCACTTGATCCCAACCTTGTATTTGAATTAGCTTTGAAGGCCTTAGAGCCAAATAAAAAGTTATTGTGTTAAATTCCGCTTGAACATGCTTTGCTTTGAAATTGGAACATTTGGAATAAAGACAACAATAATTAGATTTTGAATTTTGAGTTTGATTTGATTTTTAGGATGCCCTTAATTGAGGAAATTTTGAATTTTTTGTTTTAAAGCAAAAATTTTGAATTTTTTTGTATTAAAGTGGCCGGTCCTCGGAATGACGTTGCCTACGTGTCCCGTTAAAGAATCAGGCCGGGCGTAGTTCTAACTACCTTACAGGACTTTGAATTGAATTCTCGAATTCGAATATGGTGCTTAGACATAGAACTTCTTGAGTTGATCTGAAGGAAATAATGCCCTTGGTCCAAGTATGCATTTAATGTTAAGTCTAATAAATGCGGTTCAGCATTAATTAAACAAGTTAATAATTCAGTGAGATCAAGTGAGCTGAATGCCTAGCTAGAGGCCGCTTCAGTTCAAGTGGAATTAATGATATTAATCCACAGCTTCCTCTTGACTGAACCCGTAGGGTCACACAAATAGTACGTAAACGGATCAAGTATTTAATGGCATTAAATACTCCATCTATGGATATTCGGAATTGACGGATCTTGGTTTCAGTGGGAGCTGAGATCGTCAAAGGCAAGCAAATATGAATCGTATCGGAAATATAAATATTATCCAAGTCGTAGATGTTGCCGGAAACGGAAACATGGTACGTATCGGAAAATATTATTGGAAATGGAAATATTGCCGGAATGTGAAATATTGCCGGAAACGAAAATATTGTCGGAAACGGAAATATTGTCAGAATCGGAAAATAATTCCGGAAACGGAAATATTAAATATTTGTTCGAAACGGAAATTAATTCCGGAATCGGAAATATTAATCAATACCGCAATTTCAATACCGCAATTTCAATTCCGCACTTTCAATTCCGCATCTTTACTTGCCTAGTCCATTTCTAGGCAATGTGGACCTACTCCCTAGTCCTTTTCTAGGGGGGTCTTGTATTTACTAATTCCGCGCTTTATTTAGTATTGTGATGTTGCTTTATTTGCTTTATCGCTTTCATCACCAACATGCTAAATACAACAAAATACAAAGGTTACATCATGCTTAACGAAGATATTTTTGGACAAACCGGCCTTAGGTTCCTTAAATCAATCTTTAAAGCAAAGTGACCACCGTACAACTAGAAATTCTATTTTTGCTCTAAATTCAAACCCACATAGTCTAATCTAGGGTTTATTTTCGAACTAATGTTGTGCCAACGTACTTGAACATTTCTAAAGCTCGCCGAATAAGCACTTTCGTTCCCGAGCCTGGATCTCACCCATCCGTTTCAAGGATTCAAGGTCTTATCCAAAAATAGAGTCATTTGCGGTCTTTCCAAACAAGACCTTAAATAAAGTTTGGTGGCGACTCCTTCGAGGTGCAAAAATTCAAACTGAGCCGGCCGGCCTCCTAAACCCCCCTTGTAGGAACGGGGAAAAACCCCCCTTACACTAGACCTTACGCAAGCTTTCATGGCAGAAGCTTGTGCCCTCCACAAAGGCCTCAAAGAAGCGAAGAATCTCAACATCAAAAACATTTATATTGAAGGTGATAACCTATTAGTCATCAATGCAGTCAAAGGAACTTGGAACATCCCTTGGAAACTCCACTATATTATTCAGGATATCCAGGATATTCTCAACTTTTTCGACACTTGGGATATCAAGCACGTCTTCAGATAAGCAAATCGAGCAGCAGATTGGATAGCAAATGTAGGACATTTAGTTAGTAATACTATGTGTAGGGGTGTGCACCGGTCCAAAACCGGTCCGGTCCGGACCGGAACCGGAATTGACCAGAACCGGAATCCTAAAATTTCATTGTCCGGAGACCGATCCGGAAAATTCCGGACAGGACCGGTTTTGAACCTGTTAGACCGGATTTTTCATGAAAATTGGCACTCACAATTTAAAAGCCAAAAATGAGTTAATCAAGGAAACCTTCAAGCAAAATAACAAAAACTCATGAATCCAGAAAATCAAACTACACTAAACTTCACAAATATAGATTATTTGCACCAAAGAAATCGAAGCTTCTGCAATCAAACTTTGCTTTTGCCGACAACCAAAATCATCTTCGAAGCTTGAAAATACCCCCAAAATTTTATTCATAGTTAAGGACTCATAAATTGGAGAAAGAGATGGATAAATAAAAACGATGGTCAAATTACTGGGTTTTACTCCTAAAATTGATGGGACCTAAGTATAATTTAAGTATTATGGAGTAGATCTGAGATGAAAGGTATGAGTGTATAAGTGTATAACCGTATGAATATGTGGGAGGAGAGAGAAGAAGGAGAGAGAAAGAATGGGATATGACTTATGGAGAAGACAAATGAGACAATGACGGCTGGAAAGTTGGGGTATTTCCCTAAAAGAATAAAAAGAACATAATCCATTCCTTTAACCGGGTTTCCGGACCAGACCGGAAAATACCGGTTTTTTTCCGGTCCGGTCCGGAATCCGGAATCACTAATTTTACTTGACCGGTGCCCGGTCATGAATTAACCGGTCCGGACCGGACCGGACAATTCAGGTCCCGGTCAAATTATGCACACTCCTAACTATGTGTATTGAATCTTGTAATAGTCCCCAATTACTTTCCATTTTAGATAGTGATTACTTAGGAGAACCTCTCGTGCGGAGGGGCTCCTAAGGTACTTTCTCCTTACCTTTCAAAAAAAAAAATGTTCAAGAAAATACCAACACACCCTTTTGCTTGTTATTGTACGTATACCCGAACTATTAATGACAACTATATTGTAAATGTATTTATGGTTTCGTATCTCTATTATATACACATCCAACTTTAGCATGTCATTTTTAACATTTATGTATTCCTTGTATTTACCTAAAACTTTAACTGCTCGTCTTTTACGCAGTATTTTAACAAAATAATTTTTATAACTTGGGGATCTCCACGCTAGCCCACGGTCCAACGTGAACCAAAAATTGACGAACATTGGGTCGGTTAAGTTAAAAAAGAAAGTGATGAAAGATTGACTATAGAATTAAATTACCGATCGTTGTTCCTCAGTCGTCGTCATCTTCATCCCAACACTGGTCTTTCTTTCTTCTCGCCGTCCTTCTTCCACAACTCACCACCTTCTATCTCCTCCAGGTACAATCTCTCACCTCTCTGCTCACTTCTCCCAATTCGTTTCATTTTGGGTTCAATTCAATGCTTTTACTTTCTTCCAACTAATTTAATTCCATCTTCCCCCCTTTATTTATGTTTTCGAATTTGTTTTATGAGTTGCTACTTCACCCTGATTAATTTGATTGCGGTCACAAATCTTTTAATTGGATCTAGCAGATTTGTCGGCTCTTTGGATCTTTGACATCTTGTTATATCTGAATTGGGATATTGTTCGAATTTGTTAGGTCAGAGTATGATCTTTGCTTTTGGTTTGATTGTTTTGAATATGTGATTCTATTATGATTTTTTTTCCCGAGTTGAGTTTGTTGGTTAATGAGTTGTGTTTGATTGTTGTCGACAAGTTTTTTGTAGCTTATTAATTTAATATATCTACCTGGTGTAACCATGTGTGTTTTTAAGTATCAATGCATCGTATTGAGTTGTTGATTTGGATTGATATCGAATCCTCATAGTTGATGATGCTGGAAATAAAGAGAATTTCTTGTAATGCTTGAGGAAGAGTTTTGTGTTGTACTTATTGTGATCAGGTTGAGGCTTTCCTTTATGATGTAGCCAGGTAAATGACATTTTGAGCATAGAAGCCTTCTCTGCTGCCGAATGTTCTGTTTTGCCGAATATTTTTAGCCCATTTACTCTTATTTAAGGAAAAAGGTGGACTATGTTTTGTTTAAATAGCATTACTGTTGAAATAACTGGTAAAAATTTATAGAAATGGGACTTTGAGTTAAGTTGTGTGACCAAATATAGATGCCGAGGATGCCATTTGTTATGCATTTTTGTTTCTAGCAAGAATCAACTTCCGTTCTTGAATGTTGCTATGGGTGTTCAAGTTCGGTTTTTTTCCAAGGAAGTCCTAAATCTTGGCGCCTCCTTCATTACACTTCTTTAAACTTCTGTTTTGGGGGAAGTTCGGGAGGGGGTGTTTAATTTTATATTTTTATACATATTCATTTTTTGTCTTGTTTCCTAATGTGATAGACAGTCACATGGTTCAAATTTGCTGGAAAAGTCTATAGGATATAGCTTTCTTTTGATGCACTTGTCTCTTATTCCGTGTTTCTATTTTTTTCCTACCTAAATAAATATGTAGTACACCATGCACGTAGAGTTTCATCTACTCTTGATGTTATAAGATTATACTATCTGGTTAATTGCAGATATCCTCTCAAAGGAACCATGTTTGCCAATTCAAACACGACATCATGGGCAATATCTTCAGATAGCTTGGAGAGAAATACCGCAAATGTGCCTAACTCTATTAATGTGGCAAAACTATCTGGTAGCCCCCCAAGCCGAACTTCCCCCCCGGGTCCTGTTGCTATTTTGTGGGACATCGAAAACTGCCCTGTCCCTAGTGATGTCCGCCCTGAAGATGTTGCTGGGAACATCAGAATGGCATTACGGGTCCATCCTGTGATACAAGGAGCTGTCACATTGTTCTCTGCATATGGAGACTTTAATGCATTTCCTAGGAGAGTTAGAGAAGGATGCCAAAGGACAGGTGTTAAACTTGTTGATGTTCCGAATGGGAGAAAAGATGCAGCTGATAAGGCTATTTTGGTTGACATGTTCCTTTTTGCCCTCGACAATTCTCCACCTTCGTCCATCATGCTGATCTCGGGGGATGTGGACTTTGCTCCTGCTCTGCATATTCTTGGTCAACGTGGATATACTGTGATCCTTGTCATTCCTTCAGGTGTGGGTGTTTCATCTGCCTTGTCTAATGCTGGTAGGTTTGTCTGGGATTGGCCTAGTGTGGCACGGGGAGAGGGTTATGTGCCTCCAAATATGGGCCCTCGTGGGGGACCTGATAATGCTGGGTTTTTGATGGGTTTCCATATAAGTGAAAATATTGATGGAAATGATGAGGAAGCAATTGTATATCGAGGACTCTCACAAAGCTATTACAACTCAAGGGATTTTACAATAGTTTCCCAGTCTTTATCCGAGTACAACACTGGTACTTCAGCTGGTTTTCCTGCCTTTACCACTTCACTAAGATCAAATTCTATGCCTTCTGGTTTAAATGAAGTTGCGGGTCCTACATCAGGTTCTGTTGCCTTAATTGACCAAAATGATTCAAATCCGTGGGTACAAATACAACCTGGTGATGTTAACAGTTTGAAGGCACAGTTAGTGAAACTGCTTGAATTGTTTGGTGGATGTTTACCCCTGGTTCGTGTTCCTGCTGAATATCAGAAGGTTTTTGGTAGGACTCTTTACATCTCAGAGTACGGGGCATGCAAGCTCGTGAATCTCCTCAAGAAAATGTCAGATGTTGTGTCTGTTGAAGGGAAGGGTCAAAAGAAGTTTGTGTACCTTCGGAATGGGAGGGCAGGCCCTTGTGCTCCTTCACTTGCACCAAAGAGTAATAAGAAAGGGAAAGGAGTTCAAGAAGAGAACATGGAAACTAATGTTGGTTGTGGCTCATCTGATGAGTTCTCCGACGATGAGAGAGTGGTCGTAGAAGATCAAGAGCGAATAAGTGTTACAGAGAATTCAACTTTGCGCACAGTTGCACAATATGCACTTGAGGACCATAACTTGTTACAATTTAAGCATGAGCTGGAGGAAATATTGGTGAGTTATTCATGTGGAATATTTCTGAGTTATTTTGAAAATATATACCTGCAAAGGTACAAGAAACCTTTAGATTATCGGAAATTTGGGGTAAATGATCTGGAGGAATTGTTCGAGAAGCTGAAAGATGTTGTGCTTTTACACGAGGAACCAGGTACTAAAAAGAAATTTTTAGCTCCTGCTCTTGGTTAAAGGCTATAGCAGCCTTGATTCTCAGGTTCACACCGTGGATATGGGAATCTGAGCTGGTGCTTAGAAGTGGGTTATCCATGTGCTTTTCAAATTTGGGAAGAAATTGGTTTCACATGTATTTTTATTCTGCATGTGTTCTACATGTTGCAAGGTTACAATGAGGTTTTTTTAGTTCAGAGTAACTGGTCAACATGTTAATTGAAATAAGCTTATGAATTTAGTTGTTGCATTCTTTGAGTTGTAACGTGGAAGCTTCTCAACAGTTGATACTCAGTGGTGAATATTATTTATGATCTTAGAAGCATGAAGTTGGTTTCGGTTGTAATGCAAAGCATCTCGAAACCATCAGGGAGCTAGAGTGCACACTGAACTTTTATTTTACCATATCTTATGGCAATTTCTGTCAAAGTGTTATTATTCCAAGTGGATAATGAATAATTCCACTCTCTGAGCTCTTCCAATATTAGCATTGAAGCATAATGGAGTCTCACAAAACTGCAAGGTAGGATATTTAATCTTTTTTGCTATAACCTTTCTATTCTATGCCATTTCTTTGAGTTCTTTTATATTAACACTCTGTCGACAGATGGCACTCTAACATGGAGCCCGCGGTACCCATGCCTTCCACTTTCATCAATAAGCTATTTCCTTGTCGTCAATTGTTTGTGATTTTTCAGGTTAGTTAATTTTTACATGTTTGGAAATTATATGCTTGTTTGACTTCTGTTGACCCTTTTGCTTAGTTGACCCGTTTCTTTTATTTGCTTTTTTAGTTGCTTGCTTCTTTGCCACTGTAGAGAAGTTTTGATGTAACATTTAGATTTTCTTTTGGTGATAAGGGGGTGGGGGTTTGCTTGAATGTTTAGCTTACATCCTTGATATTGCAATTTTGGATAGTATATGGAAACCTATATTAGGTCCCAGGCTGTCAGGTTGTTAGAATCTTTGTTTATAATGCCAAAATTGTGGGATTCGCGATCCATCTAAGAACTTGAGTTATTTACGTCTACCTCTCGTGTACCTATGAGATTATTAGGGGAGAATGAGGTACTTTTAATGAGGATTAGTGAATAATACTTCAAATATTAGTAGGTTACATGTTGCAATTATGTTTTTGTGGAGATGAACTTTTGTGTGGTGTTTAGTGCTTATCAATGCTTTTTTAGAAGTGTTTTGGGTTTGGTAGGTGTTTGTCTAACTAAGTACATTCTCAAATGAGGCCGGCTTAATTAGTTTGGTATGGAGTATTGACACATGAATCACGATAGTTGTTGGATGTTTTCTCTGTTGTTTCAGTTATCAATTAATTTTGCAACTTGAATAATGTTTAGACATATATTCTTCTATCCGGGTTTGGTAGGTGTTTTTCAAGTGAAGTACATTTTCAAATAAGGTTGGCTTAATACCTTGGGTATGGTTATGGACACATAATCAACATAGTTGTTGATTTTTTTTTCCGGTGGTTTCAGTTGTCAATCAATTTTTGCAACTAATGTAAGTGGAGCCTAGGATCAAGGGGTGGGAACTTCAAGGGGAACAACAACTAAAATTCGTAGAAAAGTTACTTGGGACGGTGATATGGATTTGGATATAAACTCATTATGGACAAGAGCATACCTTAAAGGATGTGGCGAAAGAGGTCCCATGACAATCTAAAGGATGCATGCCACCAAGTAAGGACACATCTTGGTGGAACGAAGATGTGCAACAAGCTATAAACAGCAAACGATGCTATAAAGAGTTGGGAAAATGTAGAAGTGATGAGAACTATGAGAAGTACAAGGAGGCTAAAAGGTAAGCAAAGAAGGCCGTAAGGGAAGCTAGAGCAAAGGTCAAGATTGGATACAAAAGAAGGGGAAAAGGACATCTATAGACTTGCCCGAATGAGAGATAGAAAGACGCGAGACATCCGGAGGATTAAATGTGTGAAAGATGTTGATAAAAAAGTTTTGGTGGGAGATAAGGAAATAAAGGATAGATGGAGGTTTTACTTTGATAACTTGTTCTACGGGGATCAAGGGCGCGATATTGGAGATATAAATATCCCTCGGGATATGGTTAACCTAGACTTTATGCGAAGATTTCAAAAGAGAAGTCGAAGTGGCATTGAAAAAGATGGGACGCAAGAGGGCAGTGGGGCCCGATGACATACCTATCGAAGTCTGAAGATGCTTTGGAGAGAGAGGGGTTGTATGGTTAACAACTCTTTTCAACAAGATATGGGGAAGTAATAGGATGCCATTGGAGTGGAGGAAAAGTACTATCCGTCCAAGATTGTGCCAACTATCGAGGAATCAAACGAATGAGTCATACTATGAAACTTCAGGAGAGAATTATTGAGCAAAGGTTGAGGAGAAGTGTGAAGATTTCGGAGAACGAGTTTGGGTTTATGCCCGGGAGATCGACTATGGAGGCCATTCGTCTTATAAGACAACTATTGGAGAATTATCGAGATAAGAAGAAGGATTTACATATGGTTTTCATTGATTTGGAGAAGGCGTATGACAAGGTACCGAGGGAAAATCTTTGGTGGGCATTGAGTAGGAAATGAATTTCAAGGAAGTATATTGATATCATCAAGGACATGTATGAGGAAGTTAGCACGAGTGTGCGAACTGGTGTTGGTAAGACCGAAGAATTTCCCATTACGATTGGCGTACATCAAGGTTTCGCGCTTAGCCCGTTCCTTTTTGCTGTTATCATGGACGAATTGACGAGTCAATTCAAGATGGTATACCCTGGTGCATGATGTTCGAAAATGATATTGTGTTGATTGATGAAATCAAAGATGGAGACAAACTTTGGAATCCCGTGGTTTTAGGCTGAGTAGAAACAAGACGGAATATATGGAGTGTAAGTTTAGTGGAGTACAAAACAGAGAGACAGGGGAGACAGGGGCAATTACCTTAGATGGGAAAATTGTCCAAGGTTCTAAAATGTTCCACTATTATGATCTATTATCCAAAAGGATGGGGAATTGGATGGGGATGTGGTTCATAGAATCAAAGTAGGTTGGTGTAAGTGGAAAAGTGCCACGGGGTTCCTATGTGATCCAGGCATGCCCCAAAGATTGAAAGGAAAATTCTACCGCATGGCAATTCGACTGGCGTTGTTATACGGCACGGAATGCTGGGCAATGAAACATTGCCGCGTGCATAAGATGAATGTGGTGGAGATGCGCATGTTACGTTGGATGTGTGGCCATACAAGAAAAGATCGATTGAGGAATGAGATTATTAGGAAGAAAGTAGGGGTGGCACCGATTGAGTTTAAGATGATGGAAAACGTTTAAGATGGTTTGGACATGTAAGAAGAAGATCAAGTGATGCCCTGGTTAGGAAGGTTAGAAGGGTGGAAAAGTGATAGGATTGCAAGGGGTAGGGGAAGATCTAAAAAAACTTGGAGAAAGGTGATTGAGCGCGATATGAGCCTACTTGGGGGTTGTGGAAATTATGGTGTTGGATAGGACCGAGTGGAGGGAGAGAATATACGTTTATGACGTTATTTACTTATACACTTTCCATTTTTTTATTCTCTCTTCAAAGCTCACTTTTATATGCTATTTTCAAATATACTTATTGTATTTATTTTTAATTTTCTCGTTTTAAACTTTACTTATTTTTACTATCCCTTATAATATTTTTTATGTGATAATGTGATATATATATTTACCTCTTATTTTACTTTCACTTTCCCCCTCTTCCTTGTTTATTCTTTTAACCTCCCGTTCTTGTCTTGTTTGATTTGTTACATTGGCGATCTCCTATGTCGATTTATGTTAGCCGACCACAAATCATTTTGGGACTAAGGCTTTGTTGTTGTTGTTGTTGTTGAATAATGTTTAGACATGTATTCTTCTATCTGTGTCCAGCCTCTTGATTAGAAACCATTTTTGCCATTGTGTCTAGTGAAGAGAGTAGAGTATGGTGATACATTTACAAAAAGAATTGTCTTAAACGAGCATATGGGTTTGGTTAAAGTAAGCTGTTAATATTTGTGTCTGTGTATTTGGGGGTGGGTGGGGTGACGCCCAAACTCCTGATAAAAGATTATCAGAATTCTTGGAACTGTGGGAAAAGGTTTGCCTCATGGAGTGAAGCACACATTATGATAGCCTCTAGGGAATCTTGAGTCTGCGAGCATATATAAACTGTTTGATGTTAAATGTTTTTCGTAAAGGTGAAAATCATAAACCCTGGTCTTTCTCCCTGGCATCTTATGATAATTTGATGTCTTGCTCTATATTTTTGTGATTTTATAGCTTTCTTTTTTGTGATCTGGAATCCCAAATGACAACACTTTTTATTAAAAACTAACACCTTTGTTTGCCGGCATGCATATTTGCTTCTTAATGTACCCATGTTAGAGGGCTCTAATGCCTTACGGGGTGAACACTGTCCGGTTTGGGTAGCGGTTTGGTTTTTCTTACGGTTTCAAAATTGCGGTTTGTTTTGTGAATTTCTTTAAACCACAATTTATGGTATGGTATGGTTTGGTTTGGTTTGGTTTTGAAATTTTGAAACCAACTCAAAACGCAAACCGTAACAAACCATTTTATGCATAAGATATTATTTTTTATTTACTTTAAAAAATTATATCCAATATATAAAAGTCCAATAATATATAAAGAGTTAGCATTGAGTCATTGACTTTTATTTATTATTTTGCAAATAAATTGATTTTCTCAAGCATTTTTTTATGTGTTTAGTTAAACATTTATGTCATAGACTACTTCAACGGAAAAAAAAAATTACAGTTTGCTGTGGTTCAGACCAAACTCCAAACCCCCAGCCTTGATGTACCTCATCTTTCAAAACTCTAGACTAAATTACTTCTTTTTTGACAAGTACATTATATTAACAGTAGGTAAAAAGGAAAACAAAGAGGACAAGCTATCCTCTGAACCAGAAAACAAAACAAAATTTGCTAAATATGTGACCTTGCCCCTCAATGACTTAGAAGTTAACGGACACGTTAAAAAGCCCTTTGGGTTTCTTTCAACCACACACCACATAATAACATGGAAACATTGCGCCATAACAGTCTCGTTTGTTTATCCTTACCAAACCCCATTCATTATCACTTAAGGAAAAACTTGAGATTGCTCGCTAAGTGCAAACAACCTCCTCCAAAGGTAACTCACCGTTTCACAATGTAAGAGAACATGTGAACATGAGTCACTATCATCACGACAAACCAAGCACATATTTGGTGAAATTACCAAACCTGGCATGCGCTTTTGAAGCATGTCATTAGTGTTACCTCCCTAATGCCAATAAGAGGTGCCTTTGCCTTCCGAATGAAATTTGATACTGGAAAAAGTTGGAAACTTCGGGTATAGGTTCAAGTAAACCAGAAAACATTTGCAAGAAAAGACCCTGATGAGTCCTTGTCCACACCCTAGCATCCTCCACTCTAGCTAATTGCTGATCAAGAACCCCTAGTAAAAAAGGAAGCTCCTTTAACTCCCTATCATATTATGTTTTGTCTTTATACTCCCTCCGTTCCATAATACTCGCAACACTTGCCTTTTTCGTTCGTTCCTGAATATTTGCAACACTTCTATTTTTGGTAAGGGACCACACTTATTTTTATTATTTCTCCCTCCCCAATGGTCCACTGATATTTAAGTTATGCAACAATAATAAAAAATGATACCACCCCCTCACACCAGCAAAAGTGAAGACCTGATGTATAAAAAAAAATACCCCCACTAACGCACTTGCAACTTAGTTTATTCATCGGTTTTTTCATGAAATGCCCCTGAGGTTTGCAATAATGCACCAAATACCCCTGCGCGTTTCAAAATTCATAGAATACCCCTATTTTTTCCCTACTGTTCACCAAATACCCCTATTATGATTTTCCGTTAGTCCTCCGTTAAGTCATGTTTATAATTCATTAAATACACCTACATATAAAGTTTTTGCATAGTATACACCTATTTATAAAGTTTTTTGCACCAAATACACGAACTCCTTTTAAACAGCAGAATTTGAATCCAACGGCTAGATTTATTACAATATAGCCGTTTTGTTCTTGCTGCTTATAAGTAAGGCTAGTGTTCACTTGCCTTGCTGCATGTTTAGCCCTCCATTTCCTAAATAGCCATGAGTTCTAATAAAAGTCGAATCCTCTTCCACCCCAAATTTATCATACGTAAAAGTTCCTAATAAAAACTGCTTTTTTAGAGAGTCTTGATTCATTTCTTACATCATTTGACATATTGCACAACTCTCCCAAAACCAAGCATTGGCCAGCATTCTCCGTCATGGATTGACTGTTAACGCTAACGACATGATTAATAGAATGGTACAATTTCAATCCTTTGATACACTTCCAGACATCCATTACAAGTGGTCTAGTACTTGGATCAAAGGCCAAGCATTTGAGCAAAACTTCGTGTACTGATGAATAATCACTAGCCAGTGACAGCTCCAACATAACGTTTACAGTCTCAGGAGGGAACTTATTTCGTTTCTTTTATCAACATTCATCCAACTAACAACACTCATATCCATAAAAGTTGAACCAATTCTAATCCTACCAGTAGTAGTACCCAATCCATCCTCCGTCGAAACTGCACCATCCAGTCCTTCCAAGCAGCATAAAGCTCCTCGGACCATATTCGTGGCCAAATCCAAGACCTTGAAAAAATAAGCCCAGTATGTGGAATTTGAAATCCATATTGAAATGCTGGTATTTGAAATTCATTCATTGCTTACTTTTTTTTCTCTCTCCTCCACACAAACCAACCCTTTCCTTTCTCTTTCTTGGCTGCCATTGGAGCTCGATTCACTCTTTCATCTCAACCAAAATCAATTATCAATCCTCAAATTTCATTTTCTCTCTCCTCCGACCACTGGTCACTGACTCACCGCCCCAACTGCCTTCACGAACACCACCTTCGTAAGTCGTAACCATCGCCTCAACCCTCACAAGCGACGACCACCTCTGTACTCCGTATCTACTCCATAGATGCAAAGAATCTGATCGAATCCACCTCAGTTTAATTGAGCAAAATGATTATGGGTTTCTAATTTACTTGAAATTGAATAGAGGGGAATGGTAATCCATTTGACAGAAACAATTATGCTTGCTTAGATCAAGAGGATGGATTGCCAATTGACACGAGGAGAGAGAAAGACATAAGTTGCTAGAATGTCCGTACCCGAGTACGCGTGGAATTGCAGAGTCGCCGTCGTAGGATTGTAAGCAAACTGGACATTCCGGTGGTTCTATTGCCGGTGACGAGGTTGAAGAACAGGGGAGAGGAGAGAGAAAGAGGATAAGTTGGGTTTTTTTTTTTTGAAATTTCTGTCACATTTGTTGCTTAAATCGCACCAAATAAGAATTAAGGGCAAATTGGTAAAACACAACTAACGGCAAGCTAACGTCCGTTAAATCCAGGTGCATTTAATGAACAGTACAGAATTATAGGGGTATTTTATGAATTTTGAAACGCGCAGGGGTATTTGGTGCATTATTGCAAACCTCAGGGGTATTTCATGAAAAAACCGTTTATTCATTTCCTTGTATATTCAATTCTCCCCCCAAAATTACGTGCCTAGTCAACTGTTGCGAGTATTCTGGAACAGAGGGAGTATGTAATAACGTGAAATATTTTATGCAGTTATGTTGTTAATTTCAAGATTTCTTACTGTGCACATTTAGCTAGAAATGGTTACAAAATGTCTCTATGGTGTATCTGGTATCTCATCATGCTACAAAGGTGTAATTCATGCACAGTTCCAATAGTGAGAATTAATGTCCTTGGGATCTCTTACGTTGAGGTTTTAGATTGCATGACTAACCTTAAATAGGCCCTTTTCTGCATCTACAGGATTATTTTGAAGTAGCTATTCTTGGAAGACTTTATGGGGTTGGGTTATGTTGCCTCTTTATGTATTATAATTTGTGCATATGTCTAGGCTAGTAGGCTTAGGGTTGACTTAAACCGAACATGATTGGCATGAAAATCTCTCTGTAGCTTTTGGAGAGGACTGTGCCAGAAGAAAAATCTCATATTGGACAGCCGCATTGATTTTGATTTTCAGTTTAACAAACTAAGAGCATAGCCTAACGATACTCTGGTCTTTGGAACTTAAAGGTAGACGTAGAATTGTTACCTTGCCCATTTCAATTAGAGGCAAAGGATTCTTCTCTGGCGATAGTTTGTAATGCATTTAATAGAAGTAGCTCTTGAAGTCCTTTCTGCTTCTCTGTTATAGGCTATTTGCACTTGTTCATATGAAAATTTCCTCAGTAGATGTGGACATATAGATGAATTGAATGTGCAAAGGCAATTAAGCAACTGCGCATGTGATAAGGGTGGATTGTCTCATTTTCTGTTATCCCATTGCAAAACTTGAATGAGTTGGCTGATCTTTACTGGTTTGTCATACGGAGTATATCTCATAGTAAATAGATTGAGCTTCAGAAATGTAGTTGAATTGATTTGCTCATGTTTTAGGCTATGTTACTCGAACCTTCATTTCAACTCAAGTACCATGCTGGGTTTTTGACACCCAACACCCTTCATTTTAGACCAAAAACTTAACTGTTTAAAATAGCTCTTCTAAAGTGGAAAACACTTTCCTTTTGTAAGGAAGGAATACCACGTTTTCCTTCCTACTCCTTGCATACCTTTTTTCTTCCGTCCTCTACATTATTTCCTTTCCACTCACATAGTAACATTTTCCTTTTTCTCTATAACTTCTTATACGAAAACAAACAAGGGAAAAATATTTCATGTTATGATATTGATAGCAATATACGGTAAAGAAGCATAAGAATAGAAGAACACAACAAATATAGAGATGGAAGACTTTGAAATTAGTCACTTGTATTTGTTCTCTTGTTTTCGTACATCTTAAATAACTAATAAGCTCAAACTCATAACACAACATGTAATAAGTAGAATGTTACTTATGTTCTAGGATGCTTTAACTCATAGAGTCACATCAAGGTGTTACATCCACCTTGATTGGATGTTTTACAACATTTTACAATTGCGCTTCCCCTTAAAATTGTTTTTGATGGAAACTCATTTTCCATTGAAAATGTTTTCCGTTCAAACAAACGGAGCCTAAGTCTTTGATTGTTTGCTCTCTGTGGCAATATGTGATTCAATTGCTCTAATCAGAGGCTAGGAAGATTTGCTACAAAATCCTTAATGCCTTTGTTGTAGAAGCACTGGAGCCGTGTACCAGATGACAAGGACTTCCAAAATCTTACTAGTATTTGGTTATTTCACTTTCTCGATTTCAACTTTTAATTCTCAACTGAAAAGGGGTGGACAGGGGAGAGTATAGGGGGGGGGGGGGGGGAGGGAAGAATTACCCTTTAGATTTGGAAAGAAAAGTACTTGATGAGCTTAGAAATATTGGAAAAGGTTGTGACTCTTGTGAGGCCTTAGCGAAAAGCTAGAATTTAATTCAGGATCTCTTATACTCAGTTGGCCAAGTGACCAAACTAGATGTACTATTGTCATCTTCATGATACTGATCGATTTGTTGTTATAGACCTCTGATTTGTATGTCCTCTTCTTATTGCTTATTTATGCATTATTTTTGCTAAACGGATCTGGCTTTATTCCTTGTAATATAGCTTTGATAAATTGCTGTTAAGTCGATGCTTCCTATCTCTAGTTACTCGATGAGCTTAGAAATAACTGAAAACAAAATATGTACCTTGTAATCTTTTCAATCAAGATTCTGAAACATATACTCACTTTGGTTGAATTTAAATTAAATCTGCAGGTGCCACGAAGTGTTGTTTGGAACTCATATAGTTGTTTGTTTGCTGCATAACTAATTAAAACTGCTGGAAAGGACAGAAGCATTCCGATAGACCTCTTCTGGCGATTTGATTCAAAAACTTTTTATTTTCTGTATCTGTTGCCGGGCTTTTTATTCTCTTCCGGCTTGTTACGGTGCTGTTTTATCAACCTAATTGGCGGGGCAATTGAAGTCTGATATGGGTTTATAAAAGCATCTTAAAGCTGTCAACTGTGAATATCTATTACACGTAATTGTGGAACACTTGACTTTTTGTGATCAAGAACTTCACGTATTGACAAATCTGGTTCAGTTTCAATTCGAGAATTGTTTTTGAACTATTCCACACTTTTTTTTTTTTTTTTGACATATATTCCACACTTCTTATGGTTCGTGAACTCTTTCAAATTGAGTTGAGTTATACTGTATATTGTGTATCTCTCAGAAGTTATATAATAATACAAGTTTTATCCCCTGCTTTATAGTGAAGTTCCTTATTTCTACCAAAGATGTATGATGAGCTAACTTAAGTATTTTACATGTGGCGAACTTGATTGTTTTTTGGGTTTGGGAGTTAAAAGGGAAAGGAGCGTTATGAAGCTCCATCTACTTTCGGGCTACATCTAGCTCATGCTATGCCTAGTGTAATTCAGAAGGTCTTGCGCGCACAAAGTGTACAATAAATTTATTGTACACCAAGATAACTTTAACCTTTTTTTTTATAACTTTAACCTTATTTTGATTAACTTTTATATTAGTAAAAAAATTGATAGATAAATATTTAAAATGGTTAAATGATTAATTTTATATATTATTAGTGATTTTGGAGAAATAAGTTTTAAAAATATAAAAAAAAATTATCACTGAAAGTAGATAATTTTTACATATATAAGCTTAATTTTTAAGCATTTTGAGTTAACTTTTACTACGGTGTACAATATTTATTGTACACCCATTATAAATAAGAATTAAGAGTTTCCAGCAACTGCCCCAGCCTGAAAGGCATTTATACTGGTTAATTACATGAGTCACACCCGGACCCCGGTTCAAAACATCGACCAAACCCAACAAACACGCAACCAATTAACTAACGCCACACGAGATTAGGCTTTGCTACTATCCCAACTCCTGCCTTGGGTGCAGTCGCACACACATGCTCCTAGACAATTTGTCGTAAATTCAAAATGAGCTTTTGAGCCTATGCTGAAAAGCTGTTGAAACAAGCTTTCACCTCCGACTGAAATCACCTCAAACTCAAACCTAAGATTGAGATGGGTAGTTTAAGTTAATAATTTTGTCGTCATAAAGCAGGGAAGAACTCTAAAGTAGTTTAAGTTACCCGATAACAATGGCATCACTGCGCTTCCCATTCTCTTCGTTCCCTCCGCCTATCAACCCCAAACCCAACTCGTCTCCCACCTCCTCTTTCCGCTTCCTTGCGGCTGCTGGAGCCTCCGTCGCCGGTGCTTGCGCTGCCATTACAGTCACCCAAAATTCCGACAAACACCCACTTCTTCAAAATACCCTCAATTTCATTCTCTCTCATCTCCACTTCACTCCTAATGCTCCTTCTACATCTTCCCCCTTCTTCTGTGCTTCTCTTTCTCTCTCCTCTGACGTCACCCCTCCTCATGTCACCGAATCCAAAACTGGGGCCTCTTTCCCTTCCCTTGTCAGGGATTCTCAGACATTGTTGGGTATTGGATTGAGGAGTAAGAGTTTATTTGGTCTCAAGAACATCAATGTCTATGCTTTTGGTATAACTCTTAATCTTTTACTCTATTTATTTTATTCATCAAATTCTGATTTTTGTACGACATTGTTTTTATGGTATAATGGGTTTTGTGTATTTGTGTTCATTCATCAATTATAATTCAACATTTCTGATTAAGCATTTATTTTTTGTATTGATCATTTCTGATTGGCATTATGACTGTCATTTCTGATTTAGCATTCTTCGTTTTTTCTGATTGACCATTTTTCGTTTAACGTTATGACTGTCATTTCTGATTTAGCATTTTCGTTTTTTCTTTGCTACGTACGTTGATGAATTTACTAATTTGTTGAAAAAAATATATAATTAGTATGATAGATTTTCTCTATTTTTGTTAGATCCCCATGTTTTAATTTTGATGTATGCTTAATTGCTTGATTATGTGTGTTAATTGTGTATTTTTAGTACGCATTGATAAGTCGAGTAAGGTTCTAGCATTAGCTCTTCTAGATTGGAGTGTTGAGTAATTGCTGGTGCAGCTTAAAAAGAAGCCTCTCTTTCCTTGGGATATAACTTGGATTTTGAGATGGCTTGCTTAGTTGACAATTGTTTTCATATCGTGGCACTTTCTCCAATTCTCCATTGTTTATTACTTTATTATCTATCTAATTTAGGCAAGGTTTTTTTTAATTCCATGGTGCTTTTTGTTTTGAATGCCCACGCAACATTATTTTTCTTTTTGAAAATCTAATGAAGTGTTTGTAGTCATTTTAATACCATTACAGTAAATAAGTCCATAATCTTCGTGCATAACCATAAAATACACTCTTTGTGGAATTGAGGAAGTAAAAAGATGGATGCTAAGTAAGTGAATTAATAGGTTAAATTTTCCAATACTCGCTAGTTGATGCCGTGCTGATTATATGATGTAGAGCTTGCAGTAGCCTAATTGTATCCCATAAGTCCATAACAGCAGCATGGGATGTCTAAATATCTATCAATCTGGTTTTTTTTTTGAAGAGGTGGTCAAAACTCAAATGAGTTCAGGCAATCATGATTTGTACAGTAATCTGTGAGATTCTTCCGTATAATTAATTGTTGCTATATACAGGTGTATATGCTGATGAGGATGATGTGCAGAAGTATCTGAAGAAGAAATACGGGAACATTTCAGCTTCTGAGTTGAAAGACAATAAGGATTTCCATGATGATCTGTTGGAAGCTGATTTAAATTTGACTGTTAGACTACAAATTGTCTATTCTAGATTAAGCGTTCGTTCTGTGCGGAGTGCTTTTGAAGAATCAGTGGGAAGCAGACTTCAAAAGTTTGGGGGTCCTGATAACAAAGAATTGCTTCACAGGTAACTCATTTCTAAATTATACTACAACTTAGTTGTTAACTTATTTATTCGGAGTTTAAAAAGCGTTCTTTGAAGATCTGAGCCCTCGTTCCAGCCGATTTTTTTTTCTGATCTAATGTTACAACTGCTTGTTTTCGTCCATGCCAGTTTATGTACGTTTACTTTGACCCACGAGGAATTGTTGTGAACTGTTAGTGACCATGGATTCACCCAAAACTTTATTGCTTTTTACTGTTACCACTTGCCTGATTCTAGGGTTTTAACGATCAACTAGTAATTATAATACTTATAGCAATTTGTTTGTTTCTAAATTTTGTATAACCTTTTCTCTCCTTCTATCCCATTTCTACCTCTTCGTATAATATTACTGCCTCTTGCTTTATTCTGAAATTTTGAGTTATAGGTAAAGTTGTTTTCCCGCTGGGTCTGCTAAGTTCCCAAGTAAAAATCGATATGTATGTTTCTGTGCACCGGTTCATACACGAACGTAAAGCCTTGGGAATGGGGGAATTAAACAGAAGGAGAAACACCAGATTAGTGTGTCTCAGGTGCAGAATAATTTGGGTTTTGAAAGTTAGAACTGCTATTCTGTGGAAGTTCTTAATGGTTTACATTGGAGCAAGATAATTCTTCTGGCTTCAGGACAGCATTTTTGGGACCATTGAAGGATTCCTCTCCTTTTTTTTTGTTTTTTTTTTTGGGGTGTGTGTGTTTGAAGTAGGTTTTCTGTAGTTGTATCTCGTATGGGGATTTAGAATGATATGTGGGCTTGTGGAAGACGTAGTCAGTAGTCACGTAGAGTAGACTCAGGAAGCATTGTGGAGGTGATGAGGAAAATCTACCCGTATAGATTTATTAACAACTGGCCCTTGAGGACTTTGACTGGAAACTCTGCATACTGGCTTCATCCTTCCCTCTCTTTTCCCTGTGCAATATTTCCGTTGTCCCAAGCTGTGATCCTCTAAAATGCTACTATTAGCAACTGACTTCCCCCCCCCCCCCCCCCCCCCCCCCCTTCACCCACCCACTCTGCTCCATTAGTTACTCGTTTGCATAGCCCATGTCCTTGAAGGACTTCTGGAAATGGCCTCTACTAGTTAGAAACTTAAAATGGTAAGGGGTGAAGCTATATCAGACCTCCTCACTGTTTTTGTTCAAATTTTTTCCCCAAATAATGTCTAGGGCATTGAAGTTTTGATTTCCTAACAGGAAGATTGCGGATTGTCTTTTAGTGGATAAGTATCTTGTGTCTTTTACGATTATGATGTCTACTACCTTCATGTCTTACTGTTTTCTAAACAATTAAAGGCTAGGGGTTATGTTCATTGCAAACCAGTCATTTAATATGACAAATCTAATTCTGATATTCTTTGAAGTTAATAGACTTTCTCAATTTAAGTATGAAACATTCGACAGATCACCTCAAACTTGAATTTTTGCCGTTAGAGAAGAAGTATGGAAATTTTCTATTCAAAACAAGCGAAAGAGAAATATGATACTTAAGGAGCTAACTGCTCTGCCAAAAGGCCAAGAGGCTATATGAGTAAAATTGGTTTACAAAAATTTGGCGGCCCGTACAGTAACCTGATGTGAAGTCTGCATTTAAATATGGAATTCTTGAAGAAGAGGCTTATGTGGAATAACCAGAAGATTTTACGATCAAGGCAGAAGAAGATAGAATGTACTGCTTGAAAAAGGCACTATGTTGTTTAAAGCTAGCTCCATGGACATGGATACCTGATACAAAATGGTTTTACCAAGTTTCCATGCGAAATGCAATCTACGTGAAGAAGAATGATGATAATGTTCTCATAGTTAGCTTGTGTGTTAATGACCTATTGTTTAGTGGCAATTGTAGAGTTTGTTTGATGACTTTAAGGCTGCTACTTATAAATGAGTTTGAGATGACAGAATATGGGTTAAAGTCATTCTTGCTAGGGTCGATCAAATGAGACTCATTACAATTCTAGGGTGGATTTTTGCAAAACCGTAGGCACTCCTATTGCAACAAGTTTGAAGTTGACAAAAGCAGTGTCATTAATTGACTCAACTTTATGCAAGGGCCTAGTTGGAAATTTGAGGTATTTAACCATCACTAGGCCCAGTAGTATATGGAGCACTGCAAAGAGAAGTATCATGTGTATTACGGGTACCTTAGGTTTTGATATACTTATGGAGACGTTGCAAACTAGTTGGGTACTTTGGCCAATGATCAAGATAAGAGGAAATGTACAACTATGTATTTGATCTAGGCTCAACAACTTTTACTTGGAGTTTAATAAAAACAACCACTTGTCAAAATGTGAAGTTATGAAGAAAAATACATAGAAGCTTCTATCTTCTCTTCATCTTATTATATTTTGAGTTTGGAATTTGGGAATTCCTAATCTATGCTGACAATCTGATTAAAACATTCCAAACAATTTTTGAAGCTTTCGTAAATGTCAACTGCCAATAACAGATGTAGTATTATGCATGAGATTGAAATTTATACCTTCTGCTTTATCTCAAACTCACATCATTTTGCTACAATACTGTCTCGGCATCAATGCACAGCACCACCACCCCGTGATGCAATCTGGCGCTGGCCCATCATTGCTTAGCTCTTATGCACCCAAATTAAAACAGGGGGCAAGGGAAGTTAGTTGGAAGAACACACTCTCCTCTTCTTCAAGACTTGATGGTTACTTATCCTGTGCATTACTTGAACCTTGCTTATATTCTTTGA
Source organism: Spinacia oleracea (assembly GCF_020520425.1). Lineage (NCBI taxonomy): Eukaryota > Viridiplantae > Streptophyta > Magnoliopsida > Caryophyllales > Amaranthaceae > Spinacia > Spinacia oleracea. Next base: position 44,353,644 of record NC_079490.1, read on the forward strand.
TTTCTTATTTATGTATTTACTATGTAGTTAGATAAGTCAACTAACTTGGAGGATCGCTGACGCAAATTGCAATAACAATCTTTGAATTCTGCAAATTAATTTGAGTATTCCTTCTTACGGTGTTTAAGTCAAATAATTTTTTAAAGGAGATAATCTATGTACAGTAAATGGCTAAAGGCTGTAGGATTTGTGAGATTAGTGAGTATTAGGGTATGGATTAAGCATTTCTGAAATAGACATTTAGCCATCTTAAAGTCTAATTTCTTTTGTTATAGCAATAATTAATTTCAGACCATTGAGAAAGCAGAATAATAGTAGCTTGATGAGGCTACATGTGCTTTTACAACACCTCGCGGTAATGAATTTATGGTTGATAATGCAAATGCAATGAATACTAAATTGTACTTGTAGACTATGGATTTTTGATTAAATAGTTGGTGAACTATTAAAAATTTATAAATTGTAAACAAGGAATGAAAAAGTCCTAATGAAGTTTTGACTATAATCTGAGAAACACATTTGTCAGTGAGCTAACGTCTGTTCTGCTGCAGATTTACTTCTCAGTTCAAAGATGAAATGAAATTACCAAAGGGTTCTGTTATAGAACTCTCCAGGGAACATGGACATGTACTACGCACAAAAAGTAAGCTCTCTTGATTTCATTCATGTGATACTTGTCATTAACTGGAAGCAATATTATGCATTGCATTTTTTAGTACTCGACGGGAATTTATGCCCGACAAGTTCTTAACCCGAGTTTATTATCCCATCGTAGAAATGATTATAAGATTCTGTATAAAAAGAATTGTTTCTTTGGTCCTGAAAAGAGAAGCACTTCTATTTCCTTGTTGTTTGTTTGGTCTACTACTTAAACGTATTGTTTATCATTTAAAATGGAGGTACTAAGATGCTGCATAAATTAATGTTTGCTGGTAAAATGTTTTATTATTTTATTTTGTACTTGCGTAAATGTATGTTTGAACTTGTGCAGTTGACGGAGAAGATGTAGGGAGCATTGAGAGTAAACTTCTTTGTCAATCAGTACTGGATTTATATATCGGTGAAGATCCATTTGATCGACAAGCAAAAGAACACGTAATGCACAAGTTGGCGAGTGGTTTTGAGAAGAATTAACTTTGGTTGGGAAGAGTGGGATATGATTTTGGTAGCCAAGTGACCAGCTGTTGTCAATGAAGTACTGTAATGCATTAGCACCTTGAGATCCCTGGTATATAGGACCTCAACATAGTCAATCAAATTACCACGATTTATTTCGTATCATAGTGGATTTTGTCAATGACTTGTAGTTTGGATTTCATCAAATTACAAAGGGAACATAATAAATCAAGTGTACAATTTGTGGCAATCAAAACTCAAAAGAAGAGAATGGCAAGAAAAGCTTGGTTGGAAAATTGAAGGCACAATCAAACCTGGTGAGTTTCCTCTTGAAATGTTGAGAAAGGGGAAATGAGACTCTCAACATAACCTCCTCCTCTTTGCCTTGATAGATTCCAATCAGAAATGTCGAGTGAGGATTGCTCTGGATTGTCCTGAGTCGGGTCGATTATCTTGACTCGGTTCAGACTTGGTTCCTTATAACCCCTTGCTAAAATCTTGCCAGATGGAGTTATGTCTACAATGTTCATATCTCCAGATTCAAAAGAATACGATTTCTCCCAACAACTCCATTCATCGCCTTGTTTTAACATCCAAACATCAGAAGAAGAAGGTGATGATGATGACGACGACGATGATGTTGATGTTGATGTTGATGATGGGGTGCAAAGTAATGACAAGCACCCGTTCATGACGAAGAAATTAAGTTTTTTGTATCGATTTAGCCAATCCATCCATGGAAATTCTTTCAATTGTTCGTTTACTAAATCAAAACCGACAATGCGTTTGGTCTTCCACTCGTCTACAACATCTGGCAATTCAAAAGACCAGTACAAAAAATCCTCAAATACCACCATCTTCTCTAATGACAGGATTGATCTCTCAACATGAAGAAGCTCATGAATATCACAAATTCTGTTCCATTTCCCAGTCCTCATGGAAAATACATAAATAAACCAATAAAAACTGGCATCAAAAGCTTGAGCAACAATCTTATAGTCATGAATGGATGGTATATAACCAAACCAAAAATATTCCAGACTAAATCCAGGATTAGCTATTACAGGACTAGTAATTTCACGGTACAGATGCATTGCAGGATTGCAAATAAAGAAGAAACCGCGTTGCTTTGTACCTCTCCAATCACGCCAACGACTCTGATTATAGAAGCAAACTAAGCCATTACAAGAACCAGCAAATCCTACATACCTTCCTGTTTCTGGTTGTAGTTGCTGTTTAAAACTTAAATCAAGACTGAAATCCAATTCAATTGGGCTTTTCAGATTGTTGCGATCATCATAAGACAATGTAATCAGCTTGTATGGACTATGAGTAAGTAGAATACATTGACCCGAGGAGGACGAAGACTTAAGATGTGATTTTGTGAATTCAGGACTAGAAATAACAGAATGGTAAAACTTGGAAACAGATTTGAAACGAATTACGGGTTTTACCGGAAGTCTTGAGAGGATTTGTTCCACCAGGAGGTGATCAGGAAGGGTTACGCTTGAAATTTCATCTTTCTCATTGGCATTACCAGTAATGCGATCATCATCATAGTTGATGTCAACCACCATTTTTCTACACTTCTTTTGTTTGCAGACGACTTTTGTAAGCCTACAACTTCATAATGATTAATGGAGCATATTGGAGAATATAAATATGTGAAAAGATTGTTTCCTTCAAAAGCCCTTTTTTTTTTTAAGTAAGATGAAGGACCATACTGCACTGGTATCTCGCACAGGTATTTTCAGCCAGTTTTGCAGGTCAGACTCATTAGAAGTGACAGGGGATTATAGGGGGAAACTATATTATAATCACTATTTATATAATCATATTAAGTCTTCTATATACGAAAGAAAACACGTCTGCCATATTGTGGCAGTTAACAAAACACATAAGCAAGGTCAGAGCAACTCCAATGGTGAGCTACAAGAGGTTGTGGCTAAGTTTGTCACGTCAAATTTCTAGCTACAATTGATTAAATCTACAAGTTATCACATTGGTGAGCTACAATACTTTGTAACTCCCTATAATATTTTGATTTAAATAATTTATTTATTAGAGCTATATTTTTTTGAGCTACGTAGCACAAAATAGCTACAATGTTTTAACAGCTGCTTATGTCATTGTTGTACCAATGGTGGGCTACCTGTTCACATGTTCATTTTTTTTGTGAGCAAGTTCATTTTTTAACCATTGGAGTTGTTCTCACAGTAACAGGCGATAAAGATTTAAGGTGTACTGCTGAGCCATGGAGGAAGCGGAGCATGATAGATTTTAGAGATAAGCAAAAGAACTTCTGTATTATTATGATTATTACAACCAGTTACAATATATATAATGCAATCAATAATCTAGAAGCTTCCTGAGTTTGTTAGCCCAAGCTCCTTATTTCTAGGGAAGCAGTTATAACTACTGCCAAATAAGCAAGCTGACGTAGCAGCTGAGTGTAGTAATATGAGGTAGCATTGCTATCACTAATCAGTCATCTAACAACCCCCTCAAGATGGAGGGGTATGAGGATCAGACACTCCCATCTTGGACAAAAGATGTTGAAACTGAGTAGATGGTAAAAGCTTAGTAAACACATCTGCTAACTGTTCTTGTATGGGTAAGTAGCTGAGGTGCAACCATTCAAGGACCTTATCTCAAGTAAAGTGATAATCAATTTCGATGTGTTTGGTCCTTTCATGAAACATAGGGTTTTTGGCTATGTGAAAGGCTGATTGGTTATCACAGTGTAAGGTAATAGGCTTAATATTAGTAACTCCCATGTCTGATAAGAGATTGACTATCCAGGTAATTTCTGAAGTTGTTCTTACCATGACTCTGTATTCAGCCTCTGCAGATGATTTTAGAAACAGTACTTTGTTTCTTTGACTTCCAGGAAATAGGTGAGCCACCAAGTAATAACACATATCTTGTTCCCGGTCTTCTAGAATCTGAACATGTTGCCCAATCAGAATCTAGCTGAAAAGGCTTGCAAACAAATGTTGTTTGAAGCCTTTAATAAAATACCTTGCCCTTCAGTGTGAGCTAGGTATCTCAAGGTATGTTGTAAAGCTGTAACATGAGGTTGTCTAGGTGCTTGTAAAAATTGACTAGGAGACTGAACTGCATAAGACAAGTCAGGTCTTGTATGAGTCGAGAAGTTGAGTTTGCCAACCAAAGACTTGTACTTTTCTATATTATAATAGAGATCACCATCAGATTTGGTTAATTTGAGGTTCAAAGGTAAAGGTGTGATTGGCTCTTTTTGAAACATCAAAGCCACATCCAAGAATGAGTTCTCTAGTGAATTGAATTTCTTCTGACTGACAATCACCCCATCTGTTGTGTACCCAACCTCAATGCCAAGAAAATAATTTAAGTGACCCAAATCCTTGATGCTAAACTCTTTGTGCAGATAAGACTTCAAAACATCAAGCTTCTGAGGATCAGTACCGGTAAGAATCACATCATCAACATATACAGCTGCAATGTTGATGTCATTGTTTAGCCTATGAATGAAGAAACCATACTCATATTTTGATTGAATAAGGCCCTGTTTAGTTCACCTTATTTCTCCTGATCTAATCTGATCTGAACTTATTTTTTCTGATCTGATCTGATCTAAACTTATTTTTTCTGATCTGATCTGGTCTGATCTGATCAGATCTGGTCTAATCTGATCTGATTCTTCAGAATTAAGTTTAAACAAAAATCTACATTTATTAACATTAAACGACTTACGTGTAAAATAAATGTTACAAAAATTTATAATTTGTTATTATTTATTTGACTTTGCTCATTATTTAACTATTCCTTATATTAGACAGACCTATACATGATCTAGATAGATCGATTATGATCTAGACATATATGTTCTGATCTGGATATGATCTGTACAGATCGATTTTGATCTAGACATGATTTGTACAGATCAGTTCTGATCTGGACATGATCTGTACAGATCAGTTTTGATCGGTACAGTTCAATTCTGATCTGTACAGTTCAGTTCTGATCTGTACATGATCTGTACAGTTCAGTTCTTATCTGGACATGATCTGTACAGATCATTTCTGATCTGGACATGATCTGAATAGATCATTTCTGATCTGGACATGATCCGTACAGACCAGTTCTGATCTGGACATAATATGTACAAATCAATTCTGATATGAACATGATACTTGCAGATCAATTCTGATCTGAACATAATCTGTACAGAGTTGATATTTAAGCCAGTTATAATTTGGACATATCGATTCTGATCTGGACATGATCTATACATCGATTTTGATCTGAATATATTGGTTCTGTAAGGATCGGTTCTGGTGTAGACAAGATCTCTGAAGATTTGAACATGATCTGAACATGATTTATACAGATCAGTTATGATCTAGACATGATTTATACAGATCAGTTATGATCTGGATATTATTTGATCCTATCAGTTCTGGTCTGGATATATAATGGTTCTGATCTATAAAAATCAGTTCTGATATGGACATGACCTGATCATATCTTTTCTGATTTGGACTTAATGGTTTTAATTTGGACATGATGAATTTGAATGTTTTGTTAATGTTTTCTTATGCCTTAAATAATGGATTTTAATTGCACCAAAAACATTATTTTTTATTAAAGCAATAATAGTAATAAAATATAAATATAATAACAATGATATAAACATACACCAATAATAATAATAATAATAATAATAATAATAATAATGATAATAATAATTATTATTATTATTATTATTATAATTATAATAATCTGGTCTGGTCTGATCTGATCTGAACTTATTTTTTCTGATCTGATGTGAACTTATTTTTTCCGACCTGGTCTGATCTGATCTGGTCTGGTCTGATCTGATCTGATTAAATCTGAAATAAGTAATAAGGTCCTGAAATAAGGTGAACTAAACAGGGCCTAAAGCCCTGATTCTCCAGCGGACACATGAGCTTCTCATGCCATTGTCTATATGCTTGTTTTAGACCATAAATTGACTTAAGCAACCTAAATACATTTTTTAGTGGGATGGGGAACACCTTCAGGCACCTTCATGTAAACTTCCTCCTTTAAATCTCCATGGAGAAAAGCATTGTTTACATCAAGTTGGAACAAAGGCTAATGTCTGCTTGCTGCAACTGCAATCAAACACCTTATAGTGCTCATCTTGACAACAGGACTAAAAGTCTCCTCATAATCTATCTCATACCTTTGATTAAAACCTTTTGCCACTAACCTTGCTTTGCATCAGCTCTCCACTAGATTTGGGTTTCACCTTGAAAACCCACTTGCAACCTATTGCCTTCTTCCCTTTAGGAAGTTCCACCAAGTCCCAAGTGCGATTATGGTCAAGGGTAGTTCCATCAAGTCCCAACGTATTGTCTTCTGTTGGATAGACAACCTTGGAGACTTCTGATATACCACTATCTAGCAGCCATTTAGAATTGGAATGAGACAATAGACAAATAGTACCTGTCACCATGGCTAGGTTTGATTGATTGGCTCCAGAAGTCTATTGTTGTTTACTCAACATGTCCATCAATTGATGGTATTTCTCCCCTGCGATTGCAGCAGTAGGCTCAGTTTTTTGATAACCTGATGTTTCTGCATCGATCAGTGTCACCACCGAATGACATTGCAGTTGTTTTGTTGTCCTAGTGTTTGAATCCTGGTGGAAAGCCATGGATTTTGAAACACCTTTCTACATTGTGGCATGGAGTTTGATAATGTGTACAAAAATAGTTAGAACCTGTATTATCCTTGTCTATTATGTTCCCTTATTTTTGAAAATTAGGTTGTTGAGAACTAGTCACTTGTGTCTTGTAATTCCTGTTTTTCTAGTGATCACCTCCAAACCTTCTTTTCTCTGTTGCAAAAGCTACTGATTATGTTGGATAGACAGCCTTGGAGACTTCTTGATGTCTCTCCTCTTAAGAAAAAAGCCTATAAGCTTCTGAAACTTTTGGTAATGTTGGCACCATCAACATTACCTCTTATTGTAGCAAACTGATCAGTCAATTTCATCTTGAATTGCATAACTATTTTCTTGCAGGTACAATAAGGTATTGGATGTGCTTTTTCAATAATATCCCAAATCTATTTGATTTCAAGGAAAAACTCAGACACAGACCTCTCTCCTTGACTTAATTCAACCAATTTCTGTTCCAATGAATAAACATGAGCCATTCATACAAAACCGAACCTCTCTTCAAGATCTAACCAGACATCTCTAGCAGATCTTAAGAACATCACACTCTTAGAAATTACCTCACTCAAATTACCTAAGATCAGGGAACAAACCAGATCATTGCATCTCCCCCAAGCTTTACATTCTGCAGTTCCAAGATCTGGTTTACTGATGCTTCCATCAACAAATCCTATTTTGGTTTTTGCTAATAAAGCACGCATCATTGATCTCTTCCAACCAGTAAAACCTTCACCATTGAACTTTAAAAAAAACCAGCTGAACAGAATTAGCATCCGAATGATGAATATAATAGATGCTTGCAGGATCCTGATTTGGAGGAAGAACCACATTTCTTCTTGGATCCTCGACATTCTCAGCATAAAATGCCATTATCACTATTTCAGATCAACAGTATCAAGATTCAGACAATTCAGTAAAACATAGCTCAAACACACAAATTATGAGCAGATTTTCATAACAAACAACAGGTTCTTCAGAGTAATCAGTTAGAGAAAAGTATGAACACACTAGTTCAACAAAATTCAGGAGCAAATTTGTGAGAAGAATCGCGGAATTTTTCAGAGAAATGAGTCAGGATTTCGATCCTGCTCTGATACCATGATAGAATTCAGAAATAAGCAAAAGAATTTATGTATTTTTATGATTATTACAACCAGATACAAAATATATATATATATATATATATATATATATATATATATATATATATATATAGTGCAACAAATAATCTAGAAGCTTCTTGAGTTTGTTAGTACAAAGTCCTTATTTCAAGAGAAGCAATATAACTAGCAAGCTGACGTAGCAGCTGAGTGTAGTAATATGAGGTGGCATTGCTATCAGTAATCAGTCATCTAACAGAGCAGATGGATTGCCGGAGAGGTGGAGGAATTGTGTTGCTGCAAGTTGAGGGAGATAGCGGTAGATGCTGAAGCGGAACTGCCACTGACGATGGTGGAAGAGGGAGCAGAACCGCAAATGATTGGAGAGGATTGGAAAGAGAGAAGGGGATTTTATTAACCATGATTAAAGGGGGTTAGTAATAATGTTTAAGGTTAGAAAACTAATTGGAATGGACATTAAAACGTCAAGGCATGTTAATGATTTATACAGAACCACAACGTCACTGTAGAAAATGAAATACGAAGTATTCTTTTAGCAGTTAGCACTAGCACATTTGGTACCCTCTTAAGTCTTAACCACATTCTATAGATTGACCAAGCCTTGTCCTAAAGTCGTTATAAAAAGGAAAATACTTTTTGACCTAACCAGAAAAGGTGCCTAGTGATTAACAACATTGCTAGTTTAAAAAAAACATTGCTAATTTACTACGGTGATAGTAGCTACATTACTCGCCACCCGGACTCAAGTACCATGTCGGAGACATGTACGTGTCCAAGTGTATGATACGTTAATTTTGTGAAAAAAATGCATGATTTTGGTCTAAAATGGAGTGTTGAAGTGTCCATATCCATGTCCGAGTCTCAAGGATCCAAGCAACTAAACTGACATACACCGATCACATCAAGTATGAATGAACATTTGACTATTAAAGTGGTTACCATCTTCCCAGAAATCCATTACAAATAAAGTAGGCAAAATTACTTGGTGCGTAATCAATTCTACCGAGTTTTGATAAATCAAAGCCTATTTCCGGGGATCTGTAGTGTTATTCACAAGAGAAACTGCAAACAAAAGACCAGGCATCATGTTTTACCATTAAGGGACATCGGAATTCACAGTTTGCGAAGTTGGCAAGTTTATGTCATTCTACTGGCTTTAGACTTTCATTAACTCCTGAAAGATAAATGAAAACATAATCAGTCGATGAAAGCCAAAAAAAGGTTTACATAAAACTTTGATTTTATCTTATGTCCCCAACGATATCGTGTAGCTAGTTTAGACCTGTTTTCTGACTGCATCAAAATTAAATTCAAGAAAACACAACACAGTACCTGTTCTTTCTGCTTGTAGATAGACTCAACCTTCTTCATGTACTCATCGGTCAACTTCTGTAATTAAAAAAAGAACATACAGTGGCTAAGTTCTGTCCAAAGAACTGTCAAAAATGCTAAGGGTGGACATTGAGGTAAAGGCAGAAAACTTGCTTAATTTACAACAAATCGGTATTACTCATCTTCAGAAAGAATAACTTGCTACACAGTAATTCTTTCGGTAATAAAATAATCATCCCCCAAAGTAGTGCTATGTCAACAAGTAATGTAACAACCAAGTCTGGACAGAGGTAATAATACCGTATGTACTTCTCTTCCAAACAATTCTATTTACCAAGTTAATTTAATGGAACATCAGCCAGTCCCAAAACCAGGGTTATATTTTAGGAAGTCGTTTATCTGCTTAACGTCACCTAAAAAACTAGACAATTTCTTGAGTAGATGGAGCATAGAGGTAAACTCACCAGGGCCCATTTGTACATCCATCATTAGCACCATCTTATCCCAATGGATTACAACTGTTACCAACTAGACAAGGCAAAGCCAAGCCCATGACTTTCACAATGTACACGATCTAGATTTACATGAATACTGTATACATACACGTGAGAGCAGAAGTCCTTTTCTGCCTCAAGATTATCGAACCATTGCAACCAACCCGAAACAAAACCTCATGTGATGTGAAGGATCATCGACATGGAAACATCACTGCCAACTTTTCTAAGGGGTGCTAATTTAAGGGCATAATAACCTTAACATCTGAAAGGTTATCTTTAAAAGTTCCTATCCATGTATTTACTAGCCTAATTCTACTCCTCTGAACACTGAGCATCTCTGAACCCCTTGCTCTTAAGCAAGCAAAGACCAGATTTTGTTGGCTCTATTAGTTTTGCTCTTCCCCCCAGCTGTCACATTTTTAGTTCCCTGAGCATCTCTGAATCATGCACAGAGTACACAATGTCAAACACGCCACCGAAATGCAATGTCCAAGAAACATGCCTCAAACCATCTTTCTTTACTTTTAAGCGACCTAAAATGGTACTCCCTCATTCCCTTTTTACTCTTTACGTATTCAGTTTTGGGCGTCCCCTTTTATTCTTTACGTTTGGAATATTTCCTTCCAATATTCCACAAGAAAATGTACCTAAATTTAATAAAATACGCAAACATTGAATTAACCTCACCGTTTCCCATTCCTTCACTCCACTCACCTCATTTAATTAATGAGAAACCAGAATTTCTAATACTAAGTATTTAATTAAAAAAATAAAGGAATCAAAGCTCTTTTTTATTATGCTTAAATTTGCGTGCATAATACATTAATACCTAATGTAAAGAATAAAAAGGGAAGGAGGGAGTAATTCCTAGCAAAAGGTTCTGCAAAACCTTAAATTCAACATCATTTCCACTTTACTTTTATTAAAACTGTATTAAGCTACAAACGGGAAGAAATAAATTTTCAATAATTATTAACAATTATTTAGCAGAAATGAAGAGGATCTTGGACAGTACAAATAAAAATTTTGACATGTAAAATCAGGAAATAACCCCCCCCCCCCCCCCTCCCACAACCTCACACAAGGCCCAAGTATTAATGCCAGCTAGTAAAATGTATTTAAATTCACAAAGTTGTAAACCCTGATATCACCTGCAGATCAGCCGATAGGTCTTTCACATTATCTTCCGAAAGCTTTTTTTCCTGTGAGGATGAAGAGAATCACAAACAAAATGTAGTGAACATTTCACACGAAGTCAGAATTACAGCATTACCAACTGAAAGATCAACAACACCTTCTCAAGTTTTTCATAAGATTTCAGAGCATCTCTTCTTATGTTCCTCACTGCAACCTATGAGAAAAGAAATTTAGCAACAGAATACGCACATGTTAAAAATTGATCAAACTATAACATTCCGCAAAGTGTTAATAACAGAGTGATGATTCAAACAGCATAGCTCAAGATGTAGAAATGCTCGCTTCAATGTTTGATTGAGCTCTGATTTTGAATTATACTAACAGAAAGGCCAGCTGAGCTTTAGGTCTCATTTTCAGGAAGTTCACAAGCAAAGCCAACTCATTTGCTAATTATTTTAAGGAGATTTAGTAATTCTTTAGTACAGCAACAATAAGTAGTAAGCAAAATTATATTTTATATTTCTACGCTTAGATGCCACAGGGAAGTTATGAAAATAAAATATCTAAAGTTGTTAAAACATTCCAAAACTCCTAAACTCAGTTATGCATCAACCCATAATCAATCATACAAAGCCATTATCAAAATTTCGCCTAACATTCTTTACAGAAGTTTTATACAAGACAGTTTATACATAGAAGTTTGCCAGAGGCTTATGCTGAAAAATGAATTTGTCCGTGAAATTTGTCATTCACTAAATCATTGCCAAGTAAGAGTGATTTTTTTACATTATTGGGCCGACCTTTAACAAAACTTTTGCGATGATGTTTTACACTTTATACAGGTGATTTTTAAGCGAAAGATTGCAGAATCCTCACTACCCTAGCAATCACGTGAAAACCTTTTGTGAGGCAAATGCTCACAAGAGTGCCTGGGAGAAGCATCTAGACACTTAAGCCACAAGTCCTTTCAAACAAAGCATGCATACAGAAGTGTATGGATGTCAAACTAGTAAAGACAACCACCAAATAGCAAAATACAATACAAACAACCTCTGTCAATCAAGTGAAGACCTTATAATTAACCATCAGAAGCTCAACTGCCAATTAAATGGTCTATGCAAACATGGGAAGTCCATGAGCACATAGATAAGGGTCTTAAGACTCTTAACAAACAAAGCATTACCCTTCCAAATGCAGGAGACTAGAAGCAATGTTTCGATTTGAAATAATGACCAACTGGTCATCGAATAATGAACAATATCAATATTATCCAAACAAGCCCTTGGCTCTAGTTTTTACAACATAAATGGAAAGGTATACAAACAATTCACTAGATGAAAACACACCTTTCCTTCTTCTGCAAGTTTAGAAACAACTTTCGCAAGCTCCTGCAATAAAGATGCAAGGAATCTAACGCTGAGTGAGGTCAAATAAAATATTCCAAGAATATTTTCCAAGCCAAGTAATATTACAAGAAGTAAGAAACTACTCTGGAAAAGAACAGTGGAAAAGGAAAACCAGCCTCTAGTAAAACTCTTCTTACATTATCAGGTCATTGATTATACGGTTATACCATAAAAGATGGATCAATTACGATTTCACTAAAGTATAAAGCATTTACAACTCCAGTATTGGGGGGGGGGGGGGGGGGGGGAGTTGGTTTGGCTGAATTATTGGCTGGCAGTATACAAGGACATGAAATGGAATGCCAAATTTTAGGTGTAATACACAATGATTTTAAAGTTTTGTTTGAGGGGGCCAATAATGTATAGTGAAACATCATATTGCATTTCTACAACAACAAAATCAAAGCCTTGATCCCAATGATGGTTCTGCTACATGAACCAAGATTTTATCTCATGTGATCATCAAACATGATGCTCTCCCCCCATTCCCTTCTATCAAGTATTATATGCTCATGTAAACCCAACTTCTTCATATCATTCTTAACTCCTTCCATTCAAGTCGTTCTCGGTCTCCCTTGGCTTCTTCTAAGATGCCCATGATTGCGCATCTTCTGATCTCCGTCATACCCAAAACACTGCTTTTAGTTCTCGCGTATTATATCCTCAATATCGGCAACTCCAACTTTCCTCCTAAAATCTTCATTTGTAATTCTATCCTTTAAGGAGTTCCCCCACAACTAGACCTGTCAAACGGGTCGGTCGGGTCGGGTTGTAAAAATTTACTTTCGGGTTCGGGTTGAATCGGGTCGGTCAATTTCGGGTTCGGGTTTACAAATGCTTGTTCAAGACCCAGAACTTTCGGGTTCGGGTCGACCCAACGGGTTGAGAGATTTTAAAACGCGCATTATATTTTCATTAATTTAGGTGAAAAATATACAAAATATTGGCACAAGTTAACAAATTTTCCTACGAAAGTTTATATTTTGTCAAATTCAATCATAAAATGGCGTATAATTCAAATTAAAATCATATTACACAGAACAATAGTAAAAACAACGTGTCTTTTATGCTTAAATTTTCTCATAATCTCATTTATTACTATAAATACAATGATTTTCAATCGGTCGGGTCTAAAACGGGTTCGGTCGGGTTTTGACCCATTCCTTTTCGGGTTGTTCGGGTTCGGATAAAATCGGGTTACGGGTCACAAAATCTTGTTCAGGACCCAGTAATTTCGGGTCGGGTTCGGGTCGGTTTTCGGGTCGGGTCGATTTTTGACAGCTCCACCCACAACCATCTCAACATACGCATCTCTACTACTCTCATCTTTCTAATATGATTGGGTCACAATGTCACATCTTGGTCAATTTCTCTACTCCTCTGAAGAATCGACCCGGACTTAATACTGTGCATTTTTTTAATTTCTTTTATTTACTACTTTCTTTTGACTTATTTTTTTACTCTATTCGTCCGACATTAGTTTTGACAGTTATCAGGAAACGTAGTTTTAGGAGATAAATTGTTGTTTGGTTATCAAATATTATTTTACTGAAACAGTTGATGTGAAAGGAGATAGTGGAGTATTATTTTATTGAAAAGTAGATGTAATAGAACTATAGAAGATAGTGGAGTATTTTTTTTTAATTTAATGTGAGAGAGTGTGGGACCTTAGCTTTTTGGTAGTACAAAGAGAGATGTATTAAAATAATTGTGAGGTCTTTCCCAAAAAAATGTATAAAAACTAATCTAGGACGGATGAAAATGTAAAGTGTAAAAACTAATCTGTTAGGGAGTACATTACTCATGATCCAAAGTCTCAAGGCACATAATGCAATTAGGATACAAAAACAAAGTAATTTTTTACTGAATGTTACAAACCATATGGAAGGTCTTCATTTTCCAAGAAAAAACACAACTTGTCAAAGAAAAAAGTTACCAACCACACAAGCAAAAAGTTGAATTTACTATGGAGTATATCATAACTCCGACATAATCAGATTCCACCCACCCCCAACAAACTAAGAATATTAGAGTAGAATATGCTTGAAGATCAGTATAAGAAAAAGTATCTAACGGGCTAAACTACGAAATGCTTATCCAGGCTGTCCACGATTATACATATTTTCATCTAAATTTGGAACCTTTCGTATATTTCTCAAAAGAAATGTTTTAGCTTTATACTTTTCTAAACCACCAGTAAAAACTACGGGCCGGTAAATTTATGTGACCAACACAAGGCACACCTCTTCTTGATGGTGGGAATATGGGATATAAATCTGATGAGTGCTAAAATGCAAAAGTTAGCATAAAAATAATTATATATTCTATTTACACTATTTTTATCCAATTAGATATACTATACACATATTGTGGAATGGGTGATAGCTGACATGGTCTTTTTCAGCCCATAATTCTCATCGATGATTAAAAATAAGGGTAAATTAATCCTTTCATAAACATGAACCAAGTGTTCTCCAACTATCTTAATAGAAAAGTTACTACTGTCCAAGTCTACAAAGAACAAATAACTCAGACAAATAACAGTATGAATAAGGAGAAAAGGTATATTTGAAGAATAATTACAAACGCTATTCCAAAATCTTGTCAGAACACGTCTACTGTTTTCATTTATGGCTTTGAGCCTTTGATAGTTAGGTAAATGAATTTATACTCTATAGTTCAAGATCATTGAAGACTACCTTCCTTCTATCTGAAGTTAATGGAGGGAGGGACAGCCGGATAACTTCACCGTCATTATTTGGACTAACACCAAGTTGAGAGGTAACTATTGCCTTCTCTATGGCCTTCAAGCTGAAAACCAAACATCACAGTGTGATCTATTGACTGTACTTGTATATAATCAAAATAATAAACAAGTAGCTTTTTGTGTACATTCAGATTACTATGTACATGGAGTATTACAAATAGTTTTCAAGAAAGAAATAATGAAATTAAATTGGAATTGTTGACTCCGTTTTTTTTTATTTACAAGAAACTAATTATGAACTCGTTCTTTCCATACATACAGAAGGCTTTTACCCTTAAAAATACAATTTCCAAAAGGTGTATCCTCTTGATCAAAAGCATAAAAGCAAGACCACATCAGTAATTTTATAATACATTATGAAGAGGTAAAACTATAATTCACCATCCTAAATTCTCATAACCATGAGTGAATTCTGTCCTCTTACTCATCAATATCATAAATTGATAACTATTAGAGGGCTGTTTGGTCCACAAAAGGGAAAGGACAAGGAATCAAGAAATGAAAATAAGGAGAAAGAAAACAAGAAATTTCATATTTTTGTTTGGTTACACTGAGAAAAGGTATCTTGCTTACTTAATTAATGTTTGCTTACAAAACAATAGAAAGGGACAGCACTAGTATGTATTTCTCCCACTATCAAAAGCCTCATATCATCTGTCGTATACCTCCCTCCCTCACAGCTTTTAGTGTGCCTCCATGGGTCATATTTCTGTAAAATTTGTTCACCTTCTTCTTTCTCTAACCACTACCATTTTGGGTGGTGATGGCTGATGTTGTAAGGTTGTGGAGTATAAGGAAGAGCAAGAGGGAGTGAGGAATGCAAGTCACAGGGTGGGGTGGGGAATCATGGTGGAGGGCGATAACAGCACCTTATCTATAAACATTCTCCGAAAAGAAAATTGAAGAAAATTTTCAAAATTCCATTTCCTAATTTAAAATTAAACTACTATAATTGCTCTCATCTAATTTCTTTAAAACATTTTACCCATGCATAAATATACCACTGAAGGACCTCTACATCACTCTCCAAATAGAAATCTATTCCATGTAGGTTGATTGCACTCTCCTAAGCTTTTCTTCTTCTTTTTTCCCTCTCTCTCATCTTCCTTCTAGTTCAGGAAGTGTCCAATTGTAAGGTCAAGTGCTGGGTAGTGAATGCAATAGCCTAATCCTTATTACAAATTTACGGTTGACGGATTGAGTGTGGTTACCAAAAATGCTTAAGTCGGATGTACATAGCATAACATTTCTTATTTGTTTGAGCCGTAAGAAAACTTCCACCTGCGTACACTAGTGGTAAACAAAGTCCCCTACATAAAAAAAGAAAAACCTGCACTGCAAATAATTTTGGACTTTCAAAATCCATACCTTGATTTGTCATATGGTGATATCAAAAGGGAACTAGCATCTGGGGTACTAATTTGAGCAATGCTTTTCAAGCTGACAGGAGTTCCATAGTACTCAACCTGTTCAGGCATATTTGGTCAAACAAGGTAATGGAAGGTTCAAATACGAATGAGCTGAAATAAATAGCTCGCACAGGCGATTCAGGCATTGCACCCAATTAAGATTGGACATTTGTATAAGACAATGATAACACCTAATAATTTATAAGACATAACAGAGAAATTAATGTTGCAGGAAAATTGGGACGCACACCTCTATCCGATCCAACATTGTTGGACTAGCTCGATTTGTCCTTACTGAATTGAAATTTGAGCGTATTGTTTCAATAGTCTTCTCCATCCTTTGTTTCTTCAAAAGAAAAAATCACAAAGGATTAGTTTCCATACCTAGTCAAGCATGCCCAATATATCAAGGAATGCAAACGAAAATTCCTGTTTTTAAGTAACACTTAAACTTAAATTCCGGAAAGTAGACTTACTGTGTTCGTCTCTATCAACGACTTTTCAGCTTCGACTTCCTCCATAGTTGCACACCTAAAAGTTCCTGCTCTGAAGTAAAACCACCAGAGTACATCAAAACTTTGTAACTCACTCGCCAGTCTCTTAACCCTATATGTTCATCAAAAACCAAAAGGACTCAACACCAAAGTAACAGACATACCGGTTTTGCAACTGTTTCACAACAACAGCCTTCCCAGAAAACTTCTTAACACCACAATCCATCCTAACATAGTTAGCAGAAGACCTCCAGACTGAAACGTTGGTTCGCGCAATATTACATTCCATATCGCTAACACCTGAACAAAATCGTGCCATTTATAGTACAATTCTCAACATTCAACAAAGGATACCTAATTCTCAACTTAACAAGGCGACATTCACAAAGCCATTACAGATAATTTCTTATTCGTCTTTTGAACAGAATTCGAATTCAAAAATGACAAGAAATTCTACCGAATTCGGGTTTTCCACCTCAATTATAGTTCAAATATTGTATTGAACGATAAGTTGAGGATGAACTACAAAAATTGAAGAGAGGTAATTGATGAAGAAAACGAACCTTGAAGAGAGACGCAGGAGTTGCGACGCCTAAAAGAGTGAAGATAAGAAGTTGCAGAGGAAAGTGACGATGCCGCCATTAGAGCTGAGATTGGTGATGAGACAGTAGACAGACGAGTAGTGACACCCGAGGTTTGGGGAGACAAAGAGCAAGCACGACCTTCGGATAAGAGTGAGAGAAAGACGTCTTTACAAATTCAGAAAACCTTTTTTTTTTTCAAAAGCTAAAAATATTTGCTAACTATTTTGAGTAATACCAATGATTAAAATAGTAAGGCCCTGCTTAGTTCACCTTATTTTTTCTGATCTGATCTGCTCTGGTCTGGTCTGGTCTGATCTGAATTTATTTTTTTTGATCTGATCTGATCTGAACTTATTTTTCTGATCTGATCTGGTCTGATTTGATCTGATATGATTCTTCAAAATTAAGTTTAAACAAAAATCTACATTTATTAATATTAAACGACTTACGTGTAAAATAAATGTTACACAAATTTATAATATTGTTATTATTTATTTGACTTTACTCATGATTTAACTATTCCTTATATTAGATAGACCTATACATGATTTGTACAGATCGATTCTGATCTAGACATGATCAGTACAGATCGGTTCTGATCTGGACATGATTTGTACAGATCAGTTATGATTTGGACATGATCTGTACATATCAGTTTTGATCTGGACATGATCTGTACAGTTCAATTCTGATTTGGACATGATTTGTACGGATCAGTTCTGATCTGGACATAATCTGTACAGATCAGTTTTGATATGGACATGATCTGTACAGATCAGTTCTGATCTGGTCATAATCTGTACAAATCAATTCTGATATGGTCATGATCTTTGCAGATCAATTCTGATCTGAACATAATTTGTACATATTCGATATCTAGACCAGTTATAATTTGGACGTATCGATTCTGATCTGGACATGATCTGTACAAATCGGTTTTGATCTGAACATATTGGTTCTGTAAGGATCGGTTCTGATGTAGACAAGATCTTTGCACATTTGAACATTATCTGGAAATGATCAGTACACATCAGTTATGATCTGGATATTATCTGATCCTATCAGTTCTGGTCTGGATATATAATGGTTCTGATCTATAAAAATCAGTTCTAATATGGACATGACCTGATCATATCGTTTCTGATCTGGACTTAATGGTTTTAATTTGGACATGATGAATTTGAATGTTTTGTTAATGTTTTTTTATGCCTTAAATAATAGATTTTAATTGCACCGACAACAACATTATTTTTTATTAAAGCAATAATAGTAATAAAATATTAAATATAATAACAATGATATAAACATATACCAATAATAATAACAATAATAATAATAATAATAATAATAATAATAATAATAATAATAATAATAATAATAATAATAATAATAATAATAATAATAATAATAATAATAATAGTCTGGTCTGATCTGATCTTATTTGGTCTGATCTGAACTTATTTTTTCTGATCTGATCTGATATGAACTTATTTTTTCTAATTTGATCTGATCTAGTCTAGTCCGATCTAGGGATGTCAATGGGGCGGGGGCGGATGCGGATGTAGGTCCCTCCATCCCCATCCCCACCTAAAATTTACATCCCCATACCCGCCCCATCACCCATGGCGGGTACAAAATTCATCCCCATCCCCGCCCCAACGGGTATAAACTAAAATCCATCCCCACCCCACCACCCAACTGGGTATCCATCCCCGTCTTATCCCCGCCTCATACCCGCGCCAATACCCGCCAAAATTTTCTTATTTAGCAAACATTTTCCATATATACGGAGTAATGAAAGTTAACCTTCGAAAAAAATACCGTATGACTAAAGTAACATATATAATTGAAAAAAAATCCCTCATGACAAAAAAAATCTCACCTAAATTCATATTATCACTTAAACATGCAAATAAATCCAAACTCAACCCATCACCCACGGCGGGTATGAAGCGGGGCGAGTGGGGATGGGGCGGGTTCAACACAAAATCCACACCCGCCCCATAACCCATGGCGGGTACGATTTTCTTACCCATCCCCGCCCCATCACCCGCCAAACCTACCTCCATCCCCGCCTACCTGGGGCGGATGCGGGGCGGGTCTCCTGCGAAACCCGCCCCACTGACAACTCTAGTCCGATCTAATCTGATTAAATCTGAAATAAGTAATAAGTTCCTTGAATAAGGTGAACTAAACAGGGCCTAAGAAATCATGTTATCCTTTCATTTACCTCGTAATAAATATTGAAATCTAGGTTATAACATACAAATATAAAAATATTCACACCCTAGTATTAGGAATTTAGCTAGGATGCAACTTGTATTAGTATTAAACAATTGTGCAAATCCAACTTTTCCAATTCTAATCGAACATTTTGAACGCAGTATGCTACCGTTAAACAAATTTTATAGTTTGTTATTTTCTGAAAAAATTAACTGAAGTGAACTAAATGTCTTGAACAAAGATTGATAAAAAAAAAAAATTATACTAATGCTCTATGGTCCAATTTTTGTATGTGGTAGTTTAATCAAAGATTGATTCCTACGTGAATCTATTACTTTATACTAAAATAGACATCAGGAATGACACATGTCACTTCCTGATGCAAAATTTTCCCTCCAAATTTTTTTTCCTAAAACAATCTTTACTTTATTTGTATTTTTAATATTCTATCATTTTTTTTATTACGGAGTAACTATTTATGTACAGAAAAAACAATACTTCGTATATATTTATGGAAATAATAGATGTCGCATAATAATTTGCCATTTTAATCAAATCAATATGTTAATAATGAAAAATATATTTACTTAATATTTTGGTCAAATTAGTATAGTAGTATATCGAATATTTTGGTCTAATTAGCATATTAAGCATATAATATATGCAATATGTAATAGGATTAAAATTGCAAGATGGTTAAATGAGTGTTCAGGATTTGTTAATTATGCAGCAACTTATGGGAGGAAAATATTTCAGTCAAATATATTATTAAAAATTGGCTAAATGTTCGTGCGTGCACGTGACCTAATCTAGTTACTTCAATAAAAGTGTACATAAAATCATGTACATTGTGGCTCGTGAAATGGTTCTCCAAGTGGGTCTACATGCTCTCCAACAAGAACTATCTTTTGGCCAACACTGGGGCTCTTGAGTGGTTCTTGGGGGGCTCTTGAGTAGCTCTTCATGGAGAGCTATTTCAAGATAGCTCTTGCCCAATAGCCCTCCAAGAGTTGATTCTTGTTGAAAAGTGGGTAGCAACTTTGAAAAGTGTATAGTAACTTTGGTAAAAAAAAAAAAGACAACTAATTATGGATCACCAAATGGTTAAAAAGAGACTGGAGAGCTCACTTGAGTAACCAACCAATGTTGCGTGTTTTTAGGAAAGTATTCTTGAGTGTATCTGAAGAGCCCTTTAAGAACTCTTTTGAAGAGTCAACCAATGTACATGCTCTAAATAGTCATATAAATACTTGTAAATTGACAACCTAAGTGACGAAACCATAAAGGTAGAAAAATACCTTGAGATAAATTGCAACCTCAATATCGTTGTGCACCCCCAACTTCGCTTAAACAAATCAATGAGATTTTAGGCTAGCTGCCGGTAAAGATTGAGGGATTGCGTACAATTTTGCATAGGTTCGAATCTCTTGTTCACCATTTGTAATTTGTAATGCAATTATATTTCTACAAAAAAAAAAACATTGTTCTAATAATAATACAAAAAAACAATACAATGCTGATTAATAAATTTAGAATTTTAATTATGGGAGTATATATTAAAAATTAGATTATCATCACGACATCACCTTTAAACCTTATTTTTTACGGTAATTGATTATGGAAAGTATGAAACAAAGATGTGTAACAAATTTTGATATTTAATTGGATTTTCTTGTGATCATGTAGTTTTGGATGATGGTGGAAGTTAGTAGAAGAGATATAAAAGTGTGGATGGTTTGAGATTTTCTTTTCCTTTATTTGTTATGGTGGGCGGTTACTCCGTTCTTACTATAGGATTAGTTTATTTTCTTTGGGAGTTACTATACATTAGATCAACATACGCAATTGTTAAGCGATTTTGAGGGATTCGGGTAGTTTTTGAATGGTTTTTGGGGAGTGTGGTAGAATTACTCCATTTAATATCTGGAGAGTTGTGGTTAAAGTTGACATCCTTATTATTATTAGGCATCAGGCCGCAGGCTATCGCGCGCGGATGCTCGTCGGAAAGAACGATGAATTGATTTTTGCACTACATTGCAAGTGCGTCTATGTCTGGTGCCAATTACTGAAACAGAAGGACTACCAATGCTTTGTCCTCAAATAAGAATGCAGAGATATCAAATTATGAATAGTGAAAGTATTTTTTAATTATTGAGTTAACTCTTATACAAACATAAAACATATTAGTGAAGAATATATCAATAAAATATATGCGTAGTTAGTAGGCTCATGGTCATAACACACATATATATTTCTAAATTTCAAAATTATTTTTGAGAGAAATACACATTCATAGTGTAAATTGTGTAACCAATCGGACAATAATATTTCCATAAGGTATAGACTCTTCACCATAGCCCATATCACATCTGATACACAAATCGTAGCATCAGCATATCATTGCTCGTAACACGATACTGGACCAATAGGAGGACGTCGAGCATAATAGTTAGTAACTTAGTAATTGGAGCAGTTTGTACCTCGCGCACATTCAGGAGGCATCTGAAGCATTTCAATCGTGGTAGTAATGTTTTGTTTATATTTCAAGATGTAGCTTCTCTCATACTTCATAAGCTAAAATTAAATCAAATGAAGCGACAGTAATTGCGGTTTATTAAAGGCCCATAAATTGCATACCTGAAAATTCCATGCCCCTGTCTGTAGAGATTAAAAAACAACAAATGTCCTCCATTTAAAAAATCTAAAATTAGATAAAGCTCAATTTTGTTTGCAAAAAGGTACGAGGATAAGAGCATATTACAACAATTTGTTAGTATGAGAGTAGGGAAAATGAACCAATAATTAGTGAAAAGAAAACAATACAATCGGAAATTGATAAACAAAAGACTGGTCTCAAACCCGTCAAAAGATAGACAAACATATAATCTTTAGTGATACAGTAAAAAGGTAAATAAAGATACACAATTAAAACAAAGAAAGGCTCAACTTTCTTATCATTACTATTTTTAAAGGTCACTCTTCTTCTAGGCCATGAACCTTGGCATGCAAGAGATGCTTTAGGCTTTAGAATGCCGATGTACTGTCGATTGAGATTGAATTCGACCTATATTACAAAAATGAACAACCCCCAACATACCAAAACTCAATAAAAAACGACTCACTTTAGAAGTCAACATCTAAATCAAAATAGATAATATTTCACAATTGAAGTATGTTTAGTTGTTGACGTGAATTAGGCCACTACAAAATTTGATAATCTAGCCATTAACTTTCCGTTCTCCTGAATTATCATTCAAATTCATCTTCTAAGAGAGAGAAAGATAGGGGAGAGGGATGGTTTCCAAGACCTTATGTTTTAATACATAGGGTCTGATTCCTTTAATAACCAAAGTTTCAGGGAAATATCAATGATCAACTTTTTATATGGTGAAAAAAGGCCTTAGAAAATATTTTAGGCATACTTATCTAGGAGTTGAAGACTACGAAGAGTACCTTAGTTCCCTTCTAGTGCTAATCAATGACATGAAAAGTGCCAATGTGAACCTACAAGCAAACACTATATTAATTTGATAATGATAATAGAAAAGATAATATCTAAAAATTTCTTTAAAAGCATAACATAGGCTTTAAACCCGGTTTAACTTAGAAATCCTAACATAATAATATGAAAGTAGATACAAACGTATCCTGCTGCAAACATTAAATAAACAATCTAGTACGAAACATTATCTAATACATAGTTTCAGAAAACCTATCCCCCTAATGCAGACTGCATATCATAACTTATAGAGCAAGGAAACAATAAACTAAGCACAAGAAGAACACTAATGCTTACAAAGGAAACACTATCTTAACGCTTACACAAGCGATGATCCTCCGAATCCGGATGGTGGTATGAATACATGCATTCTGCCTAGACATCACAATACCTTTTTACACAGATAGCCTATGCTTGTTTTCTAGAACTTCTAAAACAAGCAAAGAATTCAATAGAGCATGAGTCAGCACTTGTAGAAATTCAGTACAAAAAAGAGGAACTACTAACCAATCTGAATTGCAAAATGTCTCTATCCCTGATGCCCGACACTGGACGCTGCTCCTCTGCAGCCTCAACTGCTCTTTTGTTCAATATCTTAGGTAACAAAAAAAACATATTGTAAAATCCATATTGCAAGTTCAAGAACAACCCAATTTTCCTGCAACAACAGATGCACTCAACACATATCTTCACTTAAATCTGAACTATTTTCATATAACATCAATTTCAGCGCTCCAACTCGAGCTCAATAAATAATTTAATCTATCAATGTATGGTGTACTCTATTCAACTGATACAAGATCCTACATTCTTCTTTTGAAAATATCAGCATAAGTAGTTTAATTGTACCAAATAAGAGCCAAACAAGATTTTACTATCAGACCACAAAGCGACCTTCTAACAGCAATGAATTTATTTTCATAAACAACGAGCTGGTTGAGTTAACTATTTATATTGACCATAATTAATTCAAATTCCAAAAATACATATGCAAAAACTGATTTCAAGGTATAGTGTAAACTAAACCTATTTTCTACGTTCATTTGGAACTTACAGATTACAAATCAGCAAATGAACAAAAACATTATCTTACAAGCGCTTGTATGGTGAAAATTCTGGTGAAGTACCCCGGTTGAGATAAACACTAACCAATCTTAACGGCTTAACTTGACAACTAAAAGTGAAATATTCAAGAGATGCAGGGTACTATAGATTTATTTTTCTGATGGAAGACCATTTATATTAAAAAAAATATGAAGATAGGAAACTACAAGGTTTGAAATGTCTCATTATGTACAATATAGATAGTGTGTGAGGTAGATGATTTACGTACTGGCCAAAACTAAGCATCCCTCCATATAGAATAAGGGATTTAGTTTACATGAAATGCACCAATACATACAACATTAAGAGGAATAAGAGCCATCAGGGGACTAGCTAGGTATTAACCAAGACATATAAATGCATGTTAACCATTATATTTACCATGCACCACGGGAGCTACAGTCTATCTAACACATTCTAGATTCTCAAGTAATAAGTACTACCACATGTAACAAATCCCAAACCTTTAAAATGCAAGGTTTCAGAGTACTGTGCTTACAAATAGTATACCACGAGCCACTCACGTGTGCTATCCTTTTTCTCCTTTCTTTTATTTTTTCTGATTTATCTGTAAGATCATTTTCCCTAATTCAATCTCTAACCTAATCTTCTCTCCTCTCTCCTCCGCCCCCTTTCATCAAATCAAACTCCAGAACAATCCACCAAATTCCTATCTTCCCACCACCATTCATGTGCCGTTCGTCTCAGCCTCAACCAGGAAAGATGTCACCAACAACATCGTCTGCAAGCGTTTCTACAATTGTTCTGGTTGTCTTTGCTTTGAGTATGATCACATCGTCCCTTTATCCAAAGGTCATTTCCCCTCTCTTTTTCTCTCCTCTCCTTTCTTAATTTAATTTTACTTGGGTTTATGTGTTTTTTGTTGGGTAAATATTATTCTAATATTTTTCTCAATTTCTACTGATGTTATTAGATTTTCTTGCATTTTGAATGGAATTTTTGTGATTTTGCTGGGTGAATGTTAAATTCGATGTCAGATCCCCCCCCTTGAATTTTCATTGGGTTTTGGTTCTTATTAGGTTTTAGGTGTATTGATGTGAAACGAAGGAGCTGTGTAACGTTAGGTTTGGAAATGAATGGCTAAACTACTATAAATTGGGTATTTTTTTAGTTGGTTGAGAATTTGTGTTAGGATTAAGCATTGGTGAATTGAGAAATTTGGGATTATCTTGTATGTTTCGAACTGTATCTTTTAGCCAATTGAGATTTAGCATCCGCATTAAGACTGATGAACAGGGAGCTCTGGGATAATATGGATGCTTGGTTTATCAGCCACCCTTTCTTACTTCACCACATAATGTGAACCAAGATAGTTGTTCTGATCACTTGATGGCGTTGTATATTTTTTATTACGTAGATAGCTGTTCTGATCACTTGATGGCGCTGTATATTTGTTATTAGGTAGATGAAAGCGATAACATTGCAGTGTTACCCTACTTGTGTGTGATGCATAACTGATGTCCTCCATGTTTCACAGCTTTAGAGTGAACTTATAGGTCCGAAGTAACCATGTAAAATGACTTAGGAGACCAGGATATAATGTCAGTTTCAGGAATGAGGATGTTAACATCGTGTTTCTTTATAGAGTAAAAGATACAGAGTACTTTGAAGTTGAGTTTCCTGGAAGAAAGTAGAATGGGTCATAAAGGATTTTTGTGAAATTTAAATTGAGTTTGGAAAGGGCAATGATTATTTTGGGCTTGTTCTGATCAACTTAGATTGACTTATTTCAGACATAAAACAATAAGTACAAATAAGATAAGTTAAGACCAAATAAGTCAAAATAGAGTAAACCCTTAAGCTTAACAAAAAATTTAAACATTTTTGTGATTTATCAGAAAACATGTTCATAAAAGTAGGCGAACTGAATCATTGCAATAGGGTTCGTTTACCAAACAGTCTAATACTAGCATAGGATGATCGAACATTCTTGGTGGTGTAAAAAGGTTAACCATCCGTCTTATTTTGTGGGCATTTTTGGTGGCAACTGGCAAATTAGTACTAGACCAATCTCAGTCGAAGTTAAGTCGAGGAAAACTAAAGTTGAAGTGAGGTTAGAGTAACTTGCAATGGTTCACCATCCAAGGCCTTGTGGTGATAGGAGCTTGCCTTTACTGAGTGGTATGAGTGGATTACTTAATTTAATTTTTTTAAGAAACTACAAGTTTTACAAGCACGCGAAAGTTGAGGTTAAAAAGTTAAACAAGCTTTAAAAACAAGATGGTAAACAAATTCTTCAATTTTAGTTGAAAAAATTCCAAAAGAGCCGAAAGCCACAAAAAGAAATCTTCCAGCTTTGTCATGTTGTAGACTTCCATTTAGGTGATGGACAAGGGTGCATAGTGATTAGTGAGCACTGATCAATCTTTGTAAACTAGCATGAGTTTATAAACTGTATTGTGCATTGATTAAATGTGAGAAAAATAGCCAATCTTTCTGCTTTTCTGTATCGGTTCTGTGAGAAAAATAGCCAATCCTTCCAGATGTTGCTCTTTCTTTCTGTTCTTCATGTTGCAAGTAGTTGGATCCTAAATCTGTACTTCGCAGTGAGGCTTTTTCCCCCTATTGAAACTGTTGTCTGGAGTTTCTCAGTTCTTCTGTTTCACTACATTGTGCCGGCTTTTATGCTTATTTATAGACCACCCTTCAGTTTTCTCTAAGAAGGTATGTGGTATAATATGAAGAGTTCTTTAGCTGATATTTATTATCGCTCTCTCTCTCTCTCTCTCTCTCTCTCTCTCTCTCTCTCTCTCTCTCTCTCTCTCTCTGTAATAGCCCTGATTTTAAGCAGCTCTTAATATGATCTTATCGTCCTAAACATGTTATTAGAATTCCTTCTCAAACCTAAATTGAGACCAAGACCTTGAAATTTTATTAAATTGGTGAATGGAGTTGAGATTTTCAATATTATATTTAAGTTAGCCTTTGAATTGATTTCCGAGTTCAGCCTCGAGATAGTTTATGGGAAAAAAAAAGGAATAAAAAAAAAATTCGTTTGAAGATTTGAGATTTTGATACTCCGAAGTAAATTGTTTTTTTTATTTATCTATTAAAAACTCAAGGATTAGTTATGAAATTAAAGGTTCTATTTTAAGAATGAATAATGTTTTGTTAAATTATTTTGCCTAAATAAATCATTGTTAAGTTAGTTGATGAGAAGTCTATTTAAATAATTAAGATTATTATACTTAAGCTTGTTTTGTAAAATCTAGTGTTTAAATGATTTTCTTATTGTTAAATGAATCAGGAACCTTCTCCTCTCCTCAATCTCCTTCACTTGCCTTCTCTCTCCTCACCGACACTCCCTCTCTCCCAACCTCCAACACCCTTCTCTCTCTCTCCTGAGCCGCGCAATTCAACCAGCGCCTCCACCGTACTCCATTCTCCTTCGTCGATGCTTCTGATGATGTGTGTTGATTTGTTTCTGCCACCTTCCTTGCTCTACCTCCTCCTCGTGCTCTGCGTCGCCGCCGCCATCGACGGTGGCGTTTTAGGATCTCCATTCTTGCTACACTACTTGATTGGTAATCTCTTAAACTCTAATTTATTGAATTCAAGTAAAACCCCCAAATTGAAGGAAACCCTAACTTTTTCTTTTTGGTTTTCTCTCTCTCCTCTTGTTCGGTACGCCCTTCCTCCGCCGGAGCCGTGCTTTGGTGGTGGTGATGCCCACCCTATACGTGGTGGTTGTTAGTTGTCTGATGTTGTTTTTCTTCTCCCTCCCTCCACTTGCTCTTCCCTGTTATCTATGTGGCTCTCCGCCAGGCTCCCCCACTGCGGCGGTGCGGCGTAGCTGCTAGTGGTGGGGCGGTGCGGCATGGCTGCTATTGCTGCTGCTTCGTGGTCACTTTGTTGTTGATCTGGAAGCTCATGTTGCTAATTCTGCCTTCTATGTTATGGGTATAACTCAACCCACACTTTATTCTATCTACCTTTCAGTTTATCCATTTCCATAAAGTTATGAGAATTTAATTTGTTATTGATTATAGTTTGATTTCATAGAAATGATTTTCTGAATATCGAATTAAACAGGTTTTGATAATGTAGTTGAGAAATTCAGATTTTGTTTCGAGAAAGTTTTTGAATAGCTATGTAATTAAGATTTTCCAATTTGGTAATTTGATCGATTAATATTCATCAAGTATATATAATTTCATTGTTGAACTATATGTTTCAATTCCGGATTATAATTAGCCATCCAATACGGCTTTCTTAAAATAAAATATGTACTATGTTAGTTCTAAATTAAGTTTTTCGAAAATCAATTAAGATTTCAAAAAGAATTCATTAAGTTCTTGATAGATTAGAGTGAGTAGTTGATTAATTTAAGTCTTTCTTGTTGAGGTGAATTGATGGAGAATGGTTTAAGAAGATTTGAGTCATAAAGTTAAGCGGAGAATGATGACCGACTGAGGATCATTGGAGCTAAGGTGCTTAGGAGTTGAGGTACACATTGTCCAACCAACTTCAATGTTTGAAATTATATTTTGTGTTTAAGTACTATGAATATATGTAAATATATGTATGTATGGATTCTGAATGGTGCTTGCAAATTAAACCGTGCTTTGAAAATTAATATGTGATTGCAAATTGAATTGAGTTTTGCAAATTGAATTGCGTTTCGAAAATTGAATTGTGTATTCCGAATTGATTATGCTTTGCAAATTGGACTGAATGTTTTAAGAATCTTTATTCTTTTGAATGATTATTTGTGCCGAATGGGAATTCAAGTGAGGGATGGTTTTGTTGAAAGGTTGTGTGAGTAGATAATTGTGTTAATCAAGTCATGATAAATTATGAGATATGTGAATGATTCAAAAGGGTCGTAAATAAGCGGTTAATCATAAATTGAGGGCGTTATTGATTAGGAAAAAGTCATGTGCGTAATGGGAGTAATCTAACTCGAGTCCCTAAGGTATTGAGGGTTGAATGATAAACTTTATTGTAAAATTTAGAATAATCTAAGGCATGATTGAAAATGATCTTGAAAGAGCTGATTTTCAAGGAAATATATTTATAATTTTATTAAACTATATTCTCTTTGAATTTCTTGAATCGAACGTTTTTCTTTTCTTAAAATTGTGGATTATGAGTTAAACTAATTTTGAATAACTATAAACATCTTAAATTAATATAGCTATAATTAAGTGTAATCTGTTATGCGCGTGTTTTCTTAAAGAAAGTGATTTTTACAAATGAGGATAGTGCTTTCAATTAAGTGTCACAAAACGAGTTTTTGACATAATGATGTTAGAACACTTTCTTAAAAAAAATGATTTTTGTTACAAAGAACATTGGAACGTTTAGAATTCCCAACTAAACTAAGACGTTTATGAAAATAATAATTATAAAAGAAACTAATAGTTATTTCCTTATTCAATAAGATTGTTTTAATATAAAGAATTAATCAAATGTTTCATAAATCTGATTTCAGGCACACTAAGCTCACCTAGTTAAACTTAATAACTAGGAATAGATAATGATTGCAGTTTGAGTACTATAACATTGAATCATATTACAATATAATTAATGATTAGAAGGTAATGGTATTTTTGTGGTTGTGAAATAATATATACTAGCAAGCTAGTTAGGAGTTACACTAAACTCGAACATAGAATTGTTTTAATTTGGAGTTCAGTTTTTCATAAGTTGACGAATGGTAAATATAGAGAAATATCTAATGAGTCTAACTCAAGGTAACACTTATGGGTATTGTCTATGTGTAGGTAACTAAAATTCATGAATTCAATTAATTGAATCAAAGGCGATTGTGACAAGATATGTAGAATTGAGAAAGAAGCTGATACATGATCGAGGGAATGAAACTTAAGTTTTGAGAACGAAATTATATTGACTAGCATCAAAGTAATTATGTATGGGAAATTAGCTGTGTATGTGTGGCGTGATGCTCACATGCGTTAGTGATAAGCATCTTATTTGCAGGCGAGGGAAATACTCGTAGCTGCCGTCTTGCAGGCGAGTGAAATGCTCGTAGCTGCCGTCTTGCAGGCGAGTGAAATGCTCGTAGCTGCCGTCTTGCAGGCGAGTTAAAATTCTCGTAGCTGCCGTCTTGCAGGCAAGTTCGATACTTGCAGCTGCCGTCCTGATTAGACTTGCAAGCATATTGGTTAGTAGGAGGGTGACGACCCCATAGTTTAGAGTCAGTCGGTCATGATGATCATAATTCGTATTCGCTTTCCCCGCCCATAAATTAATATGTTATTATTGAGTGTATACTACCTATTAGAGCAATGTTGGTTTGGTGAGTGAAATGATACCATGTGTATATTGGAACATAATGAACCTATGTATTGGAATTATATTTGTAAGAATATTGCGAAGAAAAACTTGGCAATGTTGTGGCATATTTCATGGTTTGAAAAAGGTACATTTGAAGAAATATATGGGTTTTCGATATGAGT
Organism: Spinacia oleracea; assembly: GCF_020520425.1. Classification (NCBI taxonomy): domain Eukaryota; kingdom Viridiplantae; phylum Streptophyta; class Magnoliopsida; order Caryophyllales; family Amaranthaceae; genus Spinacia; species Spinacia oleracea. The sequence continues at coordinate 44,384,483 of NC_079490.1, forward strand.
AAGCGTCCGATGAAGTATGGTTGGAAATGATCAAGAATATGGAAATAATTAGATGAGTCATAAGTCATGAGACTAACTTTTGATGAATTGTGAATTTGGAAGTTATGTGAGGAGATTATGATATATGGATATTTCGTGATCTAAACTATTGATTGAAGGATAATGGCTTCGTGAAATCGTGAAACAAATTTCAAAGGAATTTTGATGCTTTTTTCAAACAATGTTTTCTAAGTAATGTGATTTGAACAGGAGTAAAGTGATTTTCCAAAACAAAACATAAAAACAAAAACTTAAGCTATTTGAACCACCTATCAAATGCATTTCAGGTTGGATAATGTGTACTCAGATTTCCGCTGACTTTGTTCTCTGAACCTGTTCCGGTGGGGGCAGAGTCAAATATTTTGCAGGTAGCAAGAGTCGAGTCTCAGTACAGGTTCAAGGTTCGTAGAGTTCACCAGGGGCCTTCTATGTCCAAGGTTGGATTATAGATTCGCTAAATGTAATTACTTTTTTTTTAGAGTTGTTAATAGGCTGTATAATTTCTTCATAAAGCTTTTGGTTTATTATACGAATTATATATTCGTGTTGGAGTTGTAGGTAAGTTAAGTTTGTTGGTTGAAGTTTAAGTGTGCCTCGAAATAGCTCACTAAGTTTGGGATGTTAATGTTACCCCTGGGAATGTTTTGGGAAATATTATATGTTGGAATGATGTAATTGAAGCAGGTAAAAGAAAGAGCTGACGTAATTTCCTAAATCATATTTTAGGTTGTCCATATTTAGGGGAAGTGCTGCTGATTTTTTTTTTTTTATAATTAAAATGTTAAAGTTAACTAGTGTCTTTAAGACAGAATAAGCACGAGACTTTATTTTTGAAGTTGCTTGAGAAGTAAAATCTTTTTAGAAGGGTTAATTTGATTTTGCAAGCAGCTCGTTAAGGGCGGGCTATTACTCTCTCTCTCTCTCTCTCTCTCTCTCTCTCTCTCTCTCTCTCTCTCTCTCTATTTTGTATTTTTTAGGTAGGCGGATAGTTCATCTTTTAGCAACATTAATCAATTCTACTATGTGGGCTTACCAAAACTAGCCCTCTGGTAGCACAGGCATGTGAATCTATGTGGTGATGCACAAGTTCTTGGAGTTAGGTACATATATGCCATTTTCTATTTTGTAGCTCTTTTATTTTAGAATTGTTTCTTTTGCTCAAATTCTTATAGGTAGCATGCTTTCTGTCTCCATATAAAAGTAGCAATTAGCCTCACCAATGGGGTTTAGCAGAGATTTCAGAGTTTAATGTTAATATAGTAAATAATGGCTTTTTAAGTTATTTGTGCAAAAAAATTCTCACTTTAGTGACAGTATAACGTTGATTTCTGTTGTAGAGGAGCTGGATAGAATTTGTTAACTGTTGACGCGTTTTTTTCCCTCTATGCAAATATTTTCATGTTTGCTTGATTATTATTTCCAAATTAATACCACTGATCTACAATTGACAAATGTCCAATTAAAGATTCTCCATATTAAACTTGCTTGAGCTTTTATGTGAAGAACAAATATGATGCTAAAGAAGGAAGAATTAGGCAACAACATCTGGAGCTTATCACGGTGAGGCACTTGCGAGCTATTTCTATTGAGGTATAAGGTATTCCTTTAGTCCCTTTAATTTTTTTTCTTTTACTAAGGCACTATTGTTTCTACGGAACTTGAACTTTTTTATAGTGAAAATAACTCCCCTTCTAAGCAAAAGCGTCATTTGAGGCATTGGTGTGTTGATTACTGTTGTCAAATTTTGTAATTAAGCATGGTCTTGATTGGATACCGCGTAAAGCGACGTCATAATACCTTTTAGAAACAAGAGAATTTATATAACATTTTCCTATAGTGTAATCCAATGGATGGGAGGGAGAGAGAGGAAGGGATGGGAGGAAAGGAAGAGGGAGAGAAAGATCAATTTTAGGAGAACGATTTTTTAACATGTCATTAATGTCGGAAGCAATAAACAAGAATTTTAATAAAACTTGCCAACCTCAAAGATGAAAACGAAAAGTAGGAGGGATAAGAGCTAGAGATGAGAGGATGTGTGACAGAGCAAGTGAGGAAGATATAGAGAACACTTCTAACCTTTAAGAGATATTTAGAGTATAATTTGTTTTATACATAACCAAAACACAAACAATTGCGAAGAGACCTTTTAGAATTCGCAACCATGAAAGGCATGTAGAAGAAGAGAGATGGATTGGGAAGGAGAGATGGAGGGTGAGAGGGGTAGAGGGATGAAATTATAGTTTGGTATGTAGGGGAATACAGTTAAACATACATAACATGCGCGGAACATCCCCAAAGCCAGGAAACATGTATAAAGCACAGATTAAGCATACTTACATTTGAAGCGTGTTTTCCCGAGTATAGTATCAACGAACACGAACAAAGAACTCCAATTGTCGTTCCTCCACTTGGTTCACCGACACGTTTAGATCCGTCTTGATTATTGTAGCTTAGACAACGTACAAGAGAGTTTGCTTTTCGGGATGAACAGTTTTTAGTTGAGAGCAAAAACTGAACTACGTAATTTGGAATTAGGTTTAGGTTATTGGAAAAACTAATTGTGTTGTGGGAAAAATATAACCTAATGTTATATTAAGTGTAACCGGCCAAGACCAAAGGCCTTGACCGGCCACACACCACACACGCACGCACAACCCACGCGCACAGCACACACCGCAGACTGAAGCCCACAGCGCAGCCGAGCAACATGGGTCGTGGGCCTTTGCTCTGCTTGTTGTTGTGTTGCTGTGCCTTGTGCGCACTATCGTGGCCCTTGCGGGGTGGCTTGCTTGCTGCGTTGTGAGCTCGCTGGCTCGTTGGGCCTTGCGCGCATGCGCGCTTAGCTCGACGGGCCGGCAGCTCCGATGCGGCTCGTATTCGCGACGAACGCCTTACAGCTATTAATTATCGTATCGTACACGACGAATCACCGTCGTCAGCTTACGAATATTTGCGATACGATATACGATTCCGACACAAGGTCGTATCGTATAATACGTTTTTCCAAACTAATTCTCGAAAAGCTATTAAATGAATTTCCGATTCATTTAATTCGGTGATCTGTTACAATGTCATTGGTGTGACCTTATAGGTTCAGTCAAGAGTAAGTTGTGAAGCTAATATAGATTAGAACTCACTGATCGGAAGCATTGCTCCAGCTAGCTGTTCCGATCACTTGATCTTACTTAATTAATTATTCGCAATTAATCTGAACCTTGGTATTAGACTTAATGCACCTTGGGTGAAGGACATATTTCCTTCAGTCTCCCACTTGTCATTCAGACAAGTGTGCATTTCCTTTGTCGCTTAGTGTTACTTGCTGAACATAAGGTAAGATCCAAGTCATCCTTATTAGGTCTAGAAGTGTTTCTGGGATTACATAGCTCAAGTATTAAACTTTTACAGAAGGTTAAGCCTTAACCATTTTGAGCACGACCATGAATTTTCACAGTATCTAACTCTTCGAGAGGCCTTGTTACACAACAACACCATATCCTATCAAAGATAGGAGGAAAATCCATTCTTTCAATCTAGGAATACTCACTTTGATTCATAGTACGCCCAATAACTGCTTTTATAGCCTCCTTTTACGGTGCGACGTTTAGCTAGCATTAGAGCAAACCAATTCTCAAACGAGCAGACATAATCACTCATGTTCAGAGGAATGGTTCTAATCACCATTAATGAGAACTACTTATGACATGAATTTAATCTCTTAAAGTGTTCTTATGGTCAATCCGATACAAGATCCAATAAGTATCTATGCAAAATATTCTGACATCCAGTCAATCTAGTTCAAGAAACCGAACTACAAATCTACTTGCAATCTAATCTTCATTAGTCATTGGTCGTCCACCTTTCAATGACCTGGATTAGGGATCCTTTGTGACTTCAATATTCAAGTTCACTTATGGGTGTTTCTTTGTCGAAGAATCCATCTTGACATCCCATTTGAATGTTTCGAATCACATGGACTTATCATTTAATACTGAACCAAATTAAGTGAATATGAAATAATAAATTTCATAAATATGAAATGGATAAACCAATTGTTTTAAACACAGATCTAACAGATGTTCTAAAACAAAACTTAGAAAATCAAAGCCATTCTCCAATATGATTGATTCCCATGGTTTCTACATGTGCGTTGTGTTTTTCTTGTGGCAACGGTTTAGTCAATGGATCCGCGACGTTGTCGTCAGTTCCAACCTTGCAAATCTCGATTTATTTCCTTTTAACAATTTCTTGAAGTATATGAAATCGCCGCAGTACGTGCTGGGACTTCTGGTGGCTCCTAGGCTCCTTTGCCTGGGCAATGGCTCCGCTATTGTCGCAATACAAAGCCATTGGTCCTTTAATGGAGGGGACAACCCCAAGTTCTTCGATGAACTTCCGAATCAGAATTCTGAGGCAGCAATGTACTCGGCTTCAGTTGTAGAATCTGCAAAAGTGCTTTGCTTAACACTTTTCCAGCTTACTGCTCCACCATTAAGGCAGAACATAAACCCAGACTGTGATCTGAAATCATCTCTTTCGGTTTGAAAGCTTGCGTCCATATAGCCCTTAACAATCAACTCATATGTACCACCATAGACCAGAAACTGATCCTTAGTCCTTTTCAGGTACTTTAGGATATTCTTGGCAGCAGTCCAATGCGCTTCACCTGGTTCTGACTGGTACCTGTTCGTTGTACTGCGTAAGAACAAAACATCCGACCTTGTACAAATCACAACATACATGATGGATCCAAAAGCCGAAGCATATGGAATTCCACTCATCTTTCTACGCTCATCAGATGTCTTGGGACACTGAGTCTTGCTTAGATATATGCCATGGTAGATGGCTTCTCTTGGCTTCCATCATATTGAACCTTGCTAGCACTTTGTCAATGTAAGTGCTTTGGCTTAGTCCAATCACCTCTTAGATCTAACTCTATAGATCTGGATGCCCAATATGTACTGTGCCTCTCCCAAGTCCTTCATTGAGAAACACTTTCCAAGCCAAGTCTTTACAGACTCCAACATAGGAATGTCGTTTCCAATAAGTAGTATGTCATCTACATACAAGACTAGGAATACAATTTTACTCCCACTGACCTTCTTGTATACACAAGATTCGTCCTGATTCTTGATGAAGCCAAACTTATTGACTGCTTCATCAAATCATTTATTCCAACTCCTTGATGCCTGCTTTAATCCATAAATGGATTTCTTAAGCTTGCATACCTTTCCTTTATTCTTTTGATCGATAAAACCCCCCGGCTGTGTCATAAACACAGTCTCTTCAAGAACACCATTCAAGAAGGAAGTTTTGACATTCATTTGCCATATTTCATAGTCATGAAACGCGGCAATCGCAAGGATTATCCGAATAGACTTAAGCATCGCGACTGGAGAAAAGGTTTCATCGTAGTCAACGCCGTGAACTTGCCTGTAACCTTTTGCTACCAATCTAGCTTTGTATATGTATACAATTCCATCTTTGTCTTTCTTCAATTTGAAGACCCACTTGCATCCGATAAGTGTCAACCCATCCGGCAAATCTACCAAATCCCAGACTTGATTTTCAGACATGGAGTACGTCTATCTCGGATTTCATGGCCTCTAACCATTTAGTGGAGCTTGGGCTCGTCATAGCTTGCTTGTAAGTCATAGGTTCATCACTATATAATATGAGAACGTCTAAGTTTTCAGTCAAGAGGACGCTTGTCCATCTGTCCGGCTGAACTTTAGTTCTATTTGACTTACGAGGGGCAACAACGTTTTGAGGAACTACTCCCACTGGCTCTTCTAAAGGCCTTGGAGGTTCTTCACCTTGAACTGCTTCTAAAGAGTTCTTGGTTCGTTATTCATCTCGAATCTCTTCGAGGTCTATTATTCTCCCACTTATTAATTTGGAAATATGATTTCTTTCCAAAAAGACACTGTCACGAGCAACGAATACTTTGTTGTCTGACTTGTTCTAGAAGTAATACCCCTTTGTTTCTTTTGGATACCCAACGAAGAAACATTTTTCAGATTATGGTTCGAGGTTGTTCGAAATTAATCGCTTGACATATGCCTCGCAACCCCAAATCTTTAGAAAAGACAACTTTGGAAGTTTTCCAGTCCATAATTCGTATGGAGTCTTCATCAGCTTTTGACGGAGCATGATTCAGTATAAGTGCTGTTGTTTGCAAAGCATGTCCCCAAAATGTAAAGGAAGTTCGGCTTGACCCATTATTGACCTGACCATGTCGAGTAAGGTCTTGTTTCTCCGTTCCGACACTCCATTCCATTGAGGTGTCTCCGGAGCAGTCAATTCAGAAAGAATACCGCGTTCTCTTAGATGGTCATCAAACTCGTGGCTAAGATATTCACCTCCTCGATTTGATCTTAGATCTTTGATTTTCTTGCCATGTTGATTCTCTACTTCATTTTGAAATTCTCGGAATTTCTCAAACGATTCAGACTTGTGTTTCATTAAGTAAATATAGCCATATCTACTGAAATCGCCCGTAAACGTTATGAAATAGCTGAAATCCCCTCTAGCTTTCGTACTCATAGGCCCATATACGTTCGTATATATTAGCCCTAGTAGTTCGCTTGCTCTTTCTCCCACCTTTGAGAAAGGTTGCTTTTTCATTTTGCCAAGTAAACAAGATTCGCATTGATCAATCTTCTCTAAGTCGAATGATTCTAGAATTCCCTTCCGTTGAAGTAATTCCATGCGCTTTGTGTTTATATGGCCTAATCCACAATGCCACAAAAATGTGAGTTCGGAATCACCAGTTCTAGCCTTTTTAGTATATAGGTTATAAATGTGTTTGCTCGTATCTAGCACATATAGACCATTTTCTTGTTGTGCTGAACCATAAAACATTCCATTCAAAGCAAAAGAACAACTATTGTCTTTAAATTGAAAACTAAAACCTTTAGAATCCAAACTTGAAACAGAAATGATATTTCTGGTGATACTAGGAACATAGTAACAGTTTTCTAGTTCCAAAACAAAACCACTAGGCAAAGAAATAAAATAAGATCCTACGGCTAATGCAGCAATCCGTGCTCTATTTCCCACGCGTAGATCCATCTCGCCTTTATCAAGCCTTCTACTTCTCCTTAGTCCCTGTGAATTGGAACATAAGTGTGAGCCAAAACCAGTATCTAATACCCACGAAGTAGAATTATCAAGATTACAATGTATAACATACATACCTGAAGGAGAAGCAACGTTTCCGTCCTTCTTCTCTTCCTTTAGTTTAGGGCAATTTCGTTTGTAATGACCAATTTCATTACAATTGAAGCATTGCGATGTAGATGGAGAACGATCCCTCTTCATTTTCCTCTTGGAGGGCGCCACTTGCCCTCCTGGAGTAGATGGAGATGCACCCTTGCTTTGGATCTTCCCCGGAACCTTTTTCTTGATTTTCTTACTCTTTACTTTTAACGACGCTTGCTTATCACTTACAAAGTCCAATTCATATTGATGAAGCAAATAAATTAGCTCACTAACAGTGCTTTCCCTTTTCTTGGAGAAATAGAGTAATTTGAATTTCTTGTAAACCAGGGTGAAGAGAATTCAAAAGTATTCCCGCAGCTGCAGAATCTGGGAATGGTTCACCAAGTAACTCAAGGCGGTTGAGAAGCCCAACCATTTTCTTTGTATGAGTTCTAATTGGCGTTCCTTCTGTCATTTCAAGATCAATGACCCTTTCCCTTGCCTTTTGTCTTTCGACGTCAAAGAAACAACCCAATGGAGCATTAAGCTTTAGATCCCCAAATGAATGTACCAATTCAAAGACATTTTGGTCGACATGTTGACCACCATGTTGGAATCTACCACGACATATATCCCTAAGATTCCTTAAGAGTGCCATGGCTCATATGCAATGAATCTTACACTCCAATCCTTGGGGATAGAGCCAAGAATAAGATCTATCACTAGCGACATGTGGTTCGCCCACGCACAGTGCTTTTCTGGAGTCATATCCTTTGAGTAAAAGCTGGGGATGGGATGGTCAAGTACATATTCAATGTTGTTCCACCTGAGGACTTACCGAAGCTTCCTCTCCCAATCAAGAAACTTTGATAGGTTCAATTTTACATCCAGAATTTCGGTTACTTTGAGTGTTGTTTTGATTGCGGCCATTTGATTACTACAATTGAAAAGAATTTGCAATAAATAACCATTCATAACTTAATAACTTTAAAATAAATGCTAGCATGCAATCATTAAAGCTATTAAACATTTCATTTATGCAAAAGAAAAACATGGTCCAAAAATGAATGAAACGATTCCAAGACCCTAAAAGTCCTAAATCCTTAAGCAGCTTTGGCATGTCTTAAGTATTTTAAGATTATAGGTAAGCAAAACCTATTGCTAGTAATCTCCAAATTACTCTTGGTTAATAATTAATACCATAATTTATCCCATTGCCACAACATAATGCCATTGTTGTTTGAGTTGAAACCACAATCAACGTGCTCCTTTGGGACGCCTTACCATCTAAGTCAACTAAAGCACCTCGCTTTGGCGTAAACCTACTACGTTAGATCCTTAGATTTTTGTAATGCTTGATTTGGAAGGCAACTTTTGAACTCAATATTACTTTGGACCTAGTTGTTTCTATGTTGGTTCGATTATTTAGTGAGCTAAATCTAATCGAGCATACAAACAACGTATTCATGCATAATATACATTCATTCAATATATAAAAGCATAAATAAACTTGGTGAACTGGTATGGCCCAAAACTCTTGTCTTGAAGCATCCAATCTTCTTCACCATCTTGTTAGCTTGGCATCGTCTTGAATCTTCATTCAATGCTAACTTAAAGTTCTAAACTAGAAATACTTGAAATAATAAAATTACATCAAAATTTCAATGGTACGCCGACCATATTTAAAACTTTACATTCAAAGATAAAACGGTTCGCAGACCGTATTTAACTATCCTAGATTGGCCATACTAGTCACTTGGAGTACCTGCATTACATAAAATATACATTCTATGCATTCACCCATTCGTATCCTAAAACGAATGGCCCATTTAATTATGCAAGTATTTACGTGAATTATTTAAAATTCACGTTCACATAAACGCGTCCTAAAAGATTAATCAATTTCTAAATTATTAATCCTTAGAGTTTATTCTAATTAAAATTTAATTTAATTAAAATAAAGAGACCTACGAAAATAATTAAAATAATTATTTCATTTTAATTTCATTCAGCGGCTCCCACTCATACCAATAATTATTCCGGATAATTATATATTTAAATATTAAATTAGACTCACGGCCAGGCCAAAACTCTCCCGTTAGCCATTTTAATGCAAACATAAATTTTCAAGCCCAACGAAACAAAAAAAATGCCCAAAGTGCAATGCGGGCTAGGCTTGCGCCCAGCCCAGCAATGCTCGTGCTGTGTGGCCTACGAGGCACACGAGCACTGCGCCCATGCCCCCGCAAGCCCCGTGCACAATCCCCGCAGCCTTGCGCTGATGTGGCACTGCTGCTTGCTGTGTGGTGCTCGACGCTGCGCGCAAGGCAAGGCAGCCTTGCCCCTTGCTTGCTCGCAGCTCGCAAGCCAAGGCTTGCCTGCCTTGCTCGCTCTCCTCGCCCAGCGCGCGGCATGCAACACGCTTGCTGTTGCCCGCGTTGCTGTGGCTTGGCAGTGGTGAGGTAGCCCGCATGGCTACGACGAGCCACACGTCCACACACACCCCTTGTGTTTGTGCCTTTGGTTCGTGCCTACGGACCAACTAATTAAAAAAATAATAATTAATTTCACGAACATATTTGCATTTATTTATTTTTCACAAATATAACGACTTTACGATTTAATTAATTTTTAACAACAATCCGATTTTGTTAAATTTATTAAATCTAGGCTAACTTTATTCAAATTTTAAGAACGAACAATTTCAACCAAAAATGTGAACTTTTAAATAATCGAATCTAAAACCTTAAATCCTTCTAAACATTTAAATTTCAGATTTTTACGAATTTGGTTTAAGTGTTGATTAAAATTAACAAATCTAATCAAAATTTTAATCCAATAATTTTTAAAATCTGCCACTTTCCATGAAATTATATTCCCTTTCCCAATTAACCAAATTTCCAGATCCAAATTATTTAAAAAATCAATTAGCGGTCTAAAATTTACGAATTTGGGGAAAGCAAAATTAGAGTTTATACTTAACAAAAATGGTCGAAATATTTACCATAGTTTTAAAATATACTCCCTCCGTCCCGGAATACTCGCACCGGTTTGACTTTTTGCACTATTCACATAATTCACTTTAACTTTATTTTATTTCTAGTATATGAAAACAAAAGTTAGCATATAATATATTGTTGGCTTCATCTTAACTTATATTTTCAAAATTAATATTTCATAAGTTTTTATAATATGTAGTTAAATATATTGGAGGTCAAAGTTGTGCATTGGCAAGTGTGTCGACTCGAATCGGTGCGAGTATTCTGGGACAGAGGGAGTACCCAACAGCATTGTGTCAAAATTTCAATCAATTCCGAGTAGTTTAGGTCGACCAATTAATTGAAAAACTTTCCGAATTCGTTAATTATAATACGAAAATTAACAAAAACGCCCAAAAACACATACTTCGAGGCCTGTGTTTGCAATTCCGTTCTCATGAATTGATCTTAGAAAATCGTTTTCAATCAGATTAGGGTCAGAAAAGTCAAAAATACGAATTTTTTTGAATTCAGAACTTATTATACGATTCATCCAATAATCCATAATAATTTAAAAAATTCAATAAAAAATTCAAAAAATTTGACAACAGCAAAAACAATAAATCATGCTAAAAAATATGCTTTAAATACATAAGGCTCATGATACCACTGTAGGGGAATACAATTAAACATACATAACATGTGCGGAACATCCCCAAAGCCAGGAAACATGTATAAAACACAGATTAAGCATACTTACATTTGAAGCGTGTTTTCCCGAGTATAGTATCAACGAACACGAACAAAGAACTCCAATTGTCGTTCCTCTATTTGGTTCACCGACACGTTCAGATCCGTCTTGATTATTGTAGCTTAGACAACGTACAAGAGAGTTTGCTTTTCGGGATGAACATTTTTTAGTTGAGAGCAAAAACAGAACTACGTAATTTGGAATTAGGTTTAGGTTACTGGAAAAACTAATTGTGTTGTGGGAAAAATATAACCTAATGTTATATTAAGCGTAACCGGCCAAGACCAAAGGCCTTGATCGGCCACACACCACACACGCACGCACATCCCATGCGCACATCACACACTGCAGGCCGAAGCCCACAGCGCAGCTGAGCAGCATGGGCCGTGGGCCTTTGCTCTGCTCGCTGCTGTGTTGTTGTGCCTTGTGCGCGCTGCCGTGGCCGTTACGGGCTGGCTTGCTTGCTGCGTTGTGAGCTTGCTGGCTCGTTGGGCCTTGCGCGCATGCGCGCTTGGCTCGACGGGCCGACAGCTCCGATGCGGCTCGTATTCGCGACGAACGCCTTACGGCTATTATTTATCGTGTCGTACACGACGAATCACTGTCGTACGATACGATTATTCGTTTCGCCCGGCTTACGAATATTCGCGATACGATATACGATTCCGACGCAAGGTCGTATCCTATAATACGTTTTTCCAAACTAATTCCCGAAAAGCTATTAAATGAATTTCCAATTCATTTAATCCGGTGATCTGTTACATGTCATTGGTGTGACCTTATAGGTTCAGTCAAGAGTAAGTTGTGAACCTAATATAGATTAGAACTCACTGATCGGAAGTATTGCTCCAGCTAGCTGTTCCGATCACTTGATCTTACTGAATTAATTGTTCGCAATTAATCTGAACCTTGGTATTAGATTTAATGCACCTTGGGTGAAGGACATATTTCCTTCATGGTATTCGTTGGACACCATGAAAACTGCTTTGTTAAAACTCCTTTAGAATGGAAGGTGTATAATATCATCTCCTTATGGTATGATAAAAAAATTGAAGGGGGGGACACGGATATCAATTTTAATCAGAAAAGTTTTTTTAGTATCCCATCATTTATCCAGAAACGTCTTAAGCAATTAACAAGAATATACGAAAACTTACCAAACCACATAAGACAGCAAGAGAGGGAAGATATTTTTAGTTAACTTTGATTCTGATGAAACTGGTACACTAGCATAATGTCTTTTACACGTTCACTGAAGATTTAAAATAACTATTCAGAATATACAAGATTAGTTTTGCCTCCAACCTATTCTCGAACATATATTTTCAATTTACTTACAAAGATTAAACTTGTATCCCTAACTTACTGACAAACATGTCTATTAACAGGTATATCACGAGGCCTTCAAAGATGTGACGAAATGCTACACACCATTCTACATCCTAATCGAAATTGGCCCAACAACGATGCCTTTCTAGGAACAATGTCATGATGCTTCATGACACAGTGTCTGTAAACCTTTCATTTGTTTTGTATGATTTGGAGTAATTTTTGTGTAGCTACTTTAGTTTTATGATTTTTATAAGAACGAGTAACTATATGCTACATGTTCCTCACTAATGTCCTCTGGCCTTTTACAAATAGAAACTCAAGTATGACTAATGAAGTATGATTTTGGGGATTTTATAGAGAACGAAGCAAGCATCATACCAATTACTTATAATGTGTGATAACAAGTGACCACTAATGTGGCTACTTGACCTAATTCACGACTAATTACCCTATCAATTTAAATAGGTAGTTTTAGTAGTTAATTTTGATAAATTGGGGGACCACGCAAAATTTCTGGTTATACTAAGCATCAAGAATCACATCTCCATCTCAATATTTGGCGTACTTTAACTTGGTGACAATTTTGGTTCTTTTGTCTTGAGGTTTCTCGAATGTTTACTTGCTGAATTATGAATTAAATACCGGGTTAATTTTTTTTGAGAATGTGTGACTTAGATATGATGAATTGTTATGGTGTGCAAATGTGCATGCATATTGTGGGATTTCAGAAGATTAGGTCAAGTGTTATTGAATAGTATATTAAAAACTTGTGCTTTACATTTTATCATTTCAAACCATGCTTGAATTCAAACATTATATATACTTATAAACTATGCTTATGAGACTGTTGTCAAATGTAGCGGGTTCATGAGATGGCAGTTGATTGTAAATTGTAATATGAGGAAACAATAAAAAAAATTAGGGATGCAACAAAAAAGATGGATTCAATGCTGCGTCGAAATAGTTATTTATGTAGACGGATTCAACCATAACATGTAGCTATTGATGAATCATCCTTATCTAACTGGTGTTTTTTTTTGGCTAACTTCTTTTCCTCGATTATTTTCCCTTAATCTTTTTGCTTATTTGTTAATTTGATTTTACCGATTTATTTCAATATCTTGGGGGGACTACGCGTATTACCGCGCGGTCCAACAATTAGTCTTACAAGCAAGGAAGAACCGCAATATCCCATCTGAATTTAGAATATTTCGGGTTGGTTATTGGTTCTATACTAAATACTTTAAGAATTAAATACATGTAGTTGTCACTCAATTCTCACCACCAATACCTTTCCAACTCGACATTTGGTCAAAGTTTCTTTTTTCTTAATGATTAGTTTCGAATTTACTATATTATGTACCTTGCAAGTTTTACTATTTTCCCTCAAAGCACTATCTTTCTCCATTCCTTTAATATATTAGTGGAATACCTGTAAAAAAACCAAGTTGATTTGCTCTCCTTTAGTTTATTTGATAATACAACACTCATTTCACCAACTCAAATGTAAGCCCGACTACAAGCTAAGCCAAAAATTTATGAAACCGACCCTCACAAATACCCCTTTACATATTATTCCAATATTAAACATCTATCCAACTAGATTTACCGAAGATAAAATAACCATGGAGAATTATGTTATAACATCTACAGAGAGAGAGAGAGAGAGAGAGAGAGAGAGAGAGAGAGCAACCATTTCATACTGAGATATTCTATTTGAGTTCTACAAGGTTCCGATGCACTTGCACTTGAGTTAATAGCTGAAAGAAAATTCTAATTTTTCTTTGTAGTCTCCAGTATCTCTTCGGTCGAAGCAATTACCTAAAAAATACATACTCGGTATAAGAAATATATACAAAGATACAATTTAAGCCTAGGCAGATGTTAAATTCCAAACATAGAAAGTTAGGTTCAACTCCTGAAAGACTGAAATCATGAGGAAGTAAGTAGACGTGAAACATCCAACACAAAGCAGACCTGCACATAAACTAAAATAGCAATGATGGGCATCTGGGTGAAATACACATCTTTAACCATTTATATACTCCCGTTACATCTACCCACAAGCATATGATATGAACTAAACTTGATTAAAAGTTTAAAACCATTAATACCTTTAAACCAACTACTAAGAAGATATCCACCCAAGTTTCAGTAGATGCTCTGTTACTCCCAGACTGTTTGGTACCGATGCTAAGATGTTATTTTTTCAGTCAACTCTGGAGTAATTGGTTCAGGTTGGACTGCAAGGTGTGGGTGATTGTAGTGTTGTCCTGTTTCTTTCTTTGTGTGCTCTTGTTGATGGCTTAGTCTGCTCGTATTGTTGGGTGTGTGCTGGTTAATGTTGTTTTCGTTAGAAGAAGTCAACCAGTTCTAGTTCTGGTACTATTGGGTGTGCATGTGTTGGTTATTGTTATTGTGAGGGGGTCGAAAAAGCACGAGGCTAATGCGTGACCTCGTCCCTCGTGGGCGTGACGTTGTCAGATCAAGTGTAATTAGATTTCCTGTGAGTTTACACCCAATCGACCAGTAATATAGGAGTCGCCATTCAGTTTTTAACGACAATGAGAGAAACTGATAAAACCCGGTTATCGTGACATAAAGGGAGTGCAATTATGTTCGACCACGACGGCCATAGGTTCCCTTGTGATCCCTGGTGTGGGGATCGCTCAACGTACACCCGCAGGGCAGAGATTGAGAGTTCGGGGGACTGTAACTACCGAGAGAAGTGCTCATCGATAACTCCAGAGGCAGGTTATCCTTACTAGCTCAGCATAAATAATTGAAGGGACATGCGTTAAACTATTAAACTATTCTGAATTGATTTTAACAATATGCAACACATAACACTAAATCGATCGTGATTATCTTATTTAGATTGATTTAAGGTACCTAGCATGATAATTCAATTGTCCAAGGTATTATCTTATTAGGCGTGATAGATCAATCAAGTTAATAGTTTGACAATTTTATAAAAGGGTGATGAAAGCGATTAAATCATATGAGGGACACATTACAACGCACCCTTGAGAGGTGCGTTACGGTTCTCAGAAAACTAACCATTTGGCTTTGCTATTTCTCCTTTTATTTAACGAATCTCGGGTTTCCAAGCAATGTTCCAGTATTTAGGCTTAATTCATCAGCTACAAGGGGCAGGATGCGTTCTGTTTGACTTTTGGGTCGATTGCGACAGAACGCCGGATCAATTTCGCAGCGTGAGGCTAGGCTTAAGGCTAGAGTCAATACTCAGGTTATGGAATTGTGTGTGTCACGTCGGTTTTGAGGCTGTATTTATAGGGAAAGAGTTTGTAGAAAGATAGATTTTTAGAATACGAATCCAAAAAGAATTCGGAGTCGACACGGCTCCAGGCATTTTCAGCGCCCAGGGCTGGGGGCCGAAGATTTCGGCGCCCGGAGCTGGGCGTTGAAAATGTGATCTGGGCTGAGTTCTTGGTCAGATTTGGACTCTTAGAATACGGATCTTTTGAGATTTATCCGAGTCTTTTAGTGCGTATTAACTTTATGACGGAATGCGTCTGGGCCCGTTACGAACTCTAGGTTCGTTAGGAATTTAATTAATACGTAACTCTTATTTTCGAATTATATCAGGAATGCAAATTCTATCTCTTTTAGGATTTATGTTGGAGTGCAACACCTAATTCTGATAGGTTTCTATATTTTATGACTTTGCCACTTTTAACAACTACCTTTTACGGTAGTTACTATCTTTAGCAGGTTTCCATAAATAGCAGTTTTGGCTGAAATGAAAAGGGTGAGACTGTTGTCATAAAGGTCAAGTGTTATTGAATAGTATATTAAAAACTTGTGCTTTACATTTTATCATTTCAAACCATGCTTGAATTCAAACATTATATATACTTATAAACTATGCTTATGAGACTGTTGTCAAATGTAGCGGGTTCATGAGATGGCAGTTGATTGTAAATTGTAATATGATCTTGAAAGAGCTGATTTTCAAGGAAATATATTTATAATTTTATTAAACTATATTCTCTTTGAATTTCTTGAATCGAACGTTTTTCTTTTCTTAAAATTGTGGATTATGAGTTAAACTAATTTTGAATAACTATAAACATCTTAAATTAATATAGCTATAATTAAGTGTAATCTGTTATGCGCGTGTTTTCTTAAAGAAAGTGATTTTTACAAATGAGGATAGTGCTTTCAATTAAGTGTCACAAAACGAGTTTTTGACATAATGATGTTAGAACACTTTCTTAAAAAAAATGATTTTTGTTACAAAGAACATTGGAACGTTTAGAATTCCCAACTAAACTAAGACGTTTATGAAAATAATAATTATAAAAGAAACTAATAGTTATTTCCTTATTCAATAAGATTGTTTTAATATAAAGAATTAATCAAATGTTTCATAAATCTGATTTCAGGCACACTAAGCTCACCTAGTTAAACTTAATAACTAGGAATAGATAATGATTGCAGTTTGAGTACTATAACATTGAATCATATTACAATATAATTAATGATTAGAAGGTAATGGTATTTTTGTGGTTGTGAAATAATATATACTAGCAAGCTAGTTAGGAGTTACACTAAACTCGAACATAGAATTGTTTTAATTTGGAGTTCAGTTTTTCATAAGTTGACGAATGGTAAATATAGAGAAATATCTAATGAGTCTAACTCAAG
This sequence comes from Spinacia oleracea, assembly GCF_020520425.1. Taxonomy (NCBI): domain Eukaryota; kingdom Viridiplantae; phylum Streptophyta; class Magnoliopsida; order Caryophyllales; family Amaranthaceae; genus Spinacia; species Spinacia oleracea. The sequence continues at coordinate 44,401,454 of NC_079490.1, forward strand.
GTAACACTTATGGGTATTGTCTATGTGTAGGTAACTAAAATTCATGAATTCAATTAATTGAATCAAAGGCGATTGTGACAAGATATGTAGAATTGAGAAAGAAGCTGATACATGATCGAGGGAATGAAACTTAAGTTTTGAGAACGAAATTATATTGACTAGCATCAAAGTAATTATGTATGGGAAATTAGCTGTGTATGTGTGGCGTGATGCTCACATGCGTTAGTGATAAGCATCTTATTTGCAGGCGAGTGAAATACTCGTAGCTGCCGTCTTGCAGGCGAGTGAAATGCTCGTAGCTGCCGTCTTGCAGGCGAGTGAAATGCTCGTAGCTGCCGTCTTGCAGGCGAGTTAAAATTCTCGTAGCTGCCGTCTTGCAGGCAAGTTCGATACTTGCAGCTGCCGTCCTGATTAGACTTGCAAGCATATTGGTTAGTAGGAGGGTGACGACCCCATAGTTTAGAGTCAGTCGGTCATGATGATCATAATTCGTATTCGCTTTCCCCGCCCATAAATTAATATGTTATTATTGAGTGTATACTACCTATTAGAGCAATGTTGGTTTGGTGAGTGAAATGATACCATGTGTATATTGGAACATAATGAACCTATGTATTGGAATTATATTTGTAAGAATATTGCGAAGAAAAACTTGGCAATGTTGTGGCATATTTCATGGTTTGAAAAAGGTACATTTGAAGAAATATATGGGTTTTCGATATGAGTAAGCGTCCGATGAAGTATGGTTGGAAATGATCAAGAATATGGAAATAATTAGATGAGTCATAAGTCATGAGACTAACTTTTGATGAATTGTGAATTTGGAAGTTATGTGAGGAGATTATGATATATGGATATTTCGTGATCTAAACTATTGATTGAAGGATAATGGCTTCGTGAAATCGTGAAACAAATTTCAAAGGAATTTTGATGCTTTTTTCAAACAATGTTTTCTAAGTAATGTGATTTGAGCAGGAGTAAAGTGATTTCCAAAACAAAACATAAAAACAAAAACTTAAGCTATTTGAACCACCTATCAAATGCATTTCAGGTTGGATAATGTGTACTCAGATTTCCGCTGACTTTGTTCTCTGAACCTGTTCCGGTGGGGGCAGAGTCAAATATTTTGCAGGTAGCAAGAGTCGAGTCTCAGTACAGGTTCAAGGTTCGTAGAGTTCACCAGGGGCCTTCTATGTCCAAGGTTGGATTATAGATTCGCTAAATGTAATTACTTTTTTTTTAGAGTTGTTAATAGGCTGTATAATTTCTTCATAAAGCTTTTGGTTTATTATACGAATTATATATTCGTGTTGGAGTTGTAGGTAAGTTAAGTTTGTTGGTTGAAGTTTAAGTGTGCCTCGAAATAGCTCACTAAGTTTGGGATGTTAATGTTACCCCTGGGAATGTTTTGGGAAATATTATATGTTGGAATAATGTAATTGAAGCAGGTAAAAGAAAGAGCTGACGTAATTTCCTAAATCATATTTTAGGTTGTCCATATTTAGGGGAAGTGCTGCTGATTTTTTTTTTTTTATAATTAAAATGTTAAAGTTAACTAGTGTCTTTAAGACAGAATAAGCACGAGACTTTATTTTTGAAGTTGCTTGAGAAGTAAAATCTTTTTAGAAGGGTTAATTTGATTTTGCAAGCAGCTCGTTAAGGGCGGGGAATACAGTTAAACATACATAACATGCGCGGAACATCCCCAAAGCCAGGAAACATGTATAAAGCACAGATTAAGCATACTTACATTTGAAGCGTGTTTTCCCGAGTATAGTATCAACGAACACGAACAAAGAACTCCAATTGTCGTTCCTCCACTTGGTTCACCGACACGTTTAGATCTGTCTTGATTATTGTAGCTTAGACAACGTACAAGAGAGTTTGCTTTTCGGGATGAACAGTTTTTAGTTGAGAGCAAAAACTGAACTACGTAATTTGGAATTAGGTTTAGGTTATTGGAAAAACTAATTGTGTTGTGGGAAAAATATAACCTAATGTTATATTAAGTGTAACCGGCCAAGACCAAAGGCCTTGACCGGCCACACACCACACACGCACGCACAACCCACGCGCACAGCACACACCGCAGACTGAAGCCCACAGCGCAGCCGAGCAACATGGGTCGTGGGCCTTTGCTCTGCTTGTTGTTGTGTTGCTGTGCCTTGTGCGCACTATCGTGGCCCTTGCGGGGTGGCTTGCTTGCTGCGTTGTGAGCTCGCTGGCTCATTGGGCCTTGCGCGCATGCGCGCTTAGCTCGACGGGCCGGCAGCTCCGATGCGGCTCGTATTCGCGACGAACGCCTTACAGCTATTAATTATCGTATCGTACACGACGAATCACCGTCGTCAGCTTACGAATATTTGCGATACGATATACGATTCCGACACAAGGTCGTATCGTATAATACGTTTTTCCAAACTAATTCTCGAAAAGCTATTAAATGAATTTTCGATTCATTTAATTCGGTGATCTGTTACAATGTCATTGGTGTGACCTTATAGGTTCAGTCAAGAGTAAGTTGTGAAGCTAATATAGATTAGAACTCACTGATCGGAAGCATTGCTCCAGCTAGCTGTTCCGATCACTTGATCTTACTTAATTAATTATTCGCAATTAATCTGAACCTTGGTATTAGACTTAATGCACCTTGGGTGAAGGACATATTTCCTTCAGTCTCCCACTTGTCATTCAGACAAGTGTGCATTTCCTTTGTCGCTTAGTGTTACTTGCTGAACATAAGGTAAGATCCAAGTCATCCTTATTAGGTCTAGAAGTGTTTCTGGGATTACATAGCTCAAGTATTAAACTTTTACAGAAGGTTAAGCCTTAACCATTTTGAGCACGACCATGAATTTTCACAGTATCTAACTCTTCGAGAGGCCTTGTTACACAACAACACCATATCCTATCAAAGATAGGAGGAAAATCCATTCTTTCAATCTAGGAATACTCACTTTGATTCATAGTACGCCCAATAACTGCTTTTATAGCCTCCTTTTACGGTGCGACGTTTAGCTAGCATTAGAGCAAACCAATTCTCAAACGAGCAGACATAATCACTCATGTTCAGAGGAATGGTTCTAATCACCATTAATGAGAACTACTTATGACATGAATTTAATCTCTTAAAGTGTTCTTATGGTCAATCCGATACAAGATCCAATAAGTATCTATGCAAAATATTCTGACATCCAGTCAATCTAGTTCAAGAAACCGAACTACAAATCTACTTGCAATCTAATCTTCATTAGTCATTGGTCGTCCACCTTTCAATGACCTGGATTAGGGATCCTTTGTGACTTCAATATTCAAGTTCACTTATGGGTGTTTCTTTGTCGAAGAATCCATCTTGACATCCCATTTGAATGTTTCGAATCACATGGACTTATCATTTAATACTGAACCAAATTAAGTGAATATGAAATAATAAATTTCATAAATATGAAATGGATAAACCAATTGTTTTAAACACAGATCTAACAGATGTTCTAAAACAAAACTTAGAAAATCAAAGCCATTCTCCAATATGATTGATTCCCATGGTTTCTACATGTGCGTTGTGTTTTTCTTGTGGCAACGGTTTAGTCAATGGATCCGCGACGTTGTCGTCAGTTCCAACCTTGCAAATCTCGATTTATTTCCTTTTAACAATTTCTTGAAGTATATGAAATCGCCGCAGTACGTGCTGGGACTTCTGGTGGCTCCTAGGCTCCTTTGCCTGGGCAATGGCTCCGCTATTGTCGCAATACAAAGCCATTGGTCCTTTAATGGAGGGGACAACCCCAAGTTCTTCGATGAACTTCCGAATCAGAATTCTGAGGCAGCAATGTACTCGGCTTCAGTTGTAGAATCTGCAAAAGTGCTTTGCTTAACACTTTTCCAGCTTACTGCTCCACCATTAAGGCAGAACATAAACCCAGACTGTGATCTGAAATCATCTCTTTTGGTTTGAAAGCTTGCGTCCATATAGCCCTTAACAATCAACTCATATGTACCACCATAGACAAGAAACTGATCCTTAGTCCTTTTCAGGTACTTTAGGATATTCTTGGCAGCAGTCCAATGCGCTTCACCTGGTTCTGACTGGTACCTGTTCGTTGTACTGCGTAAGAACAAAACATCCGACCTTGTACAAATCACAACATACATGATGGATCCAAAAGCCGAAGCATATGGAATTCCACTCATCTTTCTACGCTCATCAGATGTCTTGGGACACTGAGTCTTGCTTAGATATATGCCATGGTAGATGGCTTCTCTTGGCTTCCATCATATTGAACCTTGCTAGCACTTTGTCAATGTAAGTGCTTTGGCTTAGTCCAATCACCTCTTAGATCTAACTCTATAGATCTGGATGCCCAATATGTACTGTGCCTCTCCCAAGTCCTTCATTGAGAAACACTTTCCAAGCCAAGTCTTTACAGACTCCAACATAGGAATGTCGTTTCCAATAAGTAGTATGTCATCTACATACAAGACTAGGAATGCAATTTTACTCCCACTGACCTTCTTGTATACACAAGATTCGTCCTGATTCTTGATGAAGCCAAACTTATTGACTGCTTCATCAAATCATTTATTCCAACTCCTTGATGCCTGCTTTAATCCATAAATGGATTTCTTAAGCTTGCATACCTTTCCTTTATTCTTTTGATCGATAAAACCCCCCGGCTGTGTCATAAACACAGTCTCTTCAAGAACACCATTCAAGAAGGCAGTTTTGACATTCATTTGCCATATTTCATAGTCATGAAACGCGGCAATCGCAAGGATTATCCGAATAGACTTAAGCATCGCGACTGGAGAAAAGGTTTCATCGTAGTCAACGCCGTGAACTTGCCTGTAACCTTTTGCTACCAATCTAGCTTTGTATATGTATACAATTCCATCTTTGTCTTTCTTCAATTTGAAGACCCACTTGCATCCGATAAGTGTCAACCCATCCGGCAAATCTACCAAATCCCAGACTTGATTTTCAGACATGGAGTACGTCTATCTCGGATTTCATGGCCTCTAACCATTTAGTGGAGCTTGGGCTCGTCATAGCTTGCTTGTAAGTCATAGGTTCATCACTATATAATATGAGAACGTCTAAGTTTTCAGTCAAGAGGACGCTTGTCCATCTGTCCGGCTGAACTTTAGTTCTATTTGACTTACGAGGGGCAACAACGTTTTGAGGAACTACTCCCACTGGCTCTTCTAAAGGCCTTGGAGGTTCTTCACCTTGAACTGCTTCTAAAGAGTTCTTGGTTCGTTATTCATCTCGAATCTCTTCGAGGTCTATTATTCTCCCACTTATTAATTTGGAAATATGATTTCTTTCCAAAAAGACACTGTCACGAGCAACGAATACTTTGTTGTCTGACTTGTTCTAGAAGTAATACCCCTTTGTTTCTTTTGGATACCCAACGAAGAAACATTTTTCAGATTATGGTTCGAGGTTGTTCGAAATTAATCGCTTGACATATGCCTCGCAACCCCAAATCTTTAGAAAAGACAACTTTGGAAGTTTTCCAGTCCATAATTCGTATGGAGTCTTCATCAGCTTTTGACGGAGCATGATTCAGTATAAGTGCTGTTGTTTGCAAAGCATGTCCCCAAAATGTAAAGGAAGTTCGGCTTGACCCATTATTGACCTGACCATGTCGAGTAAGGTCTTGTTTCTCCGTTCCGACACTCCATTCCATTGAGGTGTCTCCGGAGCAGTCAATTCAGAAAGAATACCGCGTTCTCTTAGATGGTCATCAAACTCGTGGCTAAGATATTCACCTCCTCGATTTGATCTTAGATCTTTGATTTTCTTGCCATGTTGATTCTCTACTTCATTTTGAAATTCTCGGAATTTCTCAAACGATTCAGACTTGTGTTTCATTAAGTAAATATAGCCATATCTACTGAAATCGCCCGTAAACGTTATGAAATAGCTGAAATCCCCTCTAGCTTTCGTACTCATAGGCCCATATACGTTCGTATATATTAGCCATAGTAGTTCGCTTGCTCTTTCTCCCACCTTTGAGAAAGGTTGCTTTTTCATTTTGCCAAGTAAACAAGATTCGCATTGATCAATCTTCTCTAAGTCGAATGATTCTAGAATTCCCTTCCGTTGAAGTAATTCCATGCGCTTTGTGTTTATATGGCCTAATCCACAATGCCACAAAAATGTGAGTTCGGAATCACCAGTTTTAGCCTTTTTAGTATATAGGTTATAAATGTGTTTGCTCGTATCTAGCACATATAGACCATTTTCTTGTTGTGCTGAACCATAAAACATTCCATTCAAAGCAAAAGAACAACTATTGTCTTTAAATTGAAAACTAAAACCTTTAGAATCCAAACTTGAAACAGAAATGATATTTCTGGTGATACTAGGAACATAGTAACAGTTTTCTAGTTCCAAAACAAAACCACTAGGCAAAGAAATAAAATAAGATCCTACGGCTAATGCAGCAATCCGTGCTCTATTTCCCACGCGTAGATCCATCTCGCCTTTATCAAGCCTTCTACTTCTCCTTAGTCCCTGTGAATTGGAACATAAGTGTGAGCCAAAACCAGTATCTAATACCCACGAAGTAGAATTATCAAGATTACAATGTATAACATACATACCTGAAGGAGAAGCAACGTTTCCGTCCTTCTTCTCTTCCTTTAGTTTAGGGCAATTTCGTTTGTAATGACCAATTTCATTACAATTGAAGCATTGCGATGTAGATGGAGAACGATCCCTCTTCATTTTCCTCTTGGAGGGCGCCACTTGCCCTCCTGGAGTAGATGGAGATGCACCCTTGCTTTGGATCTTCCCCGGAACCTTTTTCTTGATTTTCTTACTCTTTACTTTTAACGACGCTTGCTTATCACTTACAAAGTCCAATTCATATTGATGAAGCAAATAAATTAGCTCACTAACAGTGCTTTCCCTTTTCTTGGAGAAATAGAGTAATTTGAATTTCTTGTAAACCAGGGTGAAGAGAATTCAAAAGTATTCCCGCAGCTGCAGAATCTGGGAATGGTTCACCAAGTAACTCAAGGCGGTTGAGAAGCCCAACCATTTTCTTTGTATGAGTTCTAATTGGCGTTCCTTCTGTCATTTCAAGATCAATGACCCTTTCCCTTGCCTTTTGTCTTTCGACGTCAAAGAAACAACCCAATGGAGCATTAAGCTTTAGATCCCCAAATGAATGTACCAATTCAAAGACATTTTGGTCGACATGTTGACCACCATGTTGGAATCTACCACGACATATATCCCTAAGATTCCTTAAGAGTGCCATGGCTCATATGCAATGAATCTTACACTCCAATCCTTGGGGATAGAGCCAAGAATAAGATCTATCACTAGCGACATGTGGTTCGCCCACGCACAGTGCTTTTCTGGAGTCATATCCTTTGAGTAAAAGCTGGGGATGGGATGGTCAAGTACATATTCAATGTTGTTCCACCTGAGGACTTACCGAAGCTTCCTCTCCCAATCAAGAAACTTTGATAGGTTCAATTTTACATCCAGAATTTCGGTTACTTTGAGTGTTGTTTTGATTGCGGCCATTTGATTACTACAATTGAAAAGAATTTGCAATAAATAACCATTCATAACTTAATAACTTTAAAATAAATGCTAGCATGCAATCATTAAAGCTATTAAACATTTCATTTATGCAAAAGAAAAACATGGTCCAAAAATGAATGAAACGATTCCAAGACCCTAAAAGTCCTAAATCCTTAAGCAGCTTTGGCATGTCTTAAGTATTTTAAGATTATAGGTAAGCAAAACCTATTGCTAGTAATCTCCAAATTACTCTTGGTTAATAATTAATACCATAATTTATCCCATTGCCACAACATAATGCCATTGTTGTTTGAGTTGAAACCACAATCAACGTGCTCCTTTGGGACGCCTTACCATCTAAGTCAACTAAAGCACCTCGCTTTGGCGTAAACCTACTACGTTAGATCCTTAGATTTTTGTAATGCTTGATTTGGAAGGCAACTTTTGAACTCAATATTACTTTGGACCTAGTTGTTTCTATGTTGGTTCGATTATTTAGTGAGCTAAATCTAATCGAGCATACAAACAACGTATTCATGCATAATATACATTCATTCAATATATAAAAGCATAAATAAACTTGGTGAACTGGTATGGCCCAAAACTCTTGTCTTGAAGCATCCAATCTTCTTCACCATCTTGTTAGCTTGGCATCGTCTTGAATCTTCATTCAATGCTAACTTAAAGTTCTAAACTAGAAATACTTGAAATAATAAAATTACATCAAAATTTCAATGGTACGCCGACCATATTTAAAACTTTACATTCAAAGATAAAACGGTTCGCAGACCGTATTTAACTATCCTAGATTGGCCATACTAGTCACTTGGAGTACCTGCATTACATAAAATATACATTCTATGCATTCACCCATTCGTATCCTAAAACGAATGGCCCATTTAATTATGCAAGTATTTACGTGAATTATTTAAAATTCACGTTCACATAAACGCGTCCTAAAAGATTAATCAATTTCTAAATTATTAATCCTTAGAGTTTATTCTAATTAAAATTTAATTTAATTAAAATAAAGAGACCTACGAAAATAATTAAAATAATTATTTCATTTTAATTTCATTCAGCGGCTCCCACTCATACCAATAATTATTCCGGATAATTATATATTTAAATATTAAATTAGACTCACGGCCAGGCCAAAACTCTCCCGTTAGCCATTTTAATGCAAACATAAATTTTCAAGCCCAACGAAACAAAAAAAATGCCCAAAGTGCAATGCGGGCTAGGCTTGCGCCCAGCCCAGCAATGCTCGTGCTGTGTGGCCTACGAGGCACACGAGCACTGCGCCCATGCCCCCGCAAGCCCCGTGCACAATCCCCGCAGCCTTGCGCTGATGTGGCACTGCTGCTTGCTGTGTGGTGCTCGACGCTGCGCGCAAGGCAAGGCAGCCTTGCCCCTTGCTTGCTCACAGCTCGCAAGCCAAGGCTTGCCTGCCTTGCTCGCTCTCCTCGCCCAGCGCGCGGCATGCAACACGCTTGCTGTTGCCCGCGTTGCTGTGGCTTGGCAGTGGTGAGGTAGCCCGCATGGCTACGACGAGCCACACGTCCACACACACCCCTTGTGTTTGTGCCTTTGGTTCGTGCCTACGGACCAACTAATTAAAAAAATAATAATTAATTTCACGAACATATTTGCATTTATTTATTTTTCACAAATATAACGACTTTACGATTTAATTAATTTTTAACAACAATCCGATTTTGTTAAATTTATTAAATCTAGGCTAACTTTATTCAAATTTTAAGAACAAACAATTTCAACCAAAAATGTGAACTTTTAAATAATCGAATCTAAAACCTTAAATCCTTCTAAACATTTAAATTTCAGATTTTTACGAATTTGGTTTAAGTGTTGATTAAAATTAACAAATCTAATCAAAATTTTAATCCAATAATTTTTAAAATCTGCCACTTTCCATGAAATTATATTCCCTTTCCCAATTAACCAAATTTCCAGATCCAAATTATTTAAAAAATCAATTAGCGGTCTAAAATTTACGAATTTGGGGAAAGCAAAATTAGAGTTTATACTTAACAAAAATGGTCGAAATATTTACCATAGTTTTAAAATATACTCCCTCCGTCCCGGAATACTCGCACCGGTTTGACTTTTTGCACTATTCAGATAATTCACTTTAACTTTATTTTATTTCTAGTATATGAAAACAAAAGTTAGCATATAATATATTGTTGGCTTCATCTTAACTTATATTTTCAAAATTAATATTTCATAAGTTTTTATAATATGTAGTTAAATATATTGGAGGTCAAAGTTGTGCATTGGCAAGTGTGTCGACTCGAATCGGTGCGAGTATTCTGGGACAGAGGGAGTACCCAACAGCATTGTGTCAAAATTTCAATCAATTCCGAGTAGTTTAGGTCGACCAATTAATTGAAAAACTTTCCGAATTCGTTAATTATAATACGAAAATTAACAAAAACGCCCAAAAACACATACTTCGAGGCCTGTGTTTGCAATTCCGTTCTCATGAATTGATCTTAGAAAATCGTTTTCAATCAGATTAGGGTCAGAAAAGTCAAAAATACGAATTTTTTTGAATTCAGAACTTATTATACGATTCATCCAATAATCCATAATAATTTAAAAAATTCAATAAAAAATTCAAAAAATTTGACAACAGCAAAAACAATAAATCATGCTAAAAAATATGCTTTAAATACATAAGGCTCATGATACCACTGTAGGGGAATACAATTAAACATACATAACATGTGCGGAACATCCCCAAAGCCAGGAAACATGTATAAAACACAGATTAAGCATACTTACATTTGAAGCGTGTTTTCCCGAGTATAGTATCAACGAACACGAACAAAGAACTCCAATTGTCGTTCCTCTATTTGGTTCACCGACACGTTCAGATCCGTCTTGATTATTGTAGCTTAGACAACGTACAAGAGAGTTTGCTTTTCGGGATGAACATTTTTTAGTTGAGAGCAAAAACAGAACTACGTAATTTGGAATTAGGTTTAGGTTACTGGAAAAACTAATTGTGTTGTGGGAAAAATATAACCTAATGTTATATTAAGCGTAACCGGCCAAGACCAAAGGCCTTGATCGGCCACACACCACACACGCACGCACATCCCATGCGCACATCACACACTGCAGGCCGAAGCCCACAGCGCAGCTGAGCAGCATGGGCCGTGGGCCTTTGCTCTGCTCGCTGCTGTGTTGTTGTGCCTTGTGCGCGCTGCCGTGGCCGTTACGGGCTGGCTTGCTTGCTGCGTTGTGAGCTTGCTGGCTCGTTGGGCCTTGCGCGCATGCGCGCTTGGCTCGACGGGCCGACAGCTCCGATGCGGCTCGTATTCGCGACGAACGCCTTACGGCTATTATTTATCGTGTCGTACACGACGAATCACTGTCGTACGATACGATTATTCGTTTCGCCCGGCTTACGAATATTCGCGATACGATATACGATTCCGACGCAAGGTCGTATCCTATAATACGTTTTTCCAAACTAATTCCCGAAAAGCTATTAAATGAATTTCCAATTCATTTAATCCGGTGATCTGTTACATGTCATTGGTGTGACCTTATAGGTTCAGTCAAGAGTAAGTTGTGAACCTAATATAGATTAGAACTCACTGATCGGAAGTATTGCTCCAGCTAGCTGTTCCGATCACTTGATCTTACTGAATTAATTGTTCGCAATTAATCTGAACCTTGGTATTAGATTTAATGCACCTTGGGTGAAGGACATATTTCCTTCATGGTATTCGTTGGACACCATGAAAACTGCTTTGTTAAAACTCCTTTAGAATGGAAGGTGTATAATATCATCTCCTTATGGTATGATAAAAAAATTGAAGGGGGGGACACGGATATCAATTTTAATCAGAAAAGTTTTTTTAGTATCCCATCATTTATCCAGAAACGTCTTAAGCAATTAACAAGAATATACGAAAACTTACCAAACCACATAAGACAGCAAGAGAGGGAAGATATTTTTAGTTAACTTTGATTCTGATGAAACTGGTACACTAGCATAATGTCTTTTACACGTTCACTGAAGATTTAAAATAACTATTCAGAATATACAAGATTAGTTTTGCCTCCAACCTATTCTCGAACATATATTTTCAATTTACTTACAAAGATTAAACTTGTATCCCTAACTTACTGACAAACATGTCTATTAACAGGTATATCACGAGGCCTTCAAAGATGTGACGAAATGCTACACACCATTCTACATCCTAATCGAAATTGGCCCAACAACGATGCCTTTCTAGGAACAATGTCATGATGCTTCATGACACAGTGTCTGTAAACCTTTCATTTGTTTTGTATGATTTGGAGTAATTTTTGTGTAGCTACTTTAGTTTTATGATTTTTATAAGAACGAGTAACTATATGCTACATGTTCCTCACTAATGTCCTCTGGCCTTTTACAAATAGAAACTCAAGTATGACTAATGAAGTATGATTTTGGGGATTTTATAGAGAACGAAGCAAGCATCATACCAATTACTTATAATGTGTGATAACAAGTGACCACTAATGTGGCTACTTGACCTAATTCACGACTAATTACCCTATCAATTTAAATAGGTAGTTTTAGTAGTTAATTTTGATAAATTGGGGGACCACGCAAAATTTCTGGTTATACTAAGCATCAAGAATCACATCTCCATCTCAATATTTGGCGTACTTTAACTTGGTGACAATTTTGGTTCTTTTGTCTTGAGGTTTCTCGAATGTTTACTTGCTGAATTATGAATTAAATACCGGGTTAAATTTTTTTTGAGAATGTGTGACTTAGATATGATGAATTGTTATGGTGTGCAAATGTGCATGCATATTGTGGGATTTCAGAAGATTAGGTCAAGTGTTATTGAATAGTATATTAAAAACTTGTGCTTTACATTTTATCATTTCAAACCATGCTTGAATTCAAACATTATATATACTTATAAACTATGCTTATGAGACTGTTGTCAAATGTAGCGGGTTCATGAGATGGCAGTTGATTGTAAATTGTAATATGAGGAAACAATAAAAAAAATTAGGGATGCAACAAAAAAGATGGATTCAATGCTGCGTCGAAATAGTTATTTATGTAGACGGATTCAACCATAACATGTAGCTATTGATGAATCATCCTTATCTAACTGGTGTTTTTTTTTGGCTAACTTCTTTTCCTCGATTATTTTCCCTTAATCTTTTTGCTTATTTGTTAATTTGATTTTACCGATTTATTTCAATATCTTGGGGGGACTACGCGTGTTACCGCGCGGTCCAACAATTAGTCTTACAAGCAAGGAAGAACCGCAATATCCCATCTGAATTTAGAATATTTCGGGTTGGTTATTGGTTCTATACTAAATACTTTAAGAATTAAATACATGTAGTTGTCACTCAATTCTCACCACCAATACCTTTCCAACTCGACATTTGGTCAAAGTTTCTTTTTTCTTAATGATTAGTTTCGAATTTACTATATTATGTACCTTGCAAGTTTTACTATTTTCCCTCAAAGCACTATCTTTCTCCATTCCTTTAATATATTAGTGGAATACCTGTAAAAAAACCAAGTTGATTTGCTCTCCTTTAGTGTATTTGATAATACAACACTCATTTCACCAACTCAAATGTAAGCCCGACTACAAGCTAAGCCAAAAATTTATGAAACCGACCCTCACAAATACCCCTTTACATATTATTCCAATATTAAACATCTATCCAACTAGATTTACCGAAGATAAAATAACCATGGAGAATTATGTTATAACATCTACAGAGAGAGAGAGAGAGAGAGAGAGAGAGAGAGAGAGAGAGAGAGCAACCATTTCATACTGAGATATTCTATTTGAGTTCTACAGGGTTCCGATGCACTTGCACTTGAGTTAATAGCTGAAAGAAAATTCTAATTTTTCTTTGTAGTCTCCAGTATCTCTTCGGTCGAAGCAATTACCTAAAAAATACATACTCGGTATAAGAAATATATACAAAGATACAATTTAAGCCTAGGCAGATGTTAAATTCCAAACATAGAAAGTTAGGTTCAACTCCTGAAAGACTGAAATCATGAGGAAGTAAGTAGACGTGAAACATCCAACACAAAGCAGACCTGCACATAAACTAAAATAGCAATGATGGGCATCTGGGTGAAATACACATCTTTAACCATTTATATACTCCCGTTACATCTACCCACAAGCATATGATATGAACTAAACTTGATTAAAAGTTTAAAACCATTAATACCTTTAAACCAACCACTAAGAAGATATCCACCCAAGTTTCAGTAGATGCTCTGTTACTCCCAGACTGTTTGGTACCGATGCTAAGATGTTATTTTTTCAGTCAACTCTGGAGTAATTGGTTCAGGTTGGACTGCAAGGTGTGGGTGATTGTAGTGTTGTCCTGTTTCTTTCTTTGTGTGCTCTTGTTGATGGCTTAGTCTGCTCGTATTGTTGGGTGTGTGCTGGTTAATGTTGTTTTCGTTAGAAGAAGTCAACCAGTTCTAGTTCTGGTACTATTGGGTGTGCATGTGTTGGTTATTGTTATTGTGAGGGGGTCGAAAAAGCACGAGGCTAATGCGTGACCTCGTCCCTCGTGGGCGTGACGTTGTCAGATCAAGTGTAATTAGATTTCCTGTGAGTTTACACCCAATCGACCAGTAATATAGGAGTCGCCATTCAGTTTTTAACGACAATGAGAGAAACTGATAAAACCCGGTTATCGTGACATAAAGGGAGTGCAATTATGTTCGACCACGACGGCCATAGGTTCCCTTGTGATCCCTGGTGTGGGGATCGCTCAACGTACACCCGCAGGGCAGAGATTGAGAGTTCGGGGGACTGTAACTACCGAGAGAAGTGCTCATCGATAACTCCAGAGGCAGGTTATCCTTACTAGCTCAGCATAAATAATTGAAGGGACATGCGTTAAACTATTAAACTATTCTGAATTGATTTTAACAATATGCAACACATAACACTAAATCGATCGTGATTATCTTATTTAGATTGATTTAAGGTACCTAGCATGATAATTCAATTGTCCAAGGTATTATCTTATTAGGCGTGATAGATCAATCAAGTTAATAGTTTGACAATTTTATAAAAGGGTGATGAAAGCGATTAAATCATATGAGGGACACATTACAACGCACCCTTGAGAGGTGCGTTACGGTTCTCAGAAAACTAACCATTTGGCTTTGCTATTTCTCCTTTTATTTAACGAATCTCGGGTTTCCAAGCAATGTTCCAGTATTTAGGCTTAATTCATCAGCTACAAGGGGCAGGATGCGTTCTGTTTGACTTTTGGGTCGATTGCGACAGAACGCCGGATCAATTTCGCAGCGTGAGGCTAGGCTTAAGGCTAGAGTCAATACTCAGGTTATGGAATTGTGTGTGTCACGTCGGTTTTGAGGCTGTATTTATAGGGAAAGAGTTTGTAGAAAGATAGATTTTTAGAATACGAATCCAAAAAGAATTCGGAGTCGACACGGCTCCAGGCATTTTCAGCGCCCAGGGCTGGGGGCCGAAGATTTCGGCGCCCGGAGCTGGGCGTTGAAAATGTGATCTGGGCTGAGTTCTTGGTCAGATTTGGACTCTTAGAATACGGATCTTTTGAGATTTATCCGAGTCTTTTAGTGCGTATTAACTTTATGACGGAATGCGTCTGGGCCCGTTACGAACTCTAGGTTCGTTAGGAATTTAATTAATACGTAACTCTTATTTTCGAATTATATCAGGAATGCAAATTCTATCTCTTTTAGGATTTATGTTGGAGTGCAACACCTAATTCTGATAGGTTTCTATATTTTATGACTTTGCCACTTTTAACAACTACCTTTTACGGTAGTTACTATCTTTAGCAGGTTTCCATAAATAGCAGTTTTGGCTGAAATGAAAAGGGTGATTGAGATTCGCTATTTTATAGGAGATGCGTTGCCAAGTGGAGATTTTTGTTCTCATCATCGAACCTTCCCTTTCGGGAATGGGGACAAAAGTAGGTGTCTACAGTTAGCCCCCACTTTGACTGAGTCTCGAGATGAGACGATGGTCAAAGTACTAGACGGAGTGCCTCGTACAAGCCATGGTGTATGTGACCTGTTTTGCGAGGGTCTTACGAGCCCCCGAGTGATAACATTTGACTTAAGGGTCATCACTTGAAGTGTTAACACATTCCTTACGCGTCATTGGAATTTGTTAACTGATAGTATAGAAATTCCCTCACTTTGTCATTGGAAGTATCTAAAGATGTTTTCGAAATCAAAGCTATAAAGTGTAACTAGGCCTGGCCAAGCCCAATCACGAGGTAAAACGTTTTAAAAGATTCTCATTTTTTAAGGTTTAGTTAAACGAGAAAACCCCTTGTTTTTATAGGACGTAAAACGAAGGAAAATCCAGCACATCGCTTTTTTTTGGGAAAACGGAAAACCAATCCTTTGATTTTTGGAAAAGGGAAACCAGAAAAAGTTATCGCTGCAGCGACTAAGGACCTGCGCGGTTAGTGACGCAGACCCCGCCCGCTGAAGGTGGGCGAGCCTGTCCGCTGAGGGTGGACGCCCCGTCCGATAGAAGTGGACGAATCTGTTTTGATGTTTTGAAAATAAGGACCTACGCGGTTTGTGACGTAGACCCCGCTGGCTGAAGATGGCGAGCCTGTTTTGTGTTTTTGAAGATCATTTTAAAAAACTGAGGACCTGCGCGGTTAGTGACGCAGACCCCGTCGGCTGAAGATGGGCGAGCCTGTCCGCTGAGGGTGGACGCCCCGTCCGATGGAGGTGAGCGGACCTGAATTCGTCTTTTCGATTTGGGACCCGCGCGGTTCGTGGCGCGATCTTGCCCGATTGAGGTGGGCAAGTCCCTATTTCATTTGTTCTTGGGATTTCTTTTGATAATTTCTTTTTATTCATTCTTGTAAGAGCGAATTCTTTCGAGGGATGCTCGGATTTAGTTGCAACCTGAATGTGGGTTGACAACGTGCTTAGACGGACCATTGTCTCGTGGTCATCATCTTTCATGGTTTTGAGCTAGTCTTTACGGCTCAAATTTGCCACTACCTGGGTCCTTGATTAGGGGACTATGTATAAGTATCAACGGCGACCTTTGTCTTGAGGTCGTAATCCGGTTTTATCTCTTGAGATTATCCAAACACGGGACTTCTTACATCGTAGTCTGGGAATATTTTTTTAACTTTGCATACTCTCTTTTGAAATATATATTTTCTTTCGAGCCCCCAAGCACTCGTGCTTGACGGTCATTTCTTGTCAAAGAGGTTCTTTGGAGATATGTATTTTGTAATGTCCTTGATTGTGTTTGGGATCGTGCTCGTAAGTGCGAGCGATCTTTGTAGTGGTGTGCTACTCTTAACAAAGCTGTGAGGTGCGACTTTCAGTAAAGAAATTGGTAATTTTCGAGTCGAATGGATACGGCAGGGCCCTATAGAAATCAGGGCTTCTTTTGGGCCTGGGCTCATTTTCGGCGCCCAGGCCTGGGCGTTGAAATAATTCACGCCCAAGTGGGGCGTTGAAAATATTGTTTGGGCTGGTCTTTTGATGACACAGTTGGCCTCTTGTTCGTTCGTTTATTTCACTTGGAAATTCTACGTATTCTCTTCTCTTTTGTTTTTCTTTATTTTTGGAACGTAGAATTTAGAGATCACAATGAGTTGAGTGATCGTGATAATTTATCGAGAAGCCGTAGCCGATTGGTGGACTACGGTGTTTGTCGCTTTGGGGCGATTTATTTAAAGGAACTGTTGCTCTTAAGGCGTACAGTTATTGCAATAGTTGGGCGAGTCTATATGGCCCGAGGAACATACCTTGAGGCGTAAGACTTTGATCGCTCTTGTTGTTATTTTGCACGTATATTTTTTTTCTTTTGAACGTGTTCGTGAATGTTCGATACTTAGAATGTATGTGCGAACGAGCGTTCATAGAATGGCCGTTGCGTGCGGTCCATTAATCAGTTCGCTTGAATCAAATTTTTTTTTTGAGCGATGACTGATGTTGAATAGTTTGCTTAGAAGCTTGATAGGGCTCAGGCCCATCATGAAGTGGGCTCAAGCATCGTGCCCTTTCGATCGTTCAAACATTTGCTTTGAGATTTTTTTTTAATTTTGCTACGGTCGTTTCGCAGCTTGGAGCCCCCAAGTATGCATGTTGGGATGCTTCCTTTTGGCGTACGATTTTTGTAGGTTCTTTCGAGAAAGTTGCCTTGGGGTTCCGCTCGTGTAGGTGCGAGCTATCCCTTCCGTGGTAGGTAATATTTTGCTACCTTTAATCCTTAATGTAGAAATCGTGTGGCTTGCATTTTGAATTTGGGCGATAAGTAGTCTTTGCCTCTTTTACACATGCTCTTGGTCGTGCCCGCATTAGTGCAATATACCTTACTCTTTCTTTTTTAGACTTGTACCGTGGGATGGTTGAACTTATGGTGCGACGTAGGCTTGTGTGGCCTAACAACGTGTCTTAGAACATTCCTCCAGGTGTTGGGATATCATTTTTTTTGCATTGGAGTATTTCATCACGCCTCGTTAAAGTGTAGCAGCTTCTGCGTGGGTGTGCACGGTTTATTACTTCGTTCGATGCGAGGATTCATAGATGTTTCTTTCTTGTTTTTATCCTTGATTTTTCTTTCGCTTTTGCTTTGGAACGACGTAGACTGTGTAACGGGCGCTTGTAGTGCGAGCGTTATGTGCAGTAGTTTGATCGGAGTTTTGGTGACTCGCGATTTTCAGTTACCCTTGTTAGTGGGGTGACTTTATATATTCTAAGTAGTGCTTAGAATTTGGGAGGGGTTGTAGCCATTCTAAGGTTCGTTTTACACGATCAAACCTTAGGATTGTGCCCCTATGACGTGTGTATAGCATTAGCGTTGAGAATTTGCGATAAAATTGTCATTTCGAGCATTTTTAGAGTGTTTTTCTCAAGCCCCCAATTGTAGCTACGGGATTGGCTTGGTGCTATAATGCTTGGCATACGTTTTTATGCATTCATGGTGACATGGATCATGAATAGTTTGAACCAGACTCGTTTAGTGCGAGGTACGTTCGAGTAGTGATTTGCTACTTCTCTTGTAAATGTCGTATTGTGCGACATTGCCATGGTCAAGGTAGTCACATGTTGAAGTGTGCCTTGACCAAAAGCTAGGTGCCTTTCTTTACCCATAATCATATTCAGAAATCTTGCAACATCGAGATAAACGCATACTTAGCTTAAACCAACAACACTTTATTATGTTCGAAGAAGTCTTTGGAAATTATTTGAAATCCGAGTCACACTGTGTACAATCCGAGGTGTCCTAAGTAAGGTGACTTATAGAAGGGTTCGTACAGGATTACATGAGTGAATCAAAATACCGTTACGATTTTGGAATGCTGTCTAAGGATTTGCTGGAAGCCAGGGTGCAGGCGTCAAGATATTACTTGTGCCCGTGTGGCACATGCTTTGGGCTTTTAGGGCCATCTTTTCCAGAATTGCGGGAATGTAAACCGCTTTCAAATTGACTTAGATTTACTTGGTGTATGTCTGCATAAAAGGTCAAGGTATACTTAGTTCTTTCCCTAGCTCTTTCATTTCAATCTTGAGCCCCCAGTTGCTATTATGTCTTCTCATTAATGATGCTTTCAGATTTCGATTTTAGATGCCCGTGTCATATGTCTGAGTAGGGTGAGCCTTGGTTAAGTGCCAAGTCCTATTGACAATGTCTGATTTTTTCAAAGGGGATTCGCAAGCATTTGAATTACCATGAATGGGTGCCCTGAGTTCGAAGAAACGATGGGGCGATGCCGTAGAACAATCCTTTTTATTGCAAGCTTACTGCCTTTACTACTTGTTGGCGATCATGACTGTGTCTAGTGGTGAAAGAAGGTCTTTAAGTGAGTTACTTCTCTTTAGGGAGGGTCAAGTCGAGTACTTTAGAGGTCATGGACGCTTGCGCTAGCCCCCGTTCAATTGAGGCAAAGCGATCTTTTGAGTATTGGTTAAGTGCCTAGGAGTGTGAGTGCTCCTTCTGGCAAGGGTACGTGCCCTTATTATTTTTCGATGTGTGCTCATTTTGGCATCTTGATGACTCGGACTTAAATTTTTCTTTCGACTTGGATTGCAAGTAATTAAATTTCAATAAGGGACTCTATTTTTTATTCTTGTTATTCTATAGGCTTTAACATTTTTGCAAATTGGTTGGACCGAATCATGGATTGCCTACGTATCCGCCTTAAATAGATTTAATTTGGAATCAGGTCTTGCGTAGTTCTTAGCCATAAAATGGTTTCTTAGAATGCCGATTTTAAACAAGTACGTCCGAGTGGAATCGTAATGTTTGAAATAGGGTGAAATAAGTGTACGGAAATTTTGGAGCGCGCGTATTTTGCGTATTTTATATGATCTTCTACCCCCCAAGTGTTCGTTATTCTTCCGCATGTATATAGGAAAATTTATGAACACTTTTAGGAATTGGGAGTTAGAAGTGATAAGCAAGAACGACGCCCAGGGCTGGGGGTAATTATTTTTGGCGCCTAGGGCTGGGCATTGAAAACGTGTTCTGGGCTGCCTTTTTGCGCTGTTCCTTTTCGTTTTGTGCCAAATATTTGGGAATCTTTTTTTTTGTGCGCTAAATACTTTTTTTTTAGACGAACTTTAAAGACGCTTTGCAAAGTTTCTTTTTTATTTATATCTTTTTTTTTTTTACGTTAAGCATAGAATGTGCTTTTCATTTGTCTTTTTTTTTTAATTCGCGACTCAAGACGGCTTGAAAGATGGGTTGAATGTGATAGGATAATTTGTATAGGTATTAGTCAAGCATGAGGATTGGAAAGGGTAGACATCGTAGAACTTTATGTAGTTTTTGTGGTATGATTTGGATTGGTTGACTCAATTCTTTTCCTTCGTTTACTTGGGTAAATTTTGCACTTTGGGAGGTACGGGCTAAGTATTTCATGGTTCGCTCTTTTCGCTCTCCCTTTTCTCTTTCTCTTTTTTCTTTTTTTGCTTGGGATTTCTCCACCTTTTTATTTGGGCTAAAAGGTAGATGGTTGTGGTCTTTGAGTCACGAGGCGAGACTGAGTGAGCCTCGTTTGGTAGGCCTATAGTGGACATTTAATTTTAGTAGGCCTAGGGTGGACCTTTAAATTGTCTTACTTTGCAAGCGTATTCAGTCGTTTCTTAAAATGTGCAAATAGCGTAGATTCAAAATGTTGTTTTTACTTTATTGAAATTTAACGAAAGAATTACATCGAAAATAATTTTTTTTGCTTCTTTTCAGATTCCAGTTTCCGGGATTTAATTGGAAGTTGTGATTTAGACTCGAACTTTCATTAATTTTTCTGATCATAACCCGTGTATGAATACAAGGAGGCGACCTAGACTCAAAATAATGACGTGGCGTAAGCCTATAATACTTGACCAAGCGACTTTCAGACTTAGGCTAATTGGACCATAACTTTCGTTGGTTGACACTTTAGATTTTAACCCTTGGGTGTTAATTTGTCACGCGCCATTTTGCTTAATGTTAGCAAGGTAGTTAGTTGGGGAGATCAAATTTTCATTTTTGCAAGACTAGAATCATTAGTGCGGCTTCCCTCTTAGTGTGTATTGCTTTACCCCAATGGTAGCCTTATGGTATGCCGACTTGGGTACTTTCATGGTTCGTCATGTTGCATTCATGGAAAATCTTTTAGTCCGTACTTAGGAGTACTTCAAGGAGCGAGTGGCTCGAGAGGACTATGATAGTCGTGACCCAATGTGATCATAAGCCTTGAGGCCATTAATTTTTTTTCTTGCCAATGGTATTGACACCTTAGGCTCACTTTGGGGGTTGCGCGACTATGGAGGAATGATTTTCAGAACGTGACTGTTTCCATTTTGCAAATATTTGAATTACATAATATATTCTTTTTATTGGTGAGAGAGAGTATCGAGGCCGTAGATTCTTAGCAAGGGATGACAATTACATATGGGTGCTTATTGTTTTCTTTTAAATGTTAGGAAGGGAGACTCAATATGGTTTAACCTTTTAACTTGCAGAACGACACCAAGCATTAGGACCGATTCTATGTATAAGACAACTAAGACTTAGGATTTAGATTGTACTTTGGCATATCCTAGCCTAGAATCGGATTTATTTATTTTTTATTCGAACGTTATTTTTCATTGAAAACTTTATTCGAACATCATTTTTTGAATACTTTGCCCATGTGACATTCAAGGTCATTTTAATTAGCATCCTCGGTTTTAGTGCCGAACATTGTCGCCATAGGAGGCCTAATGACGACACAAGGAGTTGTTTATTTTATAAGTCGTTCTTAGAATCGAGTGCCTTTTTCATACGTCCTCGTAGAAAATTTGTTACGAATTTTTTATTGCTACGTATACTTTATGCGCGGGCACCGAGGCTGATGTGCCTGACCAAAAGGCCAGGCAGCAACTTCAGCGCCCAGCAAGGGCGTAGAAAATAATTGGCGCCCAGCCAGGGGCGTTGAAAATGCGTCCCTGACTGGTACTCGTATTATGTTCATCTATCCTTTTTTCGTACGACTTGATTTTGCGTGCTTGCCTAATAACGTCCTTTACGCGTTGTGCAGCGTTGTGGGATCCGTTACAGGTCGTCCTAGGCGTCGCTTATTTTTGTGGCGATCGCCCGGGGCTGCGGAACACGTATTTTGGTATAACTCTTTGGCCAATTGGTGTTTATGAATGTTTGGGCAGTTTTAGGGTCGTTGGTTTTCCGGTATTATTTGTCACACACAATCACATAATTCGCTACACATAACTAGCATTACAACATGAAGCAAAAAATAATATGTCACGTAGTTTATGATAGGCTTCTATGGGTAATATTTACGCCGGCTTGGTACCGCTTCTATCGTAGTTCCAACAGATGCCCCGGTCGAGGTAGTGCATTCAACAGACAAATTTCGTCCCAAGAGGCCAATCACGATGTAAGCCAAGGGGGCATGCACCAATGAGAGGGACCTAGTGGGCGAGCGATTGGGTTTGGGACAAGTGTACTACTAGCGAAAGTGCCGAGTGGACAACATTCGAAGCGTATGCACCCCCCGAGTGGCGATGGGTATCCTTAGTCCCAACTCCCGAGATGAAACACTCCAAGGGAGCCAAGATTCGTTATGCGGTTCTGTCCGTTCACATTAATATGCTGATTTTCAAGTCGTCCCAACTTGATAAGGAAATAAACGCGGAGTAGGATCGTTTCACCCTTCAGCTATTTTGATTACCTACGAGCACGAGTATTTCATTAACGTTCCCCAGTGGAGTTGCCACTGTGAGGGGGTCGAAAAAGCATGAGGCTAATGCGTGACCTCGTCCCTCGTGGGCGTGACGTTGTCAGATCAAGTGTAATTGGATTTCCTGTGAGTTTACACCCAATCGACCAGTAATATAGGAGTCGCCATTCAGTTTTTAACGACAATGATAAAAACTGACAAAACCCGGTTATCGTGACATAAAGGGAGTGCAAGTATGTTCGACCACGACGGCCATAGGTTCCCTTGTGATCCCTGGTGTGGGGATCGCTCAACGTACACCCGCAGGGCAGAGATTGAGAGTTCGGGGGACTGTAACTACCGAGAGAAGTGCTCATCGATAACTCCAGAGGCAGGTTATCCTTACTAGCTCAGCATAAATAATTGAAGGGACATGCGTTAAACTATTAAACTATTCTGAATTGATTTTAACAATATGCAACACATAACACTAAATCGATCGTGATTATCTTATTTAGATTGATTTAAGGTACCTAGCATGATAATTCAATTATCCAAGGTATTATCTTATTAGGCGTGATAGATCAATCAAGTTAATAGTTTGACAATTTTATAAAAGGGTGATGAAAGCGATTAAATCATATGAGGGACACATTACAACGCACCCTTGAGAGGTGCGTTACGGTTCTCAGAAAACTAACCATTTGGCTTTGCTATTTCTCCTTTTATTTAACGAATCTCGGGTTTCCAAGAAATGTTCCAGTATTTAGGCTTAATTCATCAGCTACAAGGGGCAGGATGCGTTCTGTTCGACTTTTGGGTCGATTGCGACAGAACGCCGAATCAATTTCGCAGCGTGAGGCTAGGCTTAAGGCTAGAGTCAATACTCAGGTTATGGAATTGTGTGTGTCACGTCGGTTTTGAGGCTGTATTTATAGGGAAAGATTTTGTGGAAAGATAGATTTTTAGAATACGAATCCAAAAAGAATTCGGAGTCGACACGGCTCCAGGCATTTTCAGCGCCCAGGGCTGGGCGTTGAAAATGTGATATGGGCTGAGTTCTTGGTCAGATTTGGACTCTTAGAATACGGAGCTTTTGAGATTTATCCGAGTCTTTTAGTGCGTATTAAATTTATGACGGAATGCGTCTGGGCCCGTTACGAACTCTAGGTTCGTTAGGAATTTAATTAATACGTAACTCTTATTTTCGAATTATATCAGGAATGCAAATTCTATCTCTTTTAGGATTTATGTTGGAGTGGAACACCTAATTCTGACAGGTTTCTATCTTTTATGACTTTGCCACTTTTAAGAACTACCTTTTACGGCAGTTACTATGTTTAGCAGGTTTCCATAAATAGCAGTTTTGGCTGAAATGAAAAGGGTGATTGAGATTCGTTATTTTATAGGAGATGCGTTGCCAAGTGGAGATTTGTGTTCTCATCATCGAACCTTCCCTTTCGGGAATGGGGACAAAAGTAGGTGTCTACAATTATGTCGTTAAACTTAGGTCAGGTTGGGCCTATGGTTAGGTATTGGTTGTTATGCTACTGTAGTGGGGTGTTGTTCTGGTACGAGTCAGATGGGTTCAGTCATGGGCAGAGGTCAGTGGATGGGTCAGATTGATACGTGGCCTAAACCATTATCACATTGTCACATTAAGATACTTTATTGTTTGCAACTAACCAGTTTAAATAGGAAAGATGGCAACATAACAACCATGGACATGCAAAATTCATATTTCGTTTCCTAAATGAAGAAAATAGCATGCATTAATGTTATCGGTCACTCAATGTTGCAAGTTGGCCAAGAACAAGTATTCCAGAAAATCACCCAGAAAAATTCCAGAAAATCTTAAATTAGAAAAGCAAGAAATAGAATTTTGGTTGATTAGAAGAAAAACTTACATTAACACGACATTCAATACTAGAATCGTCCCCCTCCGATTCCAATTCTTTGCCGTCTTTTTTTCCCCACCAGCACCTCACTGATAAAAGCATAATAGCATGTCTCTTTCTTCTTTTTCTAGTGCATAAACACAATGTTCCCTCAGTTATTGACTATTAATCAAGCACAATGTGGGACAACTTAGAGGCTAGTCGACTTAAAAATAAATAAGCAAAACCAAACCAAAAATAGTAATTAAGTGATCCAAATTTGAGGGCAAACTGACCTGAGGTGGGAGGACCAACTCCAGAAAAGAAGGACCTGAAATATAAATCCTCCACCAATGCCAAGAAGCCCTCCAACCATAACAACATCTATTCAAGTAAAGAGGCCTAGCACTATCCGGTACACTTTTTAGGAACCGGCAGCATCAGCTCTCCAGGCGATCATTCTCTTCCTTGTATATAGAAAATCACTAATAACTTGATTAAGTCAGTTTGTTAAACCTATTATTTTAACAACAAATTTCAATCCCTCACAGTTACACAACATTTTTAATAAATATGCAAATTTTTAGAGGAATCAAGCTAAAAGTTATCTCCAATTGAATATGCAAAATTTTCACCGTAAAAAATTGTCCGAGTTTCACCACCAAGGGCGTACCACCAGACTTGGATGGAAGAAGTAATATATGGACAATAAAAAAGGGCAGTAACTTTAGGATCAACCTCATATTTTAAAACTCTTGAACTTATTCTTATATGGAACAAATCAAGGCATGACTTGAGAACACAAGTTGATAACCTAACCGTGTTTATATATTATATATCCGTTTATCATCAGCTTTGCATATTTTTCAATCTGTTTCATTTATCAACAGCGATTCCAGTGTTGAAGTTGACATTGATCATGCTTAGTGAAGGATGAGAATTGATATTGTCCTTAAGACTCAACACTTTTAATTGCAGCGACACCAGAGCCTGAATATAGAATAGTGTCATACTTCTTCCTAAGCAAGTTCTATAATAAATTACCTAGAAAAGATGAAGTTCTATACGGTAAGTGGATTACCCCTAAACATAGAAAAATAACAATTGCAAACAACAAACTATAATCTGAAGAAAATGCAAACTTTTGATCCGTTGCACTTTTATTACTTTATCCCTTCCTGTAGTTGCTCATGAATAGTAATTGACTGCCATAAGAGTATTGGAAAGGCACCATAAAGAAGGCGCCATAACCTTTTTCCGCACCAACTAACTGAGATTGAAAGCTCATCGGAAGCAAAAACAATAGGGGAAGAAGATGCATAAAGAGAGAGAAAGAGGAGCACCGATATAAGATAACGTGGCAGTGGGTGTTCAAACAAAGGCTAAACAGTAATTAGAGTGAGTAAGGGTGAATACGTCAAAACACTCTTTGAACCCCTAAATCACATAAACAAAAAAAATCCTCTGAATCGAATTTGCCAGTGCTCATAATCCACAACAATAAGTTATAATCTTCCGATTGTTTGGTTAGATTAAAGTTCATTTACAACCACTATTAAGTAATACTCCTACTCTTTATTAGTTTCAATCCTTCTAATAACGCTAATATGAGATTAGGATTGATCAAATTCACAAATAGCATCATTTCAGGATGACTGACTTTTTGCAGAATTTCCCCCAAAAATCATACATAGGTAAGAAATCATGAATAACTAAGTATTACCATCTAATCCAACAACTCCCATAAACAGCAATAGACAAGGAAGGGGGAACCCTTCGACAACCTTTGTTAGAAGGGTTTCTTTTCCCCAAAATTTCCATGAAAACTAAACAATTCATCTAGGTTCAAAAGGGGTGTAAAATCGAGGAAATGAGGTTTATAATCAGGAATTTACATCTGTATTTGGGTCGATTACTTGAGCCATGAGAATTAATTTAACATTGAAACAACCTAAAATACATAAATCACAACTTTGCATTCAAATTCTTCCAAAACAACAATCAACAACATACTAAACTTGAAAAATAAATAAAGCATGAAAATAAAAATCAGTTAAAACAATAATTAAGACCTTTGAATTAACAATCCCCGGATCCTCATTCCTCAATACAAATCAAAATACCCAATTTGGAAACTATAGTTTCCACCATGAATAAACCCACATTAATTTCTCACCAAAGAAATTAAAAATTCCAAAAATGATAAAACTTGAACTAAAAATCAAATATTTTCCTCCAAAATCAGGAAAATATAGACAAGAAAGACAACAAACTCACAGTATGGATATAGGAGGGCGGCAAAGCAGGTGGTGACGATGGCTCCGACGAAGAGATCTAGAGGCGACTTCGAATACCCTAAAAAGGCATAAACTTAGAATCTCCGATAAATCCTTTCTTTCAAGACCTAATCCCCCACCCTAATTGGGCGGTGCTAGCTATGAACCACCACCAGTGGGTCCGTACTGAAACCCACATCCACACCTCATTGAGCGTTTCCAGCTAGAATTGTAGGTTTTGTACAACTTAATTTGATTCAGATGGTGATGGAGAGAAATGGGGATTACAATGGAGAGAGAGAGAAAGCTTCAAAGGAAGCCATAACAAAAGGAAAAAAAAAGAGGGGAGCAAAGAGATAAATATTAAGGGTAGAAGTGTAATTGCAGCATACATAAGGGTAGATTGGTCAAAACACTGTTCTTAAGAGATTTTTGAATGTTTTGAAGAAGGATTTTAGGGACATAACTAGTTAGTGGCCCGGGCGATGCCCCAGAGTTTTGAATATAGTTTAAGTGTTTTTTTATTCATTTGTAATTCACTTACAAATTTATGTATTTATGCATTTAAAGAATAATATGAAATTCATTATATATGCAGTTGAAAAATAAAATTGGTTAATCAACCATCGATAGACTACATTTTTGAGGAATTTACATTATTTGCGTTAAACTTTACTCATTTGATTAGGTAAAGGAAAGCAGATTATTTTTTCCCTATTTTTTCTATATTAATTTTTATGTTTGGTCTAAATATTTTTTTTAGAAAAGATATACTACGTATAATTGATTAATGAAAGAATAAAATGAAGGAAGACATTTTTTTAATCATAAATTGTTATTCAAGTACATATATTTGAGCACTAAAGTTTTATACATTCATAAGAATGATTTTTTTCCCTATTTAATAGTTTTAAAGTCATAAGTTGTATTGTTGGAGTGATGGATAAAACGTTGCGTTAACATACAAGAGGTCATGAGTTCGAGGATGAATATCAACATTTTTTGTGAGGATACAATAACCAATCAATAATGTGTGAATGACATGCGTGACGCCATGTCACTTGCCAAGTCATCGTGACACATGAAGAGATGACATGGATTGCCTTGGAGTTTTAATATATATAGATGGTCTTTATACTCTTACAAAGAGGCAACTCTTTCTTTTAAAAGGGTTTATGATATAGGATAGGATTTGACAATTACTATGTAGAATACCGGGTATTGGTCAATTAGCGATAAGAGGTTGGGTAGCGGACTAACGAAAATCGGTTAAGTAGCGGACTAGCGGATAACAGTTAAGTATCGGGTAGCGGTTAGTTGTTAAAGTAGCGGACCACTAATACAAAGTATAAGTGTTCGGTAAAAATAGCGGTTGATATGCAAAATAAAAACAAGCTAGAATATTGTTTGAAACATTATTATAAATTTGTCAAACGTTATCTGCTACTCCCTCCGTCCCAAAATTATCTTCCTGCTTTCCTAAACGAGCGTCCCAAAATTATCTTCCTGTTTCTAATTTTGGCTACTAAGGTCCCCACTTTCTCATGTACTATATTAATTAAAATTGAATTGAAAACCCCACCAATGTACTATATTCCACTTTTCCCATGTACTATATTCTCTTTCACATGTAGTTTATTCCACTTTTCCATACAACTCAATCATCATTTGTCCTTTATTCCACTTTTTCATGTACTATATTCCACTTTTCTTAAAATTCGTGTTTTTGGTCAAACAGGAAGATAATTATGGGACGGAGGGAGTACCTTAAAAGGTACTAACTTTAATGTTTGACAAAAGCTACTCAACCGCTAACAGTACCTAATCCTCTACCTTGTCACATACTTACAAATTTTACAAGTAGATCAAAACGCTACCCAATACCCGGTACCTCAAACGCTACCGCCGGACACGGCCATAATTCATTAAAATTGTCAATTAATACCTATCTTTTTAACAATTTATGTAAATTCCTCCCTTAGTCCATATTCCGACCAATTAGTGCACTAATGACATCATACTTAAACCTTAATTATAATTTAATCAATTTAATTAATTCTAAAAAATATAATCCCCCACAAAAAAATCCCAATAATTACCCGAAATTATCGAAATTTTAACATAAAAAATAAATAATTCTAAAATTACCAAAAATAATTGGGATCTAATTTTGGAACTTTTTTTCCCGAGATTGATCATTTTGCATCTTTTTTCCATATTACACCAAATTTTAATGTTGTAAGATGAAGGGCAATCAATAACACAAAACTTTACCTGTTGGTTGAATCCCTGAGCATAGACGGGCAATGTGACTTCTCCGAAGGTGGTTTTCTCTTCGCCACTGAATCCTATCAGAACTGTAGATTTCTTGACGACATCAGTGTCTGGATTCAATCTCATCTCCTTGAGAGCGTCGAGCATCATAACGTTGGTGGAGCTACCGTTGTCGACAAGAAGGACTCGTCTAATCATCAATTCCCAACGAGAATAGATATTACTAGATCGTCATGATGTTTATCTGAGATATCACCTGCATCAGATTCATCAAAGGATATAGGGGTCAAATGTTTCGCGGCGACTGTTCTTGTTGGTCTATCGATCTCGTTCTCTCGAGCATGTATTTTTGCTGTAGAATAAGTCAAACCACAAATGTTAGAGCCTCCAGCAATAAAATTTACAGTTTTAGTATGAGGGGGAGGTGGAGGAGGTCGAGAAGGAGAATTGGAGTTTTCTTTGTTGGCGACGCCTCGAGCTTTGTCAGACATGACGTCTTTGAGATATTCGTTCTTTAGTAGGTAGGCGAATTCTCTCCTTAATGATATGCACTCATTGGTGGTGTGATCGATGCCGGCATGAAAATCGCACCACTTCAAGGGATCTTTCTTCGAGCGGGTTTGCTTGACTTCGGTGGCCATTGTACTACTTTCCCCATCTTAGAGAGGTGATTCATTAGACCACTGCTACTTGTTGAGGCCGGGAATAAGGAGCAGGACGATCATCTCTCCTCTTAGGATAGGGTATTCGCCTGTCCGTATTTGTATAGTCGTTGCTTCCCTTCATGGAGTATAGAGTATCTTCGAGCCTGACTTGGGCCATTGCTTTGGCTTGGGCATCTTCAAACGTTTTGCAAGGATATTTGATGAGATATTTCCATAGGTCGGTCTCCCCATACAATCCTTGCCTGAATGCCTCGATCGCGGTTGGGACGTCGCATTCTGGAACTGTCACCTTCTCCCTTATGAACCGAGCTATGTAATCCTTTAGAGGTTCGTCGAGTCGCTGAACCACACGGTATAGATCACTTGTTTATTTCTCTAATCCTCTGCTGCTGGCAAATTGCTGGTAGAACATGTTGTCGAGGTGTGCGAAAGAGGTGATGCATCCATTTGGCAAACTGGTTAGCCACTTTAGGGCGGGCCCGATTAACGTCGAGTCGAAGCCTTTGCACAAACTGGCTTCCCTCATGTGCTTGGGGACTGGGATCGTCATCATACGCTGCTTGTAGGTTAAGATATGCTCTCTAGGGTCGGTGGTTCCATCATACATTGGCATATTGGGTGGGCTGAACCATTTCGGAATGTGGATGGCATCGATGGGGTCAACATATGGTGAATCAGCGTAACTATCTAGGTTGTCTTCTTTGATTGGTGTGGGTACTCCGGGGATTTTGTTTATCATGGTCATGATTTGTTGGAGCTGGTGGTTGGTATTTCACAGATGATGTTGAGCACCGGAACGAGGGGGCTAGCTAAATATTTCGGGAAGGCTAGCTTGAAGGTGTTGGTAGTAGGTGTTTTATGGATACACGTTATGAGGTTGATGAGGGGTGAAATGCGGCACGACCTGTTGCATGAAAGGAGGTGTCCCCAGGGTAGCGTTGGTACCTGCCACATAAGGAAAATGAGTTACAAAATCGTGAACCGGAACGACTGACCTGGTAGGAGTATTATAAATGGAATAGTTTCGAGAGGAATCTGGGCGCAGCGGAGTATGCGGGAACGCTGCTTGCGGTGCCTGGCTGGCTAAGGGAACCGACATTATCTGAGGAGGTGCTCCTGGTGCCGAAGTGACTAGGTTGACAACGGGCTGAACTACTTGTTGGGAGAAGAGTTGATCTCACGGTGCTTGGATCGTCGGTGTTGGAGTTGGCCTCTGTGGTGGCGCCAAGACAGGGAATGACGTCGATACAGTTACCGTTGGAGGAGGTAACGGACGAGATACCGGGTTAGAGACGGGTGCCGACACGGGGACAAATGTCAGCATCTGGGATATACCGACTTGAGATGAAGTGGCTTGGGCGGCCGTTGAGGCAGCGACGGTCGTCGATGTACCTGCAGAAAACGCTTGAGTTGGAGGAGGGGGCAGCCAACTCGGATTTGGGCGAGGTTGACTCGGCAGCGGCTCTAACTCACGGATCTGTTCGAGGAATGGACCTCCAGGCTCACCGAATGGTACATGGAGGGGATGGTCAGGAGCGACGTCGAGGTCTAGGCGGTTGCTCAACCCAGAGGTACCTCGACGGTACTCGAACCTAGACCCGGTGGTGATGGAGGTGGCAGATCTGACTTGAGATTGCAAAGCTTCGTTCTCCCTTAGGAGGAGGCTGATGCGCTGCTCCATGGCCTCAACGCGACGAGTGATATCACTGGATGAACTAGCATTTTCGGCCATGGTGTTTGGGTTGGGATTATCGAGCTGCTCTTGATTGTCAGCCCCACGGTGGGCGCCAAATTGTTTTGGACAAATTCTTCTTAGAGACGAACTTGTCTTGAGGATGGTGCTAACAGTCGATTGAGCTAGAAAATGCAAAGTTACAAGAGTGAATCGTAAGAGCATAAGTGAGAGTATTATTAGCAAGTAGAACTTATATGTACAAAAGAGCCGTGTAAGCCATTTTATAGGCCTTACATAACGAATGTAACGTTTATAATTTAATACACATAATTAGGTTTAACGAAGGCAATTAATGTTGTGCTTTACTTAGTCATGTAACCGTTGTTGTCTTCACTCAACCGTTGGGATCAAGTTGTCAGCCGTAACGTCCTGCCTTGCTGGCAGCCATGTATGCTCCATGATGGCATATTCGGACATGTCACCAAGAGGGTATTTTCCCGCCCAAACACAACCCTACAAGTTATTTCATAAGCAAAACATGAAATACTTACATGGACAAGGCAAGAGCAACTAGACCAAGGGGAGAGAGCAATCGACCTTTGAGAAAACAAACCAAACAAGTGAAATGCGCTCATACAAAGAGTGCGGCGAGGGGGTTTATATATCCCAGCCCTGCGTGGGACGCAGGGCCCTGCGCCAGACGCAACCCCTCTGACCATGCGTGGAAGAATCTACGCGCGATCCTCCGTGCTGATTGCACGTACTTTGTTGCTACGTTTTTCTGCACCAAGCATCAAACATCAAATCGTACTACCTTCCGATGAATACTGGTATATATCTGTTTCTCCAACATTAATAGATAAATATCTCAAGAATGCAAAGTCAGAAAAATACAAGAACTCACGCGTTCGACTCCAGACGGACCTAAGCTCCAGGAAAGTCAGCCAAAATTTCAAAATCTTAAGAGTCAATAAAAAAATCTTTACCCCAGTGGACATATCCCCCGCGGATCAATTCCGGGTATTCAAAAATTCGAAAATTCAAAATTCAAAAAAAAATCAAAATTTCAAGATTCAAAATTTTCGACGCCAAGCTCCGTCCAGAACCAAAGACGGGAAACAGTACAAAGTACAAATCAGAGTCGTCCAACCGCACGGAGGTAGACTCTATCCTTTTTTTCTAACGCTTGTCTTGTGCATGTACCGGCGTACAAAGAATGGTCTTGATTGCAGAACATCTCGACCGTTCTCCGTCCCTATTCGAAAACTTTGACTATCGCTTTCCTAACCGAAGCTCAGTCAAAGTGGGGGCTTCTGTAGACACCTAAATCGTCTCTCCCCTAATGGGATAATGAAGATACTATTATCTATGCTAGGTAGTTGGTACAACTCCGTGCGGAAGTCCCTATTGCTAAAATGTATTCCAAAATTCAAAATCCAAAGTCCAATTCCCGAGCCCGTTCCCATTACGGAACTCGGTACAAAATTCAATTTCCGAAAATCAATTTCAAAATCCAAATACAATCTCACCCAATGGACCTCTCCATTGGCTTTAAAAGGCCTTCTCCAGTCAAAATGACATTAAGCAATCCAAATTCGGGCGCCAACCCACAAAACCGAGCATGCTGGGCCTCGACCCGTAAAACCGAGTCCAAACACAATTTCGAAATTCAAAACGTCTTGTTTTTAGACGCAAATCAAGCCTTAATCATTAAGCATTCACTATGTGCCAACTTCGTATGATTCGTACAAAGGTACACCCATAAGAGACAAATGCAAGGACGACGTTATCGTCCTTGCTTTGGCGGATTCTGAGCCACGTCATCTGCGCCAAGCGCTGGTGGCTTTTGGATTTTAGCCGGCTAATTCTCTATTTAAGCCCCCATTTCCTAAGCATTTGGGGCAGAAAATCATAAACAGAAAGTCGTAATTTCAAAATCTGCTCTCAAAATCAAAATACAAATTCAATTCTAAACTACAAATTCCTATACAATTTCAAGCATTTAAGCAATTGGGAGTAGGGATGGCAATCACATCCGAATCCGAACCGAGTCCGAGCCGATCCGAAGGAAAAAATCCGATCCGAATCCGAGAAAAAAAAAGTCCAAATCCGAATCCGATTAAAAACATCCGAATCCGAATGGACATGGATCGGATATGGAGTCTGCAGAGACTTCGATCCGAATCTGAATCCGAATCCGAGTCCAAATCTGACTCGAAATTATTTCAAAGTGTATTATTTTTCGCCGATAACTTTTTTTTAAAAAGGAAGTTCCTAATTAATTCTAATATATATTTTTTTTTGACGGGTTAAGGGAAATTTTCATTAAAATAAAGCCATACGACATCTACAATCAAAATATTCCCTAAACAAGAACAAGAACGAATCTAAAATATAATAACACATTCTTTTTCCAAATAACTAAATGAGCAATTACTGAAGATAGGCTCCGGAATCATGGTGTATGTGTAGCCATGAAAAAACTTCGATGTCAAAGCATCTTTTCGTTGTATAGAGGACCTCGTTACAAACGTTATAGTCATCTTGAAAAATGAATCTGCTTCTGTAGACACCTAATTCGTGTCTCCCCACTGGGATGATGACGATACCATTATCCTTATTAGGCGGTTGGAGAAACTCCATGCGGAAATCCCAATTGCTAAGAACATGTCCAAAATCCAAGAGCCAAAATCCAATCCCCGAGGCCGTTCCCATTCCAGAACTCGGTACAAAATGCAATTTTCAAAAATCAATTTTAAAATCCAAGTACAATCTCACCCAATGGACCATTCCATTGGTTTTACAAGGCCTTTTCCAGTCAAAATGACATTAAGCGATCCAAATTCGGGCGCCGACCCACAAAACCGAGCAAGCCGGGCCTTGTCCCGTAAAACCGAAATTCAAAAACCCGAAACGGCTTGTTTTTAGACGCAAATCAAGTCTTAATCCCCAAGCAAACACTACGTGCCAAACTTCGTACAAATCGTACGAAGGTACACCAATAAGACAAAGCAAGGACGGAGCCCGCTCCTTGTTTTGGCGGCATCCGCGCCACGTCAGCTGCGTTGGGCGCTGCCAGCTGCGTGATGCGCTGGCAATGGCTGGCGTTTAGCAGCGAATCCTCCTATAAATACCCTTAATTCTAAGCATTAAGGGAGGCAAAATCGAGACATAACGTCGTAATACAAAAATTGCCCTCAAAATTCAATACAAAAATCAATACAAAAATCCTCCAAAAACACCATACAATTTTCAAGCTTTAAGCAATTGGGAGTTCTAATCGGAAAGCTTGCCTAAACCTAACTAGGTAATTTCGAATCCCGACCCTAATCTATTCAATGTTGTTTTGATTTTCTATTTCAAAATAATTAGTAAGTTCGCATTTTTGCTCTTAAAAATGTTGTAGGGGAATACAGTTAAACATAATAACATGTGCGGAAACAATCCCCAAAGCCAGGAAACATGTATAAAGCACAGATTAAGCAAACTTACATTATAAGCGTATTTCCCTAGTAATCTGTCAACGAACATGAACTTAGAACTCCACTTGTCGTTCCTCTACTTGGTTCACCGACACGATCAGATTCGTTTTGATAACCGTAGCTTAGACAATCAATCAAGAGTTTTGCTTTTTGGGAAGATCTCACTTTGGAGGCACAGAGAGAATTAGGGTTCTCTAAGTGTCTAGGGTTGGAGAGTTGATTAATTAGTTGTGTGGAAAACACAAGTGTATAGGTTATTAGAATAACCTAGCAACCAACCGGCCAAGCCAAAAGGCCATGACCGGCCAGCAAGCCCACACGGCAATCGACAAGCAAGCACGTAGCCAGCTGGTCCATGGGCCGCGAGCTGCTGCTGCTGCGTTGTTGCCTTTGGCCCGCGCACACACGCAACCCCTTGGCTTTGGGCCAGCGCTGCTGTGCTATGTTGCTGCACACCATGCGCCCATGGGCCTCGAATGCTTCGTGCATTCGGCACGTGGGCTGCTCTTCGTATTGCGTCTAAAATTGTCTTTCGATAATTTATTTATCATGTCGTACTTGACGATCCAACGTCGTACGATACAATTATTCTTTTTGCCTAGCTTACGAATATACGCAACATGATATACGATTCCGATGCAAGGTCGTATTGTATAATACGTTTTCCAAAACTAATTCCCGAAAATCTATTAAATGAATTTCCGATTCATTTAATCCGGTGATCTGTTACGTGCCATTGGTGTGACCTTGTAGGTTCAGTCAAGAGTAAGTTGTGAGCTTGATATTCATTAGAACTCATTGATCGGAAGCATGGCTCCAGCTAGCTGTTCCGATCACTTGATCTTACTGAATTAATTGTTTGCAATTAATCTGAACCTTGGTATTAGACTTAATGCACCTTGGGTGAAGGACATATTTCCTTTAGTCTCCCACTTGTCATTCAGATAAGTGTGCATTCACATTCCTTTGTCACTTAGTGTTACTTACTGAACATAAAGTAAAATCCAAGCCATCCTTATTAGGTCCAGAAGTGTTTCTCGGATTACAGAGCTCAACTATTAAAATTTTACAAAAGGTTAAGCCTTAACCATTATAATAACGGCCATGCATTTTACAATATCTAACTCTCCGAGAGGCCTTGTTCCACAACAACACCATATCCTATCAAAGATAGGAGGACAATCCATTCTTGCAATCTATGAACACTCACTTTGATTCATTGTACGCCCAATAACTGCTTTTATAGCCTCCTTTTACGGTGCGACGTTTAGCTAGCATCAAAGCGAACTAATTCTCAAACGAGCAGACATAATCGCTCATGTTCTGAGGAACGGTTTCTAATCACCATTAATGAGAACTACCAATGACATGACTTTAATCTCTTAAAGTGTTCTCATGGTCAATCCGGTACAAGATCCAATAAGTATCTATGCAAAAGATTCTGACATCCAGTCACTCTAGTTCAAGAAACAGAACTAAAAAATCTACTTGCAATCTAATCTTCATCGGTCATTGGTCGTCCACCTTTCAATGACCTGGATTAGGGATCCTTTGTGACTTCAATATTCAAGTTCACTTATGGGTGTTTCTTTGTCGAAGAATCCATCTTGACATTCCATTTGAATGATTTGAATCACATGGACTTATCATTTAATACTAAACCAAAATTAAATGAATATGAAATAATAAATTTCATAAATATGAAATGGTTAAACCAATTGTTTTAAACATAGATCTAATAGATGTTCTAAAACAATACCTAGAAAATCAAAGCCAATATCCAACATGCTTGATTTCCATGGTTGCTACATGTGCGTTGTGTTTCACTTGTGGCAACGGTTTAGTCAATGGATCCGCAATTGTCGTCAGTTCCAACCTTGCAAATCTCAATTTCCTTTCTTTCAACGATCTCTCAAAGTATATGAAATCGCCGCAGTACGTGCTTGGACTTCTGGTGGCTCCTAGGCTCCTTTGCCTGGGCAATGGCTCCGCTATTGTCGCAATAAAAAGCCACTGGTCCTTTAATGGAGGGGACAACCCCAAGTTCTTCGATGAACTTCCGAATCTAAACAACTTCCTTTGCTGCTTCTAAGGCAGCAATGTACTCGGCTTCAGTTGTAGAATCCGCAATAGTGCTTTGCTTAGCACTTTTCCAGCTTACTGCTCCGCCGTTGAGGCAGAATACAAACCCAGATTGTGATCTGAAATCATCTCTGTCGGTTTGAAAGCTTGCGTCCGTATAGCCCTTAACAATCAACTCATCTGTACCATCATAAACCAGAAACTGATCCTTAGTCCTTTTTAGGTACTTTAGGATATTCTTGGCAGCAGTCCAATGTGCCTCACCTGGTTCTGACTGGCACATGCTCGTTGCACTGAGTGCGAACGAGACATCCGACCTTGTACAAATCACAGCATACATGATGGATCCAATAGCCGAAGCGTATGGAATTCCACTCATCTTTCTACGCTCATCAGATGTTCTAGGACACTGATTCTTGCTTAGATATGTGCCATGTGACATGGGTAGATGGCCTCTCTTGGCTTCCATCACATTGAACCTAGCAAGCACTTTGTCAATTTAAGTGCTCTAACTTAGTCCAATCATCCTCTTAGATCTATCCCTATAGATCTTGATGCCCAATATGTACTATGCCTCTCCTAAGTCCTTCATTGAGAAACACTTTCCAAGCCAAGTCTTTACAACATCAGCCTGTTTTTCAATATCTGAAAATAAAGCAACATTCAGATTTTTCCTTTTTTAGATGTTTCAGTTTAGTTACCACCTTATACATACAAGTCCCTCTGATATCTTCCTCCCACACTCTTTTCACAGAAGAAAGAAAACCCGGATCTTCTGCCCACATGTTGAAGTATCTGAAGGGGCAGTTCCTCATCTGAGAAAGATTGGTAAACTGGACAATCCCAGGGCAATGATCAAACCTCAGTCAAAAAATGTAGAATCAGGCATAGAATCCAACCAGATAGAATTAATTAAAACCCTATCTATTTTACTGCATACTCTATTCACACCCAGCTGCTTGTTGGTCCAAGTAAAAAAAGGTCCAGTAGCTTTCAGATCTTGTAGGTCGCAACTATCCACACAATGCCTAAAATAATGAACCTCAGCCAGACTAACAGAAGACCCATGTCTCTCATTCTTGTTAAGGACATTGGAATGTCGTTTCCAATAAGCAGTATGTCATCAACATACAAGACTAGGAATGCAATTTTACTCCCACTGACCTTCTTGTATACACAAGATTCGTCCTGATTCTTGATGAAGCCAAATTTATAGACTGCTTCATCAAATCGTTTATTCCAACTCCTTGATGCCTGCTTTAGTCTGTAAATGGACTTCTTATGCTTGCATACCTTTCCTTAGTTCTTTTGATCGACAAAACCCTCCGGCTGCGT
This sequence comes from Spinacia oleracea, assembly GCF_020520425.1. Lineage (NCBI taxonomy): Eukaryota > Viridiplantae > Streptophyta > Magnoliopsida > Caryophyllales > Amaranthaceae > Spinacia > Spinacia oleracea. The sequence goes on from NC_079490.1 coordinate 44,439,885, forward strand.
TATAAACACAGTCTCTTCAAGAACACCATTCAAGAAGGCATTTTTGACATCCATTTGCCATATTTCATAGTCATGAAAAGCGGCAATCGCAAGGATTATCCGAATAGACTTAAGTATCGCAACTGGAAAAAAGGTTTCATCGTAGTCAACGCCGTGAACTTGCCTGTAACCTTTTGCTACCAATCTAGCCATGTATATGTATACAATTCTATCTTTGTCTTTCTTCAACTTGAAGACCCATTTGCATCCGATAGGTGTAAACTCATCCGGCAAATCAACCAAATCCCATACTTGATTTTCAGTCATGGAGTCTATTTCAGATTTCATGGCCTCTAACCATTTAGTGGAGCTTGGGCTCGTCATAGCTTGCTTGTAAGTCATAGGTTCATCACTATCCAATATGAGAACGTCTAAGTTTTCAGTCAAGAGGACGCCTGTCCATCTGTCCGGCTGAAATATAGTTCTACTTGACTTACGAGGGCGAACAACGTTTTGAGGAACTACTCCCACTGGCTCTTCTAAAGACCTTGGAGGTTCATCAACCTGAACTGCTTCTAAAGAGTTCTTAGTTCATTGTTCGTCTTGAATCTCTTCGAGGTCTATTATTCTCCCACTTGTCAATTTGGAAATATGATTTCTATCCAAAAAGACACCGTCACGAGCAACGAAAACCTTGTTGTCTGACTTGTTGTAGAAATAATACCCCTTTGTTTCTTTTGGATACCCAACGAAGAAACATTTGTCAGATTTTGGTTCGAGCTTGTCCGAAATTAATCGCTTGACATATGCTTCGCAACCCCAAATCTTCAGAAAAGACAACTTTGGAAGTTTCCCAGTCCATAATTCGTATAGAGTCTTTTCAACAGCTTTTGACGGAGCACGATTCAGTGTGAGTGCTGCAGTTTGCAACGCATGTCCCCAAAATTGTAAAGGAAGTTCGGCTTGACCCATCATTGACCTGACCATATCGAGTAAGGTCATGTTTCTCCGTTCCGATACTCCATTCCATTGAGGTGTCCCCGGAGAAGTCAATTCAGAAAGAATACTGCATTCTTTTAGATGGTCATCAAACTCGTGGCTAAGATATTCACCTCCTCGATCCGATCTTAGAGCTTTGATTTTCTTGCCATGTTGATTCTCTACTTCATTTTGAAATTCTCGAAATTTCTCAAATGATTTAGACTTGTGTTTCATTAAGTAAATATAGCCATATCTACTGAAATCGTCCGTAAACGTTATGAAATAGCTGAACTCACCTCTAGCTTTCGTACTCATAGTGTTAGGTTATGATTCATATGACAAAACATAAATCATGCGGAAAAACCATAAAGCCAGGAAAGCATATTATTTACACATAATCATTTAGCATAGTTAAGATGCATACACTTTGTTGCGTGCCCTCCCTAGCCGCGCCCGAACCGAACAAGAACAAGTCTTTAGGACTCCAAGTGTCGTCCCTTCGTAGATAGTCCACAGCACGTCCGGATCCGCCTTAAGCTTGACCAACTAGAATCGCCCTTAAGGTAGCTTAGGAATTTCGGCTATAATGGTGCAAGTGTATGCCTGATTTTTCTTCAAAATCTACCTTTAGAATACTTCAATTGTGTTTATAAATTATGACCCTAGGCTCCTATTTATAGAGGTAAGGAAAAGGAATTATAATCCTACTAGGATTTGGATTTATTAATTAGAATCCAACTTGAACTCTAAATAATAAACTTAATCTATTAGGATTAGGATTTAATCATATATCGAATCCTGATAGCTTTAGGATTCGTATAGCACGCACACGAGCATCGCACGAGCACCGCACACTCGCGCAGACCTTGCGGCCCATGCTGAGCGCACAGCGCTCGGCCCATGCTCTCTGCCTGTGTACGCGCGCGCGCCCAAGGCCTTGGCTGGGCCTGGCCTTGCGCTGGGCCTGGTCGAGGCTTGGCGTGTGATGGTGATGTGTGTGGCTTGCTGGGCGATGACCTGGCTTCGTGCTAGGCCTTCGTCTAGCGAGCCTCGTCCGATGCTAATTCGTACGATACGCTTCCGATTAAATTCCCGATTCCGGAATTCATTTCCAATACAAACAATATTTAATATTTCCGATTCCGGAATTAATTTCCGTTTCGAACAAATATTTAATATTTCCGTTTCCGTAATTATTTTCCGATTCCGATAACATTTCCGATTCTGACAATATTTCCGTTTCCGGCAATATTTCCGATTCCGGTAATATTTCCATTTCCGATAATATTTTCCGACACGTACCATGTTTCCGTTTCCGGCAACATCTACGACTTGGATAATATTTATATTTCCGATACGATCCATATTTCCATTTCCGGCAATATCATCGTTTCCGGAGTATTCATTTCTTGCTTGTGACGATCTTAGCTCCCACTGAAACCAAGATCCGTCGATTCCGAATATCCATAAATGGAGTATTTAATGCCATTAAATACTTGATCCGTTTACGTACTATTTGTGTGACCCTACGGGTTCAGTCAAGAGTAAGCTGTGGATTAATATCATTAATTCCACTTGAACTGAAGCGCCCTCTAGCATGGAATTCAGCACACTTGATCTCACCGAATTATTAACTTGTTAATTAATACTGAACCGCATTTATTAGACTTAATATTATATGCATACTTGGACCAAGGGCACTATTTCCTTCAGTCTCCCACTTGTCCTTAGGGACAAGTGTGCATTACCTAATTCCTTTGTCGCTCGATGCTTGCTCTTGAACATAAGGTAAGAGTTGTCATCCTTATTATGTCCAGAGCTGTTTCTCGGTTTCAGAGTTCACTGATCAAATAAACAGATAATCATAGCCTATGATTCATCCGAGCACGGCCATGCATTTCATAGTTTCTAGCTCTCCGAGTGGCCTTGTACAACTTTTAAGCATCTCATCCCGATTTATGGGAGGACAATCCCAATCTTGTGATCTTGAGATTAGAATTCGTTTGATAGGTGATTACCTGAGCGTTGCCTTTATAGCCTCCTTTTACGGTGCGACGGTTGGTCAACGTCAAAGCAACCAGTTCTCAAACAAGTAATCTCAAATCACTCAGGTATTGAGGATTTAGTGTCTAATAATTTTAATGAAATTTACTTATGACAGATTTTCATCTCTTACAGTAAAGTTTCATAGGTTTGTCCGATACTAGTCTTCCCATAGTAAGTATCTATGCAAATGATTGCGACATTGCCATGTGCACATAGTTCAAGAAACAGAACTACTAGTCATCTTGCATTCTAGTCGTCTAACGTTTTCTATGCGTCCAATTTTATAGAAAACTCCGACCAGGGACCATTTTCAACTTTTGACATTCAAGTTCACTTGATAGACATTTCTTAGTCACAGGACTGGTCCTGACAGTCTATCTTGAATATTTCGTCAAATTGAAGGGACTCATCATTTAATACTAAACCAAGATTAAATGGAATATGAAAATACATTTCATATATGATAAATGTTCAACCCCAATGTTTTACAACCATGGGTCTCAAACCCATCTTTAAAACAGTTCATGGAATTCAAAGCTATGCTTGATTTCCAGTGCCACAATGTGAGTGTTGTTTCTCACTTGTTGCATAGGTTTAGTTATCATGCTTTGCCAATCTTAATATCCTTTTCATCGAATGTTCTTCGAGATAGATGATAAGATCTTTTGAGTATGTTTATTTTGTGATCTAGTCTTTTCTTGCTTCAAGAGTTGTTCTACGCATTTTTCAATGAAGAACTATCAAGCCAGCAGACATGTGATCTACCCAAGTTCAGTGAAGAACTCTTTAACATAAACAACCCTGTTTTATTGCTTCTTAGGCAATAAGTACTTTTACTTCAACTTTATAGGTTGCTAGTGATGATTTGTTTAGAATTACTTATCCAAGCAGTTCACAGATATGTGGAATACTTTCCATCTGTATCTTAGAACATAAAAATTAATATTTTAATATCCCACGCAACAACTCATGGTCTCCAATCCATGTTGCCATTTCAAAACACGATGCTCTATAGCTCGTCCTTATCAATGGTTAACTCCAAAGGGTCTTGCTTGATCTTTTGCCAGTGTTTATGCGTGTAGCATCAATTTTTAGCATATCTTTATTTCCTTGAATCAAGAACTATTCCTATGTACCTTTTCAAGTACCATAAGTATTCTTGATCTCAATCTAGTTGATCTTTATTAGGATTAGATTTAATCATTTTACGAATCCCGATAGCCTTAGGATTCCGAGTAACACACACGAGTGGCGCACAAGCACCGCACACCCGCACGCAGGCCTTGCGGCCCACGCCGAGCGCACAGCGCAATGCCCACTGTCGCAGCCTTGTCCGCGCGCGCGCCCAAGCTTCGGCTGGGCCTGGCTTTTGCGCTGGGCCTGGTCGTATGCTTGGCGTGTGGTTGTTGCGCTTGGCTTGCTGGGCGATGGCCCGGCTTCGTGCTGGGCCTTCGTCCGGCAGGCCTCGTCCGATGCTTATTAGTACGATACGCTTCCGATTAAATTCCCGGTTCCGGAATTCATTTCCGATACGAACAATATTTAATATTTCCGATTCCGGAATTAATTTCCGTTTCGAACAAATATTTAATATTTCCGTTTCCGGAACTATTTTCCGATTCCGATAATATTTTCGATTCTGACAATATTTCCGTTTCCGGCAATATTTCCGATTCCGGCAATATTTCCATTTCCGATAATATTTTCCGATACGTACCATGTTTCCGTTTCCGGCAACATCTACGACTTGGATAATATTTATATTTCCGATACGATCCATATTTCCGTTTCCGGCAATATCATCGTTTCCGGAGTATTCATTTCTTGCCTGTGACGATCTCAGCTCCCACCGAAACCAAGATCCGTCGATTCCGAATATCCATAGATGGAGTATTTAATGCCATTAAATACTTGATCCGTTTACGTACTATTTGTGTGACCCTACGGGTTCAGTCAAGAGTAAGCTGTGGATTAATATCATTAATTCCACTTGAACTGAAGCGGCCTCTAGCTAGGCATTCAGCTCACTTGATCTCACTGAATTATTAACTTGTTAATTAATACTGAACCGCATTTATTAGACTTAACATTGAATGCATACTTGGACCAAGGGCATTATTTCCTTCAATCTTCACTTAGATCAATAGAGATTGGTATATGTTCGTCATACCTAAAGTCATACGATACGTTTTTGGCGATCCTCATATTATATCATACATGATAATTCTTTTGCAGAATAATTCCCAATTGAATTCTATTCATGTAACTTTAGCTCATCTAGTTTCAGTAGATACTAAATCCAGCAAAATTCTTTGACATATAATATAGGTTAAGAATCTCATTTAGACTCTTTGATGTTTAACTTAGTAAATGCTTATACATAGTTCAAAACATCTTTTACTTAGATTTATTCACATGGGTCGAATACGTGTTCTAAGAGATGTCTAAGAGATGTCTATTCTTTAAAGCCACTTCTAAAGTCCTTAAAGAATACGTGTTCGGATTTTCTAAAGAACTTCAAAAGCCTCCGGAATGTCCGTTTATGTTTGTTGTTCGCTTCGAAGACTTTCGAGGTCTATTTTCTCCCACTTGTCATTTTGGAAATGAATCTCCAAAAGGACATTATTTCGAGCAAACAAACATTATGTTCTCAAAAATTCGTGGTAGAAACAATACCCTTGTGTCTCATTTGAATAAATCACAATGAAACATATATCTATACTTGGGCCTTAGTTTGTTGAATAACAAACACTAAGCTCCCACTGAGTTTAGCAACTCTTTAGATATATATAATTGAAAAGATATCCTGAAATTACTTTTCAATAGCTTTGACGAATTTGGTTTAGTTTGGTGGTAGTTGAGCATTTTGTTTTAGAAATTATAGGAAAAGTCTTTATGATTCATCATTGATTGAATCAAGTACTAATTGACTTCGATCATTCCACTTAGATATGCCATATCTCATGGAGTGAAATTACAACACACAATTATTGATGATCATTCTTGGTATAAGTAATCAACAACATGATCTAACCTAGATCTTTATGATTTCTTGCCAAGTGGATTTTATACTTCTGAATCTTTGAACTAGTCAAACAGATTCAAATTTATATCACTTTGAGTAAATAAACCTATATTCACTCAAATCCATGTGAAATAATAAAGTCATAAAACCTTTCTTTAGCTTTGAACTCTATTGTCTAGGCGTTCTAACAATAGTTCATATCTTTTGTTACTTTCAACAAGTAAGACTAGTTGTCTTAAATTGATTTAGAAATCAATGAACTTTCAAAAGTCCATCAAAATAGAGTTTTTGAATGTTAACTTGTTGATATGGTCTAAGCAACAATGCTAAAGGTTAGTGGAACTCAAATCAAGAGATTGATTTGAACCTAGTAAGTTTTATTGTTAAAGATTTGTTTGTTTTAATCAAGCATATTGACTCAACCCGTAAATGACCATTTCATTCAAATAAACAAACAAAAATTGTTTTTGTTCTTCTGAATGTGAGTCTTTCTGTGTTTGAAAACAGAAATTTAGGTATGCTGATTATGGAACAAAATAGCCATTAAGTTCCAGCCTTTGAAAGGACTTAAAACAAACCAGATGACCCTACAACTAATGTAGCATTGCCATGCTTCATTTCCCACTTGTAGGCCATTAGTGTAGCCTAGCTTCCATTGTTTGAGTTATTACCGAAGTAACAACCTCAAGCGGTATATGATACCAAGGAAGTTTGATTGCTAGGTCACTTTTCTTTAAACATAAACTTTAAGGTAGAAACGGAACTGTAAATTCCTTTCATTTGTTCCTTGTTTTCCTATTTCTTGTACCCTTTCTTATAGCCTTAAGAATTGAATTCTCTAGTGTTGACTTTTATACTTTGTTTAGACATGTCCAATGTCACTCCAACAAAGTTCTTACCATTTTATTTATGTTGAATGTTTTGCTTCAACTAGATGATCTTACCAGAAGCTTCTAAAGTTCTCTAAGCATCAATCTATTTGAATGTCTAGGGACTAGACTCATTCGAGAATTAAATGGACAAAGATATTAGGTTGTTAACCATTGGTAAAGCTGAGCGTTTAAACTCAATGCTTTATGATCTCAAAACTACATTGTATTTTGAATTCACAAGTACTAATTGGTTTGCCATTCGATTTTGATATTCGAAAACAACCATAAAAGTCGCTAAAAGAAACGTACATTTTAAATTGCTCATTTTCTCTCATTTCTGTGAATCGTTCTTGGATTCACTACCAATCGAGGAAATTTACTGTTACCTTTCTAAAAGGATTTACTGCAGTGCAAGATATTTAATTATAAACAATAATTAAAACATACATTGAAGCATGCAAAGTCTAAACATTTATCATGAGTAATAACTTGAAAATTAAAGCAATCATGCAATTTAAACAAGTCATTAGCATTTTATTCGAGTTATGTGTTCCGGCAGGTGTGAATAAAATGATTCCAAGATACTAAAATCCATTGAAGAATTAAGCACATTATGTATTTAGACTCAATTCTAAAATCTTTTAGGTAAGCAAAAGCCTTTTGCTAATAGTCTAGAAACTACTTTTGGTTGATAGGTACGTCTAAGAACTTATTAGGTAAACCTATCGATTTTGCCACGACATAAAAGGACTCCTTACTTATATCGTTGAGTTTCACTAAAACTAACATGTACTCACAATTATTTGTGTACCTTGCCCCTTTAGGACCAATAAGTAACACCTCGATGAGCGAAAACTATTACTAGATTGATGTAAAGGATATCCAAGCAAGTGTTTATTTTGGCATGACACCTTTTAACTCAATTTTTAAGTTTGGAACTTAAGGCTCTTACTATGTTGGTTAGATTTTAAGTGAACTAAAATCCTTAATCATGCAACATAATCAAGCCACAATCTCATGCATAATTAAGACATATTTAAAGCAATAAATAACTTAAAGCATGCATAAAATAAATGTGATCTAGTATGGCCCGACTTCATCTTGAAGCTTCAACTTCAAAGTCCGTCTCGAAAATGGTAACTTCGTCTTGAATTTCACCATGGGAGGCGCCATTTTCTTCAAATAGGATAAGCTATAATTAAACTAATTACAACTATTTGATGGTACGCAGACCATATTTGAATTGAAAAACAATTTGGTGCATTAGACCAATTACATTCAAATTAATGGTGCGCAGACCATATTTTCTATCCTATTTGGGTCATACTAGTCACTCCATAACCTGCAAAACAGTACATATACAATATATACCATTCACCCATTCATTATCATGAATGGCCCACATAGCTGGTTAGTAAAACACGTTATGCATCACATAAATATTTGCAGCAATTAATTAAGGGCACCAATAATCTACCAATTATTCAGTCCTTATTAATTCTAATCAAGTTGTTTAACCTTAAAGGATTTGTAGACCTAATCAAGAGTTTATGACTAAAATGCTCCCACTTAAACCAATAAATTCATATGCTTTACTAATTTTAAACATAAAAATATATTTCTAGTCTAACCGGAAACATACAAATTTAATTAAAATTTAAAGCTCATATAAATTTATAATTGAATCCATTTATTTAATTTATTTTCAGTCGAATTTAAATTAATTCAAGGTTTTTAATTTTAGTAAAATAATTAGAATAAATTAAAATTTATAATAATTATAATATACAAAATTAAAATCCAAGAAAACAATTTAAAATATTAATTTTAAAATTAATTAAAATTACATGAACTGAAAATCTCAAATTAAAATTTAAAACTCGACAATCGTAACATGACGAGCACTTGGGCTTGCGCCCAAGCCCCGTCGTGTGCACGACCTATCGCTGGCCCATGGCTCATCGCAGCAGCAGCCACGCGCAAACGCAGCAAGCCAAGCCACGCTTGCGCGCAGCCTGCTTGCCCGAATGCATCGCAGCAGCTACGATGGGAGCGCTCGCTCGCGCGCAACAAGCCCTCGAGGCCACGCGTGTTGGTGCGAGGAGCAGCGATCGCTGGGCGACCAGCTCTCGCCCTCGCGCGCGCGCGCCTCTGCTCGTGCCACGCCTTCGCCCATCGCCACAGCACAGAGCACACACGCACAGGCTCCCTTGCCTCGTGCGCGCGCCATGCGCTAGGTTGCTCGTTGCATTCGTACCGCACGGGCGACGAGCTCCCTTGCTCGTCGTCGCGTGCCCGCACTATACAACACCCCTTAAGGGTAACACGTAGCTTCCATTGCTTTGTGCGTGCAACATTAATGAGCGTTTTCATAAAAAATTTAAAATTTTTAATTCAAAATTAATGACAAATTAATAAAACATATTAATTTCATAATTTTAGGGCGAAAAATCGAAAATTTATTAATCAATTAATTTCCGATTAACATGGATTCAAATCTAGGTCATAAAAATTAAAAATTTAACATAAATTAAAAAATTTTATGGTGGATTTTAATCATGGATACCTAATTAAATTATTAATTAATCATGAAAATCAAATCACTTCTAAATTATTCGAATTTCAACAAATTAATCATAATTACAAATTAGGTTGTATAATTAACAAGTCTAGGCATTCATAATTGTTAAACATATACAGTAGGTCAATCAAAAACTCAAGATTTATCAACAAGAATTGCAAATACTTAATTTAACATCTTAAATTTACAAACTTTTGCGTTCGAAAAACTAAAACCTCCGAAAAGTCATAGTTAGGCTTCGAATTTGGGAATTCTGGGTTCGGCCGAAAAACAATATTTTTGTCAAAAATTTAGAATGCCTTTTACATGAGGAATTGACACAAAAATCACTCGATTTGGATGAGTAACGAAGAAACTGCCGAAAAACTGCGTACTTATAATTAAATAAACGCAATTTGCAATTAATTATGAAAATTAATCACCCCTTTAATTCTTTGCAAATTTGTAAAATTTAACCATGTTTATGCAATTTAGATTATGAAAATAATAAGAGGCTCGTGATACTACTGTTAGGTTATGATTCATATGACAAAACATAAATCATGCGGAAAAACCATAAAGCCAGGAAAGCATATTATTTACACATAATCATTTAGCATAGTTTAGATGCATACACTTTGTTGCGTGCCCTCCCTAGCTGCGCCCGAACCGAACAAGAACAAGTCTTTAGGACTCCAAGTGTCGTCCCTCCGTAGATAGTCCAGTCCGGATCCGTCTTAAGCTTGACCAACTAGAATCGCCCTTAAGGTAGCTTAGGAATTTCGGCTATAATGGTGCAAGTGTATGGCTAATTTTTCTTCAAAATCTTACCTTTAGAATACTTCAATTGTGTCTATAAATTATGACCCTAGGCTCCTATTTATAGAGGTATGGAAAAAGAATTATAATCCTAATAGGATTTGGATTTATTAATTAGAATCCAACTTGAACTCTAAATAATAAACTTAATCTATTAGGATTAGGATTTAATCATATATCGAATCCTGATAGCTTTAGGATTTGTATAGCACGCACACGAGCATTGCACGAGCACCGCACACTCGCGCAGACCTTGCGGCCCACGCTAAGCGCACAGCGCTCGGCCCATGCTCGCTGCATGTGTCCGTGCGCGCGCCCAAGGCCTTGGCTGGGCCTGGCCTTGCGCTGGGCCTGGTCGAGGCTTGGCGTGTGATGGTGATGCGTGTGGCTTGCTGGGCGATGGCCTGGCTTCGTGCTGGGCCTTCGTCTAGCGAGCCTCGTCCGATGCTAATTCGTACGATACGCTTCCGGTTAAATTCCCGATTCCGGAATTCATTTCCGATACGAACAATATTTAATATTTCCGATTCCGAAATTAATTTCCGTTTCGAACAAATATTTAATATTTCCGTTTCCGGAATTATTTTCCGATTCCGATAACATTTCCGATTCTGACAACATTTCCGTTTCCGGCAATATTTCCGATTCCGGTAATATTTCCATTACCGACAATATTTTCCGACACGTACCATGTTTCCGTTTCCAGCAACATCTACGACTTGGATAAAATTTATATTTCCGATACGATCCATATTTCCGTTTCCGGCAATATCATCGTTTCCGGAGTATTCATTTCTTGCTTGTGACGATCTTAGCTCCCACTGAAACCAAGATCCGTCGATTCTGAATATCCATAGATGGAGTATTTAATGCCATTAAATACTTGATCCGTTTACGTACTATTTGTGTGACCCTACGGGTTCAGTCAAGAGTAAGCTGTGGATTAATATCATTAATTCCACTTGAACTGAAGCGGCCTCTAGCTAGGCATTCAGCTCACTTGATCTCACTGAATTATTAACTTGTTAATTAATACTGAACCGCATTTATTAGACTTAATATTATATGCATACTTGGACCAAGGGCACTATTTCCTTCACATAGGCCCACATACGTCCGTATGTATTAGCCCTAGTAGTTCGCTTGATCTTTCTCCCACCTTTGAGAAAGGTTGCTTTGTCATTTTGCCAAGTAAACAAGATTCGCATTGATCAATCTTCTCTAAGTTGAATGATTCTAGAATTCCTTTTCGTTGAAGTAATTCCATGCGCTTTGTGTTTATATGGCCTAATCGACAATACCACGGAAATGTGAGATCCGAATCACCAGTTTTAGCCTTTTTAGTATTTATGTTATAAATGTGTTTGCTCGTATCTAGCACATATAGACCATTTTCTTGTTGTGTTGAACCATAAAACATTCCATTCAAAGAAAAAGAACAACTATTGTCTTTAAATTGAAAACTAAAACCTTTAGAATCCAAACTTGAAACGAAAATAATGTTTCTGGTGATACTAGGAACATAGTAACAGTTTTCTAGTTCTAAAACAAAACCACTAGGAAAAGATATAAAATAAGATCCTACGGCTAATGCAGCAATCCGTGCTCCATTTCCCACGCGTAGATCCATCTCGCCTTTATCAAGCCTTCTACTTCTCCTTAGTCCCTACGAATTGGAACATAAGTGTGAGCCACAACCAGTATCTAATACCCAAGAAGTAGAATTAGCAAGATTACAATGTATAACATACATACCTGAAGTAGAAGCAACGTTTCCGTTCTTCTCATCTTCCTCTTTCTTCAAGCAATCTCTCTTCCAATGCCCCTTCTTCTTGTAGTAGAAGGATTCATAGTCGGCTGGAGAACGAGTCACCCTCTTCTGTTTACCAGAACTGGTGTCGTTGGACTTAGATGAGGGCGTAGCCTTGCCCTTACCCTTCTTTCCCTTATTCTTGCCTGATTTCTTGAAGTTCTTACCCTTACGCACCATAAGCACATCGTGCTTATTCTCTTGCTTGAGCGTCTTTTCAGCGGTTTTCAGCATACCGTGAAGCTCAGTAAGAGTTTTCTCCATGCTGTTCATGTTGTAATTCAACTTGAACTGATCATATCCACTATGAAGCGAATGGAGAATGATGTCAATATCCATTTCATTTGAGACGTCAGAATCTAGAGCTCTCATATTCTCAAAGAGTCCAATCATTTTAAGAACATGTGGGCTCACTGGTTCTCCTTTCTTGAGCTTAGTCTCAAGGATCAACCTCTGAGTCTCGAATCTTTCAATTCTGGCTTGGTCTTGAAACATGTTCTTCAATTCCGAGATGATTTAGTAAGCATCCGAGTTAATGAACGTTTTCTGAAGTTCAGGACTCATGGATGGAAGCATCACACATTTGACATCCCTGTTGGCCTGGATCCAACGATTAAGGGCAGCTTGAGTTAAGTCCGGCCCGGTGGCCTCCGGTAACTCTTCCTCGAGGACATATTCTTTTTCCTCATGCATTAGAACTATTTGTAAGTTCCTTTGCCAGTCGAGGAAATTGTTGCCATTCAACTTCTCTTTGTCGAGAATTGAACGCACGTTGAAAGTGTTGTTATTGTTTGCGGCCATTGATTACTACATTTGAAAAGAATTCGCAATAAATAACCATTCATAACTTTAATAACTTTGAAATAAAAGCTAACATGCAATCATTAAAGCTATTAAACATTTCATTCATGCAAAAGCAAAACATGGTCCAAAAGAATGAAATAATTCCAAGACCCTAAACATCCTAAATCCTTAAGCAGGTTTGGCATGTCTTAAGTAGTTAAAGATTCTAAGTAAGCAAAACCTATTGCTAGTAATCTCCAAATTACTCTTGGTTAATAAATTAATACCATAATTTATCCCATTGCCACAACATAATGCCATTGTTATTTGAGTTGAAACCACAATCAACGTGCTCCTTTGGGACGCCTTACCACCTAAGTCAACTAAAATAGCACCTCGCTTTGGCGTAAACCTACTACCTTAGATCCTTAGATTTTTGTAAGTGCTTGATTTGGAAGGCAATTTTTAATCTCAATATTTCTTTGGACCTAGTTGTTTCTATGTTGGTTCGATTATTTAGTGAACTTAATCTAATCGATTCATACGAAACAACCTATTCATGCAAAGTATACATACATACATTCAAGCATAATATATATCAAAATGCATAAATAAATGGTGAACTAGTATGGCCCAAAACATCTTGTCTTGAAGCATCCAATCTTCATCACCATCTTGTTAGCTTGGCATCGTCTTGAATCTTCGTTCAATTGCTAACTTAAAGTTCAAAACTTAGAAATACTTGAAAATAATAAATTACATCAAAATTTCCATGGTACGCAGACCATATTTAAAACTTTACATTCAAAGGTAGAACGGTTCGCAGACCGTATTTAACTATCCTAAATGGTCATACTAGTCACTTGGAGTACCTGCATTACATAAAATATACATTCTATGCATTCACCCATTCGTATGCTAAAACGAATGGCCCATATAATTATGCAAGTATTTACGTGAATTAATTAAAATTCACGTTCGCATAAATGCATCCTAAAAGATTAATCAATTTCCAAATTATTAACCCTTAGACTTTATTCTAATTAAAATTGAATTTAATTAAAATAATGCGACCTACGAAAATAATTAAAAATAATTATTTCATTTTAATTTTATTTAGTGGCTCCTACTCAAACCAATAATTATTCCGGATAATTAATTATAAAATATTAAATTAAAACTCGCGTCCCGGCCCAAGTAAATAAAATATTAAATTTAAATATCCCTTTAGCCCAAATTAATGCAAACATGTCAAACCCAACGAAATAAACAAATTTAAGAAAAAAATGTCCAAGTGCATGCTTGGGCTAGGCTTGCGCCCAGCCCATTGCAGCGCTTGTGTGGCCTACGAGGCACACGAGCAATGCTCGCACACCCCGCAGCCTGGCGCGCGCGTCCCCATAGCTCGTCGCTGCACGTCGCAAGGCTTCGTGCCTTGCTTTGCTCGCAGCCCACGCAAGCCAAGGCGTCTGCCTTGCTCGCCCTTTCCTCGCCCAGCGCGCGCGGCACGCAGCTCGCTTGCTGCTGCCCGCATCGCTGCGGCTCGGCACAGGCATGGAAGCCCGCGTGGCTCGTCGAGCCACACGTCCACCCCACCCTTGTGTTCGTGCCTTTGGTTCGTACTACGGACCAACTTAATTAAAAAAAAATTAATTTCACGAACTTTGCATTAATGTTATTTTCTAAAAAAGTTACTATTTTTATTTTCGAAAAACAACGGTTTTTACGATTTAATAAAATTAAAGACAATCCAATTTCGTAAAATATTAAATCAAGGCTAACATTATTCAAATTTTAAGAACGAACGAATCAACCAAAGTTTGAACTTTTAAATAATAAAATCCAAAACTTTAATCGTTCTTTAAACATTTAAATTTTAGATTTTAAATTTGAAGGATGGACTACAGTTTGTTACGCCAGTCAATCTTAGATCTATGATTAATTAGGTTTTTGTTTCCTTGTATTTTTATCCAATGTCAAAAAAAAAAAAAAATAATAATAATAATAATTTAGATTTTAATAATTAGGTTTAAGTGCGATTAAAATTAACGAAACATTCAAAATTTTAATCCAATAATTTTTAAAATTAGCCACTGACCCATGAAATTATATTCCCTTTCCCAATTAACCGAATTATTAGATCTAAATTATTTAAAAAATCAATTAGGGATCTAATTTTTACGAATTGGGGAAAAGCAAAATTAGGGTTTATACTTATCGGAAAAATATGAAATTTTTACCATAGCTCTAGAATATACCCAGCAACATTGTGCCAAAATATCAAGCAATTCCGAGTTGTTTAGGTTGATCTTTTAATTGAATTACTTTCCGACACTTTAATTTTTATTAAAAAATTAACAAAAACGCCCAAAAAACGACACTTTGAGACCTGTTTTTGCAATTCCGTTCTCATGAGTTAATCTTAGAAAATCGTTTTCAATCAGATTAGGGTCAGAAAAGTCGAAAAACCGAATCTTTTAGATTTTAGAACAAGTTACGCAATTAATCCAATAATCCATAAAGAATTCAGAAAACTCAACAAAAATTCTAAAAAATTCGACAGCAGCAAAAACAATTAAATCATGCTAAAACATGCTTTGAATACATAAGGCTCATGATACCACTGTAGGGGAATACAGTTAAACATAATAACATGTGCGGAAACAATCCCCAAAGCCAGGAAACATGTATAAAGCACGGATTAAGCAAACTTACATTCGAAGCGTATTTCCCAAGTAATCTGTCAACGAACACGAACTTAGAACTCCACTTGTCGTTCCTCTACTTGGTTCACCGACACGATCAGATCCGTCTTGATAACCGTAGCTTAGATCCGTCTTGATATCCGTTTTGCTTTTTGGGAAGATCTCACTTTGGAGGCACAGAAAGAATTAGGGTTCTCTAAGTTTCTAGGGTTTGAGAGTTGATTAGTTGTGTGGAAAACATAAGTGTATAGGTTATTAGAATAACCTAGCAACCAATCGGCCAAACCAAAAGGCCATGACCGGCCAACAAGCCCACACGGCAATCGACAAGCAAGCACGCAGCCAGCTGGGCAATGGGCCGCGCGCAGCTGCTGCTGCGTTGTTGCCTTTGGCCCGCGCGCACACGCAGCCGCTTGGCTTTGGGCCAGCGCTGCTATGCTATGTTGCTGCGCACCATGCGCCCATGGGCCTCGAATTCTTCGTGCATTCGGCTCGTGGGCTGCTCTCCGTATTGCGCCTAAAATTGTCTTTCGATAATTTATTTATCATGTCGCACTTGACGATCCAACGTCGTACGATACGATTATTCGTTTCGCCTAGCTTACGAATATACGCAACACGATATACGATTCCGATGCAAGGTCGTATCGTATAATACGTTTTCCAAAACTAATTCCCGAAAAGCTATTAAATGAATTTCCGATTCATTTAATCTGGTGATCTGTTACGTGCCATTGGTGTGACCTTGTAGGTTCAGTCAAGAGTAAGTTGTGAGGTTAATATTCATTAGAACCCACTGATCGGAAGCATTGCTCCAGCTAGCTGTTCCGATAACATCTTACTGAATTAATTGTTCGCAATTAATCTGAATCTTGGTATTAGACTTAATGCACCTTGGGTGGAGGACATATTTCCTTCAGTCTCCCACTTGTCATTCAGACAAGTGTGCATTCACATTCCTTTGTCACTTAGTGTTACTTACTGAACATAAGGTAAGATCCAAGCCATCCTTATTAGGTCCAGAAGTGTTTCTCGGATTACATAGCTCAGCTGTTAAACTTTTACAGAAGGTTAAGCCTTAACCATTATGAGCACGGCCATGCATTTTACAGTATCTAACTCTCCGAGAGGCCTTGTTACACAACAACACCATGTCCTATCAAAGATAGGAGGACAATCCATTCTTGCAATCTATGAACACTCACTTTGATTCATAGTACACCCAATAACTGCTTTTATAGCCTCCTTTTACGGTGCGATGTTTAGCTAGCATCAAAGCAAAATCTAGGATACTTTGGGTTAACAATCCATCCTAAGTTGAGATTTTTTAGCTTTGACTTCGTGTCGGGCGCACTTATTTTTAAGTAGTCGTTTGGCGTTCGGACCTCATGTGCTCAAATTCTATTTCAATATTGCAATTTCCATTCCGCAATTTCAATTATGCACCTTTCAATTCCGCACCTTTCAATTCCGCACCTTTCAATTCCGCAATTTCAATTCTGCACCTTTCAATATTGCAATTTCAATTCCGCATTTCAATTCCGCACTTTCAATTCCGCAACTTTACTTGCCTAGTCCTTCTAGGCAACGTGGTCCTACTCCCTAGTCCATTTCTAGGGGTCTTGTACTTTACTAATTCCGCACTTATTTTCAATTGTGATGTTGCTTTACTTGTTTATCGCTTTCATCACCTCACATGCTAAATTCAACAAAATACAAGGTTACACCACGCTTAACAAATATAATTTCTTGGACAAACCGTTCTTAGGTTCCCTTAAATTAACTTTAAAGAAAAATGACCACCATAAAAAGTAGAAATTCTATTTGTTCTAAATTCAAACCCACATAGTCTAAACTAGGGTATTTTCGAAAATGTTGTGTCACGCACTTGAATTATTTCTAAAGCTCGCGGAATAAGCATCTCGTTCCCTTGCCCGGATCTCAACCATCTGTTTCGAAGATTCAAATCCTTATCCTAATAAAGTCATTTTCGGTCTTTCCAAACGAGACCCTAAACAATGTTTGGTAGCGACTCCTACAAAGTACAAAAATACAAAGGTTTCTAAAAACCGCCCCGTAGGAAGGAGTAAGAAAAAAACCTTCCTACAATTCTGGCGACTTCACTAGGGAGTTCCTGATTTCAACTTCGAAAATACGAGCATACTTTGAGCATCAAGCCACTGATCTGCTTAAGTACTGGATGCCAGCACTGGCGCCAGGCGCAGCCACCTGCGCCAAATGCCACTGCCTGCATCCAGGACAGTGGCTCACAGTGGCTTGTTGCCCATGTTGCTCGAGTTTTCAAGTGAAAGTCAGTCTAATTCTGTACTTTGAAGGACGCCCCCAAACCTTGAGAACGAATGTCGAAAAACGAGCTTTTCAAATACAATATTCAAGTGCGATTTCAATTTTCAATTTCTAGGCATTTCATGCATTTTTCGAAAACCATATTTGTGCAAAACGAATTTCTACCTTGCCCAAACGGATGTGTTCTACATTCGGGCTAGCCCCGAGGGCAACGAAATGGTGACTCTCCATACGGTTCCTGACCAAAGTGTGTGACCATTTTTGCGCCTACCGAAACTTGGCATTTGCTTGACATTCCCGATGTCAAGTATGGAGGTTGTATGCCGACACACACGTCCCTTAGGTGGATGTGCAAGTTGTCGCCGGATCCGCCTCTTAGTCGAGTACCTTTTGACACCCAAAGCCGACCACTTACATCATACAAAACTTAGACGACTTTAGGTTGAGAACTTTTCATGTCGCATTCATATCCATGTTAGTGTGACAACGTGCCACTTGTGCATTGTGTGGGCGTCTTTGCAAGCGTGAATGACTAACCTCGAGTTCTAGCTTTGCCAAAACCAATTAGCCTCCAACTAGGAAACCAAACCCCTAGGAGCATCATTCAAACTTCATGCATCAAAAATCGCCGATTTAAGGTCTTTTAGGAGTGCCACTCTATTCGATTCAAAACCCTCAAACACGCCTCACGCACAAATGCCAATTTCAAAATTCAAATCCAACGGTGTCATAATGTCGGATTCTCTAGTCCAAATTTCAAGTTTCAAATTCAAATCCAAATCCAACGGCGACATAATGCCGAATTTTCCAATTCAAATTTCCAAGTTTCAAATTCAAATCCGAATCCAACGGCGACATAATGCCGGATTTTCCAATTAAAATTTCCAAGTTTCAAATTCAAATCCAAATCCAACGGCAACATAGTGCCGGATTTTCCAATTCAAATTTCCAAGTTTCAAATTCAAGTCCAAATCCAATGGCGACATAATGCCGGATTTTCCAATTCAAAATTCCAAGTTTCAAATTCAAGTCCAAATCCAACGGCGTCATAATGCCGGATTTTCTAATTCAAATTTCGAATTTCAAATTCAAAGTTCAAATCCAACGGCGTCATGCCGGATTTTCTAGTCTAAACTTTCAAGTCTTCAAACCTCAAATCACCAATTCCAATCTCAAAACCTCAAATTCAAATGTTAAAATTCATGTCGTCGTAATGCCGACTTTTCCATTCCATATTCCAAACCTCAAGTTCAAAATTCCTATATTTAATCTTTCAAATATCAAGTCCCATATTCGAAACTTTCCAATTCCAAATCCATGATGGCGTAATGTCGGATTTTCCTTATTCAATTTCAAAATTCCATGATCAAACACTTCAAAATTCCAAGTCCACGGCGGCATGATACCGGACTTTCCAAATTTCCAATCCAATTCCAAATTCACGATGGCTCGATGCCGGAATATTCGAATTCAAACATCTCATGTTCTATACAAAAGTGCCTCTTTCCCATTTCAATGTTCAAACTTCGAATCAAATTCAAACTTCAAACTCATCTTCAAGCTACAAAAAGTCCTTGCCTTCCGTTGCTCCCAAATACAAATTCGAAAATATTTCCAATGGGTTGAAAATCCCTTGAAATAGTACAAACTCAAACTATCATGGGTTGAAACTCCCCTAAAATAATACAAATTCGATCCCTCAAAACACTTCCAATGGGTTGAAAATCCCCTGAAATAGTACAAATCCAATTTCCTCATTCTATGATGGGTTGAAAATCCCTTGAAATAATACAAGTCCAAATTCGAATGGGTTGAAATCCCCCTAAAATACTTCAACGGGTTAAAATCCCCCTAAAATACTTCGAAATTCAACGGGTTGAAACTCCCCAGAAATAATACAAGTTCAAAATTCTATTCGATGGGTTGAAATTCCCCTAAAATACTCCAAGATCCAATGGGTTGAAACTCCCCTGAAATATTGACGGGTTGAAATTCCCTTGAAACAATACAAAATCAATTCCCTTTCAATAGGGTTGAAACTCCCTCAAAATAATACAATGTCCAATCTCCTAAAAACATTTCCCATGGGTTGAAAGTCCCTTGAAGCAATACAAGTCCAATTTTCAAATTCCAATGGGTTGAAATAGTACAAGTCCCAATAAGTCAAAATCTTCCTTTTCAATACTTCCAGCCCTAGTACAAGGAGTTAACTTCCACAAAAGAATGAAGGCTCCTTTCAAATACTTCCAACGGGTTGCAAATCCCGAATACAAAATACAAAATCCCAAATCCCGAGTCTTCAGAGTGGCACTTAGAGTCAAGTCTAGGTCTCATTCATTAAATGCATAACATATCATGTGTCGGGAAGTCCAAGTTCTAAAAATTCAAAGTCGTGTGCTAAATAGGTGCTCGGACTCATTCTCTCAAAATCCGGTACAAGATGACTTCACTAGCAGCGGCTGTAGCAGAGCTCGATGAACGTGTTGAGGAAGCTGAGGCTCGCATAAGGGCTCTCGAAGATAATCAAGAAACTCTCTTCCATGCTGTAGGTCCTTTTGAGGTAGAAGAGGTCTTTCATAACCAAATGCCTATGCCACCCCTCGTGCAACCAAGTGAAGGTTCCGAATCTGGGTTTATTACTGGATTGCCTCAAGAAGACATTTGTGGGATATGGGCCAGCGATGATGAAGACACATATCAGGACCCTCCTATTGAGAACATCTCTGAAGATGAATGCCGAGAAATTGTTAGCGGCGATTGGTACTTGGACCCTAAGGCAGAAAACAATGTTCAGGTCATGACCAGATCCGGTCGAATTCAAGAGCCAGTCAATAGAACGACACCGGCAGCTAATTAACATCCCTCTACCCGTTGAGGAGAATCCTTTGATCAAGCAATTGAAGCGCACAAAGGCATAGGTTAATATTTGGCAACTCATGGCTTCCTCTGTGGAACATCGCACTGCTCTATTCAATGCTCTTGTCAAGTTGAATGTCACCCTAGAAGTCACTCCTGATGAGTTGGTCGGGTTACTTACAAATCTGGAAGAAGGAATTACCTTTACAAATGAAGACCTCCCACCTGAGGGGGCAAGCCATCACAAGGCTCTCTATTTAACTGTTGAATACAAAGACAAAATCATCCCCATGACTCTAGTTGACAATGGGTCAGCCATCAATATATGTCCTCTTCGCACTGCTGAAAATTTGGGTTTTACCCCTAGTGAATTTTCTAGTTCCTCCCAAGGTCTTCGCGCCTATGACGACACTCGTCGGGAAGCAATAGGAACTCTCACCCTTCTACTCCGCACAGGCCCAATCGAGCGTAACGTGAGCTTTCAAGTGCTCAATATCAAAGCAAGTTTCAATCTCCTTTTGGGGAGACCTTGGATCCATGACCTCAAGGATGTGCCATCCTCACTCCATCAGAAAGTCCGAATGGAGGTCCAAGGAAATGTCATTACTCTAAATGCATCTCATCCAAGAACCAAGATAGCCGACAAGGCTCTGATACTAATAGAACATGATAACAATGATGAATACCTTTGGGGGTTCAGTGCTGAAGTTGGAGCCATTGAGTCCAAAATGAATCCCATACCAAGGCGCATGATGATTAAACAGGGGCGCTTCTTGGGTACTACTTTATCGCCGCCTACTGAGTCTCCTTTCAAAGCCCATGGACAAACTGATTGTTGTGGTCTGGGATACAAGCCAACAAAGCACGATGATAAACAGCAAAAGGCTAAGCTAAGAGCCTGTCGCGCCGGTAATGATCAATTCAAGATACCTCCACATCAACATACACTCAATGGGAAATTCATAAAAGAAGGAGAGGATGACTTGTACTTTGACTTTCCAGAACCTTTCTACGACGCCTCAAAAGAGGTCCTCTACCCTGGGTTCAAAATCTTTCAAGACTGTCATTTCCTCGAGGATGCTCCTCCGATACAAGACAAGGCCACCCTTGAATTTGATTCATCAGCTTTTGGTCTCCTATTTCGCCAAGAAACAACACCGATCATTCCTGAAGATACTATGGTCCAAATGATCACTCAAATCGAAGATTTTGACCCATCTAAGCTGATTACTCCGAGTGAGAAGATGGTCAATGGCTGGAGAAAGTCCCTCAAGATATCTGCTCCAAATGGCAAAATGTTCAAGATTACTGTGTGCGAAGGATCTATGATGAGCGAGTCCGAGTCAGAGGATGAGTCTGGATCTGAGTCTAGTAACGAGTCTAAGAGTCCAGGGCTAGAGTCTTGCATCAATCAAGAGCCTCTAAAGGCCCAGCTTCAAGTCAAAAATGTCGATGTAATGATTGATGATTTCAATAACACTTCAATTTCTTCTTACTCTTCAAGTCCAAATTCAAAACACACTTCTAATCCAAACAACTTTGCTTCACAAGAAACTGAACTTGAAATACTAAAAGCTATTGAAAATCATGAAAACAGGACGCCCATAATTGAGGAAACAGAAAAAGTTAACCTTTCTAACAACAGTGATTCAAAACTAGTTCAGATTGGCTTAACTCTATCTCAAGCAGATGATCTTATCAAGCTACTTTCAAAGTACATAGACGTCTTCGCATGGTCCTATCATGATATGCCAGGGGTTGATCCAAGCATCTGTCAGCAAACAATTCCCCTCATTCCAGGTTCAAAACCCATCAAGCAGAAACTCCGTCGCATGAAACCGGACGTTTCCCTCAAAATTCAAGAAGAGGTCTCTAAGCAGCTAGAGGCCGGGTTTATTCGAGAAGCCAAATATGTGGAATGGATTGAAAATGTCGTCCCAGCTCTAAAGAAAGATGGAAAAGTACTAATGTGTGTGGATTACAGAGATCTTAACAGGGCCAGCCCTAAAGACCGCTTTCCATTGCCTCACGTTGACATCCTAGTCGACAACACCGCAAATCATGCCTTACTCTCTTTTATGGACGGGTATGCAGGCTACAATCAGATTCCCATGGAAGAGGAAGACATGGAGAAAACAACCTTCATCACTCAGTGGGGTACATATTGCTATACAGTCATGCCGTTCGGACTAAAGAACGCGGGGGCAACCTATCAAAGAACAGCCACAGGTATCATGAGCGATATGATTCATAGGGAGATTGAAGTATATGTCAGGTCCAAAGAGCAACATGAGCATACCTCAGTACTCCGAAAGTTCTTCGACAGGCTCATGCAATACAATATGAGGCTCAATCCTCATAAATGTGCGTTCGGGGTGACGTCAGGCAAGTTACTCGGATATGTCATCAGCTCTCGTGGCATTGAGGCTGATCCTTCGAAAATAAAGGTCATTCAAGGGATGAAGCCGCCAACCAATGAAAAGGAGATTCGGGGGTTTCTCGACAAACTGCAATACATCAGTAGGTTCATTTCAAAGCTCACTATGACTTGTGAACCGGTATTTCGAAATCTCCGCAAAAGCGAACCCAAGGTCTGGGACGAGGATTTCCAGCATGCATTCAATACTATCAAAGACTATCTTTCCAATCCACCAGTACTAAATCCAGTCATGCTAGGGATTCCCCTCAGGCTTTATCTTACGACAACAGAGTCAGCGGTTGAGGCCATGCTCGCCCAAGAGGTTGAAGGCAAAAAATGCCGTATACTACATCAGTAAAAAGTTAATCGAGTACGAGACCAGATACACTCAGCTCGAGAAACTCAGCATCGCCTTGGTTTGGGCCACAAAGAAACTACGGCACTACATGCTCTCCCATACAATGCATGTAATCGGCAAAGCAGATCCTCTCAAGTACTTGTTCGAAAAACCAGCTCTCAACGGACGATTATCCAGATGGTTGGTCGTGCTAGCAGAATTCGATCTCAAATACACCCCGCAAAAGTCTATCAAGGGTTCAGCAGTCTCAGACTTCCTAGCCGACTGCCCTGTCGAGGCAGAAAAGGAGGATTATGACTTACCCGACGAGAAAATCTTAATGACCAGTGATGACAGTTGGTCGATGCACTTTGACGGTGCTTCAAATCAGGACGGATGTGGAGTTGGAGTAATTCTAGTAGCCCGGGACGGCACCCACATTCTGATATCAACAAAACTGCAATTCCACGTCACAAACAATGCGGCAGAATATGAAGCATGCATTATGGGCCTGGAAGCCGCCTTAGCATTGGGTGTCCAGAAACTTCGAGTCTACGAGGATTCCTCCCTAATCATCAATAAAATTTCCGGAAAATGGAAAGTAAGGAGCGAGAGCTTGGCTCCATACCAATCCTATCTTGAGAAGCTGTCTGAGTAGGTAGAAGAGCTTCGCTATATATACCTCCCGAGAGAGGAGAATCAATTTGCTGATGCACTGGCAAAGCTGGCCTCAATGATCAACATTCCAAACGGCAAGGCTGAAATGCCACTTACAATTGAAACACGTCAAGAAGCAGCATATGTCCATGCTATTGACGACATTGAGCCTGACAGAGAGGAACCTTGGTTTACAGACATTCAAAGGTATCTGCAACATTCTGAATATCCCCCGCACTTTTCAAGCAAGCATCAAAGGGATTTACGACTACAATCATCCAGTTTCGTCATGGAAGGCGGCGTTCTATACAAGAGATCCCCTAGAGGCCTTAATCTCCGATGTGTTGACAAACACGAAGCTCAAACAGTCATGGACACCGTACATGTCGGAGTCTGTGGCACCCACATGAATGGGAAGATGTTGGCCCTCAAAGTCATCAGGGCTCGATATTACTGGACTACCCTCGAACGGGGTTGCCACTTCTATGTCAAGAAATGTCCTACCTGCCAGAAATGTGCAAATCTAAAGCACATTCCCCTATCCTTGCTTTATTCTCAGTCATCACCATGGCCATTCTCAGCTTGGGGTATCGACGTCATTGGCAAGATCACTCCGACAGGCACCGGGGGTCATGAGTTCATACTGGTGGCCATCGAGTATTTCACCAAATGGGTCGAAGCCAGATCATTCAAAGTGTTGGGTTCCAAGCAAGTGGCCCAGTTCATACAAGAAAACATCATATGCAGATACGGAGTTCCTCACGAGTTCATCAGTGACCAGGGAACCCATTTTCAAGGACAGTGTGAAGATCTATTTACCGAGTACAAAATTCAACATCACCGTTCTTCACCTTATCGCCCGCAAACTAATGGGGCAGTCGAAGCAGCCAACAAGAATGTCTAGACCATCATCATGAAAATGACAACCAATTACAAAGACTGGCCCCAGAAGCTGCACTTCGCATTGTGGGGGTATCGAACTTCAATTCGCACTTCAACTGGTGCAACCCCATTCTCATTGGTCTATGGAATGGAGGCCGTACAACCTATCGAGCTGGAGATACCTTCTCTAAGGATAGTTCTCGAAAGAAAAATCCCAGAAGCTGCATGGGTACAAGCAAGATATGACGAGCTAATCATGGTCGATGAGCGTTGACTTCAAGCCGCTCACCATGTACAAGTCTATCAGCGCTGAGTGGCCAGACATTTCAACAAAAGGGTCAGAACCCAAAACATCAAGGAAGGTGAGCTTGTCCCGAAAGCCCTTCCCAAGAGCATCATGGACCCAAGGGGAAAATTCAAACCCAACTGGGCAGGCCCATACATTGTCAAGAAAATCCTCTCTGGGGGAGCAGTCGAGTTAACAGATGTCGACGGAATAGAATTCCGATCCCTTACAAACCTCGATCAACTCAACAAGTTCTATGTCTAAGTTCAATGTTCAAATTCAAAATCCAATTCAAAAAGTCCTGTAAGGGTTAGAACTACGTCTGGCCTGATTCCTTAACGGGACACATAGGCAACCTCATTCCGAGGCCCGGCCACTTTAATACAAAAAAATATTCAAAATTTCCTCAATTAAGGGCATCCTAAAAATCAAACTCAAAATTCAAAATTTAATTGTTGTTGTCTTTATTCCAAATGTGCCAATTCAAAGCAAAGCATATTCAAGCGGAATTTAACACAAATAACTCTTTGTTTGGCTCTAAGGCCTTCAAAGCTAATTCGAATACAAGGTTAGGATCAAGTGAAGCAAAGTTCAAAAGCCTTTTCACTTCCTAAAACACATTTTCTAAACACACCTTCCAAACACATTCTTCAAACACAATTCCTACTAATACAACTTCAGACACATTTAGCCTACGAAGATCTAGGGTCGGGCGACTATGCTCTTGAGTCTTGGAACCTTGAGTACTATCCCCTGGATCTTCCCGCAATCGATCATCAATCTTCCCCTTGCCCAAGCGGCGGGAGAAGGAACTTGCTAGCTTTCCAAGGCGGGAGGATGACGAACCTCCTTTGGACTCAGATCAGTCAAGCACCGGATGGGCCTCACTCCCGTCACTTTCCTCATAATCAGTTGATGTAGGGCGTCTAGTCCTAGAGCCTCGCACTCTAGCTGGCCCGGAGAGAGAAATGTCCCTCTGGCTTGGGCCTTTCACCCATATAATGTACCCCGCAGACAGAGTAACTGGCTCAGGTGGGTATTGAACACTCAAGAATGGCTTGGAGACCCAGTACCGCCTCCAAACTTCAAGTCGATTTGCATTCAGCGCAACAGGTTTAGGGTTCTCTTCAGTACAATCCGGGACTTCTTGTTTCCAACCATACTGTCTCATCACTCTAAATGGCGAGTAGAAGACCAACATCGTGAGGCTTGGCACCCTCAAAGCAGTAGAACCTGGGGCATGTCTCATAGCAGCAATTCCCAACCAAGGAACTACCCACCTTATACAAGATTCAACACCAGAGTATGCGCAGCGCCACTCATCCAATGAAAGCCGGCCATACACCATGCGCCGCACAATGAACCCCTTTCTATTATAGCTTTCCATGTTCTCCGGTAGTGCCACCAGCATGAGCCTCTCCATAGGCCAGACCTCGGGGAGTATACAAAAAAGCACTTCAAAATTCAACATTCAAAATACAAGTACAAATTCAATATACAAGAAGGCTCCAGATCCTTACTTGGAGTAATACCGGGCTTCCCGACGGCAAAGTAGAGGGGTCCGACTTCAACATATCAAGGCCCAACAATGTTTCGCCAATCACGAGCGGCATTGGGTCCCGACCACTAGCAAAATGCTCTACAATATCTATTAGGGAGGCATCACCATTGCCAAACCCCTGTTTCGAAAAGAGGAAGCGAGCAAAGATACAAAAACTCAAGGCCCTCAAGCGGAAAGCCTTGGGAACATCAAGCCCAGCAAAATAGTTGACAAGGAGGGACAAATCCACCCCTCTGCCATATACAACAGCACTCAAAAGTGGGGGCTTCAAGCCCAAACATCTTTCAAAACCCAAGAAAAAGTGTTCTTCAACACTAGGAATGCATGGCTCCGGCATAATGGGCCACCCCAATATGGCACTAAACTCTTCAGGGAGGGGACATACCTCATTATTTCCAAAGCGGAAGACATGATGATTCAGATCCCAAGCCTCCAGAGCAGCAAGAATGAAGTGCACATCAAGCTTTACAAACCGGAAGGAGGTGAGCACCCCAAGATGCATGCCATCGAGCTCCCTTTTCTCCATCTTGCCTTACGAACCAACCCAAGAGTTCAAGGCATTTTCAAAAGACATGGCCAATTTCTTTCTTTTCCTGAGGAAGCAGTATACAAAGAAAAGCAGGGAAGGATTGATGCAAAGAATGATCCGAAACACTCCCTATTTATACAAGATTCAGCTCTCATCACAACACACTGGCGCCAGGCGCCGAGACCTGCGCCAAGCGCAGGGGCCTGCAACGAAGAACAAGGCCACCGTCCCCTTTATGGTTCCGAGTACGCACTCTTTAGTGCTTCAGACAGCAGAGTACAACCTCAATTATTCAAGATTCCAAAGACGCAAATCGCGCAATTTCAAGCAGTCCGAGTCAGCACCTCGGACCGATTTCGGGTCAATCTGTCCAAAATTCAAGAATTCTAGTCCTAGATCGGCGTCCTAAGTCGAGTCTGCATACGCATAAGCAAAAGTTGAATATACTTTGACTTGCGCTTTTTCTAACCAAAAAACCTCAGTCAAAGTGGGGGCTTATAGTGGGTATATACAGCAGAAAAAGTGGGCAAATTTTTTCAATTTTGCATGCATGCATATAGCTACAAATTTCAAAAGCACACACAACGCATACAAAGTTCAACTTTCAACCATGAAAAATTCAAATTTTCAACCATACAAGATTCAAAAATTCCAAACCTTGCAAATTTCAAGTACAAAACCATCAAAAATTCCAAGCCATACAAAAATCCAACCATACAAATCCATACAAATCAAATACAACCTATATAAAACCCAACCAAGGCAAGCTGGAACTCGCTACCATGCAGGGTCAGCCCGAGTCATCACCAGCCGTAATGTCAACCACAGGTTCCTTGCCTCTGTTTCGCCTCGTGTAACGCTCCAGATCTCGATCCAGCTCTGTCCCAGGGGTACCAGGATCCTGCTCCGAGATACGAAGAGTACCGGGAGAAGGATAAACTCCCTGCTGAGGGGAAGGGTACTGATAAGGCGGCGGCATCGCCATGAACTGGTGCGGTGCCCCAAACATCTGGGCCTGACGCATCCTCTCCATCTCCGGCCAGTAAGCCCAAGCATCCACACCCCAAGGCTGAGGACCGCTCCCTCTGAAGTAGTAACCAGGAGGAGGAACAAAAGGCCTCGAACTGCTCGCACCCCCAAAGGAATGCCTGGTGGGATCAGCATATACAAAAGGGGCAGCTCTCCTATCAGCATCAGAATGTCTCTGATAAGTACCAGCACCGGACCCCTGTCCCAGGTCCAATCTCGGTCCTTCCTGCCCCAAAGAAGTCTCCACCTGGGGCTCCCTATCAACGGAACCTTTGCGGCCTCGACGACGCTCCTATACAAAATACAAATTCAAGAATCAGACATCCAAGTTTGAATTTCTAGAGTACAAAACCTCACAGTTAATGAAAGCACCTATTTGTCCCAGCCCGAAAGCTTCTGGGTCAGCTTGGCACAATGCCTCTTCAAAGAATCAATCAGAAGCATCCAGCGACGTACTCTCACCCGAGGCGCCTGCATACGAAACTCAAGATCAATTTCCAGATACAAGATTACAATCAATTTCAAGAAAATGCAACAGTACTTACAGCTGCATAATGCTCCGGTACAGCATCATACGACCTCCGGTGCGGAGGAGAAGCTACAGGGACGGTCACCTCCACCTGCTCTCCATCCGAGTTCTCATAGCGGATAACCCTATCAGCATAGGGAATGTCCCCGGGGTCGACCTCCTCCTCCTAAAAACGTTCATACAATGATTCAATGATACAAGAATATAAGAATACAAGAATACAAGTGTACGAGAATTCAAGAATATAAGTTCAAAGGCTCACCGGCAGTACGAAGCGTACTAGTGGAGCAAGCCTCTTCAAGAGATCCTCATAGAAACCCCTCCTATCTAGAAAGTTCCTCCAGGGGAGACAAACAGCATCACCCCTAGCACTCAATAGAGCCGGGCGAGTTCCTCATCTGGCGCCAACATGGACTCCGGTGGGTCCTTAGGGACAAGTCTGTTCCCCGTGCTATGCTGAAGGGACACTCGCTCCCCCAGATACCACACATGGCGATACACCCCCGGGAGCAAGACCCGCCGCCCGGACAAGAAGTGGGCACGAGCAGCCGGGGTAGGTATAGGCGCGTCAGGAAAAGGACGCCAAATCACCTACAGAGAAGACAACTCATGCAACTATGCAAGTGCAAATACAAAGAGACAAAACAGTACAAAAGGTTTACCTCATCAGCAGGTAGAACTCTCTAAGCTCTGCGGGAGGCCGCCAGAGGCACCCTCCTGGGCACCACTCCTATCCAAGAGGCAGCATACGGGTAAGCCGCATCTCGAGTGCGAACCGGCGCCAAAGTCGGGAAGTGCTCGTACATCCAAATCTTTCAAAAACAAGCAAAGCATCAGTCAAGTTCAAGGTTCAAACATACAAGTAAAAGATACAAAGTACAAGGAGTCTCAAATACCTCCAGCACACTCCACAAGGCAGCAATACTGGGCTCACTCTCCGGCGCAGTTCGGGAGGCCCACTTCATCTCTTACAAGAGGTGGCTATATGACAGACCACCCCAGCTGTAGCTCGAAACAGCCCTCAAATCCTGCAAAGTTGTCAGGAAGCTAATATGCACCCGGCTGTTCCTGCTCGGGGCCATCACCCTACTCATCAAAGCCAAGAGGAAGAGCCTAACCCTCGGCTCTGCAGATACACCCACACTACGGATTGCAGCCATGATGTAATACCCCATATTTTTAGGCATTTTATTTGTAACACCCAAATAATTCCTTGCTTTTATAAAACCATTTTCCAACTTAAAATAAAGGAATTACTAAAGCATTACCGCCACCGTGATAACGGTTAAGGCTATTACCAGAATTACGCAGCGGAATTAAATGTCAACTAACTTTTAAAAAACATAATTAATGAAATATTGAGGCCTCCTACAATTTGGAACCATAATGGCCCAAAACCCGAAGTGTAAATAATTCAAACGTTTCAAACATAATTAAAGTAAAGTTAAATAGTTCAAAATACGAAAACATGCAACTCTCTCGATCATCCCAAGCCACATGATTCCGATCTACCAACCTGCTATTTTATTCTACTCCCCATCAATGCAAGTGCAAATGATAGATCATAATAGGGTCATTAAGGCAAAGGCCATGACCAAAACACACAAAGCACGTAGTCAGCAAAAGCTGAGTACTTACAAGCATAGAGTGAATGAAACTAAAACATGCATCACTCACTAAGTACTAATCAACATGCTAAAGCCATATAATAATTAACAACCAATCATGAATACAAGACTCGACACTTGACTCGACTCTTGACTCACAATTTAATTGGAACAAGCTTCGAACGGCCCAAAAGAATATCCACAAAGGGAAAAGGTGATGGGAGCCAACCATACACCAAATAATAAATAATAAAATCGGGCCATACCGAGTGTCGGGCCATACCGACGGAATTCCTACGCATAATATAAATGAAACAACGTCTTGTATCATTAGTAGGAGTACGAGCTTTCCGGCAAGACTCCCCCCATTGTTCATACTCAAGGTATATACGTTCCAAGAGTTTTGAAGCTTGTTCTGGTTGCACTTTACGTTTATTAATATTTTATTAAAGGCGAACTCAAGACTCGACAATGTACACACATACAATTAATAAACAACAACCATAACAATCTTATTTTAATACTTTAAGACTTGTGATCAACCAAGCAAGACACTTGTGATATTACTACCGTGTTCCTCCTCACCAAAGTGAGACTCCACATCATGCACATTAACATGAGGGTTGTGCCCTTACATGACAAATCCTAATTCATTTCATACATAATATTCCCAACTAAACCCTACATGTGCGGTGGCTTACGTGAGCTAACCCTTCACATGTGGTAAAATAATTAGTACAACGAGGTACGAATAATTGGCTCAATGTATGCTAGACATCCCGTACAATAGCATACAAATAAATAATCCATCCCTTGCATGTGAAATAAACCATACATGCATAAATATTGAACAACATGATTGACAATGAAATCCATACTCATAATAATTCCAACATGCTTGTTCAACAATTAATCCAATAAATCCAACATCACAAATCACATGCTCGTTCACCAAAATAAACATGATTCCACATAATGTAATTCACATCATCAACAATCATGTAATGTCATTGACAAAAAGGTGTGGTCGCCCTAGACTTGTACGTACCTTGAATAACTAAGCGTAGGGGCCACTTTGCAATAACGAGCACTCAACTAGAAATCACCTCCTATCATCAAAATAATGAAACTTAAATTATTTCCATGTTCATTAAATTTCCAGCAACTTTATAAAATTTAAAACCTCCTTTAAACTTTGGAATTCAATCGTTTTTCAATAATAAAAACGTCTCAATTTGCAAAATCAATCCCTAGTACGAAAACATACTTTTTCCGCCTTTAAAATCAATAAAAATCGATACTTTAAACCTGTATTCAAATCTGAAAATATAATTGATTATCATAATTAAAATCATCACCTAATTATGCTAATCAATTGACTCATTAGGTCTAGGTTAAAACTCTAACTTGAAAATCCCAATAACACTAGTTTATTATCATAAAAATCAATGCTTTATTCAATAAACAAATCTGAAAATTCATCCTTTAATAATTAAAACAAACCTAATGAATCACAACACGAAAATCCTCAAACCACGGTATTCATAACCGGTTCCCAGCATTTTAATTACTCAAAACAATATTAATATAATAATTTAAAATACCGAATTTAAATAGAATAGGTAAGGAAGAAGAGAATTATACCAATCCGGCCTATAGCACGGAACAATCAGGAATTAATGTGATTGGGCGAAAATAGATTGGAAAACGAACACGAACAACACACACACACACACACACACACACACACGTCCGTGTGTGTGCGCGCAGCAAGGGGCAACGAGCAGCAACAGGCGCGAGCGAGAGGGGGCGCGCGCGCGCTGGGCGCGAAGGAGAGAGTGAGAGTGTGGGTGCAGCGCTGTGCGCGAGGGCACGAGCGAGAGAGAGCGAGGGTGTGGGTGTGCGATGCACACGAAGCAACAACACAGCAGCACAACACCAGCAGCTATGCGCGCTGGCTGGGCGGGCTGCGAGAGAAAAGGGAGGGCGAGAGTGTGTGTGGGCGAGAGGCGGGCACGAGGCTGTGCGAGCGTGCGGGTGCAGCACGAGGGCACGAGGCCTTGAGGGCGTGTGGGTGCCGAGCAAAGAGAGAGGAGATGAGAGATGGAGTGAGGGGCAAGAGAAATAAAAGATGATTTATGAATTTTAGGGGCTCATTTAATGATGGGGGAGTCCTATTTATAGGCTCCCTAATCCCTTGATGGGCTAGGCTTAGGGGATTTGAGTTGGGCTTAGGAAATAAATAATTTGGGCTAGCTTAGGATTTAAATTAAACTCTTTTGATTGGGCTCGTTTAGTAAAACGAATTGGACTTTTTATTTAAAACCCGAAGCTTTAAAAATCATTTGCAACTCATTTAATTTCCCGACTCAAGAATTAAACTCGTTTCGTAATTAATTAAAATAATAAATATTCTAATTAATTAAAATACATTAAATAAAATGCATTTAAATATTATTAAAATGTTAATAAATCGTAAAATGCTTTATAAATATAATAAAATATACTTATAAATATTATAAAAATACGAGGTATTACATTATTAATCATTTTATGCATTTTTTTTAATATATAATTGATATTAAATTATTTTGGAGGGAAAAATATTCAAATATTTTGGAGGGAAAATATTCAAATGTCTTAGAGGGAATATTATTTTCAAAAATGAATTTAAATTATATTTTTCGGATTTTATTAATTCCTAATCCTATTAGGAATGAATTTTGGAGAAAAAGAGTTTTAATCAACTTAAAATTATTTTATAAATCCGAAAATTATGTTTAGTATTTTATAAAATCATTTTTATATTATATGATATTTATGAGAATATATTTCGGAATTATTTTGGAAAAAAAAGATAATTCTATTTAAAATTGGATTTAAAGAGTTTTACCAATTCAAAATTCCCTAAGAATCCTAATTCTTTGAGATAAATTCTGCAAAATTCAGGATAAATCTTAATTAATTATTCAAGCCTCTGTTTAAAATTTCGTAATTTTATCTTTTGTATTTCTATTTTAAACAATTTTACTCTAAACCAAATATCACCAAAATCATGACTAGATTCAGAATCCTATCATAGCTTGAACACCAACCACGGCCATACCCCTTAGGGTTCCATTCTAACCCTAATCCTATACCTATAAATACCCCCTACTTCATTCATCATTCCTCACACCAAAAGTTGAGAGCTTTCCCAAGCCCGCTCTTAAACTTCTTCTCCCTCTTTGGCTCTAAACCTTCTTACCTAAAACCCTTATACAACCACCACGACACCCCCGTCGTGCACTCCTTGCCGCCGACGTCTACCTCTTGGTGTCGTGACGTCCACACCCCAATTGTTTTCAAAGCCTTCTCTTTTACGGTCAGTTTTTACTATTTAAACTCTTCTAAATTATTGTCGTAATTTATAAAAGTGTATTTTTAAACCATGGGTTCGAAATTTTGATTTATAATACTTTTATTATGCATTCATAACTCATGAATTAAATTTAAGTCCATTAGATTTATTTTTATTAAATTAATTGTTTAATCATGAATTAATTAGGGTTTTATTTATTTAATTGTTAGGAACTCGTGAGTGATCCGTATCAGGATCAAACTAATCTTTGTGTGAGGTGTTATTTAATCAAGGTACGTGTATGTGGCTTGATAATTATGTTTTAAATCTATGTATGATTTGAATTGTTATATTCTAATTGATTAATCGATTTTCAATTGAATTGTGAACTTGTGATTTTGATTTTATTCTTGAATTTATGGACAAATGATTTATGGATTTCGAATTTATATATTAATATAATTATCTTCAAGTGTTAATGATTCAATAAAAGGGCACTTTGAAATTATTGATGAATTTTAATGATTTAATAATTAATTATTTATTTACACATGTATTTAATCAAAAAATTTATGTTTAATTAAATAAAAGGAGGTTATTGGTTTATCATGTGGAATGGAATTGGAAAGTCTTTCACGACATTATTATACTTTTGTAAAGTCTCAAAATGGAATGGATCTCATGGAACATTAAAGTTCATACGCATCACTTGTTGTGTAAGTCGAGGGTCACTTGTTGACTATTATTTGGTTAGTACCCCAATGCATAGATTTGTGATGGAATACTAGATTGGGGGTGTGCACATTTAGGAAGGAAGGGGAGATAAGAAGAGGTGTTTTGATTTCCATATTCTAATTGGAATCTATTTTTGGAAAGTTTCTACTTTTGGAATATTGTTATATTTGGAAAGTTTATATATTTTGAATATTTCTTTTCATGGAATGTTTCTACTTTTGGAAAGTTTCTATTTTAGAAATCTTAATTCTTGTAATGTTTATACTTTTGAAAAGTTACTATTTATGTAAAGTTACTATTTATGGAAAGTTTCGAATTTTGGAAAATGAATCTTCTATGATTTCAATTAAGCAAGTTTGAATTAAATGGTTTGGGGTGAAAGTATGTTCAACTATATACAAATGTTTTACATGTCTTGCATATATTTGTACTTAGCTTTTGCTAACCCGTATTTTCTATTTGTTTTGGCTTGGCCCTGTTCACCTCTTGGTGAGCAGTTTTCAGGAATTTGATGTGATGATGTGACATGCTTGCATACGGGATTAATGGAGAGTTCACTAGTTATGATTTATTTTTCTAAGTTGGTTTCATTTATGAGTTCAGATTTTAGTATTTAAATTTCAAGGGTTTATCAAATATACACTATTATTATTTCGATTATTATTATTCAATAAAGAAAAGTATTTGAGTTATTCCGCTGCATTAGTTGAGTTAATTGCCTTTAACGTAATCACGTGGCGGTAATACTCCTAAGTTTCTCTCCATGTTGGTTTTATTCAAATAAATGTTGGTTTTAAAAAGAGTGAAATTTGGGGGTGTTACAAAATGGTATCAGTTTAGCCATGAAAGAACCTAGGATTAAAACTTAAACACATTTGAGAGTGAGGGTAGAATTTAAGGGGCATATATGATAGAGTTTCGCATTCTAAGCATGAAAATTTATTTTCAAAGAAAGTTATATTTTCATTAAACACTATTTTCCTATCTTTTGAGAAAAGATGATTGGTGTGAATCCATCACTCGTAATGTCTTCTGTCTATGTTGAATAAGAGGAGCTCATACCGACACTGTGTATAATTCTCTAACTACTTGGGAAGATGTTGTTTTGATGTATTCACACTAAAAATCGAATACTTGAACTTATACAAATTTTAGAAAAAGATCAAAAGAATTTGTTGAAAGTCTATTTAATAAATTAATTTATGCATTTACTAGAATTACATGATATATTTCGTGCATTAAGTGATAGGTCCGGAATTTTTCCTTCAAAAGAATAAATAAATAAATAAAATTTCGTGAATTTAGTCACGATTTATGTGAATTTTGTGCATAAATATTTACTTAATTGATTATGCATACCTGGGAATTTTGATGGCAATTTGCTAACTTATGATGAATTTTCTCACATTTGGAATTGGTTGAATTGTTTTTCCTTTTATGGAATTTGGTGGAATTTATGATTTATTGTGACTTATGGTGAATTGTGTCAATTCTTATATGGTGAAGTACTTTGCAGATGCTTGAATTTGTACGAAACGAGTCTTGATTATGTTAAGAGGGAAGACCAATTGGCTGAAGACTACACTATGAAAATACATGAACTTCTTGGGAAAATTAGACCTGATAATCAACCCAGATGTCACGAACTTTATTATACTCACGGTTTCACTGTCCTGCTTATGGTTGCTCATCTACCTCAAAATCCAAAATATGAACCTATCATTGCCAAGTATGGGGAAATTATGATAGATGAATACCATTATAACGAGAACTTTTTTGGTATGAATGAATTCTTGATTGGGACCCCACGTTTCTTTACACTTGACCTAATTCTGCTAGATAATATATGGAAGAACAAGGGTGGGGGCAATGATCATTTTAAAGTACCTGTGAAGGACGACTCTAACCCAAAAATTCCTAGTTATAACCCATCTCCCTATGACCTCTCATTTGCTTCTCCTAAGATGTCCACTGTTGATTCTAACTCCAAAAAATTTTCCATGGATACTTCAATTGCATCCCGACCAGATTCCTCAAGAAACCATTTCTCTAATGTTGCTCCTTCTCCAGAAAAATCTGAATCTTCAAAGGGTTCTTCTACTTCAGGAAGCTCAAGGAAAACACCTTGTTTATAGCGTAAGAAGTGTGATTCAGATTCTGAGTATGATCTCAATGAAGAGTATTATTCGGATGATAGCAGGGGCAAAAGGAAGAAGTCTTAGATTTATCTTTTAAATATCAGTGTTTGTTTAAGGAGTGTTTGTTTTTTTAATAAAACTATTTTTTGTGTGGCAAAGTCATGTAATAGTTAGAACCTTTTGTTGGATTTCTCAAGTTATTTAATGAAATTTGGTTTGATTTTATAAAGTGTTGCAATTTTAATAATTGCATTATTTGTTGAATTTACATCTAGTTGCAATTCCTTTATTTAGTACATTTTCCTTATTCAGGCAAGATGATGAGAGGGCGACTTCATAACCGGGGAAAGAAGGGATCAGGCAAAGTTGGAACGGCGATTAGACGCCTAACTGACATAGCTCATAACTTGACTCAGGCTATGACAACCCATGCAACTCGCCATAGTGATCTTGAAAACTTTGGTGACATTTTTAAGAAAGTGGCAGCTAGTAAGCCACCTACCTATGTTGGAAAGGAAGACCCTGCAAGCCTAGAAAATTGGATTAGAGAGTTTGACAAACTGTTTGATGCTATCAACTGCCCTGAAGACCAAAAAAATCAATAATGTTGTGTACTATCTAAGGGAAGAAGCTGGCTTATGGTGGTCACAACGAAAGAAAGACTTAATGGCCAAACCTGATTTTGATTGGGAAACCATGAAAGAAGCCTTAAGAGCCAAGTTTTACCCTCCCAATCTAAAGAAGAAGAAATGCCTAGAGTTTACAAACCTTAGAATGGGGACCATGACTGTGAATGAGTATTACACCAAGTTTATAGAGCTAATGAGGTTTGCACCTGAAATAGTCCCAACTGAAGCCATGAAAGCTCAAAGGTTTGAACAAGGGTTAACTTTCACCTTGCAAGGGAAACTCGGGGGAGTTAACTTTGAATCCCTGGTTGATGTTTATGGGCGTGCATCTCACTTGTATGGGATTAAGGGAAGGGGACTTGAGGGAAATTCTGCTGAAAAGTGGAAGGTGAATGGGAATGGAAACTTCCAAGGGGGCGAGAAGAAACCTAAGTTAAATGGAGACTTCAACCATGGAAAGAACGGAAACTACAACCAAAATAGGGGAGAGAACCGTGGCTTCAACCGAAACGGGAAAGGAAACGTCCGGAATGGAAGTGCTAGGAATGGGAATTTTGGGAATGCAAATGGGGATAAGCCTAAGAGAAACTATTTCTGCAAAAAGTGCGAGAAGAATCACCCGGGGAAATACTGTGAGGGGAACCTAATTACTTGTTATTTCTGTAAGAAGCAAGGACATCGGGAATTTGAGTGCTACAAGAAGGCATCTGGAGGATCATCATCTAATTCCGGCCAGAACGGGAAAGGTCCTTATTCAATCCAGCAACCACCAAGCCAACAGGCGGGAACCAGTGGTACTAAGCCAGGAGGTGGGAGCAGTACCACCCAACCCAAAGGACGGTTGTTCGTGATGAATCATCGTGAAGCCAAAAATGTGTCTGAAGTAGTAACTGGTACTTTTTCTATTTGCGATCTACCTGCTAAAGTATTATTTAATAGTGGAGCATCTCAATCTTTCATTTCTAGAACTTTAGCAAAGAGTCTAAATTTAGCAAGTCCAGTACATGTTTCCTTAGATATTGCCATACCTAGTGGGGAAGTTTTGAATTGTTCTAAGTTGCATCGTAATATTCCTTTAGTGCTTTCGGGGTTAGAATTTATGTCAGATTTCATAGAGTTTGGGATGGAAGACTTAGACGTGATTTTGGGTATGGATTGGTTGGGAAGATACCAAGCCCAAATTGATTGTGAAGCCCAAAAAGTGACCTTGGTAGGCCTAGGAGGAACAAGAATTTCGTATAGGAAGTTGGGAAAGAAGAAAAATGGGTTCAAAATAGTGTCAGCTTTGCAACTCCAAGCTTGTGTGAGAAAGGGGCATCCATTGTTCATGTGTAGCGTTCAACATTTGGGTGGGAAGAAGAAGATGGGATGATGAACATTCCGGTAGTGAATGAGTTTTCAGACGTATTTCCAGAAGAAATTCCAAGAATGCCTCCACTAAGGGATGTGGAATTTACTATTGACCTAGTACCTGGAACTGGCCCAATCTCAAAGGCACCATATAGGATGGCCCCAACAGAGTTAGAAGAGTTAAAGAAGCAGTTTGAAGATTTGTTGGAAAAAGGCTATATTCGTCCTAGTGCATCTCCATGGGGTGCACCTGTGCTCTTTGTGAAGAAGAAGGATGAAAGTATGAGGTTTTGCATAGATTATCGTGAGCTAAATAATGTGACAATCAAGAATAAGTATCCACTTCCGAGAATCGATGACTTGTTTGATCAGCTAAAAGGGGCAGGAATATTTTCAAAGATTGATTTGAGGTCACGGTATCACCAGTTGAGGATTGCAGAAAAAGATATTGCTAAAAATTCATTTAGGACGCGTTATGGTCATTATGAATTCACAGTGATGCCATTCGGATTGACTAACGCACCTGCGGTATTTATGGATTTGATGCATAGGATTTTCAGACCGTTTTTGGATAAGTCAGTAGTTGTCTTTATTGATGATATCTTAATATATTCGAAAAATAAGGAGGACCATGAGGAGCATTTGAGGGAAGTTTTGGTGACTTTAAGGGAAAATCAATTGTATGCAAAACTCTAAAAGTGCGAGTTTTGGTTGGAGAAGGTTGCCTTTTTATGACATGTGATAACTAAGGAAGGGGTATCTGTAGATCCAGCAAAGATTCAAGCAGTCAGTGAATGGCCAACCCCTAAAAGTGTGTCAGATATAAGGAGTTTTCTGGGTTTGGCAAGTTACTATAGAAGGTTTGTGAAGGACTTCTCAAGGATTTCAAGGCCTATGACGAGTTTGATGAAAAAGGAAAGTAAGTTTGTATGAACTTCGGAGTGTGGGGAGGCGTTTGCAACGTTGAAGGAAAGGTTGACTTCTGCACCGCTTTTAGTATTACCGGATGGGAGTGAAGTTTATGAGGTGTTTAGTGATGCTTCGAAGTATGGTATGGGTTGTGTTTTGCAACAGAATAGGAAGGTTATAGCTTATGCATCTAGGCAATTGAAATTGTATGAAGTAAATTATCCAACACATGATCTAGAGTTGGCATCTATTGTGTTTGCGTTGAAAATTTGGAGACACTACCTATATGGGGTGACAATGAAGATTTTTACGGATCATAAGAGTTTGAAATACATATTCACCCAAAAATATCTGAATATGAGGCAGAGAAGGTGGCTAGAATTGATAAAAGACTATGACTTGGATATTCAGTACCATGAAGGGAAGGCCAATGCGGTGGCAGATGCTTTAAGTAGGAAGTCTAGCCATTCGGTGAATGCATTGGTTATGGAAGATCAGTTGTGTATAGACTTCCAGAAGATGAATTTGGAAGTCCTAGAGCATGGAGAAGTGGAAAGGATGTTGAATGCTATTTCGGTGAGACCTTCAATTTATGACAAAATTCGGGAAAGTCAACCAAGTGATGAGAAGTTGGTGAAAATAAGGGAAAAGATTATAGAAGGGGAAGTATTGGACTTTCAGATCGCTGGGGATGGAAGTATTCGTTTCAAAGGAAGATGGTGCATTCCGCAGAAAAGCGAGGATTTGAAGCAACGGTTGATGGGGGAGGCGCATAACTCGCCTTATTCAATGCGTCCAGGTGGGGATAAGTTGTATAAGGACATGAAGAAAACATTTTGGTGGCCCAATATGAAGCGTGAAGTAGCTGAATTTGTGGCTAAATGTTTGACATGTCAGAAGGTCAAGATCGAACATCGAAGACCGCAAGGGAAAGTTCAGTCATTAGAAGTCCCTAAATGGAAATGGGATTCAATTTCAATGGATTTTGTTGGTGCTCTACCAAAGACTCGAAATGGAAATGATACTATTTGGGTGATAGTGGATCGATTGACAAAATCAACAGTTTTTATACCAATGAAGAGTGTATGGACCATGGAGCAGTTGGCTAAAGCCTATGTAAAGTTCGTGGTGAAGTATCATGGAGTTCCAAGTGACATTATCTCGGATAGGGATTCCAGATTCTTGTCCAACTTTTGGCGAAGTTTGCAGAAAGCCTTGGGAACAAAAATACTTATGAGTACAACATTTCACCCAGCTACAGACGGTCAGACGGAAAGGACAATTTAGACTTTGGAGGACATGTTAAAATCGTGTGTGATGGAATATCAGGGTTCATGGGAAGATAATTTAGATTGATTGAGTTCTCATACAACAATAGCTACCATGCAAGTATTGGAATGGCTCCTTTTGAAGCGTTATATGGAAGGAAATGCAGAAGTCCTATTTGCTGGAATGATGTAAGTGAAACAGTTGTTCTTGGACCAGAATTCTTAGAAGAAACAGTAAAGCAAGTGAAATTCATCCAGGAAAAGATCAAGGCATCGCAAGACTGCCAGAAAAGTTACGCGGATTCACGAAGAAGGGAAGAGGAATACCAAGTCGGGGAGAAGGTGTTATTGAAAATATCTCCAATGAAAGGAGTGGTGAGATTCGGAAAGAAGGGGAAATTAAGTCCGAAGTACATTGTACCATATGAAATCCTGAAGCGGATTGGGAATGTAGCGTATAGACTTGATTTACCCAATGAGCTGAGTCGAGTGCATAATGTTTTCCATGTTTCCCAAATTAGAAAATACATCCCAGATATATCCCATGTGTTGCAACCGGAAACCGTTGAAATGGATGAAACCTTGACATATGAGGAAAGGCCGGTAAGGATACTAGATAGCAAAGTCAGGAGTACCCGAAATAAGGATGTAGAAATCGTCAAGGTATTATGGTCAAACCATAAAACTGAGGAAGCAACTTGGGAAGCTGAAGCTGCAATGAAGGAGAAATACCCAGAACTCTTTGTTGAGGTTAGTAGGCGAGTTACGGGGTCGTAAATTTCTTTTTAAGGGGGGTAGAATGCGATAGAATTCCGCGCTTTTACCCATTTTAGCATGTTTTAGCAATTTTTAGCGATTTTGGTCTATGTTATACAAGTGCATTAACACTTTCCTTCTCTTAGAAAGTCGGTAGAATTTATATATTTCCGTTTTTGGAATATAGAATGGTATGTCCTAAGTTACGAGACGAAACTTCTTTTAAGGGGGTAGACTGTAATACCCCATATTTTTAGGCATTTTATTAATCATTTTATGCATTTTTGTTAATATATATTTGATATTAAATTATGTTGGAGGGAAAATATTCAAATATTTTGGAGGGAAAATATTCAAATGCCTTAGAGGGAATATTATTTTCAAAACTGGATTTAAATTATATTTTTCGGATTTTATTAATTCCTAATTCTATTAAGAATTAATTTTGGAGAAAAAGAGTTTTAATCAACTTAAAATTATTTTATAAATCCGAAAATTATTTTTAGTATTTTATAAAATCAGTTTTATATTATATGATATTTATGAGAATATATTTCGGAATTATTTTGGAAAAATGAGATAATTCTATTTAAAATTGGATTTAAAGAGTTTTACCAATTCAAAATTCCCTAAAAATCCGAATTCTTTGAGATAAATTCTGAAATATTCAGGAAAAATCTTAATTCATTATTCAAGCCTCTGTTTAAAATTTTGTGATTTTATCTTTTGTATTTATATTTTAAAAAATTTTACTCTAAACCGAATATCACAAAAATCATGACTAGATTCAGAATCCTATCATAACTTGAACACCAACCACGGCCATACCCCTTAGGGTTCCATTCTAACCCTAACCCTAATCCTATACCTATAAATACCCCTACTTCATTCATCATTCCTCACACCAAAAGTTGGGAGCTTTCCCAAGCCCGCTCTTAAACTTCTTCTCCCTCTTTGGCTCTAAACCTTCTTACCTAAAACCCTTATACAACCACCACGACACCCCCGTCGTGCACTCCTTGCCACCAACGTCTACCTCTTGGTGTCGTGACTTCCACACCCCAATTGTTTTCAAAGCCTTCTCTTTTACGGTCATTTTTTACTATTTAAACTCTTCTAAATTAATGCCGTAATTTATAAAAGTGTATTTTTAAACCATGGGTTTGAAATTTTGATTTATAATATTGTTATTATGCATTCATAACTCATGAATTAAATTTAAGTCCATTAGATTTATTTTTATTAATTTAATTGTTTAATCATGAATTAATTAGGGTTTTATTTATTTAATTGTTAGGAACTCGTGAGTGATCCGTAGCAGGATCAAACTAATCTTTGTGTGAGGTGTTATTTAACCAAGGTACGTGTATGTGGCTTGATAATTATGTGTTAAATCTATGTATGATTTGAATTGTTATATTCTAATTGATTAATCGATTTTCAATTGAATTGTGAACTTGTGATTTTGATTTTATTCTTGAATTCAGGGACAAATGATTTATGCATTTCGAATTTATATATTAATATAATGATTTTCAAGTGTTAATGATTCAATAAAAGGGAACTTCGAAATTATTGATGAATTTTAATGATTTAATAATTAATCATTTATTTACACATGTATTTAATCAAAAAATTTATGTTTGATTAAATAAAAGGAGGTTATTGGTTTATCATGTGGAATGGAATTGGAAAGTCTTTCACGGCATTATTATACTTTTGTAAAGTCTCAAAATGGAATGGATCTCATGGAACATTAAAGTTCATACGCATCACTTGTTGTGTAAGTCGAGGGTCACTTGTTGACTATTATTTGGTTAGTACCCCAATGCATAGATTTGTGATGGAATACTAGATTGGGGGTGTG
This sequence comes from Spinacia oleracea, assembly GCF_020520425.1. Taxonomy (NCBI): domain Eukaryota; kingdom Viridiplantae; phylum Streptophyta; class Magnoliopsida; order Caryophyllales; family Amaranthaceae; genus Spinacia; species Spinacia oleracea. The sequence goes on from NC_079490.1 coordinate 44,483,456, forward strand.
CACATTTAGGAAGGAAGGGGAGATAAGAAGAGGTGTTTTGATTTCCATATTCTAATTGGAATCTATTTTTGGAAAGTTTCTACTTTTGGAATATTGTTATATTTGGAAAGTTTATATATTTTGAGTATTTCTTTTCATGGAATGTTTCTACTTTTGGAAAGTTTCTATTTTAGAAATCTTAATTCTTGTAATGTTTATACTTTTGAAAAGTTACTATTTATGTAAAGTTACTATTTATGGAAAGTTTCTAATTTTGGAAAATGAATCTTCTATGATTTCAATTAAGCAAGTTTGAATTAAATGGTTTGGGGTGAAAGTATGTTCAACTATATACAAATGTTTTACATGTCTTGCATATATTTGTACTTAGCTTTTGCTAACCCGTATTTTCTATTTGTTTTGGCTTGGCCCTGTTCACCTCTTGGTGAGCAGTTTTCAGGAATTTGATGTGATGATGTGACATGCTTGCATACGGGATTAATGGAGAGTTCACTAGTTATGATTTATTTTTCTAAGTTGGTTTCATTTATGAGTTCAGATTTTAGTATTTAAATTTCAAGGGTTTATCAAATATACACTATTATTATTTCGATTATTATTATTCAATAAAGAAAAGTATTTGAGTTATTCCGCTGCATTAGTTGAGTTAATTGCCTTTAACGTAATCACGTGGCGGTAATACTCCTAAGTTTCTCTCCATGTTGGTTTTAAAAAGAGGGAAATTTGGGGGTGTTACACATGATCACAGTCACAGAAGCGTGGGTGTCATCGTCCGCCAAGTCAACAACAGGGCCGAGCAAGTCCTTGGGGACGTCCGAGCGCCATGTCAGCTCCGAATCAAAAGTCACCTTCCTCTCAGAAAAAGGAAGACCCGTGATCATCGCAAACTCAAAAGGGTTGATGGTAATCTCCTCCCATTTCCATATGAAAAGTGTTGGTGGTATCCCACCACCGCTCCAGCAAAGCCTGTAACCGGGGTTTGATTCCCGTTTTCCTCGGAGTATCTCCCATGGCACGCCAGAAGTCGACTAGGCTCGTCTGCAGCCAGATCTCCATAGCCTCCGCGTCAGCCTGTACAGCCGGGAAAACCTTGTGAAGGTCCGCCAAGGACCATTAGGTGCGCAACGGATCTCCATCAGCCTATGGATAAGTCGGTCAGTCAAAAACCTATACAAGTTCAAAAGATAAAAACACAGTACACGACTCACCAAACCAGCGCGAGGCCGCTGAGACAAATGAAATTCCGGTCGAAACACTAGATCGGAGGGACTCCATCCAGTGCCAACGAAGGCGGGTACTCTCCGGGGAACCATACCCCCCTCTTGCACGTTAGTCACGGCTGCTTCATCATCCGAAGCATCCTCCTCAGCAGCTCGAACCACCGAACACTCGGCGAGTTTCCTCCGAGTATGACGAGGCATACTAAATCAAGAAGAGTACAAAATGTCAAGATTCTAAACTGGGGGCTATCTTATACTAGCCCGTACAAGAGTCAAAGATTCAGAGGCTATCCTATACTAGCCTGTACAAAGTCAAAAATTCCAAAATCCCCAGTGGTAGTACAAATTCAGCCTGGGACCTCTAGTTCAACATACAAATTCTACGCCAACGCCTAGGCTATCCATGCCGAAGCAGGTATACAAAGTTCAGCACCAACGCCTAGGCAATCCATGCCGAAGCAGGTATACAAGTTCTACACCAACGCCTAGGCTATCCATGCCAAAGCAAGTATAGAAGTTCTACACCAACGCCTAGGCTACCCATGCCGAAGCAGGAGTACAAATTCTATGCCAACGCCTAGGCTATCTATGCCGAAGCAGGTACACAAGTTCAAGAAAAATTTCAAATTTCAAAAATTCAAATCTACAAGTTCCAACAGTTCCAGTTCAAGTGGCTATCAAACAATTTTCTACAAGATTCAAGAAGCCTAGTATCATACAAGTATCATTCCAAGTACAAGAAAAATCAAAGCTACATGCAATCCTAGAGATTATTTCATAAGGAAAAACATGAAATACTTACATGGACAAGGCAAGAACAAGACCAAGGGGAGAGATTATTAGACCTTTGAGAGAAAATGAAGCAAGAGAATGCAAGAGAGTGCTCTTCAAATGGCACGGCAAGGGGTGCTTTTATAGCACAGCCCCGCGTCGAACGCCGAGTTCAGCGCCCAGTGCTGCCTACTGCATGCGCAGGAATCTTTAGCGCGCGGTCTCCCGTGCTGATTGCACGTCCTTTGCTGCTACGGTTTTCTACACCAGGCATCAAACGTCGAATCGTGCTATCCTCCGAAAATATAGGTATACACCCGTATCTCCAAGCACAAACAGATGAGCATTTCAAGAATACGAAGTCCAAAAAATACAACGTCTCAGGCGTTCGACTCCCAACGGACCCAAGCTCCAGGAAAGTCAGCCGAAATTTCAAAATCCTAAGAGCCAATAAAAAGTTCTTATCCCCAGTGAAACGCATCCCCAACGGGTTAACTCCGGGTATTCAAAATTCAAAATTCAAGATTCAAGATTTTCGATGCCAAGCTTTGTCCTAGACCAAAGACGGAGGAGCAGTACAAGTACAAATCGAAGTCGTCATAACCGAACGGAGGTAGACTCTATCCTTTTTCCTAACGCCTGTTTTGTGCAGGTACCAGCGTACAAAGAATGGTCTTGATTGCAGAACATCTTGATCATTCTCCGTCCCTTTCGAAGTACTTTGACTTGCGCTTTCCTAACTTAACGCTTAGTCAAAGTGGGGGCTTCTGTAGACACCTAATTCGTGTCTCCCCACTAGGATGATGACGATACCATTATCCTTATTAGGAGGTTGGAGCAACTCCGTGCGGAAATCCCAATTTCTAAGAACATGTCCAAAATCCAATCCCCGAGGCCGTTCCCATTCCGGAACTCGATACAAAATGCAATTTTCAAAAATCAATTTCAAAATCCAAGTACAATCTCATCCAATGGACCATTCCATTGGTTTTACAAGGCCTTTTCCAGTCAAAATGACATTAAGCAATCCAAATTCGGGCACCGACCCACAAAACCGAGCAAGCCGGGCCTCATCCCGTAAAACCGAAATTCAAAAACCCGAAACGGCTTGTTTTTAGACGCAAATCAAGTCTTAATCCCCAAGCAAACACTACGTGCCAATCTTCATACAAATCGTACGAAGGTACACCAATACAAGACAAAGCAAGGACGGAGCTCGCGTCCTTGTTTTGGCGGCATCCGCATCACGTCACCTGCGTTGGGCGCTGCCAGCTGCATGCTGCGCTGGCAATGGCTGGCGTTTAGCAGCAAATCCTCCCATAAATACCCTTAATTCTAAGCATTAACGGAGGCAAAATCGAGACATAACGTCGTAATACAAAAATTGCCCCTCAAAATTCAATACAAAAATCAATACAAAAATCCTCCTAAAACACCATACAATTTTCAAACTTTAAGCAATTGGGAGTTCTAATCGGAAAGCTTGCCTAAACCTAACTAGGTAATTCCGAATCCCAACCCTAATCTATTCAATGTTGTTTTGTTTTTCTATTTCAAAATGATTAGTAAGTTGGCATTTTTGCTCTTAAAAATGTCACTTACAACAATCATACATTTCTTCAAAATCCAAACTTTTCAAAATACAAAAATGCAAACTTTCAAGATTCAAGGATGTTTAAAGTTGTTTGTAATCACTTCTTTGAACTAGAATCATTTTCAAAATATGGAGTAATCAAAGATGATGCCTTTCTAACATTTAAAGGTTTAGTCTTTGAGATTCAAGACTCCATTTTTCAATATACAAGTTCAAGTTTTCAAATTTCAAGATCCAATAATGTTTAGGGTTGCTCATGACTACTTCCCTAAACTAGGATCCTTTCAAAGTAAGAGCACATCAAAGATCTAACCTTTTCAACATTAAAAGGCCCGATCTTTGAGATTCAAGTCTCTTAACTTCAATATTTCAAGTTCAAGTTCAATATTTCAAGTTCAAGTTCAATATTTCAAAGTTCAACATTTCAAGGTTCAATCCTTTCAAGTTCAAGTTCTATATGCAAAATCTATGATACTTTGGGTGAACAATCCATCCTAAGTTGAGATTTTTTAGCTTTGACTCCGTGTCGGACGCACTTATTTTTAAGTAGTCGTTTGGCGTTCGGACCTCATGCGCTCAAATTCTATTTCAATATTGCAATTTCCATTCCGCAATTTCAATTATGCACCTTTCAATTACGCACCTTTCAATTCCGCACCTTTCAATATCGCAATTTCAATTCCGCATTTCAATTCCGCACTTTCAATTCCGCAACTTTACTTGCCTAGTCCTTCTAGGCAATGTGGACCTACTCCCTAGCCCATTTCTAGGGGGTCTTGTACTTTACTAATTCCGCACTTATTTTCAATTGTGATGTTGCTTTACTTGTTTATCGCTTTTATCACCTCACATGCTAAATTCAACAAAATACAAGGTTACACCACGCTTAACAAAGATAATTTCTTGGACAAACCGATCTTAGGTTCCCTTAAATTAACTTTAAAGCAAAGTGACCACCATACAAATTAGAAATTCTATTTGTTCTAAATTCAAACCCACCTAGTCTAAACTAGGGTATTTTCGAAAATGTTGTGTCACGCACTTGAATTATTTCTAAAGCTCGCGGAATAAGCATCTCGTTCCCTTGCCCGGATCTCACCCATCCGTTTCGAAGATTCAAAGCCTTATCCTAATAGAGTCATTTTCGGTCTTTCCAAACGAGACCCTAAACAATGTTTGGTGGCGACTCCTACAAAGTACAAAAATACAAAGGTTTCTAAAAACCGCCCCGTAGGAAGGAGTAAGAAAAAAAACCGTCCTACAGCTTCATATCCCGGATTGATCTTGATCTTCAAAGTGCATACATCATAGAAACTACACAATTTCCACCATGAAATACACAAATAACACCCATCGACTCGATACCAACACACAAACAGAAAACCTTCTGAAAAGCAAGGAGAAAAAACCCTCTCTTTCAAGGGAGAAACGTTCCTCTCTAGAGGAGGAAGCATTCTTAAACCTACAAAAACAAAAATTAAAGGAAACAACACAAGAAATTAAAGCAATTGGGGCTTTCCACCAGAAAAAGCCGATGGAAGCCCCTCAAAAATTATCAATGGAGACTAGGGTTTGGAGGAGAGAGCCAGAAAGGAGAGAGAAAAAGGTTAATATATTTAGTTAAAGCTTATATATTTGTAATTTATTAATTTATTAGAAACTCATTAGATTTTGGTAAATGAAAAATATGATTTCTAATTTATTTTAAAATTAAGAAATACAAGTTCTATGTAAGTAAAGTTAACGCATGATTCGGATTTGGATATGAATATGGATATGGATTCAGATTTTGATATGGATAGGGATTCGGATTTGGATATGGATGCAACTTTTTGAGTCCGAATTTTAAATGGATTTGGATATGGATGCAATTTTGGAGTCCGAATTTTAAATGGATCGAATTTGGAGTTTACTACATCCGACCCGAATCCGATCCATTGCCACCCCTAATTGGGAGCACTAATCGGAAATCCAACCTAAACCTAACTAGGTAATTCCGAATCCCTACTCAAATCTACAGTGTTTTCTACTCTTCTACCTTTCTAAATCCAAAATCCTATGATGTTATCATCAAGGTTCATACCCTTGATTAATTAGGAAAAACAATGCTAAAGGTGTCATCTTTGGGAGGTTTCACTCTTGAAACCCTCTCTAAATGATTTTCCAAAACACCACTTCCATTATGCCATACAAGATTCAATTTTTATTTCAAAAATGATTAGTAAAGTTGATACTTTTACTCTTAAAAGTGTTGCTTACAACAATCACACATTTTTACAAAATCAAAATCCTTTTATGATTCAAATACAAGTTATGGATTCTATGATGTTTAAGGTTGTTTGTAATCACTTGCTTAAACTAGAATCAATGTCAAAGTTATGGAGCACATTAAAGTTGAGATCTTTTTCACATTAAAAGATTTGGACTTTAAACATTTAGCCTCCTAAGTTCAAGATTCAATATTCAAGATTCAAAGTTCAATATTCAAAGTTCAATTTCAATAATCAAAATCTAAGACACTTCGGGATGAGAAACTTATCCTAAAGTTGAGATTTTTAGAATTGAATCCGTGTCGGACGCACTTATTATTAAGTAGTCGTTTGGCGTTCGGATCTCAAATGCAATAAGTACAATTTCAATATCGCAATTTCAATATCGTCATTTCAATATCGCAATTTCAATATCGTCATTTCAATATCGCACCTTTCAATAACGCATTTCAATATTGCACCTTTCAATATCGCATTTCAATATTGCACCTTTATTCTTGCTATTTCAATTCCGCACTCTTTACTCACCTTATTTTAAGGTGATGTGGTTTTGTACGCACTTTCAATAATTCCTTTACTTATTGTGATGATGCTTTACTTGTTTATTGCTTTCGTCACCTCACATGCTAAATTCAACAAATATACAAAAGGCTACATCACGCTTAACAAAGATAATTCTTGGACAAACCGGCCTTAGGTTCCTTTAATTAACTTTAAAGCAAGTGATCACATACAAGTAGCAATATTCGTGTCCTAAATGCATGTTCAGACCAACATAGTGTCATGACTAGGATTATCCGAAAATACTTCTTGGCATGTACTCGAATACAATTTTTAAAGCTCGCAAAATAAGCATCTCGTTTCCTTGCCCGGATCTCACCCATCCGTTTCTAAGATTAAATGCCTTGTCCAAAATAGAGTCATTTTTTGTCTTTCCAAACGGGACCCTAAAAATTATTTGGTGGCGACTCCTTAGAAATTCAAAAGTTTACAAAACCCCGTAGGGGAACAACACGCGAACAAAAAAAACCCCCCTACAAGTACTAACTAGTGTTTTGTGCTCGGCGATGTCCCGGGTTACTACTTTGATATCATATATATGGTATATTGGTATGCATTATGTAAAAACTTTGGTGCATATTACACTCTTGAATGTTTATATATATATATATATATATATATATATATATATATATATATATATATATATATATATATATATATATATATATATATATATATATATATATATATATATATATATATATATATATATATATATATATATATATATATATATGTATATATAGATGTTAATGTTTTATAAAAATAAATTATTACTTGTGAGGGGGTCGAAAAAGCGCGAGGCTAATGCGTGACCTTGTCCCTCGTGGGTGTGACAATTCTTTTTATTCAATCAAGTGTAATTGGATTTCCAGTGAGTATACACCCAATTGACTAGTAATATAGGAGTCGCCATTCATTTTTTAACGACAATGAGAAAAAGTGACAAAACCCGGTTATCGTGACATAAAGGGAGTGCAATTATGTTTGACCACGACGGTCGTAGGTTCCCTTGTGATCCCTGGTGTGGGGATCTCTCAATATACACCCGCAAGGTAGAGATTGAGGGTTCGGGGGACTGTAACTATCGAGAGGAGTAATTCGCTCGTCGATAACTCCAGAGGCAGGATATCCTTACTAGCTCAGCATAAATAATTGAAGGGGCATGCGTTAACTATTAAACTAATATGAGTTGATTTTAGCAATATGCAACATATAATACTAATTTGATCGTGATTATCTGATTTAAATAGCATTAAGGGACCTAGCATGATAATCCGATTTCCCAAAAATATTATATTTGTTAGGCGTGATAGAACAATCAGATTAGGTAAGTTTAACAGTTCATAAAAAGGGCGAGGAAAGCAGTTAAATAATCGAAAAGGGACACATTACGACGCACCCTTGAGAGGTGCGTCACGGTTCTCAGAAAACTAACCACTTTGACTTTGCTATTTCTCCTTTTTATTTAACGAATCTCAATTATGGGACAGGATACGTTCTGTTCGATTTATGGATCGATTGCGACAGAACGCGTGAACAGTTTCGCAGCGAGAGGCTTAGGCTAAGGGTTGGAGTCAATACTCAGAATATAATTATGTGTTGTTGTGTGTTCTTTCACGTCGAAACTAGGGGCCTATTTATAGGGAAGAGTTCGTGGAAAGATAGAATTGCAGAGTTCTAATCCACAAAGAATTAGGAAAAGAGACGTACCCAGGTATTTTCAGCGCCCAGAGCCAGGCGTTGAAAATAGGGTCTGGGCAGTTTTGTTTAGTCAGATTCGGATTCCTAAAATCCGTAGAGTTTGAGATTAATTCGAGTCTTTTAGCGCGTATCAATTTTATGACGGAATGCGTCTGGGCCCGTTTACGAACTCTAGGTTCGTTAGGATTTTAATTAATACGTGACTCCTATTTCCGAATCCTATTAGGAATAGGATTCTCGCGGTTTTCTATCTCATTTAGGATTTATGTTGGAATGCAACACCTAATTCTGACAGGTTTCTATCTTTTATGATTTGCCACTTTTAGAAGCTACCTTTTACGGCAGTTACTATTTTTAGCAGGTTTCCATAAATAGCAGGTTTTGGGTGAAACAAAATGGGGAATCGAGATTCGTTTATTTTATAGGAGATGAGTGTTCAAGTGGAGTTTTTATGCTTTCATCATCGAACCTTTCCCTTGCGGGAACGGGGACAAAAGTAGGTGTCTACAGTTAGCCCCCACTTTGACTGAGTCTTGGAGTAAGATGATGGTCAAAGTATTAGACGGAGTGCGTCACACAAGCCATGGTGTATGTGACCTGTTTTGCGAGGGTCTCACGAGCCCCCGAGCGATAACATTTGACTTAAGGGTTATCACTTGAAGTGTCGACATATCCCTCACGTGTCATTGGGATTTGTCAACTGATAGTATAGAAACTTCCTCACTTTGTCATTGGAAGGATCTAAAGGTGCGTAGAAACTCCCTCACTTTGTCATTGGGAGTAGCTACAGATGTTTTCGAAATTAAAGCTGTAAAGTGTAATTGGGCCTGGCCAAGCCCAATCACGAGGTAAAACATTTTTAAAGATTCTCATTTTCAGGGCTAGCTAAACGAGAAAACCCCCTTGTTTTTATAGGACGTAAAACGAAGGAAAATCCAGCACATCGTTCTTTTTTGGAAAAACGGAAAACCAATCCTTTAATTTTTGAAAAAAAGGGAAAACCAATCCTTTAATTTTTGGAAAAAGGGAAAACCAATCCTTTAATTTTTGGAAAAAGGGAAAACCGATCCTTTAATTTTTGGAAAAAGGGAAAACCGAAAAAGGTTATCGCTGCAGCGACTAAGGACCTGCGCTGTTAGTGACGCAGACCCCGCCGGCTGAAGATGGCGAGCCTTTCCGCTGAGGGTGGACGCCCCGTCCGATAGAAGTGGACGAATCTGTTTTGATGTTTTGAAAATAAGGACCTACGCGGTTTGTGACGTAGACCCCGCCGGCTGAAGATGGCGAACCTGTCCGCTGAGGGTGGACGCCCCGTCCGATAGAAGTGGACGAATCTGTTTTGAAATTTTATTTTGTTTTTTTTTTAAATAAGGACCTACGTGGTTTGCGTCGTAGACCCCGCCGGCTGAAGATGGCGAGCCTATTTTAAATTTGAAGACTTTATTTTTTTGTCGAAAACTGAGGACTTGCGCGGCTAGTGACGCAGACCCCGCCCGCTGAAGGTGGGCGAGCCCTGTCCGCTAAGGGTGGACGCCCCGCTCGCTGGAGGTGAGCGAACCTGAATTCGTCTTTTCGATTTGGGATTCGTGTGCCGCGATCTTGCCCGATTGAGGTGGGCAAGTCCCTATTTCATTTCTTTTCTTGTGATTTCTTTTGAGAATTTCTTTTCATTTATTCTTGCAGGAGCGAATTCTTTCGAGGGATGCTCGGATTTAGTTGCAACCTGAATGTGGGTTGACAACGTGCTTAGACGGACCATTGTCTCGTGGTCATCATCTTTCATGGTTTTGAGCTAGTCTTTACGGCTCAATTTTGCCACTACCTGGGTCCTTGATAAGGGGACTATGTATTAGTATCAACGGCGACCTTTGTCTTGAGGTCGTAAACTGGTTTTATTTTTTGAGACATCCAAGCACGGGACTTCGTACAGTGTAGTCTGGGAATATCGTTTTTAACTTTGCATAATATATTTTCTTTCGAGCCCCCAAGCATTCGTGCTTGATGGTCATTTCTTGTCAAAAAGGTTCCTTGGGGATAAGCATTTGTAATGTCCTTGATCGCGTTTGGGATCGTGCTCGTAAGTGCGAGCGATCTTTGTAGTGGTGTGCTATTCTTGACAAAGTCGTGAGGTGCGACTTTCAGTAAGGAAATCGGTAATTTTCGAGTCAAATGGATGCGGCAGGGCCCAATAGAAATTAGGGCCCTTTTTGAGCCTGGGTTCATTTTCGGCGCCCAGTCCTGGGCGTTAAAATAATTCACGCCCAGGTGGGGCGTTGAAAGTGTAATTTGGGCTGGTCTTTTGATGACACAGTTGGCCTCTTGCTCATTCGTTTATTTCACTTGGAAGTTCTATGTATTCTCTTCTCTTTTTGTTTTTTCTTTATTTTTAGAACGTGATGATTTTCTTGAGAAGCCGTAGCCGATTGGTGGACTACAGTGTTTGTCGCTTTGGGGCGTTTATTTTAAGGAACTGTTGCTCTTAAGGTGTACAGTTATTGCGATAGTTGGGCGAGTCTATGGCGTAAGACTTTGATCGCTCTTGTATTTTTTTTGAACGTGTTCGTGAATGATGATATGTATGTGCGAACGAGCGTTCATAGAATGGCCGTTGTGTGCGGTCCATTAATCAGATTGCTTGAATTGTTTCATTTTTTTTTTTGTTTTGAGCAACGACTGATTTTGAATAGTTTGCTTAGAAGCTTGATAGGGTTCAGGCCCATTCACGAAGTGGGCTCAAACATCGTGCCCTTTCAATTGTTCAAACATTTGCTTCGAGATTTTTATTTTGTTATGGTTGTTTCGTAGCTTGGAGCCCCCAAGTATGCATGTTGGGATGCTCCCTTTTGGCGTACGATTTTTGTAGGTTCTTTCGAAAAAGATGCCTCGGGGTTCCTGCTCGTGTGGGTGCGAGCTATCCCTTCCGTGGTAGGTAATGTTTTTCTACCTTTAATCCTTAATGTAGAAGTCGTGTGGCTTACATTTGGGCGATATTGGTCGTGCTTGCATTAGTGCAATGTGCCTTACTTTTTAGACTTGTACTGTGGGATGGTTGAACTTATGGTGCAACGTAGGCTTGTGTGGCCTAACGGCGTGTCTTAGAACATTCCTCCAGGTGTTGGGATATTATTATTTTTTGCATTGGAGTATTTCATCATGCCTTGTTCAGGTGTTCGAATAAGTGTAGCACCTTCTGCGTGGGTTTGCACGGCTTATTACTTTGTTCGATGCGAGGATTCATAGGTGTTTCTTTCTTATTTTTATATCTGGGCAAAACTTGGCTAGCAGAAAGATTCAGCGCCCAGGCTGGGGCGTTAAGGATATCGGCGCCCAGCTTTGGGCGTTAAAAATGATTTCTGGGTATATTTTGACAGTTCTTATCCTTGATTTTTTTTTCTTCGCCTTTGCTTTGGAACGAGGTAGACTGTGTAACGGGCGTTTATAGGGCGGGCGTTATGTGCAGTGGTTGATCGGAGTTTTGGTGACTCGCGATTTTCAGTTACCCCTGTTAGTGGGGTGACTTTATATATTCTAAGTAATGCTTAGAATTTGGGAGGGGTTGTAGTCATTCTAAGGTTTGTTTTTCACAATTTAAAGCTTAGGATTGTGCCCCTATGATGTATGTATAGCATTAGCGTCGAGAATTTGCGATAAAATCGTCATTTCGAGCATTTTTAGAGTGTTTTTCTCAAGCCTCCAACTGTAGCTACGGGATTGGCTTGGTGCTATAATGCTTTGCATACGTCTTTATGCATTCATGGTGACATGGATCATGAATAGTTTGAACCAAACTCGTTTAGTGCGAGGTACGTTCGAGTAGTGACCTGCTACTTCTCTTGTAAATGTCGTATTATGCGACATCGCCATGGTCAAGGTAGTAACATGTGGAAGTGTGCCTTGACCAAAAGTTAGGTGCCTTTCTTTACCCATAATCATATTTGGAAATCTTTTGACTCACTTGCAATATTGAGATAAACGCATACTTAGCTTAAACCAACGACTCTTTATTATGTTCGAAAAATTCTTTGAAAATTATTTGAAACTTATTAAAAATCCGAATCGTACTGTGTACAGTCCGAGGTGTCCTAAGTAAGTTGACTTATAGAAGGGTTCGTACAGGATTACATGAATGAATCAAAATACTGTTACGATTTTCGGAATGCTGTCTAAGGATTTGCTGGAAGCCAGGGTGCAGGCGTCAAGATATACTTGTGCCCGTTTGGCATATGCTTTTAGGCTTTTAAGGCCATCTTTTCCAGAATTGCGGGAATATAAACCGTTTTCAACTCGACTTAGATTTCCTTAGTGTATGTCTGCACAAAAGGTCAAGGTATACTTAGTCCTTTCCCTAGCTCTTTCATTTCAATTTTTAGCCCCCTAGTTGCTATTATGTCTTCCCATTAATGATGCTTTTAGATTTCGATTTTAGATGCCCGTGTCATATGTCTAAGTAGGGTGAGCCTTGGTTAAGTGCCAAGTCCTATTGACAATGTCTGATTTTTTTTCAAAGGAGATTCGCAAGCATTTGAATCACCATGAACGGGTGCCCTGAGCTCGAAGGAACGATGGGGCGACGTCGTAGAACAATCCTTTTTATTGCAAGCTTACTGCCCTTATTACTTGTTGGCGATTATGACTGTGTCTTAGTGGTGAAAGAAGGTCTTTAAGCGAACGACTATGTCTAGTGGTGAAAGAAAGTCTTTAAGTGAGTTAGTTCGCTTTAGGGAGGGTCAAGTCGAGTAATTTAGAGGTCATGGACGCTTGCGCTAGCCCCCATTCGATTGAGGCAAAGCGATCTTTTGAGTCTTGGCTAAGTGCCTAGGAGTGTGAGTGCTCCTCCTGGCAAGGGTATGTGCCCTTATTATGTTTCGATGTGTGCTCATTTTGGCATCTTGATGACTTGGATTCTTCTTCGTGCTTTCAATTTTTCTTTCGACTTGGATTGCAAGTAATTAAATTTCAATAAGGGACTCTATTTCTTATTCTTGTTATTCTATAGGCTTTAATATTTTTGCAAATTGGTTGGACCGAATCATGGATTGCCTACGTATCCGCCTTAAATAGATTTAATTTGGAATCAGGTCTTGCGTAGTTCTTAGCCAAGAAAATGGTTTCTTAGAATGCCGATTTTAAACAAGTACGTTCCGAGGTGGAAACATATTATTTGAAATGGTAGAATAAGTGAAGTTTATTATTATTTAAATCTGCTGCCTTGCCGTAAGCCAAAAATTTTGTTTTATATCATATTTTTTGAGTACATGTATTTTTTGGCGGTACGTATATCTGAATACGTGCTGTACCCCTCCAAGTGTTCGTTATTTTTCCGTGCATGTGCGGATAAAATGACGAGCACTTCTGGACAAATTTTTCAGCAAGCAGAGAGATTCGGCGCCCAGGCTTGGGCGCTAAAGATTTCGGCGCCCAGCTCTGGGTGCTGAAAATGGTTTCTGGGCGAATATTTTTTGGTGCGCTAAATGCTTCTTTGTTTCTCTTTTTAGACTAACTTTAGAGGCGCTTTTGCAAAGTTTCTTTTTTATTATTCACATTTTATTATTTATTTTTTGCACTTTTCATTTGTTTCCTTTTTTTTTTGTTTGTGACTCAAGACGGCTTGAAAGATGGGTTGAATGAGATAGGAGAATTTGTATAGGTGTTGGTCAAGCATGAGGATTATATCTGCTAGAGCTCACAATTTGCAGCTTCGTGCTAGTGTCACGAGTTTACATCAACCAAGGCCAATGAGCAGCATGGGGACGGCTCAAGGGTATATCAACAGGATGTATCCACACAAGTTATATGGTCATTATGCTAATGGTGGTATAAGAGCAGGTTTTGGAAATAAGGGGTATGACGCACGTGTCAATGGCCGTACGTGGTTTGCGGTTGACAACGAGTTCAAGAACAAGAGTCGAGGTAATGGTTTCTTGGGTCATGGCAATGAGAACATGGATAGGTTAAAATGAGCTGAACAGGGACCCCAGAGCGAAGGCGTCTAAGAGCATAAGGATTGGAAAAGGTAGACATCGTAGAATTTTATGATTTTGATTGGTTGACTCAATTCTTTTCCTTCGTTTACTTAGGTAAATGTTGCACTACGGGATAAGTATTCCCTGGCTTGCTCTTTTCGCTCTCCCTTTTCTCTTTCTATTTTTTCTTTCTTTTTTCTTGGGATTCCTCCCCAACATAAATTCTTCAATTTTTAATTTGGGCTAAAAGGTAGATGGTTGTGGTCTTTGAGTCACGAGGCGAGACTGAGTGAGCCTCGTTTGGTAGGCCTATAGTGGACCTTTAACTTTAGTGGGCCTAGGGTGGACCTTTAAATTGTCTTACTTTGCAAGCGTATTTAGTCGTTTCTTAAAATATGCAAATAGCGTAGATTCAAAATGTTGTTTTTACCTTATTGAATTTTAACGAAAGAATTACATCGAAAATATTTTTTTTGCTTCTTTTCAGATTCCAGTTTTCGGGATTTAATTAGACTCAAACTTTCATTAATCTTTCTGATTATAACCCGTGTATGAATACAAGGAGGTGGCCTAGACTCAAAATAATGACATGGCGTAAGCCTATAATACTTGACCAAGCGACTTTCAGACTTAGGCTAATTGGACCATAACTTTCGTTGGTTGACACTTTAGATTTTAACCCTTGGGTGTTCATTTGTCATGCGCCATTTTGCTTAATGTTGGCAAGGTGGTTAATTGGGGAGATTGAATTTTCATTTTTGCAAGACTAGAATCATTAGTGCGGCTTCTCTCTTAGTGTGTATTACTTTTACCCCAATGGTAGCCTTATGGTATGCCGATTTGGGTATTTTCATGGTTGGTCATGTTGTATTCATGGAAAATCTTTTAGTCCGTACTTAGTAGTATTTCAAGGAGTGAGTGACTCGAGAGGACTATGATAGTCGTGACCCAATGTGATCCTAAGCCTTGAGGCTATTAATTTTTGCTAACGGTATTGACACCTTAGGTTAACTTTGGGGTTTGTGCGACTATGGGGGAATGATTTTCAGAATGTAACCGTTTCCATTTTGCAAATACTTGAATTAAATAATATGTTCTTTTTATTGGTGAGAGAGAGTATTGAGGCCGTGGATTCTTAGCAAGGGATGACAATTACATATGGGTGCTTATTGATTTAAATGTTAGGAGGGGAGACTCAATATGGTTTAACCTTTTAGCTTGCAGAACGACACCAAGTATTAGGACCGATTCTATGGATAAGACAACTAAGACTTAGGATTTGGATTGTACTTTGGCATAGCCTAGTCTAGACTCGGATTTATTTGAATATTTTTTTTTTCTTGAAGACTTTATTCGAACATTATTTTTCGAATATTTTACCCTTGTGACATTCAAGGTCGTTTAATTAGCATGCTCGATCGGTTTTGGTGCCGAGCATTGTCGTCGTAGGAGGCCTAACAACGACACAAAGAGTTATTTATTTTTTTATTTTTTAGTCGCTTCTAGAGTCGAGTGCCTTTTCATACGCCCTTGCAGAATTTTTACGAAAAGTTTTTTTTTTGCTACGTATATTTTTTATGCGCGGGCACCGAGGCTGCTGTGCCTGACCAAAAGGTCAGGCAGCAACTTCAGCGCCCAGCAGTGGGCGTGAGAAATATCGGCGCCCTGCCAGGGGCGTTGAAAATGCGTCCCTGGCTGGTTCTCGTTTTCTGTTTGCGTCTACTTTTGTTTATGCGACTTCGATTTTGCGTGCTTGCCTAATAACGTCCTTACGCGTTGTGCAGCGTTTGTGGGACTCGTTACAGGCCATCCCGAGCGTCGCTTATTTTTGTGGCGATCGTTCGGGTTTGTGGAACACGTATTTCGGTATAACTCTTTGGCAAATTAGTCTATGAATGTTTGGGCAGTTTTTAAGGTCGTTGGTTTTCTAGGATAGTTTGTCACACACAATCACATATTTCGCTACACATAACTACAATACAAACATGGATTTGAAAATTAAATATGCCACGTAGTTTATGATAGGCTTCTATGGGTAGTTTATTTGCGCCTGGCTTGGTACCGCTTCTATCGTAGATCCAACACATGCCCCGGTCGAGGTAGTGTCTTCAACAGACGAATTTCGCTCAAGAGGCCAACCCGCAAGTGCAAGCCAAGGGGGTATGCAGGCGAGAGGGACCTAATGGGCGAGCGATTGGGTTCGGGATAGGTGTACTACCTGCACAAGTACCGAGTGGGCAACATGCGCGGCGTATGCACCCCCCTATCGGCGAAAAAAGGTATCCTTAGTCCCAACTCCCGAGGGAGCCGAGATTCGTTATGATGTTCTGCCCGTTCACATTAATATGCTGATTTTCAGGTCGTCCCAACTTGATGGGGAAATAAACGCGGGGTAGGATCGTTTCACCCTTCGGCTATTTTGATTACCTACAAGCACGAGTATTTCCTTCACTATCCCCAGTGGAGTCGCCACTGTGAGGGGGTCGAAAAAGCGCGAGGCTAATGCGTGACCTTGTCCCTCGTGGGTGTGACGATTCTTTTTATTCAATCAAGTGTAATTGGATTTCCTGTGAGTATACACCCAATTCACTAGTAATATAGGAGTCGCCATTCAGTTTTTAACGACAATGACAAAAACTGACAAAACCCGGTTATCGTGACATAAAGGGAGTGCAATTATGTTTGACCACGACGGCCGTAGGTTCCCTTGTGATCCCTAGTGTGGGGATCTCTCAATATACACCCGCAAGGTAGAGATTGAGGGTTCGGGGGACTGTAACTACCGAGAGGAGTAATTCGCTCGTCGATAACTCCAGAGGCAGGATATCCTTACTAGCTCAGCATAAATAATTGAAGGGGCATGCGTTAACTATTAAACTAATATATGTTGATTTTAGCAATATGCAACATATAATACTAATTTGATCGTGATTATCTGATTTAAATAGCATTAAGGGACCTAGCATGATAATCCGATTTCCCAAAAATATTATATTTGTTAGGCGTGATAGAACAATCAGATTAGGTTAGTTTAACAGTTCATAAAAAGGGCGAGGAAAGTAGTTAAATCATCGAAAAGGGACACATTACGACGCACCCTTGAGAGGTGCGTCACGGTTCTCAGAAAACTAACCACTTTGACTTTGCTATTTCTCCTTTTTATTTAACGAATCTCAATTATGGGACAGGATACGTTCTGTTCGATTTATGGATCGATTGCGACAGAACGCGTGAACAGTTTCGCAGCGAGAGGCTTAGGCTAAGGGTTGGAGTCAATACTCAGAATATAATTATGTGTTGTTGTGTGTTCTTTCACGTCGAAACTAGGGGCCTATTTATAGGGAAGAGTTCGTGGAAAGATAGAATTGCAGAGTTCTAATCCACAAAGAATTAGGAAAAGAGACGTACCCAGGTATTTTCAGCGCCCAGGCCTGGGCGCCGAAGATTTCGGCGCCTAGAGCCAGGCGTTGAAAATAGGGTCTGGGCAGTTTTGTTTAGTCAGATTCGGATTCCTAAAATCCGTAGAGTTTGAGATTAATTCGAGTCTTTTAGCGCGTATCAATTTCATGACGGAATGCGTCTGGGCCCGTTTACGAACTCTAGGTTCGTTAGGATTTTAATTAATACGTGACTCCTATTTCCGAATCCTATTAGGAATATGATTCTCGCGGTTTTCTATCTCATTTAGGATTTATGTTGGAATGCAACACCTAATTCTGACAGGTTTCTATCTTTTATGATTTGCCACTTTTAGAAGCTACCTTTTACGGCAGTTACTATTTTTAGCAGGTTTCCATAAATAGCAGGTTTCGGGTGAAACGAAATGGGGAATCGAGATTCGTTTATTTTATAGGAGATGCGTTGTCAAGTGGAGTTTTTATGCTTTCATCATCGAACCTTTCCCTTGCGGGAACGGGGACAAAAGTAGGTGTCTACATTACTTACTTTAATATTGTGATAATATAAATTTAAATGATGATAAATATATACTTTGACTGAAATTTGGTTTAATTAATATTTTCGTTCATTCATGAAATTCTAAACTTACAATTCGTATTTAGAAAATATAGATTTTAAAGTATTTATCGTTTTAATATTGATTCAATAATTTAATCTTTTGAAAAAATTGGGACTCGGAGCTCGGAAAGAACGAACCAAGGACAAAGCTTAGCATAACGCGGAATTGAGGTAACAACTATTGTTAGTATCCGCAATCCCTTCTAAAAGCGTTTATGAAATTATGACGTTATGATTGAATTTATAAATGTTTTGACATGTTTTATGAATTGCGGGAATTAAATATGATTTGATTTGATTGAATTATTTCATGATTATTTATAACCATTAAAATAATAATATTTTATTGATCACATGATCTAAAGGAATTATGTTTCTTCAACTGAAGTACAAAGGTTAAGAAAAATTAAATTAAATGCAACATGATAAATGAAAGTGAAGACCTAGTCAGTATGGTAGTATATGTTCACAGGTTACGACTCTCGGTCATGCACGTACTGATGGGGCATTAGCCCACCCATGTTGAGCACATGCTCTTATATTTTATGGGCAACGATCCATTGTGGAAGACGTTCCACCATGTCATACTTGCCAACGGCTAGCATGTTAATAAAAAGGTTATGAATGAATTAATATAATATTTTATTAAATGTCTTACATTATCCTATTCTCCCTGTTTTTTCAACTAAAATGAGTTGGAATAAATTTACGTTACCAGAATAATTCAGTACTGAATTTTTGACTCACCGTGTTGTTTTCTGTTTTAGGTACGTCTGGGGACGACGGAAACTAGTAAATGCGAGGATTTCACTTTAGCAGTGTTCGCCTAGTTATTGTTTAAATTATAATAACTCTGGTAAAGACTCTTTAGTAAGTTATGAAAGTTACTTTATTAAGAAAATAAAAGAATAATTATATTATTGTGGAGATTTAAAGTAATTATTATAATGTTTGCCTTGTAATTCCCTAGAGGGAGTTACGACAGTAATGTCTCGGGCGAAATAGGTAAATTCCGCTGCTTAATTACTTGCATTAGAGGTTGGAGCGTTACACCTTCTCCCTCCTCATTTCCTCTTTAACTTTATAACCGCCACATTCCTCTTTAGCCACCATCTACTTCGCCACCCGCCTTTTTCTCCTTTGCTTCGTCTTCTCCTCTAGTTTATCCCTCTTCCCTCTTCGCTCTCCCTCTTCTCTCCTCGCTCCCCTTCTATGCAGCGGCGGATCCAGAAAAAATTTATCGGATGGGCCAACTTTAAATAAGAAAACTTTATACTCCGTAACTTTATAAATTAGTCTTTAAAAGCTGATATTTTTATTGCTAATCTGAATTTTTGCTTTCATATTTCTTTTTAACTTGATCACTTTTACTTTTACACTATTCATTCACTTAATATAGGTTTGAAAACACTGTAATATTCAAGTCATATGTGTTGAAATAATAAGCATCGTGATTCACAAGATAGTAACTAAAGCTTTTTCCGTTCACCTTGGAAAATTAATATTGAATAAAAATAAATTATAATTAACAAGTAAACACTAGTTTTAATTAGTAAGAATAATTTAAGTTCGGTAAAAAGTAATACGAAATAAGTTCGAAGAACCTAACTCACTTCCTAATTTCCTGTGCAACATTGATAAAAAAAAAAAAATTAATGAGATTAGTGATAAACAAAAAAAAGAATTGATGAGCTTAGTCTTAGAGGGATTCAATCCCACGCCAACTGCAACAACATACGGGGAAAGGTAAAACTACCATCTAAGCTACCCAAGTTCACATGTGAAGGCTACGCAACAAATTTATCTAGTGTGTTTATAAAATGATGGGGCGGGCCATGGCCTAGATAGGCCCCCCCTTGGATCTGCGGTTGCTCCTATGTCCTCATCTACCCTTTAACTTTAAATCCAATGGCAGTTGGTGTGGGAAGCCTGGAAATTGGGTTGTGGTTTAACGGAAGGGGAGAGTGGTGGACCTGGTAGTATATGTGGCAGGATGGAAGGTGGGGCCCGGGGAAGTGGACTATGTAGGCAGAGAGAGGGAGGAGGAGAGGGAAATTCTGGTAGTGGAGGAGAGGGTACAAGGCCGGTGGTCCGGTGTAGGAGGGAAGGGGAGGAGATATTTTTTAAAATAATTTGAATAAATATAAAAATAATATAAACAATTAAAGAGAGACAAGTGGCATGTTAAACTTTAAAAAATAGTATGACATACTAAGGTCATAGGTGAAAAGTAATTATTTGGGAAGATACACACCAAAACTTAGATTTTTGTTCCAGTATAAATCATGTTGTACTGGTTTTAGAAGACCGGACAAAAGTTGAATTATTTTTACAAAATTTCCATTTAAATATTGCAAATTAGAATTTGAGAAGTTATAGTAATTTTTGAGCTTTTACTATGTATAGAAGAGCTATTAGTCCTATACTCCATTACTCCTATTACCTTGACCACTCACAAAGAATTAAAAATGATCAGGGTGCTGGCAGTTTGGATCAAACCTTGGATTTGGAGGTTAACACTGCAAGTTTGCTTAATCATCATTTTTTTTGTGTTACCAACCGGTTCACCCTTGGGGATAATCCGAATTCAGGGCGAGGCTTGGGTGGATAGGTTTCACCAATTATTGTTGCAGGGGATTGAACACGCGGTTCTCCCTACCAAGTTCAGCCTCAATCATGCATACCAACTTAGCCACATGAAACTTCTGCAAGCCACCACAAGCCTCCCTTAGTTTAGCCCATGACTAACCGACCCTCTAAATTTTGGTATTTTTAGTGCATTTATGGAAAATTAGGAGTAAATAATGTATTTGGAAATTTAGTGGTATTTGATTCATGTGGCAAAACCTCAATGCATCTATACCTAGTCTGTAAAAAAGAAAACCATATACCATTACATGACATGTGTCACCATTCTTTTATAGATCATCAGATGACGTGTGTCACCATATATTTCATCCTCTTTTTTTTTTTTTTTTTTTCCAATTTTTCATTTGTTATATAAAATATTTTACAGCTTCAACACCTCTTTCCCTTCATCTTCCTATTTCAACATTAATTCACCATCTGGTTCATATATTCATTCAACCTTTTCCACTTCATCTCCCTCTTTAACATTCAACTAGTATGTGCCCGTGCTAATGCACGGGATAACTAAATTTACAATCTTGCTTAATCAATATACTGTATAATAATTAACACTATTTATGGAGAATCAACATCACAATGGACATGAATACTCCGTATAATGTTTGGATAAACATAAAAAACCAAATTAAGAAACTAATTAAGAGAATAAGAGCAATAAAGAACAATTCTAGAAAATCATGATGACCTTTGCCAATAAAAACTTCGAAATTGATTATGTGGTTAATTTTAATTTGCGTATGTCCTATCATAATAATATAGTTATTTTTCTAATCCCATTCAAGTTATTCTTCTCACCACCCACATTACTTCATTTTCTTCTTGTGAAACACGTAGAATAAAAGTAAACGAATTCATATGATGCTTACATAAACATTTAGTTGATATGCTTCATAATTTTTAGTGTTTATAAACTTGAGTTTTTATAATCCTCCAAACTTATTAAATCCAAAAATTGTATTTTTTACCAAAGGATCTTTATACTACGTATTTTTTTTTATTCCATATTACGGGAATGCTTTACCCTCCAAATTTAGTTGTCAAATTTTAAAATTCAACCTATGTCATGTTTCTTTAAATTGTGTCGTTTTGATGGACATTGTTATTTGTTGGAGATTGAACCGGAGATTTTGGAAGATAAATTTATAGTGCATTTTAAGATTCTAACTAAACCAATGTTCTCATTTAAAATCTCTATTTATTAGGATTTTAGTATGTATAATGGAGATTGAAATTATATTATTTAATTTCTTCCCTACTCTGTATAATGTGTATCATTTCTTACGTACTTGTTCTTTTTAGTTTTTATAGTGTGCTATAACGTATTACTTATTTTAGGTTTATTTCTGAAATTATATTATTTCTTGTTGATTTTTATGTTTATTTCGGAAACTTTAATTTTTATTAAGTTAGATTGTAATTATTTAAGATATGTAAATTTGATTAATTGAGTTATATTAAATTTGTATTTACATTTCCTTTTAAATTTTTTTTCCTTGATTGATGCCTGATTGAAGATGTGATTAATTAATTGCCTTTTGAGTGAGTATGATGTGGTATAGCTAAGAGCTGAGTATTGAGGGTTTGCTAACCTCTCGTTACCCACCACTCTGCTTTAATAATATAGATATTAATATTATCATTTATTTTATATATTTTTAAATTTTAAATTCAATTCATATATAAATCATATATTCACTCTAATTAAAATCACAAACCCTCAATAAAATTAACACTTTAAAATACGCCTTAATAACCACTAATATAATTGCCCGTTCTTTAAACGGATTCAAAAGCTAGTTTCATGAAAAATGGTTGTTTTATTGATCCTCGGCATCTACTACGAGTTCCTCTACACTATACGGACCATGAAACCTATCATTAGTCAAAATGGTTAGCAATTAGCTAAAGTGACCTTATTAAACAAAACAAACAAGTGCATTACAGACCCCACAATTTCCTTGTGCCATTTGAAAAAAGGAGAAAAAAAAATTCAGTAATCCTCCAATTTGAAAATGAGAATGATTCCCAGTCAAAGGCAGACTCAAAGCTGGTGTTATTTGCAGCAGACAAAATTTGACAATGTATTCTTGTTCGATAAAAAATTACGTATGGTTGTTGAAATCTCTGAATTAAAACTTGACACTGTTGTTTTGGCGCCTACTATTGGCTTTCAGGGTGGGATCTCTCGGGTCTACGAATGAACCCCTTTTTTACACTCTCCAATTTCATTGAGTTTCTTATTCAAACACCCTTCTTTTCTCTCTATTCCCATCTGGGTACAGTGATTTCCCTATCATTTGAGGTAATTTTTTTGTCTTTTTTGAATCTAGAGATGATTTTTGCACATGGGGTTTGCTTTCTTTATGATTTCTTGTTGATTAGTTTGTCGAATTCATGTGGGTGTTTGTAATTTTATCTTGATAGTGAATAATTGATCAGAAATTTGCAAATTTTGAAGCTTGATTTTTGTCTGATTTCCTTGTTTATTTTCTTTTGCTTGATGTATGATCTGTAGTTTGGAAACAAATTTCTATGGTTGAGCCGATGTTGGTTTGCAGTTTGATACTAAATGATTGTCTTTTTCCTGTTTACTGAAGCTGTAATTATGTTAATTGGGTTAGGTGATTTGAGTTTCAGTGGTTATGTTCGCATAGTGTATCCTATGAGTTTTATATCACTTTATTTGCTTGTTCAGCAATCTGCTTATCTGGTTTGAGGAGTATGCTACAAGATTAGGGTTGAGAAGTAAGAAGTGGAGTGGGCGAGTGGCCGGTATTTGCCTTCACGTGTGCTCGGATATTATGGGACTCCTGTGCTCAAAGAGTTTAAATGGTGAGAAAGTGAATGTAGATGCTGATCTATGTGCAGTGGGCGGAGGTGTTCATTCTAGTAATAAGTGGACTTCCAAACAAACTGATTTGGCTGTAGAACCAAAGCGCGGAAGCCTAGAGGAACAGTTGCTTGATCTAGATGATCGACAACCTGAGGAACACTACTTGAATCATGTTCATTGTAACAATAGAATGGATAATAACCTTGATGATTATTATGATGGAATACCTCGTATTCCGACATCATTATCACATAAGTCAAGATCAATGAGGTCTACTCAGGCTGCTGTTGAAAAGGTTTGGTGATTTCTCTTTGTGGCTCTCCATTTTTTACCTGGATTTTAACATGACAAATTTTCTGTTTCCAATTTTCTTTGTTACTTGGGGTTAAATGTTTTTTTTTCATTGATATTGTGGAGCATGGGTAGTTGCTCGGTTGCTCCCATTCCCCCTCTGTCTGTAATGGCCGATCCGTTTCCAGTTTTTGAGGATAAACATTAATCAATTATATTTTCCCCAAGGAAACAGCTAAGATAGTGGAAAACTGGAAATTACATTTCTTGAAACTAGTCTTTGAAGAGGAGTCTAGAAAGTATATTATGGAAAATTTCCAGCATTCTTCCTTTACCCTGAACTAATTGTTTCAAATGTATCTTTGTTGTCTCCAAGGAGGATTTTTAGCCATTTTGTAATTCCAACAATGATAAAATATAACTGCTGAAATTATAAAAATAATTTATCCGGAAAACCAATGTAAACAATGACCACAATGTTATAATCTCACATTTTAGATCAATAGAATTATTAAATTGGTTTAAGTTTACTATTCTGACTTTTGACTTTTTATCTGGGAGAGTCAGTACACTAGTCAACGAGTATATACAAGTTATCAAGGCCCTGTTCTTTTCATCTCAGAAAAACATTATGTTTGAGGTCTTATAAACTCAAAGAAGTTCAGATAAGTTCTGGTAAGGGCTAATAAATTCACAACCAAAAATAAGCTTTGGTAGAGGCCAATAAGTTCAGAACAGATAACCTGAGGAGTTTCATGTTATTGAATTAATTAAAACGTGTGATTAAGCTGAAGTTTTTACCTTTTTGGGCAGTTGGTGTTTGAAGGTGGAGGGGGGGTATTAGGAAAAGCTGACATGTGAAAATTAATTGAAAAAAGATCATCTTCTCCATGACAAGTTACTTTTTGTTCAAACCGTAGGGCATTATATTAAAAATAAGGTTTATTGCATTAAGTGACCATAGAAAGGCAACATTTGAAATTATTGCATTGATAATTGGTGAAAAAGCAACTTGCATTATGAAACAAAAAGTAAATAATGTATACGCCCTACATTTAGAAATAGAGGACGTGCTTGTTATTTTCCGGCAGACTCCTGACTTGATGTACTGCAAATGCAAGTTGCTGATGTTTGGGTATTTCCCTTCTAGGAAAGAATTAATAAATATGACACTCTAAGAATAGTGGTAAGAACAATAATCTAAACGAAAATCCAGAACCTGCATACTCTCTATCTTATACAAGAAGCAGCTGAATTTACATACCTATGAGTTGAAGAAAAGTGACTTTGAGGTACACGATGGATTTGGATGTCTCCGACTTTGCTTGTTATATTACATATATAGCAGTACAAGTCTTTAACACTGCTTTTCGTCATATGATTAGGCTTCTTGTATACTATCTATGTTAACTAAATGCCTTCTACAATAAAACCTAATAATCTTATCTTACACAGTTACACCACAATTTGCCTTCTAGTAGGCTTTTATTTTAATAGAAGGGTAAACAATTAGTAGAAGTTGACCAATAGTCAGTGGCGGATCTATGAATTTAGGAATGGGGGTACGAAATTAGACTTGATTACAAAAAAGAAAAGAAAAAAAGAAACGTACTTGAGCTATTAATTCATTCCACTATATGTCAGCGTAACTACTCAAACTTATTTAATAAACTGTAATAAGTAAATACATTTGTAGTAGGATTTTTTTTTTGGCCAAGTAAAACGTACTTGAGTTATTAATTCATTCCTCTATATGTTAGCGTAACTACTCAAACTTATTTAATAAATTGTAATAAGTAAATACATTTGTAGTAGGAAATTTTTTAAAAGTTGTAAATCTATAGTAATGTGTAGAGGGTGGAATGAATAACTAAATTTAAGAGACCATGTGTTCAAACAACTGGTCTCTTAGTTTGTAAGTGAAACTTGAAAGCTGTAATTCCAGTAATTTAAGAGACCAGATGTTTTAAATTAGTGGTCTGTTCGATTTAGTGAAGAATTAAGCAGCTATATGCGGTCTCTTATGTGCGACGCTGGGTATATTTAGTACCATATAAGAGACCTATTCTTGAATATAACTGGTCTATTAACTTTACAGATTTTTCTTTTTTTTAAGAATGGGGGTACAATGTACCCCCCTAGATCCGCCCCTGCCAGTAGTGTAGTACTATTTAGCCCAATCTAATGGAACATTCTAGAATACAGAGTGTGATTGCTATGAGATGGAAGGAGTATTTAATTATATTCCTTTATAGCAATTTAAGGTGTTGGACACTTGGACTTAATGTAGGCGATAGAGGAGCTTAAGTAAATATAATTAAAGTCGATGTTAAGGAAGCTCTTGCTGTGCAAATGGTTGAATGAATTTTTAGACTATTTGTGGCCTTATGGATGGCGTCCTTTTGTGTATGGTACCCTGTCAATTTTTATCTTAACATCAACATCATCCATATGTGTTTAAAGAGGCTTTTGCTGATGTGCTGAAATTCTAATTGGTACACAGTTCTACTCCTACAATAACAGAGAGGCTCTTTCTAGTTGACCCTTTATTTGATATGCAATAACCATGTGTTGCTACTTCATACTCCCTCCGCCTTAATATTTGCCTCGATTTCCTTTTTGGTTTGTTCCTTTGGGTTTTCCCCATACTATAAATAACAATAGGGAACTAGTGGACTACAACTTTACTCTAACGTCCACTACATTTTGTTCCACCACTTTTCTCTCTCATCAACTTCTCCCAAACAAAAATTAATTAATTGATTTAAACCCACAAATTAGAAGGTACACCTGGTCATGTAGAGCTAGATGCAACCGGGTCGTTTTGTATTTTTAACCCCTTAAAAACATACTTTTTTAGTTTAAAACCACACATTTACGGTATAAAAACACATTTTTACAATTTTAAGCACATGATACTACGGTTCAGTACCTTCTTCGAATTAAGAAAAAACCTAAACATAAGAGGTAAGCAACCAACAAAAATTTACGTATCCTTTCAATTCCGATGCGCTCAAATTTGAAAACCCCAATTTTGTTCAAAAGTAGATTTAAACTAGATTTTAGTCCTTGCGATGCATGAAATCTATTAAATTGTTAAGTTAAAGTAAAACTCCTATATATACCAACTGTCATATTTTATATATTAGATTAGATTAGTGTTTGATTTTGGATTGAATTTCATTATATATATTTTTTATTATTTTTAGAGTGGTTGATTTTGGATGGAGCTTTATATACGTATTATTAGTAATTAATTAATAAAAATATCTATGTGGCACCTAATTATTTATCTACTTAGCACTCAACTTTTTGAATTCATAAATAATTTTGAAATCTTATTTTTCATTGGCCAAAACCATTAGATTTCCTACATGGCGCTCTGATATTAGGTTAGTGTTTGTTTTTGGATTGAATTTTATTTTAGATTAGTGTTTGATTTTGGATTGAATTTTATTTTAGATTAGTGTTTGATTTTGGATTGAATTTTATTTTAGATTTATTTTTTAATTATTAGAGTATTTGATTTTGGATGGAGTTGTATATATTAGTAATTAACTAGATTTAAGCCCGTGCGATGCACGGTTTTTTTTAAATATGATTTGTTAATCGTTCTTAGAACTATACTCACTTACTATTGTGATCAAGAATTGCGTTAATCATTTATTTTATTTTATTTTAATTGTGAGATCCAATTTGTACTTTTATTTTTTTAACTCTTATTAGTTATTACTATGGATAAATAACAAACTAAAACAACTACTCCCTTTGCCTCTAATGTTACAATTTAGAATGTTAACGGTATTCATAATTGAAGAGAATCTACTAAACTCTTTCCAATACTTAAGAAAAAACATATTCATGTAGGGTCTTGTTTGATCCATTTTTATGAGTACATTAAGAATATCAAAATGTTATTATTTTGTCTAATGTATTATTAGAGATTAAAGTGATACAAAATACGTATTGGCAAACATGAAAAATAGAAACTGTAATGTCATTGTTTTATTTTATTTTGGGACGGAGGGAGTATGTAGTACATAATAAGTGTTTTGATTATTTGTTAAAAAACAATTTAAAGAATTTTCTAGATCATTTTTCTAAATAAACCCGCCAAATCATTACAACATGTGTTTATGATATTATTTTAAGAGGGTGAGGGATTAGACGAAAATCTCACAAAAACTAAAAGAAAACCAACAAAATATTAATTATATAACCAAATGTAGGGAAAAAAAACCAAAACGTTATATAGAAATCTAAAAAAGAAATTAGAAATTAAAATTTAATCATCTAGAGCTCTGTAGTTTGATCATCTTGATTGATTTTATCCAAATCATATTTTTTTAGAGAACTCAAATCGTATTATGAGAGCATCCATTTACCTTTTCATTAAATAGATGTCAACTCTTTTGAATTTATCAATTTTTATTTTCCATTAGATAATATTTCTTAAAGTCTATCGATGGAGGCGTGCTAGCTTTACTATGATACAAATACTACCTTTTCTATTTATCTTGTTTATTATGCTCGACTCCTTGAGCATATAATTGCGGGCAAAAATTACAAATTGCTACCTAATTAGTTCTCTAACATAGAGTTATATAAGTCCATAGCCACACTTCTTGAACTCATACTTTGATAAACTTTTTGAATTCATAAATAATTTTGAAATCTTATTTTTCATTGGCCAAAACCATTAGATTTCCTACATGGCGCTCTGATATTAGGTTAGTGTTTGTTTTTGGATTGAATTTTATTTTAGATTAGTGTTTGATTTTGGATTGAATTTTATTTTAGATTTATTTTTTTAATTATTAAAGTATTTGATTTTGGATGGAGTTGTATATATTAGTAATTAATTAATTAAATATCTATGTGGCACCTAATTAATTATCTAAGTGACACTCGATTTTTTTAATACAAAAATAAATTAGAAATCTTATTTTTCATTGGCCGAAACCATTAGATTTTCTACGTGGCGCTCTAATAGCTCAGCAAATACGCCTCCTTTATATATATACAATTACCATTAAGGGAATCTAATATATATACATATATATATATATATATATATATATATATATATATATATATATATATATATATATATATATATATATATATATATATATATATATATATATATATATATATATATATAAGATTCCCTTAATGGTAATTGTATCCCTTTTGATAATATGTTTTTTTTATTAATATTAGATTCCCTTAATTGTTAATTGATCCCTTTTGATAATATGTTCTTTTTATTAGCAATATGTTCTTTCTAAACATATGTTCTTCCACGATGTGAACATGTGCTTTTAATCTGGAAAAATGTGCTTTTAAACTATAAAAGTGTGTTTTTTGAGTGGTTAAAAATACAAAACGTTCCGATTGCGTATAGATCTACATACAACTGGGTGTACCTTCTACCAATTGATTTCACCCCAATGAAGCAAACAAAAGGAGATGGAGGGAGTAACCAATAAGAAGCACATACATTACAATGATCCATTCTTCATGTAGCTTATTCTAATCCAAAAGTCGAAGAATAGGGAATCCTTGACTCAAATGGAAGTAGGTATAAGTCTTTGTTTTGTGTATAGTTTGGGGGGCATTTGGTTTGCAAAAGAGAAAGCGAAAGGAGAATAGAAAGCAAAAGTCCCAGTTGTTAGTTGTTTGATGTGGTTTGTATGGATATAAGAAGGGGAAAGGGAAAGAAAACTACTTCCACCGTCTTTCATTCTACAACCACCACTAACACAAGTCCATATCATCTCACCCTCTACGGCGGCGACAAGTACCCCCTTTTTTCTCTTTCGCTTTCACTCTTTCTCGGATATAGTTTCTAGGTAGGTGGGGGTTGGTTTTCGGGTGGGTTGGAAGGGATTTTGTGGGTGGGGGAGGGTTCCAGCGGTTAGGGGAAGGTTTTCGTGGGTGGGAAAAGGGTTTTCCGATGTATGGGGAAGGTTTTCTTGGGTAGGGGAGGGTTTTCGTGACTGCGGATTACTTGTCCCCTCGTTATCTGTACTTAGGCTCTGGTGGCTTTCCATGGGTAATTCTTCAAAAGGTTTTCGTGACTGCTGAACTGTCCCCTTGTTCTCTGTACTTATGCTCTGGTGGCTTTCCATGGGTAATTCTTCAAAGGGTTTTTACGACTGCTTACTTGTCCCCTTGTTCTCTGTACTTATGCTCTGGTGGCCTTCCATGGTATTGCTCATCCCAAATCAGGAAAAAAATAGAATAAAGTCATATAGCAGGAGTGTACCTTACATGAGTTACATCTGGTGCCACCCCTCCCCTTTTTCTTCAGCCTCCTGCCTTACGCACTTGTTATGCTAGTTATTTGTGATCAATGGTGCATAGATGAACGATGCTAGCTCCCTACATTTATGCTGAATACTGAGCAAAATGGTGAAGAGAAAAATTTCTTCTTCCTGAACCGACATTATCAAATTACACTTCATTAAATCTTTTCAAATACCTCCTAAGGAAAATCACGAATTGGACCGTCTTAATTGACGCATTAATACGAGCTTATCTTTTCAGTTCGTGTTTGTGGCCTTTCATCCTCTTCAATATTTTGGAAAACTAGCTAGTAATCTACTAATCTATGCGTTGAAAGTCCATCTTCTGCAGATGTAGAAATAGTTCATATGCTTTAACTGTGTTAGGTCTTTTAAATGTTTGCTTATTTATTTCAGCTTGTATAACTTTTATCTGGGTTGGGAATCTCTTCCTGATCTGCATATAATTTGACCTCTCTGCTTTGGGAAGTTTTAAAACTTTATTTTGTGCATATTGATTCTTACAGTTTTCCTTTTCACCATAGCTGTCTTCAACCTTAAACATTCTCTAAGATCTTGTACATTTTAGGTGTCTGAAATGAGCGTACGTTTGGGCAGGGCTGGCACCATGGGGCTTGAGAAGGCGGTTGAGGTCTTAGATGTGCTTGGGAGTAGCGTCACGGACTTGCACTCAAGAAGTGGATTTGCTTCTGGAGTTCTATCAAGAGGAACTAAAATCTCTATTTTAGCTTTTGAAGTTGCGAATACCATCATGAAGGGTGCTTGTCTTATGCATTCCCTGTCAGAGTCACGTGTATGCCACTTGAAAGAAGAGGTTCTTCCTTCAGAAGCTGTGCAAAAGTTAGTGTCAAAAAATATGGATGAACTTCTTAGCATTGTTGCTTCTGACAAGAGGTAATAGTCAGAATCTAAATGATTCATTTTAATGTCACTCCCTTTTCTGCTTTTCATTTTATGTCCACTCTTGTAAGCATATATTGTTTAACTTTTGACAGGGAAGAACTAGCTATATTTTCAGGAGAAGTGATCCGCTTTGGGAATCGCTGTAAAGATCCTCAGTGGCATAACTTGGACCGTTACTTTTTAAAGTAATAACAATTGTATACACATTATTATTTCTTGTTCACGTATTTGTTACAACATGTTTCTCACATTTGTTTCTTTATGTCTGTCTGTTTTTATTCCCAGACAAAGCAGAGAAGTTGTTCCTCGTATGCAACTGAAGGAGGACGCAGAATCAGTGACGCAGCAGTTGTTGATTTTGGTTCAGTACACTGCGGTGAGCCAAACCATGCTTTCAGTAGTGAATCTGAGAACTTATTTTTGTTATTGAGCTAAATGAGCCAAGTTGCAATGTCACATGTTTTTGCTTCAAAATGCTGGACCTGCTAAAAACATTAGTTAAGAGGAAGCTAGAATGTAATCCAATGCTTCATATCAGCTCATTGGATTGTCTCTTTCTCTATGACCTTTAGAAAAATGGAATGAAGTATTGTTCCGAAATATTCACAAAAAAGAAGAAAAAAGAAAGTTTGACCACGACCTTGGTGGATTTCTGTTATTTATTGTTTAATAATTTTTATTGTATTAAATGTAACTTTTTTTATTTTGATTTTTAAGGATTTCTTTTTTCTTTTGTCCTAGTGACTTAGTATGATAGTATTATGTCACTGAAAGAAAGTATGAAGTATTGGTAATAAACTAGAATGATCCAACTCTATCTTTAGATGAATAGATATCCTACAATACTGGCAACTTTTTATAAATTGCTGAAAGATGTACCTGGATACCTTGATGTAGAATAAACCCTGTTCTTTAGAGCTGAACTGAATTGAACTAAACTGAATAAAATCAATAATCAATAATCAATAATCAATAATAAATAACAATTAATAACTAATAAATAATAAATAATAATAATAAATGACAATTAATAACTAAATAATTAATAACTAAAGAATAATGAATAAATAATAATAGTATAATAATAATAATAATAATAATAATAATAATAATGATGATGATGATGATGATAACAATAATAACAATAATAATAATAATAATAATAATTAATAATAATAATAATAATAAGTTGAATTAAATTGAATTTAACTGAACTGAAATTAACTGAACTGGACTGTACAGCGAAATAAGTCATGACACTCCAGTTAAGCCAAAAAGAACAAGGCCTTACAGCATAAGTAAGCTTGTGATGTACATTTTTTTTTTCTTTTCACCTTCTTTTTTCCTGGAATTGATAATGTACTCCCTGTTATAAAAGTACTTCCGTACTAGCATCCAAAATTTCCGAACTTGGATCATCAATTTCTTTAAAAGGTACAATATTTGCATTGTGAAAAGTGATAAAGGTAGATGTATACTTTGACTGTCAAATTGTTTGGAATTACAAGTATAAAAATTTGAAAATGACATGAGTACTAAATTACTTTAGGGAACAGAGGGAGTCAAAAGAAACAATTTAATTTAAATCATCCAAAGCATTGGTTCCAAGGGTGGATCTTAGGCCCTTTGATAAGAATTTTCATATTCTGAAGTTCAATTTCCGAGTAATGTTTTACATTTGATCTCAAATCCTTTGTGTTTGGGATCACAGGAGCTATACCATGAGTTGCATTCCTTACATAGATTTGAGCAAGATTTCCAAGGAAAAAGCAGGGTAGAAGGTAAGTTTCATAACATCTGTAAGATTCATATGATGTATCTTTATGTTTTAATCTTCTGTTTCCATGTTAAAGGCTGTTCTTTAAGTTGCAAAATGTGTGTCGCTGAACGGGCTAACCATTTAGCCAAATTCAAACACGTGATATGACTTTATTTTTAGTTTGACTAACTTTTTTGAGATTACTTTGATCTTGTTGATACTGCTGAGTGTGAAAATCAATTAACTGTAAAGGCCTTTGACCTAAGCAGCCCAGCTAACTCAGGCGACTAATATCTTGCATGTTTCTCCGTTGTGGATAGTGGTAATGGAATTCCTATGCTCCGTGAAGGAGAATGGCTAACCAGTAACCACGATATCATTTCACATTGTTGTAAGAAGTCCGACTTGTCCCTTAATTGGCCAGGTCTTTGGGTGGTTATAATTTCCCTAGTTGGTACCCCTGGAAATTGTTTTGGGTAACACTTAAAATGGGTTGATTTAAGTGAACTGGTGAAGATTTCTTTGAATTTGAAATGTTGTTGGATATTATTTTTTAAAATGTCTGACCTAAATCAACATATGACTTTAACACCTTTGACATGTGTGTGTAGAGGAGAAATCCTGTCATATCTTTCCTCTCATGATTCAGCATTTCTATTTCTCCTGATAGGCCACATTTCCATCATGCCAATGTGGTCATCCTTTGTTATTTTTAGTAAAGGTTATTATTAGGAAGAAGCTTCCAAAAGGGGTTGATGGGTGTTTTTTTTGGACCGGGGTGGCTTCACTGACTTCTATATTGTTCTCTGCGAATTATATCAAAGTCCTGGGGCCAGGACTGGATTCACATCATGATCCTGAATTATGAACATATGGTTCAAAGATTTAATTGAAAAATGAAGAGCTCAAATATTAGGAACGTATACTGGTAGTTCTTTTATTTTAGACTTCAGCAGTGAAAATGAACATATAGCACAATGAACATAGCTGTCAATAATTTTTGAACTATCACCCAAGACCAGAATGCACATCATAGCTTCAGGTCCATGATATTATAATTGTTGTAATTGTCTTTTCATTGATGTCTTGAATTTTATTTTTATAACATAAATCTTTGCCTGTATTTCTGCACAAAAAATCTGATGGTTGTCAACATACCCTTTACAATTTCATAAAACTGCACTCTTCTTGCATAGCTGACAGCATTGCACTTTTTGCATGAAGAACTTAAAAAGCAGAAGAAACTAGTCAACAAATTGAAGAAAAGATCAATATGGAGCAGGAGTTTGGAAGAGGTAGCACGTGCTATAAATTGCAAAAGCACTATTTGACATTATTGTTGCACTACAAATCTTCTCTGTTCTTTCAGCATTCAACGGCTAATTATAAATGTCTTTAAGCTGTCTTCTAAGCATTACGTGTTTTGTTGCAGATAATGGAGAAACTTGTGGATGTTGTCCTTTTTCTGCATATGGAGATTCGTAATAACTTTGATAGTGATGGTATGTTATGTATGATATTGACTTGTTAAAATCTCACCCCTCGGCTTAGCTTTCATGTGTGAATATCTCCTGGCTAATGCATCATTTTATACGAAGTATTAACTTTCTTTTGTGAGATGGAAAATAAAACCTCATCTGATTTTATATTTACTTATTCCGCTTTAATCTTTTCTTTTCGTTTCCTCCTAAAACAGACTGAGTGATACCTATAAATCATTCTTAAAGAAGGTGTTCTGAAGATCAATGAGTTTTGAAATTTATTTATAAAACAATTAAAGAGATGCAATACTAATAAAAAAATATCCGATTTTTTCTGACTTCTAACTTGTGAGATTAGGGTTCCCTAGTTTTTAAAGCTTTAAGAGAGAAGACACTCTATCTAACACAAGTTATATCCAAGGAATTATCTTTCGAGTCGGCATTTGAGAAATTGGAGAGAATGTGATGTCGTTTACCTTGAAAAATATCTTAATAAAACTTTTGAGCTTGTTCTTTACTAAACTACAATGATTTATTAGATTGTCAAAGACCAGGGTAAAATATTCTCAAACGCAGAAAACTGTTTATAAAAATGGCTTTGAGAGGGATGTCCTTTTGTTAAGGGAATTGTGAAAGATATTGTTATGTATTTACAGTGTAAATTATGTGCTTTTTGCGATTTAGTCTGTTTTTCATTCAGAGTTCTGTTTAGAATTTTGTTTTCTTCTTTTTACGCTGAGTACAAGTTTCTTTCATAAAGAAACTAACAAATTGCAGTATCTGTGGTGGGGAGGTATGCACTGTATGGTAAGACAAGATAACATACCTGTTATATAGCCTATTTCAAACAAAAAGAAAATAGAAAAGGTCAAATGGTAAAGTGCGGACAAGCAATTATTCTACAGCTACATTATCTGATTCTATGAGCTCATTCTTGAAAAAAAAATTACAAATATCTCAGCACCTTTTTTATCTGTTTATTGCTTGAATGCTCCTACACATTAGATAGTTGTAACTTGTAAGAATAACTTAGATTTTTTGTCTTGCCTTTTTGGTTAAACTCACTAAAATTTTCCATGTAATTATGCATTCCCAGGGCAACTTGAAGATACAATTGCAACAGTTGAAGATCCTGTAGGGAAATTCCAACAGCTCGGACCAGCTGGTCTTGCATTGCATTATGCCAACATTGTTTTGCAAATTGATGGAATCGTGAGTCTTTAAACTTTCTTAAGGTCATTATTCATTTTACCAACTACAATATTACTAAGCAAGTTCTCCTTGTCCTTATTCTGCTGTTAATAAATGCTTCATTTATCTCTGTTTTGATTCTTTGAGTTTTCCTAATATTCTAATAATGGTCTTTGGATGGGTGTCTAATGCATCCATTTACCTTTCTGTTAGAATAATAAACTATTCTGAAGAAAAAAATATTTTACTGCCCGGAGGACAAATAATGAGGAAAAACAGGTTGACGAAAGTAACTAACAAATCGGTGCAAGTAAGCTCCCCAAGATTTAATACGAAGTATTTGTAATGAGGTATTTCAATAAACTTCGTGGTCAGTTAATGGTGATCGCTGAAAGCTGAATGTTTGTTTGTCCAAACCTTATCTAATATCATCTTCTGCTTTTTGAAAAGTTCTACCATTAATGAGCACAAAGAATTTTATCCACTTAATGGGATCTATGTGTTAATGAGCATTATTGACCTCAGATTTAAGTACACAACAATCTATATGTTCCCCCTTCATTTCCATCTTCAGTCTACAAATAACCATCAATTCTGTGCTCTCTGAGAAGAAAACCGAGTTTCTCATGTCCTCAGGTGGCTAGATCAAATTCCATGCCTGCTAATGCTCGGGAGTCATTATACCAAAGCCTGCCGCCAAGTATAAAATCATCTTTACGCTCCAAGCTGCAATCATTTCATGTCAACGAAGAGGTATTTTTCATTAATGCATCATTCTACATTCCTACCGTTGGTTTAAGTTAATTTTACAAAGGAATCAACTTGTTATACATGGAGAGAGAGATTCTTACAATGGCATATATCACTAAATTAGAACCTCTTTCTGGTACAGCTGGTAAAAGGTGACCCAACATGATACACCAACCTTAAGCTTATCCCAAAATAGGAAGTTTGGTGATTATTTCCAACTCGAAATAAGTTCCATTTAAAGGACATCTACAACAAAATTGGTGATTGTAAGAATTGACACAAAAAGGAAAAATTAAGATATTTCTGGTTCTGTGTCAATTGAGACCTTATATAGTCAGAACTGCAGATGAGTGCCATGTTTTTCATTATCATGTTATGCCTATGTAGGGAAAGTTCCATTATTTTGTACGCTTCAAAATATTTCAGCATCGTTCCCCTCTTTTTTTGGCAGCCACCTAAATAAAAACTATGTAACGTTCTGTTGTATTTTCTTATAATGTCAATGTTGCGAGTATTCTGGTTTTAATTTTTTCCTCGCCTCCTATGAATTTGATTATTTGAGTGACGGAAAAGTGTTTATTCTCTGAACCTTGTACAATTGTAGATTTGTTATTATTTCCAGTTAACTTTTTGTTTGTCCATTGGTTGTATGACTCCATCTTTCAACACTCATTTACAGCTGAGCTTGCCGGATATTAAAGCTGAAATGGAGAAAACATTAGAGTGGCTTGTTCCAATTGCTTCCAACACTGTCAAGTTAGATAACCTTTCTTCCAATAGTTAGTTTACCTTTCTGTTGGTAACTGTGTGAGTATTGGGACTTCAATCCTTCTAACACCTTTGTCCTTTGTTATTTTACATAGGTCCCATCATGGGTTTGGTTGGGTTGGCGAATGGGCGAATTCTGGGTAATCTGATTGCTTGTTTTCTTTTTTACTAGGGACTTTTCTTTTCTTATATTAATATTGTAGATGCTGAAATTAAACATTTTTAGGTTTGAGGCAAGTGATACATCTGCAGAAAAAGCTGATGTGATCCGCATTGAGACCCTGTATCATGCTGACAAGGTTAAGACAGAAGCTTACATTACTGATCAATTAGTCTGGCTACATCATTTGGTTTCCCAATCAAGAATATCGAGCATAAGTTTCAGCATCAAGTCAGTTACAAAACCACCTACTCTACTCCACAAAAGAAAGCAGGCCTCAGAACTGACAACTTGTAACGAACAATCTAATAAACCGACAGCAGACGAGCATCAAATATTGAATGTCAGTGCAGTAGAGAATCAGACACCAGAAATCAACAAGAGTCAGAGTCTTGATGTCATTAAAGAAGAAGGGTTGAATGTAATCAATCAAGTGAATGTCCTTGGATAATCAAATTTATGCTCTGCCATTGTTATTGTTCACATAATGCAATTTGGTGCTGCAATGGTGGATACTAGCATACTTCCCCAATATTGTGTTATTTCTTTTTCTCCATCCAATCCATTTCCCTCGTATGCAAAGTAATCAGGTTTATATCCCTATCTAGGAAGACTGTAAACTGATCGCCATCCACCGCCCAAGTACACCCTAACCTGAAATCTTGAACACTACTCTGAGCACACTTATATCATGTATACAGACTACGGTCATGCATAAATAGTATATAGGGATTCATTTTAAAAAAAAAAATTAGGTTCATACTTTTCTCTTATGTACGTAAAAGATATTTTTCCAAAGTGTAAATTGATTAACAAAAATATGGACGATGCTAGAGACCTAGAGTTAAATGTTCTAGAAGAAGTAAGCAAACGTTGGGTTTAAGTATTTAACACGACCCTGAGTTCAGTAGCTTATTTCAAGTACATAGTAAACGGGGACCCATAAATAATAGATAGGGAATCCCATACGACCATACATAGAGAGAGAGAATGTGATAGAGTATCAATATGCAGCTGCAATAACAAGTAATCTACATAGTAATAAAATTTGGGAAAATTTGTCAATTACAACCCAATAAAGTTTTCACTTTATGATATACAACCTCAAACTTTCAATTTTGTGAATTACAACCTCAAACTTAATATCATACTTTAAATTACAACCCGATGTCATATTCTAGCGAAAACAATCGGATTATGATGTCATAAATATATTTTAAACTTAATTAAATAATTTAAAAAAAAACTTATTAATCAGAAATAATTTTTTTTTAAAAATCCCCAATTACTTTGTTTCCTGGGATTCATCCTAATTACAACCTAAGCGTATAATTTCTTCTCCTCGCCTCTCTACGTTCTTTGTTCATGTTCTGGGAACATCAATGGCGTCCCTCAAATTGCGAAATTGATGTCTTCTCTCCTCTAAATAATTATAGTTACTCTCTCCTCCAATCAATTCTCAGTCACCATGGGAGCTTCAATAAACGCATTGAAAGCACTTCACCGCGGACAATGATCAACGCATTGAAAGCACTTCACATGTGGACAATGAAGAATAAATCCACCTCGGGGAGGAGTTTCACCTGTAAATAGATGCACAACAAAACCAACAAATCAAATTAGCGAGCTTGCAAGACACGCTACAACAAAGTAAAAAGACAGGGAACAATTTCATGAACATACCAAGAAAAAAGGAACTAGGATTCAGTTTACAACAGTGTAAAAGAATTAACTGGTGCATGCTCCAGCTCGGCAAAAAAGAGTTCTGAGAAGAATTTGTGCCTTAGTTCGAAAAAGCCACAATCTAAGAATCCTAATTTTCGAAAAAAGTCCCAATTGAAGAAGCAGAATTTTCGAAAAACCCTCAATCAACGAACCAAATTTTTGAAAACCCCTATTCGAAGAACCATAAATTTCGACAAAAGCCCCAATTTCAGCGTCAATGGTTTTAGACAAAACCCCCAATTCAACGATGATAAGGACACAAAGATAGAGGAGTTATTGAAGCAGAGAAACCCCCAATTCAATTTTGCATAATGGAAGCTTGAAATTTTGATTAGCTGAGATAAGTTATTGAGAATCATATATTAAACACAGGAGGAAGAGGAGTTGAACAGAGGGGAGATTCTAATGAAAAGTGGGGTGAATCATGAACAGAAAAAGTAATTGGGGATTTTTTTACTTCTGATTAACATTTTTTTTGAATTATTTAATTAAGTTAAAAATATGTTTATGACATCATAATCCGATTGTTTTTGCCGGAATATGACATCGGGTTGTAATTTAATGTATGATATTAAGTTTGAGGTTGTAATTCGCAAAATTGAAAGTTTGAGGTTGTAATTCGTAAATTGGAAACTTTATTAGGTTGTAATTGGCAAATTTTCCTAAAATTTGCAGGTAAATCAAATCGAAGTTGCATATTCTCAGAAAAATCAAACAAATGTTGTCATGATATTTGATGTTATTTTTTGGTAATACAG
This sequence comes from Spinacia oleracea, assembly GCF_020520425.1. Lineage (NCBI taxonomy): Eukaryota > Viridiplantae > Streptophyta > Magnoliopsida > Caryophyllales > Amaranthaceae > Spinacia > Spinacia oleracea. The sequence continues at coordinate 44,523,138 of NC_079490.1, forward strand.
AGTGTAAATTGATTAAAATAAATATGGACGATGTTAGAGTTAAATGTTCTTAGAAGAAATAAGCAAACCATAAAAACAAAAATGCTCTATAATCTTACATGAACCCTAAACCTAACTTACATCCTTCAATATTATTTGACTTGATTCAAATAATTTCTGATTGCAATTGAATTGGCCTAATTGGTTATATTGCTTAACTAATTGGTTCCATTAAAAGGGTAAGTGTACCCAAGTTTGAAAGGGTATTCATAAAAACAAACCCAACCGTCCGACGTCCTATCGGCCCGCTCATCGGGTTGCGGCAAGCGAATTACCGCCGACGGTGGAAAGGCACAATCAGCCTTGAGCGCCGCCGCGTCCTGATTTCCCCAGGTGGCTAATCGAGCATTCTTTTTGTCTAGAATGTTTCTTGGACTGAACGCAAGCCCTTCACCCCAGATCGCACTCAACCACGACCTTCTTGTTCTTTGCACGAGCCGATTTGGTTCCCATTCTCTACGACATAGGGGATGGGAGACTAGAAGAGAAGGGGAAGAGAGGGTGGTTACCTGAATTCTGAAAGGAGAAACTACCGTGTTTTTGCAGTTGAGGATAGAGAGAAAGGGGAAGCGTGAAGAGGTGGTTGAAGGAAGTGGTGTATTTATTGAAGAGATGGGCGATTGGTTTCTCAAGAAATCATCATTACAAAGTGATGAGCAGCATTTATGTCGCTCGTAGCTTAGGATTTTAGTTCATTTTATTAGAATTTTATCATTATTTTTGCTTAGTATTATTGTTTTTAGTTCGTTTATCGCATTTTTGCATTAATCGTAATATTTTCTCGTCTTACGTATATTTTAGTCGTTTTTGCTCTAAACGTGCCTTTTGTGCGCATTCTCATTGTGTAAGGGTCGTTTTGAGCATTAACGTATTAAATAATGTGTCATTATACTTGATGAAGTTTAATATGATTTTACGATTTATAAAAATGCGATATGAATTAATAATATGCTATGCGATTTAATGGATGTGCTAGGCGATTTTACAACTTAGCTATGCGTTGTTTGTTGTGTTCAGCGACGAGCTTTGATGTGCAGCGACGAAGCAAGTTGAGAAGCCAATAAAGTGCAGCAGCAATGGCCAACAAAGTGCAGCAACAACAACAACTAACAAAGAGCAGAAGCAGGCAAGCAGTGAAGCAGCAAAAGTGCAGTTTTCAAGGCTGTGCGGGCGCACAACATTCTTGTGCGGGCGCACAGCCTGTTGTGTGGGCGCACAGAGCTGTAGAAAATGAAGCTGAGTTCCTGTAACTTCTGTGCGTGCGCACAGGATGGCTGTGTGGGCGCACAGAAGCACGAGAAACTGCTGATATAAAAGCAAAATCGCAGCAAATTAGTGAGAGAGCTTTCAAAATTAGAATTAGTTTTTAAAGTTAGTTTTCAAAATTAGTTTTAGGCCTAGAGAGAGAAATAGATTAGAGAGTAGATTATCATTAGATCTTAGGCTTTGATTTCACAAAATCAAACACTAGATTTCTACTGTGTTCTTCAAATTCGTAGCTCAAATTCAAGTCAATTTTAAGATTTTGTTCCTCAACTTTTAAACACTTTGAATTTCAATTTCATCCTATAATTTGGTATAATTCTCAACTCTATTCTTTAATTCGTTCTTAATTCTTTAATTGCTTCATTAAATTCGTTTATGCTTTGATTTGATTGTTTGAATTTTAGATTAGGCTCATATTTTGGATTTTGTTGATTTTTGCCCCAATTTTCATGTTTGAATTTTCTGGATTTTGTTGATTCAATTAGTTTTATTATTGCAATTAGTTTCATGATTAGGATTAGTTTTAGTTTAATCTTAGTCATAATCATGCCTATTGAATAGTTCGTCTAGAGATTTGGGTAGAAGGCTTGGATTAGAATTAGGGATTTTGGAGATAATTTTGTGATTGATTTTGTGATTAAATTGATTAATGGATGTTTGATTCCATGTCTAGTTAGTTTAGGATTAGCTAACCTAAAATGTTAGAATATTGGAGTCTTTGGCTTCGAATTGGCGCGAGAGCGTGATTCGTTGCTTGCATTACTTTGGCTTGATTTTTCGTTCATAATTTCATCTTCGAGTCTTGATTGTAGCGAGAGCTAGATTAGGATTGGTTGAGTAGTGCTTGTCGAAGCACAAATTGGTAATTGCTTTCATTCATTAGTTATTGCATATCATGAGCATTTAGGATCTTCGTAACTCCCAATTCAAATTACATAGACAATTCCCGAAATCTCTAGAGTTTCTTTACTTGTTCATATTTCATACTTTTTGATTTCAATACATACATACCTTTTCGTTTGAGCTAGCTTGTGAATTCAAATAGTTTGAAAAGTAAAATATATTCATTCTCTTGGGACGATCCCTATGCTTGCCACTATAATCAATATAGTCGGTTAGTTTAGGAGTTTATAAATTTTGTTTGATTGAGCGGTATCCGTCAACGACCGGAAAAACGCCCTATCAAAATGCGCAGTTAGTCATTGGAGAGGCAAGAGGTTATTTCCTCCCCTTTTTAAAAAATAAGGAAACCCATTTTTCCTTTGAACTTCCCGGAAGAAATTCAAAATGGGTTTGGGGACAATTGTTAGGGGGGAAAAACCCTCCTGGTGACGTGTCTCAACTCTCAAGTGTGCCATCACGACATATACGTAGCAACCAGCGAGGCATGAGTTATGACTGGACGACTTGATCCCAACGGTTGAGTATGACGGCAATGGTTACAAACGGATGATTAAATGTGTAAGCTTGAGTTTAGCAGCACGACATTTACCATCTTAATTATGTCCAATTATGTGTACTAAATACATACATTACATCTTTGTATAAGGCCTATAAAATGGCTTAAAAGGCTCCCTTGTAAATATAAGTTCACTTGCTAATAATATACACTTTTATGCTCTTACGAATTGCATTCGTTATCTCGTATTATCTAGCTCAATCGATTGTTAGCACCTCCCTAAAGAAAAGTTCGACTCTAAGTATAATTTTTCCAAAACAACCTCCCCTTTGAGTTATCACGACCTTTGGGACCCTTACTATAGCTTCTTCCACAATTCTCAACAACAAGAGCATGTGAATTATCAAGTCCCATCTCCTTTCTTCTTATCTCTTCATTGAAAATCTAAAGATAGAATACCTTCTGGAGCAGAGTTAGTAATAGTCACAACCAAGGTTTCCCAACTATCTGGCAAAAAACTCAACAAGAACAAAGCCTGCAATTCATCATCAAGAACAATCTTCATAGTAGTTAGCTTGTTAATAATATCTTGGAAGTCACTCAAATGCCCAGAAACAGACTTTTCACCTTTCAATTTCAAATTAAGAAGTCTCTTGATTAATGAAGCTTTGTTATGTGCAGTCTTCCTTTCATAAAGACCTTCTAATTTCTTCCAAAAATGATATGGGACGGACTCCTGAGACACATGGTTGAAAATGCTAATGTCAACCCACTGCCTAATAGTCCCCAAAGTTTCCCTATTTAACTTTTCTCAATCTTTCTCTTCCATTTTCTCTGGTTTTTCAGGTTTAGAAATGGTGCCACCGACTTTTGTTGTTATTTCAATTGGATCATACAAATCGTTGCAATATAGAAAATCCTCCATCATCGCTCTCCAGATGGAATAATTGGTTGATGTCAATTAAACCATTGAACTACCTCCACTACTACTAGTAGAGTCCATAACAATGATCCAATTAAACCTTCGCTCTAATACCAACTGATAGGACCCTAGTAGTATATCAACTACCCACAAGGATCACCTCCAAGACAATCAACCAAACAATACAACTCTAATACACCATAAATAATCCACCAAACAAATAAAATTTTACTTAAAATACGTAAATTTTTTATTTATAATTTATGATCGTATCTTATTAAAGTACAACATATTTTCTTCTCCTAACTGAAACTTATGTAATGAGACTTGTCTAAACTAATTTATTTACTTTCCTGGGAAAGAGAACTCAATTGTCAACAATTTATTTTTTGGTGGAATTTTTTTCTTTTTTGAATTACTCAAATTAGGGAGAAAATTGGCACAAAAATGTACTCCCTCTGTATTTTATTAAAGGATATAATTTTCATAAACAACCGTATTTTATTAAAAGATACACTTTTTTTTTGACATGTCATGGTCTCCACCTCCGAATTTCAATTATATTACCCCCTCCGTATTTATTTAAGAGATACACTTGGCCGGGCACGAGTATTAAAATGAATAATTGAATGAAATAAAATAATAAAGCAAGTGGGGTTGTTTAGATATTTTATTAAGTAAATAAAATAATAAAGCAAGTGGGGACCATGTCATTGAGGGGGGGTGGGAGGTGGGGTGGGTTTCTGAAATTATTTGTTTAATAGGATGGTGGGTCATAAAGTACATTAGATGTGTTACTCCCTCCGTATTATTTAAGAGATACACTTGGCCGGGCACGGGTATTAAGAAAAAAAATGAACGAAATAAAGTAATAAAACAAGTGGGGTTGAGTAGATATTTTAATAAGAAAAACAAGTGGGGACCATGTCATTTTAGGGAGTGGGGGGTGGGGGTGGGGTGTAGATTAATTAAATGGTGGGGTTGAAAGTTACTAAAAATGGCAAGTGTATCTCTTAAATAAATACGGCCGGAAAAGACAAGTGTATCTCTTAAATAAATACAGAGGGAATATTTAATTAGATAGTAGAGTTGATAAGTTACTAAAAATGACAAGTGTATCTCTTATATAAATACGGCCTGAAAAGACAAGTGTATCCCTTAAATAAATACAGAAGGAGTAATATTTATCTCTTTCTTGTGGTCCTCACAATTACTCACATCATCTTTTTAACATAACAAATAATTCATCCAATCACAAAATCTTGTTTACAATGGGTGTACAATAAATTATTGTACAACAAGCCCATATTAGGCAATCCGCATAATGTTGGCACGTGTGAAGTCAGTTTTTCGAATTGGGGGTAATCTCTCATGTCTTTCTTCCTCTCTCTTCTAACTGTTTCCCTATTCTCTCTTTTCTCTCTCCTCTCTCTCTCTCTCTTCTATGATTTCTTCTACACTTTCTTCGCGATTTCAACCGCAATTTCTCTCTTCTGCATCTCAACCGCAATTTCTTCGCGATTTCTTCTGCAATTTCTTCGCGATTTGGCTACTTTTACCTCGACTGTTCATCAATGTTAGTTTTCTTCCTATTTTCTTTGTTTTTTCGTATTTTGATAATTAGGTTCTTTTATTTTAGTTGTTCTACTTGAATTATTCTTCGAATTATGTTGAGATTGTGTTTTTCTTTGTTTGTGTTGTTTCGATTTTGTTTTTGTGTGTTTTGATTTAGGTTTTTTATCGATTATTGCGGTTTTTAGATTTCATCGATCGTTCGTTTTTGCTGCGATTTTGTTCCTTTGCCCAGATAGCTTCTCAGCATATTTTTTCAATTTTGTGCTTTAATTTCTTTTATATAAATGTTAAAGTTTATAAATCTGTTAATAAGTTAAGGTTATTCACCTAATAGTGAAGAACATTGTATTCAAAGTTGCAAGCATGTTGAATCCTTGAATCTGTATCGTTTAGGTTTTGAATCTTCATATCCACTTGAGAAATACTTGTTGTTGGTTTAGTAGAAGCCAAGACTCAGTTAGAGAGTCTAACTTAACTTCATTTCATTTAACTTAACTTTAACTGTGAATAACTTAACTTTAATTGGTAGAAGTCTAACTTTCACGTTTTTACCTTTCTTCAATTAAATTGAGTCTTTCCATCTGTTTTATTTCACTGTTGTACTTTGCTGTGTTAAAGTTTTAGTTTTATACAATAAAGTTATGGAAATTGCCCTAAAAGTTAAGACAGTTTTCAATCATTTAAGACTTAACTTTTTCTATAAATATCTTAACTTTAACAGCTAAAACTATAACTTTATATTTCCAAAATTTTCATCTAATGTGAGTTTAACTTTTGCAGTGATTTTTGACATCATTGAATCATGTCGAGAACCAAAACTGCTAATAAGAGGGAGATTTTACAAGAAGATGAGGAGATACAATATCCAGATTCAGATGAATATATATATGATGATGATGATGACGATGATGCTTATGAAGACGATGAGGATGAGGATGTTAATGATGATGAGGACGAGGATTTTAATGCTGATGTGGATGATGAGGCTAATGTTAAACCGGCAGGCAAAGGGAAGAAGAAGCCGGGAGTCATGGAGAAGAAACTAAAGGTCAAGAGTGAGATGCTTGAAATAAAAGCCAAAGGGAAGAAGGCAAGGATTAAGGCTGAGGTGGATGCTGATGTTCCTGTTGAATCTGATGATGATGTCCAGATGTGAGTTTTACAATTTGTTTTATTTTCCAAATTGACCTTTTCTGTGTTAAAGTTGTATTTGTGTGCCTTAAAGTTATGGAAATGATATAAAGTTAAGATAGAATTAATAATCTAAAAACCTGACTTTAATAGTTAATAACTTAACTTTAACTGCTAAAAGTCTAACATTAAAGTTAAGGACTCTGAAGTTAAAGTTTAGGATTTTGAAATTAAAGTTAAGGACTCTGAAGTTAAAGTTGAGGATCTTGAAGTTAAAGTTGAGAATTTTGAAGTTAAAGTTAAGGATCCTAAAGTTAAAGTTAAGGATTCTAAATTTAATGTTTAAGATTCTAAAGTTAAAGTTAAGATTTCTAAATTTAAAGTTAAGGATTCTAAATTAAAGTTAAGGATTTTAAAGTTACATTTAAGGACTCTGAACTTAAAGTTTAGGATTTTGAAGTTAAAGTTAAGGATTTTGACTTTTTTCACCTAACTTTAACTGCTAAAAGTCAACTTTTCCCTTTTTAATATTAAAGTTGTAGTTATGTAGGTTAAACTTATGGTATTTGTTGTAAATATTAAGAAATTCTTCCATCATCTGAAACCTAACTTTTACTTTTAATAACCAAAACTTTAACTGCTAATAGTCTAACTTTTATCTGTTTAACTTTTTTTTCAGCTTGGATGGGGGTTGCAGTACTTCAAACATGACTACTCAGTGTAGACTAAATGCTTTGTCAGATGTCATGCAAAAATTCACTACAAATCAAATTAAGGTTGTTTCGGAAATTGGATTCAGTTGGTTGTTATCTTTACCTATGAAAACTTCTAAGTTAGATACAACATTATTTCCCTAGTTTATTTATCATTTTGATCCTGTTAGTTGGTTATTTAAAATAGAAGCTGGAAAGGAATTCATATTTACTCCACCTGATGTGCATGATGTGTTTCTTCTCCCATTACATTCTGACAACACTATTGTACATAGCAGCACTAGGACTAAGGATGTAGGTTTGAAAAATAAGTGGAGAGATTACTTTCAAGTTAAAAAAAATGCAATCATTCCACTGCGTCTGTTGGAGATTAAGATGGGTGAATTAGTGGATGGTGGAGAAATGTTCAAGCGAATATTTGTGATGTTTGCATTCTCTGTTTTCTTAGCTCCTATAGCTAATAGGACTGCTGATTTGGGTTTAGTTAAAGTTCTTGAGGATGTAGATGAAATAAAGAATCTTGATTTGTGTGGATATGTCCATGAGAGACTTTGTCGAGCTATTAGGAAGTATAAAACTTCAGGCTGCCAGGGTAATGGTGGTGGTTGTTTATGGGTTTTACAAGTTGTCTATTTTCATCGCCTTCAATTTAGGGGCATTGCAGAGAGTTGTAGTCTTCCGTTGATGAAGCATTGGTCTGGTACCAAAATTCACGAAAGGCTTGTTTTGGAAAAGGATTCAGCTTGCTTTGGTAGTGGTATATTAAATATTGTGACCTACCCTGTTTGTCAAAAGTTGGATTTTGAAGATGGTTTTGCCAAGATTTGTGGTAAGAATGATGCTGCCAATGATGATGAGAACCATATACGGATCATCATTCCTGTTGGTCAATTGTCAAATTCAATAATTCAATTAATTGCAACTGATGTAAGTTTCTTCTCAACATTTTTATAGTTATTTTATATTTTATTAATTTTTTTTATTGTAGTTTGTGTTTTGGGCAAATTCTACTTAGAGACGAACTTGCCTTGATAATGGTGCTAACAATCGATTGAGCAAGATAATTTAGAGCAACGAGAGTAAGTCGTAAGAGCATAGAATGAGAGTATTATTATTACTTAGTATTTCGTATATACAAACTAACCTAGCCGAGCCATTTTATAGGCATTGCATAATAAGAGTGTAATGTTTACACATAAATGTACATAATTGGGCTTTAAATGAGTAATAACGGCTTGCCTAGCAACGGTTCGTAACCGCTTCCTTTCCCTTAGCCGTTGAGAGCAGGATAGAAGGGTGCTTTGTCACGCCTTGTTGGCAGCCACATATACTCCACTTGTCATGTCTGACCACGTCACCAAGAGGGTATTTTCCCCCCTAACAATTGTCCCCAAAACCCATTTTGAATTTATTCCGGGAAGTTCAAAAGGAGAAATGGGTTTTACGAGAAAAGGGTGGAAACTACCTCTTGCTCCTCCCAATGTTGACGGCGTTAATGTAATGATGATCTTTGGAGAAACCAACCGCCCATCTGCGCCCATAAATACTCTTGCCCGTTCAACCACTTCTACACACTTCCTCACTCTCTCTCTTCTCATTTCTGGAAAGAACAACTGGCGTCTTTTCTCTCTCTCTTTCTCAGGTAACTGCTTCTCTCCCATCTTCCTCCCTTCTTTCTTTCAATTCCTTTCATGTCGCAAAGGATGAGAACGAAATCCACCCGCGCAAAGAACAAAAAGGTAGTGGTGGAGTGCGATTTGGATGAAGGGCCGATTTTTAGCCCTACCCACATTTTGGATAAGAAAAACGCTCGTCCGGCCACTTGGGGGAAACAAGACGTGGCGGCGCTCTGGGAAGAGTGTGGCTTCCCTCCTTGGTGATTCGGTTACCGCAGCCCGACGAACGGGCCGATTGGACATCGGACGGCTGGGTGTGTTTTTATGAGCACCCTTTCAGAATTGGGTACACTTACCCTTTCACACCGCTGGTGAGGGGGGTTCTGAAAACCCTGGCGGTGCCACCGGCGCAATTGATGCCGCAGGTTTGGCGTGTAATGCATCTGGTTGACCATCTGGCCGGTCAATTGGATATGGAATTCCGGGTTGAGGACCTGGTTTATACTTACAAGGTCCAGAATTACGGGGCTGGTAGGTATTTGCTGCATGTCAAGGATGACAGAGAGGCTCTCCTTGGTGCGGACAAGTCGAACGACCGCGGGTGGATGGGTCGGTTCTTCTTGTTGAGTTGGTTAGTTTAGGGCCCGACTCCGACTTCCTGACCGGGGAGTGGATGGCTAGAGGTATTTTTGTTGCTTTTTGTGTTTTTTGGGCTTGTTGATTTGACTTTGTCTCACTTGTTTGTTTCTGTAGGTGTGTCATTCGACACTGTTGGAGTCGGCGCTAAGGCTGTGGAAAAAACTGTCGTACTCTTGGGGGTCCCTCTAAAGGACAGGGCTTTCATCGACATCAAGTTCGAACGCGAGGAACTCTCTCAAGAAGAGGAAAATTCTGAGCCTGCAAACATGTCGACATCAACAGGTAAACATGGGTTAGGGTTAGTTTACAACTTGGGTTCGTCTCCCTTTACAAAAAATAGATTACAACTATTGTGACGAGACTGTGTCGTCCAAATATTTTGTGCAAGAACTGGTCCGTCGACACGCTTTGGCAAAGCCCCTTCTGCGGATGCGCTGCTGAAGAAAAGGTTGGAGGCACTGGGGAGTGTGTCTCGACCTAAACCCATCACTGTGGTGTCACCTTGGAGGCCGCTAAAGGCTTCCACCGACACTACAGTGACTGGGGAGACTGGGGCGTCTCTGCCTGTTGAGTTCAAGTTGCCGCCTCCATCTCGGAAGAGGAAGCTTACAGTGGAGTTCCCTGACGACTACGGGTCGGCGGATGCCCCACAACACCAGCTCTGGCTAGAGGTTGACCGCCTATAGATGCCAGTCGAGAGCGTCAAGAGACCCTGTCCCCAGTTGCTGCAACTGTCGAGAGCGTCTCGGATGCTTGGAAGGTATGACTCACTTTGATGCCTTAGCTTTTATTACATGCCTCCTTTAAGTCGTCGTTCAGTGACTTAGAATTCCTTCTCTTTTCCTTCTTTTTCCTGTTAACATAGGCCCTGCAATCTTCTTTGGCTACGCGCCATCATGTCATAATGTTAGAGGATCAAATAGTAAAAATGAAAAACGACATGAAGAAAGCTAAGCAGGAGGTTGGTCGACTTGGCGGCGTGGCTAAGGAGGCGACGGCCAAGGCTGAGATGCTGGAGGCGGAGCAGGAAAAAGGGGATGCTGAGATCGCTGTGCTGAATGCCAAGGAGGAGACGTTGGCTGCTGAGGTCGACGAGCTGAAGGCGTCTCTTTCCAAAGTCAAGGCGAGGATTTTCGAGTGTGCTGGTTATTACACTTGGAAAATGAAGGCTGAGATGATGGAAGACTTCAAGGAGGGCAAACATGTGAACTGGACTCCTGAGGAAGATATTTCCCAGTTCAACGCTGCATTCCCCGAGGACTATGTCCCCCCTGGTGCCGTTAGCGATGAAGAAGACGTTGAGGAGGGTGCAACAGCAACCAGCCCCAATGCCGAGACGGTGGCGACACCAGGCGATGGCGAACAAGGGGAGAATGCAGGTCCAGCAGACCCTCAGGAGTAGCTCTGTCCCCTCTCCTTAAAAATTTAAAATTTCAATGGTGACTTGTTTTTAAACAATGGTTTCTGTGTTTGGACTTTGAAGAGGTCAAGAAATATTGTGGCTGTGTTTCGTCTTAATGGCGGCAGCCTTGTGTGTGTTTTGGGCTTGTCCAAGGGGACAAGTCTTGTAAATATTTGTAGACTTTTTAATTTTAAGTTGGGTTTGTGTGAATTGCTTGTGTTTTTGGAAAAAATGTGTTTGGGTTTGTGTTTGTTTGCAGGTAGTCTGAGTACCTTGAGGTTGACTTTGGCGACGCCTCCAGCTTGTCAGAGGAGATGCTGCAAAGTGTAGAATGTAGCAAAATGTAAATTTGTATTCCAATGTGTATGTAATGTACAATGTAATGTGTCAGGCGTTTTTGTTATGGCCTAAATTGTAGTTTGTAATTTGTAAGTTTGTAATATGTAATTTGTACAAGTGTGTTTGCAATGTTTGAGAAATATGAAATAAAATGACGAAGTTTCCTTGCATCTGTTTCTTCGAACATGTCTTGGTGTGTGATTTTTGAAGGAAATAATGCCCTTGGTCCAAGTATGCATTCTATGTTAAGTCTAATAAATGCGGTTCAGTATTAATTAACAAGTTAATAATTCAGTGAGATCAAGTGAGCTGAATGCCTAGCTAGAGGCCGCTTCAGTTCAAGTGGAATTAATGATATTAATCCACAGCTTACTCTTGACTGAACCCGTAGGGTCACACAAATAGTACGTAAACGGATCAAGTATTTAATGGCATTAAATTCTCTATCTATGGATATTCGGAATCGACGGATCTTGGTTTAAGTGGGAGCTAAGATCGTCACAAGCAAGAAATGAATACTCCGGAAACGATGATATTGCCGGAAACGGAAATATGGATCGTATCGGAAATATAAATATTATCCAAGTCGTAGATGTTGCCGGAAACGGAAACATGGTGCGTATCGGAAAATATTATCGGAAATGGAAATATTGCCGGAATCGGAAATATTGTCGGAAACGGAAATATTGTCAGAATCGGAAATATTATCGGAATCGGAAAATAATTCCGCAAACGGAAATATTAAATATTTGTTCAAAACGGAAATTAATTCCGGAATCGGAAATATTAAATATTGTTCGTATCGGAAATGAATTCCGGAATCGGTAATTTAATCGGAAGCGTATCGTACGAATTAGCATCGGACGAGGCCCGCTAGACGAAGGCCCAGCACGAAGCCAGGCCATCCCCCAGCGAGCCGCACACACCAACGCACGCCTCGACCAGGCCCAGCGCAAGGCCAGGCCCAGCCAAGGGCGCGCGCGCGCGAGAGCACAGCAGCGTGGGCTTTGCGCCTGTCGTGGGCCGCAAGGCTTGCGCGGGTGCACGGCTCGTGCAATGCTTGTGCGGGAAATCCTAATTCTATTAGGATTTGTGCAAAGATTAAAATCCTAATCCTATTAGATTTGTTTTGTTATTTAGAGTCCTAATAAATTTCTAACTAGCAAATCCACATCCTAGTAGGATTACAATTCCTTTTCCATACTCCTATAAATAGGTGCCTAGGGTCACAATTTATGGGTACGATTGAAGTATTCAAAGGGTAAGTTTTTGAAATAAAAATCAGCCATACACTTGCAAACACTAGCCGAAATTCCTAAGCACCTTAAGGGCGATTCTAGTTTGTCTAACTTGAGGCGGATCCGGACGTACTGTGGACTATCTACGGAGGGACGACATTTGGAGTCCTAAAGACTTGTTCTTGTTCGGTTCGGGCGCAGCTAGGGAAGGCACGCTACAACATGTATGCATCTATTCTATGCTAAATGATTACGTGTAAATAATATGCTTTCCTGGCTTTATGGTTTTTCCGCATGATTTATGAATTGTCATAAGTATCATAACCTAACAGTGGTATCAAGAGCCTCTTATTATTTTCATAATCTAAATTGCATAAACATGGTTAAATATTACAAATTTGCAAGAATTAAAAGGGGTGATTAATTTTCGTAATTGTTAATTAATTGCAAATTGCGTTTATTTAATTATACGTAGGCAGTTTTTCGGCAGTTTCTTCGTTACTCATCCAAATCGAGTGATTTTTGTGTCAATTCCGCATGTAAAAGGCATTCTAAAATTTTGACAAAAATAAATTTTTTCGGCCGAACCCAGAATTCTCAAATTCGAAGCCTAACTATGACTTTTCGGAGGTTTTAGTTTTTCAAACGCAAAATTTCGTAAATTTAAGATGTTAAATTAAATATTTGCGATTCTTGTTGTTAAATCTTGAATTTTTGATTGACCTACTGTATATATTTAACAAGTTTGAATGCCTAGTCTTGTTAATTATGCAATCTAATTCGTAATTATGATTAATTAGTTGAAAATTGGAATAATTTAGAATTAATTTGATTTTCATAATTAGTTATAATTTAATTAGATACCTATGATTAAAAACCACCATAAAAATTGTAAATTTATGTTAAATTTTAAATTTTTATGACTTAGACTTGAATCCATGTTAATCGGAAATCAATAAATTAATAAATTTTCGATTTTTCGCCCTAAAATTATGAAATTAATATGATTTATTATTTTGTCATTAATTTTGAAAATAAAATTTTTAATTTTTATGCGATTCGCTCATATAACTTGCACGCACAAAGCAATGGACGCTACGTGTTACCCTTAAGGGGTGTTGTATAGTGCGGGCATGCGACGACGAGCAAGGGAGCTCGTCGCCCATGCGGTACGAATGCAGCGAGCAAGGGCATGGTGCACGAGCACAAGGCAGCAGCCCTGCCTTGTGTCGTGGGCTGTGTGCGATGGGCGCATGGGCAAGGGCGAGAGCAAGGCACGAGCAGTCGCGTGTGGGCAGCAAGCGAGCTGCGCCACAGCGCGCACTACCTCGCGCAAGCGTGCGACGAGCGCTGCGCCCAGCGATGGTGAGCAGCGTGCGACGAGCGCTGCGCCCAGCGATGGTGAGCAGCGTGCTTGTTGCGACGAGCGCTGGCGCGCGCCTTGCGAATGGTGAGCAGCAGCGATGCGACGCAGCGCATGGGCTGCGCGCACATGGCCAGCGATGGCTGTGTGCGTGTGGCCCATGGCTATGCGTTGCGTGGGATTGTTGCGTTACGATTAGATCGTTTTAAAATTTTAATTTGAAATTTTCAGTTTTCGTAATTTTAATTACTTTTAAAATTAATAATTTACTCCCTCCGTCCCGAAATACTCGACCCGGTTTGACCGGCACAGAGTTTAAGGGACTTAAATTGACTTATTTAATTTAATAGGTAGTTGTTGATAGTGGGGTATTATTTTAATGTAGTTAGTGGGATGTGGGTTAAGAGGTGGGGTTGGGGGAGAGTAGGGGTTGGATTTTTAATTATTTTTTGTATGGAGTAGGGGGTAGGTGGGTTAATAGGGGTGGAGTGAGAAATAATATAATATTGTTAGAATATTTCCATTTTTAGAAACAGGTCAAGTATTAAGGGACGGCCCGATAAGGAAAACAGGTCAAGTATTCCGGGACGGAGGGAGTAAATTGTTTTCTTGGATTTTAATTTTGAATATTATAATTATAATAAATTTTATTTATTCTAATTATTTTACTAAAATTAAAATCATGAATTAATTTAAATACGACTGAAAAATAAATTAAATAAGCGGATTCAATTATAAATTTATATGAGCTTTAAATTTTAATTAAATTTGTATGTTTCCGGTTAGACTAGAAATACATTTTTATGTTTAAAATTAGTAAAGCATATGAATTTATTGGTTTAAGTGGGAGCCCTTTTAGTTATAAACTCTTGATTAGGTCTACAAATCCTTAAGGTTAAAACAACTTGATTAGAATTAATAAGGACTGAATAATTGATAGATTATTGGTGGCCTTGATTAATTGCTGCAAATATTTATATGATGCATAACGTGTTCTACTAACCAGCTATGTGGGCCATTCATGATAATGAATGGGTGAATGGTATATATTGTATATGTATTGTTTTGCAGGTTATGAAGTGACTAGTATGGCCCAAATAGGATAGAAAATATGGTCTGCGCACCATTAATTTGAATGTAATTGCTCTAAAGTACCAAAATTGTTTTTCAATTCAAATATGGTTTGCGTACCATCAAATAGTTGTAATTAGTTTAATTATAGCTTATCCTATTTGAAGAAAATGGTGCCTCCCACGGAGATTTTCGAGACGGACTTTGAAGTTGAAGCTTCAAGATGAAGTCGGGCCATACTAGATCACATTTATCTTATGCATGCTTTAAGTTATTTATTGCTTTAAATATGTCTTAATTATGCATGAGATTGTGGCTTGATTATGTTGCATGATTAAGGATTTTAGTTCACTTAAAATCTAACCAACATAGTAAGAGCCTTAAAGTTCCAAACTTAAAATTGAGTTAAAAGGTGCCATGCCAAAATATACACTTGCTTGGATATCCTTTACATCAATCTAGTAATAGTTTTTGCTCAGCGAGGTGTTACTTATTGGTCCTAAAGGGGCAAGGTACACAAATAATTGTGAGTACATGTTAGTTTTGGTGAAACTCAACGATATAAGTAAGGAGTCCTTTTATGTCGTGGCAAAATCGATAGGTTTACCTAATAAGTTCTTAGACGTGCCTATCAACCAAGAATAGTTTCTAGACTATTAGCAAAAGGTTTTTGCTTACCTAAAATGTTTTAGAATTGAGTCGACAAACTGTGCTTAATTCTTCAATGGTATTAGGATCTTGGAATCATTTTATTCACACCTGCCGGAACACATAATTCGAATAAAATGCTAATGACTTGTTTAAATTGCATGATTGCTTTAAATTTCAAGTTATTATTCATGATAAATGTTTAGACTTTGCATGCTTCAATGTATGTTTTAATTATTGTTTATAATTAAATATCTTGCACTGCAATAAATCCTTTTAGAAAGGTAACAGTAAATTTCCTCGATTGGTAGTGAATCCAAGAACGATTCACGGAAATGAGAGAAAATGAGCAATGTAAAATGTACGTTTCTTTTAAGCGACTTTTATGGTTGTTTTCGAGAATCAAAAATCGAATGGCAAACCAATGGGTGCTTGTGAATTCAAAATACAATGTAGTTTTGAGATCATAAAGCATTGAGTTTAAACGCTCAGCTTTACCAATGGTTAACAACCTAATATCTTTGTCCATTTAATTCTCGAATGAGTCTAGACCCTAGACATTCGAATAGATCGATGCTTAGAGAACTTTAGAAGCTTCTGGTAAGATCATCTAGTTGAAACAAAATATTCAACATGAATTAAAATGGTAAAGAACCTTGTTGGTGACATTGGACATGTCCAACAAAGTATAAAAGTCAACACTAAAGAATTCAATTCTTAAGACTATAAGAAAGGGTACAAGAAATAGGAAAACAAAGGAACAAATGAAAGGAATTTACGATTCAGTTTCTACCTATAAGTTTATGTTTAAAGAAAAGTGACCTAGCAATCAAACTTCCTGGGTATCATATGCCGCTTGAGGTTTTTACTTCGGTAATAACTCAAACAATGGAAGCTAGGCTACACTAATGGCCTACAAGTGGGAAATGAAGCATGGCAATGCTACATTAGTTGTAGGGTCATCTAGTTTGTTTTAAGTCCTTTCAAAGGCTGGAATCTAATGGCTATTTTGTTCCATAATCAGCATACCTAAATTTCTGCTTCAGACACAGAAAGACTCACATTCAGAAGAACGAAAACAATGCTTGTTTGTTTGTTTGAATGAAATGGTCATTTACGGTTTGAGTCAATATGCTTGATTAAAACAAACAACTCTTTAACAATAAGAACTTTACTAGGTTCAAATCAACCCCTTGATTTAAGTTCCACTAATCTTTGGCATTGTTGCTTAGACCATATCAACAAATTAACATTCAAAAGCTCTATTTTGATGGACTTTTAAAAGTTAATTGATTTCTAGATCAATTTAAGACGACTAGTCTTACTTGTTGAAAGTAACAAAAGATATGAACTATTGTTAGAACGCCTAGACAATAGAGTTCAAAGATAAAGAAAGTTTTTATGACTTTATTATTTCACATAGATTTGAGTGAATATAGGTTTATTTACTCAATGTGATATAAGTTTGAATTTGTTTGGCTAGTTCAAAGATTCAGAAGTATAAAATCCACTTGGCAAGAAATCATAAAGATCTAGGTTAGATCATGTTGATGATTACTTGAGACCAAAAATGATCATCAATGATTGTGTGTAGTAATTTCATGATCGAGCTCCATAAGATATGAAATATCTACGTTGGAATGATCGAAGTCAATTAGTACTTGATTCGATCAATGATGGATCATAAAGACTTTTCCTAAAATTTCTAAAACAAAATGCTCAACTACCACCAAACTAAACCAAATTCGTCAAAGCTATTGAAAAGTAATTTCAGAATAACTTTTCATAAAATATATCTAGAGAGTTGCAAAACTTAGTGGGAGCTTAGTGTTTGTCATTCGACAAACTAAGACCCAAGTATAGATATATGTTTCATTGTGATTTATTCAAATGAGACACAAGGGTATTGTTTCTACCACGAATTTTGAGAACTTAATGTTTGTTTGCTCGAAATAATGTCCTTTTGGAGATTCGTTTCCAAAATGACAAGTGGGAGAAAATAGACCTCGAAAGTCTTCGAGGCGAAGAACAAACATAAACGGACAATCTGGAGGCTTTTCGAAGTTCTTTAGAAAATCCGAACACGTATTCTTTAAGGACTTTAGAAGTGGCTTTTAAAAAATAGACATCTCTTAGAAGACTTTACAAGTGCTTCAAGGAGAACAGAATGTTCAAAGGACTTTCAAGTGGCTATTGATATTCTATTGTTTGATGTTCTATACCCAAGTAGGCATAGAGTTCAAGTCACTGAAACTATGAGATTCTTCTATTAGATAGTGAAGAAACATGGAGTTCAGGTCACTGATGCTATGCAATTCTTCTATTAGATAGTAAAGAAACCTACAACTTGCAGTCAAACTATTAATGAGTTTGTGACCTGTAAGAAAGCTATGACGAAACCCAGATTCCCTAAAATGGTTAGAGGCCATATATAGACTCAAATGTTTTAAATGGTTAGAGGCCATAAAACATACTCAATGTTTTGATGACAAAGTTGAAATTTTGTTGATTTGCAAGAATTGTTTCACACCTATTGGTTGCAAGTTTATTTTAAGGATAAAAACCATCAAACATGAAATTGTGTTAACACACAAAGCTAGATTAGTTGCTAAAGGTTACAAGCAAATTGATGGCATGGATTGTGTTGAAACCTCATGCATAATCGTAATGCTCAAGTCTATAATTCAAGCAATGATTGCATATTGGTACATATGGCAATTGGATGACAAAACGTATTCCTCAATCAAATGTTGGAAGAAAACTATGTACATGACATGTCATAGGATTTGTGGATCCAAATAATGCTTGAAATGAAAGCTAGCTTATGAAATCTAAGTACAGATTTAAGCAAGCAATTGGGAATTGGAATTGTATTTTAGTGAAGCTAATAAGTATTTTAGTTTCATAAAATGTACATGATTCTTATAGATATATAAGAAGTTTAGTGGGAGTACATAAAACATAATTGGTCCTATGTGTATCACACACATATCTCTCTATTGTGAAATAACATTCAAATGCTAATGACTTAGATTTAAAATTATTCATCAATGATGGACCAAGGCGAAACTTAGTACATACTGGGTATTAAGATCTATTTACAAAGATCTTATATTAATGTTTTGGATTAAGTAATGGCATTTACTAAATCAAACACGAAAGACTCCATTGGAGATATTCGACCCATGTGAATAAATCTAAGTAAAGAATGTTTGAACTATGTATAAAGCATTTACTAAGTTAAACATCAAAGGATCTAAGTAAAATTTTTAACCTATATTATATGTCAAAGAATTTAGCTGGATTTAGTATCTACTGAAACTAGATGAGCTGAAGTTACATGAATAGAATTCAATTGGGAATTATTTTGCAAAAGAATTTATCATGTATATATAATATGAGGATCGCCAAAAACGTATCGTATGACTTTAGGCATGACGAACATATACCAATCTCTATTGATCTAAGTGAAGATCAACTAGACTGAGATCAAGAAAAACTTATGGTACTTGAAAAAGGTACATAGGATTAGTTCTTGATTCAAGGAAATAAAGATATGCTAAATATTGATGCTACACGCATAAACACTAGCAAAGGATCAAGCAAGATCCCTTTGGAGTTAACCATTGACAAGGACGAGCTAAAAGAGCATCGTGTTTTGAAATGGCAACATGGATTGGAGACCATGAGTTGTTGCGTGGGAAATTAAACATTAATTTCTATGTTCAAAGATACAGCTGGAAAGACTTCCACATATCTGTGAACTGCTTGGATAAGTAAATCCAAACAAAGCATCACTAGCAACCTATACAGTTGAAGTAAAAGTACTTATTGCCTGAGAAGCATTAAAACAGGGTTGTTTATGTTAAAGAGTTCTTTACTGAACTTGGGTGGATCATATGTCTGCTGACTTGATAGTTCTTCATTGCAAAATGCGTAGAACCACTCTTGTAGCTAGAGAGAATAGATCACAAACTAAACACACTCAAAAGATCTTATCATCCTATCTCGAAAAGACATTCGATGAAAAGGATATTAAGATTGGCAAAGCATGATAACTAAACCTATGCAACAAGTGAAAAGCAACACTCACATTGTAGCACTGGAAATCAAGCATAGCTTTGAATTCCATGAACTGTTTTAAAGATGGGTTTGAGGCCCATGGTTGTAAAACATTGGGGTTGAACATTTATCATATATGAAATGTATTTTCATATTCCATTTAATCTTGGTTTAGTATTAAATGATGAGTCCCTTCAATTTGACGATATATTCAAGATAGACTGTCAGGACCAGTCCTGTGACTAAGAAATGTCTATCAAGTGAACTTAAATGTCAAAAGTTGAAAATGGTCCCTAGTCGGAGTTTTCTATAAAATTGGACACATAGAAAACGTTAGACGACTAGAATGCAAGATGACTACTAGTTCTGTTTCTTGAACTATGTGGACATGGCAATGTCATAATCATTTGCATAGATACTTACTTTGGGAAGACTAGTATTGGACAGACCTATGAAACTTTACTGTAAGAGATGAAAATCTGTCATAAGTAAATTTCATTAAAATTATTAGACACTAAATCCTCAATACCTGAGTGATTTGAGATTACTTGTTTGAGAACTGGTTGCTTTGACGTTGACCAACCGTCGCACCGTAAAAGGAGGCTATAAAGGCAACGCTCAGGTAATCACCTATCAAACGAAGTCTAATCTCAAGATCGCAAGATTGGGATTGTGCTCCCATAAATAGGGAAGAGATGCTTAAAAGTTGTACAAGGCCACTCGGAGAGCTAGAAACTGTGAAATGCATGGCCGTGCTCGGATGAATCATAGGTTATGATTATCTGTTTATTTGATCAGTTGAACTCTGAAACCGAGAAACACCTCTGGACATAATAAGGATGACAACTCTTACCTTATGTTCAAGAGCAAGCATCGAGCGACAAAGGAATTAGGAAATGCACACTTGTCCCTAAGGACAAGTGGGAGACTGAAGGAAATAATGCCCTTGGTCCAAGTATGCATTCTATGTTAAGTCTAATAAATGCGGTTCAGTATTAATTAACAAGTTAATAATTCAGTGAGATCAAGTGAGCTGAATGCCTAGCTAGAGGCCACTTCAGTTCAAGTGGAATTAATGATATTAATCCACAGCTTACTCTTGACTGAACCCGTAGGGTCACACAAATAGTACGTAAACGGATCAAGTATTTAATGGCATTAAATACTCTATCTATGGATATTCGGAATCGACGGATCTTGGTTTCAGTGGGAGCTAAGATCGTCACAAGCAAGAAATGAATACTCCGGAAACGATGATATTGCCGGAAACGGAAATATGGATCGTATCGGAAATATAAATATTATCCAAGTCGTAGATGTTGCCGGAAACGGAAACATGGTGCGTATCGGAAAATATTATCGGAAATGGAAATATTGCCGGAATCGGAAATATTGTCGGAAACGGAAATATTGTCAGAATCGGAAATATTATCGGAATTGGAAAATAATTCCGGAAACGGAAATATTAAATATTTGTTCAAAACGGAAATTAATTCCGGAATCGGAAATATTAAATATTGTTCGTATCGGAAATGAATTCCGGAATCGGGAATTTAATCGGAAGCGTATCGTACGAATTAGCATCGGACGAGGCCCGCTAGACGAAGGCCCAGCACGAAGCCAGGCCATCGCCCAGCGAGCCGCACGCACCAACGCACGCCTCGACCAGGCCCAGCGCAAGGCCAGGCCCAGCCAAGGGCGCGCGCGCGCGAGAGAACTGCAGCGTGGGTTGTGCGCCTATCGTGGGCCGCAAGGCTTGCGCGGGTGCACGGCTCGTGCAATGCTTGTGCGGGAAATCCTAATCCTATTAGGATTTGTGCAAAGATTAAAATCCTAATCCTATTAGATTTGTTTGGTTATTTAGAGTCCTAATAAAGTTCTAACTAGCAAATCCACATCCTAGTAGGATTACAATTCCTTTTCCATACTCCTATAAATAGGTGCCTAGGGTCACAATTTATGGGTACGATTGAAGTATTCAAAGGGTAAGTTTTTGAAATAAAAATCAGCCATACACTTGTAAACACTAGCCGAAATTCCTAAGCACCTTAAGGGCGATTCTAGTTGGTCTAATTTGAGGCGGATCCGGACGTACTGTGGACTATCTACGGAGGGACAACATTTGGAGTCCTAAAGACTTGTTCTTGTTCGGTTCGGGCGCAGCTAGGGAAGGCACGCTACAACATGTATGCATCTATTCTATGCTAAATGATTATGTGTAAATAATATGCTTTCCTGGCTTTATGGTTTTTCCGCATGATTTATGAATTGTCATATGTATCATAACCTAACAATTTTTCCTTAACTTGCATTCCTGTGTTTGCATTTCATTTATCCAATCTTTCCTCTTCGTGTCGAACTCGTCTTCATGTGGGCGTCATACTGTCAACATAGCAGAGCGTGAGGGTTGGTCGTTGGTGGAGCCAACGGCCCTCCGATGCTTAAGTCGGTATAGAGCAACATGAAATAAAACGAAGTTACGACAAGAAGAGGGAAGAAAAGAGTTCAGAAAGAATACTAGACGAGGTTGTGTCGCATATGTTTGTTTGTTCCTTCTAGGTGTTCGTTTGTGCCAGCTCCAAGTTGTGATCTGCAAAACTAGACGATGGCATGAAGGTTGGCCGTTGGTGGAGCCAACGACCCTCCGATGCCTAAGTTAGTAATGATAATGAAGAAAAAAGAATCGAAAAAGTAAAAAAGACAAAGATAGGGGACTTATCTGATTTTGTTGTCGTCACAGTTGTGCTTCATCATGGTTGCATCCAAGATCGTCTCGGGTTCGGAATATGTCGTGCTGTCCCCGGTTTGGGGATGTCGACACGATGTCGGTAAATGCCAGTTTTCCTGTGTGTTAGAAAAAACTAAAAAGAAAGGATTCAAAGTGTTCAGAAGTGGTACAACTTCAAGTGCGTTGCGTTCCAGCTCCTTGGGATGGATGTACCGTCTCTATCAACCAACTCGTATGCGCCATGACCTGTTCGTCTTACGATCTGATAGGGACCTTCCCAGGTCGGGGCCATCTTTTCGTGTCGAGGATCCTTCTTATTTGGGAAAACTTTGCGCAGAACCCAAACACCTTGTTGGAATACTCGAACTCTTACATTCTTGTTGTAACTGTTTGCGACTGCTTGTTGGTAGGACGCCATCCTGACCATTGCTGCTTCCCTGAATTCGTCAATAGTGTCGATGTCGTAGGACAGGACTGAGTCGTTCATTCCTGGTGTCATAAAACTGCTTCTTGCTGTGGGGAGCTCGACTTCGGGAGGAATGACTGCCTCGCAACCGAAGACCAAAGAGAAAGGAGTATGATTGGTTGCCGTCTTGGGTGTCGTCCTATCAGCCCAAAGGATCATAGGTAGTTCGTCTTCCCATCTTCCTTTGGCGTCGTCAAGGTGCTTCTTGAGATTGTTGATGATGATTTTGTTACTTGATTCAGCTTGGCCATTTGCTTGAGGGTACCTTGGTGTTGAGGTATGCAAGGTGATGTTGTACCTGCCACAGAATTCTTCGGTTTTGTTGCTGATGAACTGAGAACCATTGTCAAAGACGATCTCGGAGGGGATTCCGAACCGACTAAGGACATTTCGCTTGATGAATGAAATGACCTCAGTGTCTCGGACTCGTTTGAATGCTTCTGCTTCAATCCACTTAGAGAACTAATCAGTCATTGCCAACATGAAGACGCGTTGCCCTGACCCCTGTGGTAAGGGTCCTACTATATCCATCCCCCACTTCATGAAGGGCCAGGGGGACAAGATGGGATGGAGATCCTCACAAGGTTGGTGAGAGATGGATGCGAACCGTTGGCAAGAGTCACATTTCTTGGCGAAGGTAATTGCATCTTTCTTCATAGTTGGCCAAAAATACCCCATGGTTAGGGTCTTGTGGGCTAAGCTTCGTCCTCCGGCGTGATTTCCACATTCGTCATCATGTATGTTCCGTAATGTTGACTCGATCTCATCATGATCTAAGCGTCTCAGGTATGGCCCTGCAACTGACTTCCTGAATAGTACTCCATGGATTATAATGTATCTGGAAGCTTTCATGCGGAAGGATTTTTCGTGGGTGATTCCAGGTGGGATGGTATGGTGTTTGAGCTAATGTATATAGGGGTCGCGCCATGATGAGGGCATTTGAGTTGGTAGAGTTTGTTCAATGATGGGTAAGTTGTCTTTGGTGATGGTTGGGTACATCAAGTGGACTACGGGGATGGAGGTGAGCTTGGGTTTGATGTTTGAGCCAAGATTGGCTAAGGCGTCGGCCTGGGTGTTCTGATCTCTTGGTATTTGATGTAGGGTGCATGAGTCGAACTTGCTGACGAGCCTTTTTGTTATTTCCAAGTAGGCCCGCATCTTGGAATCCTTTGCTGCATACGAACCGTTAATTTGACTGATAATCAATAATGAATCACAACGTACCTCGAGTCGACGAATACTCATGTCGAGTGCTAGTGATAATCCTAAGATCAAGGCTTCGTACTCCGCCTCGTTGTTGGTAGCTTTGAACTCGCAGCAGACAGATTGCACTACGGTGTCCCATTGTGGCGACTTTAGCACAATACCTAAACCTGTCCCCCGTATGTTGGAGGAGCCGTCAATATGCAAGGTCCATGTTGACGAGAGTCCACCATCGGTTAGTGTGTTGACTTCCTTGTCGACTTCGTGTTGGAGACTTGGGCTGAAGTCAGCCACAAATTCCGCTAGAGCCTGCAACTTGATGGCTGTGCGAGGCTCGTATCTGATGTCGTAACAACCTAACTGTATTGCCCATTTGGAAATCCTGCCAGATAACTCAGGCTTCCTCATGATCGACTTCATGGGATAGTTAGTTCTAACAGTTATAGGATGACACTCGAAATAAGGGCGTAATTTAGTAGAAGCAACAATTAGTGCAAGGATAAGTTTTTCAAGATGGGAGTACCTCGTTTCGGCGCTAAGTAAGGACTTACTAACGTAATAAATGAGTAATTGTCTGCCGTATTCTTCTCGTACTAATACTGCACTAATGGTCGACTCTGTGACTGCAAGGTATACTTGTAATTCCTCATTGTCTTTTGGTTTCGATAGCAGCGGGGGTTCTGAAAGGTACTGTTTGAGTTGTTGTAGTGCGGCTTCGTGTTGGTCGGTCCAATTGAATTTTTTGTTCTTCCTAAGGATGTCGTAAAATAATTTACACTTATCAAACGACCTGGAGATGAAACGGTTGAGAGCAGCCACTCTTCCCGCTAGCTTTTGCACGTCCTTTTGGTTTCGAGGTGAGTGTAGGTTGATAATTGCACGGATTTGGTCGGGACTAGCTTCGATGCCTCTTTGAGTGACCATGTAACCTAGAAATTTTCCAGAGGAGACTCCAAACGAGCACTTGGTGGGGTTGAGTTTCATGTTGTATTCTCGCAAGACGTCGAAGGCTTGCTGGAGGTGTGAGATGTGATCTGAGGCTTTTTTGGACTTTAGCAACATGTCGTCGATATAGACCTCCATAGTGTCGCCTAAATGTTTTCTGAACATCTTGTTGACTAGGCGTTGATAGGTAGCACCAGCATTCCTCAAGCTGAAGGGCATGACTTTGTAACAGTAGGTTCCACGTTCCGTGATGAAGGCGGTCTTCTCCTGATCGTCCGGGTGCATCATAATCTGATTGTATCCACTAAATGCATCCATAAATGTGAGCATTTCATGCCCAGAAGTAGCATCAACCATAGCGTCGATGTGGGGTAAGGGAAATGAGTCTTTGGGGCATGCTTTGTTGATGTCGGTGAAGTCTATGCAAACACGCCATTTCCCGTTCTTCTTTCTGACTACGACGACGTTGGCCAGCTAATCTGGATATTTGACTTCTCTAATCTTTCCGGTGTCTAATAATTGTTGAACCTCGTCGTTGATGATTTGGTTGCGTTCTGGAGCGAACTTCCGTCGTTTCTGTTTGACGGGCTTGTGATGTGGATCAACACTGAGTTTGTGAGTGATGACGCCTGGACTGATACCTGGCATATCTTCATGGGACCATGAGAAACAATCTGCGTTGGCTTTGAGAAATGTTATAAGTTCCGACCTGATGTTGTCAGGTACGTCACATCCAATGATGACGACTTGTTCTGGCTTTGCAGGATCCAAGATGACTTCGTCAAGCTGCTCGGATTTGGGTTCTTTGTAGCCTGATGGGTCGGAACTGGACTGTAGTTGCTATAAAGAGGACTTATTGGTGGCTAAGGGCTTCAAGGCTGCCTTGTAACATTCTTTGGATTCTTGTTGATCCCCTTTGATTTCCTGAACCCCCCATCGAGTTGGGAATTTGATGGTTTGGTGGTATGTCGATGGGATGGCCTTCATGTCGTGAATCAAGGGCCTGCCCAAATAATGTTGTATGACGAAGGGCAATCAATAACACAAAATTTTACCTGTTGATTGACCCCTTGGGCGTATACAGGTAGAGTGACTTCTCCAAAGGTAGTCTTTGCCTCGCCACTGAATCTTATCAAAACCGTGGACTTCTTGACGACATCTGTGTCTGGGTTGAGCCCCATCTCCTTAAGGGCGTCGAGCATCATAACATTGGTGGAGCTACCGTTATCGACCAGGACCCGCTTGATCATGCAGTTTCCAACAGGGATGGATATTACCAAGCCGTCGTGATGTTTATCTGAGATATTCCCTGCGTCGGATTCATCAAAAGATATAGGCGTTAGATATTTCGCGGCTACAGCTCGGGTTGGTCTGTCTATCTCGTTCTCTCGAGCGTGTCTCTTTGCTGCAGAATAAGTCAAACCACAAACGTCAGAACCTCCAGCAATAAAATTTACAGTTTTAGTATGAGGGGGAGGTGGAGGAGGTCGAGAAGGAGAGTTGGAATTGTCTTTATTGATAATGCCGCGAGCTTTGTCCGACGTGACGTCTTTGAGGTATCCGTTCTTGAGTAAGTAAGTCACTTCTCTTCTTAGCGCCACGCATTCGTTTGTAGTGTGGCCAATGTCGGCATGGAAGTCACACCATTTTGAGGGGTCCTTATTTGAGTCGGGTTTACTAGATTTCGGCGGCCATTGCACTGCTTTCCCCATCTTTGAGAGGTGGTTCATCAAACCTACAGTGTCAACACAAAAAGAATATTCGTTAATTCTTGGGGGAAGATCTGGGCTGTTCTTCTAGTCGGGGTCGTCATCTTCCTCCACCACTGCTACATGTTGAGGTCGGGAATAAGGGGCAGGACGATCATTGCTTCTCTTGGGATAGGGTAGTCGCATGTCCGTCTTGGTGTAGTCGTTAGTTCCCTTCCTGGAGTAGAGAGTCTCTTCCAACCTGACTTGAGCCATTGTTTTGGCTTGGGCGTCTTCAAACGTTTTGTAGGGATACTTGATCAGATTGCCGTACACCCCTTGCCTGAATGCTTCGATTGCCGTTGGGACGTCACACTCAGGTACAGTCACCTTCTCTCTGATGAACCGAGCTACGTAATCTTTTAGAGGTTCGTCTGGGCGTTGAACTACATGGTATAGGTCGCTTATTTGTTTCTCCAAACACCTGCTGCTGGCAAACTGCTGGTTGAACATGTTGTCGAGGTGAGCAAAGGAAGTGATGCATCTGTTTGGCAGGCTGGTGAACCACTTCACGGCGGGTCCAATCAGTGTTGAGCCAAATCCTTTGCAGAGACTAGCCTCCCTCATGTGCTTGGGAACTGGTATTGTCATCATCAGCTGCTTGTAGGTCAATATTTGCTCTCTTGGGTAAGTCGTTCCGTCGTACATGGGCATATTGGGTGGGCTAAACCGCTTTCGGATGTCTGCGTCGATGGGGTCGACATATGGCGAGTCGGCATAACTATCTAGGCTGGCTTCTTTGATTGGCGTTGGCACTCCTGGAATTTTATTTATCATGGTCATAATTTGTTGGAGTTGGTGGTTGGTGTTTTCGCAGATGTTGTTGAGCACTGGGACGAGGGGGCTGAACGTTTCGGGAAGGCTAGCTTGGAGATGTTGGTAATAGGTGTTTTGTGGATATATGTTGTGAGGTTGGTGAGGAGTGAACTGCGGTACGACCTGTTTGTATGAAGGGAGGTGTCCCCTGGGCAGCGTTGGTACCTGCAACATAAGGAAAAGGAGTTACAAAACCATGACTAATCGGAACAACTGACCTGTTAGGAGTGGTTTATAGAGAATAGTTTCGAGAGGAGTCTGGGCGCATCGGGGTGTGTGGGAACACTGCTTGTGGTGCTTGACTGGCCAAGGGGACCGCCATTATTTGGGGAGGTGCTCCTGGTGCTGAGGTGACTAGGTTGACGACGGGTCGGACGACTTGCTGAGAGAAGAGTTGGTCCCAGGGCATTTGAGCCGTTGGTGTTGGTCTCTGCGCCGGGACTGAGACGGGTAGGCGGGTGCCGACACCATGGTGGACGTCGTCGTGCCGACTTGAGATGAGGCGGCTTGGGCGACCATTGTGGCAGCGGCTGTCGCCGATGTACCTGCAGAAGATATTTGAGCTGGAGGGGGAGGCATCCAACTCGAATTAGAGCGGGGCTGACTCGGCAGCGGCTCGAACTCACGGATCTGTTCGAGGATTGGGCCTCCAGGGTCGTCAAAGGGCACATGGAGGGGATGATCTAGGGCGACGTCAAGGTCTAAGCGGCGGCTCAGCCCAGAGCTGTCTCGCAGGTACTGGAACCTGGACCCAATGGCGATGGAGGCAGCGGATCTGACCTGGGAGTGTAGAGCTTTGTTTTCCTTTTGGAGGATGTTGATGCGCTGCTCCATGGCTTCAAAGTGACGAGTGACATCGTTGGATGAGCTAGCATTACCGGCCATGGTGATTGGAATGGTATTTTCGAGCTGCCTTTGATTGTCAGCCCCACGACGGGAGCCAAATTGTATTAGGAAAATTCTACTTAGAGACGAACTTGCCTTGATGATGGTGCTAACAATCGATTGAGCAAGATAATTTAGAGCAACGAGAGTAAGTCGTAAGAGCATAGAATGAGAGTATTATTATTACTTAGTATTTCGTATATACAAACTAACCTAGTTGAGCCATTTTATAGGCATTACATACTAAGAGTATAACGTTTACACATAAATGTACATAATTGGGCTTTAAATGAGTAATAACGGCTTGTCTAGCAACAGTTTGTAACCGCTGCCTTTCCCTTAGCCGTTGAGAGCAGGATAGAACGGTGCTTCGTCACGGCTTGTTGGCAGCCACATATACTCCACTTGTCATGTCTGACCACGTCACCAAGAGGGTATTTTCCCCCCTAACAGTTTGGAAATTTGTTATTAAAGTTAAGGATTCTAAAGTTAAAGTTAAAGATTCTAAAGTTAAAGTTAAGGATTATGTATTTAAAGTTAAGGACTCTGAAGTTAAAGTTGAGGATTTTGAAGTTAAAGTTAAGGAATTTGAAGTTAAAGTTAAGGATCCTAAAGTTAAAGTTAAGGATTCTAATTTAAAGTTTAGGATTCTAAAGTTAAAGTTAAGGATTCTAAATTTAAGTTAAGGATTCTGAACTTAAAGTTTAGGATTCTAAAATTAAAGTTAAGGATTCTAAATATAAAGTTAAGGATTCTAAATTTAAAGTTAAGGATTCTGAACTTAAAGTTAAGGATTCTGAAGTTAAAGTTAAGGTTTCTGAAGTTAAGGTTAAGGTTTCTGAAGTTAAAGTTAAGGTTTCTGGAGTTAAAGTTAAGGTTTCTAAAGTTAAAGTTAAGGTTTCAGTAGTCTAACTTTTAATTCAAAAAGTCTAACTTTTCTTGAATCTTGAAGGAAATCCATGCGGAGTTTTTGAGAATGAAGAGGAACTTGGAAATTGTTTCAAATTTCCATTTGAAACAACTTGAAGCTAAATCAGCAGTGAGACGCCGCTCATCTCCATTGCTGCCGGATGATGATTTGGATCCAAGGTATTATGCCATGATGCAAGAATTGGCTGATATGGTACTTTCAGTTCAGTCTATGCTAGGAGGTTTGGAGAATATAGCTTGTGATGGAAAACCTTCTACTATACCTCGAGATGTTAGTCCAAATGAAAAGATTCAAGAAGTTCTTCATCAAATTAATGTCAACGAATTCGGTAACGAGACTGCTGTACAGTGTGAAGAACCTCGTATTGTTGATGCTATCACTGATCCAACTCAGCAGACCAATGCAGGTGAACTTTACTATATTTTAGTTTACTATATATTGAAAAGTTAGAAATATCAAAAAAAAAAACTTTAAGGTTTTTACATTAAATGATAAGAAATCATTTATTCTACTACAGGCGCAACTCCGGAGGTTGATGTACAACCAAAGTTATCTGAGCATCTGGTTGCACCTCTTCCAAGTGTTGAACCTCTTCCAAGTGTTGAACCTCTTCCAAGTGTTGACCCTCTTCCAAGCCATGAAACTGCTTCAAAATAATTAAAAGTTTACGATCCAACCGTCGGTTATCATTCCATTATTCACTCTTCTTTCTGTAATGGCAAGGCTAAAGTTGGAATTCCATGTTGTAAGGTTAACGTTGAACCATTCCTTGTCGGACATTTCATGCGTTTTTACAAGAGGAACACGAAACGTATGCCTGAGTTGTATCAAGAAGTTGCTGATTATTGCCTTCTGGATGATCCTGTCGTAGTGGATGCAGAGCAAGTCTTTTAATTGTCTTATATAATGTAACTTAATTTTGACCAAGTGAAGGGTAACATTAAATACATTGTCCTAACTTTAAGTACAAAAGGCATAACTTTAACTTAATAAAGCTTAACTTTGATTTTTTTTTTTAGGGAAACTTTGGTCTGGTTTGATCCAGTACATATGATACAAAAAGAGGATATGTTGTCACTTGCTGAAGATCAAGAGATCTCTCTATCTATTATTGAGTGTTGGGCGTTAATGATAAATGTGAATGAAATGTGGAATGCCTCACCGCCTTCCAAATTCTATTTTGGTGTCCGCCAAAGTGTGAGTTTCTTAAATTGTGTAGTAGTTTAGTAAAAGTTAAGGTGTTTTTAGGAAATGTTTATGTTGTACTAATTTGTTTGTTTTCTCTTGTAGGAAATTCTGGAACTTCTTTGGCAAGATTCAACTAACGAAGCTGCTATGTATCAGCTTCTAGTTTGTTGGAAAGAGTGGACTGATGATCACAACTCTGGCTTTGACATCACCTGTGTTGAACTGGTCTGCTATTACTTGTGCATCACCTCAAAATTTAATTAAGGATTTTAAAGTTAAAGTTAAGGATTATAAAGTTAAAGTTTAGGCATCTGTAGTTAAAGTTTAGGCATCTGTAGTTAAAGTTTAGGATTCTGAATTTAAAGTTAAGTTTTCTGAAGTTAAAGTTTAGGATTCTAAAGTTAAAGTTAAGGTTTCTGAAGTTAAAGTTTAGGATAATTGAGTTAAAGTTGAGGATTCTAGAGTTAAAGTTGAGGATTCTAAAGTTAAAGTTAAGGTTTCTGAAGTTAAAGTTTAGGATTCTGTAGTTAAAGTTTAGGCATCTGAAGTTAAAGTTTTGGATTCTGAAGTTATAGTTAAGGTTTCTGAAGTTAAAGTTTAAGATTTTAAAGTTAAAGTTTAGGCATCTGAAGTTAAAGTTTAGGCATCCAAAGTTAAAGTTTAGGATTCTGAAGTTAAAGTTTCCTTTCAGTAGTCTAAGTTTTGTTTTTGTGTATCTATTAACATCACAATATGTTTTGTTTTTGTAGGTTTTTGTTCCTTTTTTTCGAGAACGCCACTTTTTCCTATTTTTGTTGAATTTGAAAACCAAAACAATGCAACACGTATACAATCTTGTGTATAATGAAGCTCAAATCATTGACTTGGAAAAAATTTCAACAACTCTGGTAATTACTTCTAGTCAATTTAAGAATGTTGAATTACCGGTTCAACTTACTATTTATTGTTACAAACCAATAATGTGTTTAATTTTGTTTTCAGTGTGACCTCCTGGGTAGTTTCCTTGATGAGAGAGGCCATAATCATGAAGGTGATATTGGAACGTTCGCCATGGAGGAGGTTGAGTTTGATTGGAAGACTCCCAAAGGTTTTGACCTTGATTGTGGAATTTATACGATGATAAGTATGTTGACATTTGAAGGAATCAAATGTAGCTGTCCTGATTTGAAAGAGGTTAGATTTTTTCGAATCATAACTTTTATGTCAAAATTCCTAACTTTTACTGCAATTAGCTTAACTTAAGCCTTATTTATTTTGAAACTTTAAAATGATGGTGATAATGTTATTCATTTTTTTCCCAAACAATATAGCCCCGTAAAAGGATTGTTATGCGTACCGAAATATGTGCCACACTTGTGCTATCAGACATGAATGACAAACGGGAGGAAGTTCTCAATAATGTTGCTGATTTCAATTCCAAACGAGCAGAAGTCCTTCTAGATGTGTTAACGAGGAGTAAGAAAAAATTGGCAGACGATAAGAAAGCTGAAAAGTTGAAGAAAGAAGCTGCTAAAAAGGAGAAGGAACTTGAAAAGAAAGCCAATGAGAAAGAGCAACCAGAGAAGAATGCCAATGAGAACGAGCAACCAGAGAACACTGTCAAAGAGAAACATCAACTGGAGGTGAATGACAATGCGGCAGAGGGCAACGAAGTACCGTTGAGGACTTTTGTTTCAAGAAAACATCTGAAAAGGAATGTACCAGATGCATCTGACCCACCAAATGTAGAACCACCAGAGAAGAAGCAAGCTCTTATCAAACGGATGGCAAAGAAACCTACAGCGTGAAATTTTAATATTAGTTTACTTAACTTTTATTACATGAAGGTTAACTTTAAGTACAATAATCTTAACTTTTACATTTTCACAAAAATATTTCTCTAGAGTATAATGCATTTTTTATGTATGTATGGCATATAATATTAGTTTTTGGTGATGTTCAGTAGAACTTAGAAAACATGTATTTAAAGTTGTTGATTCTATGCTTAAAGTTAAGAATATCATAATCAAAGTTAGCCTTGTTATTGTTATAGTTAAGAAAATTTAATATTAGTTTATCTAACTTTTATTACAAAAAGGTTAACTTTAAGTACAAAACTCTCAACTTTAAGTATAATATTGGTTTTTGGTATATTACTTCAACTCTTCATTGTACATTAAGTATCCATGTCGGACCCTCGACACTCCGACATGGATTCAGACACTCTGAAACTTCATTTTCGACTTAAATCCTGGGATATTTTCACAATTTAGCCAATTCGGATACTTGGACACGTACCTGTGTCCGACACTAGTACCCGAGTCAGTCCAAGTAATATGGGTTTTTGGTGATTTTTAGTAGAAGTTGGGAAACATATATTAAAAGTTGTCAATTTCATGCTAAAAGTTAAGCAAATGTAATTCAACTTTTACTGCATAAAGCCTGACTTTTAATATTATATCGATAACATTAACTTATTGTACTCAAAACAACTACCTTTCTTTTGATGTTTCCTATATGTGAAAAGTTAGGAAAATCACAATTAAAGTTAGCTCCTTTGTTGTTATAGTTGAGAAAATTTTATATTAGTTGAGAAAGTTGGAAAAGGTTAACTTTAAGTAAAACACTTTCAACTTTAAGTATAATATTGGTTTTTGGTATATTACTCCAACTCTTCATTTTACATCAAGTATCCGTTTCAGATCCCCGACACTTCGACATGGGTTCAGACACTCTCAAACTTCATTTTCAAGTCAGACCAAGTAACATGGGTTTTTGGTGACGTTTAGTAAAAGTTAGGAAACATATTAAAAGTTGTCAATTTTATGCTAAAAGTTACGCAAATATAACTCAACTTTTACTGCATCAAGCCTGACTTTTAGTATATAAATCTCAACTTTTACATTTTTAAACAAAAGAAAGATTAAAAAATATATACACCTGAGGTAAAAATCATACTTCACTAAATTTTAATGCATATATTCAAACTTTCAATGTAAAAAACAAATTTTTACTAAGTTCTCAAGTCTAGTCAACTTTAACTTCAGAATCCTAAACTTTAACTTCAGAAACCTTAACATTAACTTTAATGAAAATTTAAATTCTATTTTTGATAAGAAACATTAAATGAATCAAAATAATCTCAAATTTGGAGTTATTGTTCCAAAGTCTGTTGTTGGAGGGGCTACAGTTTTTCCCTTCTTCTTTTTGACAAGCGGTCCTCATGGTCTTTTGTTCCTTCCTTTTGTTGTGCAACGTTCAGGATCCAACACCATAGGAGGTTCAATTGTTGTGTTTGTTGCAGGTTCAGAACTTGTTGCAGCTTGTTGTACACTTGTATCACTTGTTGTTGTTGCATGAGTACCTATAAACATTTAACATAATGTACTATAACTTTTACTTATAAAACCCAAACTTTTACATATAAAACCCTAACTTTTACTTATAAACCCTAACTTTTACATATTTTCCTTTTTAAGCTAATGTGAGTTCCAATCTGTCTTTATTTCACACATTATAGTTTTTTGGTTTAAAGTTGTAGTTAAGTATGTTAAAGTTATTAAATTTTGTTCTAAAGTTAAGACAGACTTCCCTCATCTCCAACCTAACCTTAACTGTTAATATCTTAACTTTTATAAAAAAAATATTAAGTTTTACATGTTGGTGCTGAGTTTATTTTTGGTGCTCGTGTTGTGCTTGTTTCAGGTGCTGCTGTTGCACTTGTTTGTGTGGTTGAAGAATCTTCAGTATTTGAAAGATTTAATGATGCTAGAAGTTCATCAACCAGAGACAAACTAGTGGCATAACCATCCTCCATAAGGGTTCTTGTCTCCTCATTTGACTTGCTTTTCAAGATAAGGTTGTATTATTTCCTAGCCATGGTTTGGCGCCAAGGTGTACGTGTACTGCACCTCTTCCGGCTTTTCATTTTCTAATTTGTTCCAAACCGATGACTTGGCAGATTTTGTCCACCTCTTTTTGATGTACTGTTCTGGAATCCGGTTAACCGAATGAAGGTGCAATATCCTAATGCAGTGGTAGCACAACCATCCTGAAGCTTCAAAGTTTTTACATGTACATGATACTGTCTGGCTCTCATGGATGTATGTTACTCTCTGTGCAGACCAAGGTTCTTCATCAATGGACACATCATAGAACTCAGTATTACCTGCATTAGTAGTAGTATATTTTAAAGTTAGGAAAATCAATATAAAAGTTAGCCCTGCTGTACTTAAAGTTATGAAACTTAATTTTTCAGGGTATATAACTTTTAAAATAAAAAACCTAACTTTAACTTCATAATCCTAAACTTTAACTTCAGATGCCTAAACTTTAACTTCAGAATCCTAAGTTTTAAAACAAAAAACCTAACTTTAAATTTTTTTGCCCTAAAATGTTAATTTTAGCTTTTGATATTTTGTAAGGTGGAAAGTTAGAAAAATATGTATAAAAGTTAACCCTGGTGAAGTAAAAGTTAATAAATTTTATATTTCAGTTTACCTAACTTTTAATAAAAAAGGCCTAACTTTTACAACAAAAGACTAACTTTATAATTTTTCAAAAATGGAAACTTTAACTTCTGATATTTACCTTGTTTCCAAATTAATTTTGCTGTTGTTGCAATTGAATATTCAAATTCCTCCTCAAAGTCTCTGAATAGTGACAACGTGTAAACTTCTGATGCATGTTTTAGCAATCCAGATAGTGGTAAAGCCGAGGATGCAACCGATTTACTACAAGAGAATTCAGCTTGCTTTTCTGTACTTCTCCAACGTTGTATTGTTCCTTTGAACAATCTATAGAAATCAGTTAAACTTGTTGTTCTGTTTGCTCTATATCCGATGGCGTGATTAGTGCTTTCACTTCGTTGTGAAGACAAAATCCCAGCTGAAAAGAAGTCTTTGCTTAGGGCATGGCACCATTTTTCTCTCAAATCGTATACATTTGTAAACCACTCTTCCCCTATCAGCTCATTGTGAGGGGGTCAAAAAAGCATTAGGCTAATGCGTGACCTTGTCCCTCGTGGGTGTGACGTTTCTTTTTGTCAAATCAAGTGTAATTGGATTTCCTGTGAGTTTACACCCAATTGACTAGTAATATAGGAGTCGTAATTCAGTTTTTAACGACAATGAGAAAAACTGACAAAACCCGGTTATCGTGACATAAAGGGAGTGCAATTATGTTTGACCACGACGGCCGTAGGTTCCCTTGTGATCCCTGGTGTAGGGATCTCTCAACATACACCCGCAAGGTAGAGATTGAGGGTTCGGGGGACTGTAACTACCGAGAGGAGTACTCGCTCTTCGATAACTCCAGAGGCAGGATATCCTTACTAGCTCAGCATAAATAATTGAAGGGACATGCGTTAACTATTAAACTAATCTGAGTTGATTTTAACAATATGCAACATATAGTACTAGATCGAACGCGATTATCTGATTTAGATTGTTTTAAGGGACCTAGCATGATAATCCAATTTCCCAACATGTTATCTTTATTAGGCGTGATAGAACAATCAGATTTAATTAGTTTAACAGTTCATAAAAGGGCGAGGAAAGCAATTAAACCATGGAAGAGGGACACATTACGACGCACCCTTGAGAGGTGCGTCATGGTTCTCAGAAAACTAACCACTTTGACTTTGCTATTTCTCCTTTTATTTAACGAATCTCAAATTATAGGACAGGATACGTTCTGTTCGATTTTTGGATCGATTGCGACAGAACGCGTGATCAGTTTTGCAGCGTGAGGCTTAGGCTTAGGGGTTTAGAGTCAATACTCAGAATAATAATTGTGTGTTGTTGTTCCTTTCACGTCGAACTTAGGGCCCTATTTATAGAAAAGAGTTCGTGGAAAGATAGAATTGTAGAACTCTAATCCACGAGGAATTAGGAAAGAACACGTCCTAGGTATTTTCAGCGCCCAGGGCTGGGCGCCGAAGATTTCGGCGCCCAGAGCCAGGCGTTGAAAATAGGATCTGGGCTGTTTCTTTGTCAGATTAGGATTCTTAGAATCCGGAGTGTATGAGACTTTAATCGAGTCTTTTAGTGCGTATTAATTTTATGATGGAATGCATCTGGGCCCGTTACGAACTCTAGGCTCGTTAGGATTTTAATTAATACGTAACTCTTATTTTTGAATCGTATTAGGAATAGGATTCTCTCGTAATTTCTATCTCATTTAGGATTTATGTTGGACTGCAACACCTAATTCTGACAGGTTTCTATCTTTTATGACTTGCCACTTTTAACAACTACCCATTACGGGAGTTACTATTTTTAGCAGGTTTCCATAAATAGCAGGTTTCGGGTGAAATGGAAAGGGGATTGAGATTCTTTATTTTATATGAGATGCGTTGTCAAGTGGAGATTTACGTTCTCATCATCGAACCTTCCCTTTCGGGAATGGGGACAAAAGTAGGTGTCTACACTCGTATTGTTGCAGTATTGATCTCCAATTGGTTTCAAATTCAACTACTGTGACACACTTATACAAGCAATAGTTGAATGTCTTCTTAAAAGTTGGATCTTGTTTAAATGCCCCAAATCCGGTAATAGCATTCTGATGCAAATGCCACACACATAATCTGTGTCTTGAATCTGGAAAGACCTGCATATACAACCCAATCTTAAGTAAAAAAAAATTATTCAAGTTTTTCTTACTTTTACTACATCAATCCTGACTTTAAATACAAAAAGGCAAACTTTAACTTTTTATAACTCAAAACTGCATAACTTTAACATTTCAGGTTCCCCTCAAGTTAATACTTAGCAATATCAATATAAAACTTAGTACATTGTAATAAAAATTAAGAAAAGGTGTTTACCAGTTTAACTAACTTTTGGTAATTACATTATAACTTTAGCACAGAAAACTACAACTTTAAGAATAAATCTTGGATTTTTACCTGATTGGTGGCATTGTTCATTGCTGCATCTTGATCTGTAAAGATTGATATTGGACTTTTTCCCCCCATTGACTTTGTGAAAGTTTGTAGAAGCCACACAAACGACTCAATCTTTTCATCTCCTATGAATGCACAACCAAACATGCAATTGTTCCAGTGGTTGTTTATTCCAACTATTGGAGCACAAATTAGGTTATACCTGTTTGTTCTATAGGTTGTGTCAAAAACCACTATATCTCCAAAAATTCCATAGTCTTCCATCATCATAGAGTCTCTCCAAAACAAACTCCTCAATTTTCCTTTTTCATCCAATCTAAACCTAAAAAGGAAGTTTGGGTCACTGTTTGGGCGGTAAAATAACGTCCCCGTGACGTGGCAAGGTGAACCATTCAAGGGTCACATAACAACCATCAAGACAATAATAAAGGCTATGGGCGTTGACCAACGGAAACGGCTGAAGTAAATGAACGGTTACAAGCGATTGAATGATATGGGAGTTACACCTAATTACTCCTTGATTAAATGCAGCGGTTATGAACCATTGATAAGCAAGCCATCATTACTCATTTAATGCCTAATTATGTACAATTAAGTGTGAACATTACACTCTTATTATGAAAAGCCTATAAAATGGCTTAGCTATGTTAGTTTGTGGACACGGAATTCATACGCATTCACACTACATATAATAAACTACTCCTCTCCCCCTTTTTCTGTAAGAGTTTCATATCCTTGTTCTCTCCATCTTTATATTGTCTTTCTTATTCGGATTGTTAGCACCCCCTCCCTCTGACGAATTCAACCCTAGGTAGAATTTGTCCAAAACAATTTGGCGCCCACCGTGGGGCTGACAATCAAGAAGAGCCTGATAATCTCATCCGTTCACTAAAAATACCCCAATTCTCCACCATGTCCGCATTCCTAATCTCATCCAATGATGTTACTCGTCGTCTCAAAACCATGGAGACGCACATCAGCCTTCTCCAGAGGGAGAATGAATTTCTACAATCGCATATAAGATCCGCAACCTCCATTGCCACCATTCTCCAATATGAGTACAAACCCACCTCGTCATCAGAAGATGTGCCGAGACCGTGTCGTTGTCAAGCAGATGTGTCGAGACCGTGTCGCCATCAGAAGATGTGCCGAGACCGTGTCGTCATCAAAGTACGAGTCAGTGGCAGCATGTGTACGTTGAAGGAAGATGTGACGAGATAATGTCGTCATCAAAGTACGAGACGATGTCGGAGCGCGCGTCGATAGAGATGTGTCGAGATTATGTCATCATCAAAGTACGGTTCGACATCAGAGTGTGGAGTGACGTCAAACAACCCAGACCTGATGAGTTCGTGAAGTGGTGTCATATATATGTAGGCCGACTAGATCGTCTTCATGAAGATGTCAATCCTTGACGAGATAGAAAATGGGTAATGGATTCCCTGTTAGGTTATGATACATATGACATTACATAGATCATGCGGAAACAACCATTAACCCAGGAAACATATTATTTACACATAATCATATAGCATAATTAGATGCATACTCTTTGTTGCGTGCCTTCCCTAGCTGCGCCCGAACCGAACAAGAACAAGTCTTTTAGGACTCCAAGTGTCGTCCCTCCGTAGAAAGTCCACAGCACGTCCGGATCCGCCTTAAGATTGACCAACTAGAATCGCCCTTAAGGTACTCAGAAAATTCGGCACTTTTGGGGCAAGATGGGTGTTTGAATTTTCTCTCAAAAACTCACTTTTGAATACTTTGAAACTTATGTATAAATTATGACCCCTAGGCCTTTATTTATAGAGTTATGGAAAAGGAATCGTAATCCTAGTAGGATGCGAATTAATTGGAATTAGAATTCTACATGAATTCTACTTAATCAATTTATCCAATAGGAATAGACATTTAATCATACACTGACTCTTGCAGATTCAGGAATCTCGCATGAGCTCAAACTCACACACACACGGCAGCCACAAGGGCTGCCCACGCATGCGAGCAGCAGCCCACGCAGCGCGGCCCACGCATGTGCGGCCTTGTGCGCGCTGGGCTGTGGCGTGCGTGCTTGCTGGGCGATGGCCTGGCTTCGTGCTGGGCCTTCGTCCGGCAGGCCTCGTCCGATGCTAATTCGTACGATACGCTTCCGATTAAATTTCCATTTCCGGAATCTATTTCCGATACGAACAATATTTAATATTTCCGATTCCGGAATTAATTTCCGTTTCGAACAAATATTTAATATTTCCGTTTCCGGAATTATTTTCCGATTCCGGTAATATTTCCGATTCTGACAATATTTCCGTTTCCGGCAATATTTCCGATTCTGGTAATATTTCCATTTCCAACAATATTTTCCGATACGTACCATGTTTCCGTTTCCGGCAACATCTACGACTTGGATAATATTCATATTTCCGATACGATCCATATTTCCGTTTCCGGCAATATCATCGTTTCCGGAGTATTCATTTCTTGCCTGTGACGATCTTAGCTCCCACTGAAACCAAGATCCGTCGGTTCCGATTATTCATAGATGGAGTATTTAATGCCATTAAATACTTGATCCGTTTACGTACTATTTGTGTGACCCTACGGGTTCAGTCAAGAGTAAGCTGTGGATTAATATCATTAATTCCACTTGAACTGAAGCGGCCTCTAGCTAGGCATTCAGCTCACTTGATCTCACTGAATTATTAACTTGTTAATTAATACTGAACCGCATTTATTAGACTTAACATAGAATGCATACTTGGACCAAGGGCATTATTTCCTTCAGTCTCCCACTTGTCCTTAGGGACAAGTGTGCATTTCCTAATTCCTTTGTCGCTCGATGCTTGCTCTTGAACATAAGGTAAGAGTTGTCATCCTTATTATGTCCAGAGGTGTTCCTCGGTTTCAGAGTTCAACTGATCAAATAAACAGATAATCATAGCCTATGATTCATCCGAGCACGGCCATGCATTTCACAGTTTCTAGCTCTCCGAGTGGCCTTGTACAACTTTTAAGCATCTCATCCCGATTTATGGGAGGACAATCCCAATCTTGCGATCTTGAGATTAGACTTCGTTTGATAGGTGATTACCTGAGCGTTGCCTTTATAGCCTCCTTTTACGGTGCGACGGTTGGTCAACGTCAAAGCAACCAGTTCTCAAACAAGTAATCTCAAATCACTCAGGTATTGAGGATTTAGTGTCTAATAATTTAATGAAATTTACTTATGACAGACTTTCATCTCTTACAGTAAAGTTTCATAGGTCTTGTCCGATACTAGTCTTCCCAAAGTAAGTATCTATGCAAATGATTATGACATTGCCATGTCCACATAGTTCAAGAAACAGAACTACTAGTCATCTTGCATTCTAATCGTCTAACGTTTTCTATGCGTCCAATTTTATAGAAAACTCCGATTAGGGACCATTTTCAACCTTTGACATTCAAGTTCACTTGATAGACATTTCTTAGTCACAGGACTGGTCCTGACAGTCTATCTTGAATATATCGTCAAATTGAAGGGACTCATCATTTAATACTAAACCAAGATTAAATGGAATATGAAAATACATTTCATATATGATAAATGTTCAACCCCAATGTTTTATAACCATGGGCCTCAAACCCATCTTCTAAAACAATTCATGGAATTCAAAGCTATGCTTGATTTCCAGTGCTACAACGTGAGTGTTGCTTCTCACTTGTTGCATAGGTTTAGTTATCATGCTTTGCCAATCTTAATATCCTTTTCATCGAATGTTCTTCGAGATATGATAATAAGATCTTTTCGAGTTTGTTTATTATGTGATCTAGTCTTTCTTACTTCGACGGTGGTTTTACTCATTTTGCAATGAAGAACCATCAAGTTAGCAGACGTTTTTCTTGCTTCAAGAGTGGTTCTACGCATTTTTCAATGAAGAACCATCAAGCCAGCAGATAGGTGATCTACCCAAGTTCAGTGAAGAACTTTAAACAACCCTGTTTTATTACTTCTTAGGCAATAATTACTTTTACTTCAACTGTATAGGTTGCTAGTGATGCTTTGTTTGGATTTACCTATCCAAGCAGTTCATAGATATGTGGAAGACTCTCCAACTATATCTTAGAACATAGAAATTATTATTTTAATTTCCCACGCAACAACTCATGGTCTCCAACCCATGTTGCCATTTCGAAATACGATGCTCTTTAGCTCGTCCTTGTCAATGGTTAACTCCAAAGGGTCTTGCTTGATCCTTTGCCAGTGTTTATGCGTGTAGCATCAATATTTAGCGTATCTTTATTTCCTTGAATCAAGAACTATTCCTATGTACCTTTTCAAGTACCATAAGTATTCTTGGTCTCAATCTAGTTGATCTTCACTTAGATCAATAGAGATTGGTATATGTTCGTCATGCCTAAAGTCATACGATACGTTTTTGG
The DNA here is from genome assembly GCF_020520425.1 of Spinacia oleracea. NCBI lineage: Eukaryota > Viridiplantae > Streptophyta > Magnoliopsida > Caryophyllales > Amaranthaceae > Spinacia > Spinacia oleracea. Next base: position 44,564,773 of record NC_079490.1, read on the forward strand.
CGATCCTCATATTATATCATACATGATAAATTCTTTTGCAGAATAATTCCCAATTGAATTCTATTCATGTAACTTTAGCTTATTCAATTTCAGCAGATACTGAATCCAGCTAAATTCTTTGACATATAATATAGGTTAAGAATCTCATTTGGACTCTTTGATGTTTAACTTAGTAAATGCTTATACATAGTTCAAACATCCTTTACTTAGATTTATTCACATGGGTCGAATATCTCCAATGGAGACTTTCGTGTTTGATTTAGTAAATGCCATTACTTAATCCAAAACAATATCATAAGATTTTTGTAAATAGATCTTAATACCCAGTATGTACTAAGTTTCGCCATGGTCCATCATTGATGAATTATTTCAAATCTAAGTCATTAGCATTTGAATGTTATTTCACAATAGAGAGATATGTGTGTAATACACATAGGACCAATTAAGTTTTAAGTACTCCCACTAAACTTCTTATATATCTATAAGAATCATGTATATTTTATGAAACTAAAATACTTATTAGCTTCACTAAAATACAGTTCTAATTCCCAATTGCTTGCTTAAATCTGTACTTAGATTTTATAAGCTAGCTTTCCTTTTCAAGCATTTATTTGGATCCACAAATCCTATGACATGCCATGTACATAGTTTATTCCAACATTTGATTGAGGAATACGTTTTGTCATCCAATTGCTATATGTACCAATATGCAATCATTGCTTGAATTATAGACTTGAGCATTACGATTATGCATGAGGTTTCAACACAATTTACACCATGAATTTGCTTGTAACCTTTAGCAACTAATCTAGCTTTGTGTGTGAACACAATTCCATGTTTGATGGTTTTTATCCTTAAAACAAACTTGCAACCAATAGGTGTGAACCCATTCTTGCAAATCAACAAAATTTCAATTTTGTCATCAAAACATTGAGTATGTTTTATGGCCTCTAACCATTTAAAACATTTGAGTCTATATATGGCCTCTAACCATTTTAGGGAATCTAGGTTTCGTCATAGCTTTCTTACAAGTCACAAACTCATTAATCTACATGATAATAGTTTGACTGCAAGTTGTAGGTTTCTTCACTATTTAATAGAAGAATCTCATAGTTTCATTGACCTGATCTCTATGTTTCTTTACTATCTAATAGAAGAATTTCATAGTTTCATTGACCTGATCTCTATGTTTCTTTACTATCTAATAGAAGAATCTCATAGTTTCAGTGACTTGAATTCTATGCCTACTTGGGTATAGAACATCAAACATTAGAATATCAATAGCCACTTAAAGTCCTTTGAATATTCTGTTCTCCTTGAAGCACTTGTAAAGTCTTCTAAGAGATGTCTATTCTTTAAAGCCACTTCTAAAGTCTTAAAGAATAAGTTCGGATTTTCTGAAGCACTTCGAAAAGCCTCCGGAATGTCCGTTTATGTTTGTTGTTCGCCTCGAAGACTTTCGAGGTCTATTTTCTCCCACTTGTCATTTTGGAAACGAATCTCCAAAAGGACATTATTTCGAGTAAACAAACATTATGTTCTCAAAAATTCGTGGTAGAAACAATACCCTTGTGTCTCATTTGAATAAATCACAATGAAACATATATCTAGACTTGGGCCTTAGTTTGTTGAATGACCAACATTAAGCTCCCACTGAGTTTAGCAACTCTTTAGATATATATAATTGAAAAGATATCCTGAGATTACTTTTCAATAGCTTTGACGAATTTGGTTTAGTTTGGTGGTAGTTGAGCATTTTGTTTTAGAAATTATAGGAAAAGTCTTTATGATTCATCATTTGATCGAATCAAGTACTAATTGACTCCGATCATTCCAACGTAGATATGCCATATCTTATGGAGCTAGATTGTGAAATTACAACACACAATCATTGATGATCATATTTGGTCTCAAGTAATCATCAACATGATCTAACCTAGATCTTTATGATTTCTTGCCAAGTGGATTTTATACTTCTGAATCTTTGAACTAGCCAAACAGATTCAACTTATATCACATTTGAGTAAATAAACCTATATTCACTCAAATCCATGTGAAATAATAAAGTCATAAAACCTTTCTTTAGCTTTGAACTCTATCGTCTAGGCGTTCTAACAATAGTTCATATTCTTTGTTACTTTCAACAAGTAAGACTAGCTTGTCTTAAGTTGATCTAGAAATCAACCAACTTTCAAAAGTCCATCAAAATAGAGCTTATGAATGTTAACTTGTTGATATGGTCTAAGCAACAATGCCAAAGATTTAATGGAACTCAAATCAAGGGTTTGATTTGAACCTAGTAAAGTTTTTTTTTTAAAGAGTTGTTTGTTTTAATCAAGCATATTGACTCAATCTGTAATTGACCATTTCATTCAAACAAACAAACATTGTTTTTGTTTTTCTTTGAATGTGAGTCTTTCTGTGTTTGAAGCAGAAATTTAGGTATGCTGATTATGGAACAAAATAGCCATTAAGTTCCAGCCTTTAAAAGGACTTAAAACAAACTAGATGACCCTACAACTAATGTAGCATTGCCATGCTTCATTTCTCACTTGTAGGTCATTAGTGTATCCTAGCTTCCATTGTTTGAGTTATTACCGAAGTAAGAACCTCAAGCGGTATATGATACCAAGGAAGTTTGATTGCTAGGTCACTTCTCTTTAAACATAAACTTATAGGTAGAAACGGAATCGTAAATTCCTCATTTGTTCCTCGTTTTCCTATTTCTTGTACCTTTTCTTATAGTCTTAAGAATTGAATTCTTTAGTGTTGACTTTTATACTTTGTTAGACATGTCCAATGTCACCAACAAGGTTCTTTACCATTTTAATTTATGTTGAATATTTTGTTTCAACTAGATGATCTTACCAGAAGCTTCTAAAGTTCTCTAAGCATCTATCTATTCGAATGTCTAGGGACTAGACTCATTCGAGAATTAAATGGACAAAGATATTAGGTTGTTAACCATTGGTAAAGCTGAGCGTATTAAACTCAATGCTTTATGATCTCAAAACTACATTGTATTTTGAATTCACAAGCACCAATTGGTTTGCCATTCGATTTTGATCTTCGAAAACAACCATAAAAGTCGCTAAAAGAAACGTACATTTTAAATTGCTCACTTTCTCTCATTTCCGTGAATCGTTCTTGGATTCACTACCAATCGAGGAAATTTACTGTTACCTTTCTAAAAGGATTTATTGCAGTGCAAGATATTTAATTATAAACAATAATTAAAACATACATTGAAGCATGCAAAGTCTAAACATTTATCATGAATAATAACTTGAAATTAAAGCAACCATGCAATTCAAACAAGTTATTAGCATTTTATTCGATTTTATTGTTCCGGCAGGTGTGAATAAAATGATTCCAAGACCCTAAAACCATTGAAGAATTAAGCACAGTTTGTCGACTCAATTCTAAAACATCTTAGGTAAGCAAAAGCCTTTTGCTAATAGTCTAAAAACTACTCTTGGTTGATAGGTACGTCTAAGAACTTATTAGGTAAACCTATCGATTTTGCCACGACATAAAAGGACTCCTTACTTATATCGTTGAGTTTCACCAAAACTAACATGTACTCACAATTATTTGTGTACCTTGCCCCTTTAGGACCAATAAGTAACACCTCGCTGAGCGAAAACTATTACTAGATTGATGTAAAGGATATCCAAGCAAGTGTATATTTTGGCATGGCACCTTTTAACTCAATTTTTAAGTTTGGAACTTAAGGCTCTTACTATGTTGGTTAGATTTTAAGTGAACTAAAATCCTTAATCATGCAACATAATCAAGCTTTTGATCTCATGCATTTTAAGACATATTTAAAGCAATAAATAACTTAAAACATGCATAAGATATTTGTGATCTAGTATGGCCCGACTTCATCTTGAAGCTTTGACTTCAAAGTCCGTCTTGAAAATCTCCGTGGGAGGCACCATTTTCTTCAAATAGGATAAGTTATAACTAATTACAACTATTTGATGGTACGCAGACCATATTTGAATTGAAAAACAACTTTGGTACTTTAGACCAATTACATTCAAATTAATGGTACGCAGACCATATTTTCTATCCTATTTGAGCCATACTAGTCACTTCATAACCTGCAAAACAGTACATATACAATATATACCATTCACCCATTCATTATCATGAATGGCCCACATAGCTGGTTAGTAAAACACATTATGCATCACGTAAACATTTGCAGCAATTAATCAAGGGCACCAATAATCTACCAATTATTCAGTCCTTATTAATTCTAATCGAGTTGTTTTAACCTTAAGGATTTGTAGACCTAATCAAGAGTTTATGACTAAAAAGCGCTCCCACTCAAACCAATAAATTCATATGCTTTACTAATTTTAAACATAAAATTGTATTTCTAGTCTAACCGGAAACATACAAATTTAATTAAAATTTAAAGCTCATATAAATTTACAATTGAATCCAAAAATTTAATTTAATTTCAGTCGCATTTAAATTAATTCATGATTTTAATTTTAGTAAAATAATTAGAATAAATTCCATTTATTATAATTATAATATTCAAAATTAAAATCCAAGAAATTAATTCAAATTATTAATTTTAAAATTAATTAAAATTACGTGAACTGAAATTTTCAAATTAAACATTCAAAACGATCTAATCGTAACGCAAACACCCTACGCGTTGCACGCCCATGGGCTGTACGCACACAGCCATTGCTGGCCATGTGCGCGCAGCCCATGCGCTCGTTGCATAGCTGCTGCTGTCCCATACGCAAGCCTCCGCACAGCGCCCACCGCACGCGAGCTATCGCTCGCAGCGCGCGCGCGTTACCGCGCTCGCTGGTGCGCGAGATCGCTCGCTGGTGCGCGCGAGCCATCGCTCGCTGGGGCGCTGCATCGCTCGCTGGTGCGCGCGAGCCATCGCTCGCTGGCGCGCGAGATCGCTCGCTGCGCGCGCGCGAGCCATCGCTCGCTGGTGCGCGACATCGCTCGCTGGGCGGGCGACGTCGCGCGCTGTGCGCGCGAGTGATGCTGTGCGCAGCGCTCGTGGCACGCGAGCTTGCGCTCGCTGCGCACGAGGTTGCGCGCTGTTGTGCGAGGCAGCGCGCGCTGTGGCGCAGCTCGCTTGCTGCCCACACGCGACTGCCTTGGCTCGCCCCTCGCCCATGCCCATCCGTTCATTGCTCGTGGCACACGACACAAGGCAGGGCTGCTGCCTTGCGCTCGTGCACTACGCCCTTGCTCATTGCATTCGTGCCGCACGGGCGACGAGCTCCCTTGCTCGTCGTCGCATGCCCGCATTATACAACACCCCTTAAGGGTAACACGAAGCGTCCATTGCTTCGTGCGTGCAAGTTATTTGAACGAATCGCATAAAAATTTAAAATTTATATTTAAAATTAATGACAAATTAATAAATATTATTAATTTCATAATTTTAGGGCGAAAAAATCGAAAATTTATTATCCAATTGATTTCCGATTGATATGGATTCAAGTCTAGGTCATAAAAATTTAAAATTTATCGTAAATTTACAATTTTTATGGTGGTTTTTAATCATAGGTTTCTAATTAAATTACAATTAATTATGAAAATCAAATTAATTCTAAATTATTCTAATTTTCAACAAATTAATCATAATTACAAATTAGATTGCATAATTAACAAGACTAGGCATTCAAACTTGTTAAACATATGCAGTAGGTCAATCAAAAATTCAAGATTTATCAACAGGAATCGCAAATATTTAATTTAACATCTTAAATTTACGAAATTTTGCATCCGAAAAACTAAAACCTTCGAAAAGTCATAGTTAGGCTTCGAATTTGAGAATTCTGGGTTCGGTAGAAAAATACTATTTTTGTCAAAATTTTAGAATGCCTTTTACATGCGGAATTGACACAAAAATCACTCAATTCGGATGAGTAATGAAGAAACTGCCGAAAAACTGCGTACATATAATTAAATAAACGCAATTTGCAATTAATTAACAATTACGAAAATTAATCACCCCTTTTAATTCTTGCAAATTTGTAATATTTAACCATGTTCATGCAATTTAGATTATGAAAATAATAAGGGGCTCGTGATACCACTGTTAGGTTATGATACATATGACATTACATAGATCATGCGGAAACAACCATTAACCCAGGAAACATATTATTTACACATAATCATATAGCATAATTAGATGCATACTCTTTGTTGCGTGCCTTCCCTAGCTGCGCCCGAACCGAACAAGAACAAGTCTTTTAGGACTCCAAGTGTCGTCCCTCCGTAGAAAGTCCACAGCACGTCCGGATCCGCCTTAAGATTGACCAACTAGAATCGCCCTTAAGGTACTCAGAAAATTCGGCACTTTTGGGGCAAGATGGGTGTTTGAATTTTCTCTCAAAAACTCACTTTTGAATACTTTGAAACTTATGTATAAATTATGACCCCTAGGCCTTTATTTATAGAGTTATGGAAAAGGAATCGTAATCCTAGTAGGATGCGAATTAATTGGAATTAGAATTCTACATGAATTCTACTTAATCAATTTATCCAATAGGAATAGACATTTAATCATACACTGACTCTTGCAGATTCAGGAATCTCGCATGAGCTCAAACTCACACACACACGGCAGCCACAAGGGCTGCCCACGCATGCGAGCAGCAGCCCACGCAGCGCGGCCCACGCATGTGCGGCCTTGTGCGCGCTGGGCTGTGGCGTGCGTGCTTGCTGGGCGATGGCCTGGCTTCGTGCTGGGCCTTCGTCCGGCAGGCCTCGTCCGATGCTAATTCGTACGATACGCTTCCGATTAAATTTCCATTTCCGGAATCTATTTCCGATACGAACAATATTTAATATTTCCGATTCCGGAATTAATTTCCGTTTCGAACAAATATTTAATATTTCCGTTTCCGGAATTATTTTCCGATTCCGGTAATATTTCCGATTCTGACAATATTTCCGTTTCCGGCAATATTTCCGATTCTGGTAATATTTCCATTTCCAACAATATTTTCCGATACGTACCATGTTTCCGTTTCCGGCAACATCTACGACTTGGATAATATTCATATTTCCGATACGATCCATATTTCCGTTTCCGGCAATATCATCGTTTCCGGAGTATTCATTTCTTGCCTGTGACGATCTTAGCTCCCACTGAAACCAAGATCCGTCGGTTCCGATTATTCATAGATGGAGTATTTAATGCCATTAAATACTTGATCCGTTTACGTACTATTTGTGTGACCCTACGGGTTCAGTCAAGAGTAAGCTGTGGATTAATATCATTAATTCCACTTGAACTGAAGCGGCCTCTAGCTAGGCATTCAGCTCACTTGATCTCACTGAATTATTAACTTGTTAATTAATACTGAACCGCATTTATTAGACTTAACATAGAATGCATACTTGGACCAAGGGCATTATTTCCTTCATTCCCTTACTATCAGATTTAACTAACTGTTTCGCTTGGTTCCATTGAATTTGTGGCAGGTGACAGTCATGACATCGTCATCCACCAAGTGAACGACATACCGTGAATGAAGGACAACTTGGAAAACACCACTTCAAGTCACGAGACGTTGACGCTTGGAGATTCATAACATACAACGATGCTCCTCAACGGATAAAGAGATAAGCCTCCACTCATATTCATGTTATTATAACAACTCACCTTAGTGTTGTTGTGAACAGGTTCGCCTTTTCAAATGACTAAGCAAACGAGGTATGCAAAAGACCATGTTGTCATTGTTTGTCGTCGCAGATCCCAAACCAATGATGTCGTCAGAAGGGTTAATGTGGCGACACCCATAAGTCGTCTCTTGATGCCAACTCCATGTCGAGGCAGTGTTGGCTCAACATCAACTAGCTAGTGACGTCTCTGCAAAAGAAAGTTTAGAAAGACGATCATGACGATGTGATTCACTAACAACGACATGAAGACGTCAACGACATGAAGACGACACAACCAGAATGTCAAGAACATAGGGACAGTTCATCATGGAGTTACAAATATCCGGCATCAGATATTGGCGTGCGACATCTTATTTGTGGCTAACTCCAACTCAAATACTTTCTTGAAGTTGCCACAGGGGGACGAGATAGTATACTTTACTCTTACTCATGATCTTAAATATTGATCATAATCTTATTTATATGCTACAACTAACAATGCAATTATATGATCTATTTTTCGTGATAAATATCGCACACAAGACTTTGATTGCAGGTATAAAGTTGATGACGTCCGCCGACACTGTTGATGACGTCCGCCGACATTGTCGATGATGATTGACGACACTGTTAATGACGATAATACCGACTTGGATTACATCAAGAATCTTGTCAAGATCAACAAAAGCATAGCAGACGGAGACGAAAAAATCATTCCAAAAAACTGCAACACGACATACGCAAAACCGTATCATCTATAAACTCTTACTCTTTTTTTTTCATAAGTCATTGCTCCCATGTTAAAGTTTTATTTTTTATTTGTATATACAACACTAACGAGGAAACAGGGAGAACATCAAAAGATGTAACCGCATAGGCAATAGCCTACCATCTTAAACGCGATAACACACAAAGGTGAAGAAATTGGCGACTTCATGTGGTCAACATGGATCGACAACATACCCGACGAATGCAAACTATTCTACGACATACTCAGGAAGAACGGGACAAGGAGGAGCTGTAGTTATATCTTGCAGTAACAGAGTCGACAATCAGCGTAGTCCTTGCACGAGATAATGACGGTAAGAAACTACTATTCTTCTACTTCAGTAAGTCGTTACTTAGCGCCGAAGCAAGGTACTCACATCTCAAAAAACTTGTACTCGCATTACTGGTAGCATCTACTAAATTACGCCATCACTATGTCATCCCATAATTGTGAGAACTAACTATCCCATGAAGTCGATCTATCATAAGGAAACTTGAGTTACCTGGCAGGATGTCTAAATGGGCCGTACAGTTAGGGTGTTACGACATCATCCCAAGTATCCAACATGAAGTCGACAGGGAAGTCAACATGCTAACCAATGATGGACTCTCGTCAACATGGACTCTACACACTAAACGGCTTCTCCAACATACGGGGGACAGGTCTGGGTGTTGTGCTAAAATCGTCACAAGGGAACATGATAGTACAATCTTTCTGCTGCGAGTTTAAAGCTACCAACAACGAAGCGGAGTACGAAACCCTGATCTTAGAATTGACGCTAGCTCGCGACATTCACATTCGAGGACTCGAGGTACGTTGTGATTCATTATTGATTATTAGTCAAATTAACGGTTCTTATGCAGCAAAAGATTCCAAGATGCAAGCCCACCTCGAGACAGCCAAGGCACTTGTCAAAAAATTTGATTTGTGCAACTTCCAGCAAATCCCAATAGACCAAAACACCCAAGCCGACACACTAGAAAACCTAACATCAACCCAACCAGACTATTTGCAGTTCTTATTATCCACCTCATGCACCCAACCATCAAAAAAGAGACCTTCTCAATCAACGAACAACCTTCCACAAGTCAATTACAAACTCCCACATCAGGACGGCACCCAAAACAACAACCGACCACAACCCATTTTCATTACTATTCGGATGTGAAGCCGCGATCCCACCTGAAGTCGAGATTCCAACAGCATGCTGCCAAGGTTAAAATGGCGTCATACCAACAAAATACCGCAAGAAGTTACAACAAGAATGTACGAGTTAAATCTTCCAGCAAGACGACTAGGTGTTAAGGAAAGTCTTCCCCAACACAGATCCGCGACATGGAAAGTTGGCTCCAACATGGGAAATCCCTTATCGTGTCAAAAGACGAACAGGTCATGGTGCATACGAACTGGCAGAAAGAGATGGAAAACCAATACCGAGAAGCTGGACAACTTAAAGTTGTATCATTTCTAGTCTCTAACTCATTTTGTGCAAGTATGTTTTCTTTTTTGCAAACGCCCCACTTGCAGAGATGAACAGGTCACTATTGCTGGAATCAAACCGACGACTCCGAGACGGGGGACAACACGAACCCATCGCAAACACTACGCAGAGGATAACATCCACGCTAGACGATTCCCAAACCAGCTAAGTAACTCAAAAACTCGATCCTCTCTTTTCTTATTTTTCCATTTTCTTACCATTACTAACTTAAGCATCGGAGGGTCGTTGGCACACTCAACGGTCAACTTTGACGCCTTTAGCTTGTCTTGCAGAATAAACAGTCATGACGATCCATCTTGGAACAACTTCAAAGTGTATACATACAATACACAAATCCTATTGAAACATGGGAAACCATTTACAATTACGCTTACATTTACAAATTTACATTTACGATTTACATCTTACAAATTGGGCCATACAAAATGCCTGGGAAACGTTGGCCATGCAAAACGCCTGGGAAACATTGGCCAATACAAAATGCCTGGGAAACGACTTACACATCACATATTTACAAACTACAAAACACAATTTAGGCCATTACAAAAACGCCTGGTACACTACAATGTACATTACATACACAGTGGAATACAGATCTACATTTTTGCTACAGTATACATTTTGCAGCATCTCGCCGACAGGCTGGAGGCGTCGCCAAAGTCAAACTCGAGGTACGTACATTACCTGCAAAACAAAACACCCAACCAAAACATATTTTTTCCAAACACAGGATTGAAAACCCACAAAATATTTACATGACTTGCCCCCTTGGACAAGCCCAAAACACACACAAAAAGATTGCCGCCATTAAGACGAAACACAACCACAATATTTTTTCTGACCTCCTCAAAGGCCAAACACAAAAACCATTGTTTAAAAACAAAGTCACCATTGAAATTTTAAATTTTAAGGAAGGGGGGACAGAGCTACTCCTGAGGGTCTGCTGGACCTGCATTCTCCCCTTGTTCGCCATCGCCTGGTGCCGCCACCGTTTCGGCATTGGGGCTGGTTGCTGTTGCACCCTCCTCAACGTCTTCCTCATCGCTAACGGCACCAGGGGGACATACTCCTCGGGGAATGCAGCGTTGAACCGGGCAATATCTTCCTCTGGAGTCCAGCTCACATGTCTACCCGCCTTAAAGTCTTCCATCATCTCAGCCTTCATTTTCCAAGTGTAGTAACCAGCACACTCGAAAATCCTCGCCTTGACTTTGGTAAGAGACGTCTTCAGCTCGTCAACCTCAGCAACTAGCGTCTCCTTCTCGGCATTCAACTGTGCGACCTCAGCAACCCCCTTTTCTTGCGCCACTTGCAGCGCCTCAGCTCTGGCCGTCGCCTCTTTGGCCACACCGCCAAGACGACCAGCTTCCTGCTTTGCCTTCTTCATGTCGTTTTTCAGTTTTACTATTTGATCTTCTAACATTATGACATGATGACGTGTGGCTAAAGCAGATTGCAGGACCCATGTTGACAAAAAAAAATGAGAAGAAGAAAGAAGAAGACATATCAGTCATCATACGACGACATAAAGACGGCATACATTAATAAAAGCTAAGGCACTAAAGTAAAACATACCTTCCAAGCACCCGAGACGCTCTCAAGAGTTGCAGCAACTGGGAACAGGGTCTCTTGACCAGTATCCACATGCGGTCAACTTCTGGCCAAAGCTAATGTTGTGGAACACCTGCCGACCCGAAGTCGTCAGGGAACTCCACAGTGAGCTTCCTCTTCCGAGTTGGAGGCGGCAGCTTGAATTCGACAGGCAGAGACGCTCCAGTCTCCCCAGTCACCGTAGCATCGGTGGAAGCCTTTGACGGCCTCCAAGGTGACACCAAAGTGACGGGCTCAGGTCGAGACACACTCCCAATTTTTCTTCTTAACCTTGTCCAGTGACGCCTTCAACTCGGCATTTTCAGCAGGCAACACCTACATGTCGTCTTTCAGATTTACAACATCAACCGACGACTTCATCTCGTCAATCTCTAACGGGACGACCTGCCGACCCCTACAAAAACTTCAACCATAGACGACTCAGTCTCGTCACCCCATATCTTCTACTTATTTATTTTTATACTAACGCTAATCGTTTACCTTTTAATGTTGTCATTTTCTCAGGATCAGTTGGCATTCTTATTGTCATCATTACATCTTACCGGTTGGTAAGGAGTCGGGAAGTTATTTTCCTTCCTTTTTTGAAGATTAAACCCATTCTCTCATTTGAGCTTCTCGGAAGAATTCGAAAATGGGTTTGGGGACAATTGTTTGGGCGGTAAAATAACGTCCCCGTGACGTGGCAAGGTGAACCATTCAAGGGTCACATAACAACCATCAAGACAGTAATAAAGGCTATGGGCGTTGACCAAGGGAAACGGCTGAAGTAAATGAACGGTTACAAGCGATTGAATGATATGGGAGTTACACCCAATTACTCCTTGATTAAATGCAGCGGTTACGAACCATTGATAAGAAAGCCATCATTACTAATTTAATGCCTAATTATGTACAATTAAGTGTGAACATTACACTCTTATTATGAAAAGCCTATATAATGGCTTAGCTATGTTAGTTTGTGGACACGGAATTCATACGCATTCACACTACATATAATAAACTACTCCTCTCCCCCTTTTTCTGTAAGAGTTTCATATCCTTGTTGTTAGGTTATGATACATATGACAATTCATAAATCATGCGGAAAAACCATAAACCCAGGAATACATATTATTTACACATAATCATTTAGCATAGAATAGATGCATACTCTTTGTTGCGTGCCTTCCCTAGCTGCGCCCGAACCGAACAAGAACAAGTCTTTAGGACTCCAAGTGTCGTCCCTCCGTAGATAGTCCACAGCACGTCCGGATCCGCCTTAAGATTGACCAACTAGAATCGCCCTTAAGGTACTATTATTTTCGGCACTTTATAGGCAAATGTGTGACTGAATTTTTCTCTCAAAAACTCACTTTGAATACTTTTAAACTTGTGTTATAAATTGTGAGCCCTAGCCTCATATTTATAGCGGTATGGAAAGGGAATCGAAATCCTATTCAGATACAAATTAATCAAACCTAGAATCCTACAAGAACTCTAATTTAATTAATTTATCAAATAGAATTAGGAATTTAATCATTAACCGAACTCTGCATGTTTTAGGAAACGTGCACGAACACAAACACTTGCACACACACGCACGACAGCCACGATGGGCCTCATGCGTGCGCGCGAGCAGCAGCCCACTCAGCGCCCGCGCGCGCTGTGCGCGCTGGGCGCTGCGCGTGCTGTGCGCGCTGTGCGCGCTGCGCGCTGCGCGCAGCCTGCTGGGCCTGGCCTTGCTGTTTGTGCGGCGCGCTTGGCTTGCTGGGCGATGGCCTGGCTTCGTGCTGGGCCTCGTCCGGCAGGCCTCGTCCGATGCTTATTCGTACGATGCGCTTCCGATTAAATTTTCCGATTCCGGAATTCATTTCCGGTACGAACAATATTTAATATTTCCGATTCCGGAATTAATTTCCGTTTCGAACAAATATTTAATATTTCCGTTTCCGGAATTATTTTCCGATTCCGGTAATATTTCCGATTCTGACAATATTTCCGTTTCCGGCAATATTTCCGATTCTGGCAATATTTCCATTTCCGATAATATTTTCCGATACGTACCATGTTTCCGTTTCCGGCAACATCTACGACTTGGATAATATTTATATTTCCGATACGATCCATATTTCCGTTTCCGGCAATATCATCGTTTCCGGAGTATTCATTTCTTGCCTGTGACGATCTTAGCTCCCACTGAAACCAAGATCCGTCGGTTCCGAATATTCATAGATAGAGTATCTAATGCCATTAGATACTTGATCCGTTTACGTACTATTTGTGTGACCCTACGGGTTCAGTCAAGAGTAAGCTGTGGATTAATATCATTAATTCCACTTGAACTGAAGCGGCCTCTAGCTAGGCATTCAGCTCACTTGATCTCACTGAATTATTAACTTGTCAATTAATACTGAACCGCATTTATTAGACTTAACATAGAATGCATACTTGGACCAAGGGCATTATTTCCTTCAGTCTCCCACTTGTCCTTAGGGACAAGTGTGCATTTCCTAATTCCTTTGTCGCTCGATGCTTGCTCTTGAACATAAGGTAAGAGTTGTCATCCTTATTATGTCCAGAGGTGTTCCTCGGTTTCAGAGTTCAACTGATCAAATAAACAGATAATCATAGCCTATGATTCATCCGAGCACGGCCATGCATTTCACAGTTTCTAGCTCTCCGAGTGGCCTTGTACAACTTTTAAGCATCTCATCCCGATTTATGGGAGGACAATCCCAATCTTGCGATCTTGAGATTAGACTTCGTTTGATAGGTGATTACCTGAGCGTTGCCTTTATAGCCTCCTTTTACGGTGCGACGGTTGGTCAACGTCAAAGCAACCAGTTCTCAAACAAGTAATCTCAAATCACTCAGGTATTGAGGATTTAGTGTCTAATAATTTAATGAAATTTATTTATGACAGACTTTCATCTCTTACAGTAAAGTTTCATAGGTCTTGTCCGATACTAGTCTTCCCAAAGTAAGTATCTATGCAAATGATTATGACATTGCCATGTCCACATAGTTCAAGAAACAGAACTACTAGTCATCTTGCATTCTAATCGTCTAACGTTTTCTATGCGTCCAATTTTATAGAAAACTCCGATTAGGGACCATTTTCAACCTTTGACATTCAAGTTCACTTGATAGACATTTCTTAGTCACAGGACTGGTCCTGACAGTCTATCTTGAATATATCGTCAAGTTGAAGGGACTCATCATTTAATAAACCACAAATTAAATGGAAAAATGAATTCCTTTCATTTATTGTGAATGATTAGCCAATAATGTTTTACAAAGATTCAAACTCTAAAACTTTAAAACATTAAACAGAGACATCAAAGCCATTCTCCAATATGCTTGATTCCCATAGCTGCAGTGTGCGAGTTGTGCTTCGCTTGCGGCAGAGGTTTAGTTAATGGATCTGATATGTTGTCATCAGTTCCAATTTTGCTTATCTCGACTTCTTTTCTTTCAACGAACTCTCGTAGAAAGTGAAATCTACGAAGTACATGCTTGACTCTCTGGTGGTGTCTAGGCTCTTTTGCCTGTGCAATAGCTCCGTTATTATCACAATACAGGGCTATTGGTCCTTTAATGGAGGGGACTACACCAAGTTCTCCTATGAACTTCCTTAGCCATATAGCTTCCTTTGCTGCTTCATGTGCAGCAATGTAATCCGCTTTAGTTGTAGAATCCGCAATGGTGCTTTGCTTAGCACTTTTCCAGCTTACTGCTCCTCCGTTGAGGCAGAAGACAAACCCAGACTGTGATCTGAAATCATCTTTGTCGGTTTGGAAACTTGCGTCCGTATAGCCTTTAACAATTAATTCATCATCTCCACCATAGACCAGGAAGTCATCTTTGTGCCTTTTCAGGTACTTCAGAATATTCTTGGCAGCAGTCCAATGCGCCTCTCCTGGGTCTGACTGGTATCTGCTCGTAGCACTGAGTGCGTACGCAACATCCGGGCGTGTACATATCATAGCATACATTATTGAACCAATCAATGATGCATATGGAATCCCATTCATTCGTCTACGCTCATCAAGTGTTTTTGGGCACTGAGTCTTGCTTAGAGTCATTCCATGAGACATGGGTAGGTAGCCTCGCTTGGAGTCCGCCATCTTGAACCTATCAAGCACCTTATTGATATAAGTGCTTTGACTAAGTCCAATCATCTTTTTAGATCTATCTCTGTAAATCTTGATGCCCAATATGTACTGTGCTTCTCCTAGATCCTTCATCGAAAAACATTTCCCAAGCCAAATCTTGACAGAGTTCAACATAGGAATGTCATTTCCGATAAGCAATATGTCGTCGACATATAATACTAGGAAAGCAATTTTGCTCCCACTGACCTTCTTGTATACACAAGATTCGTCCGCGTTCTTGATGAAACCAAAGTCACTGACTGCTTCATCAAAACGTATATTCCAGCTCCTGGATGCCTGCTTCAATCCGTAGATTGACTTCTTTAGCTTGCATACCTTTTTAGCATTCTTTGGATCCTCAAAACCTTCAGGCTGTGTCATAAACACAGTTTCTGTTAAAACGCCGTTTAAGAAAGCAGTTTTGACATCCATCTGCCATATTTCGTAATCGTAATATGCAGCGATTGCTAACATTATCCGAATAGACTTTAGCATTGCAACTGGTGAAAAGGTTTCATCGTAATCCACACCGTGGACTTGCCTGTAACCTTTTGCAACCAATCTAGCTTTGAAAACTTCAAGTTTCCCATCCTTGTCCTTTTTCAGTTTGAAAACCCATTTGCTTCCAATGGCTTGGTAGCCATCTGGCAAATCGACCAAATCCCATACTTGGTTTTCAGACATGGAGTCTAATTCAGATTGCATGGCTTCTTGCCATTGCTTGGAGCTAGGGCTCGTCATAGCTTGCTTGTAAGTCGCAGGTTCATCACTTTCAAGTAATAGAACGTCATAGCTCTCGTTCGTCAAAATACCTAAGTACCTTTCCGGTTGAGATCTATATCTTTGCGATCTACGCGGGGTAACATTTCTAGATTGACCATGATTCTCACCAGATTCTTCTAAAGATCTCTGAGTTTCATCCTGAATGTCATCTTGAGCATTCTCTAGAGTTTGTTGTTCGACTCGAATTTCTTCGAGGTCTACTTTTCTCCCACTTGTCATTTTGGAAATGTGATCCTTCTCCAAAAAGACACCATCTCGAGCAACAAACACTTTGTTCTCAGATGTATTGTAGAAGTAATACCCCTTTGTTTCCTTTGGATAGCCCACAAGGATACATTTGTCAGATTTTGGATGAAGTTTGTCTGAAATTAATCGTTTGACGTATACTTCACATCCCCAAATCTTAAGAAAAGACACATTTGGAGGCTTTCCAAACCATAATTCGTATGGAGTCTTTTCGACAGCTTTAGACGGAGCTCTATTTATAGTGAGTGCAGCTGTATTTAGTGCATGTCCCCAAAATTCTAATGGAAGTTCGGCCTGACCCATCATTGACCTGACCATGTCTAGCAAGGTTCTGTTCCTCCGTTCTGACACACCGTTCCATTGTGGTGTTCCAGGAGGAGTCAATTCTGATAGAATTCCACATTCTTTCAGATGGTCATCAAATTCATAGCTCAGATATTCACCGCCTCTATCAGACCGCAGTGCCTTAATCTTCTTGCCTAATTGATTCTCTACTTCACTCTGAAATTCCTTGAATTTGTCAAAGGATTCAGACTTATGCTTCATTAGGTAGACATAACCATACCTACTGAAGTCATCAGTGAAAGTGATAAAGTAGCTGAAACCACCTCTAGCATTTGTACTCATTGGTCCACATACATCTGTATGGATTAAACCCAATAGTTCATTTGCTCTTTCTCCAACTTTAGAGAAAGGTTGCTTTGTCATTTTGCCAAGTAAACATGATTCGCATTTACCATAATCCTCCAAGTTAAATGGTTCTAGAATTCCTTCCCTTTGAAGTCTTTCTAAGCGTTTCAAGTTTATATGGCCTAATCGACAATGCCACAGATAGGTGAGATCTGAATCATCCTTTTTGGCCTTTTTGGTATTTATGTTATATACTTGTTTGTCGTGATCTAATAAATAAAGTCCATTGACTAATCTAGCAGATCCATAAAACATCTCTTTAAAATAAAACGAACAACTATTGTCTTTTATTATAAAGGAAAATCCCTTAGCATCTAAGCAAGAAACTGAAATGATGTTTTTAGTAAGACTTGGAACATGGAAACATTCTTCCAGTTCCAAAACTAGCCCGGAGGGCAACGACAAATAGTATGTTCCTACAGCTAATGCAGCAATCCGTGCTCCATTTCCCACTCGTAGGTCGACTTCACCCTTGCTTAACTTTCTACTTCTTCTTAGTCCCTGTGGATTGGAACATAAGTGTGAGCCACAACCTGTATCTAATACCCAAGAAGTTGAATTAGCAAGTATACAGTCTATAACGAAAATACCTGAAGATGGAACGACTGTTCCGTTCTTCTGATCTTCCTTTAGCTTTGGACATTCTCTTTTGTAATGGCCTATTCCATCACAATAAAGACAGCTTGATGTGGACTTGTCCTGCTTTGATTTAGCATTGCCCTTGGACTTTCCACCTTTCTTGAATGGTCTCTTTCTAGCCTTGAGTAAATCTTTGGCTTCACAGTCCAGTACTATTTCAGCCTTTCTGACAAGGTGAATAAATTCTGCAACTGTTTCTTCTCTTGGTTCACTTAGGTATAGTTGCTTGAAGCGACCAAACCCACTGTGTAGTGAATTGAGCAAGACAGAGACTGCCATCCTTTCGCTTATTGGTGTTCCTAGTAGACTTAGGCGATCAAAATATGAACACATAAGATCCACATGGAACCTCAGTGGGACGCCTACCCTTTGTTTAGTGCGAAGGAGCTGAACATGTGTTTCTTGGACCTCCATCCTATAACACCTGTTGGGAGAACTAACCTTTAGACCAGACATTGATTCAATCAACTCATGGAAGTTCAGGTCCCTGTCCTCCTTACTTCCACGACAGATATCCCTCAGATTCTTGATGAGCGTAAAAGGTTCATAGGCTACAAACCTTCTAGCCCAATCATCAGGGATATTGTTCAGCATGAGACTCATAACCTTTTTGAGATCCGCATCCCAGGCGTAAAACCTCTCAGGGGTCATGTCTCTGGCATAGTAGCTTGGCATGGGATGTGACAGTACATACTCAAGTCCATTGAGTTTGACTATTTCAACTAGCTTAGCTTCCCATTCAAGAAAATTTGTCAGGTTCAGCTTGACCATAAGCTCAGAACCCATGATGATGTTTTGATTGTTGTTTGCCATATTAAAAACTACAATTGAAAAGAATAAACAAATAAATAACCATTCACAGTTTCTCTTAATAAACTTAAATTCTAGCATACATGCATAATTCAATGTTTATTAAGCATTTTATTCAAGTTATGTGTTCCGGCAGGTGTGAATAAAATGATTCCAAGATCCTAAAATCATTGAAGAACTAAGCACAGTTTGTCGACTTAATCCTAGAACATCTTAGGTAAGCAAAAGCCTTTTGCTAATAGTCTAGAAACTATTCTTGGTTGATAGGTACGTCTAAGAACTTATTAGGTAAACCTATCGAATTTGCCACGACATAAAAGGACTCCTTACTTATATCGTTGAGTTTCACCAAAACTAACATGTACTCACAATTATTTGTGTACCTTGCCCCTTTAGGACCAATAAGTAACACCTCGCTGAGCGAAAACTATTACTAGATTGATGTAAAGGATATCCAAGCAAGTGTATATTTTGGCATGGCACCTTTTAACTCAATTTTTTAAGTTTGGAACTTAAGGCTCTTACTATGTTGGTTAGATTTTAAGTGAACTAAAATCCTTAATCATGCAACATAATCAAGCTTTTGATCTCATGCATTTTAAGACATATTTAAAACAATAAATAACTTAAAATATGCATAAGATATTTGTGATCTAGTATGGCCCGACTTCATCTTGAAGCTTTGACTTCAAAGTCCGTCTTGAAAATCTCCGTGGGAGGCACCATTTTCTTCAAATAGGATAAGCTATAACTAATTACAACTATTTGATGGTTCGCAGACCATATTTGAATTGAAAAATAACTTTGGTACTTTAGACCAATTACATTCAAATTAATGGTACGCAGACCATATTTTCTATCCTATTTGGGCCATACTAGTCACTTCATAACCTGCAAAACAGTACATATACAATATATACCATTCACCCATTCATTATCATGAATGGCCCACATAGCTGGTTAGTAAAACACATTATGCATCACGTAAACATTTGCAGCAATTAATCAAGGGCACCAATAATCTACCAATTATTCAGTCCTTATTAATTCTAATCAAGTTGTTTTAACCTTAAGGATTTGTAGACCTAATCAAGAGTTTATGACTAAAAAGCGCTCCCACTTAAACCAATAAATTCATATGCTTTACCAATTTTAAACATAAAAATGTATTTCTAGTCCAACCGGAAACATACAAATTTAATTAAAATTTAAAGCTCATATCAATTTATAATTGAATCCAAAATTTAATTTAATTTCAGTCGTATTTAAATTAATTCATGATTTTAATTTTAGTAAAATAATTAGAATAAATAACTTTTATTATAATTATAATATTCAAAATTAAAATCCAAGAAAATAATTCAAATTATTAATTTTAAAATTAATTAAAATTACGTGAACTGAAATTTTCAAATTAAACATTCAAAACGATCTAATCGTAACGCAAACACCCTACGCGTTGCACGCCCATGGGCCGTACGCACACAGCCATTGCTGGCCATGTGCGCGCAGCCCATGCGCTCGTCGCATAGCTGCTGCTTCCCTATCGCAAGCCTCCGCACGCATTGGTGCTCGCTGCGCGCGCCAGCGCTCATCGCACGCGAGCTATCGCTCGCAGTGCGCGCGCGCGACATCGCTCGCTGGGCGCGCGACATCGCTCGCTGGGCGCGCGACATCGCTCGCTGGGCGCGCGACATCGCTCGCTGTGCGCGCGAGCCATCGCTCGCTGGGGCGCGACATCGCTCGCTGGGCGGGCGACATCGCTCGCTGTGCGCGCGAGTAATGCTGGGCGCAGCGCTCGTGGCACGCGAGCTTGCGCTCGCTGCGCGCGAGGCTGCGCGCTCTTGTGCGAGGCAGCGCGCGTTGTGGCGCAGCTCGCTTGCTGCCCACACGCGACTGCCTTGGCTCGCTCTTCGCCCATGCCCATTCGTTCATTGCTCGTGGCACACGACACAAGGCAGGGCTGCTGCCTTGTGCTCGTGCACTACGCCCTTGCTCATTGCATTCGTGCCGCACGGGCGACGAGCTCCCTTGCTCGTCGTCGCATGCCCGCATTATACAACACCCCTTTAGGGTAACACGAAGCGTCCATTGCTTCGTGCGTGCAAGTTTTATGAACGAATCGCATAAAATTTAAAATTTATATTTAAAATTAATGACAAATTAATAAATAATATTAATTTCATAATTTTAGGGCGAAAAAATCGAAAATTTATTATCCAATTGATTTCCGATTGATATGGATTCAAGTCTAGGTCATAAAAATTTAAAATTTATCGTAAATTTACAATTTTTATGGTGGTTTTTAATCATAGGTTTCTAATTAAATTACAATTAATTACGAAAATCAAATTAATTCTAAATTATTCAATTTTCAACAAATTAATCATAATTACAAATTAGATTGCATAATTAACAAGACTAGGCATTCAAACTTGTTAAACATATGCAGTAGGTCAATCAAAAATTCAAGATTTATCAACAAGAATCGCAAATATTTAATTTAACATCTTAAATTTACGAAATTTTGCATTCGAAAAACTAAAACCTTCGAAAAGTCATAGTTAGGCTTCGAATTTGAGAATTCTGGGTTCGGCAGAAAAATATTTTTTGTCAAAATTTTAGAATGTCTTTTACATGCGGAATTGACACAAAAATCACTCAATTCGGATGAGTAACGAAGAAACTGCCGAAAAACTGCGTACGTATAATTAAATAAACGCAATTTGCAATTAATTAACAATTACGAAAATTAATCACCCCTTTTAATTCTTGCAAATTTGTAATATTTAACCATGTTCATGCAATTTAGATTATGAAAATAATAAGGGGCTCGTGATACCACTGTTAGGTTATGATACATATGACAATTCATAAATCATGCGGAAAAACCATAAACCCAGGAATACATATTATTTACACATAATCATTTAGCATAGAATAGATGCATACTCTTTGTTGCGTGCCTTCCCTAGCTGCGCCCGAACCGAACAAGAACAAGTCTTTAGGACTCCAAGTGTCGTCCCTCCGTAGATAGTCCACAGCACGTCCGGATCCGCCTTAAGATTGACCAACTAGAATCGCCCTTAAGGTACTATTATTTTCGGCACTTTATAGGCAAATGTGTGACTGAATTTTTCTCTCAAAAACTCACTTTGAATACTTTTAAACTTGTGTTATAAATTGTGAGCCCTAGCCTCATATTTATAGCGGTATGGAAAGGGAATCGAAATCCTATTCAGATACAAATTAATCAAACCTAGAATCCTACAAGAACTCTAATTTAATTAATTTATCAAATAGAATTAGGAATTTAATCATTAACCGAACTCTGCATGTTTTAGGAAACGTGCACGAACACAAACACTTGCACACACACGCACGACAGCCACGATGGGCCTCATGCGTGCGCGCGAGCAGCAGCCCACTCAGCGCCCGCGCGCGCTGCGCGCTGCGCGCTGCGCGTGCTGTGCGCGCTGTGCGCGCTGCGCGCTGCGCGCTGCGCGTGCTGTGCGCGCTGTGCGCGCTGCGCGCTGCGCGCAGCCTGCTGGGCCTGGACTTGCTGTTTGTGCGGCGCGCTTGGCTTGCTGGGCGATGGCCTGGCTTCGTGCTGGGCCTCGTCCGGCAGGCCTCGTCCGATGCTTATTCGTACGATGCGCTTCCGATTAAATTTTCCGATTCCGGAATTCATTTCCGGTACGAACAATATTTAATATTTCCGATTCCGGAATTAATTTCCGTTTCGAACAAATATTTAATATTTCCGTTTCCGGAATTATTTTCCGATTCCGGTAATATTTCCGATTCTGACAATATTTCCGTTTCCGGCAATATTTCCGATTCTGGCAATATTTCCATTTCCGATAATATTTTCCGATACGTACCATGTTTCCATTTCCGGCAACATCTACGACTTGGATAATATTTATATTTCCGATACGATCCATATTTCCGTTTCCGGCAATATCATCGTTTCCGGAGTATTCATTTCTTGCCTGTGACGATCTTAGCTCCCACTGAAACCAAGATCCGTCGGTTCCGAATATTCATAGATAGAGTATCTAATGCCATTAGATACTTGATCCGTTTACGTACTATTTGTGTGACCCTACGGGTTCAGTCAAGAGTAAGCTGTGGATTAATATCATTAATTCCACTTGAACTGAAGCGGCCTCTAGCTAGGCATTCAGCTCACTTGATCTCACTGAATTATTAACTTGTCAATTAATACTGAACCGCATTTATTAGACTTAACATAGAATGCATACTTGGACCAAGGGCATTATTTCCTTCACTTGTTCTCTCCATCTTTATATTGTCTTGCTTATTCGGATTGTTAGCACCCCCTCCCTCTGACGAATTCAACCTGAAGGAAATAATGCCCTTGGTCCAAGTATGCATTCAATGTTAAGTCTAATAAATGAGGTTCAGTATTAATTAACAAGTTAATAATTCAGTGAGATCAAGTGAGCTGAATGCCTAGCTAGAGGCCGCTTCGGTTCAAGTGGAATTAATGATATTAATCCACAGCTTACTCTTGACTGAACCCGTAGGGTCACACAAATAGTACGTAAACGGATCAAGTATTTAATGGCATTAAATACTCTATCTATGGATATTCGGAATCGACGGATCTTGGTTTCAGTGGGAGCTGAGATCGTCACAAACAAGTGAATACACCGGAAACGATGATATTGCCGGAAACAGAAATATGGATCGTATCGGAAATATAAATATTATCCAAGTCGTAGATGTTGCCGGAAAAGGAAACGTGGTACGTATCGGAAAATATTATTGGAAATGGAAATATTGTCGGAATCGGAAATATTGCCGGAAACGGAAATATTGTCAGAATCGGAAATATTATCGGAATCGGAAAATAGTTCCGGAAACGGAAATATTAAATATTTGTTCGAAACGGAAATTAATTCCGGAATCGGAAATATTAAATATTGTTCGTATCGGAAATGAATTCCAGAACCGGGAATTTAATCGGAAGCGTATCGTACGAATAAGCATCGGACGAGGCCTGCCGGACGAAGGCCCAGCACGAAGCCAGGCCATCGCCCAGCAAGCAAGACGCGCGCCAGCGCCCAGCCCAAGGCAGCACCAGGCCCACCGCAAGGCAGGCCCAGCGCGCCAAGGCAAGGCTGCGCAACGTGGGCTGCGTGGGCCGAGCGCACGCGTGCGGACGCCCTTGTGGCTCCGTGCGTGTGTGTGTTTGTGTCCATGCACAATTCCTAAATTTATTAGGATTTGGTGTATGATTAAATTCCTATTCCTAAAAGGATTATTTAATTAAATAGAGTCCTTGTAGGATTCTAAGTTTAATCAAATCGTATCCTACTAGGATTCCACTTCCCTTTCCAAACCTCTATAAATAAGGGCCTAGGGTCATAATTTATGTACATGGGATTGAAGTATTCTAAGGGTAAGTTTTGAAAGAAAAATAAGCCAAACACTTGCAAACACATTAACCGAATTTCCTAGTAACCTTAAGGGCGATTCTAGTTGGTCTAACTTGAGGCGGATCCGGACGTACTGTGGACTTTCTACGGAGGGACGACATTTGGAGTCCTAAAGACTTGTTCTTGTTTGGTTCGGGCGCAGCGAGGGAGGGCACGCTACAAAGTGTATGCTCCTAAATTATGCTAAATGATTATGTGTAAATAATATGTTTCCTGGCATTAAGGTTTTTCCGCATGATTTATGTTTTGTCATATGTATCATAACCTAACAGTGGTATCACGAGCCTCTTATTATTTTCATAATCTAAATTGCATAAACATGGTTAAATATTACAAATTTGCAAGAATTAAAAGGGGTGATTAATTTTCGTAATAGTTAATTAATTGCAAATTGCGTTTATTTAATTATATGTACGCAGTGTTTCGGCAGTTTCTTCGTTACTCATCCAAATCGAGTGATTTTTGTGTCAATTCCGCATGTAAAAGGCATTCTAAAATTTTGACAAAATTAATTTTTTTCGGCCGAACCCAGAATTCTCAAATTCGAAGCCTAACTATGACTTTTCGGAGGTTTTAGTTTTTCGAACGCAAAAGTTTGTAAATTTAAGATGTTAAATTAAATATTTGCGATTCTTGTTGATAAATCTTGAATTTTTGATTGACCTACTGTATATGTTTAACAAGTTTGAATGCCTAGCCTTGTTAATTATGCAATCTAATTTGTAATTATGATTAATTTGTTGAAAATTGGAATAATTTAGAATTAATTTGATTTTCATAATTAATTAATAATTTAATTAGATACCTATGATTAAAAACCACCATAAAAATTGTAAATTTGTGTTAAATTTTAAATTTTTATGACCTAGACTTGAATCCATGTTAATCGGAAATTAATTAATTAATAAATTTTTATGCGATTCGCTCATATAACTTGCACGCACAAAGCAATGAACGCTACGTGTTACCCTTAAGGGGTGTTGTATATTGCGGGCATGCGACGACGAGCAAGGGAGCTCGTCGCCCATGCGGTACGAATGCAGCGAGCAAGGCCATGGTGCACGAGCACAAGGCAGCAGCCCTGCCTTGTGTCGTGTGCTATGGGCGAGTGGGCAAGGGCGAGAGCAAGGCAGCGAGCAGTCGCGTGCAACGCGCACTGCCTCGCGCAGCGTTCGAAGCCTCGCGCGCAGCGAGCGCTGGCTCGCGTGCGACGAGCGCTACGACTGCATCGAAGCCTCGCGCGCAGCGAGCGCTGGCTCGCGTGCGACGAGCGTTGGCGCGCGCCCAGCGATGGTGAGCAGCGAGCGTGCTTCGATGATGCCTTGCGATGGTGAGCAGCAGCAGATGCGACGCAGCACATAGGCTGCGCGCACATGGCCAGCAATGGCTGCGTGCGTGTGGCCTATGGTTGTGCGTTGCGTGGTGATGTTGCGTACCTTATGTTACGATTAGATCGTTTTAAAATTTTAATTTGAAATTTTCAGTTTATGTAATATTAATTAATTTTACAATTAATAATTTAAATTGTTTTCTTGGATTTTAATTTTGAATATTATAATTATAATAAATTTCATTTATTCTAATTATTTTACTAAAATTAAAATCATGAATTAATTTAAATACGACTGAAAATAAATTAAATATGTGGATTCAATTATAAATTTATATGAGCTTTAAATTTTAATTAAATTTGTATGTTTCCGGTTAGACTAGAAATACATTTTTATGTTTAAAATTAGTAAAGCATATGAATTTATTGGTTTAAGTGGGAGCCCTTTTAGTCATAAACTCTTGATTAGGTCTACAAATCCTTAAGGTTAAAACAACTTGATTAGAATTAATAAGGACTGAATAAATTGTAGATTATTGGTGCCCTTGATTAATTGCTGCAAATATTTATGTGATGCATAACGTGTTTTACTAACCAGCTATGTGGGCCATTCATGATAATGAATGGGTGAATGGTATATATTGTATATGTACTGTTTTGCAGGTTATGAAGTGACTAGTATGGCCCAAATAGGATAGAAAATATGGTCTGCGTACCATTAATTTGAATGTAATTGGTCTAAAGTACCAAAATTATTTTTCAATTTAAATATGGTATGCGTACCATCAAATAGTTGTAATTAGTTTAATTATAGCTTATCCTATTTGAAGAAAATGGCGCCTCCCACGGAGATTTTCAAGACGGACTTTGAAGTTGAAGCTTCAAGATGAAGTCGGGCCATACTAGATCACATTTATCTTATGCATGCTTTATGTTATTTATTGCTTTAAATATGTCTTAAATATGCATGAGATCAAAGCTTGATTATGTTTCATGATTAAGGATTTTAGTTCACTTAAAATATAACCAACATAGTAAGAGCCTTAAGTTCCAAACTTAAAAATTAAGTTAAAAGGTGCCATGCCAAAATAACACTTACTTGGATATCCTTTACATCGATCTTAGTAATAGTTTTCCGCCATAGCGAGGTGTTACTTGTCGATACTAAAGGGGTAAGGTACACAAATAATTGTGAGTACATGTTAGTTTTGGTGAAACTCAACGATATAAGTAAGGAGTCCTTTTATGTCGTGGCAAAATCGATAGGTTTACCTAATAAGTTCTTAGACGTACCTATCAACCAAAAGTAGTTTCTAGACTATTAGCAAATAGGCTTTTGCTTACCTAAAAGATTTTAGAATTGAGTCTAAATACATAATGTGCTTAATTCTTCAATGGATTTTAGTATCTTGGAATCATTTTATTCACACCTGCCGGAACACATAATTTGAATAAAATGCTTAATGAACATTGAATTATGCATGTTTGCTAGAATTTAAGTTTATTAAGAGAAACTGTGAATGGTTATTTATTTGTTTATTCTTTTCAATTGTAGTTTTAATTATGGCAAACAACAATTCATTCAACATTCGATCAATTCTCGAAAAGGAGAAGTTGAGCGGGAAAAACTTCCTTGACTGGCAAAGGAACTTGCAAATAGTTCTTATGCAGGAAGAAAAGGAGTATGTCCTGGAAGAGGCGATGCCTGAAGCCACAGGCGACGGGGTCACTCAGGCAGCCCTCAATCGTTGGATTGATGCCAACAAGGATGTGAAATGTCTAATGCTCGCCACCATGAGTGCAGATCTGCAGAAAACGTTCATCAACTCAGATGCTTTCACGGTCATCAGT
Organism: Spinacia oleracea; assembly: GCF_020520425.1. Lineage (NCBI taxonomy): Eukaryota > Viridiplantae > Streptophyta > Magnoliopsida > Caryophyllales > Amaranthaceae > Spinacia > Spinacia oleracea. Next base: position 44,592,272 of record NC_079490.1, read on the forward strand.
GAGTTAAAGAACATGTTCCAAGATCTGTCTCGAGTCGAAAGATTCGAGACTCATAGGCAAATTCTTGAGACCAAGCTTAAAAAAGGCGAGCCCGTAAGTCCACATGTTCTCAAAATGATTGGACTCATTGAGAATATGAGTCGGCTGGATCAGCAATTCTCTCAGGAAATGGCTGTAGACACCATCCTCCATTCTCTTCATAACGGGTATGATCAGTTCAAACTGAACTACAGTATGAATAGTCTGGACAAAACGCTCACTGAGCTTCACGGTATGCTGAAGACCGCTGAAAAGACGCTCAAAAGTGATAAGCAAGATGTGCTTATGGTGCGTGGGGGCAAGTTCAAGAAATCTGGAAAGAAGAGGAATGCTAAGAAAGGTGGCAACAAGGCCAACCCAACTAAGAAAACTGGCGCCAAGTCTGAAAAGAGGAAGGTCAGTCAACCCACTTCTGAATCCGAATGCTTCTACTGCAAGAAGAAGGGGCATTGGAAGAGAGATTGCTTGAAGCTAAAGGAAGATCAGAAGAACGGAACAGTCGTTCCATCTTCAGGTATTTTCGTTATAGACTGTATACTTGCTAATTCAACTTCTTGGGTATTAGATACAGGTTGTGGCTCACACTTATGTTCCAATTCACAGGGACTAAGAAGAAGTAGAAAGTTAAGCAAGGGTGAAGTCGACCTACGAGTGGGAAATGGAGCACGGATTGCTGCATTAGCTGTAGGAACTTATTATTTGTCGTTTCCCTCTGGGCTAGTTTTGGAACTGGATGAGTGTTTCCATGTTCGAAGCCTTACTAAAAACATCATTTCAGTTTCTTGCTTAGATGCTAAGGGATTTTCCTTTTTAATAAAAGACAATAGTTGTTCGTTTTATTTTAAAGAGATGTTTTATGGATCTGCTAGATTAGTCAATGGACTTTATTTATTAGATCACGACAAACAAGTTTATAACATAAATACCAAAAAGGCCAAAAAGGATGATTCAGATCTCACCTATCTGTGGCATTGTCGATTAGGCCATATTAACTTGAAACGCTTACAAAGACTTCAAAAGGAAGGAATTCTAGAACCATTTGACTTAGAGGATTATGGTAAGTGTGAATCATGTTTACTTGGCAAAATGACAAAGCAACCTTTCTCTAAAGTTGGAGAAAGAGCAACTGAACTATTGGGTTTAATCCATACAGATGTATGTGGACCAATGAGTACAAATGCTAGAGGTGGTTTCAGCTACTTTATCACTTTCACTGATGACTTCAGTAGATATGGTTATGTCTACTTCATGAAGCATAAGTCTGAATCCTATGACAAATTCAAGGAATTTCAGAGTGAAGTAGAGAATCAATTAGGCAAGAAGATTAAGGCATTGCGGTCTGATAGAGGCGGTGAATATCTGAGCTATGAATTTGATGACCATCTGAAAGAATGTGGAATTCTATCAGAATTGACTCCTCCTGGAACACCACAATGGAACGGTGTGTCGGAACGGAGGAACAGAACCTTGCTAGACATGGTTAGGTCAATGATGGGTCAGGCCGAACTTCCAATAGAATTTTGGGGACATGCACTAAATACAGCTGCACTCACTATAAATAGAGCTCCGTCTAAAGCTGTCGAAAAGACTCCATATGAGTTATGGTTTGGAAAGCCTCCAAAAGTGTCTTTTCTTAAGATTTGGGGATGTGAAGTATACGTCAAACGATTAATTTAAGATAAACTTCATCCGAAATCTGACAAATGTATCCTTGTGGGTTATCCAAAGGAAACAAAGGGGTATTACTTCTACAATACATCTGAGAACAAGGTGTTTGTTGCTCGAGATGGTGTCTTTTTGGAGAAGAATCACATTTCCAAAATGACAAGTGGGAGAAAAATAGACCTCGAAGAAATTCGAGTCGAACAACAAACTCTAGAGAATGCTCAAGATGACATTCAGGATGAAACTCAGAGATCTTTAGAAGTATCTGGTGAGAATCATGGTCAACCTAGAGATGTAACCCCGCGTAGATCGCAAAGATATAGATCTCAATCGAAAAGGTACTTAGGTATTTTGACGAACGAGAGTTATGACGTTCTATTACTTGAAAGTGATGAACCTGCGACTTACAAACAAGCTATGACGAGCCCTAGCTCCAAGCAATGGCAAGAAGCCATGCAATCTGAATTAGACTCCATGTCAGAAAACCAAGTATAGGATTTGGTCGATTTGCCAGATGGCTACCAAGCCATTGGAAGCAAATGGGTTTTCAAACTGAAAAAGGACAAGGATGGGAAACTTGAAGTTTTCAAAGCTAGATTGGTTGCAAAAGGTTACAGGCAAGTCCACGGTGTGGATTATGATGAAACCTTTTCACCAGTTGCAATGCTAAAGTTTATTCGGATAATGTTAGCAATCGCTGCATATTACGATTACGAAATATGGCAGATGGGTGTCAAAACCGCTTTCTTAAACGGCGTTTTAACAGAAACTGTGTTTATGACACATCCTGAAGGTTTTGAGGATCCAAAGAATGCTAAAAAGGTATGCAAGCTAAACAAATCAATCTACGGATTGCAGCAGGCATTCAGGAGCTGGAATATACGTTTTGATGAAGCAGTCAGTGACTTTGGTTTCATCAAGAACGCAGACGAATCTTGTGTATACAAGAAGGTCAGTGGGAGCAAAATTGCTTTCCTAGTATTATATGTCGACGACATATTACTTATCGGAAATGACATTCCTTTGTTGAACTCTGTCAAGATTTGGCTTGGGAAATGTTTTTTGATGAAGGATCTAGGAGAAGCACAGTACATATTGGGCATCAAGATTTACAGAGATAGATCTAAAAAGATGATTGGACTTAGTCAAAGCACTTATATCAATAAGGTGCTTGATAGGTTCAAGATGGAAGACTCCAAGCGAGGCTACCTACCCATGTCTCATGGAATAACTCTAAGCAAGACTCAGTGCCCAAAAACACTTGATGAGCGTAGACGAATGAATGAGATTCCATATGCATCATTGATTGGTTCAATAATGTATGCTATGATATGTACACGCCCGGATGTTGCGTACGCACTCAGTGCTACGAGCAGATACCAGTCAGACCCAGGAGAGGCACATTGGACTGCTGCAAAGAATATTCTGAAGTACCTGAAAAGGCACAAAGATGACTTCCTGGTCTATGGTGGAGATGATGAATTAATTGTTAAAGGCTATACGGACGCAAGTTTCCAAACCGACAAAGATGATTTCAGATCACAGTCTGGGTTTGTCTTCTGCCTCAACGGAGGTGCAGTAAGCTGGAAAAGTGCTAAGCAAAGCACCATTGCGGATTCTACAACTGAAGCGGAGTACATTGCTGCACATGAAGCAGCAAAGGAAGCTATATGGCTAAGGAAGTTCATAGGTGAACTTGGTGTAGTCCCCTCCATTAAAGGACCAATAGCCCTGTATTGCGATAATAACTGAGCTATTGCACAGGCAAAGGAGCCTAGACACCACCAAAGAGTCAAGCATGTACTTCGTAGATTTCACCTTCTACGAGAGTTCGTTGAAAGAAAAGAAGTCGAAATAAGCAAGATTGGAACTGATGACAACATATCAGATCCATTAACTAAACCTCTGCCGCAGGCGAAGCACAACTCGCACACTGCATCTATGGGAATCAAGCATATTGGAGAATGGCTTTGATGTCCTTATTTAATGTTTTAAAGTTTTAGAGTTTAAATCTTTGTAAAACATTATTGGTTAATCATTCACAATAAATGAATAGAATTCATTTTTCCATTTAATTTGTGGTTTATTAAATGATGAGTCCCTTCAATTTGACGATATATTCAAGATAGACTGTCAGGACCAGTCCTGTAACTAAGAAATGTCTATCAAGTGAACTTGAATGTCAAAGGTTGAGAATGGTCCCTGGTCGGAGTTTTCTATAAAATTGGACGCATAGAAAACTTTAGACGACTAGAATGCAAGATGACTAGTAGTTCTGTTTCTTGAACTATGTGGACATGGCAATGTCATAATCATTTGCATAGATACTTACTTTGGGAAGACTAGTATCGGACAGACCTATGAAACTTTACTGTAAGAGATGAAAATCTGTCATAAGTAAATTTCATTAAAATTATTAGACACTAAATCCTCAATACCTGAGTGATTTGAGATTACTTGTTTGAGAACTGGTTACTTTGACGTTGACCAACCGTCGCACCGTAAAAGGAGGCTATAAAGGCAACGCTCAGGTAATCACCTATCAAACGAAGTCTAATCCCAAGATCGCAAGATTGGGATTGTCCTCCCATAAATCGGGATGAGATGCTTAAAAGTTGTACAAGGCCACTCGGAGAGCTAGAAACTGTGAAATGCATGGCCGTGCTCGGATGAATCATAGGCTATGATTATCTGTTTATTTGATCAGTTGAACTCTGAAACCGAGAAACACCTCTGGACATAATAAGGATGACAACTCTTACCTTATGTTCAAGAGCAAGCATCGAGCGACAAAGGAATTAGGAAATGCACACTTGTCCCTAAGGACAAGTGGGAGACTGAAGGAAATAATGCCCTTGGTCCAAGTATGCATTCAATGTTAAGTCTAATAAATGCGGTTCAGTATTAATTAACAAGTTAATAATTCAGTGAGATCAAGTGAGCTGAATGCCTAGCTAGAGGCCGCTTCGGTTCAAGTGGAATTAATGATATTAATCCACAGCTTACTCTTGACTGAACCCGTAGGGTCACACAAATAGTACGTAAACGGATCAAGTATTTAATGGCATTAAATACTCTATCTATGGATATTCGGAATCGACGGATCTTGGTTTCAGTGGGAGCTGAGATCGTCACAAGCAAGTGAATACTCCGGAAACGATGATATTGCCGGAAACGGAAATATGGATCGTATCGGAAATATAAATATTATCCAAGTCGTAGATGTTGCCGGAAACGGAAACGTGGTACGTATCGGAAAATATTATTGGAAATGGAAAAATTGCCGGAATCGGAAATATTGCCGGAAACGGAAATATTGTCAGAATCGGAAATATTATCGGAATCGGAAAATAGTTCCGGAAACGGAAATATTAAATATTTGTTCGAAACGGAAATTAATTCCGGAATCGGAAATATTAAATATTGTTCGTATCGGAAATGAATTCCAGAACCGGGAATTTAATCGGAAGCGTATCGTACGAATAAGCATCGGACGAGGCCTGCCGGACGAAGGCCCAGCACGAAGTCGGGCCATCGCCCAGCAAGCAAGACGCGCGCCAGCGCCCAGCCCAAGGCAGCACCAGGCCCACCGCAAGGCAGGCCCAGCGCGCCAAGGCAAGGCTGCGCAGCGTGGGCTGCGTGGGCCAAGCGCACGCGTGCGGGCGCCCTTGTGGCTCCGTGCGTGTGTGTGTTTGTGTCCATGCACAATTCCTAAATCTATTAGGATTTGGTGTATGATTAAATTCCTATTCCTAAAAGGATTATTTAATTAAATAGAGTCCTTGTAGGATTCTAAGTTTAATTAAATCGTATCCTACTAGGATTCCAATTCCCTTTCCAAACCTCTATAAATAAGGGCCTAGGGTCATAATTTATGTACATGGGATTGAAGTATTCTAAGGGTAAGTTTTGAAAGAAAAATAAGCCAAACACTTGCAAACACATTAACCGAATTTCCTAGTAACCTTAAGGGCGATTCTAGTTGGTCTAACTTGAGGCGGATCCGGACGTACTGTGGACTTTCTACGGAGGGACGACATTTGGAGTCCTAAAGACTTGTTCTTGTTCGGTTCGGGCGCAGCGAGGGAGGGCACGCTACAAAGTGTATGCTCCTAAATTATGCTAAATGATTATGTGTAAATAATATGTTTCCTGGCATTAAGGTTTTTCCGCATGATTTATGTTTTGTCATATGTATCATAACCTAACACAACCCTAGGTATAATTTGTCCAAAACAGTCACCTTCAAGCTCTAAATACATTATGTCAGTTACTGCTTGTGCATCACCTCCTTCTATTTGCTTCATTTTTAACCTCGTGCAGTAATTTAGATGGTCTTTCTTCGAGTGCCCTAAATTTTCTTCACCTCCAGCTTCAATTTCCATGTAGTTAAAAGAAGCCGTGGATGACAGACCTGTCAGTTGAGCATAAAAGAATGTAAATAAAATAATAGTTTAGGTAAAAGGTTTTATTTAACTTTACTGAACTTTTACTTCTTCAGACCTGACTTTTAGTACAAAAAGGCTAACTTTAACTTTTAAAACTTTAATTGTCAATAACTTAACTTTAATTGATAAAAGTCTAACTTTTACATTTTTACCTTTCTTCAGTTAATTTCTGTCAGGCAATTTGTTTTATTTAACACCTTGTAGTTAATTTCTCTGTTAAAGTTGTTGTTATGTAGGTTAAAGTTAAGGAAATTGTTGTCAAAGTTAAAGACAATCTTCATTCTACTCTAACCTAACTTTTACTTTAAAAAGCTTAACTTTAACTGAGATGAGTGTGACTTTTATATTTCCAACTTTTTTCATCTTAGAAGTTGATTGTAGTAACACAAGCATGAGTATCAAAACAATAACTTTTACACAGAATAACATTTTTACTACTAAAAATGTAAGTTTAACTATCAAAAAGTAACTATTACCAGATTTTTGCATAGTTTCAATTGCCTCCCCCTTCTCTTCCGTTATTGGCCTTTCAGTTCTATGCAAGTAGTGCCATTGACTCCTAGTTAATTCATGGTTGTGCATTATCACTTGATTAACAAGCGCATATCTGCCTTCAGAATTCGTTTTCACCCTCAAGCATGCCCTACATTGAGTTCTTGTGATTGAAACTTGCCTTGGTTTTCTCTCTTTTTTGGGCACTACAAGAACAATTGTTTGCACTTTTTTCTTTTTGTTATTTCCATTGTTTGTTACTCCTGCTGCTGAACAAAGAAATGTCTTTTCAAGCACGATTCTTGTCCCAACTTTGAATCTCGTGTTTCCTTTCCTTATGGGAAATCCAACCGCACTAGCATGTTTTTCGTAGAAACCTAGAAGTTCCTCCACTGTTTCGGCGGTGTAACCCATCAGCATTCCAACAATATCTTGATCCGGTTCTGTTATTGCAATTAAAAATCAGCAGAAATTTTAATCATAAAACCCTAACTTTTACGCATAATACTATAACTTTTACTAAAACAAGGCCAACTTTTACTAAAACAAGTCTAACTACTACGCATAGAACGTTAACTTTTATTAAAACAAGGCTAACTTTTACTAAAGCAAGCCTAACTTTTACGCATAAAACTATAACTTTTACTAAAATAAGGATAACTTTTACTAAAATAAGTCTAACTTTTATGGATATATAAAACTATAACTTTTACTAAAACAAGCCTTATCTTTATTAAAACAAGGCTAACTTTTATGCATCAAACTATAACTTTTATGCATAAAACCACAACTGTAAATTCTCTATTAAAATCATGTTAAAAATCTAAGCAAATATTCTAAACTTTACATTTCACATACTTAACTTTTACTGTGAAAACCTCAACATTAACTTTGATATCTGTAACTTTTTCAAACACCAATATTTTAGCCAAACCAACACATTTACATAACTTTTACAGGAATATCTCTAACTTTTACATTCATAACTATAACTTTAACTTTGAACGTACAATTAATTTTTCCAACGCATAATTATTCATAACTTCAGAATCAGAAATAATATGAAAACAAGGCTAACTTTTACGCATCAAACTATAACTTTTACGCATAAAATCACAACTGTAAATTCTCTAATAATATCATGTTAAAAATCTAAGCAAATATTCTAAACTTTACATTTCGAATACTTATCTTTTACTTTGAAAACCTCAACTTTAACTTTGACCTCTGTAACTTTTTCAAACACCAATATTGCAGCCAAACCAACACATTTACATAACTTTTACAGGAATATCTTTAACTTTTACATTCATAACTATAACTTTAACTTCGAACATATAATTAATTTTTCCAACGCATAATTATTCATATCTTCAGAATCAGAAATAATATGTTGTTCTTCAGCTTCGATTTCGTTGGTTGACTCTTCTTCTTCACGTTCTTGTGCCAAAGCATTGTTTTCTATACAATTGTTGAGAACGTCCTCCATTGTTGCATCTTGAATATCAGGTTCAACCGGAACTTGAATTCTTTGAGTTGATTGAATCACACTTCGAATTAGGTTTTCCATCTTAAATTTGATCGAGAATTCAATTGATCTCTCGCGATTTTCAGAGATTTCTATCGCGATTCAGAGGTTTCGATCTCTAGTGATTCAGAGGTTTCTCTCGTTGGTTTTTTCTCTCTCCTTTTTCTGCGTTTTTTTTTCTTCTGTCGTTTTGTTTTCCGTGAAATTTTGTAAGAGTTTGTGAGTTTGTTGTGAGTCAGCTCCTTTATTTATTTCGCACGTGTGAGATTTTGGTGCACATTAATATTAATGTGCACCTGTTGCACTTATGGTAATCCAATAACCCACTTATTGTTTTAGTAAATTCAACTTAATTTCCAAAAAAAAAAAGCCAATAATAAAATACGGAAAACTGAAAAGCAATGTTGTCATAGTGGGACACGTGTCTTAAAACAGGCACACCACATTTTTGGTTACTCTCACATGCCCTTTTGGTTCTTTCTCTCTCCTCAGAAAAGCTGCGACTTCCCGTAAATACCAAAAATCATGAGGGTATGTGTGTCCTCTACTAACGTCATACCCCGGTTATATCCCCAAACGACAAAAATCACGGAGTGGCAAAAACTGTAATATCTCTCCACTTTCCTGCCTCTTTTCTTTTACTTTCTTCCGCCATTATTTTGATAGCTCCTCTCTTCATTCTGTTCACTTCACTCTCTCACTCATCAGTCACTCCCAACATCACATTCTCAAACAAACAAACAAACAAACAAACAAACAAACAAACTCATAGCAATCGAAGCAATTTCTTCGCCGGAATACCTCTTTTCTCGCCGCGAAACCGCTTATTTGCCCTATTGTTATTTTTACTTTTCCGGAAATGGGGATTATTGTGGTTGATTGCGAGCTTAAAGCTAGTGGAATAGTGTAGACTTTTCTCACTATTTGTTTCTTTACTCTCAAATTCCCTCCCTTTCTTCTCGAACGTATATCTGCTCACTCTGTTAAGAGAGGGGGAGAGCGTTGTTGTTACTTGTTGGTGTAGTTGTTTGCGGGGTTTCGGCGTCTGTTTTCTCTCTACTACGTTTCAAATTCTATATCAAAGCATGGATGTCAGGAACATGATCGTTGAGAACTTGGATTCATTGAGGAAAAGGAGTGGGGGATTGAGGACAAAACAAGCGGGGAGAGGTTCGTGCCGCGGAAGTTAGGGTTTCAGTTTCTCTGATCGGAAATACCAAGAGAGAGAAAAACAAACCCAAAAAAACACAAATGTATGACCCCTGGCGTTAATTCTACTCAGTATAATCATATAATTTTATTTCAATTTTTCCAAGTAAGAATTATTTTTGTTTCTGGAAAATATATTTGGTATTGGTGCTAAAACGCACCGTTATTGAGAAATTTGGTGGTCGGAAACGATGGGTTACTTGTTGAAAGAAGCTCTCAAGGCTCTGTGCGGTGTGAATCAGTGGTCTTATGCCGTTTTCTGGAAAATCGGTTGTCAAAATCCTAAGTAAGTTTCTGATTATAAATTAATTTCAATTGCAGCTTAATTTTATTTATGGCGCCAGAATAATACTATAGTTTCAAGTTGAATTTTTACTAATAAGTCTGTAAGTGAGTACGGTTATCTCAGATTTTCAAAGTCTTTGTATATTTTTTTTATACCGAGTGCTATGATTTATTTGCTGAGAAAATGAAAGAAAAGATAAAGTTTCTGAGTATGAAAGTGAAGTATAAATGGTTTTGTTTGATGTTCAAGGGTCAAAAGAGCCAATGAGCTGCAGTGCTGAAATTATTGGTTGCCTTTTTTGTTTTTGAAGCTATTTCAAGTATCAAAACTGAAAACTGCTTTTGTTTAATTGAATGTCAGTCCATGTACTTTTCCCCTGGTTTGATTCCTTGTTTTTTATTTTTGTTTTTGGATTCTTTTATACTCCGTGTTCTTGGTTTCTTCTTTATAGTCTTTGAGAATCTATGTGTTATGCCCTGTTTTCATTTTTTTATTTTGAGATTTCATATTAATTACATAATGAACTCAATGTTACAGATTTTATTTTGATAATTAAAACCAGAAACTACTTTGTCCCGCTTCCAAAATCATGTTTTTAGTCTCCAAAACAATCGAAGACTTGCAAAGATAACGAACAAGCATTTTGCATTTAATTTTTAAAAGTAGATTTCTAGACCTTCTGGGACTCCTACTAGCTTTTGGTCTCTTCATTTTTAGCTTGTGTTTGTGCGCGCGCGTCTCTCCTCCATTGATGTAGTTTTAACTTTTAAGGAAGTCTTGGTTTTATGTGGAGTAAATTTTGTTAGTTTTCTAAGGTAATTGAAATTGTGAATTGGCAGGCTATTGATTTGGGAAGAATGCTATTATGGATCATCTACCAGTGCACCCCAGAATTCAAATTTAGGTAACCATGAAATAAGTTTTCAAAAACAAGAAGGTTACAATAACGGGATGCAAGTGGGTGACAAATTGCATTTGCTTATAGAGAGAATGATGATATCTAACCATGTTAATGTGGTTGGAGAAGGGTACACCTCACTTCTTTTTTGTTTACCTTGGCATCACTTATCTATTCTACTGTATGTCAAATTCAAAAAATTTCAATTCAAGGAAGTAAACTTTATTATATTCCCCAATCCCCCTCTTTCTTCAAGCATCTACTTTGTCCTTATTACTTGTATTTTTTTTTAATCATGGGCTTGCTAGATTGGCTGGCCGGGCTGCATTTACAGGGAATCATCAATGGATTATCTCTGGAATGTATAATGAAATTTCTCACCCAGCTGAGGTACATGGAGATACATCTCTTTTCCCCCCTCTCCTTGTGATTGAATTACCATTTTACTCATCCAGAAATTGTTGGGTGGTTGACGTTTCCCCCTCGGAAATAAATCTTTTTCACGCTCTTTTTTGAAGCATCAGTTATTTTACTTGGAGACATTCCCAGCTTTTCCTAGAAAAATTGAATTTTATTTTACTCTTTAGTGTGAGTTGATTGCTTTCAAAATACGTGCTAATGAAAGAGTACGTCACTGTAAAACACACTCACAAAAATTGATGTGTTTATGCTCTTCATGAACAACAATCCTTTTTTAGCATTAGTGTGGATGAGAGAGGATGGTTGAGTTTTACTGAGCATTATCTAACTTGAAAATCTTGTTGTCTTTAGGTTCTTAATGAGGTTCACCTCCAACTTTCTGCTGGAATGCAAGTAAGGCTCAATCTTCATCAGTGTTTTGTTCTATGGCTGTCATTTCTACTATCCCTGCTGTTACTGCTTCTATTGTGCTGTCTTTACTCAGATGTATATCTATATTTGCAGACGATCGCTGTGATTCCAATTGCTCCACATGGAGTTGTTCAGCTTGGTTCATCCTCAACAGTAAGTTCACATCATCATTTAAGTTGAAGAAAATTGAATTTGTCATATGCGCTCTTTTTTTACACAGCCATTAACATTCCTGACATATTCAATGTCACGTGCATTTTTAAGGAAAACATATCCCCCAGAAACACTTTGGAGCCGATGGATTTTTATTTGCTTGATCTTCACAGACAAATTGGTGATGTATTGAGTCTTCTGATACTTTTTGGATGTCAGAAGTCAAAAGCTCCCTAAATCTAGAATCTTTATATCATCCACACGGACCACACCGCTTTCTTAAGTTTTTCTTAAACCCGATAAAATGTGTTAATATAAGTTTGCTTTTGTAAGATGTACTATTATCTTGTCCAATTTGCCAAAGTAATTCAAAAGCTTTACTGCACATCATTGTTGATATCATTTTCTTTGTCGAATATTTGTTTCACATGTTTTGTTCTGGAACCAAAACTATTTCCGTAGTGTTAGTTGTAGGGTTGTCAAAAGTTAGTGTAATGTATTGAAAGGGGTTAAAGTTATAAAAGGAGAAATCTGGTTCACTAGACTCACCACACAAGCTGTTAGCCCAGGGATTCCTGTCACCTTCTTAATAGATCAAGGCTATGTTCTCTTCTTAAAATCAGACCAGAGTACCAGACAGAGAAACATAAAGCACACACAGAAATCATTCAAACCAAGCCAAGAAGAATCAGGCCAGAAACTAGAAAAAGCAGACCACAAGGCGAAGAGAACAAAGCCTTAGCTAGACCAAAAGCTCAGCTGTAGGAAGTTAAAACTACCATGTGTATTCTATTCTTCCCAGTTTCCACCACTTGCCTTAAGGAAGTTTCTCTACAAGAGCTTCTTGTGCAATAGAATTTCCAATAGATTCTAATCCTTGTACAACTTTCAATGATGAGGATGCTGATTGTTTTTTTTGGCTCTTTTAGACAAATCTAGTCCGGATCCAATTACCTGTTTATCGTATTCCCAATATAGCTTGATTTGATGTGTCAGAACTAATTCAGTTAGCCCAATGCACTCTGAACTGGATATGGTCCACCTAGGCTATCTCTCAGTGCGATAATCTACACTTTTGCCACCTTTCACATAACATCATAATATAACTTCCTTGATGAGAATCTGAAATTGACTGAGCTCTCATTACTCAAAGTGCCATGTAATTCTCTAAATAACAAAGTTCATAGGATATACATTGGTTCATCTTTCATTCAGAGGTTAAAACAAACATGAATTCAAGGGATCAGCATGAGTGATGAATTTTGGTTCATGTAGCTGTCCCATGTGATTCTGTTGTAGTGTTGTTTGCTGTCCCTTGCTTGATGACTAAATTATTGTTCCTTATTTCCTGGTTGGTTTTGATTATTTTCCCTTGATATACTTTTTGCTTCAGATAATGGAGACTGTTGGATTTGTGCATGACGTGAGGAATTTTTTTCTTCAATTAGGATGTATTCCCAGTGTGTTTATCTCCGATAACTATTTCACAAAAGATGCTGCATCTACGTTGGGGCTGTCAGTTGCTGATGTAACTGCTAACCCCATCAATCTACATGGAAATCCAACACCAGTGAACTCTACTGATATAGCTGCAGGAGATTTCAATTTGCAAAGAAACTCATCTGAGATTCACAGGCTTGTTAATCAATCATCTGATTGTTTTCTTACTCAGTTTCAAGATAACCTGCAAGTTAGTGGTTCAATATTTATGATGCCTAACTTGAATCGAGATTCGTGCAAGGCCAGTGGAGATCACGAGGCAGCAATGATCAGTCGTGTGATAGATTCCAATGTCCTTCCAAATGGCCTGGCAGCAAACCAAAACACTCGAGGTGTTGTAATGCCTTGTAAATCTGATTCAATGCAGCCTTCTTCAAATATTCCTGGGACAGGGGTCAGTTGTCCTCAATCAACTGCCGATTGGCATCCCACATTGTTAAAGCAGCAAATTGTCTTACATGATGGTTCAGTAGAGGGGAAATATGGCACGTCAACATCTGTCTTTAACCATAATGATTACCATTGTGCTGCTTTGAATCAGAACAACACCCTCTTGTCTGCAAAAAATGTATTGGGTATTGGTATCAATTGTGAACATGACCATTCATTTCAAACATCTGCTCGTGCCAATATGGTAGTTCAGGACACTGATTCTTCTGTCGAAGATGGGGCTGGTTTGTTGAAAACAGATAAATCGAGTAGCAGTAATAAGTCAGCAGGTGTCCTCAATCGTGGAAATTACGCCAGACACATTGCGCTTACAACTAAATATACCCATGGGAAACTGTGGGATAGTGATCGCCCCGAAGTCCAGGAAACTTCTGCCAGAAAACACGTGCATATTCAATCTGGAAATTACGTACCACCATCAAAGGACACTGTACTTGAGGATATTTTTATTCAGTCCTCAGCAGGGGATGACTTATTCGATGTTCTGGGAGTGGATCTTAAGAACAAACTGTTGAACGGTAACACTAGTAACCTTCCTGACAGCTTCTGTGGGAATTCAAAAAATCAATCTAAAGATTTGCCAAAATTTATGGACCTACAAAATTTTAGATCTGAGGTGTATTCGGATTATGAAGGAATCTCAGGAAGTGTTGTTTTTTCTTCTTCTGGTTCTGATCACCTCTTGGATGCTATGATATCTGGTGTTGGTTCGGTTACCCGGCAGATCTCAGATGATGATGCTTCCTGCAAGACCACTGTGTCAAAGATTAGTAGTTACTCTATCCCTAGTACTCCTAACAGCAACCCTCTATCATCTGGTATGTTTAATATGTCAGATAGGATGCAGAGCCAGCTATTTGGGCCTTCCAAGCCTGTAAGTAGGTTAGTTGAACCAATAGGAAACGCCGTCGGGTCTTCATGTGGCAAGAATGACGACAGGAGCTGTACATATGGATTGCAAATTAGTTCCTGGATTGAACAAGGGCCTAGTACTAGTGTTTCTACTGCAAATTCGAAGAAGTCTGATGGAGGAAAATCAAACCGAAAAAGACTTAAACCTGGAGAGAATCCTAGACCAAGACCTAAAGATCGGCAGATGATCCAAGATCGTGTGAAGGAGCTCCGTGACATAGTGCCAAATGGAGCTAAGGTAAAACATTTGTTTGTTATCATCCTTCCCTTGGTTTCATAGTGTCGTAGATAGACGTCGACAGTTTTGACACTATCTTTCGTTTATGTTGTGCAGTGTAGTATTGACGCTTTGCTGGAACGTACAATAAAGCACATGCTTTTCCTGCAGAGTGTCACTGACCATGCTGACAAACTAAAACAAACAGTGGAATCCAAGGTAGAGATTATCATTCTTGCATTTAACTTCTAGTGTTAAGGATTGACATTTAGTAGATACAGTTGTAGCTCATATTGTGAACTCAACATGCCTACATAACGTGGCATTGAATGGCAGGCTAGTGCTGGTTTTTAGATTTAATTCTTTAACGCAAAATGGTAGGGATGTGAAGTGTTTTAGCTCTCCATTTCTGATCTTGCGTGCAGATAGCTAAAAAGCAAGGTGGGATGTCTTTAAGTGATGAATTTCAGGGCAGTGCAACCTGGGCCTTTGAGCTTGGTTCCCAATCTCTAGTGTGCCCGATAGTGGTTGAAGATTTGAATCCACCTCGACAATTGCTTATAGAGGTAGCTGTTTTTTAGTAGAAAACGGTGATGGATCTTTTCTTCTTTTTATCTGAAATTACTAATCAATCATAATGACTTTACATTTTCTCAGATGCTTTGTGAAAAACGGGGATTTTTCTTAGAGATAGCTGATATTATTAGAGGACTGGGGTTGACTATCTTAAAGGGTGTAATGGAGGTTCAGAACGACAAGATATGGGCACGATTTGCAGTAGAGGTAATTCTTCGTACATAGATCCTTCTCTCAGGCACTTACTTGTAAGTAATGGGAGGCATCATGTGCTAGAGAAAATGACAAATGGCTCATTTAAGTGGTTACATGTTTGCTTGTAGGCAAACAGGGATGTCACGAGGATGGAAGTATTCATCTCACTAGTTCATTTATTGGAAGAAACTCTAAAAGGCAGCACTGCTTCAGTTCATGGCACAAATGATGAGAATATGGGAGTTCTTCCTGCGCCAATTCCAGCTAATCAGCAATTAGTTTGCGGTGAACCATCTACTCGTATGATGTAGTCGTTTGAGAGTGGATATGTTGAGAGCAAGACATTGTGACTCGCTATGACCAACAAATCCGGTGTCCTTGCGCAGGTGGAGTTGTGTCCTCGTGTCCCATAAGCCCCCACTTAGAAAGTGGGCGAGGGAGGGTTTTAATCTGGGTTGTGTAGGTAGTAGTCTTTAACCTCTGAATATGTATTATACCTCTATATGGGGTATTGCCTATGCACATTGGCTTCCTTAGCAGTCTTGTTATTCTTAATTTATTTTTTCAAGTAGATATAATTGTGAAGGGAGGGGTTAACTGTTTGAAGGTTATATGATGAGGTAAAGTGCGACAAATGTATAGAATTACACAGGAGTAGGGATGTCAGTGGGGCGGGTTTCGCGGGAGACCCGCCCCGCATCCGCCCCAAGTAGGCGGGGATGGAGGTAGGTTTGACGGATGATGGGGCGGGGATGGGTATAAAATCGTACCCGCCATGGGTGATGGGGCGGGTGTTTTGTGTTGAACCCGCCCCATCCCCGCCCGTCCCGCCCCATCCCCGCTCGCCCCGCTTCATACCCGCTATGGGTGATGGGGTGAGTTTGGATTTATTTGCATCTTTAGGTGATACTCCCTCCGTTCCTAAATACGTGTCCAGTTTGCATAAATAGCGTTCCCTTATAAGTGTCCAGTTCCCACTTTTGGACATACACTTTTCCCACTTTTCCATACACTTTTCCCACTTTTCCACACATTTTTCCCACTTTTCTATAAATCCTTATTACTTTTTCTTACAGATTCTACACTTTTACCACTTTTCAATCACCACATCAACTTTTATATATATTTTATTAATAAACAATTATCTACTTTTTCCTTTCCAAAAAAAAAAAAAACATTCACAATCATTACCTTTTACACACCATTCAATTTTATTAATTACCGTGTAAACGTTCAAAGTGGACACGTATTTAGGAACGGAGGGAGTAATATAAATTTAGGTGAGATTTTTATGTTTTTTGTTTGGATTTTTTTTATGACGAGTATTTTTTTCGATTAAATAGGTTACTTTAGTCATAAGGTATTTTTTTTTATAGTTAACTTTGATTAATCCGTATATATGACAAATGTTTGCCAAAAAAAATAATTTAGGCGGGTATTAGCGCGGGTATGAAGCGGGGATAAGACGGGGATGGATACCCAGTTGGGTGGCGGGGCGGGGATGGATTTTAGCTTACGCGCCGTTCGGGCGGGGATGAGAATGAATTATGTACCCGCCATGGGTGATGGGGATGAAATTTTAGGTGGGGATGGGGATGGAGGGACCTACAGCCGCATCCGCCCCGCCCCATTGACATCCCTACACAGGAGTTGGGTAGGGAAGGGAATTGAGGTTTGAAGAGAAGTGTGTTTATTAAGTTGACATCATCCTTGTTGACACGGTTTCAGGATCTATAGATATGTACTTGGATTGTATTAAGAGTATGTTTATCAAACACCTTGCTTTGGTGTTTAGGAGAGAGAAATGAATAAAAAATAGTAAAATAGGTAGAGAGATGAGTGAGAAAGAAAGAGAGAGAATGAAACCAAAGAAAAATTGGTGTGCATGAACGCCAAATGGAAAACCAATTTTTTGTAAGGAGAGTTTGACATGTGGCAGATGGGGAACAAAACATATTGATTATCTGTTTCTATAATTGCAAAATGATTTCGAGCGATTTTCGTAGATAATGTTTAAAGACATCAAAATTCAAGTTTTTTTTTACATATTTCTCATTCTACCGTCCACGTCACCAGGTTAACAAATCTATTTCTTTTTTAATGGGCGACAACAAAACTGCCAATTAAATCGGCGGTTTAAATAAGTTGACTGTCAATTCAATTGGCGATTTTTTGATTGCCATTACATTTCCCTTTCTCTTGTCAGTTGCCTCCCAATCTCCCCCCGTTAAAAGCAAATAATTTTACTTTCTCAACAAAATCCACCTTCTTTATCACCTTTTTCTCTCATCGAGTCCCTTGCATAACCTCCATTCTTTGGTTCTTCATATATTTTGCAGCAACACAAATGGTAAGAGAGGAAAGGTTTAGAGATAATTAAAAAAAATTACAGCAAAAATGAGTTAAGATCTCTTTTACTTTATAATAATCCTCTTTATTTTTAAAAAAAAGTTAATATTTTTTGAATTAAGTGACGGGTATCCTTGAATTGTTGTGGATGATGGCAAGACGATGCAAGTATTTGTTATGAAGATGCTTTATTCTGGTTATAATGCTCTTACATTCATTTGTTGCTGAAGATGTGTGAGAGAAGGTGATTGAAATTGGCTATGCAAATTGGGAAGGGTACCATGCGGTTGAGGGTCAACTGTGAACTTATATTTTTTAGATGAGGAAATCGTCAATTGAGTAGGCGGTTTCTAAATGAGAGAAATCGCCGACTCAATTGGCGGTCACTGATGAACAAGAAAAAAAGACTTGGTGACGTGGACGATAGATTGAGAATTATGTAAAAATGAGCATATGTTGGAAATTTTAACGTATTTAAAGAAATCACTCAATGATTTCAATGACCTAAATTTGTTATGTTAAATAAACATAGGTGGATATAGATGATGTAGGAGAGAGATGATAATTTTTGGTGTTTGATAAATGTTGTTAAATGTTGTTAGTGTTGGGTTTGGTGTTGGGGAGAGAGAAAAGATAAAATATTATATTTTATTAGGTTGAAGACCAAAAAATTGGTGTTTGATAAACATGTTCCAAGGTCTTAAAACTCTTGTAATTTGAATTTTGTATGTATGATCTTGTCAAGCACTATTATCCCAATGCAGGCTATGTACTTCTTAAGGTAAAACTCTTAAATGAACCTGGTCCACCTAAAACTATTGTGGACCAAGCCCAAAGGAAGAAGTTTTCACTCTTATCCTTTCATTCACACGTGTAAAATAGACATAAGCCCAATTTGTTTTGTTTCAGCTCATTCTTTCATTCTTCCTCTTCATTCTCTCGTTCTTTTCTCCCTCCTCATTCCCTGGATCTTCTTCTTCTCTCTCCTCATTCTCACGAGCTTCATCTCACGAGGCGATGGATCGGAAGGTTGAGTTTCGAAGGTTGGGCATCTGCTGCTGTTGAGAATGTCTCGTCGCTTTTGCCTGATGCAATTGTACTTGACGTTGCGGTGACATTTTTCTCTTTCATAACGATTTTTTGATAGCAATTGAAATTTCTAGTTATTTTTTTTGCTAATTTTAGCGCATATTTTGTTGTTTCATGTATTTTTGTGTTTATATTTTCGCCATTGATGTTCTTGTTGATTATACTAGAGCTCTTTTGAAGTTTTGTGGCTACGAATTAGGGTTTGATTTACTAATTTTCAAAATTAGGGTTTCTAAATATTTTGTGTTGATTTTTGCGATGTATTAGTTTGATAAGATGCTAGTCGTTGACATTCACAATTTAAAGGTCACTATGCTACCATTTTAAGTCTTCATGTCTAGAATTGAGGAAATTGCAACTGTTATAATTATATAGGTTACTATTCCATCTTTAATGGTCACTATATGTAATAGAGTGATGTTTTGGACTATTCCATCTTTTATGTTCTCTCGTTAGTTTTCTTCATCAAAAGTTTAGCTGTAAAAAGTGTATTTTTGGGGGGCATATGTGTTATTTCAAGTAGGAGCAATTACTACACTGGTAGTCTCTAGACTCTCTAACCAATCCTTACTCGTTAGCTATGCTTTCTTTTACTAGGATTATTATTTAAATTTTGATTCTGCGGGTTTATCATGCATTACTGCAAGAACTTTGATCGTGTTCTCCTGTACACTTGTCCAATATAATTGAGAAGGAACATATATTTCTTTGGGTCTGGATTATATGAACTAAAAGTGGATCACTATATCAGAAAGTGGTGTTTAATTAGTTTGTTTAAGGTCACTATGCATAAAAAAAGGATCACTATACATAAAAAAGAGGGGGACATGGTTTTGAGAATTGGGGATTTGGGTGTGAAATGTGTTGTGAAAATGAGTTTCAAATAATAAAGCCTATTAGCTCAATTGGTAAAGCAATGTGCTTTTGCACATGATGTAGGTTCGATTCCTACATAGGTTGTTTCAGTATAGGCTATGGAACAACATATCTCGACTTTCTTTGTAAATTAGTTCCCCTGGTCTACTTGTTAGATACCACTATTTACAGTAGATAATACTTTGTACTCGTATGTTGTTTAACTAGAATGTGTTCAGACTCTTCTGTGCGGCGTTTATTAGAACGGTGTAAGGTTGGAAGCTATTGAAGTCAAATCCCGAAGCCATAATGAACAAGCCACACAAAAGGAAAAGGGCTTACCTATATACCTAGTTCCACTTTACATTCAATATCGGATAAAACGCATGCCAAAATTTATCAAAATTATCAACTTGCAGTGGAATGATTAACATCTGCAACTCTGCAAGTACAATTTACAAGTCAAATTGCAGTTGGTTTCACTGCAAATCATCCATTGGCGTTTGAGGCTTCAGCCTATGACATAATTGGTTTGGGAGGCTTGTCTTGCAATTACAGAGGCTCATACTTAAAATTAAAACAATATATTAGCTTGATAGTCCCAAAACAATCTAGGAGTAGGGAACAACTACCAATTAGTAAGTTTTTTGTATTAAATAAGAACATCAACAACAGACTCTGTGTTTTGATCTTATAATAGTTAGTGCAGTGGTGAGATCAGCAGGGCTACAGGGGCAATAGAACTAAGTTGTTTAACAACTCAATATACCTGTCAGAACTCAAAAAGCTTATTATAATTGTAGATTGTTAGATAGAGGGAGATGATACAGTTACCCTGGGGTAACCTGACTGGACTTACCCTGCAATCAGGTAAGGACATGTCAGCTTGAAATATTAGGTTTTAGGGGGGAAACTTCTGTTTTAAGGGGGAAAATTTTTAAGGCTTTCCGCCATTCTTGCACTCAGCAGCGCGCAAGTTACCGCCCAATTCTCTCCCAAAAAAAATCCCGCCCAAATTTTGTAACCTATTCCTTAAAAAAAAAAAAAAAAATAAGAATTCAACCTGACATTTCTGGAAAGAGGTAAATTTTGTTGAAACTCCATTTGATTTCTAATACCTTATCAGTTTTCACTGTGATATATTTCTTTAAAATAGAACAATTAAAATCGATTCTTTGGTATGTCTTTTTGTGTTTTTTCTTGTAGTTTATGAAATACTTTATTATCGATTATGTTTATTTATAGTTTATCAGATTGTCTGTATATCCTATAAATCTGGTTTAATGCGTTTGATTTGGAATGGCGGAGAAAACAATGTGACTGTTAATATGTGCAACAATTAATTATTTTATTAAATTTTGTATGTAATACAAGTGTACTTTATTTAATGTGTATGTAGGTTTAATAATCATTAAATTTGCAATACTTTTTTATAAATTAAATGGCCGATGATTTAATTTAATATGTATGAATATTAAATAATCTTGAACTAGTGTTAATTATTTATGTATTTTACAGTGAAATGGTTAGTATAGACCTAAATGGTGAACCAGAGGCCGACGATGGTACTGTTGTCAATTTTACTACGCCGAACCCCCCTAAAGAAGGAATGCGTTTTGACTCCGGTTTTGAATTTAGTGAATTTTGTCACCGCTATGCTTACAACGAAGGTTTTGAGATGTTTGTGAGTAGTGATGAGATAAAGAAAGAGTATAAGGATAAGGGTGTAAGTAAGAAAGGTATAGGAGAACTTGAGGCTAAGGCGCATATGATGCAACGAATAAGATTAAAATGCAAGAAGGGAGGTGTTAAAAAAAGCGAGGGGTCTAATGTTACAGGTTGCAAAGTCTTTGTTTATGGTTCATGTAAAAATGGAGAGTTTATAGTTGTTAATTGTCATTTGGTGCATAATCACCCTCTAAGCCCCGAATGTAGTCGAATGATGGTTAATTACCGTAGCATTGATGGAGCTACCTTCGATAGGATAATGATAAATGAAAGGGGGGGTGTGAGCGTTAGTAGAAACTTTGGCACTCAACTGATTGAAAAAGGTGGTTTTGATAATATTACGTTCAACAAAAGGGATGTTAGAAATGCCATAGCTGTTGAACGTCGTAAAACAATGTTTGAGGAAGGAGATGCTGCCAGTCTTGAAAAGTATTTCAAATCACAACGAGAATTGAATAGCGATTTTTATAGTTCTATGCAACGAGATGAAGACGGTATTTTAAAGAACGCATTCTGGTCTGATGCGCGTAGCAGAGGAACTTGCAAATACTTCGGGGATGTGATTAGTTTCGACACCACCTTCTCTAGCAATAGGTACGTAAATGTATATCGTACTTTTATTAATTAAGTCAATTATTATTATTTTTTGAAATATATTAGGATGTCATAATGGTTATTGTGTTGGTTTAGTTGTTGTTACTTATTAGGGTTATATATGTATGTGTTTAGTGTATTTTATTTTAATATATTTATGCATGTTGGTTTGCATGCTGATCATCACTAACGTTAATTAAAAATTTGTTCATTTGTATTAGCATGTCGTAGATAATTGGTTACGTGGTAGTACACAATTCATGATGATTATATGTAATATTATTAAATAATTTCAATCAAGCAGGTATCGTATGCCGTTTGCCCCTTTTGTTGGCGTCAACCACCACGGGACATCAATTGTATTCGCCGCCGCTTTAATATCACATGAAGATACTGAAACTTTTGTTTGGGTTTTTGAGGAATGGTTGAAGTGCATGGGAAAGCCTCCGAAGGGCATTTTAACCGACCAAGACAAGGCAATAGGTAAGGCAATTAGCCTAGTTTTCCCAGGTGTTCCACACCGTCTTTGTTTGTGGCACATGCTACAGAATGCCTCTCGGAACCTTGGCAAACTTGCTGAATGGAAAAGCATTGATACACTTATTAGAACGGCCGTTCATGATATGCTCGATCCTGAGGAGTTTGATGAGGCTTGGTGTCTTGTGATGGACACATATAATCAACGTAAGGGCTGGATGCTGGATGCTTACGATAACCGTCAACAATGGGCTCCAGCCTACAATAGAGGTAGATTTTGGGCCGGAATGTCATCAACACAGCGAAGTGAAGGTATGAATCGTTACTTCAAAACTCAAGTAGACCTAGAATGTGGATTGCTGCAGTTCATTAAAAACTATGAGTTTTGTATGAATATAAAGGCAGAGGAAGAAAAGGAGGATAATTTTGATTGTGTAGATAAGCCTCCTCAAATTGATGTTGACAAGAGTGTGTTAGCTGAGTACGTTTTCCATAAGGTTTACACCAACGAAATGTTTGCTGATATCGTGCGTGAGCGTAAAGGTTTAACCCACACAAATGTTACCAAAATTGATGCAATAGGATCACTTATGTTGTATAGAGCTGATGAGAAACTGACCTCCCCTCATTGGAGGAAACGGTTCAAAAGCTACACCGTTAAAGTAGATAAGGTTATAGGAGAGGTAAGTTGTTCATGTCAGTTGTTTGAATTTAGAGGTATTCTATGTAGGCATATACTCAAAGCCATGGATGTGGAGGATTTTCAATTTATACCTGAGAAATATATACTAGATAGATGGAGGAAGCAAGTTAGGTCTTATGAGAGCTTGAGGGTTTCATACTATGATCCGGAGGAATCAAGACGGCTAGCAAAAGCTAAAGAGCTATCTTTAAGGCACAATTATTTGAAAGAATTGGCCATGCATAATGACGTTGCATACAAGCTGTATACGGAAGCTACTAATATTGTTAGGCTAAAAATGGAGGGTGCGGTGGGGATACGTAAAACGGGTGACCAAGGAGATACGTCTATTGTGTGGTGGGATCCTGAAGCACGTAATGTGTTTGGTCGTCGTAGGTTAAGGCCAAGAGAGTGTAATGAGCGTGCTTTAAAAAGGACAGTTCAACCCGTTCAAGATGATGTGATTAAAACCCCTGTTGATAAGAGGCATGTTGGTAGGGCAAAGAAAGGACCTTGTTCAATTTACGACAAATCTAAGAAGAAACAAACATGTACGCACGCCGAGATTGCAGCCAATGAGGTACTTTTAAGTTGTTTTATAATTATTTTATTAGGTTATTATTTGAACTATTAAAATTTAATAAGGTTTACTCTCATTGTAGGAACTTATCGGCTCCATGTATGGGCATATTCCTAGCTACCGGGCTAGGCAAGAACATGCAAACAACGTCAACGATGAACGCGTACATCCTTACTACAATGGACCTGTGTTTGACGACATTCCCGAAAGTTCGCAAATAAATTTATGTGAAGATATATCTCAGACTTTCGATTACAATACATATGAATGGCGTACACGACTCGGCGGTCGACTTACAATGTAGTTGTTCTTATGTTGTATTTGCTTTAGATTTTGTGGGATGTGGGAATATATTCATTGATGTTTGCTTTGCATTAAACTCGGGCAGTCTACTTTTACATATTCAAGTTAATCCAAAATGTTGCATGCATGGATGTAATTTAAGGAAATCAAACTTTTTGTCATTAGCGTGTAAGACTTGTATTAACAAAATATTTCCAGAAGTGGTATATTGTGTTGAAAAATCCAGTGTTGTTTATCTAATTTTCTGTCCAAAATTAATGTTGGTCCATTTCAAAAACCAAAAAAAAACGGGGGGAATGGGAGCTGTTGAATAATATGTTCATATTGCGCGTATCAAGTGTCGAACCTCAGACCAAAGGGGTAGCGTTGCTCTATAATAATGCAGTAACCATTGTGACGTGAGGCCGAAGCCATTGCTCTTACTGGTGGTTTAATGTACATATATTGTGGTCTGCTTAATATTCTCACCTGTTTATACAACGTTAATTAATGAAATTCCCCTTTGAATACAAACAATAATATATATATGTTTTATATAATTAAATGTAACAAAATTAATGCAGTTAGAATATTAATTCATTTATTTCGTTCACACGTTAGTTGAACTAAAGTATGTAACACATTGGTTCATACTAAATAATTATAGATAATTTTGAAATTCATGGTCATGGTGTTGTGCACCTATGTTGAATTGGGGACATGATTTCTACAAGTAATTAATTATCTCGTGGACTCTACATTTTATTCTGTTTACACCTTATTTGTATATATAGGTTTTTATAAACATAATATTACTCAAGTAAATCAAATTAAAGCAGAGAAATGTCAAAAGCAGTTTCAAATGAAAAAACAATTGTACAGAAAATTGCAACTAGGTGCAACGCCATTGACAGAATTATGCAAGGCGGTGTAAGTGTTGGAGAAGTGACTGAGTTGTGTGGGGAGAATGCAACCGGTAAAACTCAACTTTGCCTGCAAACCAGTATTGCATGTCAATTACCTCCGTCTTTGGGTGGAATGTTTGGAGCTTCCATTTATATCCACTCAATTGGTCCATTTCCTATTCGTCGTTTAACAGGTATAATGCCCCACATTTTACAATCTCCCATAAATCAAATTGATAACCCTTGTGATCATATAACAACCAAGCAAGTGGAATCCCCGCATGAATTACCTGATGTTCTTGATTGGGTTGTAAAACTGATTAAGTATTCACATAACACATGCAGGCATATCCGTTTAGTTGTTATAGACTCAATCGCTAGTATTTGTGCTAGCCATTTTGAGAACACGGTTGAGGGGTTAGACTCACGAACACAATTATTACGTGCCATTGGATACGGCTTACATTCCATCGCCTCTACATACAATGTTGCTGTTATCGTTGTTAATAATGTTGTTGATGTGTTTCCAAGCGACCGTGATTCGTCTACAAACTTTATGATGTCATCTGGTCGGAAGGTTCGGCCCGCTTTGGGGAAAGGATGGACTCGAAATATTGCAACAAGGTTGTTTTTATCCAAAGCACTTAATCCCGTCACTCAAACGTCTGATAGATTGTGTAGTGTTTTGTTATCTCCTACGCTCGAGTTAGATGCTTGTAGGTTTAAAATAACAGAGAAGGGAGTCCGAGATGAGTAAATTATGTAATTTTAAAGTGTATCCATGAATATTCCTGCTGCGTTAGTCAAAAAATGTTCGAAATGTATTCATTGTAGGAGTGCTGACGTTGTTATAAATAAATACATACGTTGAAAATGATCGGTCGTTAATAAAAATACCACAAATAAACCATCCAAAATAAGTAAACATAATTCCAAAATACACTCAAACAAGTATACAAAAAGTGGTCTTATTCATAATGAACCAACGTTTTGGGTGATTGTGTTCAGGACCTCATCCACGCCTATGTCGTTGACGGAGCTGCCGATTAGTCGTCCGAGGATGTATTTCCGGGCGTCCATCTCATTCTTTTGATAACACTACACGCAGATTATGATATTGTTATTATCCTCAGAGGATGTTTTTGAATAACAAGATGTTTACATAATAACCTTAAAAAAATTGAAGACAGATTAACATACCTCCATCCATTCCCAAGCATCTTCACACGACAACAACAAAAAAATCATACACAATAACCCTCGATCTTCTGAACATTTTTCAGTTATTGGATCCTTTTCATATAAGACACTACTCTTAAACGCTTTATCAAAGGTCAAGACATTTGATCCATGAATTGGTTCCAGGTCGCTAAAAATCGGGCCCTGCAATAACGCTTGATTCAGTATAATATTATCTACGTGTTAATGTGTAAGATTATTTAGTTTGGAAATCACTTACAATTTTGTTCACAACGGTGTGCAAAAAACACATGTCTGTCATCGGTTTTTTTCTTGGATCAAAAGCATGGATACGAGCAGGGCTCAGTTTAGGAATTTCCCTAGTTATCCTAATCACCATCCACCGACCTTTAAACGCGATAGGAGCATATGTCTGCGCAGGTGAACCCCTCTAAAATTAGTTTACAAAAGATTAACAATTATACTCATCGAATCCTGAATACTATCGTAAGATTTACCTTTCTCACTACATCCAAATCAATGCCCTTGTTCATGTCATATTTGATCCTATTTCCCATCATTGATAGTGTTTCCACGTAGTCTGCCGACATGTCTTCTGACTCCATCAAGTGACTCTGCACATAACAAATTGTTAGCTACAACTGAAGCTCCAGACACCAGTTTGTATTATGGAACAACAATTACTAGACTTACCAAGTAGTCTGGATGTAGCACGTAATTGTTAAGGCCATGCATTTGAATTATTTCGCCGTTGAGAAAAGAACACCATGCAGACATAATCTAAAGTATTGATATACAACTCAATTAGTATGATAATAAGTTTAGTACTAGAAAAAAAAATTAAAAATTCATGTACCTCCATTGTTATTCTTACTTTCCTTTTGAAAGCGTCGTAAAGCATTCCTCTAGTGAGCTCAATTACACCGTCTCGATACAGAACCTGGTCCCTAAATTTGTTCGCAGCGAGTAATTGTTCTGACACCTTTTGTTGTGTTGGGTCAATCCTTGTCAAAACTTTCTTATGCCCTCTGTGTCTTAGATCATCATCGGACTGTGTGTGTTCATCACTGTCTTCATCGGACTCTCCATCGTTCCTCTTCTCCTCATCGGATTCTCTGTCATCTCCATTGTTTTCATCGGGCTCTCCGTCATCTCCCTTGTCCACACCACCATCTGTCGACTTCCCACCCTACAATTTTATTAGCGTCAGTATACTTCCAAATATAGGACACATGTTATATATTACGTGACGCATAACAAATGTTTGTGCACTGACCTCCATCCGGGAAGGCTGCCTCCGTCGTTTTGGACGTAAATTTGTTTTCAGAACCTCTGTTGGTGGTCGGGCTGCTGGACCTCCCTTCACTTCAACTCTTCTTTTTAGCCATGGTGGTAGCTCGGACAAATTTCCAATTGGGTAAGGTTTCCCGTACACGACATCACGAACAACCTTAAACACACACACATCAATGTTAAGTAACTCCTTCATTTTGGAGTAATTTATAAAGGTATAAGTTTGTAGAAGAAGTGTGTTACCGGTGCGTGACCGTAAGATCCATCTGGTCCAGTGTCTCTTGATATTAAGGCATTTACCTCTTTGGTCTGCCAAGCACCGAGTCTGGGTGAATCCATCTTCCATCCTTTGATTGTTTTCGGGTAATTTATTCTATCTAGATATGCAATCTGATAATTGACATGTGAGTTGGCTATATTATGTATTATTTAAAAAATTCAACATTCAAAGCGGACTAATAATAAAACCCTTACCAACAAAACAAAGGGAGAAGCTCTTCCAGTCTCCTTCCCACGACCAACCATCCAATCGTATACGAAGCCACACCAATTCCAATCATGAGGGTTTTTTATACATTCGTCCTTAAGAATGTGCAACAACTTTGGCGTAACAAAGTTGTATCTATTCATGCAGAAGAGACTACCGAAAGTAAGTAGTATAAAATGCCTTAAAAAGACGTGTTGATTATCGACTTCCAGTACTGCCCTGTTGAATAGCTCAGTGTAATCAATCCCAAAGTTTTGGTCGTACATGTCCTCTAACTGAATTAGCTCAGGGTCATCGAATCTCATTTTATCAAATTCTAAATGGCCCATAGGTAGCCCAGTAATCCAACCTATCATCTCCTCGTCTATGACAATGTGATAATCATCTCTAATATGCAACGTTTGTGCTTTCCAATCCCACTTACTTTCTAACCAAGTCATGAAATACCTATCTACCTTCGTAATTTTCAAGTCTAACACGGACCCAAAACCAGCAGCTTCAATCCAATTTTTCCTAATATCACAACAGTTACTGACCAAATCAAACACCAGACCCGGATACGCTCTCAATGCGGTGTGCTGTGAAACAAATAATTACGCCGGACTAATGTCAATTTTCTCTACATCTAATACATACACAAAATCAAAGCACTCTAATTGATATATGTGAACTTACCTGTGGCTTAGCTTTGCTCTCCCCCTTCCCCCTAGGAGGCCTACCAGGCCCACCTTCAATCCATCTCCCGATTGGTTTGGGTTTAGCAGCCCTTTGTTCATCGGTCATTGGTGGCCTCCCTCGCTTGCGGCTTCTAGGTAGTCCATTACGACGACTCCCTCGTTGGGGCTTAAATTATTTAAATTGATTTTAGTACAAATGAATTGGTAAGACAAAAAATTCAATTAACATGTACAAGTTGTGCAACCTGGGGGATATCGGTCGTTCGGTTTAGAGTGTCCCAAATTTCGTCCTATATTGTAGAAATTTGAATTAATTACCAGCTATATAAAATTTAAAGCATGCCATTTGAGCTTGGGGGGTTATAACTAACAACATATTAAAGTTAAAGCATACCATTTGAGCTTGGGGGGGTGGGATTTCAAAAATAGTAGACCCACTTGTACCCTGATTGTCCTCAATTCCACTAAGTAATGGAGATATATCCTAATATAGATTCATACATTATTTGTTAACAATTTTTCTAATTCACAGTAAAAAATCTACCTTCATTGCACAATAATGTATAAAGATTATCAGGAAATGTGCAATACCTCATTTGACTTTTCCGACCGTTCGCCTGTTTGCTCTACGTTTGTCTTATTCGTCTGTTTCACCGAATCGGAACGGGTTTTCCGGCGATGCTGGGTGGTGCCTTCTTCTCTAGTTTTCCGGCTACCTTGGGTGATGCCGACTTCTGGAATTTTAGGGTCAAGTTGAGATGCATCGTCTTGGTTTGTAACAGCTTGGGTTGTTGGGTCTGGCTGGGCTGTTGGGTCTGGTCCAGTTGTTGTACCAGCTTCGGTTGTTGGGTCTGACCCCACCAACTCGGACACATTCGTACCGGCGGTAACCGGGGACTCCTCCATGTCGGACAAACTAGACAGAATATCAACGCAAGTTTCAAGTACAGACTCAAAATTTGATGTTCCAGGATCTTCTTCCCTACACATTAACTAACAATGAACATTATTTTTGGAATTAAAACATCTTAAATTATAATTTTGGGTATAATGAAATGTGAAGATTTTATACAGATCCGAAACAATTAAAAACCAAATTAAATAACTACAATTAATTGGTTGTAAAAACAATTCGAAAATGTTACCTGATTGAGTAGATTGATAGTAGTTTGGGGTTTGAAGCAGAGAAATTCAGTTCATGTAGAAGAGAGAGAAAAGGGAAAAAAAGAGACAAAAAAAAATCAGTTTTTATAGTACCCCTATTGTTTATTATTTAACACCGGAAATAAAAAAAAAGTTAAAAAATAGTTAGCCTTGTTCTTCAAGGCGACCCAAATT
This sequence comes from Spinacia oleracea, assembly GCF_020520425.1. Lineage (NCBI taxonomy): Eukaryota > Viridiplantae > Streptophyta > Magnoliopsida > Caryophyllales > Amaranthaceae > Spinacia > Spinacia oleracea. Next base: position 44,622,207 of record NC_079490.1, read on the forward strand.
AAAATTAAAAAACGTTGACCTTGTTCTTCAAGGCAACCGAAATAAAAAATTATTATACAACATTTATTAATTAAGACCATTTATTATAAAGGGAGTTATGGGAAGTTATCTAATAAAGGTGTGTTTTTACCACTATTTAGTTATGGATACAGCTTTGCACATACAGATCAAATTAAATTGCAATACGGGCCAAGGAAAAACGAACACTAGTCACCAACAAAGTAGCATGGTCAACCTAGAAATCTAATATGGTTTGTGATTGAATGAAATAAGTCGCAAATTTGTTAACACAAACATAAAGCACGAAAATTAGGACCCTACGGTATTCGTTAGGCGTCCACGTGCACACCAATTAGTTAACAGCTTTAACAAATTATGTGACACATGGGTTTTGCGTTATGTGTCAACGTGCTCACCATTTTGATAGCAACTAAAACAATTCACGGATCATTGTATTCTACTACATACTTTCAACGCATGAAGTAACGCTTAACTGGCGGAGTTAGTTACCCGCATACGTAACTTCCCACGGGTAACATTCCACAATGGTTTTGCGTTATGTGTCAACGTGCTCACCAATTTGTTAGCAACTAAAACAATTCACGGATCACTGGATTCTATTACATACTTTCAACGCATGACGTAACGCTTAACTGGCGGAGTTAGCAACCCGCATATATCGCTATTAAATACTTTCAACGTATGATGTGTAACTATAAACCACAATATCACTAGAACTTAGCTAATTATTGTGTACGAGGTCACAAATTATTGTGTACGAGGTCACAAAGTAACGCTTAACTGGCGGAGTTAGCAACCCGCATACATAACTTCCCACGATAATTCCACTAGGGTTTTGCGTTATGTGTCAACGTGCTCACCAATTTGTTAGCAACTAAAACAATTCACGGATCACTGGACTCTATTACATAGCTAATTATTGTGTACGAGGTCACTAATTTGTTAGCCAGAACATACTATTATCGTATCGTCTAGTAATTGTGTTTAAATTATCATGGACATACAGTTATAACAGATAAGAAACTTGGATATTCACGCAATAGCGTAGTATGTGGCCAAATCCAACCTTGTATTAAACTATAAGAACTTATAATTTAACGTTATAACATAAATAACACGTGGAATTATTTATAATAACGAAATAAATATAGATACAACCACAAAATTATACTTTATACAGACAATATCCGTTGTAATTTAATGAATCAAAAACTCCACCTAATATCACTTTTAACACTAGTAATAAAAGCCTATTCCACCTAAGTTGTCACTGTATTGGTCAGTCCCACCGCCCAACAATGTACTTGGCGGGAAACACAATATAGAGTATTAGAAATTCTGAGATAAAACAAAAACATTAACGACAAATCCAATACATGCAAATAATATATTTCGATATTATTTTTTAAATACCATTAATAATTAAAACCAGATTAACAAAACATTGTACAAGCAAAAATAAATTGTTGTGTAACTATACATTGACATACTTTCCCGCCAACATCAATGCTATATATACTAATTACAACTACCATGGTTTCCATTCATCAAATACATCCATAACTCATACAGTTAAACAACTCATCTATCCACACTATTTCGCAATATGGTGAGCACAAGGAAACAAGCATCAAAGGGAATGAAGGCATCCGCACAAGGTGCAAACAACCCGATTAAGGTTTGCGGTAAAGGTAAATTAATCACTGTTCAAGTTCACTTACATGACTTGAAGTTCGTTTACAAAAAAAACTTACGTAACATTGGATCTCATTGCTCATTTTTGTTGTGTATCAGATGTACCACCAACACGGAAATGGTCCAAATATATGGAAGTTGAACTAAAACAAGAACAATTTAGAATTGATTGGAGGAGGTTTATGCGCCTGTTGGTGAAACGTTTAGGTCCTTCGGAGATTTCCAAAATGCTTAGCGAACTATACTACGCACCAAATGTTAGCGAAGTCTTTATGGAGGAACGGGATTCATATCTTTTAGAGAATTTTTCGTGGCAAGATATCGAGCCAAACACAAAAGGCGAACGAGTCGTTGCTGTGGCGAAGGCGGACGACAGACTTATTAAACGTGAGCCGATAACGGAAGATACGTACGCATTAAGAGCAGGGAAACAGAAAAAAATTGTTGTGATCGATTTAACTGATGAAACTGATTAGTTGATCTGAATGTTGTTTTTTAAATAATTAATGTTGGATATTATTTAAAATCCAGTGTTGTTTTTTAATTGTTCTACAGCAGTTACTGTATTGTACTTTTATTAATTAATGGAATGTTTATTGTTAAAAGTTTCTTTAATTTGTATCATTATACGTATCTCACTCAGAGTGATGAATTACTCACTTGGTTAAACCTTTCAAACCGGTTCCAGGTGAACCCGAGCATCGATTCGAATCACAGCCCCTGTCTGTTTTGGGAATCTTTTGTACAAAAAATTATTTTTACTATTATCTACTTTTGTGAGATACTCAATTTGTCTTTGAAAACATCACCATCAACAAAGAAATTTCCAGAAAAACCGGTAGCACTTTTCCCCCAATTTTTTTCATAGAAAACCCTAACTTTCGCAATCTAAACCCAAAAAAATGGAAAAAGTCGCTGCAAATTTGAGGTAAGATCTTCAGTTTTATTTCATTGTCATTTTTTGTTGGTTGCTCAATTAAATTGATTTCTTGTTCACTAAAATCTCCAAAAAATTGCAGCAAACAACGGAAGTATAACTACGTTTTCCTCAGCATCTGGCATCGGGGCAAATTCGTTTTCCATCCAATCCGAAGTTACGAAAAAGGCCATAATGAGATGTATATCATTCCTAAATCTAAACTTGAATACAATTATTTGATTTTTTTAGTTAACGCACTGGGATACGAACGATTCAAGATCTGGGTTGTTCCAGATCTAAAAAAATTTAAAAAGGAAGGAACTGTGGTAGCAGACGCAGAGCATTTCGACGAACTGATACAGGGTTTGGGGATGGTCCAAGTAATTATCCAGCCCACAGATGACTTAGGACAAGATCTAACAATGGCCAAGAGGAAGATGTTGGTTCCTGTTGTTCATACCAGCCCAAAAAAAAAGGTAATTTTTTTGTTTCCTTTTTTATTTTGTGCACAAAAATTTGTTATGCAATTTTATTCTTGGTTATCTGCAATGTTTAGTATTTCATAAAATGTTATGCAGAATTAATTTTGGTTACCTACAATGTTTAATTTTAATTTAGTGGCAAACTGAGGAATTGTTTTTTTATTTTTTTATTTTTAGTACACAAATAAATTTGGGTTATGGAGATCTAAGTACATGATTTTATATTCTAACAGAAGCTTGGAATGAGTTGTGGTGTTAATCAATTTGCAAAACTCGTAGCAAAGTTAACAACTTACCAAAGAGAGTGGGTTGTGGATATGGGTTTCGAGGAATTACTACACATGAGGGTAATTAACATTGAACCAAAGTTCGGTTTTTGGATTACTTCAAAGTTTGATCCTGAAACATTAGAACTAAAGATAAGGGACAATTACAAGGTTAAATTAGATGAGGAAATGGTTTGTTGGGTACTAGGTTTGAAATCCGGTGAACATCTGATCAATCCTACAAGATCGGAAATGTGTGTTGATTACCACAACAAAAGGCAGGAGAAGAAAAATAAATATTATGGTGCAATCAAGGAGTCGGAGGTGTATTCACAGATTATTCAAGGTGACCCAAACGAACAAAAATTCAAAACCCAATTCCTGCTATATGCACTAGGAACAATTCTGTGTCCCATGAGGGAATGTGGTTGGATTAGCCCGCTTCATGCAAACGTTTTAGAATATGCGACAAAGGCGAGTCATTGTAATTGGGCAAAGTACTTGTTAGATTGGCTAGTGACTTGTGGCCAGCACCTACATACACCGGAAGAGGGTTACGGGGGATGCACCCTACTGCTACTTGTAAGTGATTATTAACCAACTTTTTCCTTGCAAATATTTTCAATCTAAATTACTAATCTGTGTAACATTTTTCAGATAATATACATCGATAGATTGGCATGCTCAAGCGTAAACCTCAATATAATACCAACTGCGTGTCGCCTACGGATGTGGGACCAACACAATGTCAACAGACTCCTGAAATACGACCAAGGACCAAATGGTGAATATGGTTTTGGTGAAGTGGATGAACAATTCACCTACGGAGATGTGTGATCATAGCGCAACAAGTTGGTCACTTAATCTTTATTTCATTTAGTAATGAGACTTCATTTAATTCACTGGTTCTACATTTTTATAGTTGTACAAGTGTAATAATCGTGTTTACTTCTTATTTGTTTCGTTTTATTTTTGGGACAAATATTGTATGCCAATTACATACTCGTTTTTTTTTTTGTGTGGAAATTATGTGTGACAATTAAGGGAGTATATGAATTTAAAACAAAAAGTCCAAGAATACTAAAAAACACAACGGTAATATATTTTGAATAAGAGCACTATAAATTGGAATCATTTCAGCCCATTTTTAACAAAAACACAATACACTATTCCAACAAAAATTACAAGTCATGGTTGTTGAGGATGGAGCACCAAAATCATCAAGTTCAATTAGAAGTAGTCCTTGTAAAACTCGGTCTCAAGTTAGATGCCATCACGGTTATCCAGCAAAACTGCAAGTGTGCAAACACACTTAAAATGCGGGACAAAGATTTTACTCGTGCCCGACTTGGAAGGTACGTAATTAGTGATTCAGTGTATAGTTTCAAAATAACGCACATTTGTAATTTATTTATTTGAATCAGGATGATACTTGCGGTTTCTTCTATTGGGAAAATGAAATAAACAATAACATAGTGCAAATGTTACAAGATGACAACTACAACCTCCAGGAAGAGATCATGCGCCTTACAATAGAAAACGAAAACCAAAAAATGGAGAATAGGTTGCTGAAGTGTACGGTCACAAGCTTTGAAGGGAATAATATGAACATGGTGAATCAAATTGTTGAAGCAAAAAAGGAGAAATTATTTTATACCATTTGTTTCATGTTCTCCATTTTGTTACTCATTATCTCGACTAAGTTTTGACTAATGTACCATGTACGAATTTTAAATGTTTAATTTCAAAGTTCAATTGAGTTTTCATTTTAATAATTTCTTTTTATCCTTTATTTTTTTTTACCTTTCATTACATATGCCTAGGAGACATAATAATTACCTTTACCATTTGCGCTTTTCAATGTCACAAAATACCTTTACTAGATTTGTTACGTTTTACATAAATACACGCATGTTGATTGTTTAAAATACAACTTGAATTAACGACAACATCGTATAATAATAAAATTAAAACATTATAATTAAAGAACATATAAGATATATTAATGAAGGTTGGAATAGAGGAAAGAGGTCCCAAAAAGTCAAAAAAGACTCTTACACAACCAACACTACAACCTAAACACTTCCGAAGTTCAGCGTGTCAAATCACTTCCCCCAAATCTCTCCTCTACAAAAACACTCCATCCCTTCACAATCTTCCACATTACTCCACCCAAAACCAAAAAAAACCTTCAAAATTTGAAAAAAAAATGGAGTCTGACTTGGGATACGAGGTTCACAATGTTGAAGATCAGGGGAAGAACGGAAAAGACGACGGCACGGTGGAGGTAGACCCAATTTCTTTGTTGGAAAAGGTATGAAACTAGCTCAATTCACTTTGACATAACTGATCTACCTTTGTAAGTTACACTCTTGGGGTTAATTGTATGTTTCTTTTGAATTGATGTTGAGTTTCCAAGTTCTATGCCCTTATTTTTGCGTAATTCGAAGTATTTTCCATGGATTTTTTCGACTGAATTTTGTTTGGGTAGGTTTATTCTTAGATGTAACATTCATAAATCTAAAATATTTTGTGAATTCAGCTGAATTAGGTACTTAATTCAAATTGGGGGTTTGATTTTACCATGTAATGACCTTTGATTAGTTGATTATATAGTGTGGTTGATAAAATTAATCGACAAACAGTACAAATATGAGGGTTTTAATTGAGATAATTGAGATCATAATCTTAATACAATTTGGTATTCTTCCTTAGTTTGTTTTATAAATTAATTGGATGACAATGTACAAGTCATAATAATAACATTGAATTCTTTGAGGAATTTGCTAGTTTACCAACCTAAGCATGCACACAAAAGGGGAAAGGGGTAAAACAAAAAAAACATACTACTTTTGGTTCACATTTAAAGTGGGGGAGAAGTAAACAATATGGTGATATTTTAGATGTAGTAGTGATATTAACTAAACAATGATTTGTCAAATATTTTCATTGACAGCTGCCACCGGGTTTCCGATTTAACCCGACGAAAGAAGAGTTAATTATGTTCTATTTACCGAAGAAATGTTTGGGCCAAAACATGGGTCCGAAATGCATAAATGACGTAAACATTTATGATCACTCGCCTTGGGAATTACCATCATTGTCATACCTACATTCTAAAGACCGTATTTGGTATTTCTTTTGCCCGAGAGTAATGCAAGATAATGGTAAGACCCCTAGGAAGACTCTAAAAAACGGGTATTGGAAAGAAACGGGCAGGGTAACCACACTTACTCATAAGCAATATCATGTTGGTGATCTTAAAACGTTCATCTACCACATAGGGGTGGCACCAAAAGGAGAACGTACTAATTGGGTTATGAAAGAATTCAACTTAACCGAATACATGATACAAGAAATGTGTGTGGTAGATAACTCATACGTGCTTTGCAAAGTGTATGAAAAAAGTGGTCCGGGGCCAAAAAATGGAGCAGAATACGGGGCTCCATATGACAAGAGTGAATGGGACAACAAGTTTGATAACCAAAACACACACAACTGTCCTAGTGTGTATGTTAACCAAGTACAAGGAAGTGATCCTAGCAACTCGAATTGTGGTCAGAACATCAATGTTAGTGAAACCAATGCAACAAACTTTGCAGGCATCGACCCTACTTTCAACATCGAAGAACTGCTAGAGGGTTTCACAAACCAAGAACAAACCACTACGGCAGATGTGCAAATGGAGGATGCATTCACGATTGAAGAACTAGTCCAGGGTACGCAAAACGACAACAACAACAACACCTCAAGTCTAGTTCAAATGGAAAGTGATATAGATGATCTAATGGGTGATCCAAACCAAGATGACACAACTTGGATCGATGCGATGGTAGAACCTAGTTTCACGATTCAAGAACTTTTTGGTGGTCCGGATATTACTCTTGATGAATTTCTTGATTTGGATTTTGGGAAACTATGAAGAACTTCACCAAGGTATATATGTCTAAAGGTACAAAATTAACTACTAATTGTATTAGTTTCTCTACTAATACTAACTAGAGTACAACTTTTGGTGTATTGGTGGTACTTGAACATTATTTTGTATTGGTGCTAGTTGAACATTATTTTGTATTTTGGTGTATTGGTGCTACACACAAGTATGGCTTGTAGCCAATGTATAACTTTTTGATCATATGGCTGCCTTTAGTTTGTTGGGCAAAGGTACAGGTAGATGTAGTCTGTTGTTCTATGGGAAATTGGTCTTTTGGTGACATACTTCATTTTGTGTTACACATTTGGTGCTTAAATATTAGCCCAGAAAATTTATTAAATTCTGGATGAAGTTTATTTTATACCTACATATACTTTATTTACAACATAATTGGAGTTGTATTGCAGAATTAAATAACACACTTCAAGTGTAACAAAAATATTTAACTTTGGATGAAATTAAATTCATAAATGTATAAACATTAATTATAACATATTTGGACTTGTATTATTGATATTATACTATAGATATAAAGGTCAAATACATTTTTGACAACTACATAGCAATGGGTTCGCCCTCATGTCACACTGGTTACACACTTACACCTACACTAAAGCATTGATATCACGATAGACGCGGGTTCGATTCTTGTAAACAGCAAAAGTAAAACACTCCCCCCCCCCAACCTCTTTTTTTGGATCTGTTCCAAAACAATTCAACGTCTTCAAAAAACATTTAGTCTTTTTTTTTTATTAATTCCATACACCAAACAAATTAATCGATTATTAACCATCTTTCATTCCAGAAAATATATGAATTATATACAGATATACAGGTCAAATAAATTTTTGACAACTACATAGCAATGGGTTCGCCCTCTTGTCACACTGGTTACACACTTACACCTATAATAAAGCATTGCTATCACGATAGACGCGGGTTCGATTCTTGTAAACAGCAGAAGTTCAACCCTCCTCCCCCCCCCTTTTTTTTGATCTGTTCCAAAACAGTTCATCGTCTTCAAAAAAAATTTAGTCTTTTTTTTATTAATTCCATAAAACAAACAAATTAATCGATTGCTTACAATCTTTCGTTCCAGAAAATATATGAATTATATACATTTTTTTTTTAATAACTTCGATATCATCGAAATTTCATAAATAACAAAAAAAAACTACATCTGAAAGAAATTCCAAGAACTGCAAAAACAAAAATAGCCGCACAGAAACGAGGATTGAAAAATAATCAAAAACCATAAGCAAGAACAGCAGTGCTTTTCATTCTCATCTGCAAACTTTCAATGAAAATGGTGAACATTGGAAATAACGAAATTTACCACAGAAAATAAAAAGGTAAAAGTTAATTCAATACTTTGAATTTCAAATTCAAAATGGGGTTTCAAAAATTTGGTGCTGAGTTGGATAGGAGTAAGCTGACTGTGATATGACTAGGATTTTAATAGCCAACCACAGCCCAGGGTAACATTACTAGAGTTACCCAGAGGGTAACTGTGGGTTTTTCGTTAGATAGAAGGATTGTTTTGAAGAATTCAAAAAAAGTTTGTTGATGACTAATTATGACGTCTATGCAAGTTAATATTGTTTCATCTTTCTAACCATTATTCAAATCTTATGTAACATGACAATGAAGTAGCAATAAAAGTTTCTGACCAAGTCACTATGGTTTAAGGTCACTATATGAAGGAAGAAAGTCATTATAGGTGTTTATATGGTTTAAGGTCACTATAGGAAGAATAAATGTTATTTTGATTCAAAAGAGTATACTTCCTCCGTCTTTTAATACTCGCAACGTTTGTTAGTTTCACGCATGCCAATGCACAACTTTGATCATTTATATCTTAAATTCTTTTTATGCAAAAATTATAAAAAGTTGATATTTTGAAAATACACATTGAGACGAATTTAACAAGATCTCACATGACTATGTTTTATCTTATACAAAAAACACTACGAATAGTCAAAGTAGATTATATGAATAGCTAAGTATAATTGTAGATTGTTAGATAGAAGGATTGTTTTGAAGAATTCAAAAAAAGTTTGTTGATGACTAATTATTGTTAGGTTATGATACATATGACAATTCATAAATCATGCGGAAAAACCATAAACCCAGGAAAACATATTATTTACACATAATCATTTAGCATAGATTAGATGCATACTCTTTGTTGCGTGCCTTCCCTAGCTGCGCCCGAACCGAACAAGAACAAGTCTTTAGGACTCCAAGTGTCGTCCCTCCGTAGATAGTCCACAGCACGTCCGGATCCGCCTTAAGATTGACCAACTAGAATCGCCCTTAAGGTACTATTATTTTCGGCACTTTATAGGCAAATGTGTGACTGAATTTTTCTCTCAAAAACTCACTTTGAATACTTTTAAACTTGTGTTATAAATTGTGAGCCCTAGCCTCATATTTATAGCGGTATGGAAAGGGAATCGAAATCCTATTCAGATACAAATTAATTAAACCTAGAATCCTACAAGAACTCTAATTTAATTAATTTATCAAATAGAATTAGGAATTTAATCATTAACCGAACTCTGCATGTTTTAGGAAACGTGCACGAACACAAACACTTGCACACACACGCACGGCAGCCACGATGGGCCCCATGCGTGCGCGCGAGCAGCAGCCCACTCAGCGCCCGCGCGCGCTGCGCGCTGCGCGTGCTGTGCGCGCTGTGCGCGCTGCGCGCTGTGCGTGCTGTGCGCGCTGCGCGCTGCGCGCAGCCTGCTGGGCCTGGCCTTGCGCTGGGCCTGGCATGGCTGTTTGTGCGGCGCGCTTGGCTTGCTGGGCGATGGCCTGGCTTCGTGCTGGGCCTCGTCCGGCAGGCCTCGTCCGATGCTTATTCGTACGATGCGCTTCCGATTAAATTTTCCGATTCCGGAATTCATTTCCGATACGAACAATATTTAATATTTCCGATTCCGGAATTAATTTCCGTTTCGAACAAATATTTAATATTTCCGTTTCCGGAATTATTTTCCGATTCCGGTAATATTTCCGATTCTGACAATATTTCCGTTTCCGGCAATATTTCCGATTCTGGCAATATTTCCATTTCCGATAATATTTTCCGACACGTACCATGTTTCCGTTTCCGGCAACATCTACGACTTGGATAATATTTATATTTCCGATACGATCCATATTTCCGTTTCCGGCAATATCATCGTTTCCGGAGTATTCATTCCTTGCCTGTGACGATCTTAGCTCCCACTGAAACCAAGATCCGTCGGTTCCGAATATTCATAGATGGAGTATTTAATGCCATTAAATACTTGATCCGTTTACGTACTATTTGTGTGACCCTACGGGTTCAGTCAAGAGTAAGCTGTGGATTAATATCATTAATTCCACTTGAACTGAAGCGGCCTCTAGCTAGGCATTCAGCTCACTTGATCTCACTGAATTATTAACTTGTTAATTGATACTGAACCGCATTTATTAGACTTAACATAGAATGCATACTTGGACCAAGGGCATTATTTCCTTCAGTCTCCCACTTGTCCATAGGGACAAGTGTGCATTTCCTAATTCCTTTGTCGCTCGATGCTTGCTCTTGAACATAAGGTAAGAGTTGTCATCCTTATTATGTCCAGAGGTGTTCCTCGGTTTCAGAGTTCAACTGATCAAATAAACAGATAATCATAGCCTATGATTCATCCGAGCACGGCCATGCATTTCACAGTTTCTAGCTCTCCGAGTGGCCTTGTACAACTTTTAAGCATCTCATCCCGATTTATGGGAGGACAATCCCAATCTTGCGATCTTGAGATTAGACTTCGTTTGATAGGTGATTACCTGAGCGTTGCCTTTATAGCCTCCTTTTACGGTGCGACGGTTGGTCAACGTCAAAGCAACCAGTTCTCAAACAAGTAATCTTCAAATCACTCAGGTATTGAGGATTTAGTGTCTAATAATTTAATGAAATTTACTTATGACAGACTTTCATCTCTTACAGTAAAGTTTCATAGGTCTTGTCCGATACTAGTCTTCCCAAAGTAAGTATCTATGCAAATGATTATGACATTGCCATGTCCACATAGTTCAAGAAACAGAACTACTAGTCATCTTGCATTCTAATCGTCTAACGTTTTCTATGCGTCCAATTTTATAGAAAACTCCGATTAGGGACCATTTTCAACCTTTGACATTCAAGTTCACTTGATAGACATTTCTTAGTCACAGGACTGGTCCTGACAGTCTATCTTGAATATATCGTCAAATTGAAGGGACTCATCATTTAATAAACCACAAATTAAATGGAAAAATGAATTCCTTTCATTTATTGTGAATGATTAACCAATAATGTTTTACAAAGATTTAAACTCTAAAACTTTAAAACATTAAACAGAGACATCAAAGCCATTCTCCAATATGCTTGATTCCCATAGCTGCAGTGTGCGAGTTGTGCTTCGCTTGCGGCAGAGGTTTAGTTAATGGATCTGATATGTTGTCATCAGTTCCAATTTTGCTTATCTCGACTTCTTTTCTTTCAACGAACTCTCGTAGAAGGTGAAATCTACGAAGTATATGCTTGACTCTCTGGTGGTGTCTAGGCTCTTTTGCCTGTGCAATAGCTCCGTTATTATCACAATACAGGGCTATTGGTCCTTTAATGGAGGGGACTACACCAAGTTCTCCTATGAACTTCCTTAGCCATATAGCTTCCTTTGCTGCTTCATGTGCAGCAATGTACTCCGCTTCAGTTGTAGAATCCGCAATGGTGCTTTGCTTAGCACTTTTCCAGCTTACTGCTCCTCCGTTGAGGCAGAAGACAAACCCAGACTGTGATCTGAAATCATCTTTGTCGGTTTGGAAACTTGCGTCCGTATAACCTTTAACAATTAATTCATCATCTCCACCATAGACCAGGAAGTCATCTTTGTGCCTTTTCAGGTACTTCAGAATGTTCTTGGCAGCAGTCCAATGCGCCTCTCCTGGGTCTGACTGGTATCTGCTCGTAGCACTGAGTGCGTACGCAACATCCGGGCGTGTACATATCATAGCATACATTATTGAACCAATCAATGATGCATATGGAATCCCATTCATTCATCTACGCTCATCAAGTGTTTTTGGGCACTGAGTCTTGCTTAGAGTCATTCCATGAGACATGGGTAGGTAGCCTCGCTTGGAGTCCGCCATCTTGAACCTATCAAGCACCTTATTGATATAAGTGCTTTGACTAAGTCCAATCATCTTTTTAGATCTATCTCTGTAAATCTTGATGCCCAATATGTACTGTGCTTCTCCTAGATCCTTCATCGAAAAACATTTCCCAAGCCAAATCTTGACAGAGTTCAACATAGGAATGTCATTTCCGATAAGCAATATGTCGTCGACATATAATACTAGGAAAGCAATTTTGCTCCCACTGACCTTCTTGTATACACAAGATTCGTCCGCGTTCTTGATGAAACCAAAGTCACTGACTGCTTCATCAAAACGTATATTCCAGCTCCTGGATGCCTGCTTCAATCCGTAGATTGACTTCTTTAGCTTGCATACCTTTTTAGCATTCTTTGGATCCTCAAAACCTTCAGGCTGTGTCATAAACACAGTTTCTGTTAAAACGCCGTTTAAGAAAGCAGTTTTGACATCCATCTGCCATATTTCGTAATCGTAATATGCAGCGATTGCTAACATTATTCGAATAGACTTTAGCATTGCAACTGGTGAAAAGGTTTCATCGTAATCCACACCGTGGACTTGCCTGTAACCTTTTGCAACCAATCTAGCTTTGAAAACTTCAAGTTTCCCATCCTTGTCCTTTTTCAGTTTGAAAACCCATTTGCTTCCAATGGCTTGGTAGCCATCTGGCAAATCGACCAAATCCCATACTTGGTTTTCAGACATGGAGTCTAATTCAGATTGCATGGCTTCTTGCCATTGCTTGGAGCTAGGGCTCGTCATAGCTTGCTTGTAAGTCGCAGGTTCATCACTTTCAAGTAATAGAACGTCATAGCTCTCGTTCGTCAAAATACCTAAGTACCTTTCCGGTTGAGATCTATATCTTTGCGATCTACGCGGGGTAACATTTCTAGATTGACCATGATTCTCACCAGATTCTTCTAAAGATCTCTGAGTTTCATCCTGAATGTCATCTTGAGCATTCTCTAGAGTTTGTTGTTCGACTCGAATTTCTTCGAGGTCTACTTTTCTCCCACTTGTCATTTTGGAAATGTGATCCTTCTCCAAAAAGACACCATCTCGAGCAACAAACACTTTGTTCTCAGATGTATTGTAGAAGTAATACCCCTTTGTTTCCTTTGGATAGCCCACAAGGATACATTTGTCAGATTTTGGATGAAGTTTGTCTGAAATTAATCGTTTGACGTATACTTCACATCCCCAAATCTTAAGAAAAGACACATTTGGAGGTTTTCCAAACCATAATTCGTATGGAGTCTTTTCGACAGCTTTAGACGGAGCTCTATTTATAGTGAGTGCAGCTGTATTTAGTGCATGTCCCCAAAATTCTAATGGAAGTTCGGCCTGACCCATCATTGACCTTACCATGTCTAGCAAGGTTCTGTTCCTCCGTTCCGACACACCGTTCCATTGTGGTGTTCCAGGAGGAGTCAATTCTGATAGAATTCCACATTCTTTCAGATGGTCATCAAATTCATAGCTCAGATATTCACCGCCTCTATCAGACCGCAGTGCCTTAATCTTCTTGCCTAATTGATTCTCTACTTCACTCTGAAATTCCTTGAATTTTTCAAAGGATTCAGACTTATGCTTCATTAGGTAGACATAACCATACCTACTGAAGTCATCAGTGAAAGTGATAAAGTAGCTGAAACCACCTCTAGCATTTGTACTCATTGGTCCACATACATCTGTATGGATTAAACCCAATAGTTCATTTGCTCTTTCTCCAACTTTAGAGAAAGGTTGCTTCGTCATTTTGCCAAGTAAACATGATTCGCATTTACCATAATCCTCTAAGTCAAATGGTTCTAGAATTCCTTCCTTTTGAAGTCTTTCTAAGCGTTTCAAGTTTATATGGCCTAATCGACAATGCCACAGATAGGTGAGATCTGAATCATCCTTTTTGGCCTTTTTGGTATTTATGTTATATACTTGTTTGTCGTGATCTAATAAATAAAGTCCATTGACTAATCTAGCAGATCCATAAAACATCTCTTTAAAATAAAACGAACAACTATTGTCTTTTATTATAAAGGAAAATCCCTTAGCATCTAAGCAAGAAACTGAAATGATGTTTTTAGTAAGACTTGGAACATGGAAACATTCTTCCAGTTCCAAAACTAGCCCGGAGGGCAACGACAAATAGTAAGTTCCTACAGCTAATGCAGCAATCCGTGCTCCATTTCCCACTCGTAGGTCGACTTCACCCTTGCTTAACTTTCTACTTCTTCTTAGTCCCTGTGGATTGGAACATAAGTGTGAGCCACAACCTGTATCTAATACCCAAGAAGTTGAATTAGCAAGTATACAGTCTATAACGAAAATACCTGAAGATGGAACGACTGTTCCGTTCTTCTGATCTTCCTTTAGCTTCAAGCAATCTCTCTTCCAATGCCCCTTCTTCTTGCAGTAGAAGCATTCGGATTCAGAAGTGGGTTGACTGACCTTTCTCTTTGCAGATTTGGCGCCAGTTTGCTTAGTTGGGCTGGCTTTGTTGCCACCTTTCTTAGCATTCCTCTTCTTTCCAGATTTCTTGAACTTGCCCCCACGCACCATAAGCACATCCTGCTTATCACTTTTGAGCGTCTTTTCAGCGGTCTTCAGCATACCGTGAAGCTCAGTGAGCGTTTTGTCCAGACTATTCATACTGTAGTTCAGTTTGAACTGATCATACCCGCTATGAAGAGAATGGAGGATGGTGTCTATAGCCATTTCCTGAGAAAATTGCTGATCCAGCCGACTCATATTCTCAATGAGTCCAATCATTTTGAGAACATGTGGACTTACGGGCTCGCCTTTCTTAAGCTTGGTCTCAAGAATTTGCCTATGAGTCTCGAATCTTTCGACTCGAGCCAGATCTTGGAACATGTTCTTCAACTCACTGATGATTGTGAAAGCATCTGAGTTGATGAACGTTTTCTGCAGATCCGCACTCATGGTGGCGAGCATTAGACATTTCACATCCTTGTTGGCATCAATCCAACGATTGAGGGCTGCCTGAGTGACCCCGTCGCCTGCAGCTTCGGGCATCGCCTCATCTAGGACATACTCCTTTTCTTCCTGCATAAGAACTATTTGCAAGTTCCTTTGCCAGTCAAGGAAGTTTTTCCCGTTCAACTTCTCCTTTTCGAGAATTGATCGAATGTTGAATGAATTGTTGTTTGCCATATTAAAAACTACAATTGAAAAGAATAAACAAATAAATAACCATTCACAGTTTCTCTTAATAAACTTAAATTCTAGCATACATGCATAATTCAATGTTTATTAAGCATTTTATTCAATTTATGTGTTCCGGCAGGTGTGAATAAAATGATTCCAAGATCCTAAAATCATTGAAGAACTAAGCACAGTTTGTCGACTTAATCCTAGAACATCTTAGGTAAGCAAAAGCCTTTTGCTAATAGTCTAGAAACTATTCTTGGTTGATAGGTACGTCTAAGAACTTATTAGGTAAACCTATCGAATTTGCCACGACATAAAAGGACTCCTTACTTATATCGTTGAGTTTCACCAAAACTAACATGTACTCACAATTATTTGTGTACCTTGCCCCTTTAGGACCAATAAGTAACACCTCGCTGAGCGAAAACTATTACTAGATTGATGTAAAGGATATCCAAGCAAGTGTATATTTTGGCATGGCACCTTTTAACTCAATTTTTAAGTTTGGAACTTAAGGCTCTTACTATGTTGGTTAGATTTTAAGTGAACTAAAATCCTTAATCATGCAACATAATCAAGCTTTTGATCTCATGCATTTCAAGACATATTTAAAACAATAAATAACTTAAAACATGCATAAGATATTTGTGATCTAGTATGGCCCGACTTCATCTTGAAGCTTTGACTTCAAAGTCCGTCTTGAAAATCTCCGTGGGAGGCACCATTTTCTTCAAATAGGATAAGCTATAACTAATTACAACTATTTGATGGTTCGCAGACCATATTTGAATTGAAAAATAACTTTGGTACTTTAGACCAATTACATTCAAATTAATGGTACGCAGACCATATTTTCTATCCTATTTGGGCCATACTAGTCACTTCATAACCTGCAAAACAGTACATATACAATATATACCATTCACCCATTCATTATCATGAATGGCCCACATAGCTGGTTAGTAAAACACATTATGCATCACGTAAACATTTGCAGCAATTAATCAAGGGCACCAATAATCTACCAATTATTCAGTCCTTATTAATTCTAATCAAGTTGTTTTAACCTTAAGGATTTGTAGACCTAATCAAGAGTTTATGACTAAAAAGCGCTCCCACTTAAACCAATAAATTCATATGCTTTACCAATTTTAAACATAAAAATGTATTTCTAGTCTAACCGGAAACATACAAATTTAATTAAAATTTAAAGCTCATATAAATTTATAATTGAATCCAAAAAGTTTAATTTAATTTCAGTCGCATTTAAATTAATTCATGATTTTAATTTTAGTAAAATAATTAGAATAAATTACATTTATTATAATTATAATATTCAAAATTAAAATCCAAGAAAATAATTTAAATTATCAATTTTAAAATTAATTAAAATTACGTGAACTGAAATTTTCAAATTAAACATTCAAAACGATCTAATCGTAACGCAAACACCCTACGCGTTGCACGCCCATGGGCCGCACGCACACAGCCATTGCTGGCCATGTGCGCGCAGCCCATGCGCTCGTCGCATAGCTGCTGCTTCCCTATCGCAAGCCTCCGCACGCATTGGTGCTCGCTGCGCGCGCCAGCGCTCATCGCACGCGAGCTATCGCTCGCAGTGCGCGCGCGACATCGCTCGCTGGGCGCGCGAGCCATCGCTCGCTGGGCGCGCGACATCGCTCGCTGGGCGGGCGACATCGCTCGCTGTGCGCGCGAGCCATCGCTCGCTGGGCGCGCGACATCGCTCACTGAGCGGGCGACATCGCTCGCTGTGCGCGCGAGCAATGCTAGACGCAGCGCTCGTGGCACGCGAGCTTGCGCTCGCTGCGCGCGAGGCTGCGCGCTCTTGTGCGAGGCAGCGCGCGTTGTGGCGCAGCTCGCTTGCTGCCCACACGCGACTGCCTTGGCTCGCCCTACGCCCATGCCCATTCGTTCATTGGTCGTGGCACACGACACAAGGCAGGGCTGCTGCCTTGTGCTCGTGCACTACGCCCTTGCTCATTGCATTCGTGCCGCATGGGCGACGAGCTCCCTTGCTCGTCGTCGCATGCCCGCATTATGTAACACCCCTTAAGGGTAACACGAAGCGTCCATTGCTTTGTGCGTGCAAGTTATATGAACGAATCGCATAAAAATTTAAAATTTATATTTAAAATTAATGACAAATTAATAAATAATATTAATTTCATAATTTTAGGGCGAAAAATCGAAAATTTATTATCCAATTGATTTCCGATTGATATGGATTCAAGTCTAGGTCATAAAAATTTAAAATTTATCGTAAATTTACAATTTTTATGGTGGTTTTTAATCATAGGTTTCTAATTAAATTGCAATTAATTATGAAAATCAAATTAATTCTAAATTATTCTAATTTTCAACAAATTAATCATAATTACAAATTAGATTGCATAATTAACAAGACTAGGCATTCAAACTTGTTAAACATATGCAGTAGGTCAATCAAAAATTCAAGATTTATCAACAAGAATCGCAAATATTTAATTTAACAACTTAAATTTACGAAATTTTGCATTCGAAAAACTAAAACCTTCGAAAAGTCATAGTTAGGCTTCGAATTTGAGAATTCTGGGTTCGGCAGAAAAATAATATTTTTGTCAAAATTTTAGAATGCCTTTTACATGCGGAATTGACACAAAAATCACTCAATTCGGATGAGTAACGAAGAAACTGCCGAAAAACTGCGTACGAATAATTAAATAAACGCAATTTGCAATTAATTAACAATTACGAAAATTAATCACCCCTTTTAATTCTTGCAAATTTGTAATATTTAACCATGTTCATGCAATTTAGATTATGAAAATAATAAGGGGCTCGTGATACCACTGTTAGGTTATGATACATATGACAATTCATAAATCATGCGGAAAAAACCATAAACCCAGGAAAACATATTATTTACACATAATAATTTAGCATAGATTAGATGCATACTCTTTGTTGCGTGTCTTCCCTAGCTGCGCCCGAACCGAACAAGAACAAGTCTTTAGGACTCCAAGTGTCGTCCCTCCGTAGATAGTCCACAGCACGTCCGGATCCGCCTTAAGATTGACCAACTAGAGTCGCCCTTAAGGTACTATTATTTTCGGCACTTTATAGGCAAATGTGTGACTGAATTTTTCTCTCAAAAACTCACTTTGAATACTTTTAAACTTGTGTTATAAATTGTGAGCCCTAGCCTCATATTTATAGCGGTATGGAAAGGGAATCGAAATCCTATTCAGATACAAATTAATTAAACCTAGAATCCTACAAGAACTCTAATTTAATTAATTTATCAAATAGAATTAGGAATTTAATCATTAACCGAACTCTGCATGTTTTAGGAAACGTGCACGAACACAAACACTTGCACACACACGCACGGCAGCCATGATGGGCCCCATGCGTGCGCGCGAGCAGCAGCCCACTCAGCGCCCGTGCGCGCTGCGCGCTGCGCGCAGCCTGCTGGGCCTGGCCTTGCGCTGGGCATGGCATGGCTGTTTGTGCGGCGCCCTTGGCTTGCTGGGCGATGGCCTGGCTTCGTGCTGGGCCTCGTCCGGCAGGCCTCGTCCGATGCTTATTCGTACGATGCGCTTCCGATTAAATTTTCCGATTCCGGAATTCATTTCCGATACGAACAATATTTAATATTTCCGATTCCGGAATTAATTTCCGTTTCGAACAAATATTTAATATTTCCGTTTCCGGAATTATTTTCCGATTCCGGTAATATTTCCGATTCTGACAATATTTCCGTTTCCGGCAATATTTCCGATTCTGGCAATATTTCCATTTCCGATAATATTTTCCGACACGTACCATGTTTCCGTTTCCGGCAACATCTACGACTTGGATAATATTTATATTTCCGATACGATCCATATTTCCGTTTCCGGCAATATCATCGTTTCCGGAGTATTCATTCCTTGCCTGTGACGATCTTAGCTCCCACTGAAACCAAGATCCGTCGGTTCCGAATATTCATAGATGGAGTATTTAATGCCATTAAATACTTGATCCGTTTACGTACTATTTGTGTGACCCTACGGGTTCAGTCAAGAGTAAGCTGTGGATTAATATCATTAATTCCACTTGAACTGAAGCGGCCTCTAGCTAGGCATTCAGCTCACTTGATCTCACTGAATTATTAACTTGTTAATTGATACTGAACCGCATTTATTAGACTTAACATAGAATGCATACTTGGACCAAGGGCATTATTTCCTTCAATTATGACGTCTATGCAAGTTAATATTGTTTCATCTATCTAACCATTATTCAAATCTTATGTAACATGACAATGAAGTAGCAATAAAAGTTTCTGACCAAGTCACTATGGTTTAAGGTCACTATATGAAGGAAGAAAGTCACTATAGGTGTTTATATGGTTTAAGGTCACTACGAGAGGAATAAGGTCACTAATTCACTATAGGAAGAATAAATGTTATTTTGATTCAAAAGAGTATACTTCTTCCGTCTTTTAATACTCGCAACGTTTGTTAGTTTCACGCATGCCAATGCACAATTTTGATAATTTATATCTTAAATTCTTTTTATGCAAAAATTATAAAAAGTTGATATTTTGAAAATACACATTGGGACGAATCTAACAAGATCTCACATGACTATGTTTTATCTTATAAAAAAAACATTACGAATAGTCAAAGTAGATTATATGAATAGTGGCAAAAGTCCAAACGTTGCGAGTATTAAAAGACGGAGGAAGTATATTTTAAAGGGCCACTATGAAAAGAATAAGTTGCTTATATCTTGTCTATGGGACACTAAATATGTAAAAATGGTCACTATAGAAAGAATAAGGTTACTTTGATTTAAAAGGGTGTTTTAGAGGAAAAAAGGGTGTTTATGTATTAATATCTTATAGACTCAATAGTCTATGTAGGATTTGAACCCACATCCTCTGTGCCATTCAACATTCAAGGGCACAGTGCTCGACCAATTGAGCTAATGGGCTTATAGACACCATGAAAGGTCTCTAATATCAGATACATCAAAATAAAAGCACTCTAAAATTATAAATCAAATCGAGTAGTGTAAGCTTCTGCAAGTTTCTGATAGATTTTTGAATTCTCCTTGATAATAAATTGTTGTTAAGGACGAGTTTATCCAGGTAGCTGAAATGCTCAAGGTTTACTAGCTCTCCCAATTCAGCCAGAATCTCTCCTGACATATGATTATTGTGTAAATCAAACAGCTCAAGCACAATGATATTACCAATCTCACGAGGAATACTACCAGAAAAATGATTCATATACAAGTCAAGAAACACAAGATTCTGCAACTGTCCTATCTCTTTTGGAATCTGCACAGCAAGATGATTTTCATTCTCTGAGCCTCAATCTCACCAAAGACTCACAATGTGCAACACCTGGAGACAACCCACCAATCAACGAATTCTCAAACAACATAAGCTTGCTGAGTTTCTTCAACCTGAATATCTTATATGGGATCAAACCAGTGAGCTTATTCCTCGAAAGATCAAGTGTGTAAAGTTCACTGAAATTCCCAAACTCAGATGGAATAGTCCCAAAAAAGACTCCACATAGTCTTCATGATCAACAACTAATTTCAAAATCCTGTCATTAGTTGAAATTAGTTGATAATCTGAAATTCAGGTTTATCTTCCCTCCATAATATCATAAAATTTATTAAAACATGAATATTAAGGAATTGATAATCTGAAATTCAGGTTTATCTTACCCAAAGCCCAATTGATTGGCCCAACTTAAATAAGGAGGAATAAAAGAGGTTTCAATTTCAGAAACAAAGTTTCTGAAATTGAGCAGCAAGGGGAGCAGGGCACGAACGAAGCAGGGGCACGAACAGGAGGAACACGGGGAGGAGGAAGAGAGGAGGGAGGCTGGGGGCTCAGCCTGGGCGGTGAAACCGCGCCGAGAGGCGACGGTGATGGTGGTTTGAGGCGGCAGAAACAGGCGAGGGAAGGGGGAGAGGGGCGCGAACAGGGGAGAAATCAGGGGAGTTTGGGAGTGTTCTAGGGCGGTCCTGGGCGGCGTCTCGCCGGAGTATGTGGGGGCGGGAGTTGGTTTGCAAGGTGGTGGGGGAGGTTAGGAGTGGTGGCGCGACGTTGCTGGTGCCGAAAAAGGGAAAAGACAGAGCGGGGCAGGGGAGTGCGTGGGAGGAGAAGAGCAGGAGAGGTGAGGGATGATGGTGGTGCGATGGTGTTGAGATGGTGGAGGAGCTGGCGATTGGTGGTGGTTTCAGTGGCAACAGCCACTGAGGGTGGTGGTGGTTCGCACGGAGCAGGAGCAAAAGGGAGGGTAAAAATTGGTTTGAATTTCTCTGATTTTTTATGTTGAAAATTCAATTGGAATTAGGATTGATTTATATAGTCAAGTAGAGTGAAGAACAAGCTCAAATTCTTGGGGATTAAGGCATGAATGTGGACTGAATTGAGGGTGGAGAGGAATGAAGAAATTTCTGCATTTCTTGCTTTGTACGTGGAGAGCAAAGAGAAGAAAGGGAAATGGAATCTTGGTGCTCCAAGGGCATTTTCGTAATTTTACATGGTTGACTAAAATTCAGAAATTCTGTTTCTATTTTCAGAAATTACTAAAAATTGAAAATGTTTAATTAAAACAAAGTCTCGTAAAATATATCGTTAACGAAAAATAAATAAATTTTCGTTTATAAATTTATCGTTTAAAATAAATCGTAAAAACGTTTAAAATAACGAAATTTTTAAATTATTTCTAATAATTAAAACGAAATTACGTTAATAAAATATTATTAATTTTAATAAATCGAGTTTAAAAATTTCGGGGTATTACAGATAACCTTTACATCAATCTAAGTAATAGTTTTCCGCCATAGCGAGGTGTTACTTGTTGATTCTAAAGGGGAAAGGTACACAAATAATTGTGAGTACATGTTAGTTTTGGTGAAACTCAACGATATAAGTAAGGAGTCCTTTTATGTCGTGGCAAATGAGATAGGTTTACCTAATAAGTTCTTAGACGTACCTATCAACCAAGAGTAGTTTCTAGACTATTAGCAAAGAATTTGCTTACCTAAAATATTTTAGAATTGAGTCTAAATACATAATGTGCTTAATTTTTTCAATGATTTAAGGATCTTGGATTCATTTTATTCACACCTGTCGGAACACAAAACTCGAATAAAATGCTTAATAAATATTGAATTATGCATGAATGCTAGAATTTAAGTTCATTAAGAGAAACTGTGAATGGTTATTTATTTCTTTATTCTTTTCAATTGTAGTTTTGACTATGGAAAACAACAATGAAAACATCATCAAGGGTTCTGAACTTATGATCAAGTTGAACCTAACAATTTTTTTTGAATGGCAAGACAAGCTGGTTGAAGTAGTGAAACTCAATGGCATTGAGTATGCATTGTTCTACCCCATGCCAAGCTATTATGCAAGAGACATGACTCCTGAAGACACGCCGCCTGGGATGCGGATCTCCAGAAGGTCATGAGTGTCATGCTGAGCAAAATCCCTGACGATTGGCATAGAAGGTTTGTAGCTTGCGAACCATATATGCTTCTCGGACATCTAAGGGATATCTGTCGTGGAAGAACGGAAGAAAGAGAAGCTAAATGTCCATGAGTTGATTGAATCGACGAAAGAGCTGAAGGTTGATCTTCATAATAGATGTTTCAGGCAAGAAGTCCAGGAAAAACATGCTCAAGTCCTTTGCACTAAACAAAGAGTTGGTAAACCACTTAGGGATCATGTGAACTACATGTTATCATTGTTTGATCACTTGATTCTGCTAGGTTCACCAATAAGCGAAAGGATGGATGTCTCTGTCTTACTCAATTCACTTCATGAATTATTTAGACGCTTCAAGCAACACTACATGAGTGGACCAAGAGAAGAGACAATCGGTGAGTTTATTCGGCTAGTCAAAAATGCTGAAATAGTACTCGACTGTGAAGCCAAAGATTTACTCAAGGCTAAAGGGAGACCTTTCAAGAAAGGTGGAAAGTCCAAGGGAAATGCTGAGTCAGTTCCCAGAAAGAAGACAAAGCTGGACAAGTCCACATCAAGTTGTCATTATTGTAATGGAATTGGCCATTACAAGAGAGAATGTCCCAAATATAAGGAAGATCAGAAGAACGTAACTGTCGTTCCATCTTCAGGTATTTTCGTTATAGATTGTATACTTGAAAATTCAACTTCTTGGGTATTAGATACAATTTGTGGCTCACACTTATGTTCCAATTGACAGGGACTAAGAAGAAGTAGAAGGTTAAGCAAGGGTGAAGTCGACCTACAAGTGGGAAATGGAGCAAGGATTGCTGCATTAGTTGTAGGAACTTATTATTTGACTTTGCCCTTTGGGCTAGTTTTGGAACTGGAAGAGTGTTTACATGTTCCAAGTCTTACTAAAAACATCATTTCTGTTTCTTGCTTAGATGCTAATGGATTTAGCTTTTTAATAAAAGACAATAGTTTCTCGTTTTATTTTAATGAGATGTTTTATGGATCTGCTAGATTAGTCAATGGACTTTATGTGCTAGATCACGACAAACAAGTTTATAACATAAATACCAAAAAGGCCAAAAAGAATGATTCATATCTCACCTATCTGTGGCATTGTCGATTAGGCCATATTAACATGAAGCGCATAGAAAGACTTCAAAAGAAAGGAATTCTAGAACCATTTGACTTAGAGGATTGTGGTAAATGCGAATCATGCTTACTTGGCAAAATGACAAAGCAACCTTTCTCTAAAGTTGTAGAAAGAGCAACTGATCTATTAGGTTTAATCCATACTGATGTATGTGGACCAGTGAGTTCAAATGCTAGAGGTGGTTTCAGTTACTTTATTACTTTCACTGATGACTTCAGAAGATATGGTTATGTCTACCTAATGAAGCATAAGTCTGAATCCTTTGACAAACTCAAGGAATTTCAGAGTGAAGTAGAGAATCAATTAGGCAAGAAGATTAAAGCACTGCGGTCTGATAGATGCGGTGAATATCTGAGCTATGAATTTGATGACCATCTGAAAGAATGTGGAATCTTGTCAGAATTGACTCCTCCCGGAACACCTCAAAGGAACGTAGTGTCAGATGAGGAACAAGACCTTGCTAGACATGGTTCTACCAATGATGGGTCAGGCCGAACTTCCAATAGAATTTTGGGGACATGCACTAAACACAACTTCGCTCACATTAAATAAAGCTCCGTCTAAAGCTGTCGAAAAGACTCCATATAAGTTATGGTTTGGAAAGCCTCCAAATGTGTCTTTTCTTAAGATTTGGGGTTGTGAAGTATACGTCAAACGATTAATTTCAGACAAACTTCAACCGAAATCTGACAAATGTATCCTTGTGGGATACCCAAAGGAAACAAAGGGGTATTACTTCTACAATACATCTGAGAACAAGGTGTTTGTTGCTCGAGATGGTATCTTTTTGGAAAGAGATCACATTTCCAAAATGACAAGTGGGAGAAAAGTAGACCTCGAAGAAATTCAAGTCGAACAACAAACTCTAGAGAATGCTCAAGATGACATTCAGGTTGAAACTAAGAGATCTTTAGAAGTATCTGGTGAGAATCAAGAACCAACTAGAAATGTAACCCCGCGTAGATCACAGAGATATAGGTCTCAACCGGAAAGATACATAGGTATTTTGACGAACGAGAGCCATGAAATTTTATTGCTGAAAAGCGATGAACCTACGACTTACAAACAAGCTATGACGAGCCCTAGCTCCAAGCAGTGGCAAGAAGCCATGCAATCTGAATTAGACTCCACGTCTGAAATCCAAGTTTGGGATTTGGTCAATTTGCCAGATGGCTACCAAGCTATAGGAAGCAAATGGGTTTTCAAACTAAAAAAAGACAAGGATGGAAAACTAGAAGTTTTCAAAGCTAGATTGGTTGCAAAGGAATACAGGCAAATCCACAGTGTGGATTATGATGAAACTTTTTCACCAGTTGTAATGCTAAAGTCAATTCGGATAATGTTAGTGTAGACACCTACTTTTGTCCCCATTTCCGCAAGGGAAATGTTCGATGATTAAAGCATAAAAACTCCACTTGACAACGCATCTCCTATAAAATAAACGAATCTCGATTTCCCATTTCATTTTACTCGAAACCTGCTATTTATGGAAACCTGCTAAAAATAGTAATTGTCGTAAAAGGTAGCTTCTAAAAGTGGCAAAATCATAAAAGATAGAAACCTGTCAGAATTAGGTGTTGCATTCCAACATAAATCCTAAGTGAGATAGAAAACCGCGAGAATCCTATTCCTAATAGGATTCGGAAATAGGAGTCACGTATTAATTAAAATCCTAACGAACCTAGAGTTCGTAACGGGCCCAGACGCATTCCGTCATAAAATTGATACGCACTAAAAGACTCGAATTAATCCCAAACTCTACGGATTTTAGAAATCCGAATCTGACTAAAGAAAACAGCCCAGACCCTATTTTCAACGCCTGGCTCTGGGCGCTGAAAATACCTGGGTACGTTTCTTTTCCTAATTCCTTGTGGATTAGAACTCTGCAATTCTATCTTTCCACGAACTCTTCCCTATAAATAGACCCCTAGTTTCGATGTGAAACAAGACATAACAACACATAATATGCTTTGAGTATTTACTCTAAACCCCTTAGTCTAAGCCTCTCGCTGCGAAACTGTTCACGCGTTCTGTCGCAATCGATCCATAAATCGAACAGAACGTATCCTGTCCCATAATCGAGATTCGTTAAATAAAAAGGAGAAATAGCAAAGTCAAAATGGTTAGTTTTCTGAGAACCCTGGCGCACCTCTCAAGGGTGCGTCGTAATGTGTCCCTTTTCGATGATTTAACTGCTTTCCTCACCCTTTTATGAACTGTTAAACTAACCTAATATGATTGTTCTATCACGCCTAATAAATATAATATTTTTGGGAAATCGGATTATCATGCTAGGTCCCTTAATGCTATTTAAATCAGATAATCACGATCGAATTAGTATTATATGTTGCATATTGCTAAAATCAATTCAGATTAGTTTAATAGTTAACGCATGTCCCTTCAATTATTTATGCTGAGCTAGTAAGGATATCCTGCCTCTGGAGTTATCGATGAGCGAATTACTCCTCTCGGTAGTTACAGTCCCCCGAACCCTCAATCTCTACCTTGCGGGTGTATATTGAGAGATCCCCACACCAGGGATCACAAGGGAACCTACGGCCATCGTGGTCAAACATAATTGCACTCCCTTTATGTCACGATAACCGGGTTTTGTCAGTTTTTCTCATTGTCGTTAAAAACTGAATGGCGACTCCTATATTACTAGTCAATTGAGTGTATACTCACAGGAAATCCAATTACACTTGATTGAATAAAAAGAATCGTCACACCCACGAGGGACAGGTCACGTATTAGCCTCGCGCTTTTTCGACCCCCTCACAGTGGCGACTCCACTGGGGAATAGTGAAGGAAATACTCGTGCTTGTAGGTAATCAAAATAGCCGAAGGGTGAAACGATCCTAGCCCGCTTTTATTTCCCCATCAAGTTGGGACGACCTGAAAATCAGCATATTAATGTGAACGGGCAGAACATCATAACGAATCTCGACTCCCTCGGGAGTTGGGACTAAGGATACCTTTTTCGCCAATAGGGGGGTGCATACGCCGCGCATGTTTCCCACTCGGTACTTGTGCAGGTAGTACACCTATCCCGAACCCAATCGCTCGCCCATTAGGTCCCTCTCGCCTGCATACCCCCTTGGCATGTGTTGGATCTACGATAGAAGCGGTACCAAGCCAGGCGCAAATAAACTACCCATAGAAGCCTATCATAAACTACGTGGCATATTTAATTTTCAAATCCATGTTTGTAATGTAGTTATGTGTAGCGAAATATGTGATTGTGTGACAAACTATCCTAGAAAACCAATGACCTTAAAAATTGCCCAAACATTCATAGACTAATTTGCGAAAGAGTTATACCGAAGCACGTGTTCCGCAAACCCGAACGATCGCCACAAAACAAGCGACGCTCGGGATGGCCTGTAACGAATCCCACAAACGCTGCCACGCGTAAAGGACGTTATTAGGCAGGAACGCAAATCAAAGTCGCATAAACAGAAAACAGAAAACGAGAACCAGCCAGGGACGCATTTTCAACGCCCCTGGCTGGGCGCCAATATTTCTCATGCCCACTGCTGGGCGCTGAAGTTGCTGCTTGACTTTCTGGTTAGGCGCGGCAGCCTCGGTGCCCAAGCAAAAAGAAAGTACGTAGCACAAAAAATGTTCATCAAAAG
This sequence comes from Spinacia oleracea, assembly GCF_020520425.1. Lineage (NCBI taxonomy): Eukaryota > Viridiplantae > Streptophyta > Magnoliopsida > Caryophyllales > Amaranthaceae > Spinacia > Spinacia oleracea. The sequence continues at coordinate 44,650,153 of NC_079490.1, forward strand.
AATTGCTACAAGGGCGTAAGAAAAGCACTCGATTTCAAAAGGCGACTCGCGAAAAATTAATAACTCTTTGTGTCGTCGTCAGGCCTCCTACGACGTCAATGCTCGGCACCAAAACCGAACATGCTAACAACTATGAATGTCACACAGGCAAGTGTTTCGAAAATCCAAAGAATGACCAAAATAAAAAAAAAACCCCCAAAAAAGTGTACTGACAGAAGAAAGAGCGAAAAAGTGAAAAACCGATTTAGAGAGTCGAAGTCTAGACTAAGTAATGCTTGAAACTTTGGGAACCTAAACTTTAGCTTATCTTATGCCTAGGACCGGTCCTGCCACTTGGTGCCGATCAGGGAATCAACGGCTAGTACGTCTCGAAGATACATCACCAAGTCTAGCAACTCCAAGCTCCGTCCGTCGTCCCTCATTTCAAGGATCTCCGCTCCCCCAACCTCGATTCGCACCTCCAAACATGTCCATCGAAGATTTGCGAGACCAGATGGTCCAAATGACCCAACTCATGGGCCAACTGAAAATGGAAAATGAAGCCTTAGCGGCTGCGCAAGCCAAAAATGACCTCGAAAACGAGAAGAGGATCGAAAAAATGGTCCTACAGCAAACCATGGGGAGCAAATACTTCTCCCTCGAGCCTGAACCTTTTTCTGGCAAATTACCAGAAAAGTTCAGTTCATCTGACTTACCAAAGTTCAAGGCCACGGATAACCCCCGTGATCATCTACTGAGCTTTGTGAATACCATGAACTTGAAAGGCGTGGACAAGTCCATGTACCTACCTGCCTTTCCTTTGTCCTTGGAACCTGTGCCGCTCAAATGGTACTATCACCAGGATCCTAAGCTCTTCCCCACTTGGGAAGACTTTGTCAATGTCTTCATCAAGCAATACTCGTCGAACATGGATTTCCAAGTCACCATGCGCGAGCTGGAAGTTCTCTTCCAAAAGAAAAATGAGGGTTTCACAACCTACTTTGCTAGATGGAGGGACCAGGCGGCCCAGCTAATCAATAGGCCTCCCGAAACAGAATTGGTCCAAAAATTCATTGACAACTTAGACTCGGCCTACAGGCAACACCTTAGGTACCTGGGACTCGACACTTTCAAAAGGGTTTATGATGTGGGAATAAAAATCGAGGATGACCTCGCCAAAACCATACAAAGCAAACCTGCATATAAGACCAACACCTATAATCGGGGTAACACACCCCAAGCCCAAGAAGTCCATGCTGTAGAAGAGGCTCCCGCCCGAAGATACCCTGTAAGATGGGTCCGAGACCGAAAGTTTGCCCCACTCGGGTCAACTTTGGTACAAGCCTTTGAAAGACTAACCAATCAAGGAAAGCTGAGACCTATAGGCCCCACCCGCGACCCTCCTGTCAAAAAAAAATATTGTGTCGAAGGTACTTACTGCAAATTCCATCAAGGAAATGGGCATGACACTGAAAACTGCTGGTATCTAAAACATACGATCCAGGACATGATAGAGGATGAAGTAATACCTCTCCCTAACGTTGGCAAGCCCAACAACAACAAGAGCCCACTCGGCTCTTGTCACATCTCTCTCGACCAACCAGAGAATTTCGACCCCACGGTATATATTACACCTCAAGGTGCACCACTCGCTGTGGTACCTATGGATCGAATCGAGGGGGAAGTGTGCGGTGTGTGGAACGATGATGCTGAAGATATTTACCTATCTCAAGTCTCGGGCCAGGACCTCTTCACTGAAACTTGGCCCGGGTATGCTCTCATTGACACCACCCCTCAGGAGCCCGAGGTCGACAACCTCACCCGATCCGGAAGAATATACCAACCGGATATTCACCCACCTCCTATGGGCGACATCCCGGTTAGGCAAACTCCTGAGAACGGGCGGCACGCCACCGTCGCGGAAGTCATTGAAAATCCTCTCCTGAAACAACTGAAAAGAACCAAAGCTGAGATTACCATCTGGGATCTTATGTGTACTTCAAAGGAACATCGCGAAAAGCTTATTCGCTCACTTGACCTCATCTCAGTACCCACAGATATCACACCTGACTCATTGGTTGGCCATGTCACGAGAGATGCCGGAGATAAAGCCATAGTTTTCACTGATAAAGACTTACCCAAAGAGGGGGGTGCTCACAATAAAGCCCTTTACTTAGTGGTTGGATGCAAAGGACAAAACATCCCCCTAGCGCTCGTAGATAATGGTTCGGCGGTTAATGTCTGCCCACTGCGAACCGCCCATTGCTTGGGGCTAGGAAGCGATGACTTCCAAACCTCCTCACAAGGGGTACGAGCTTATGATAACTCCCGAAGGCCTGTATTGGGAAAAATCAACCTTGCCATACAAACTGGGCCTGTGGCACGCACCACGGAGTTTCAAATAATCGACATCAAGCCCACTTTCAACCTCCTCTTGGGGCAACCTTGGCTCCATGACTTAGGAGGTGTGGCTTCAACCTTGCACCAAATGGTTAAGCTTAACCATAACGGGGTAATACTAGAAATCCGCGCCCCTCCTCTCGACGTCAGTTGTACTATGGTTGGAACGGCCGAAACTGCAGATGACCTTTATGGGTTTCAAATGGAAGAAGCAATCCAGTTCATCGAAGATTATGATCCAGCATTCCTAGACCCGCATGCATCCCTATTCATCCCTAGAATGCTGTTGGCTCAAGGTTATTTCCCAGGAACCCCATTGGGCATAAGGAAGAAGGAATGCACATTCCATCCTTTTCCCGACAAATCTACTCCCTTTGGCTTAGGTTATGAACCAACGGAGGAAGATATCGCTGACCGCCTATCTAGGCTACGCCTTAACAAAGCCAAACAAACCACCCTCCTTCCCCCATATCAAAGGACCCTTAACGGGATATTTGTTCGGGAAGGAGAAGAACACCCATGCTGTGATTTCCCTGAACCCTTCGTTCAGGATGGCTTGCTGAAACCCGGATTTGAAATTTTCCATGACTGCCACACCTTGGATGAGGCACCCCACCCCACCAAGACTAAAACAGCTAAAATATTGGACAACCAGGCTCTATGGACATTGTTTAACGAATCGAGGTCTATGGAGAACGAGACTGCGATGACTACCCTAGCTTTACAAGATGAAAGTTTCGATCCAACCCGGTTAATCTCTCCTGCATCGACACTAGAAGAGGTCGAGAACGGATGGATGAAGACATATCAGTGGGTCAACGCAAAAGGAATGGAATGCAAGATGAGTACCGGTGAAGGACCGAAGTTTTATGAGACTAAACCTCAGGCTTGAGCCACATAGAGCACCATTAGTAAAAAGCACCTAATAGTTCTTTAGATTGATAGAAAAAAAATAATAGAGACTTTAGATGGTCCTAAGGCCCTTTAGAATATGGGTCAGTTTTATTTCAGTGTGTTTTCCTTACTTTCCAAATCAATAAAGGCGTAATATTTTTCCTAAAAATTTTATTCTAACACTAAATAAACACTAAATGTACTTGCAAAATAAAAAATAAAGAAGCGGCCCACTATAGGCCCAACAAACAAAGCCCACTCGGTTTTGAAATAATGCCATGTGAACCAGTTCCCGAAACCCACAAAATAAACCACACTATCCCATCCTCAAAAAAATCCAACCAATGCCATCATGAGAGCCAACCCATGCAACCCAAAATCAAAAAGAAATCAAAAATTTAAAACAAATGCAAATGTTACCAAAAAAATAAATTCATAAAACGTAGAATACACCAACAGCTTTCACATAAGATTCCATCATACCCTCCACAAAGATCTTCATACGTTTCGCACCCTAACTCCATTTTCAAAACTGTTTTGAGTCACCAATAGAAAAAATTAATCTGGACAAAAATGCGTTTCACGCTAACAGTAAAAAAACCTCCAAAACAGCCTCAAAATTAACTTTAATTATGAAGTAAAATACCAAGGCACAAAAAAAACGAAATAGAAATAAACGCAAGAACATATGAAGCAAAACGTCAAATTGACCGCCCAAGTTATTTTCAGCGCCCAGGGCTGGGCGCCGAAATTTCTGACGCCCCAGCCTGGGCGTTGAAACTCTCTGCCTGCCAAAAGTTTTCCTTTTTTCGAAAAGTGCTCGTCATTTTATCCGCACACCACGGAAAAATAACGAACACTTGGGGGGTACAGTACGTATCCAAGTAATTTTACCAACAAAATTGGTCGAATTTTACGCAACCTATGGAAAACGGCAGATGAAAATAATGGCAAATACTTCACTCATTTGACCGATTAAGTAATATGTTTCCACTTCAGGACATATCTACCGAGATCCGGCATACTAGAACTTATTCTAAAGCTAAGAACTACGCGCGACCTGATTCTGACAAGATACGTAGGCAATCCTTACCAAGGATTCGGTCCAATTAATAATAAAAAATTACATTCTTTGTGTAAAAAGTGTTAGACATATAAACAAAATTGAATGGGAACTAAAATACGCCTTTATTAAAATATAATAACAGGGAAAACAAAGTGCTAAGAATAAAAACAAACACAACTGAAATAAATAAAGGGCACCTACACCCTAGCAAGAACTACACTACTCTAGTTCTTCCAGATCATCAAATAAAGTCTTGAAGAGAGCAATGTTCGCAGGATCCACCCCCACAGTCTTCTGCGCTGCCCCAATATCAATCTCCATAAGAACTGGCTCCTGGACACTAACTTCCAAAGATGCCAAAGCTTTAGAAACATTCTCAGTTATAGCCTGCTCAGCCTCAAGGGCACAAACAGTGGTGGGAGAAGGATTACTATCATCGACTGGACCAGCCACTGTTTCTACAGAACTTCCTTTCGCTTTCGATCAGGACGAGCTTTCACAGTCTTAAAACTATAGGTACGAGGTCTGGCAGAATCAGGACCCTCATACTTAACACGAATACGAGGTATCAAAAGCTCAGCCGGCTCTCCATTACGAGCCTCGGTCCTCACATCCTTGTCATCGGAACTCATCCACCACTTATAGTTTTCAGAAAGACCCACAAACCCATTTGTAGCTACAGCCCAACGCGGGAGACCATCATAATACCTAGCCCACGCTAAGACCCGTGTTTGTGCAAAGGTCGCTACCTTAGGTGGTACCGTATCAGAAAAGGGGATAGTCTGCCTTAAACCATATTGACGCATGACTCGGTAAGGGAAAATATAAATGGGACAAGATAGCCCCAACAAATAAATATAAACCGATACATCAGACCCCCCTGTCATAGTAGTCAAACCCCACCATGGTACCACCCACTTAATAGAACAAATGCCGTAAGTAAAAAAGGAGGTCCATTCGGCCTCGTCCTGGCCTTGGTGCAAGTATTTTCGGTTACCCAAAGCTATAGGGCGATAATGTTTAGGATCCGCAGGAGCTTCCAAAAGTCTAAGCCGTTCCGCAAGCCAAATCTGCAAAAACAGGTACGATCGAATCAAAAGAATGAAAAGAAAGAAAAAAGGTTCCTGGGGCGCAGTTTCAACGCCCAGGACCAGGCGCCGAATATTCCAGCGCCCAGCCCTGGGCGCTGAAACTCAGCCCCAGGAAAAAGAAAAGAAAAGTGGCGTATATGTGCGCAAAGAAAAAAAGTAGATTACCTGCAGTAATAGGGGGCTTCCCTTAAAAATTTCGGATTTGGCATCCTTCTTCAGCTCATCCGCACTCAGCAAAGTCTCAGCAACAACCAACGGCATAATAGAATAGTAACTTTCCATCTGGCTAATCAAGGGGATCAGCCTTATGTCACCGAACTCACCATTATTATTCGACAGCAAATAATGATTTAACAAGCAAAATACAAGGGCTCGAATGTTCAATTTTTGTTCGGTCATATTCTTACTAGGCCTAAAATGATGTTTTACGAGATTTGCCAAGTTAACCTTATCATCTACAACAAGTTCAGTAAACATGTTATCATCTAGCCCTAGGAAAGCCCTTATGGTTGTTTTACCCTCTTCAACAGTGCCAGGGGTAACAGGAGTAGCATTAGTAGGATAACCAAGGATCGCAGCAAATTCATCAGGCAAAGGACATATTTCATTGCCCCGAAAGGAAAAAACATGATGATCGGAGTCCCAAAAGTTTAGGGCAGCATGCAGAAAATTATAATCAATATTAATTTGTTGTAAGCCTAAAAGTGCCTCTAAGTGGTATTCTTTTAACAAAGCTTTTTCTGTGGGAGTAAGGGCTCGTAGCCAACGCCTAACAGTCCGTTGGAGTGAGAAAGTAGGGATCGACATGGCAAAAGCAGTAAATAATTAGAGCACAAAAAAAAGAGAGAGAAAGAATTTGAGAGTGGTGGAAAATAAGGACGTACCCAGCCCCTATATATAGCTGAACGCACCCGATAAACATCCTGATCCCATTCGGAAACGTGTTTAGAAATCTGAAAAACAAATATTACCAGGAAAGAAGTTTCAGCGCCCACCCCTGGGCGCCGAAATTTTTAGCGCCTGACCTTGGGCGCTGAAAATGCAGCCCAAGGCCCAGATTTCACAAAAACACGGAACAGGAAAGGACTTAAGACCGTGTTGCTAAAACACGAGGCCCTATTACAAGTAAGATCAAGCCCAAAGCACCTTTAGCTCCCAAATAAGCAAAAAAACAAAACTTGGTCGAAACTTAGACTCATCTCAGAAAACGCTCATGTACACTTTTCAAAAAAAGCAAGTTAAAAATCATGGTCATTCTTCGAAACACCAAAAATATGTGTCGTCAAGTCATTGGTTTTCCAAATAGAAAATGTCTGTCTGTCAAAGGGATAATCCGGGCCAAGCCAAAACCGGATGTCGCCTGAAAGCTTAAGTCGCACTCCACGGCTTCACTAAAATAACACACTACTATAGGAGGTCGCTCGCACATACGAGCGTGACCCCAAACATGATTACAAGACGCGAAAAACAACCAACTAGCCCCAACACTTGGGGGCTCACGAAAAGTGGACTCCAACAAAAAGCGTGCAATCAAAATCACATTCCCAGACTGCGCCACGCACCATAACATGTTTGGATATCTCAAAAAATATTGTTAAACAAAAATATACACAATGTGGACCCACTTATAGGACACATCTAATCAGGAAAAATTACGACCCACCAACAGGTTGTAATCACAAAAGCCCTTCTACATAGGCAAAATAAGAAATTCAAAATGGGCTCGCCCACCCTCAGCGGGCGGGGTCTGCGTCACTAGCCGCGCAGGTCCTCAGTTTTCGAAAGGAATAAAAACTTCAAAATTTAAAAAAAATAGGCTCGCCACCTTCAGTGGGCGGGGTCTACGGCGCAAACCACGTAGGTCCTCATTTTAAAAAAAAAACAAAACAAAATAAAATTTCAAAACAGATTCGTCCACTTCAGCGGACGGGGTGTCCACCCTCAGCGGACAAGGTTCGCCACCTTCAGTGGGCGGGGTCTACGTAACAAACCGCGTAGGTCCTTATTTTCAAAAAATTTCAAACAGATTCGTCCACTTCAGCGGACGGGGTGTCCACCCTCAGCGGACAAGGTTCGCCACCTTCAGTGGGCGGGGTCTACGTCACAAACCGCGTAGGTCCTTATTTTCAAAAACCTCAAAACAGATTCGTCCACTTCTATCGGACGGGGGGTCCCCCTCAAAGGACAGGCTCGCCCACCTTCAGCGGGCGGGGTCTGCGTCACTAACAGCGCAGGTCCTTAGTCGCTGCAGCGATAACTTGTACTGGATTTTCCTTCGTTTACTTCCTATAAAAACAAGGGGGTTTTCTCGTTTAGCCAGCCCTGAAAATGAGAATCTTTAAAAAAACGTTTTACTTCGTGATTGGGCTTGTCCAGGCCCAATTACACTTTACAGCTTTAATTTCGAAAACATTTGTAGCTACTCCCAATGACAAAGTGAGGGGGTTTCTACGCACCTTTAGATCCTTCCAATGACAAAGTGAGGAAGTTTCTATACTATCAGTTGACAAATCCCAATGACACGTGAGGGGTATGTCGACACTTCAAGTGATGACCCTTAAGTCAAATGTTATCACTCGGGGGCTCGTGAGACCCTCGCAAAACAGGTCACATACACCATGGCTTGTGCGACGCACTCCGTCTAATACTTTGACCATCGTCTTACTCCAAGACTCAGTCAAAGTGGGGGCTAACTGTAGACACCTACTTTTGTCCCCATTCCCGCAAGGAAAAGGTTCGATGATGAAAGCATAAAAACTCCACTTGACAACGCATCTCCTATAAAATAAACGAATCTCGATTCCCCATTTCATTTTACCCGAAACCTGCTATTTATGGAAACCTGCTAAAAATAGTAATTGCCGTAAAAGGTAGCTTCTAAAAGTGGCAAAATCATAAAAGATAGAAACCTGTCAGAATTAGGTGTTGCATTCCAACATAAATCCTAAGTGAGATAGAAAACCGCGAGAATCCTATTCCTAATAGGATTCGGAAATAGGAGTCACGTATTAATTAAAATCCTAACGAACCTAGAGTTCTTAACGGGCCCAGACGCATTCCGTCATAAAATTGATACGCACTAAAAGACTCGAATTAATCCCAAACTCTACGGATTTTAGAAATCCGAATATGACTAAAGAAAATAGCCCAGACCCTATTTTCAACGCCGGGCTCTGGGCGCCGAAATCTTCGGCGCCCAGGCCTGGGCGCTGAAAATACCTGGGTACGTTTCTTTTCCTAATTCCTTGTGGATTAGAACTCTGCAATTCTATCTTTCCACGAACTCTTCCCTATAAATAGACCCCTAGTTTCGACGTGAAACAAGACACAACAACACATAATATGCTCTGAGTATTGACTCTAAACCCCTTAGCCTAAGCCTCTCGCTGCGAAACTGTTCACGCGTTCTGTCGCAATCGATCCATAAATCGAACAGAGCGTATCCTGTCCCATAATCGAGATTCGTTAAATAAAAAGGAGAAATAGCAAAGTCAAAGTGGTTAGTTTTCTGAGAACCCTGACGCACCTCTCAAGGGTGCGTCGTAATGTGTCCCTTTTCGATGATTTAACTGCTTTCCTCACCCTTTTTATGAACTGTTAAGCTAAACTAATATGATTGTTCTATCACGCCTAATAAATATAATATTTTTGGGAAATCGGATTATCACGCTAGGTCCCTTAATGCTATTTAAATCAGATAATCACGATCGAATTAGTATTATATGTTGCATATTGCTAAAATCAATTCAGATTAGTTTAATAGTTAATGCATGTCCCTTCAATTATTTATGCTGAGCTAGTAAGGATATCCTGCCTCTGGAGTTATCGACGAGCGAATTACTACTCTCGGTAGTTACAGTCCCCCGAACCCTCAATCTCTACCTTGCGGGTGTATATTGAGAGATCCCCACACCAGGGATCACAAGGGAACCTACGGCCATCGTAGTCAAACATAATTGCACTCCCTTTATGTCAGGATAACCGGGTTTTGTCAGTTTTTCTCATTGTCGTTAAAAACTGAATGGCGACTCCTATATTACTAGTCAATTGAGTGTATACTCACAGGAAATCCAATTACACTTGATTGAATAAAAAGAATCGTCACACCCACGAGGGACAGGTCACGTATTAGCCTCGCGCTTTTTCGACCCCCTCACAGTTAGCAGTCGCTGCATATTACGATTATGAAATATGGCAGATGGATGTCAAAACCGCTTTCTTAAACGGCGTTTTAACAAAAACTGTGTTTATGACACAACCTGAGGGTTTTGAGGATCCAAAGAATGCTAAAAAGGTATGCAAGCTTAAGAAATCCATTTATGGATTAAAGCAAACATCAAGGAGCTGGAATATACGTTTTGATGAAGCAGTCAATGACTTTGGTTTCGTCACGAACGAAGACGAATCTTGTGTATACAAGAAGGTCAGTGGGAGCAACACTGCTTTTCTAGTATTATATGTCGACGACATATTACTTATCGGAAATGACATTCCTATGTTAAACTCTGTCAAGATTTGGCTTGGGAAATGTTTTTCGATGAAGGATCTAGGAGAAGCACAGTACATACCAGGCATCAAGATCTACAGAGATGGATCTACAAGGATGATTGGACTTAGTCAAAGCATTTATATCAATACGGTGCTTGAAAGATTCAAAATAGCAGACTCCAAGCGAGGCTACCTACCCATGTCTCATGGAATGACTCTAAGCAAGACTCATGCCAAAAACACTAGATGAGCGTAGACGAATGAGTGGGATTACATATGCATCATTGATTGGTTCAATAATGTATGATATGATATGTACACGCCCGGATGTTGTGTACGCACTCTAAGCTACGAGCAGATACCAGTCAGACCCAGGAGAGGCACATTGGACTGCTGCCAAGAATATTCTGAAGTACCTGAAAAGGCACAAAGATGATTTCCTGGTCTATGGTGGAGATGATGAATTAATTGTTAAAGGCTATACGGACGCAAGTTTCCAAACCAACAAAGATGATTTCAGATCACAGTCTGGGTTTGTCTTCTGCCTTAACGGAGGTGTAGTAAGATGGAAAAGTGCTAAACAGAGCACCATTGCGGATTCTACAACTGAAGCGGAGTACATTGCTGCACATGAAGCAGCAAAGGAAGCTATTTGGCTAAGGAAGTTCATAGGTGAACTTGGTGTAGTCCCCTCCATTAAAGGAATAGTAGCTCTTTATTGTGACAATAACGGAGCTATTGCACAGGCAAAGGAGCCTAGACACCACCAGAGAGTCAAGCATGTACTTTGTAGATTTCACCTTTTCGTTGAAAGAAAAGAAGTCGAGATAAGCAAGATTGGAACTGACGACAACATCTCAGATCCATTAACTAAACCTCTGCCGCAAGCGAAGCACAACTCGCACACTACAGCTATGGGAATCAAGCATGTTGGAGAATGGCTTTGATGTCCTTAATAAATGTTTTAAAGTTTTAGAGTTTAATTTGTAAAACATTTTGGTTAACCATTCATATAAATGAATAGAGATCATTTTTCCATTTAATTTTTTGGTTTATTAAATGATGAGTCCTTTCAATTTGACGATATATTCAAGATAGAATGTCAGGACTAGTCCTGTGACTAAGAAATGTCTATCAAGTGAACTTGAATGTCAAAAGTTGAAAATGGTGAAGGAAATAATTCCCTTGGTCCAAGTATGCATTCAATGCTAAGTCTAATAAATGCGGTTCAGTATTAATTAATTATGCAAGTTAATAATTCAGTGAGATCAAGTGAGCTGAATGCCTAGCTAGAGGCCACTTCAGTTCGAATGGAATTAATAATATTAATCCATAGCTTACTCTTGACTGAACCCGAAGGGTCACACAAATAGTATGTGAACAGATCAAGTATTTAAGTGAATTAAATGCTCTATTTATGGATATTCGGAATCAACGGATCTCGGTTCCAGTGGGAGCTGAAATCGTCAAAATGCAAAATATGAATACTCCGAAAATGATGATATTGCCGGAAACAAAAATATGGATCATAAAGGAAGTATAAATATTATTCAAGTCGTAGATGTTGCCGGAAACGAAAACATGGTACGTATGGGAAAATATTATTGGAAATAGAAATATTGCAGGAATCGAAAATATATTCGAAAACGGAAATATTACCGGAATCGGAAATATTGTCGGAATCGGAAATAAATTCCGGAATCGGAAATATTAAATATTTGTTCGAATCGGAAATAAATTTCGGAATTTGAAATATTAAATATTGTTCGAATCGAAAATGAATTCCGGAATCGGAAAACGAATCGGAAGCGCTATGTACGAAACGATCATCGGACGAGCTTGCTAGACGCGAGGCCCAACACGAAGCCAGGCCCGCACCTAGAGAAGCGCGCGCGCACAGCAAGCAGCGAGCAGCCTAGCGTGCAAGCAGCAAGCTAGGCAGGCCCAGCCGCAAGCACGCAATGCTAGGCCCGGCAGCAGCACCCACGGATGGGTCGCGTGCTACCAGCGCCTGCCTTGGGCCGAGCCGCGCACAACGCCCCTCGTGGGCTGCATGTGTGTGTGTGTGTGCAATGCTACGTACGACCGAATCCTTGGTCGTTTAGGATTGGTGGATTAATCGTTTTCCTAATTCCACAAGAATTAAATGTTTTTGTGTTTGATTAAACATTAAATTCTAATGGATTAATTTAATTAGAATTCTGATCGAATTAGTTAATTGAATCCTAGTGGAAATCTAAGTCCGATATTTCCTCCCTATAAATACGTGATTCATAATCACAATTTATAAACCACAATCAATAAGTATTCATATAGTTTAAGTTTAAGAACGGATTTAATAATTTGCCTAAAACTAATAACTAAGCTTTCGAATAAACATAATACCTTAGATAATTTTCTAGTTAATTGAATCTAAGGCGGATCCAACGTGTTGTGGACTATCTACGGAGGGGCGACATTTGGAATCCTAAACTTGTTCTTGGTCGGTTCGGGAGCAGCTAGGGAAGGCACGCATCACATGTATGTATCTTAAATTATGCTAAGTGACTATGTGGCAATTAATTTGGATTCCTGGCTTTATGGTTTTTCCGCATGAAATATATGTTTTATATTTGTCATAACCTAGCAGTGGTATCACGAGCCTCTAATTAATTCCATAATCAATTATAGTTAACATGGTTAAATTTTATAAATTTGCAATGAATTAAAGGGGTGATTAATTTCGTTGTATGTAATTAATTGCATATTCGTGCGATTATTTGATTATATGTTCGCAGGATTTTTCGGCAGTTTTATCAATAATGCTCGGAATCGTATAATTTTATAGTGTATTTCGCATGTAAACGACGTTTTAACATTTTGACAAACCCTGAATTCCCAAATTCGAAGCCTAACTATGACTTTTCGGAGGTTTTAGTTTTTCGAACGCAAAATTTGTAATTTTATGATGTTAAATTAAATATTTGCGAATCTTTTATGTAAATCTTGAATCTATGATTGACCTACTCTATATGTTTAACAATTTTAAAGCCTAATCTTGTTAATTATACAACCTAATTTGTAATTGTAATTAATTTATTGAAATTCGAATAATTTAGAATTTGTTTTTATTTTCATAATTAATTAGCAATTTAATTAGGATCCTATGAATAAAAACCACCATAAAATTTGTTGAAATTGAATTTTTTTTTAAAAACCTAGATTTGAATCCATAAAAATAAATATAATCGAAAATTAATTTGAATAATAAATTTTCGATTTTTCGCCTAAATTTATGAAATTAACATGAGCTATTAATTTGTCAATAAATTTAATTATAAAAGTTTTGATTTTTATGAAAAACGTTCACGAATCTTGCACGCACGAAGCAATGGAAGCTAAGTGTTACCCTTAAGTGGTGTTGCATGGTGCGGGCATGCGACTACGAGCAAGGGAGCTCGTCGCCCATGCGGTACTAGGCAGGGAGCAAGGCACGGGCACACGGGCGCGCGAGGGCTGCCCTGCTGTGCGGTGTGTGCGGTGTGCATGTGAGCGAGTGGAGAGACGAAGGCAACGATCACACAGGCCCTGCGCGCAAGCGACGAGCGTTGGCACGCTCCAGCAAGCACTGGTTCGCCCAGTGCGCGCTGGCTCGTCCCATCGAGCGATGCTTGCTGCGCGTAGTGCGTGGATTGCTCGGCTTGCTGCGTGCTACGCGTGGCCTGCTTGACGCCTGTGCTACGACCAACGCAGTGGCAGGCCATGGGCGCTGCACTCGTGCACGCGGCCCATGGGCGCTGCTACTACAAGGCCTCGACGGGGCATGGGCGCAAGCTTATGGCTTTGTCTTGGCCCGTTGGTTCGTTTTAATTTTTCGGTTGAAAACTAATTAAATTTAATTTCGTAATTTAACTTTTTCTCGAAATTTAATTTTGAATAATTTAATTATTTTAAATTTATTTATACTAATTATTTTACTAAAATTAAAACCTTGATAAAATTTAAATCAATTTATTTTAATCAACTAAAAATAAAATTAAAGGATTTAAATAATATTTTATATGAGCTTTAAATTTTATTTTAATTTGTAAGTTTCCGGTTGGACTAGGAAATACAAATTTATGTTTAAAATTTGTAAAGCATGTAAATTTCTTGGTTTTAGTGGGAGCATTTTAGTCATAAACTCTTGATTAGGTCTACATTCCTTTAAGGTTAAAACAACTCGATTAAAATTAATAAGGATTGAATAATTTGTAGATTATTGGAAGCCTTGATTAATTGTTGCAAATATTTATGTGATGCATAATATGTTCTACTAACTTGCTATGTGGGCCATTCATTGATAAATGAATTGGTGAATGGTATATTGTAAATGTACTGTTTTGCAGGTTATGGAAAGTGACTAGTATGGCCCAAATAGGATAGAAAATATGGTATGCGTACCATTAATTTGAATGTAAAATTGGTCTAATGCACCAAAGTTTTTAATTTTAAATATGGTCTGCCTACCATCAAATAGTTGTAATTAGTTTCAATTATAGCTTATCCTATTTGAAGAAAATGGCGCCTCCAATGGTGAAATTCAAGAAGGAGTTTCCAATCCATTTTCAAGACGGAGTTTGAAGTTGAAGCTTCAAGATGAAGTAGGGCCATACTAGATCACATTTATATCTTATGCATGCTTTAAGTTATTTATTGCTTTAAATATGTCTTAATTATGCATGAGATTATGGCTTGATTATGTTGCATGATTAAGGATTTTAGTTCACTTAAAATCTAACCAACATAGTAAGAGCCTTAAGTTCCAAACTTTTAAAAAAAAATTGAGTTAAAAGGTGCCATGCCAAAATAACACTTACTTTGATAACCTTTACATCAATCTTAGTAATAGTTTTCCGCCATAGCGAGGTGTTACTTATTGATCCTAAAGGGGTAAGGTACACAAATAATTGTGAGTACATGTTAGTTTTGGTGAAACTCAACGATATAAGTAAGGATTCCTTTTATGTCGTGGCAAATGAGATAGGTTTACCTAATAAGTTCTTAGACGTACCTATCAACCAAGAGTAGTTTCTAGAATATTAGTAAATGATTTGCTTACCTAAAATATTTTAGAATTGAGTCTAAATACATAATATGCTTAATTCTTCAACGATTTAAGGATCTTGGAATCATTTTATTCATACCTGCCGGAACACATAACTTGAATAAAATGCTTAATAAATATTGAATTATGCATGAATGCTAGAATTTAAGTTTATTAAGAGAAACTGTGAATGGTTATTTATTTGTGTATTCTTTTCATTTGTAGTTTTAACTATGGCAAACAACAATCAAAACATCATCAAGGGTTCTGAACTTATGATCAAGTTGAACCTAACAAATTTTCTTGAATGGAAGCATAACTGGTTGAAGTAGTGAGACTAAATAGATTTGAGTATGTATTGTTCAATCCCATGCCAAGCTACTATGCCAGAGACATGACCCCTGAAAGACATGCCTCCTGGGATGCGGATCTTAAGAAGGTTATGAGTCTCATGCTGAACAACATCCCTGATGATTGGGCTAGGAGGTTTGTAGCTTACGAACCTTTTATGCTCATCAAGAATTTGAGGGATATCTGTCGTGGAAACACGGAGGAAAGAGACCTAAATGTCCATGAGTTGATCGAATCAATGTCAGACCTGAAGGTTGGTTCTCATAACAGATGTTTTAGGATGGAAGTCCAAGAAAAACATGTTCAGGTCCTTCGCACTAAACAAAGGGTTGGTGTTCCACTAAGGTTTCATGTAGACTTTATGCTTTCATAAGTCTACTAGGATCACCAATAAGCGAAAGGATGGCAGTCTCAATCTTACTCAATTCACTCCACAATGGGTTTGGTCGCTTTAAGCAACTATACATGAGTCAACCAAGAGAAGAAACAATTGAAGAGTTTGTTCACCTAGTAAAAATGGCTGAGATAATACTCGACTGTGAAGCCAAGAATTTACTCAAGGCTAAAGGAAGACCCTTCAAGAAAGGTGGAAAGTCCAAGGGCAATGCTGAGTCAGTTCCCAGAAAGAAGACAAAGCAGGACAAGTCCACATCAAGCTGTCTTTATTGTGATGGAATTGGCCATTACAAGAGAGAATGTCCAAAATATAAGGAAGATCAGAAGAACGGAACGGTCGTTCCATCTTCAGGTATTTTCGTTATAGATTGTATACTTGCAAATTCAACTTCTTGGGTATTAGATATAGGTTGTGGCTCACACTTATGTTCCAATTCATAGGGACTAAGAAAAAGTTGCAGATTAAGCAAGGGCGAAGTCGACCTACGTGTGGGAAATGGAGCACGGATTGTTGCATTAGCTGTAGGAACTTATTATTTGTCGTTTCCCTCTGGGCTAGTTTTGGAACTAGAAGAGTGTTTCCATGTTCCAAGTCTTACTAAAAACATCATTTTTGTTTCTTGCTTAGATGCTAAGGGATTTTCCTTTTCAATAAAAGACAATAGTTGCTCGTTTTATTTTAAAGAGATGTTTTATGGATCCGCTAGATTAGTCAATGGACTTTATTTACAAGATCACGACAAACAAGTTTATAACATAAATACCAAAAAAACCAAAAAGAATGATTCAGATCTCACCTATCTGTGGCATGGTCGATTAGGCCATATTAACATGAAGCGCATAGAAAGACTTCAAAAGGAAGGAATTCTAGAACCATTTGACTTCGAGGATTATGGCAAGTGCGAATCATGCTTACTTGTAAAATGGCAAAGCAACATTTCTCTAAAATTGGAGAAAGAGAAACTAAACTATTGGGTTTAATCCATGCAGATGTATGTGGACCAATGAGTACAAATTCTAGAGGTGGTTTCAGCTACTTTATCACTTTCACTGATGACTTTAGTAGATATGGTTATGTCTACCTAATGAAGAATAAGTCTGAATCCTTTAAAAAATTCAAGAAATTTCAGAATGAAGTAGAGAATCAGTTAGGCAAGAAGATTAAGGCACTGCGGTCTGATAGAGGCGGTGAATATCTGAGCTATGAATTTGATACCCATCTGAAAGAATGTGGAATTCTATCAGAATTGACTTCTCCCGGAACACCTCAATGGAACGATGTGTCAGAACGGAGGAACAGAACCTTGCTAGACATGGTTAGATCAATGATGGGTCAGGCCAAACTTCCAATAGAATTTTGGGGACATGCACTAAAACCAGTTGCACTCACACTAAATAGAGCTCCGTCTAAAGCTGTCGAAAAGACTCCATATGAGTTATGGTTTGGAAAGCCTCCAAATGTTTTTTTTCTTAAGATTTGGGGTTGTGAAGTATACGTCAAACGATTAATTTCTGACAAACTTCAACCAAAATCTGACAAATGTATCCTTGTGGGCTATCCAAAGGAAACAAAGGGGTATTACTTCTACAATACATCTGAGAACAAGGTGTTTGTTGCTCGAGATGGTGTCTTTTTGGAAAAATATCACATTTCCAAAATGACAATTGGGAGAAAAGTAGACCTCGAAGAAATTCGAGTCGAACAACAAACTCTAGAGAATGCTCAAGATGACATTCAAGTTGAAACTCATAGATCTTTAGAAGTATCTGGTGAGAATCAAGAACCATCTAGAAATATAACCCTGCGTAGATCGCAAAGATATAGGTCTCAACCGGAAAGGTACTTAGGCATTTTGACGAACGAGAGCCATGAAGTTCTATTGTTGGAAAGCGATGAACCTGCTACTTACAAACAAGCTATGACGAGCCCTAGCTCCAAGCAATGGAAAGAAGCCATACAATCTGAATTAGAGTCCATGTCTGAAAACCAAGTTTGGGATTTGGTCGATTTGCCAGATGGCTACAAAGCCATAGGAAGCAAATGGGTTTTCAAACTGAAAAAGGACAAAGATGGGAATTAGAAGTTTTCAAAGCTAGATTGGTTGCAAAAGGTTACAGGCAAGTCCACGGTGTGGATTACGATGAAACCTTTTCACCAGTTGCAATGCTAAAGTCTATTCGGATAATGTTAGCAATCGCTGCATATTACAATTACGAAATATGGCAGATGGATGTCACAACCGCTTTGTTAAACGAAGTTTTAACAGAAACTGTGTTGATGACACGACTTTAGGGTTTTGAGGATCCAAAGAATGCTAAAAAGGTATGCAAGCTTAAGAAATCCATTTATGGATTAAAGCAAGCATCAAGGAGCTAGAATATACGTTTTGATGAAGCAGTCAGTGACTTTGGCTTCGTCAAAACTCAGACAAATCTTGTGTATACAAGAAGGTCAGTGGGAGCAAAATTGTTTTTCTATTATTATATGTCAACAACACATTACTTATCGGAAATGAAATTCCTATGTTGAACTCTGTCAAGATTTGGCTTGGGAAATGTTTTACGATGAAGGATCTAAGAGAAGCACAATACATACTGGGCATCAAGATTTACAGAGATAGATCTAAAAAGATGATTGAACTTAGTCAAAGCGCTTATATCAAAAAGGTGCTTGAAAGGTTCAATATGGCAGACTCCAAGCGAGGCTACCTACCCATATCTCATGGAATGACTCTAAGCAAGACTCAGTGCCCAAAAACACTGGATGAGCGTAGACGAATGAGTGGGATTCCATATGCATCATTGATTGGTTCAATAATGTATGTTATGATATGTACACGCCCGGATGTTGCGTATGCACTCAGTGCTACGAGAAATTACCAGTCAGACCCAAGAGAGGCACATTGGACTGCTGCCAAGAATATTCTGAAGTACCTGAAAAGGCACAAAGATGATTTCCTGGTCTATGGTGGAGATGATGAATTAATTGTTAAAGGCTATACGGACGCAAGTTTCTAAACCGACAAGGATGATTTCAGATCACAGTCTGGGTTTGTCTTCTGCCTCAACGGAGGTGTAGTAAGCTGGAAAAGTGCTAAACAGAGCACCATTGCGGATTCTACAACTGAAGCGGAGTACATTGCTATACATGAAGCAGCAAAGGAAGCTATTTGGCTAAGGAAGTTCATAGGTGAACTTGGTGTAGTCCCCTCCATTAAAGGACCAATGGCTCTATATTTTGACAATAACGGAGCTATTGCACAAGCAAAGGAGCCTAGACACCACCAGAGAGTCAAGCTTGTACTTCATAGATTTCACCTTCTACAAGAGTTCGTTGAAAGAAAAGAAGTCGAGATAAGCAAGATTGGAACTGACGACAATATCTCAGATCCATTAACTAAACCTCTGCCGCAAGCGAAGCACAACTCGCACACTGCAGCTATGGGAATCAAGCATGTTGGAGAATGGCTTTGATGTCCTTAATAAATGTTTTAAAGTTTTAGAGTTTAATTTGTAAAGCATTTTGGTTAACCATTCATATAATGAATAGAATTCATTTTTCCATTTAATTTTGTGGTTTATTAAATGATGAGTCCTTTCAATTTGACGATATATTCAAGATAGACTATCATGACCAGTCCTGTGGCTAAGAAATGTCTATCAAGTGAACTTGAATGTCAAAAGTTGAAAATGGTCCCTGGTCGGAAGTTTTCTATAAAGGTGGACGCATAGAAAACACTAGACGACTAGAATGCAAGATGACTAGTAGTTCTATTTCTTGAACTGTGTGGACATGGAAATGTCGCAATCATTTGCATAGATACTTACTTTGAGAAGACTAGTATCAGATAGACCTATGAAACTTTACTATAAGAGATGAAAATCTATCATAAGTAAATTTCATTACATTATTAGACACTAATCCTCAATACCCGAGTGATTTGAGATTACTTGTTTGAGAACTAGTTACTTTGACGTTGTCAACCGTTGCACCGTAAAAGGAGGCTATAACGGCAACGCTCAGGTAATCACCTATCAAACGAAGTCTAACCTCAAGATCACAAGATTGGGATTGTCCTCCCATAAATCGGGATGAGATGCTGAAAGTTGTATAAGGCCACTCGTAGAGCTAGAAACTGAAAAATGCATGGCCATGCTCAGATGAATCATAGGCTATGATTATCTGTTTATTTGATCAGTTGAACTCTGAAACCGAGAAATACCACTGGACATAATAAGGATGACTACTCTTACCTTATGTTCATGAGCAAGCATCAAGCGACAAAGGAATTAGGCAATGCACACTTGTCCCTAAGGACAAGTGGGAGACTGAAGGAAATAATGTCCTTGGTCCAAATATGCATTTAATGCTAAGTGTAATAAATACGGTTCAGTATTAATTAATTATGCAAGTTAATAATTCAGTGAGATCAAGTGAGCTAAATGCCTAGTGTAGACACCTAATTTGTGTCTCCCCATTGGGATGATGACGATACCATTATCCTTATTAGGCGGTTGGAGCAACTCCGTGCGGAAGTCCCAATTGCTAAGAACATTTCCGAAATCCAATAGCCAAAATCCAATCCCCGAGGTCGTTCCCATCCGGAACTCGGTACAAAATACAAATTCCAAAAATCAATTTCAAAATCCAAGTACAATCTCACCCAATGGACTATCTCATTGGTTTTACAAGGCCTTTTCCAGTCAAAATGACACTAAGCAATCCAAATTCGGGCGCTGACCCACAAAACCGAGCAAGCCGGGCCTCGTCCCGTAAAACCGAATTCACAAACCCGAAATGGCTTGTTTTTAGACGTAAACTAAGCCTTAATCATCAAGCAAACACTACGTTCCAACTTCGTACGATTCGTACGAAGATACACCATTACAAGCCAAAACAAGGACGGCATCTTTCGTCCTTGTTTGGCAGCTTCTGCGCCACGTCAGCAGCGCCTGGCGCTGGCAACTGCGCTAGACGCTGGCGTGAGCTGGCGTTTAGCAGCAGCTTCTCCTATTTAAACCCTTGATTCTGAGCATTATGAGGAGGCAAAAATCAAAACACGACGTCGTAATAAAAAAATTGCCACTCAAATCAAAAACCAAAAAATCCTCCAAAATCACATACAATTTCCAAGTTCTAAGCAACTGGGAGCTCTAAAAGGAATTCTTGCCTAAACCTAACTAGGTAATTCCGAATCCCAACCCTAATTAATCATGTTTCCTTGAATTTCTCTTTCAAAAATGATTAGTAAGTTGGCATTTTTAATCCTAAAAGTGTCACTTACAACAATCATACATTTCTTACAAAATCCAAACTTTATGTGATACAAAAATGCAAACTTTCAAGATTCAATGATGTTCAAAGTTGTTTGTAATCACTTCTTTGAACTAGAATCACCTTTAAAACATGGAGTAATCAAAGATGATACCTTTCTAATGTTTAAAGGTTTAATCTTTGAGATTCAAGACTCCACTTTTCAAATTTCAAGTTCAAGTTTCAAGATCCAATAATGTTTAGGATTGTTTGCAATCACTTCCCTAAACTAGGATAATTTCAAAATAAGAGCACATCAAAGATCAAACATTTTCAACATTAAAAGGTCCAATCTTTGAGATTCAAGACTCTTAAGTTCAATATTTCAAGTTGAAGTTCAATATTTCAAGTTCAAGTTCAATATTTCAAAGTTCAGGATTTCAAGATTCAAACTTTTCAAGTCCAAGTTCTATGTTCAAAATCCAAGACACCTTAGGTCGAGCAACTTGACCTAAAGTAGAGATTTTTGCTTTGAATCCGTGTCGGGAGCACTTATTTTTAAGGAGTCGCTTGGCGTTCGGATCTCATGTGCTAATATTTAAGTTCAATATCACAGTTTCAATTATGCAAGTTCAATACCGCACTTTCAATTATGCAATTTCAATTCCTCACTTTCAATTATGCAATTTCAATTCCGCACTTTCAATTATGCAATTTCAATTCCGCAACTTTACTTGCCTAGTCCTTCTAGGCAATGTGGTTTCACCTCCTAGTCCATTTCTAGGTGGTCTTGTACTTTACTAATTCCGCACCTATTTTCTATTGTGATGTTGCTTTACTAGTTTATTGCTTTCATCACCTAACATGCTAAATACAACAAAATACAAGGTTACGCCACGCTTAACAAAGATAATTTCTTGGACAAACCGATCTTAGGTTCCCTTAAATTAACTTTAAAGCAAAGTGACCACAATACAAACTAGAAATTCGATTTGTTCTAAATTCAAACCCACATAGTCTAAACTAGGGTATTTTCGAAAATGTTGTGCCACGCATTTGAATCATTTTTAAAACTCGTGGAATAAGCATCTCGTTCCCTTGCCCGGATCTCACCCATCCGTTTCTAAGATTCAATGCCTTATCCTAATAGTCATCTTTTTGGTCTTTCCAAACGAGACCCTAAATAATGTTTGGTGGCGACTTCTTCAAAATACAAAGATACAAAGGTTCTAAAACCGCCCCCGTAGGAAGGGAAAAAGAAACGTGCGCGAAAATACACCCCTACACCTAGCTAGAGGCCGCTTCAGTTCGAGTGGAATTAATAATATTAATCCACAGCTTACTCTTGACTGGACCCGTAGGGTCACACAAATATATAGTACGTGAACGGATCAAGTATTTAAGTGAATTAAATACTCTATTTATGGATATTCGGAATCGACGGATCTCGGTTCCAGTGGGAGCTGAAATCGTCAAAAGGCAAAATATGAATACTCCGGAAATGATGATATTGTCGGAAACAGAAATATGGATCATAACAGAAAATATAAATATTATCCAAGTCGTAGATGTTGCCGGAAACGGAAACATGGTACGTATCGGAAAATATTATTGGAAATAGAAATATTGCCGGAAACGGAAATATTACCGGAATCGGAAATATTGTCGGAATCGGAAATAAATTCCGGAATCGGAAATATTAAATATTTGTTCGAATCGGAAATAAATTCCGGAATCGGAAATATTAAATATTGTTCGAATCGGAAATGAATTCCGAAATCGGAAAACGAATCGGAAGCGCGACGTACAAAACGATCGTCGGACGACCTTGCTAGATGCAAGGCCCAACACGAAGCCAGGCCCGCGCCTAGCGAAGCCCGCGCGCACAGCAAGCAATGAGCTAGGCAGGCCCAGCCACAAGCACGCAAGGCTAGGCCCAGCAGCAGCGCCCACGGATGGGTCGCGTGTTGCCAGCGCCTGCCTTGGGCCGAGCCGCGCACAACGCCCCTCGTGGGTTGCGTGTTTGTGTGTGCAATGCTACGTACGACCGAATCCTTGGTCGTTTAGGATTGCTCGATTAATCGTTTTCCTAATTCAACAAGAATTAAATGTTTTTGTGTTTGATTAAACATTAAATTCTAATGGATTAATTTAACTAGAATTCTGATAGAATTAGTTAATTGAATCCTAGTGCCTAAAACTAATAACTAAGCTTTCGAATAAACATAATACCTTAGATAATATTCTAGTTAATTGAATCTAAGGCGGATCCGAACGTGTTGTTGACTATCTACGGGGGGGCGACATTTGGAGTCCTAAACTTGTTCTTGTTTGGTTCGGGAGCAGCTAGGGAAGGCACACATCACATGTATGTATCATAAATTATGCTAATTGACTATGTGGAAATTAATTTGGATTTCTGGCTTTATGGTTTTTCCACATGAAATATATGTTTTATATTTGTCATAACCTAACAAATGGTCCCTGGTCGGAAGTTTTCTATAAAGGTGGAAGCATAGAAAACATTAGAAGACTAGAATGCAAGATGACTAGTAGTTCTGTTTCTTGAACTGTGTGGACATGGAAATGTCGCAATCATTTTCATAGATACTTCCTTTGAGAAGACTAGTATCGGACAGACCTATGAAACTTTACTATAAGAGATGAAAATCTGTCATAAGTAAATTTCATTACATTATTAGACACTAATCCTCAATACCCGAGTGATTTGAGATTACTTGTTTGAGAACTAGTTACTTTGACATTGTCAACCGTTGCACCGTAAAAGGAGGCTATAACGGCAACGCTCAGGTAATCACCTATCAAACGAAGTCTAACCTCAAGATCACAAGATTGGGATTGTCCTCCCATAAATCGGGATGAGATGCTGAAAGTTGTATAAGGCCACTCGTAGAGCTAGAAACTGAAAAATGCATGGCCATGCTCAGATGAATCATAGGCTATGATTATCTGTTTATTTGATCAGTTGAACTCTGAAACCGAGAAATACCACTGGACATAATAAGGATGACTACTCTTACCTTATGTTCATGAGCAAGCATCAAGAGACAAAGGAATTAGGAAAGGCACACTTGTCCCTAAGGACAAGTAGGAGACTGAAGAAAATAATGACCTTGGTCCAAGTATGTATTTAATGCTAGGTCTGATAAATGCGGTTCAGTAATAATTAACAAGTTAATAAATTCAGTGAGATCAAGTGAACTGAATGCCTAGCTAGAGGCCGCTTCAGTTCAAGTGGAATTAATAATATTAATCCACAACTTACTCTTGACTGAACCCGTAGGGTCACACAAATAGTACGTGAACGGATCAAGTATTTAAGTGAATATATTACTCATTAAGTACTCCATTTACGAACATTCGGAAACGACGAATCTCGGTTCCAGTGGGAGCTGAAATCGTCAAAGGCAGAATAAAGAATACTCCGGAAATGATGATATTGCTGAAAACCGAAATATGGATCATGACGGAAATATAAATATTATCCAAGTCGTAGATGTTGCCGAAAACGGAAACATGGCTCGTATCGGAAAACATTATCGGAAATATAAATATTGCCGGAATCCGAAATATTGTCGGAAACGGAAATATTACCGGAATCGGAAATATTGTTGGAAAATGAAATTATTTCCGGAATCGGAAATATTAATGGAAACGTAAATATTTGTTCGAAACGGAAATGAATTCCGGAATCGGAAACGAATCGGAAGCTCGACGAGCAACAAGCCGGCAGGCGAGCCGGCCCATCGCTCGACAAGCAAAGGCAGCAGCCATGAGGCTGCGCCCTGCGAGCAAGGCCGCAACCATGAGGCCGCGCCAAGCTACGAGCAAGGCAGCAGCCCCATGGTCCGCGTCAAGCTGCAAGCAAGGCAGTAGCTCATGGGCCGCGCCAAGCTGCAAGCAAGGCAGCAGCTCATGGGTCGCGCCAAGCTTTCGGCAAGGCAGCAGCACATGGGTTGCGCCCAGCTCGCTGCGAGGCCTGCCGAGGCGTGGGCTGCAGCATCGTGGTCCGAGGCAACTCCGGAAACCCACGTGGGCCCTTGTGGCTACGTGGGGTTGTTCGTCTTGGGCTCTAAGTAATATTTGATTAGTTAAATTCCTAGTTTTACT
Source organism: Spinacia oleracea (assembly GCF_020520425.1). Taxonomy (NCBI): domain Eukaryota; kingdom Viridiplantae; phylum Streptophyta; class Magnoliopsida; order Caryophyllales; family Amaranthaceae; genus Spinacia; species Spinacia oleracea. Next base: position 44,675,268 of record NC_079490.1, read on the forward strand.
AGAATTCAAATAATTAAGAGTTTAATTAATTTGCAATTCTAATTGAATAAGAATTTCATTCTTAGTTGGTTTGGTAATTCTATTCCTAGTAAAACTCAAACTCCTTATTTCCTACACTATAAATATAAGGCTATAGGCCTCATAATTATACACACATCATTCATACATCATTTGAATTGAAAGCAAATTCTTTATTCCCATTGTGTTCAAGGGAGAACATAATACAAGCCTTGCCGAATACATAAAACCTTAAGTAATACATAAAACCTTAAGTAAGATCCTAGTTGGTTGAACCTAAGGCGGATCCGAACGTGTTGTGGACTTTCTACGGAGGAGCAACGTTTGAGGCTGTAAAGAATTGTTCTTGTTCGGTTCGGGAGCAGCTAGGGAAGGCACGCATCACATTGTATGTCACCTAAATTATGCTAATTGACTATGTGCACGGCAATTAATTTGGATTCTGGCTTTATGGTTTTTCCGCATGAATTATATTGTTGTATTATTCATAACCTAACAGTGTTTTCATGCAGTTGCTTTGAATTCTCTCCCTAAAACGGAGTTGGAAAAAAGGCATTATTTTGTTTTGGGTATTTCCCTTTAGGGTTTGCTCATGAAGATGGGTTTGAGGGGAAAAAAGTGGGAAGGTTGATTCATGGTCTCCTATTGTGGGGATTTTTCCCGTGAGAAGGATTGGGAAGACTCTTGCTTAGACCGGATGGTATTGATTCTGATAACAATCCTGATGTTTATGTTGATTGTACTAACTTTATCGAGATTGCGGATGTGAGCGAAGAGTCCGAGAATGATCAAGAAGGGAAGTTTCTAACTGGATGTTTTATTTTTGTTCCAAATGATATCAGGATGTTGAGTAGGAGTTGGTTTCTCGTGTGGCATCGACTCATGTTAATGTGTCAGATAATGATAAGGGTAGTCATCATATGAACTTCTTTGCTCGGCCCAAAGGCACGGATTCTACTCCATAATTATTTTTTGCCCAAGTAATAGATGCACCGGTTAGAGCTTCACACTGCTGTAAAGTGAATTCCTGGGCTTTTGGTATGTTAACACATTTCCTTATATAAAAACCAGAGTATGTTGTGTAATTGTATGTCTTGCTAATTTGTTTTGTTGATTCTTTTCTTCCTCTATAGGTGAACGTTTTCCTCGGATGTATATGTTTTTCATTGTCCGCATGTTCAATGCTTGCGATGTGATGTGTATTCCAACATTGACCTCTACGATTACGGCTGTGACAACAGTTATGTGTACTAAAGTTGTAGACGCTATTATTTATTTAGTGATCATAGTGATGATCATAGTGATGATTATAGTTTAAACTTATCTTAACTTATTGGATTGATTTCAAACTTACCTTAAGTTATTGGATTTAGACCTGATTAGACCAGCAATAGAGTAAACCCTATCGTAACACAACCACAGCGGACACATTTGTCAACTCTACTTGTGTTAAAGGAGTGAAGGTGGTCATGTATTTTTTTTTCCAAATACAATATCGGGAAATCCCACCTTCAAAACCCAATCAAAAACCTACTTTCAATTAAAGCAAAAGAAGTTCTGCCTTCACTTGTGTGCGTCTTTGGATATCTTAGTTATCTCAAGAAATCCCTGTAGGCATTGAAGAACGAAACTTAAGATACAATACATATAAAAAGCAAAAGAAATAAACAAGGGTGAATTAGATAGTGGAAATCTAGTGGTGGTAGTACTAGTAGTAGTCTTAGATGGAACTTATACAAGCATGAAGCATCAGTAGTGCGAGTTAAAGGTGCTAGTACGCTACAACGAAAAGGGTTTCAGACATTACAAACAGTGAACTAGACAAAATATCTTGTAACCATTTCAAGAATCAGAAGCCTTAGAATCTTTAGCTTTTTTAGCAGAAGGTTTCCTCTCGATATCCTTAGGAATAGTCTCCTCCACCACCTTTGGCACTGTAAAACTGAATTCATTAACAGATACACCTTTCACCTCTGGATTTTCTTCTAGGTACTTAGCCACTTCAGTACTTGATCTTACTTTCTTCCCCGTCGGGGTCACGTAATGAGCGTCCAATTTAGAGAAATCCCTTCTAAGAACTAGCTTTCTCTTAAAACCAACTGGGGTCCTTGGGATGTTAGGCTTGTCAATCACCCAGGTCCGTGTAGCATCCTTTTCAATATCAGCTGGATCATTGCACGAGGCATCAGGCTTTTTACTGCAGGTAAAAGGTTCCTCTAACAATTTACTTCTGATCACCTCGTACTCTTCTTCGTTGGATATTAGTCTCCATTTAAAGCATTCACCACATTGCACAGCATAAAGTCCAATGGTGTTTGTCCCTGTCTGGGGTTTCTGAAATGAGCAAATATAGCTGAGCTGGTTAAAGGGCTCTGATTAATTTAACTTTATATGCTCACATTTTTAAGCTCAGGAAAGAATAATGCATGTCAAGATATATGTGCATGTCTGGCATATAACGAGCATTGACAAAGATATGGAAATATGGAATCTCTTCATAATGTCTCACAGTTCTTTCCCATTACTAAACTGAAGACATACTTAATATACGACAAACCAAGAGACATCAAGCATATGTCAGAGATACAATACCTTGAAACTATACTTGGAATCGCATTTATAACTATGCATTAAAGCAATCAAGATATATATGCAGTGGAAAATGTATTACGTTACTACGCCCCACTCCCTAGATCAAACAGCTGAATTTGAGCTTTGAGTGAGTTGAATTCAGGTAGCTCACTAGCAGGCTCAGCTCGCTATCACAAACTTGACTGTTAATTTTCTCTTCTATAAATAACAAAGAAGTAGCAAACTAATAAAAGAAGTGTGAGCAGGGCTGGAGCCTCCAAGACTCCAACCCAAACTACGACCACCCCCCCGAACTTGGAAGTGAGTATGTAACTGAGGGACTCAGGATGAAAGGCAATAAATAGTTCATTATTGACGATGTTCAAGGTTTTCCTTCCATGCTCTGGCATGTGGGAGTACTTTTATGAGCCTAGCCCCTCTACCTCCCACTACTAAGATTAAGCTTATTTATATAGTAATAGGAGGACCCTTGCCTAACTAAGGAAATTTTCAGCCTGGGTTATGGATTCATGAATTTAAGTGGGTACAGGATGGAACTCATGGAAGAGGGCATTTTCCTAGGCCAACAAACAATAAATATCAACCTCATACTTCTACATCTTCAGGTTTAATTTACAGAAATTTATTCAAGGAAATGTTCTAGGAAAAGCCCTGAACTCTTTTATTTTTTCTCCCTGAATTCGAGCAATGACTGATGACCCTGAAGCGAACAAGTCAAACCTTTGCCTACCTCTTTGTTCCGTGATTTTGCATCAATTAAGTAGTGTACTTTGGCACCCTCATTAAAACCTATACCTTTGGTGATAAAAAAATCCAAAGAAACTGAGGCAAGAGGATGAAGTTTATTTTTATCGCAAAGTACAAACCCATATTATTTAGAAATATCTTTGATACTAAAAGGCCTTATTTGTTTTCCTTTACTTTACTCATTTAGTTAATTTATTTTACTTTTTTGGAGGGCAATCCTCCAAAACCTCGACAAAGAGGTCAAGGAAATAGTTACCCCATAAAAACAGAATCCTGTACCCAAAGATTTCAATGGCGCAACACTACTGACTTAAACCTAGAAGCCTATGCAATATAATATTTCAAAAAATGCAGCCCTGATATAAAAAATGAAAAAAAAACCTCATTCCTTAATGACAAATGTTGAAGGTCTAGATAAGAGATTCACATGTAAGGGGGGGGGGGGTGGCGGGCAACAAGAGTTAGGGCGCAGGACATCAACCACACAATTCGCAGCGGAAGGATTTGTGTCTACAACAACAAGTGTTGAACTGTTTATGGATTGAGTTCGCTGAAAGTAGTAAGTAGTGAAGATACAATAAGGGAGAACCGGCTGGTTTGGCCATGTAGGACGTAGATCAGAAGATGCCAGTAAGGAAAGTAGAGGGTTAACTTGGATGCAAGGAGTTAAGTGATATGAAGAAAATGGGTTTACAGGAGCTTATATAACACTTCATAGAAGGAAATGGAGTGAGACGACCATGAATCCATGATCGACGACAGTAGGAGATAAGACATTGGTACATGTAGCAGACCCCATCATTGGGATTAAAGTTTCTAGATTGTTATTGTTGTTGTAGTGAGTAGTGACTTGCATAGAATTCTACTCAAAATTATTGCGTTGGGGAAAATATATTCATATCCCTAGGAGCCAGAGTTAATCCTACCCCTTTAGCACAAGATAACAATAGCTACCATTTGACAAAGTAGCTAGAGTTTGCCTTCCTCCATGGGTACAGAATATAAGAGCTCTGATCGAAGAATTTGAAAGACTGATCCTAATGGCCTAAAACAAATTCCCCAAAAATTTAACAACACAGAAACCAGGCTGAGCAGCAAAATCAGACAAAGTAGAGCTAAATCTGAAGATCCCAAAAAAAAACCCATGTAGGAAAAGATCCAAACAAGTTTTACATTAGCTTCCAGTTGTCAAATACAACACATTCCACATGGGTAAGAGTGGAGTAGAAGAACCTAAAAGATGATAATAACATGAAGCTAGCTAAGGATTTAAGCTAGCCAGATAAGTCATCTTGGGCACATGATAATGGTTATATGGAACCAAACAGTCTCATTCAGTGCCTTTCGCATGGAAAACTCTTATACAAAACAGATGCAATGTAAAGTGACAAGAGTTGGTCCATATCCCACTAGTAAAATTAACCCATCTCTGTAAAGGTGCATAAAAGTCTGGTTCATCTTCTTCCATAACAGTCACTCTCTCATTTCACATAACGAATTTCCCAGTCAAAATTATAACAAGGAAAACTGAGAATGCGGCATTAAAAGCACAAAATATGTACTAATACGGAGTACCTCATAACATTCAGCTCAGATAATGAAAGCAAACCTAGTTAAGCCAGGAAATCAACGTATACCCTTAGGCCTGAAAAAAACATCGCCGTATACTATTGCGAACCTTTCATAGTCTCATAGAACATATTTTTTCATTCTAACAGTCACAAGTCATATAACAATTGAACACTTTTTTTATTTTTTAGTTTTCATGTCAATTAATTTTTTTTTTTAAATCCCAGTCACCTCTCTTAGGGATCCGAAAATTCGTAAAGATCCTTAGCTAGCTTCAAAATGGTAAACCCCTTTTGAATTAAGAAGCTATCCTTTCTAAAAACCCTCAAACGTTTTCACAGTTTTACAAGCACAGATATCAAAATTAAAATTAATCAAATATAGAATCATGCAAAAGGGTCGCTTTATTTGTTACCCATAACAACAAAAATAAAAAAATTCTCAATAGATTTGTGCATTTCTAGTCTCTAATTCAATTATCTCACCTTGATCAAACATGCACAGTTAAAAAACATAAAAAAAAAATTAAAAAAAACCAAATACACAACATCGAAATTGGAACTAACAAAACATCAATAAAAACGACAATGCAACAAAAGAAACCCTAAATCGGAGCTGAAAAAAAGTTCGACGATCGTGAAATTGATCAAAATAGGGTTTCAAATTAAGGAGAGAGAAAGAAATGAAAACCTTAGAAGATGCCGGAGTAGATGGAGTTGGTGCCAGATTCCGCGAAGTAACCGAAGTTTCGGTGGTCGGAGACTGAGATGTAACAACCGACGGCTGAGACATCGGCGATGGCTGGGAGGTTGGGCAGGGGGGCACAAGAAGCTTAGAGGAGAGAGAAAGGAGAGCTAAATGCAGCTCAAGTTACAATGAAGCAAAATACAATTCAATTGAAGATCTAGGAGAAATGGAGAATGGCTTTAGGTGTTGCTAAATGAAAGAATAATTTCGTAATACACAATCCTGAAAATGACTAAAATACCCAAAAAGTAACGAAAATATACAGCCTCGCGTCTCAATTTAAGGGCAATAGCAATAAGAGGTTTTTCATGGGGTTCGTTTCATGCTTTTGAGATTTGCATACAAGCCTTATTATTTCTAGCTTAAACTTTTTTAAGAGAGGTGCGTGAGTGTAAGATCATTCCACTCGCCCACGTGCATGTGACTACACACGCCTATAAACTTCGTTTTCATAAATCTGTCTACATTTGACCCTCGTCCCGTAGCGGAAAGTTTAATGATGACATTTAATCCACTTGTCAATAATTCACTCTAATTAGCTGAAGAATGACCATCGAGTAACTAAAAAGATCATCCCGAGCAAAACCTGTCAAATATAGGAACTTGATAGAAAGCTTCCAAAAAAGGCTGGACACGTATTTAGTCGCATTCGCATCTCGATACGTCTTTCATACATGGTTGCACAACGTTAGGAAGATTGACTTGTCTGCGCACAACATACTTGCACGCGCCGCATTGTTCTAGTGCTTGCCTTCAGGCTCTAGGATAAAATAGATTGAATGATAACATTCCCGAACTCAGAGTTCTTGTGCACAACACAATGTAAATGTTAACCCAAGTTACTTAAACATGCCCACGTGTGCTTAGAATACGTTCCTTAGCTTGATATCAAGTGATACGTCCTTACGGAGTCAAAGTTAGTCTTATAAATTATGATTTGGATCATGAATATTACATGTTTACATAGGCCTTGGAATAAGTTTTCCATGGACTTACCATAATCCCAAATCCGATAAAAAATGAAAGAGTCGTTCTTACTTGGGCTTTACCAAAACGGACCGACCTCCACTCTTTAGGCCATAACTCTAGATATACTAACACCATGGATGCAAGACCGGTGGGGATGGAAAGCTTATTTCCTTATCTTTCCAAAAAGATATTATTTGCTAGAATCTGAGTAAGTATGAAGAAGTTTGGAGCTGTTGAAAATTGAACTTTTAGGAATCAGCGGAACAAACCTGTTGGCGCTAGACTTTTCTAGCGCCACCCAGGCAGGTGCCAGATTATTCTAGCACCACCCATGCCGGCGCTAGATTATCTAGTGCTTGCTACCATTTCTGCCGATTTCAAATAAGATTCAGCGTACAATTCTATCAGATCTGCTGCAGTTTCTACTGATTTCTAATACGGATCAACGTATAATTCTATCTAATTAACAATCCTAATGAACGTATGATATCCACCAGTCTACACTATAAATCCAGCCCCTCTGCACCCTAAAATGTTCGCCAACATTATTCTCTCTCATATGATATTCTGAATTCTCTCTCTCCTCCCTATACTTTGTAATTCTGTTAGTAGAAATCGTCTCGATTTGTGTACTTCTTATGTTATTCTAGCCTAGCCCATAGTCAAATGTCCTAAGTGTTAACTAGCTGGGGACACAATTGAGACTCTAGGATAATAGTAAGGTTACTTTGGAGGAATTGAATCAAGAGTAGGATCTATCAGTCATCAACAAAGTTTGTATGTCCAACAAAGGCAAGTGGTAAGATTCTAAGAACCGCAATATAGCCTCAAATATATTGTAAAGTGCATACCTTTTATTACTTTAATGATCCTTTATAATCTGCTCACATAATCTGATTTATTATCACACCTAAAGATAATCTCTAGACAATATGGATCTTCTTAGTGAAGGAAATAATGCCCTTGGTCCAAATTTGCATTTAATGCATTTATGCTAAGTCTAATAAATGTGGTTCAGTATTAATTAACAAGTTAATAATTCAGTGAGATCAGGTGATATGTGAAGGAAATGTGTCCTTCACCCAAGGTGCATTAAGTATAATACCAAGGTCAGATTAATTACGAACAATTAATTCAGTGAGATCAAGTGATCGGAACAACTAGCTGGAGCAATGCTTCCGATCAGTGAGTTCTAATCTATATTAGGCTCACAGCTTACTCTTGACTGAACCTATAAGGTCACACCAATGGCATGTAACAGATCATCGGATTAAATGAATCGAAAGTTCATTTATTAGCTTTTCGGGAATTAGTTCGAAAAAACATAATATACGATACAACCTTGCATCGAAATCGTATATCGTATCGCGAATATTCGTAAGCTGGGCGCGCATAAGGACAGCAGCGAGCAGCGAGCAAGCAAAGCGTGGCCCATGGCCCATCACTGCTGCTCGGCTGCGCTGTAGGCTTCGGCCTGCAGTGGGCTGCGCGCAAGACTTGCGGTGTGTGGGTGTGTGGCCGGTCAAGGCCTTGTGTCTTGGCCGGTTACACTAAATAAAACTCTAGGGTTATATTCCACACACCAGTTAGTTTTTCCACAACCCTAAACCTAATTCTGAAGTTACGTTGTTTCAGTTTTGCTCTCTACTCAAAATTGTTCTTCCAGAAAAAGCAAACACTCTTGAATATTGTCTAAGCTACGATTATCAAGACGGATCTGAACGTGTCGGTGAACCAAATAGAGGAACGATAATGGGAGTTCTTTGTTCGTGTTAGTTGATACTAAACTCGGGAAAACACGCTTCAAATGTAAGTATGCTTAATCTGTGCTTTATACATGTTTCCTGGCTTTGTGGATGTTCCGCACATGTTATATGTTTAACTGTATTCCCTTACAGTGATATCATGAGCCTTATGTATTCAAAGCATTTTTTAGCATAATTTTTTATTTTTGTATGCTGTCGAATTTTTTGGATTTTTTGTTGAATTTTTCGAATTATTATGGATTATTGGATGAATCGTGTAATAAGTTCTGAATTCAAAAAGCTTCGAAATTTCGACTTTTTTGACCCTAATGTGATTGAAAACAATTTTCTAAGATCAATTCATGTGAACGGAATTGCAAAAACAGGCCTCGAAGTATGAGTTTTTGGGCGTTTTTGTTAATTAACGAATTAAAATTAACAAATTCAGAAAGTTTTTCAATTAATTGGTCAACCTAAACTACTCGGAATTGATTGAAATTTTTACCTATTGCTGTTGGGTTTTTTTTTAAAATTATGGTAAAATTTTCGGCCATAAATGTTAAGTATAAACCCTAATTTTGCTTTCCCCAAATTCGTAAATTTTAGATCGCTAATTGATTTTTAAATAATTTAGATCTGGAAATTTGGTTATTTGGGAAAAGGAATATAATTTCATGTAAAGTGGTAGATTCAAAAAAAAAATTATTGGATTAAAATTTTGATTAGATTCGTTAATTTTAATCAACACTTAAACCAAATTGGTAAAAATCTGAAATTTAAATGTTTAGAACGATTTAATGTTTTAGATTTGATTATCAAAATGTTCAAATTTTTTGTTGACATTGTTCGTTCATTAAAATTTGAATAAAGTTAGCCTAGATTTAATAAATTTAACAAAATCGGATTGTTGTTAAAAATTAATTAAATCGTAAAGTCGTTATTTTTCGAAAATAAATATTGTTAATTTTGTGAAAAATAACTAAATGCAAATATGTTCGTGAAATTGAAATTTTTATTTAATTAGTTGGTCCGTTTGCACGAACCAAAGGCACGAACACAAGGGGTGTGTGGACGTGTGGCTCGTCGTAGCCACGCGGGTTGCCTCCCAATAGCCAAGCCATAGCAACGCGGGCAGCAGCAAGCGAGCTGCGTGCCGCGCGCGCTGGGGCGAGTGAGCGAGCAAGGCAGGCGAGCCTTGGCTTTCCAGCTGCGAGCAAGAAAGGGCAAGGCTGCCTTGCCTTGCGCACAACGTCGAGCATCACATCGACACACCAGTGCCACGAAGCAGCGACGAGCTGCGGTTGTGTGTGTGTGTGCGATGGCTGCGAGGCATTGGGCGAGGAGCTCATGGCCTCGTAGGCCACACAACACGAGGCAGTGCTGGGTTGAGCACAAGCCTAGCCCGCATTGCACAATTTTGGGCATTTTCGTTTCGTTGGGCTTTAAAATTTGATATTTGCGTTAAAATGGCTAACGGGATAATTAATTAATTATTTTATTTAACTTGGGCCGGGCCGTGAGTTTAATTTAATATTTAAATATTTAATTATCGGGAATAATTATTGGTTTGAGTGGGAGCCGCTTAATGAAATTAAAATGAATAATTATTTTAATTATTTTCGTAGGTCGCTTTATTTTAATTAAATTAAATTTTAATTAGAATAAATTCTAAGGATTAATAATTTTGAAATTGATTAATCTTTTAGGACGCGTTTATGTGAACGTGAATTTTAAATAATTCACGTAAATACTTGCATATTTAATTGGGCCATTCGTTTTAGGATACGAATGGGTGAATGCATAGAATGTATATTTTATGTAATGCAGGTACTCCAAGTGACTAGTATGACCAATCTAGGATAGTTAAATACGGTCTGCGAACCGTTTTATCTTTGAATGTAAAGTTTTAAATATGGTTTGCGAACTATTGAAATTTTGATGTAATTTTATTATTTCAAGTATTTCTAGTTTATAACTTTAAGTTAGCATTGAATGAAGATTCAAGACGATGCCAAGCTAACAAGATGGTGAAAAAGATTGGATGCTTCAAGACAAGAGTTTTGGGCGATACTAGTTCACCACTTTAATTTATGCACTATATATTATGCTTGTATGAATATATTATGCATGAATGTTGTTTGTATGCTCGATTAGATTTAGTTCACTAAATAATCGGACCAACATAGAAACAATTAGGTCCAAAGTAATATTGAGTTTAAAATTTTCCTTCCAAATCAAGCACTTAAAAAAATCTAGGGATCTAAGTGTTAGGTTATGATACATATAACTGAATATAAATCATGCGGAAAAACCATAAAGCCAGGAATCCAAATTAATTGCCACATAACAATTAGCATAATTTAGGATGCATACTCTTTGTAGCGTGTCCTCCCTAGCTGCGCCCGAACCGAACAAGAACAAGTTTAGGACTCCAAATGTCGTCCCTCCGTAGATAGTCCACAGCACGCTCGGATCCGCCTTAGGTTTAATTAACTAGAATTGTGCCAAAGGTACTATGTAATTTTCGGATTTTTATGACAAATAAAAGTCTGAGTTTTAAGCCTAAAACATGAATGAATACTTGAATTACTCGTTATAAATTGTGAACTATGATCACCTATTTATAGGGTATGGGAATCGGATATTAGAATCCTACTAGGAAACAAATTAACTAATCTGAATTTAACTTAAATTCAATTAATTAACTTCTAGTAGATTTAGGAATTTAATCTTAAACGAATCCTAATCGATCAAGGTTTCGTACACAAGCACAAACACACACACGCACAGCAGCCCACGAAGGGCGTCGTGCGCGCGTGCGCTGAGCCTTGGCCCAGCAACTGCTCGCAGCCCACGAGGGGCGCGCAGCTCACTAGCCTTGCTTCTCGCTTGGCTGGGCTTGCTTGTTTGGTCGCGCGGGCTTCGCTAGGCGTTGGGCCTAGCTTCGTGCTAGGCCTTGCGTCTAGCAAGCTCGTCCGATGTTTATTTCGTACGTCGCGCTTCCGATTAATTTTCCGATTCCGGAATTCATTTCCGACGCGAACAATATTTAATATTTCCGATTCCAGAATAAATTTCTGTTTCGAACAAATATTTAATATTTCCGTTTCCGGAATTATTTTCCGATTTCGATAATATTTTCCGATACGTACCATGTTTCCGTTTCCGGCAACATCTACCACTTGGATAATATTTATATTTCCGATACGATCCATATTTCCGTTTCCGGCAATATCATCGTTTTTGGAGTATTCATTATTTGCCTTTGACGATCTCAGCTCCCACTGAAACCAAGATCCGTCGATTCCGAATATCCATAGATGGAGTATTTAATACCATTAAATACTTGCAGTCAAGAATAAGCTGTGGATTAATATCATTAATCCACTTGAACTGAAGCGACCTCTAGCTAGGCATACAGTTCACTTGATCTCACTAAATTATTAACTTGTATAATTAACACTGAACCGCATTTATTAGACTTACCATTAAATGCATACTTGGACCAAGGGCATTATTTCCTTCAGTCTCCCACTTGTCCTTAGGGACAAGTGTGCATTTCCTAATTCCTTTGTCACTCGATGCTTGCTCTTTGAACATAAGGTAAGAGTTGTCATCCTTATTATGTCCAGAGGTGTTTCTCGGTTTCAGAGTTCAACTGATCAAATAAACAGATAATCATAGCCTATGATTCATCTGAGCACGGCCATGCATTTTACAGTTTTTAGCTCTACGAGTGGCCTTGTACAACTTTCAGTATCTCATCCCGATTTATGGGAGGACAATCCCAATCTTGTGATCTTGAGATTAGACTTCGTTTGATAGGTGATTACCCGAGCGTTGCCTTTATATCCTCCTTTTACGGTGCGACGGTTGACAACGTCAAAGCAACCAGTTCTCAAACAATTAATCTCAAATCACTCAGGTATTGAGGATTAGTGTCTAATAATTTTAATGAAATTTACTTATGACAGATTTTCATCTCTTACAGTAAAGTTTCATAGGTCTTTCCGATACTAGTCTTCCCAAAGTAAGTATCTATGCAAATGATTACGACATTGCCATGTCCACATAGTTCAAGAAACAGAACTACTAGTCATCTTGCATTCTAGTCGTCTAGCGTTTTCTATGCGTTCATCTTTATAGAAAACTCCGACCAGAGACCATTTTCAACTTTTGACATTCAAGTTCACTTGATAGAAATTTCTTAGTCACAAGACTGGTCCTGACAGTCTATCTTGAATATATCGTCAAATTGAAGGGACTCATCATTTAATACTAAACCAAGATTAAATGGAATATGAAAATACATTTCATATATGATAAATATTCAACCCCCAATGTTTTACAACCATGGGCCTCAAACCCATCTTTAAAAACAGTTCATGGAATTCAAAGCTATGCTTGATTTCCTGTGCCACAATGTGAGTGTTGTTTCTCACTTGTTGCATAGGTTTAGTTATCATGCTTTGCCAATCTTAATATCCTTTTCATCGAATGTTCTTCGAGATAGATGATAAGATCTTTTGAGTATGTTTATTTTGTGATCTAGTCTTTCTTGCTACATTAGTGGTTCTACGCATTTCTCAATGAAGAACCATCAAGTCAGCAAACGTCTTTCTGCTTCAAGAGTGGTTCTACGCATTTTGAAATGAAGAACCATCAAGCCAGAAGGCATATGATCTACCTAAGTTCAGTGGAGAACTCTTAACTTAAACAACCCTGTTTTATTGCTTCTTGGGCAATAAGTGCTTTTACTTCAACTGTATAGGTTAGTAGTGATGCTTTGTTTGGATTTACTGATCCAAGCAGTTCACAGATATGTGGAAGACTTTCCATCTGTATCTCAGAACATGGAAATTAATATTTAATTTCCCATGCAACAACTCATGGTCTCCGATCCATGTTGCCATTTCAAACCACGATGCATATAGCTCGTTCTTGCCAATGGTTAACTCCAAGGGATCTTTCTTGATCCTTTGCCAGTGTTTATGCGTGTACCATCAATATTTAGCATATCTTTATTTCCTTGAATCAAGAACTAATCTTATGTACCATAAGTTTTTCTTGATCTCAATCTAGTTGATCTTTACTTAGATCAATAGAGATTGATATATGTTCGTCATGCCTAAATTCATACGATACGTTTTTGGCGATCCTCATATTATATTATACATGATAAATTGTTTTGCGGAATAATTCCTAATTGAATTTTATGTATGTATCTTTAGCTCATTCTAGTTTCACTAGATACTAATTCCAGCTAAATTCTTTGACATATAATATAGGTTAAGAATCTCATTTAGACTCTTTGATGTTTAACTTAGTAAATGCTTATACATAGTTCAAAACATCCTTTACTTAGATTTATTCACATGGGTCGAATATTTCCAATGGAGTATTTCGTGTTTGATTTAGTAAATGCCATTACTTAATCCAAAACAATATTATAAGATCTTTGTAAATCGATCTTAATACCCAATATGTACTAAGTTTCGCCATGGTCCATCATTGATGAATAATTTCAAATCTAAGTCATTAGCATTTGAATGTTATTTCACAATAGAGAGACATGTGTGTGATACACATAGGACCAAATTAAGTTTTACGTACTCCCACTAAACTTCTTATACATCTATAAGAATCATGTACATTTTATGAAACTAAAATACTTATTAGTTTCACTAAAATACATTTCCAATTCCCAATTGCTTGCTTGAATCTGTACTTAGATTTTATAAGATAGCTTTCCTTTTCAAGCCTTATTTGGATCCACAAATCCTATGACATGCCATGTACATAGTTTCTTCCAACATTTGATTGAGGAATACGTTTTGTCATGCAATTGCCATATGTACAAATATGCAATCATTGCTTGATTTACAGACTTGAGCATTACGATTATGCATGAGGTTTCAACACAATCCACGCCATCAATTTGCTTTTAACCTTTTAGCAACTAATCTAGCTTTGTGTATGAACATAATTCCATGTTTGATGGTTTTTATCCTTAAAACCAATTTGCAACCAATTGGTGTAAACCATTCTTGCAAATCAACAAAATTTAAATTTTGTCATCAAAACATTGGTTATGTTTTATGGCCTTTAACCATCTAAAACATTTGAGTCTATATATGGCCTCTAACCATTTTAGGGAATCTAGGTTTCGTCATAGCTTTCTTACAAGTCACAAACTCATTAATCTACATGATAATAGTTTGACTGCAAGTTGTAGGTTTCTTCACTATCTAATAGAAGAATCGCATAGCTTCAGTGACCTGAACTCCATGTTTCTTCACTATCTAATAGAAGAATCTCATAGTTTCAGTGACTTAAACTCTATGCCTACTTGGGTATAGAACATCAAACAATAGAATATCAACAGACATTTGAAATTCTTTTGAATATTCTGTTTGTCCTTGAAGCACATGTAAAGTCTTCTAAGAGATCTCTATTCTTTAAAGCCACTTCTAAAGTCCTTAAGGAATAAGTGCTCGGATTTTCTGAAGAACTTCGAAAAGCCTCCTAAATGTCCGTTTATGTTTGTTGTTCGCCTCGAAGACTTTCGAGGTCTAATTTCTCCCACTTGTCATTTTGGAAACGAATCTCCAAAAGGACATTATTTCGAGCAAACAAACATTATGTTCTCAAAAATTTGTGGTAGAAACAATACCCTTGTGTCTCATTTGAATAAATCACAATGAAACATATATCTATACTTGGGCCTTAGTTTGTCGAATAACAAACACTAAGCTCCCACTGAGTTTTGCAACTCTTTAGATATATATATTGTTGAAAAGATATTCTGAAATTACTTTTCAATTGCTTTGACGAATTTGGTTTAGTTTGGTGGTAGTTGAGCATTTTGTTTTAGAAATTATAAGAAAAGTCTTTATGATTCATCATTGATCGAATCAAGTACTAATTGACTTCGATCATTCCAACTTAGATATGCCATATCTTATGGAGCTAGATCGTGAAATTACAACACACAATCATTGATGATCATTTTTGGTCTTAAAGTAATCATCGTCATGATCTAACCTAGATCTTTATGATTTCTTGCCAAGTGGATTTTATACTTCTGAATCTTTGAACTAGCCAAAAAGATTCAAACTTATATCACTTTGAGTAAATAAACCTATATTCACTCAACTCTATGTGAAATAATAAAGTCATAAAATCTTTCTTTAGTTTTGAACTTTATTGTCTAGGCGTTCTAACAATATTTCATATCTTTTGTTACTTTCAACAAGTAAGACTAGCTTGTCTTGAATTGATCTAGAAATCAATCAACTTTAAAAGTCCATCAAAATAGAGCTTTTGGATGTTAACTTGTTGATATGGTCTAAGCAACAATGCTAAAGATTAGTGGAACTCAAATCAAGAGATTGATTTGAACCTAGTAAAGTTCTTATTGTTAAAGAGTTGTTTGCTTTTAATCAAGCATATTGACTCAACCCGTAAATGACCATTTCATTCAAATAACAAACAAACATTGTTTTTGTCTTTCTTGAATGTGAGTCTTTCTGTGTTTGAAGCAGAAATTTAGGTATGCTGATTATGTAACAAAATAGCCATTAAGTTCCAGCCTTTGAAAGGACTTAAAACAAACTAGATGACCCTACAACTAGCATTGCCATGCTTCATTTCCCACTTGTAGGTCATTAGTGTAGCCTAGCTTCCATTGTTTGAGTTATTACCGAAGTAAGAACTTCAAGCGGTATATGATACCAAGGAAGTTTGATTGCTAGGACACTTCTCTTTAAACATAAACTTATAGGTTGAAACGGAATTGTAAATTCGTTTCATTTGTTCCTTGTTTTCCTATTTCTTGTACCCTTTCTTTTAGTCTTAAGAATTGAATTCTCTAGTGTGGACTTTTATACTTTGTTTAGACATGTCCAATGTCACTCCAACAAAGTTCTTACCATTTTATGTATTTTGAATATTCTATTTCAACTAGATGATCTTAGCAGAAGCTTCTAAAGTTCTCTAAGCATCGATCTATTCGAATGTCTAGGGACTAGACTCATTCGAGAATTAAATGGACAAAGATATTAGGTTGTTAATCATTGGTAAAGCTGAGCGTTTAAACTCAATGCTTTATGATCTCAAAACTACACTGTATTTTGAATTCACAAGCACCAATCGGTTTGCCATTCGACTTTGATACTCGAAAACAACCATAAAAGTCGCTAAAAGAAACGTACATTTTAAATTGCTCATTTTCTCACATTTCCGTGAATCGTTCTTGGATTCACTACGAATCGAGGAAATTTACGGTTACCTTTCTAAAAGGATTTACTACAGTGCAAGATATTTAATTATAAACAATAATTAAAACATACATTGAAGCATGCAAAGTCTAAACATTTATCATGAGTAATAACTTGAAAATTAAAGCAATCATGCAATTTAAACAAGTTATTGGCATTTTATTCGAATTTATTGTTCCGTCAGGTGTGAATAAAATGATTCCAAGATCGTTAAATCATTGAAGAATTAAGCACATTATGTATCTAGACTCAATTCTAAAATATTTTAGGTAAGCAAAGCCTTTGCTAATAGTCTAGAAACTACTCTTGGTTGATAGGTACGTCTAAGAACTTATTAGGTAAACCTATCTCATTTGCCACGACATAAAAGGACTCCTTACTTATATTGTTGAGTTTCACCAAAGCTAACATGTACTCACAATTATTTGTGTATCTTACCCCTTTAGGATCAATAAGTAACACCTCGCTATGGCGGAAAACTATTACTAAGATTAATGTAAAGGTTTATCCAAGTAAGTGTTATTTTGGCATGGCACCCTTTAACTTAATTTTAAAGTTTGGAACTTAAGGCTTTTACTATGCTGGTTAGATTTTAAGTAAACTAAAATCCTTAATCATGCAACATAATCAAGCCAAAATCTCATGCATAATTAAGACATATTTAAAGCAATAAATAACTTAAAACATGCATAAGATATAAATGTGATCTAGTATGGCCCGACTTCATATTGAAGCTTTAACTTCAAACTCCGTCTTGAAAATGGATTGGAAACTCCGTCTTGAATTTCACCATGGGAGGCGCCATTTTCTTCAAATAGGATCAGCTATAATTTAAACTAATTACAACTATTTGATGGTACGTAGACCATATTTAAATTAAAAACTTTGGTGCATTAGCCCAATTTTACATTCAAATTAATGGTACGCAGACCATATTTTCTATCCTATTTGGGCCATACTAGTCACTTTCAATAACCTGCAAAACAGTACATATACAATATATACCATTCACCCATTCATTATCATGAATGACCCACATAGCTGGTTAGTAGATCGAACATATTATGCATCACATAAACATTTGCAGCAATTAAACAAGGGTTCCAATAATCTACCAATTATTCAATCCTTATTAATTCTAATCAAGTTGTTTTAACCTTAAAGGAATGTAGAACTAATCAAGAGTTTATGACTAAAAGCTCCCACTTAAACCAATAAATTTACATGCTTTACTAATTTTAAACATAAAATTGTATTTCCTAGTCTAACCGGAAACATACAAGTTTAATTAAAATTTAAAGCACATATAAATTATTAATTGAATCCTTCAACTTAAATTATGAATTTTAAAATTAATTAAAATCGTTTCCGAACTGAAAATCTAAAATTAAATTCAAAGCGCATCAATCGTAACAAGACGAGGCACTTGGGCTTGCGCCCAAGCCTCATCGAGTCACGAGGCAGCAGCGCCCCAACGATTGATCGCACAGCAATGCACCAGCAGGCCACACGCATCGCAGCCAGCCCAGGCCACGCATGCGCGCAGCCCGCCTTGCTCAACACGTACTTCTTTGATCGCTGGGCGAGGCAGCGCGCGCTGTGGCGCAGCATCCATCGCTGCCCACACGCGTCTGCTCGCTTGGCTTGTGCCTTGCTCCCATCGCCCATCGCCCATGCGCGCAACACACACGCCCAGGCATCACTGCCTTGCGTGCGCGCCACGTTTTCCTTGCTCGCTGCATTCGTACCGCATGGGCGACGAGCTCCTTTGCTCGTCGTAGCATGCCCGCACTATACAACACCCCTTAAGGGTAACACGTAGCGTCTATTGCTTTGTGCGTGCAAAATTCATGAGCGAATTACATAAAAATTAAAACTTTTTAATTCAAATTTATTGACAAATTAATAAATTATATTAATTTCATAAATATAGGGCGAAAAATCGAAAATTTATTAATCAATTAATTTTCGATTATCATGGATTCAAATCTAGGTCATAAAAATTTAAAATTTATCAAAAATTAACAATTTTTATGGTGGTTTTTAATCATGGATACCTAATTAAATCGTCAATTAATTATGAAAATCAAATCAAATTCTAAATTATTCGAATTTCAACAAATTAATTAAAATTACAAATTAGGTTGTATAATTAACAAGCTTAGGCACTTAAATTTGTTAAACATATACTGTAGGTCAATCAAAAATTAAAGATTTAACAACAAGAAGCGCAAATATTTAATTTAACATCATAAAAATTACAAATTTTGCGTTCGAAAAACTAAAACCTCCGAAAAGTCATAGTTAGGCTTCGAATTTGGGAATTCTGGGTTCCGCCGAAAAATAAAATTTTTGTCAAAATTTTAGAATGCCTTATACATGCGGAATTGACCCGAAAATCACTCGATTTCGTTGAGTAACGAAGAAACTGCCGAAAAACAGCGAACATATAATTAAATAATCGCAAATTTGCAATTAATTACAATTACGAAATTAATCACCCTATTTAATTCCTTGCAAATTTATAAAATTTAACCATGTTAAGCAATTATTATGGAATTAATTAGAGGCTCGTGATACCACTGTTAGGTTATGATACATATAACTGAATATAAATCATGCGGAAAAACCATAAAGCCAGGAATCCAAATTAATTGCCACATAACAATTAGCATAATTTAGGATGCATACTCTTTGTAGCGTGCCCTCCCTAGCTGCGCCCGAATCGAACAAGAACAAGTTTAGGACTCCAAATGTTGTCCCTCCGTAGATAGTCCACAGCACGCTCGGATCCGCCTTAGGTTTAATTAACTAGAATTGCGCCAAATGTACTATGTAATTTTCGGATTTTTATGACTAATAAAAGTCTGAGTTTTAAGCCTAAAACTTGAATGAATACTTGAATTACTCGTTATAAATTGTGAACTATGATCACCTATTTATAGGGTATGGGAATCGGATATTAGAATCCTACTAGGAAACATATTAACTAATCTGAATTTAACTTAAATTCAATTAATTAACTTCTAGTAGATTTAGGAATTTAATCTGAAATGAATCCTAATCGATCAAGGTTTCGTACACAAGCACAAACACACACACGCACAGCAGCCCACGAAGGGCGCCGTGCGCGCGCGCGCGCTGAGCCTTGGCCCAGCAACTGCTCGCAGCCCACGAGGGGCGCGCAGCTCACTGGCCTTGCTTCGCGGGCCTGGCCTTGCTTCTCGCTTGGCTGGGCTTGCTTGCTTGGTCGCGCGGGCTTCGCTAGGCGTTGGGCCTAGCTTCGTGCTGGGCCTTGCGTCTAGCAAGCTCGTCCGATGTTTATTTCGTACGTCGCGCTTCCGATTAATTTTCCGATTCCAGAATTCATTTCCGATGCGAACAATATTTAATATTTCCGATTCCGAAATAAATTTCCGTTTCGAACAAGTATTTAATATTTCCGTTTCCGAAATTATTTTCCGATTCCTGTAATATTTTCCGATACGAGCCATGTTTCCGTTTCCGACAACATCTACGACTTGGATAATATTTACATTTCCGATACGATCCATATTTCCGTTTCCGGCAATATCATCGTTTCTGGAGTATTCATTATTTGCCTTTGACGATCTCAGCTCCCACTGGAACCAAGATCCGTCGATTCCGATTATCCATAGATGGAGTATTTAATACCATTAAATACTTGATCCGTTTACGTACTATTTGTGTGACCCTACGGGTTCAGTCAAGAGTAAGCTGTGGATTAATATCATTAATCCACTTGAGCTGAAGCGGCCTCTAGCTAGGCATACAGTTCACTTGATCTCACTGAATTATTAACTTGTATAATTAACACTGAACCGCATTTATTAGACTTACCATTAAATGCATACTTGGACCAAGGGCATTATTTCCTTCACTAAGGTAGTAGGTTTCCACCAAAGCGAGGTGCTATTTTAGTTGACTTAGATGGTAAGGCGTCCCAAAGGAGCACGTTGATTGTGGTTTTAACTCAAACAACAATGGCATATGTTGTGGCAATGGGATAAATTATGGCATTAATTTATTAACCAAGAGTAATTTGGAGATTACTAGCAATAGGTTTTGCTTACCTAGAATCTTAAAAGACTTAAGACATGCCAAAGCTGCTTAAGGATTTTAGGACTTTTAGGGGCTTGGAATTGTTTCATTCATTATGGACCATGTTTTATTTTTGCATGAATGAAATGTTTAATGCCCTTCTAGTCCGTGCGCAAGGGGAAAGAGAAGAGAGAGGGAGAGAGAAATTAAAAGGAGAGGCAATTTGAGCATTAGGGTTTATTTTCCCATGGACCATTTGGTATTTATACTAACCCTTACTTGGACCTCAAGTAAGGTTAAGGAAACCCTAGGCTATTTGATTTGCCATACTTCCTAATTTTATTCTCCATCTTTTTATTTTAAGCTATTTTAGTTTAAGGAAATAATTAAAACCTTTTTCTTTTCTAAAATATCTTTAATTACTTAAATAAATGCTAAATGTACCTAAATTCCCTTTTTATTATTTATTAATAATCACATAAGTATTTATAAAATGCTTTATTAAATTATAAATTTATGGGGTACTACATCAATACCACAAGAAAAATAAGCTTTATGCACCTCATCTTGAAACTCATAGAATACAGAGTTTGTATAGACTTTTGAAGTGTGTTTCTCAATGGCAGGTGGTGTCTTAATTACAGTGAGGATACTTCTTTTGAATCATTATCATTGCCTTTGTGCATCCATAGTAGTTTTATACCGCATGTAAAATTTTGCAAGGGTTGGATAGGGATTGGTAAAAGAGGTCAAAAAGTTGTTTTCGCTTTCTGACCTTGAGGATGTTCTCATGATCCCCCCTATGAATAAGTCTCTAAAATAGGCGGGTATCCACATGTGTCTCATTTAAAACAATTGATGAATCCAATCTTGTGCCTCTAGATGGAACTCAATAAACACCTTTTTCCATTTGCCTTGAAACTCTCTAGGCTCCAACACATGAACATATCTTTGACAAAAATTCAGTCTCTTGACAAATTGTACATCCTATTTTATCAGGAATATTCTTCATAATATGCCACATGCAAACCTATACTCGGTATTCTGAAACACATTATGAATAGCAATCTTCATCGCTAGCTCTTGTCTCCAATTGATTTGAGAAATGTTCTGAATACCCACTCATATGATCCTATATCTTCCTTTGCAATGAATGCAGCAGCAAATGTAATGCAGATTTTGTGGTGATCGACACCAGTGAACGACCCTAAAACCATATTGTATTTGTTAGTCGAGAATGTAGTGCCAAATGATACCATATCACTAAAGAGAGCATAGTTCCTCTTACAAACTGGGTCTGTCCATAAAGCTCTATAAAGAAAATCATCTTCATCCACTTCAAAGTCATAGAAAAAAGAACTCTATAACAACTTTTTCATCTTGAAGTTGTCTACAAACATATGAGAATTTGAACCCTTAATGTATGACTTCAAATCTATTTGGAAATTTTTGAAATATTCCTTAGATGCACCAACATTGCCATAACCTCCAAAGTACTCCTTCATCAATCTGAAAGTTGTCACAGGACAAATTTTTAACTTTGAATTATCAACTATCATCTTCTTGTGCAAAATGTTCAACTTCCTCCCCTCTTTTTTAAACTTCTTGCAACCTGGAATGTAGAGAGGATGAGCATGTCCCTCATGAAATGTTGTCACTATATAACCCCCTTCCTTATAGTACTTCAGGATCATTCGGGCCATGCAACCCACTTGAGTTACCAACTTTTTGAAGGAAATAATTCCCTTGGTCCAAGTATGCATTCAATGCTAAGTCTAATAAATGCGGTTCAATATTAATTAACAATTTAATAAATTCGGTGAGATCAAGTGAACTGAATGCCTAGCTAGAGGCCGCTTCAGTTCCAGTGGAATTAATAATATTAATCCACAATTACTCTTGACTGAACCCATAGGGTCACACAAATAGTACGTGAACGGATCAAGTATTTAAGTGAATATATTATTCATTAAGTACTCCATTTATGAACATTCGGAAACGACGGATCTCGGTTTCAGTGGGAGCTGAAATCGTCAAAAGGCAGAATAAAGAAGACTCCGGAAAATGATGATATTGCCGAAAACAGAAATATGTATCATGACAGAAAAATAAATAGTATCCAAGTCGTTGATGTTGCCGGAAACGGAAACATGGCTCGTATCGGAAAATATTATCGGAAACAGAAATATTGCCGGAATCGGAAATATTGCCGAAAACGAAAATATTACCGGAATCGGAAATATTGTCGGAAAAGGAAATTATTTTCGGAATAGGAAATATTAACGGAAAGGTAAATATTTTTTCGAATCGGAATGAATTCCGGAATCGGAAAACGAATCGGAAGCTCGACAAGCAACAAGCCGGCAAGCGAGCCGGCCCATCGCTCGACAAGCAAAGGCAGCACCATGGGTCGCGCCTGCGAGCAAGGCAGCAGTCATGAGGCCGTGCCCTGCGAGCAAGGCCGCAGCCATGAAGCCACGCCAAGCTACGAGCAAGGCAGCAGCCCCATGGGTCGTGCCAAGCTGCAAGCAAGGCAGCAGCTCATGGGCCGCGCCAAGCTTGCGGCAAGGCAGCAGCACATGGGCTGCGCCCAGCTCGCGTGCAGCAGTTGCGAGGCGTGGGTCGCAGCGCCGTGGGCCGAGGCAACTCGGGCAACCCACGTGGGCCCTTGTGGCTACGTGGGGTTGTTCATCTTGGTCTCTAAGTAATATCCGATTAGTTAAATTCCTAGTTTTACTAGAATTCAAATAATTAAGAGTTTAATTATAGTTGCAATTCTAATTGAATAAGAATTTTAATCCTAGTAGGTTTGGTAATTCTATTCATAGTAAAACTCAAACTCCTTATTTCCTACACTATAAATATAAGGCTAGGGGCCTCATAATTATACACACATCAATCATACATCAATTGAATTGAAAGAAAATTCTTTATTCCCGTTGTGTTCAAGGGAGAACACAATACAAGCCTGCCCGAATTCATAAAACCTTAAGTAAAATCCTACTTGATTAAACCTAAGGCGGATCCGAACGTGCTGTGGACTTTCTATGGAGGGGCAACGTTTGGGGCTCCAGAGACTTGTTCTTGTTCGGTTCGGGAGCAGCTAGGGAAAGCACGCATCACATTTTATGTCACCTAAATTATGCTAATTGACTATGTGACAATTTATTTGGATTCTGGCTTTATGGTTTTTCCGCATGAATTATATTGTTGTATTATTCATAACCTAATAGTGGTATCACGAGCCTCTAATTAATTCCATAATCAATTACAGTTAACATGGATTAAATTTTATAAATTTGCAATGAATTAAAGGGGTGATTAATTTCGTGGATGTAATTAATTGCAAATTCGTGCGATTATTTGATTATATGATCGCAGGATTTTTCGGCAGTAATGGTCGAAATTTTATGTTTTTATAGTGAATTTCGCATGTAAACGACGTTATAAAATTTTGACAAAAATCAATGTTTTGACGCCGAACCCAGAATTCCCAAATTCGAAGCCTAACTATGACTTTTCGGAGGTTTAGTTTTTCGAATGCAAAATATGTAATTTTTATGATGTTATATTAAATATTTGCGAATCTTGTATGTAAATTTTGAATCTATGATTGACCTACTGTATATGTTTAACAATTTTAAGGCCTAATCTTGTTAATTATACAACCTAATTTGTAATTATAATTAATTTGTTGAATTTCAAATAATTTAGAATTTATTTTGAATTTCATAATTACTTATAATTTAATTATGATCCTATGATTAAAAACCACCATAAAATTTGTGAAAATTGAAAACTTTTAAAATTTTATGACCTAGATTTTAATCCCCAAGGATATATGTAATCGGAAATTAATTTGAATAATAAATTTTCGAATTTCGCCTAAATTTAGTGAAATTAATATGATCGACTATTAATTTGTCGTTAAATTTAAATATAAAAGTTATTAATTTTTATAAATCGTTCACAAATATTGCACGCACAAAACAATGGAAGCTAAGTGTTACCCTTAAGTGGTGTTGCATAGTACGGGCATGCAAAGACGAGCAAGGGAGCTCGTCGCCGATGCGGTACGATGCAGCGAGCAAGCACGAGAATGTGCGCGCGGGCACGGGCCTGTGCGGAGTGTGCTATGTGGGTGATCGAGCAAGGCGACGATGCATCGTAGCGCAAGGCAAGAGGCAAGGTGATGAATGACATTTGTGTCACTCATAGGGTAGTGATTTAAGCATTATTCGAGTCGGTTTTATTCTATTTTCAGCATTTTTAGTCTTTATTTTACTTGATTTCTCATTTTTATTAATTATAGCTTAGTTTAGCGTTTTTAGCTATTTTTGTTAGTTCTTAGATTTTAATTTCGTGATTTATTTATTTTATAATTTTATAGTTTAATTATGTTAGTTTTCGTTATTATTTTTCTATATTATTTCTATTAAATTTTGTTTAGTTGTTATTATTTTATTATTATTATTATTATTATTATTATTATTATTATTATTATTATTATTATTATTATTATTATTATTATTATTATTATTATTATCATCATCATCATCATCATCATTATTATTATTATTATTATTATTAGGTTTTTTGTTTTATTTTTGTTTATTTTTAATTTTCCGATTTCCACCTTTATCTTTCTCTTAATGTGTAGGTAATGCTCGGAGTGTCAAGGTGCGAGTTTTAAAAGGCCGGTTGATAGTAATCCTTGGTCAAGAAAGGAATGCCTTATCCCACACCACACCACATATCCTTCACCACATCGCAACAAGCCCAACAACATCCACGCCACACCACAACCAACACCAACACCAATAACCCCAACTATTGTTCTCCTCCTCTCCGGCCAAACAAAACTGTAACACCCTAATAATTCCTTGCTTTTATAAAACCATTTTCCAGCTTAAAATAAAGGAATTACTAAAGTATTACCGCCACCGTGATAACGGTTAAGGCTATTACCAGAATTACGTAGCGGAATTAAATGTCAACTAACTTTTAAAAGCATAATTAATGAAATATTGAGGCCTCCTACAATTTGGAACCATAATGGCCCAAAACCCAAAACATAAATAGTTTCAAACATAATTAAAGTATTATTAAGTAGTTTAAAATACGAAAACTTGCAACTCTCTCGATCATCCCAAGCCACATGGTTCCGATCTACCAACCTGCTATTTTATTCTACTCCCCATCAATGCAAGTGCAAATGATAGATCATCATAGGGTCATTAAGGCAAAGTCCATGACCAAAACACACAAAGCATGTAGTTAGCAAAAGCTTACTTACAAGCATAGAGTGAATGAAACTAAAACATGCATCACTCACTAAGTACTAATCAACATGCAAAAGCCATATAATAATAAACAATCAATCATGAATACAAGACTCGACTCTTGACTCGACTCTTGACTCACAATTTAATTAGAATAAGCTTCGAACGAGCCAAAAGAATAATCCACAAAGGGAAAAGGTGATGGGAGCTAACCATACACCAAATATGTAATAATAAAATCGGGCCATACCGAGTGTCGGGCCATACCGACGGAATTCCTGCGCATAATATAAATGTAACAACGTCTTGTATCATTAGTAGGAGTACGAGCTTTCCGGAAAGACTCCTCCCATTGTTCATACTCAAGGTATATACGTTCCAAGAGTTTTGAAGCTTGTTCTGGTTGCACTTTACGTTTATTAATATTTTATTAAAGGCGAACTCAGGACTCACCAACATGCACAAATACAATTAATAAACAACAACCAAAACAATCTTATTTTAAATGCTTTAGGACTTGTGATCAACTTGTGATATTACTACCATGTTCCTCCTCACCAAGGTGAGACTCCACATCATGCACATTTACATGAGGGTTGTGCCCTTGCACGACAAATCCTAATTCATTTCATACATAATATTCCCAACTGAACCCTACATGTGCGGTGGCTTACGTGAGCTAACCCTTCATATGTGGTAAAATAAATAGTAGAACGAAGTACGAATAATTGGCTCAAAGTATGCTAGACATCCCGTACAATAGCATACAAATAAATAATTCATCCCTTGCATGTGAAATAAACCATACATGCATAAATATTGAACAACATGATTGACAATGAAATCCATCCTCATAATAATTCCAACATGCTTGTTCAACAATTAATCCAATAAATCCAACATCACAAATCACATGCTCGTTCACCAAAATAAACATGATTCCACATAATGTAATTCACATCATCAACAATCATGTAATGTCATTGACAAAAGGTGTGGTCGCCCTAGACTTGTACGTACCTTGAATACCTAAGCGTAGGGGCCACTTTGCAATAACGAGCACTCAACTAGAAATCACCTCCTATCATCAAAATAATGAAACTTAAATTATTTCCATGTTCATTAAATTTCCAGCAACTTTATAGAATTTAAAACCTCCTTTAAACTTTAGAATTCAATCGTTTTTCAATAATAAAATCGTCTCAATTTGCAAAATCAATCCCTAGTACAAAAACATACTTTTTCCGCCTTTAAAATCAATAAAAATCGACACTTTAACCCTTTATTCAAATCTGAAAATATAATTGATTATCATAATTAAAATCATCACCTAATTATGCTAATCAATTGACTCATTAGGTCTAGGTTAAAGCCCTAACTTGAAAATCCCAATAACATTAGTTTATCATCACAAAAATCAATGCTTTATTCAATAAACAAATCTGAAAATTCATCCTTTAATACTTAAAACAAACCTAATGAATCACAACACGCAAATCCTCAAACCACGGTATTCATAACCGGTTCCCAGCATTTTAATTACTCAAAACAATATTAATATAATAATTTAAAATACGAAATTTAAATAGAATAAGTAAGGAAGAAGAGAATTATACCAATCCGGCCTATAGCACGGAACAACCACGAATTAATGTGATTGGGCGAAAAGAGTTGAACGAAAGAACGAACAACACACACACACACACTTGACGTGCGTGCGCGCGGGCGAGGGGCAGGCTCAGCAGCGCGCTGGGGCGCGCGGGACGGATAGGAGAGGGCGCGAGCGCTGGGCGCTGTGCGCGAGAGAGAGAGAGAGCAGGGGTGTGCGGTGCACACGAGCAACAACAACACAGCAACACAACACCAACAGCTATGCGTGCTGGTGTGAGGGGGTCGAAAAAGCGCGAGGCTAATGCATGACCTTGTCCCTCGTGGGTGTGACGACTCTTTTTATTCAATCAAGTGTAATTGGATTTCCTGTGAGTATACACCCAGTTGACTAGTAATATAGGAGTCGCCATTCAGTTTTTAACGACAATGAGAAAAACTGACAAAACCCGGTTATCGTGAAATAAAGGGAGTGCAATTATGTTTGACCACGACGGCCGTAGGTTCCCTTGTGATCCCTGGTGTGGGGATCTCTCAATATACACCCGCAAGGTAGAGATTGAGGGTTCGGGGGACTGTAACTATCGAGAGGAGTACTTCGCTCGTCGATAACTCCAGAGGCAGGATATCCTTACTAGCTCAGCATAAATAATTGAAGGGACATGCGTTAACTATTAAACTAATCTGAGTTGATTTTAGCAATATGCAACATATAATGCTAATTCGATCGTGATTATCTGATTTAAATAGCATTAAGGGACCTAGCATGATAATCCGATTTCCCAAAAATATTATATTTGTTAGGCGTGATAGAACAATCAGATTAGGTTAGTTTAACAGTTCATAAAAAGGGCGAGGAAAGCAGTTAAATCATCGAAAAGGGACACATTACGACGCACCCTTGAGAGGTGCGTCACGGTTCTCAGAAAACTAACCACTTTGACTTTGCTATTTCTCCTTTTTATTTAACGAATCTCAATTATGGGACAGGATACGTTCTGTTCGATTTATGGATCGATTGCGACAGAACGCGTGAATAGTTTCGCAGCGAGAGGCTTAGGCTAAGGGTTGGAGTCAATACTCAGAATATAATTGTGTGTTGTTGTGTGTTCTTTCACGTCGAAATTAGGGGCCTATTTATAGGGAAGAGTTCGTGGAAAGATAGAATTGCAGAGTTCTAATCCACAAAGAATTAGGAAAAAACACGTACCCAGGTATTTTCAGCGCCCAGGCCTGGGCGCCGAAGATTTCGTCGCCCAGAGCCAGGCGTTGAAAATAGGGTATGGGCTATTTTCTTTAGTCTGATTCGGATTCCTGAAATCCGTAGAGTTTGAGATTAATTCGAGTCTTTTAGCGCGTATCAATTTTATGACGGAATGCGTCTGGGCCCGTTACGAACTCTAGGCTCGTTAGGATTTTAATTAATACGTAACTCTTATTTCTGAATCATATTAGGAATAGGATTCTTGCAGTTTTCTATCTCATTTAGGATTTATGTTAGAATGCAACACCTAATTCTGACAGGTTTCTATCTTTATGATTTGCCAATTTTAGAAGCTACCTTTTACGGCAGTTACTATTTTAGCAGGTTTCCATAAATAGCAGGTTTCGGGTGAAATGAAATTTCATAGGAGATGCGTTGTCAAGTGGAGATTTTACGTTTTCATCATCGAACCTTTCCCTTGCGGGAACGGGGACAAAAGTAGGTGTCTACAGTTAGCCCCCACTTTGACTGAGTCTTGGAGTAAGACGATGGTCAAAGTATTAGACGGAGTGCGTCACACAAGCCACGGTGTATTGTGACCTGTTTTGCGAGGGTCTCACGAGCCCCCGAGTGATAACATTTGACTTAAGGGTCATCACTTGAAGTGTCGACATATCCCTCACGTGTCATTGGGATTTGTCAACTGATAGTATAGAAACTTCCTCACTTTGTCATTGGAAGGATCTAAAGGTGCGTAGAAACTCCCTCACTTTGTCATTGGGAGTAGCTACAGAGTTTTTCGAAATCAAAGCTATAAAGTGTAATTGGGCCTGGCCAAGCCCAATCACGAGGTAAAAATATTTTTTAAAGATTCTCATTTTCAGGGCTAGCTAAACGAGAAAACCCCCTTCTTTTTATAGGACGTAAAACGAAGGAAAATCCAGCACATCGTTCTTTTTTGGAAAAACGGAAAACCAATCCTTTAATTTTTGGAAAAAGGGAAAACCGAAAAAAGTTATCGCTGCAGCGACTAAGGACCTGCGCGGTTAGTGACGCAGACCCCGCCCGCTGAAGGTGGGCGAGCCTGTCCGCTGAGGGTGGACGCCCCGTCCGATAGAAGTGGACGAATCTATTTTAATGTTTTGAAAATAAGGACCTACGCGGTTTGTGACGTAGACCCCGCCGGCTGAAGATGGAGAACCTGTCCGCTGAGGGTGGACGCCCCGTCCGATGGAAGTGGACGAATCTGTTTTGAAATTTTATTTTGTTTTTTTGAAAATAAGGACCTACGTGGTTTGCGCCGTAGACCCCGCCGGCTGAAGATGGCGAGCCTATTTTAAATTTGAAGATTTTATTTCTTTTGAAAACTGAGGACCTGCGCGGCTAGTGACGCAGATCCCGCCCGCTGAGGGTGGGCGAGCCCTGTCCGCTGAGGGTGGACGTCCCTGAATTCGTTTTCTTTTTGATTTGGGAACTCGCGCGGTTTGTGACGCGATTCTTGCCTGACTGAAGATGGGCAAGTTCCTATTTCTTTGGTTCTTTGGATTTCTTTTGAGAATTTCTTTTATTCATTCTTGCAAGAGCGAATTCTTTCGAGGGGTGCTCGAATTTAGTTGTAACCTGAACGTGGGCTGACAACGTGTTCAGACGGATCTTTGTCTTGCGACCGTCCGCTTTCGTGATTTTGAGCTAGTCTTTACGGCTCGACTTGGTCTTTGATCAGAGGACCGTGCACAAGCGTCAGTGACGTCCTTTCGATGAGGTCGAACCTATTGTTGTTCTTTTTTTTTGAGATATCCAAACATGATATGGTGTATGGCACAGTCCGGGAATGTGACTTTGATCGCGCGCTCCTCGTTGGAGTCTATTTTTTTCGCGAGCCCCCAAGCACTGGGGCTCGTCGGTTGTTTTTCGCATCTTGCAATCATGTTTGGGGTCATGCTCGTATGTGCGAGCGACCTTCTATAGTAGTGTACTACTTTAGCGAAGCCGTGGAGTGCGACTTTAGTTTTCAGGCGACATCCGGTTTTAGCTTGGCCCGGATTAACCCTTTGACAGACAAACATTTTTTATTTGGAAAACCAATGATTTGACGACACATATTTTTGGTGTTTCGAAGAATGACCATGATATTTAACTTGCTTTTTTTTGAAAGTGTACACAAGCATTTTCTGAGACGAGTCTAAGTTTCAACTAAGTTTTTAAGGATCGAAACGACTTTCCTATCGAACCCCTGCGTGTCCGTATTAAAGCTCTTAAAGAAAGGTAGTTGACTCCCTAAAGCTCGAAGTTGAGCTTAAGCGAAGCTTTCGGCTTTCGTTTTTTCAATTATATTTTTTTTGCTTATTTTGGGAGCTAAAGGTGCTTTGGGCTTGATCTTACTTGCAATAGGGCCTCGTGTTTTAGCAACACGGTCTTAAGTCCTTTCCTATTCCGTGTTTTGTGAAATCTGGGCCTTGGGCTACATTTTCAGCGCCCAAGTTCAGGCGTCAAAAATTTCGGCGCCCAGGCGTGGGCGCTGAAAGTCCTTTCCTGGTAATATTTGACTTTCGGATTTCCTAACAAGTTTCCGAATGGGATCAGGATGTCATGGGGTGCGTTCAGCTATATATAGGGGCTAGATACGTCCTTATTTTCCACCACTCTCAAATTCTTTCTCTCTTCTTGCTGTGCTCTAATTATTTACTGCTTTTGCCATGTCGATCCCTACTTTCTCACTCCAACGGACTGTTAGGCGTTGGCTACGGGCCCTTACTCCCACATAAAAAGCTTTGTTAAAAGAATACCACTTAGAGGCACTTTTAGGCTTACAACAAATTAATATTGATTATAACTTTCTGCATGCTGCCCTAAGCTTTTGGGACTCTGATCATCATGTTTTTTCCTTGCGGGGCAATGAAATATGTCCTTTGCCCGATGAATTTGCTGCGATCCTTGGTTATCCTACTAATGCTACTCATGTTACCCCTGGCACTGTTGAAGAGGGTAAAACAACCATAAGGGCTTTCCTAGGGCTAGATGATAACATGTTTGCTGAAATTGTTGTAGATGATAAGGTTAACTTGGCGAAACTTGTAAAACATCACTTTAGGCCTAGTAAGAATATGACCGAACAAAAATTGAACATTCGAGCCCTTGTATTTTGCTTGTTGAATCATTATTTGCTGTCGAATAATAATGGTGAGTTCGGTGACATAAGGCTGATCCCCTTGATTAGCCAGATGGAAAGTTGCTATTCTATTATGCCGTTGGTTGTTGCTGAGACTTTGCTGAGTGCGGATGAACTGAAGAAAGGTGCCAAATCTGAATATTTTAAGGGGAGCCCCCTATTGCTGCAGGTAGTCGATCTTTTCCTTGCGCACATGTATGTTTTTTTTTTTGCATATATTTCTTTTTGCCTGGGGCTGAGTTTCAGCGCCCAGGGCTGGGCGCTGGAATATTCGGCGCCTGGTCCTGGGCGTTGAAACTGCGCCCCATGAACCCTTTTTTCTTTCTTTTCATTTTTTTGATTCGATCGTACCTGTTTTTGCAGATTTGGCTTGCGAAACGGCTTAGACTTTTGGAAGCTCCTGCCGATCCTAAACATTATCGCCCTATAGCTTTGGGTAACCGAAAATACTTGCACCAAGGCCAGGACAAGGCCGAATGGACCTCCTTTTATACTTATGGCATTTGTTCTATTAAGTGGGTGGTACCATGGTGGGGTTTGACTACTATGACAGGGGGGTCTGATGTATCGGTTTATGTTTCTTTGTTGGGGCTATCTCGTCCCATTTATATTTTCCCTTACCGAGTTATGCGTCAATATGGTTTAAGGAAGACTATCCCCTTTTCTGATACGGTACCACCTAAGGTAGCGGCCTTTGCACAAACACGGGTCCTAGCGTGGGCCAAGTATTATGATGGTCTCCCGCGTTGGGCCATAGCTACAAATGGCTTTGTGGGTCTTTCTGAAAACTACAAGTTGTGGATGAGCTCCGATGACAAAGATGTGAGGACCGAGGCTCGAAATGGGGAGCCAGTTGAGCTTTTGATACCTCGTATTCGTGTTAAGTATGAGGGTCCTGATTCTGCCAGACCTCGTACCTATAGTATTAAGACTGTGAAAGCTCGTCCTGATCGAAAGCGAAAGGAAGTTCCTCCCCGTTCCAGTTTCAGGCCTAAAAAGATGCCTAACATGAAGGGGCCTGCTGTTGTTAAAAGAAATGCAAGCTCTCGCGGAGATCGTCGCCGGAACAATGTATGGGTTAGGAAGGCTCAGCCGCCTGTAGAAACAGCGGCTAGTCTAGTTGATGATAATAATCCTTCTCCCATCATTGCCTGTGCCCTCGAGGCTGAGCGGGCTATAACTGAGAACATTTCTGAAGCCTTGGCATCTTTGCAGGTTAGTGTCCAGGAGCCGGTTCTTATGGAGATTGAAATTGGGGCAGCGCAGAGGACTGTGGGAGTAGATCCTGCGAATATTGCCCTCTACAAGACTTTATTTGATGATCCAGAAGAACTAGAGTAGTGTAGTTCTTGCTAGGGTGTAGGTGCCCTCTATTTATTTCAGTCATGTTTGTTTTTTATTTTTAGCACTCTGTTTTCCTTCTTATTATATTTTAATAAAGTCGTATTTTTAGTTTTCATTTAATTTCGTTTCTCCTCTTTTATATGTCTAACACTTTTTTACACAAAGAATATATATATATTTTTTTATTTGGACCGAATCCTTGGTAAGGATTGCCTACGTATCTTGTCAGAATCAGGTCACGCGTAGTTCTAGCTTTAGAATAAGTTCTAGTATGCCGGATTTCGGTAGATATGTCCTGAAGTGGAAACATATTACTTAATTGGTCAAATGAGTGAAGTATTTATCATTATTTTCACCTGCCGTTTTTTTTTTCATAGGTTGCGTAAAATTCGACTAATGTATAGCTATATTCTTAGTGAACCTATTTGGATACGTACTGTACCCCCCAAGTGTTCGTTATTTTTCCGTTGTGTGCGGATAAAATGACGAGCACTTTCGAAAAAGAAAACTTTTGGCAGGCAGAGAGTTTCAACGCCCAGGCTGGGGCGTCAGAAATTTCGGCGCCCAGCCCTGGGCGCTGAAAATGACTTGGGCGGTCAGTTTTTGACGCTTTGCTTCACATGTTCTTGCGTTTATTTCTATTTCTTTTTTTTTGTGCCTTGATATTTTGCTTTTAAAGTTAATTTTGAGGTTATTTTGGAGGCTTTTTTGACTGTTAGCGTGAAACGCATTTTTGTCCAGAATAATTTTTTCTATTGGCGACTCAAAACAGTTTTGAAAATGGAGTTAGGGTGCGGAATTTATGAAGATCTTTGTGTAGGCTTTGGAGGTGGGTTGTTAGTGAAGGGTATGATGGAATCTATGTTTTATGAATTTGTTTTTTTGGTAACATTTGCATTGTTTTAAATTTTTGATTTCCTTTGATTTTGGGTTGCATGGATTGGTTCTGACACTGGTTGGCTTTTTAGGTTTTGGGGATATGAATGGGATAGTGTGGTTTATTTTGTGGGTTTCGGGAATTGGTTCCCATGGCACTATTTCAAAACCGAGTGGGCTTTGTTTGTTGGGCCTAGAGTGGGCCGCCTCTTTATTTTTGTATTTTGCAAGTACATTTGGTGTTTATTTAGTGTTAGAACGAAATTTTTAGGAGAAATATTACGCCTTTATTGATTCGAAAAGTAAGGAAAACACACTGAAACAAAACTGACCCATATTCTAAAGGGCCTTTAGGACCATCTAAAGTCTCTATTATTTTTTCTATCAATCTAAAGAACTACTAGGCGCTTTTTACTAATGGTGCTCTATGTGGCTCAAGCCTGGGGTTTAGTCTCATAAAACTTCGGTCCTTCACTGGTACTCATCTTGAATTCCATTCCTTTTGCGTTGACCCACTGATATGTCTTCACCCATCTGTTCTCGACCTCTTCTAGTGTTGATGCAGGAGAGATTAACCGGGTTGGATCGAAACCTTCATCTTGTAAAGCTAGGGTAGTCATCACAGTCTCGTTCTCCATAGGCCTCGATTCGTTAAACAATGTCCATAGAGCCTGGTTGTCCAATATTTCAGCTGTTTTAGCCTTGGCGAGGTGGGGTGCCTCATCCAAGGTGTGGCAGTCATGGAAAATTTCAAATCCGGGTTTTAGCAAGCCATCCTGAACGAAGGGTTCAGGGAAATCACAGCATGGGTGTTCTTCTCCTTCCCGAATGAACATCCCGTTAAGGGTCCTTTGATATGGGGGAAGGAGGGTGGTTTTTTTGGTTTTGTTAAGGCGTAGCCTAGATAGGCGGTCAGCAATATCTTCCTCCGTTGGTTCATAACCTAAGCCAAAGGGAGTAGATTTGTCGGGAAAAGGATGGAATGTGCATTCCTTCTTCCTTATGCCCAATGGGGTTCCTGGAAAATAGCCTTGAGCTAACAGCATTCTAGGGATGACTCGGGATGCATGCGGGTCTAGGAATGCTGGATCATAATCTTCGATGAACTGGATTGTTTCTTCCATTTGAAACCCATAAAGGTCGTCTGCAGTTTCGGCTGTTCCAACCATAGTACAACTGACGTCGAGAGGAGGGGCGCGGATTTCTAGTATTACCCCGTTATGGTTAAGTTTAACCATTTGGTGCAAGGTAGAAGCCACACCTCCTAAGTCATGGAGCCAAGGTCGCCCCAAGAGGAGGTTGAAAGTGGGCTTGATGTCGATTATTTGAAACTCCGTGGTGCGTGCCACAGGCCCGGTTTGTATGGTAAGGTTGGTTTTCCCCAATACAGGCCTTCGGGAGTTATCATAAGCTCGTACCCCTTGCGTGGAGGTTTGGAAGTCATCGCTTCCTAGCCCCAAGAAATGGGCGGTTCGCAATGGGCAGACATTAACCGCCGAACCATTATCTACGAGCGCTAGGGGGATGTTTTGTCCTTTGCATCCAACCACTAGGTAAAGGGCTTTATTGTGAGCACCCCCCTCTTTGGGTAAGTCTTTATCAGTGAAAACTATGGCCTTTTCTCCGGCATCTCTCGTGACATGGATAACCAATGAGTCAGGTGTGATATCTGTAGGTACTGAGATGAGGTCAAGTGAGTGAATAAGCTTTTCGCGATGTTCCTTTGAAGTACACATAAGATCCCAGATGGTAATCTCAGCCTTGGTTCTTTTTAGTTGTTTCAGGAGAGGATTTTCAATGACTTCCGCGACGGTGGCGTGCCGTCCATTCTCAGGTGTTTGCCTAACCGGGACGTCGTCCATGGGAGGTGGGTGAATGTCGGGTTGGTATATTCTTCCGGATCGAGTGAGGTTGTCGACCTCGGGCTCCTGAGGGGTGGTGTCAATGAGAGCATACCCGGGCCAAGTTTCAGTGAAGAAGTCCTGGCCCGAGACTTGAGATAGGTAAATATCTTCAGCATCATCGTTCCACACACCGCACACTTCCCTCTCGATTCGATCCATAGGGACCACAGCGAGTGGTGCACCTTGAGGTGTAATATACACCGTGGGGTCGAAATTCTCTGATTGGTCGAGAGAGATGTGACAAGAGCCGAGTGGGCTCTTGTTGTTGTTGGGTTTGCCAACGTTAGGGAGAGGTATTACTTCATCCTCTATCATGTCCTGGATCGTATGTTTTAGAGTCCAGCAGTTTTCAGTGTCATGCCCATTTCCTTGATGGAATTTGCAGTAAGTACCTTCGACCCAATATTTGTTTTTGACAGGAGGGTCGCGGGTGGGGCCTATAGGTCTCAACTTTCCTTGATTGGTTAGTCTTTCAAAGGCTTGTGCCAAAGTTGACCCGAGTGGGGCAAACTTTCGGTCTCGGACCCATCTTACAGGGTTTCTTCGGGCGGGAGCCTCTTCTACAGCATGGACTTCTTGGGCTTGGGATGTGTTACCCCGATTATAGGTGTTGGTCTTATATGTGGGTTTGCTCTGTATGGTTTTGGCGAGGTCGTCCTCGATCTTTATTCCCACATCATAAACTCTTTTGAAAGTGTCGAGTCTCAGGTACCTAAGGTGTCGTTTGTAAGCCGGGTCCAGGTTGTCAATGAATTTTTGGACCAATTCTGTTTCAGGAGGCCTATTGATTAGCTGGGCCGCCTGGTCCCTCCATCTAGCAAAGTAGGTTGTGAAACCCTCATTTTTCTTTTGGAAGAGAACTTCCAGCTCGCGCATGGTTACTTGGAAATCCATGTTCGACGAGTATTGCTTGATGAAGACATTGACAAAGTCTTCCCAAGTGGGGAAGAGCTTAGGGTCCTGGTGATAGTACCATTTGAGCGGCACAGGTTCCAGGACAAAGGAAAGGCAGGTAAGTACATGGACTTGTCCACGCCTTTCAAGTTCATGGTATTCACAAAGCTCAGTAGATGATCACGGGGGTTGTCCGTGGCCTTGAACTTTGGTAAGTCAGATGAACTGAACTTTTCTGGTAATTTGCCAGGAAAAGGTTCAGGATCGAGGGAGAAGTATTTGCTCCCCATGGTTTGCTGTAGGACCATTTTTTCAATCCTCTTCTCGTTTTCGAGGTCATTTTTGGCTTGCGCAGCCGCTAAAGCTTCATTTTCCATTTTCAGTTGGCCCATAAGTTGGGTCATTTGGACCATTTGGTCTCGCAAATCTTCGATGGACATGTTTGAAGGTGAGAATCGAGGTTGGGGAAGCGGAGATCCTTGAAATGAGGGAAGACGGACGGAGATTGGAGTTACTAAACCTGGTGTTGGCGATGTATCTTCGAGACGCACTAACCGTTGATTCCCTGATCGGCACCAAGTGGCAGGACCAGTCCTAGGCATAAGATAAGCTAAAGTTTAGGTTCCCAAAGTTTCAAGTATTACTTAGTCTAAACTTCGAATCTCTAAATTGGTTTTTTTTTTCGCTCTTTCTTTTGTCGGTACACTTTTTGGTTTTTTTTTTTTTTTTGGTCATTCTTTGGATTTTCGAAACACTTGCCCGTGTGACATTCATAGTTGTTAGCATGTTCGGTTTTGGTGCCGAGCATTGCCGTCGTAGGAGGCCCAACAACGACACAAAGAGTTATTAATTTTTCACGAGTCGCTTTTTGAAATCGAGTGCTTTTCTCACGCCCTCGTAGCAATTCTTTTGATGAACATTTTTTTTTTGCGCTACGTATTTTCCTTTCGCTCAGGCACCGAGGCTGCTGCACCTGACCAGAAGGCCAAGCAGCAACTTCAGCGCCCAGCTAGGGGCGTGAGAAATTCTGGCGCCCAGCCAGGGGCGTTGAAAATGCGTCCCTGGCTGGTTCTCGTTTTCTGTCTTTTGTTTATGCGACTTCGACATGCGTGCTTGCCTAATAACGTCCTTTACGCATAACATCGGTTGTGGGATTCGTTCCAGGCCATCCCGAGCGTCGCTTATTTTGTGGCGATCATTCGGGTTTGCGGAACACGTGTTTCGGTATAACTCTTTGGCAAATTAGACTATGAATGTTTGGGCAGTTTTTAAGGTCGTTGGTTTTCTAGGATAGTTTGTCACACACAATCACACATTTCGCTACACATAACTACATTACAAATATGGATTTGAAAATTAAATATGCCACGTAGTTTATGATAGGCTTCTATGGGTAGTTTATTTGCGCCTGGCTTGGTACCGCTTCTATCGTAGATCCAACACATGCCCCGGTCGAGGTAGTGTCTTCAACAGACGAATTTCGCTCAAGAGGCCAACCCGCAAGTGCAAGCCAAGGGGGCATGCAGGCGAGAGGGACCTAATGAGCGAGCGATTGGGTTCGGGATAGGTGTACTACCTGCACAAGTACCGAGTGGGCAACATGCGCGGCGTATGCACCCCCCTATTGGCGAAAAAAGGTATCCTTAGTCCCAACTCCCGAGGGAGCCGAGATTTGTTATGCGGTTCTGCCCGTTCACATTAATATGCTGATTTTCAGGTCGTCCCAACTTGATGGGGAAATAAACGCGGGGTAGGATCGTTTCACCCTTCGGCTATTTTGATTACCTACAAGCACGAGTATTTCCCTCACTATCCCCAGTGGCGTCGCCATTGTGAGGGGGTCGAAAAAGCGCGAGGCTAATGCATGACCTTGTCCCTCGTGGGTGTGACGACTCTTTTTATTCAATCAAGTGTAATTGGATTTCCTGTGAGTATACACCCAATTGACTAGTAATATAGGAGTCGCCATTCAGTTTTTAACGACAATGAGAAAAACTGACAAAACCCGGTTATCGTGACATAAAGGGAGTGCAATTATGTTTGACCACGACGGCCGTAGGTTCCCTTGTGATCCATGGTGTGGGGATCTCTCAATATACACCCGCAAGGTAGAGATTGAGGGTTCGGGGGACTGTAACTACCGAGAGGAGTACTTCGCTCGTCGATAACTCCAGAGGCAGGATATCCTTACTAGCTCAGCATAAATAATTGAAGGGACATTCGTTAACTATTAAACTAATCTGAGTTGATTTTAGCAATATGCAACATATAATGCTAATTCGATCGTGATTATCTGATTTAAATAGCATTAAGGGACCTAGCATGATAATCCGATTTCCCAAAAATATTATATTTGTTAGGCATGATAGAACAATCAGATTAGGTTAGTTTAACAGTTCATAAAAAGGGCGAGGAAAGCAGTTAAATCATCGAAAAGGGACATTACGACGCACCCTTGAGAGGTGCGTCACGGTTCTCAGAAAACTAACCACTTTGACTTTGCTATTTCTCCTTTTTATTTAACGAATCTCAATTATGGGACAGGATACGTTCTGTTCGATTTATGGATCGATTGCGACAGAACGCGTGAACAGTTTCGCAGCGAGAGGCTTAGGCTAAGGGTTGGAGTCAATACTCAGAATATAATTGTGTGTTGTTGTGTGTTCTTTCACGTCGAAATTAGGGGCCTATTTATAGGGAAGAGTTCGTGGAAAGATAGAATTGCAGAGTTCTAATCCACAAAGAATTAGGAAAAAACACGTACCTAGGTATTTTCAGCGCCCAGGCCTGGGCGCCGAAGATTTCGGCGCCCAGAGCCAGGCGTTGAAAATAGGGTATGGGCTGTTTTCTTTAGTCAGATTCGGATTCCTGAAATCCGTAGAGTTTGAGATTAATTCGAGTCTTTTAGCGCGTATCAATTTTATGACGGAATGCGTCTGGGCCCGTTACGAACTCTAGGCTCGTTAGGATTTTAATTAATACGTAACTCTTATTTCTGAATCATATTAGGAATAGGATTCTCGCAGTTTTCTATCTCATTTAGGATTTATGTTGGAATACAACACCTAATTCTGACAGGTTTCTATCTTTATGATTTGCCACTTTTAGAAGCTACCTTTTACGGCAGTTACTATTTTTAGCAGGTTTCCATAAATAGCAGGTTTCGGATGAAATGAAATGGGGAATCGAGATTCGTTTATTTCATAGGAGATGCGTTGTCAAGTGGAGATTTTACGTTTTCATCATCGAACCTTTCCCTTGCGGGAACGGGGACAAAAGTAGGTGTCTACAGCTGGCTGGGCGGGCTGCGAGAGAAAGAGCGAGAGAAAAGGGGGTGTGGGCGCTGGGCGCGCGCGAAGAGGGAGCGAGGGAGCGAGAGCGAGGGAGCGAGAGCGAGGGAGCGAGTGTTGGGGCGTGAGGCTGAGCAGCACGAGGCACAGCAGCACGAGCACGGGCTGCGTGCGTGCGGGCGTGCGGACGAGAAGAAAAGAGAGGGAGTTGGAGTGATGGGCAAGCAAGCAACAATAGGGTTTATGAATTTTAGGGGGCTCATTTAATGATGAGGAGTCCTATTTATAGGCTCCTTAGTATTAATGGGCTAGGCTTAGGAAATTAGAATTGGGCTTAGGGGACTAAATGATTGGGCTAACTTAGGACTTGAATTAAATTCTTTTGATTGGGCTCGTTTAATAAAACGAATTGGACTTTTTATTTAAAACCCGAAGTACATAAAAATTATTTGCAACTCATTTAATTTCCCGACTCAAGAATTAAATTCGTTTCGTAATTAATTAAAATAATAAATATTCTAATTAATTAAAATACATTAAATAAAATGCATTTAAATATTATTTAAATGTTAATAAATCGTAAAATGCTTTATAAATATAATAAAATATACTTATAAATATTTAAAAAATACGAGGTATTACAAAAGCACCATAGCAACTGCAACAAAGTAGCACAACAATGCAAATCCAGCACCAAACTGACCAAATTCGCAACAAAAGGAGAGCAAAAAAACAGAGTAAACAGGTTCGACCGAACCCGTAACGGAGTTCGACCGAACCGAAAATTTAGAGTTCCTGAT
This sequence comes from Spinacia oleracea, assembly GCF_020520425.1. Lineage (NCBI taxonomy): Eukaryota > Viridiplantae > Streptophyta > Magnoliopsida > Caryophyllales > Amaranthaceae > Spinacia > Spinacia oleracea. Next base: position 44,716,367 of record NC_079490.1, read on the forward strand.
TGTATGAGGTTCGTTCGAACCTGAACGGTGTTCCCCCAAACCGAAAATAAGTCCTGCCGAACTTCCCTTGTGTTCGGACGAACAATTAAGCGCGGAGTTTTTTGTACGGAATTAATAAAATTGGGCGGTTGTGATTTGATTGAAGAGAAGCCTCGTTTTTACCCATTGATGACGGTGTTAGGTTATGATACATATGACATTACATAGATCATGCGGAAACAACCATTAACCCAGGACAACATATTATTTACACATAATCATTTAGCATAGTTTAGATGCATACTCTTTGTTGCGTGCCTTCCCTAGCTGCGCCCGAACCGAACAAGAACAAGTCTTTAGGACTCCAAGTGTCGTCCCTCCGTAGATAGTCCACAGCACGTCCGGATCCGCCTTAAGATTGACCAACTAGAATCGCCCTTAAGGTTCTAATATTTTCGGTTGGGTAGGCAAGAATATTGGCTGATTTTTCTGCTTAAAAATCTTAGTTTTGAATACTTAAAAACTTGTTTTTAAATAATGACCCCTAGGCCTTTATTTATAGAGTTATGGAAAAGGAATCGCAATCCTAGTAGGATACGAATTAATTGAAATTAGAATCCTACATGAATTCTATTTAATTAATTTATCTAATTAGGAATAGGAATTTAATCACACACTAACTCTTGCAGTTTTAGGAATCACGCATGAGCACAAACTCACACACACACACGGCAGCCACAAGGGCTGCCCATGCGTATGCGAGCAGCAGCCCATGCAGCGCGGCCCACGCATCCGTGGCCTTGGTGCGCGCTGGGCTTGTGGCGTGCGTGCTTGCTGGGCGATGGCCCGGCTTCGTGCTGGGCCTTCGTCCGGCAGGCCTCGTCCGATGCTAATTCGTACGATACGCTTCCGATTAAATTTCCATTTCCGGAATCTATTTCCGATACGAACAATATTTAATATTTCCGATTCCGGAATTAATTTCCGTTTCGAACAAATATTTAATATTTCCGTTTCCGGAATTATTTTCCGATTCCGGTAATATTTCCGATTCTGACAATATTTCCGTTTCCGGCAATATTTCCGATTCTGGTAATATTTCCATTTCCAATAATATTTTCCGATACGTACCATGTTTCCGTTTCCGGCAACATCTACGACTTGGATAATATTCATATTTCCGATACGATCCATATTTCCGTTTCCGGCAATATCATCGTTTCCGGAGTATTCATTTCTTGCCTGTGACGATCTTAGCTCCCACTGAAACCAAGATCCGTCGGTTCCGAATATTCATAGATGGAGTATTTAATGCCATTAAATACTTGATCCGTTTACGTACTATTTGTGTGACCCTACGGGTTCAGTCAAGAGTAAGCTGTGGATTAATATCATTAATTCCACTTGAACTGAAGCGGCCTCTAGCTAGGCATTCAGCTCACTTGATCTCACTGAATTATTAACTTGTTTAATTAATACTGAACCGCATTTATTAGACTTAACATAGAATGCATACTTGGACCAAGGGCATTATTTCCTTCAGTCTCCCACTTGTCCTTAGGGACAAGTGTGCATTTCCTAATTCCTTTGTCGCTCGATGCTTGCTCTTGAACATAAGGTAAGAGTTGTCATCCTTATTATGTCCAGAGGTGTTCCTCGGTTTCAGAGTTCAACTGATCAAATAAACAGATAATCATAGCCTATGATTCATCCGAGCACGGCCATGCATTTCACAGTTTCTAGCTCTCCGAGTGGCCTTGTACAACTTTTAAGCATCTCATCCCGATTTATGGGAGGACAATCCCAATCTTGCGATCTTGAGATTAGACTTCGTTTGATAGGTGATTACCTGAGCGTTGCCTTTATAGCCTCCTTTTACGGTGCGACGGTTGGTCAACGTCAAAGCAACCAGTTCTCAAACAAGTAATCTCAAATCACTCAGGTATTGAGGATTTAGTGTCTAATAATTTAATGAAATTTACTTATGACAGACTTTCATCTCTTACAGTAAAGTTTCATAGGTCTTGTCCGATACTAGTCTTCCCAAAGTAAGTATCTATGCAAATGATTATGACATTGCCATGTCCACATAGTTCAAGAAACAGAACTACTAGTCATCTTGCATTCTAATCGTTTAACGTTTTCTATGCGTCCAATTTTATAGAAAACTCCGACTAGGGACCATTTTCAACCTTTGACATTCAAGTTCACTTGATAGACATTTCTTAGTCACAGGACTGGTCCTGACAGTCTATCTTGAATATTTCGTCAAATTTGAAGGGACTCATCATTTAATACTAAACCAAGATTAAATGGAATATGAAAATACATTTCATATATGATAAATGTTCAACCCCAATGTTTTACAACCATGGGCCTCAAACCCATTTTCTAAAACAATTCATGGAATTCAAAGCTATGCTTGATTTCCAGTGCGACAATGTGAGTGTTGCTTCTCACTTGTTGCATAGGTTTAGTTATCATGCTTTGCCAATCTTAACATCCTTTTCATCGAATGTTCTTTGAGATATGATGATAAGATCTTTTCGAGTTTGTTTATTATGTGATCTAGTCTTTCTTACTACATTAGTGGTTCTACGCATTTTGCAATGAAGAACCATTAAGTTAGCAGACGTTTTTCTTGCTTCAAGAGTGGTTCCACGCATTTTTCAATGAAGAACCATCAAGCCAGCAGATAGGTGATCTACCCAAGTTCAGTGAAGAACTTTAAACAACCCTGTTTTATTGCTTCTTAGGCAATAATTACTTTTACTTCAACTGCATAGGTTGCTAGTGATGCTTTGTTTGGATTTACCTATCCAAGCAGTTCATAGATATGTGGAAGACTCTCCAACTATATCTTAGAACATAGAAATTAATATTTTAATTTCCCACGCAACAACTCATGGTCTCCAATCCATGTTGCCATTTCAAAACACGATGCTCTATAGCTCGTCCTTATCAATGGTTAACTCCAAAGGGTCTTGCTTGATCCTTTGCCAGTGTTTATGCGTGTAGCATCAATATTTAGCGTATCTTTATTTCCTTGAATCAAGAACTATTCCTATGTACCTTTTCAAGTACCATAAGTATTCTTGGTCTCAATCTAGTTGATCTTCACTTAGATCAATAGAGATTGGTATATGTTCGTCATGCCTTAAAGTCATACGATACGTTTTTGGCGATCCTCATATTATATCATACATGATAAATTCTTTTGCAGAATAATTCCCAATTGAATTCTATTCATGTAACTTTAGCTCATTCAATTTTAGTAGATACTGAATCCAGCTAAATTCTTTGACATATAATATAGGTTAAGAATCTCATTTAGACTCTTTGATGTTTAACTTAGTAAATGCTTATACATAGTTCAAACATTCTTTACTTAGATTTATTCACATGGGTCGAATATCTCCAATGGAGACTTTCGTGTTTGATTTAGTAAATGCCATTACTTAATCTAAAACAATATTATAAGATCTTTGTAAATAGATCTTAATACCCAATATGTACTAAGTTTCGCCATGGTCCATCATTGATGAATAATTTCAAATCTAAGTCATTAGCATTTGAATGTTATTTCACAATAGAGAGATATGTGTGTGATACACATAGGACCAAATAAGTTTTTATGTACTCCCACTAAACTTCTTATACATCTATAAGAATCATGTACATTTTATGAAACTAAAATACTTATTAGCTTCACTAAAATACAGTTCCAACTCCCAATTGCTTGCTTAAATCTGTACTTAGATTTTATAAGCTAGCTTTCTCTTTCAAGCATTTATTTGGATCCACAAATCCTATGACATACCATGTACATAGTTTATTCCAACATTTGATTGAGGAATACGTTTTGTCATCCAATTGCTATATGTACCAATATGCAATCATTGCTTGAATTATAGACTTGAGCATTACGATTATGCATGAGGTTTCAACACAATTTACACCATGAATTTGCTTGTAACCTTTAGCAACTAATCTAGCTTTGTGTGTGAACACAATTCCATGTTTGATGGTTTTTCTCCTTAAAACAAACTTGCAACCAATAGGTGTGAAACTATTCTTGCAAATCAACAAAATTTCAATTTTGTCATCAAAACATTGAGTATGTTTTATGGCCTCTAACCATTTAAAACATTTGAGTCTATATATGGCCTCTAACCATTTTAGGGAATCTGGGTTTCGTCATAGCTTTCTTACAAGTCACAAACTCATTAATCTATATGATAATAGTTTGACTGCAAGTTGTAGGTTTCTTCACTATTTAATAGAAGAATCTCATAGTTTCATTGACCTGATCTCTATGTTTCTTCACTATCTAATAGAAGAATCTCATAGTTTCAGTGACTTGAATTCTATGCCTACTTGGGTATAGAACATCAAACAATAGAATATCAATAGCCACTTGAAAGTCCTTTGAATATTCTGTTCTCCTTGAAGCACTTGTAAAGTCTTCTAAGAGATATCTATTCTTTAAAGCCACTTCTAAAGTCCTTAAAGAATAAGTTCGGATTTTCTGAAGTACTTCGAAAAGCCTCCGGAATGTCCGTTTATGTTTGTTGTTCGCCTCGAAAACTTTCGAGGTCTATTTTCTCCCACTTGTCATTTTGGAAACGAATCTCCAAAAGGACATTATTTCGAGCAAACAAACATTATGTTCTCAAAAATTCGTGGTAGAAACAATACCCTTGTGTCTCATTTGAATAAATCACAATGAAACATATATCTATGCTTGGGCCTTAGTTTGTTGAATAACAAACACTAAGCTCCCACTGAGTTTAGGAACTCTTTAGATATATTATGAAAAGATATTCTGAAATTACTTTTCAATAGCTTTGACGAATTTGGTTTAGTTTGGTGGTAGTTGAGCATTTTGTTTTAGAAATTATAGGAAAAGTCTTTATGATTCATCATTGATCGAATCAAGTACTAATTGACTTCGATCATTCCAACGTAGATATGCCATATCTTATGGACCTAGATTGTGAACACACAATCATTGATGATCATATTTGGTCTCAAGTAATCATGAACATGATCTAACCTAGATCTTTATGATTTCTTGCCAAGTGGATTTTATACTTCTGAATCTTTGAACTAGCCAAACAGATTCAAACTTATATCACATTGAGTAAATAAACCTATATTCACTCAAATCCATGTGAAATAATAAAGTCATAAAATCTTTCTTTAGCTTTGAACTCTATTGTCTAGGCGTTCTAACAATAGTTCACATTTTTTGTTACTTTCAACAAGTAAGACTAGCTTGTCTTAAGTTGATCTAGAAATCAACCAACTTTCAAAAGTCCATTAAAATAGAGTTTTTGAATGTTAACTTGTTGATATGGTCTAAGCAACAATGCCAAAGATTAGTGGAACTCAAATCAAGGGGTTGATTTGAACCTAGTAAAGTTCTTTAAAGAGTTGTTTGTTTTAATCAAGCATATTGACTCAACCAGTAATTGACCATTTTATTCAAATAAACAAACAAACAAGCATTGTTTTTGTTCTTCTGAATGTGAGTCTTTCTGTGTTTGAAGCAGAAATTTAGGTATGCTGATTATGGAACAAAATAGCCATTAAGTTCCAGCCTTTGAAAGGACTTAAAACAAACTAGATGACCCTACAACTAATGTAGCATTGCCATGCTTCATTTCCCACTTGTAGGTCATTAGTGTATCCTAGCTTCCATTATTTGAGTTATTACCGAAGTAAGAACCTCAAGCGGTATATGATACCAAGGAAGTTTGATTGCTAGGTCACTTCTCTTTAAACATAAACTTATAGGTAGAAACGGAATCGTAAATTCCTTTCATTTGTTCCTCGTTTTCCTATTTCTTGTACCCTTTCTTATAGTCTTAAGAATTGAATTCTTTAGTGTTGACTTTTATACTTTGTTAGACATGTCCAATGTCACCAACAAGGTTCTTTACCATTTTAATTTATGTTGAATATTCTGTTTCAACTAGATGATCTTACCAGAAGCTTCTAAAGTTCTCTAAGCATCGATCTATTCGAATGTCTAGGGACTAGACTCATTCGAGAATTAAATGGACAAAGATATTAGGTTGTTAACCATTGGTAAAGCTGAGCGTATTAAACTCAATGCTTTATGATCTCAAAACTACATTGTATTTTGAATTCACAAGCACCAATTGGTTTGCCATTCGATTTTGATATTCGAAAACAACCATAAAAGTCGTTATAAGAAACGTACATTTTAAATTGCTCACTTTCTCTCATTTCCGTGAATCGTTCTTGGATTCACTACCAATCGAGGAAATTTACTGTTACCTTTCTAAAAGGATTTATTGCAGTGCAAGATATTTAATTATAAACAATAATTAAAACATACATTGAAGCATGCAAAGTCTAAACATTTATCATGAATAATAACTTGAAATTAAAGCAACCATGCAATTCAAACAAGTTATTAGCATTTTATTCGATTTTATTGTTCCGGCAGGTGTGAATAAAATGATTCCAAGATCCTAAAATCATTGAAGAACTAAGCACAGTTTGTCGACTTAATCCTAGAACATCTTAGGTAAGCAAAAGCCTTTTGCTAATAGTCTAGAAACTATTCTTAGTTGATAGGTACGTCTAAGAACTTATTAGGTAAACCTATCGAATTTGCCACGACATAAAAGGACTCCTTACTTATATCGTTGAGTTTCACCAAAACTAACATGTACTCACAATTATTTGTGTACCTTGCCCCTTTAGGACCAATAAGTAACACCTCGCTGAGCGAAAACTATTACTAGATTGATGTAAAGGATATCCAAGCAAGTGTATATTTTGGCATGGCACCTTTTAACTCAATTTTTAAGTTTGGAACTTAAGGCTCTTACTATGTTGGTCAGATTTTAAGTGAACTAAAATCCTTAATCATGCAACATAATCAAGCTTTTGATCTCATGCATTTTAAGACATATTTAAAACAATAAATAACTTAAAACATGCATAAGATATTTGTGATCTAGTATGGCCCGACTTCATCTTGAAGCTTTGACTTCAAAGTCCGTCTTGAAAATCTCCGTGGGAGGCACCATTTTCTTCAAATAGGATAAGCTATAACTAATTACAACTATTTGATGGTTCGCAGACCATATTTGAATTGAAAAATAACTTTGGTACTTTAGACCAATTACATTCAAATTAATGGTACGCAGACCATATTTTCTATCCTATTTGGGCCATACTAGTCACTTCATAACCTGCAAAACAGTACATATACAATATATACCATTCACCCATTCATTATCATGAATGGCCCACATAGCTGGTTAGTAAAACACATTATGCATCACGTAAACATTTGCAGCAATTAATCAAGGGCACCAATAATCTACCAATTATTCAGTCCTTATTAATTCTAATCAAGTTGTTTTAACCTTAAGGATTTGTAGACCTAATCAAGAGTTTATGACTAAAAGGCGCTCCTACTTAAACCAATAAATTCATATGCTTTACCAATTTTAAACATAAAAATGTATTTCTAGTCCAACCGGAAACATACAAATTTAATTAAAATTTAAAGCTCATATCAATTTATAATTGAATCCAAAAATTTAATTTAATTTCAGTCGTATTTAAATTAATTCATGATTTTAATTTTAGTAAAATAATTAGAATAAATAACATTTATTATAATTATAATATTCAAAATTAAAATCCAAGAAAATAATTCAAATTATTAATTTTAAAATCAATTAAAATTACGTGAACTGAAATTTTCAAATTAAACATTCAAAACGATCTAATCGTAACGCAAACACCCTATGCGTTGCACGCCCATGGGCCGCACGCACACAGCCATTGCTGGCCATGTGCGCGCAGCCCATGCGCTCGTCGCATAGCTGCTGCTGTCCTATCGCAAGCCTCCGCACAGCGCCCCATCGCACGCGAGCTATCGCTCGCAGTGCGCGTGCGCGAGATCGCTCGCTGGGCGCGCTGGCTCGCTCGCTGTGCGCGCGAGCCATCGCTCGCTGGGGCGCGACATCGCTCGCTGGGCGAGCGACATCGCGCGCTGCGCGCGCGAGCCATCGCTCGCTGGGGCGCGACATCGCTCGCTGGGCGAGCGACATCGCGCTCTGCGCGCGCGAGCAGTGCTGGGCGCAGCGCTCGTGGCACGCGAGCTTGCGCTCGCTGCGCGCGAGGCTGCGCGCACTTGTGCGAGGCAGCGCGCGTTGTGGCGCAGCTCGCTTGCTGCCCACACGCGACTGCCTTGGCTCGCCCTTCGCCCATGCCCATTCGTTCATTGCTCGTGGCACACGACACAAGGCAGGGCTGCTGCCTTGTGCTCGTGCACTTACGCCCTTGCTCATTGCATTCGTGCCGCACGGGCGACGAGCTCCCTTGCTCGTCGTCGCATGCCCGCATTATACAACACCCCTTAAGGGTAACACGAAGCGTCCATTGCTTCGTGCGTGCAAGTTATTTGAACGAATCGCATAAAATTTTAAAATTTATATTTAAAATTAATGACAAATTAATAAATATTATTAATTTCATAATTTTAGGGCGAAAAATCGAAAATTTATTATCCAATTGATTTCCGATTGATATGGATTCAAGTCTAGGTCATAAAAATTTAAAATTTATCGTAAATTTACAATTTTTATGGTGGTTTTTAATCATAGGTTTCTAATTAAATTACAATTAATTATGAAAATCAAATTAATTCTAAATTATTCTAATTTTCAACAAATTAATCATAATTACAAATTAGATTGCATAATTAACAAGACTAGGCATTCAAACTTGTTAAACATATGCAGTAGGTCAATCAAAAATTCAAGATTTATCAACAGGAATCGCAAATATTTAATTTAACATCTTAAATTTACGAAATTTTGCATTCGAAAAACTAAAACCTTCGAAAAGTCATAGTTAGGCTTCGAATTTGAGAATTCTGGGTTCGGCAGAAAAATACTATTTTTGTCAAAATTTTAGAATGCCTTTTACATGCGGAATTGACACAAAAATCACTCAATTCGGATGAGTAACGAAGAAACTGCCGAAAAACTGCGTACGTATAATTAAATAAACGCAATTTGCAATTAATTAACAATTACGAAAATTAATCACCCCTTTTAATTCTTGCAAATTTGTAATATTTAACCATGTTCATGCAATTTAGATTATGAAAATAATAAGGGGCTCGTGATACCACTGTTAGGTTATGATACATATGACATTACATAGATCATGCGGAAACAACCATTAACCCAGGACAACATATTATTTACACATAATCATTTAGCATAGTTTAGATGCATACTCTTTGTTGCGTGCCTTCCCTAGCTGCGCCCGAACCGAACAAGAACAAGTCTTTAGGACTCCAAGTGTCGTCCCTCCGTAGATAGTCCACAGCACGTCCGGATCCGCCTTAAGATTGACCAACTAGAATCGCCCTTAAGGTTCTAATATTTTCGGTTAGGTAGGCAAGAATATTGGCTGATTTTTCTGCTTAAAAATCTTAGTTTTGAATACTTAAAAACTTGTTTTTAAATAATGACCCCTAGGCCTTTATTTATAGAGTTATGGAAAAGGAATCGCAATCCTAGTAGGATACGAATTAATTGAAATTAGAATCCTACATGAATTCTATTTAATTAATTTATCTAATTAGGAATAGGAATTTAATCACACACTAACTCTTGCAGTTTTAGGAATCACGCATGAGCACAAACTCACACACACACACGGCAGCCACAAGGGCTGCCCATGCGTATGCGAGCAGCAGCCCATGCAGCGCGGCCCACGCATCCGTGGCCTTGGTGCGCGCTGGGCTTGTGGCGTGCGTGCTTGCTGGGCGATGGCCCGGCTTCGTGCTGGGCCTTCGTCCGGCAGGCCTCGTCCGATGCTAATTCGTACGATACGCTTCCGATTAAATTTCCATTTCCGGAATCTATTTCCGATACGAACAATATTTAATATTTCCGATTCCGGAATTAATTTCCGTTTCGAACAAATATTTAATATTTCCGTTTCCGGAATTATTTTCCGATTCCGGTAATATTTCCGATTCTGACAATATTTCCGTTTCCGGCAATATTTCCGATTCTGGTAATATTTCCATTTCCAATAATATTTTCCGATACGTACCATGTTTCCGTTTCCGGCAACATCTACGACTTGGATAATATTCATATTTCCGATACGATCCATATTTCCGTTTCCGGCAATATCATCGTTTCCGGAGTATTCATTTCTTGCCTGTGACGATCTTAGCTCCCACTGAAACCAAGATCCGTCGGTTCCGAATATTCATAGATGGAGTATTTAATGCCATTAAATACTTGATTCGTTTACGTACTATTTGTGTGACCCTACGGGTTCAGTCAAGAGTAAGCTGTGGATTAATATCATTAATTCCACTTGAACTGAAGCGGCCTCTAGCTAGGCATTCAGCTCACTTGATCTCACTGAATTATTAACTTGTTTAATTAATACTGAACCGCATTTATTAGACTTAACATAGAATGCATACTTGGACCAAGGGCATTATTTCCTTCAGACGGCTGATGAAGGGTGATGATGTTAGGTTATGATACATATGACAATTCATAAATCATGCGAAAAAACCATTTAGCCAGGAATACATATTATTTACACATAATCATATAGCATAATTTAGATGCATACTCTTTGTTGCGTGCCTTCCCTAGCTGCGCCCGAACCGAACAAGAACAAGTCTTTAGGACTCCAAGTGTCGTCCCTCCGTAGATAGTCCACAGCACGTCCGGATCCGCCTTAAGATTGACCAACTAGAATCGCCCCTAAGGTACTATAAATTTTCGGCACTTTTGAGCAAGATGTGTGACTGAATTTTTCTCTCAAAAACTCACTTTGAATACTTGAATAACTCGTTATAAATTGTGAACCCAGGCCACATATTTATAGGGGTATGGAAAGAGAATTGGAATCCTATTAGGATACGAATTAATTAAATTATAATTATAATAAAACTCTTATTTAATTAATTTATCAAATAGAATTAGGAATTTAATCATTAACCGAATTCTGCACGTTTTAGGTTTCGTATGCGAACACAAACACTTACGCGAGCATGACCCGCAAGCGTGCAGGCCATGCCCGCGCACAGCCCACACGGCCGCACGGCCCACGCGAGCTACAAGCCCACGCGAGCTGCAGCAATGCTCGCAGCCCACTGCTCGCAGCTGCGCGCGCTGCGCGCGCTGTGCGCGCTGCCACGGCCTGGCCTTGCGCTGGGCCTGGCGTGGCCTTGGCTGTTCGTGTGGCGCGCTTGGCTTGCTGGGCGATGGCCTGGCTTCGTGCTGGGCCCTCGTCCGGCAGGCCTCGTCCGATGCTTATTCGTACGATACGCTTCCGATTAAATTCCCGATTCCGGAATATATTTCCAATACGAACAATATTTAATATTTTCGATTCCGGAATTAATTTCCGTTTCGAACAAATATTTAATATTTCCGTTTCCGGAATTATTTTCTGATTCCGATAATATTTCCGATTCTGACAATATTTCCGTTTCCGGCAATATTTCCGATTCCGGCAATATTTCCATTTCCGATAATATTTCCCGATACGTACCATGTTTCCGTTTCCGGCAACATCTACGACTTGGATAATATTTATATTTCCGATACGATCCATATTTCCATTTCCGGCAATATCATCGTTTCCGGAGTATTCATTTCTTGCCTGTGACGATCTCAGCTCCCACTGAAACCAAGATCCGTCGATTCCGAATATCCATAGTTGGAGTATTTAATGCCATTAAATACTTGATCCGTTTACGTACTATTTGTGTGACCCTACGGGTTCAGTCAAGAGTAAGCTGTGGATTAATATCATTAATTCCACTTGAACTGAAGCGGCCTCTAGCTAGGCATTCAGCTCACTTGATCTCACTGAATTATTAACTTGTTAATTAATACTGAACCGCATTTATTAGACTTAACATAGAATGCATACTTGGACCAAGGGCATTATTTCCTTCAGTTTCCCACTTGTCCTTAGGGACAAGTGTGCATTTCCTAATTCCTTTGTCGCTCGATGCTTGCTCTTGAACATAAGGTAAGAGTTGTCATCGTTATTATGTCCAGAGGTGTTCCTCGGTTTCAGAGTTCAACTGATCAAATAAACAGATAATCATAGCCTATGATTCATCCGAGCACGGCCATGCATTTCACAGTTTCTAGCTCTCCGAGTGGCCTTGTACAACTTTTAATCATCTCATCCCGATTTATGGGAGGACAATCCCAATCTTGTGATCTTGAGACTAGACTTCGTTTGATAGGTGATTACCTGAGCGTTGCCTTTATAGCCTCCTTTTACGGTGCGACGGTTGGTCAACGTCAAAGCAACCAGTTCTCAAACAAGTAATCTCAAATCACTCAGGTATTGAGGATTTAGTGTCTAATAATTTTAATGAAATTTACTTATGACAGATTTTCATCTCTTACAGTAAAGTTTCATAGGTCTTGTCCGATACTAGTCTTCCCAAAGTAAGTATCTATGCAAATGATTATGACATTGCCATGTCCACATAGTTCAAGAAACAGAACTACTAGTCATCTTGCATTCTAATCGTCTAACGTTTTCTATGCGTCCAATTTTATAGAAAACTCCGACTAGGGACCATTTTCAACTTTTGACATTCAAGTTCACTTGATAGACATTTCTTAGTCACAGGACTGGTCCTGACAGTCTATCTTGAATATATCGTCAAATTGAAGGGACTCATCATTTAATAAACCACAAATTAAATGGAAAAATGAATTCTTTTCATTTATTGTGAATGATTAACCAATAATGTTTTACAAAGATTTAAACTCTAAAACTTTAAAACATTAAACAGAGACATCAAAGCCATTCTCCAATATGCTTGATTCCCATAGCTGCAGTGTGCGAGTTGTGCTTTGCCTGCGGCAGAGGTTTAGTTAATGGATCTGATATGTTGTCATCAGTACCAATTTTGCTTATCTCGACTTCTTTTCTTTCAACGAACTCTCGTAGAAGGTGAAATCTACGAAGTACATGCTTGACTCTCTGGTGGTGTCTAGGCTCCTTTGCCTGTGCAATAGCTCCGTTATTATCACAATACAGGGCTATTGGTCCTTTAATGGAGGGGACTACACCGAGTTCACCTATGAACTTCCTTAGCCATATAGCTTCCTTTGCTGCTTCATGTGCAGCAATGTACTCCGCTTCAGTTGTAGAATCCGCAATGGTGCTTTACTTAGCACTTTTCCAGCTTACTGCTCCTCCGTTGAGGCAGAAGACAAACCCAGACTGTGATCTGAAATCATCTTTGTCGGTTTGGAAACTTGCGTCCGTATAGCCTTTAACAATTAATTCATCATCTCCACCATAGACCAGGAAGTCATCTTTGTGCCTTTTCAGGTACTTCAGAATGTTCTTGGCAGCAGTCCAATGCGCCTCTCCTGGGTCTGACTGGTATCTGCTCGTAGCACTGAGTGCGTACGCAACATCCGGGCGTGTACATATCATAGCATACATTATTGAACTAATCAATGATGCATATGGAATCCCATTCATTCGTCTACGCTCATCAAGTGTTTTTGGGCACTGAGTCTTGCTTAGAGTCATTCCATGAGACATGGGTAGGTAGCCTCGCTTGGAGTCCGCCATCTTGAACCTATCAAGCACCTTATTGATATAAGTGCTTTGACTAAGTCCAATCATCTTTTTAGATCTATCTCTGTAAATCTTGATGCCCAATATGTACTGTGCTTCTCCTAGATCTTTCATCGAAAAACATTTCCCAAGCCAAATCTTGACAGAGTTCAACATAGGAATGTCATTTCCGATAAGTAATATATCGTCGACATATAATACTAGGAAAGCAATTTTGCTCCCACTGACCTTCTTGTATACACAAGATTCGTCCGCGTTCTTGATGAAACCAAAGTCACTGACTGCTTCATCAAAACGTATATTCCAGCTCCTGGATGCCTGCTTCAATCCGTAGATTGACTTCTTTAGCTTGCATACCTTTTTAGCATTCTTTGGATCCTCAAAACCTTCAGGCTGTGTCATAAACACAGTTTCTGTTAAAACGCCGTTTAAGAAAGCAGTTTTGACATCCATCTGCCATATTTCGTAATCGTAATATGCAGCGATTGCTAATATTATCCGAATAGACTTTAGCATAGCAACTGGTGAAAAGGTTTCATCGTAATCCACACCGTGGACTTGCCTATAACCTTTTGCAACCAATCTAGCTTTGAAAACTTCAAGTTTCCCATCCTTGTCCTTTTTCAGTTTGAAAACCCATTTGCTTCCAATGTCTTGGTAGCCATCTGGCAAATCGACCAAATCCCATACTTGGTTTTCAGACATGGAGTCTAATTCAGATTGCATGGCTTCTTGCCATTGCTTGGAGCTAGGGCTCGTCATAGCTTGTTTGTAAGTCGCAGGTTCATCACTTTCAAGTAATAGAACGTCATTGCTCTCGTTCGTCAAAATACCTAAGTACCTTTCCGGTTGAGATCTATATCTTTGCGATCTACGCGGGGTAACATTTCTAGATTGACCATGATTCTCACCAGATTCTTCTAAAGATCTCTGAGTTTCATCCTGAATGTCATCTTGAGCATTCTCTAGAGTTTGTTGTTCCACTCGAATTTCTTCGAGGTCTACTTTTTTCCCACTTGTCATTTTGGAAATGTGATCTTTCTCCAAAAAGACACCATCTCGAGCAACAAACACCTTGTTCTCAGATGTATTGTAGAAGTAATACCCCTTTGTTTCCTTTGGATAGCCCACAAGGATACATTTGTCAGATTTTGGATGAAGTTTGTCTGAAATTAATCGTTTGACGTATACTTCACATCCCCAAATCTTAAGAAAAGACACATTTGGAGGCTTTCCAATGAAGGAAATAATGCCCTTGGTCCAAGTATGCATTCTATGTTAAGTCTAATAAATGCGGTTCAGTATTAATTAACAAGTTAATAATTCAGTGAGATCAAGTGAGCTGAATGCCTAGCTAGAGGCCGCTTCAGTTCAAGTGGAATTAATGATATTAATCCACAGCTTACTCTTGACTGAACCCGTAGGGTCACACAAATAGTACGTAAACGGATCAAGTATTTAATAGCATTAAATACTCCATCTATGAATATTCGGAACCGACGGATCTTGGTTTCAGTGGGAGCTAAGATCGTCACAGGCAAGAAATGAATACTCCGGAAACGATGATATTGCCAGAAACGGAAATATGGATCGTATCGGAAATATGAATATTATCCAAGTCGTAGATGTTGCCGGAAACGGAAACATGGTACGTGTCGGAAAATATTATTGGAAATGGAAATATTACCAGAATCGGAAATATTGCCGGAAACGGAAATATTGTCAGAATCGGAAATATTGCCGGAATCGGAAAATAATTCCGGAAACGGAAATATTAAATATTTGTTCGAAACGGAAATTAATTTCGGAATCGGAAATATTAAATATTGTTCGTATCGGAAATAGATTCCGGAAATGGAAATTTAATCGGAAGCGTATCGTACGAATTAGCATCGGACGAGGCTTGCCGGACGAAGGCCCAGCACGAAGCCGGGGCCAATCGCCCAGCAAGCATGCGCGCCACAAGCCCAGCCAAGGCAGCGCCCAGGCCTACCGCAAGGCAGGCCCAGCGCGCGCCAAGGGCCACGGCTGCGTGGGCCGTGCTACGCGGGCTGCTGCTCGCACGCGCATGGGCAGCCCTTGTGGCTGCCGTGTGTGTGTGAGTTTGTGCTCATGCGTGATTCCTGAATCTACAAGAGTCAGTGTATGATTAAATTTCTATTCCTAATTGGATAAATTAATTAAATAGAATTCATGTAGGATTCTAATTCCAATTAATTCGCATCCTACTAGGATTACGATTCCTTTTCCATAACTCTATAAATAAAGGCCTAGGGGTCATAATTTATACATAAGTTTCAAAGTATTCAAAAGTGAGTTTTTTGAGAGAAAATTAAAACACACATCTTGCTCATAAAGTGCCAAAATTTTCTAGTACCTTAAGGGCGATTCTAGTTGGTCAATCTTAAGGCGGATCCGGACGTGCTGTGGACTATCTACGGAGGGACGACACTTGGAGTCCTAAAAGACTTGTTCTTGTTCGGTTCGGGCGCAGCTAGGGAGGGCACGCAACAAAGAGTATGCATCTAAATTATGCTATATGATTATGTGTAAATAATATGTTGTCCTGGGTTAATGGTTGTTTCCGCATGATCTATGTAATGTCATATGTATCATAACCTAACAGTGGTATCACGAGCCCCTTATTATTTTCATAATCTAAATTGCATGAACATGGTTAAATATTACAAATTTGCAAGAATTAAAAGGGGTGATTAATTTTCGTAATTGTTAATTAATTGCAAATTGCGTTTATTTAATTATACGTACGCAGTTTTTCGGCAGTTTCTTCGTTACTCATCCGAATTGAGTGATTTTTGTGTCAATTCCGCATGTAAAAGGCATTCTAAAATTTTGACAAAAATAGTATTTTTCTGCCGAACCCAGAATTCTCAAATTCGAAGCCTAACTATGACTTTTCGAAGGTTTTAGTTTTTCGAATGCAAAATTTCGTAAATTTAAGATGTTAAATTAAATATTTGCGATTCCTGTTGATAAATCTTGAATTTTTGATTGACCTACTGCATATGTTTAACAAGTTTGAATGCCTAGTCTTGTTAATTATGCAATCTAATTTGTAATTATGATTAATTTGTTGAAAATTAGAATAATTTAGAATTAATTTGATTTTCATAATTAATTGTAATTTAATTAGAAACCTATGATTAAAAACCACCATAAAAATTGTAAATTTACGATAAATTTTAAATTTTTATGACCTAGACTTGAATCCATATCAATCGGAAATCAATTGGATAATAAATTTTCGATTTTTTCGCCCTAAAATTATGAAATTAATAATATTTATTAATTTGTCATTAATTTTAAATATAAATTTTAAATTTTTATGCGATTCGTTCAAATAACTTGCACGCACGAAGCAATGGACGCTTCGTGTTACCCTTAAGGGGTGTTGTATAATGCGGGCATGCGACGACGAGCAAGGGAGCTCGTCGCCCGTGCGGCACGAATGCAATGAGCAAGGGCGTAAGTGCACGAGCACAAGGCAGCAGCCCTGCCTTGTGTCGTGTGCCACGAGCAATGAACGAATGGGCATGGGCGAGGGGCGAGCCAAGGCAGTCGCGTGTGGGCAGCAAGCGAGCTGCGCCACAACGCGCGCTGCCTCGCACAAGTGCGCGCAGCCTCGCGCGCAGCGAGCGCAAGCTCGCGTGCCACGAGCGCTGCGCCCAGCACTACTCGCGCGCACAGCGCGCGATGTCGCTCGCCCAGCGAGCGATGTCGCGCCCCAGCGAGCGATGGCTCGCGCGCACAGCGAGCGAGCCAGCGCGCCCAGCGAGCGATCTCGCGCGCGCGCACTGCGAGCGATAGCTCGCGTGCGATGGGGCGCTGTGCGGAGGCTTGCGATAGGACAGCAGCAGCTATGCGACGAGCGCATGGGCTGCGCGCACATGGCCAGCAATGGCTGTGTGCGTACGGCCCATGGGCGTGCAACGCGTAGGGTGTTTGCGTTACGATTAGATCGTTTTGAATGTTTAATTTGAAAATTTCAGTTCACGTAATTTTAATTAATTTTAAAATTAATAATTTGAATTAATTTCTTGGATTTTAATTTTGAATATTATAATTATAATAAATGGAATTTATTCTAATTATTTTACTAAAATTAAAATCATGAATTAATTTAAATGCGACTGAAATTAAATTAAACTTTTTGGATTCAATTATAAATTTATATGAGCTTTAAATTTTAATTAAATTTGTATGTTTCCGGTTAGACTAGAAATACAATTTTATGTTTAAAATTAGTAAAGCATATGAATTTATTGGTTTGAGTGGGAGCGCTTTTTAGTCATAAACTCTTGATTAGGTCTACAAATCCTTAAGGTTAAAACAACTCGATTAGAATTAATAAGGACTGAATAATTGGTAGATTATTGGTGCCCTTGATTAATTGCTGCAAATGTTTACGTGATGCATAATGTGTTTTACTAACCAGCTATGTGGGCCATTCATGATAATGAATGGGTGAATGGTATATATTGTATATGTACTGTTTTGCAGGTTATGAAGTGACTAGTATGGCCCAAATAGGATAGAAAATATGGTCTGCGTACCATTAATTTGAATGTAATTGGTCTAAAGTACCAAAGTTATTTTTCAATTCAAATATGGTCTGCGTACCATCAAATAGTTGTAATTAGTTATAGCTTATCCTATTTGAAGAAAATGGTGCCTCCCACGGAGATTTTCAAGACGGACTTTGAAGTCAAAGCTTCAAGATGAAGTCGGGCCATACTAGATCACAAATATCTTATGCATGTTTTAAGTTATTTATTGTTTTAAATATGTCTTAAAATGCATGAGATCAAAAGCTTGATTATGTTGCATGATTAAGGATTTTAGTTCACTTAAAATCTAACCAACATAGTAAGAGCCTTAAGTTCCAAACTTAAAAAATTGAGTTAAAAGGTGCCATGCCAAAATATACACTTGCTTGGATATCCTTTACATCAATCTAGTAATAGTTTTCCCTCAGCGAGGTGTTACTTATTGGTCCTAAAGGGGCAAGGTACACAAATAATTGTGAGTACACGTTAGTTTTGGTGAAACTCAACGATATAAGTAAGGAGTCCTTTTATGTCGTGGCAAATTCGATAGGTTTACCTAATAAGTTCTTAGACGTACCTATCAACCAAGAATAGTTTCTAGACTATTAGCAAAAGGCTTTTGCTTACCTAAAATGTTTTAGAATTGAGTCGACAAAATGTGCTTAATTCTTCAATGGTTTTAGGGTCTTGGAATCATTTTATTCACACCTGCCGGAACAATAAAATCGAATAAAATGCTAATAACTTGTTTGAATTGCATGGTTGCTTTAATTTCAAGTTATTATTCATGATAAATGTTTAGACTTTGCATGCTTCAATGTATGTTTTAATTATTGTTTATAATTAAATATCTTGCACTGCAATAAATCCTTTTAGAAAGGTAACAGTAAATTTCCTCGATTGGTAGTGAATCCAAGAACGATTCACGGAAAAGAGAGAAAGTGAGCAATTTAAAATGTACGTTTCTTATATCGACTTTTATGGTTGTTTTCGAATATCAAAATCGAATGGCAAACCAATTGGTGCTTGTGAATTCAAAATACACTGTAGTTTTGAGATCATAAAGCATTGAGCTTAAACGCTCAGCTTTACCAATGGTTAACAACCTAATATCTTTGTCCATTTAATTCTCGAATGAGTCTAGTCCCTAGACATTCGAATAGATCGATACTTAGAGAACTTTAGAAGCTTCTGGTAAGATCATCTAGTTGAAACAAAATATTCAACATAAATTAAAATGGTAAAGAACCTTGTTGGTGACATTGGACATGTCTAACAAAGTATAAAAGTCAACACTAAAGAATTCAATTCTTAAGACTATAAGAAAGGGTACAAGAAATAGGAAAACGAGGAACAAATGAAAGGAATTTACGATTCCGTTTCTCCTATAAATTTATGTTTAAAGAGAAGTGACCTAGCAATCAAACTTCCTTGGTATCATATACCGCTTGAGGTTCTTACTTCGGTAATAACTCAAATAAATGGAAGCTAGGATACACTAATGACCTACAAGTGGGAAATGAAGCATGGCAATGCTACATTAGTTGTAGGGTCATCTAGTTTGTTTTAAGTCCTTTCAAAGGCTGGAGCTTAATGGCTATTTTGTTCCATAATCAGCATACCTAAATTTCTGCTTCAAACACAGAAAGACTCACATTCAGAAGAACAAAAACAATGCTTGTTTGTTTGTTTATTTGAATGAAATGGTCAATTACAGGTTGAGTTAATATGCTTGATTAAAACAAACAACTCTTTAAAGAACTTTACTAGGTTCAAATCAAACCCTTGATTTGAGTTCCATTCATCTTTGGCATTGTTGCTTAGACCATATCAACAAGTTAACATTCACAAACTCTATTTTAATGGACTTTTTGAAAGTTGGTTGATTTCTAGATCAACTTAAGACAAGCAAGTCTTACTTGTTGAAAGTAACAAAGAATATGAACTATTGTTAGAACGCCTAGACGATAGAGTTCAAAGCTAAAGAAAGGTTTTATGACTTTATTATTTCACATGGATTTGAGTGAATATAGGTTTATTTACTCAAATGTGATATAAGTTGAATCTGTTTGGCTAGTTCAAAGATTCAGAAGTATAAAATCCACTCGGCAAGAAATCATAAAGATCTAGGTTAGATCATGTTGATGATTACTTGAGACCAAATATGATCATCAATGATTGTGTGTTGTAATTTCACAATCTAGCTCCATAAGATATGGCATATCTACGTTGGAATGATCGAAGTCAATTAGTACTTGATTCGATCAATGATGAATCATAAAGACTTTTCCTATAATTTCTAAAACAAAATGCTCAACTACCACCAAACTAAACCAAATTCGTCAAAGCTATTGAAAAGTAATTTCAGGATATCTTTTCAATTATATATATCTAAAGAGTTGCTAAACTCAGTGGGAGCTTAGTGTTTGTTATTCAACAAACTAAGGCCCAAGTCTAGATATATGTTTCATTGTGATTTATTCAAATGAGACACAAGGGTATTGTTTCTACCACGAATTTTTGAGAACATAATGTTTGTTTGCTCGAAATAATGTCCTTTTGGAGATTCGTTTCCAAAATGACAAGTGGGAGAAAATAGACCTCGAAAGTTTTCGAGGCGAACAACAAACATAAACGGACATTCCGGAGGCTTTTCGAAGTGCTTCAGAAAATCCGAACTTATTCTGAAAGGACTTTAGAAGTAGCTTTTAAAGAATAGACATCTCTTAGAAGACTTTACAAGTGCTTCAAGGAGAATAGAATATTCAAAGGACTCTCAAAGTGCCTGTTGATATTCTATTGTTTGATGTTCTATACCCAAGTAGGCATAGAGTTCAAGTCACTGGAACTATGAGATTCTTCTATTAGATAGTAAGGAAACATAGAGTTCTGGTCAATGAAACTATGAGATTCTTCTATTCGATAGTGAAGAAACCTACAACTTGCAGTCAAACTATTATCATGTAGATTAATGAGTTTATGACTTGTAAGAAAGCTATGACGAAACCTAGATTCCCTAAAATGGTTAGAGGCCATATATAGACTCAAATGTTTTAAATGGTTAGAGGCCATAAAACATACTCAATGTTTTGATGACAAAATTGAAATTTTGTTGATTTGCAAGAATAGTTTCACACCTATTGGTTGCAAGTTTGTTTTAAGGATAAAAACCATCAAACATGGAATTGTGTTCACACACAAAGCTAGATTAGTTGCTAAAGGTTACAAGCAAATTCATGGCATGGATTGTGTTGAAACCTCATGCAAAATCGTAATGCTTAAGTCTATAATTCAAGCAATGATTGCATATTGGTACATATGGCAATTGGATGACAAAACGTATTCCTCAATCAAATGTTGGAATAAACTATGTACATGGTATGTCATAGGATTTGTGGATCCAAATAAATGCTTGAAAAGGAAAGCTAGCTTATGAAATCTAAGTACAGATTTAAGCAAGCAATTGGGAATTAGAAATGTATTTTAGTGAAGCTAATAAGTATTTTAGTTTCATAAAATGTACATGATTCTTATAGATATATAAGAAGTTTAGTGGGAGTACATAAAACTTATTTGGTCCTATGTGTATCACACATATCTCTCTATTGTGAAATAACATTCAAATGCTAATGACTTAGGTTTGAGATTATTCATCAATAATGGACCATGGCGAAACTTAGTACATACTGGGTATTAAGATCTATTTACAAAGATCTTATGATATTGTTTTGGATTAAGTAATGGCATTTACTAAATCAAACACGAAAGTCTCCATTGGAGATATTCGACCCATATGAATAAATCTAAGTAAAGGATGTTTGAACTATGTATAAGCATTTACTAAGTTAAACATCAAAGAGTCTAAATGAGATTCTTAACCTATATTATATGTCAAAGAATTTAGCTGGATTCAGTATCTGCTGAAATTGAATAAGCTAAAGTTACATGAATAGAATTCAATTGGGAATTATTCTGCAAAAGAATTTATCATGTATGATATAATATGAGGATCGCCAAAAACGTATCGTATGACTTTAGCCATGACGAACATATACCAATCTCTATTGATCTAAGTGAAGACCAACTAGATTGAGATCAAGAATACTTATGGTACTTGAAAAGGTACATAGGAATAGTTCTTGATTCAAGGAAATAAAGATATGCTAAATATTGATGCTACACGCAGAAACACTGGCAAAGGATCAAGCAAGACCCCTTTGGAGTTAACCATTGACAAGGACGAGCTATAGAGCATCGTGTTTTGAAATGGCAACATGGGTTGGAGACCATGAGTTGTTGCGTGGGAAATTAAAATAATGATTTCTATGTTCTAAGATATAGTTGAGAGTATTCCACATATCTGTGAACTGCTTGGATAAGTAATTCCAAACAAAGCATCATTAGCAACCTATAAAGTTGAAGTAAAAGTAATTATTGCCTAAGAAGCAATAAAACAGGGTTGTTTAAAGTTCTTCACTGAACTTGGGTAGATCACCTATCTGCTGGCTTGATGATTCTTCATTGAAAAATGCGTAGAACCACTCTTGAAGCAAGAAAAACGTCTGCTAACTTGATGGTTCTTCATTGCAAAATGAGTAAAACCACCATCGAAGTAAGAAAGACTAGATCACATAATAAACAAACTCAAAAAGATCTTATCATCATATCTCGAAGAACATTCGATGAAAAGGATATTAAGATTGGCAAAGCATGATAATTAAACCTATGCAACAAGTGAGAAGCAACACTCACATTGTAGCACTGGAAATCAAACATAGCTTTGAATTCCATGAACTGTTTTAGAAGATGGGTTTGAGGCCCATGCTTGTAAAACATTGGGGTTGAACATTTATCATATATGAAATGTATTTTCATATTCCATTTAATCTTGGTTTAGTATTAAATGATGAGTCCCTTCAATTTGACGATATATTCAAGATAGACTGTCAGGACCAGTCCTGTGACTAAGAAATGTCTATCAAGTGAACTTGAATGTCAAAGATTGAAAATGGTCCCTAATCGGAGTTTTCTATAAAATTGGACGCATAGAAAACGTTAGACGATTAGAATGCAAGATGACTAGTAGTTCTGTTTCTTGAACTATGTGGACATGGCAATGTCATAATCATTTGCATAGATACTTACTTTGGGAAGACTAGTATCGGACAAGACCTATGAAACTTTACTGTAAGAGATGAAAGTCTGTCATAAGTAAATTTCATTAAATTATTAGACACTAAATCCTCAATACCTGAGTGATTTGAGATTACTTGTTTGAGAACTGGTTGCTTTGACGTTGACCAACCGTCGCACCGTAAAAGGAGGCTATAAAGGCAACGCTCAGGTAATCACCTATCAAACGAAGTCTAATCTCAAGATCGCAAGATTGGGATTGTCCTCCCATAAATCGGGATGAGATGCTTAAAAGTTGTACAAGGCCACTCGGAGAGCTAGAAACTGTGAAATGCATGGCCGTGCTCGGATGAATCATAGGCTATGATTATCTGTTTATTTGATCAGTTGAACTCTGAAACCGAGGAACACCTCTGGACATAATAAGGATGACAACTCTTACCTTATGTTCAAGAGCAAGCATCGAGCGACAAAGGAATTAGGAAATGCACACTTGTCCCTAAGGACAAGTGGGAGACTGAAGGAAATAATGCCCTTGGTCCAAGTATGCATTCTATGTTAAGTCTAATAAATGCGGTTCAGTATTAATTAACAAGTTAATAATTCAGTGAGATCAAGTGAGCTGAATGCCTAGCTAGAGGCCGCTTCAGTTCAAGTGGAATTAATGATATTAATCCACAGCTTACTCTTGACTGAACCCGTAGGGTCACACAAATAGTACGTAAACGGATCAAGTATTTAATAGCATTAAATACTCCATCTATGAATATTCGGAACCGACGGATCTTGGTTTCAGTGGGAGCTAAGATCGTCACAGGCAAGAAATGAATACTCCGGAAACGATGATATTGCCAGAAACGGAAATATGGATCGTATCGGAAATATGAATATTATCCAAGTCGTAGATGTTGCCGGAAACGGAAACATGGTACGTGTCGGAAAATATTATTGGAAATGGAAATATTACCAGAATCGGAAATATTGCCGGAAACGGAAATATTGTCAGAATCGGAAATATTGCCGGAATCGGAAAATAATTCCGGAAACGGAAATATTAAATATTTGTTCGAAACGGAAATTAATTCCGGAATCGGAAATATTAAATATTGTTCGTATCGGAAATAGATTCCGGAAATGGAAATTTAATCGGAAGCGTATCGTACGAATTAGCATCGGACGAGGCTTGCCGGACGAAGGCCCAGCACGAAGCCGGGGCCAATCGCCCAGCAAGCATGCGCGCCACAAGCCCAGCCAAGGCAGCGCCCAGGCCTACCGCAAGGCAGGCCCAGCGCGCGCCAAGGGCCACGGCTGCGTGGGCCGTGCTACGCGGGCTGCTGCTCGCACGCGCATGGGCAGCCCTTGTGGCTGCCGTGTGTGTGTGAGTTTGTGCTCATGCGTGATTCCTGAATCTACAAGAGTCAGTGTATGATTAAATTTCTATTCCTAATTGGATAAATTAATTAAATAGAATTCATGTAGGATTCTAATTCCAATTAATTCGCATCCTACTAGGATTACGATTCCTTTTCCATAACTCTATAAATAAAGGCCTAGGGGTCATAATTTATACATAAGTTTCAAAGTATTCAAAAGTGAGTTTTTTGAGAGAAAATTAAAACACACATCTTGCTCATAAAGTGCCGAAATTTTCTAGTACCTTAAGGGCGATTCTAGTTGGTCAATCTTAAGGCGGATCCGGACGTGCTGTGGACTATCTACGGAGGGACGACACTTGGAGTCCTAAAAGACTTGTTCTTGTTCGGTTCGGGCGCAGCTAGGGAGGGCACGCAACAAAGAGTATGCATCTAAATTATGCTATATGATTATGTGTAAATAATATGTTGTCCTGGGTTAATGGTTGTTTCCGCATGATCTATGTAATGTCATATGTATCATAACCTAACATCCAAACCATAATTCGTATGGAGTCTTTTCGACAGCTTTAGACGGAGCTCTATTTATAGTGAGTGCAGCTGTATTTAGTGCATGTCCCCAAAATTCTAATGGAAGTTCGGCCTGACCCATCATTGACCTGACCATGTCTAGCAAGGTTCTGTTCCTCCGTTCCGACACACCGTTCCATTGTGGTGTTCCAGGAGGAGTCAATTCTGATAGAATTCCACATTCTTTCAGATGGTCATCAAATTCATAGCTCAGATATTCACCGCCTCTATCAGACCGCAGTGCCTTAATCTTCTTGCCTAATTGATTCTCTACTTCACTCTGAAATTCCTTGAATTTGTCAAAGGATTCAGACTTATGCTTCATTAGGTAGACATAACCATATCTACTGAAGTCATCAGTGAAAGTGATAAAGTAGCTGAAACCACCTCTAGCATTTGTACTCATTGGTCCACATACATCTGTATGGATTAAACCCAATAGTTCATTTGCTCTTTCTCCAACTTTAGAGAAAGGTTGCTTTGTCATTTTGCCAAGTAAACATGATTCGCATTTACCATAATCCTCTAAGTCAAATGGTTCTAGAATTCCTTCCTTTTGAAGTCTTTCTAAGCGTTTCAAGTTTATATGGCCTAATCGACAATGCCACAGATAGGTGAGATCTGAATCATCCTTTTTGGCCTTTTTGGTATTTATGTTATATACTTGTTTGTCGTGATCTAATAAATAAAGTCCATTGACTAATCTAGCAGATCCATAAAACATCTCTTTAAAATAAAACGAACAACTATTGTCTTTTATTAAAAAGGAAAATCCCTTAGCATCTAAGCAAGAAACTGAAATGATGTTTTTAGTAAGACTTGGAACATGGAAACATTCTTCCAGTTCCAAAACTAGCCCGAAGGGCAACGACAAATAGTAAGTTCCTACAGCTAATGCAGCAATCCGTGCTCCATTTCCCACTCGTAGGTCGACTTCACCTTTGCTTAACTTTCTACTTCTTCTTAGTCCCTGTGGATTGGAACATAAGTGTGAGCCACAACCTGTATCTAATACCCAAGAAGTTGAATAAGCAAGTATACAGTCTATAACGAAAATACCTGAAGATGGAACGACTGTTCCGTTCTTCTGATCTTCCTTTAGCTTCAAGCAATCTCTCTTCCAATGCCCCTTCTTCTTGCAGTAGAAGCATTCGGATTCAGAAGTGGGTTGACTGACCTTCCTCTTTACAGATTTGGCGCCAGTTTGCTTAGTTGGGCTGGCCTTGTTGCCACCTTTCTTAGCATTCCTTTTCTTTCCAGATTTCTTGAACTTGCCCCCACGCACCATAAGCACATCCTGCTTATCACTTTTGAGCGTCTTTTCAGCGGTCTTCAGCATACCGTGAAGCTCAGTGAGCGTTTTGTCCAGACTATTCATACTGTAGTTCAGTTTGAACTGATCATACCCGCTATGAAGAGAATGGAGGATGGTGTCTATAGCCATTTCCTGAGAAAATTGCTGATCCAGCCGACTCATATTCTCAATGAGTCCAATCATTTTGAGAACATGTGGACTTACGGGCTCGCCTTTCTTAAGCTTGGTCTCAAGAATTTGCCTATGAGTCTCGAATCTTTCGACTCGAGCCAGATCTTGGAACATGTTCTTCAACTCACTGATGATTGTGAAAGCATCTGAGTTGATGAACGTTTTCTGCAGATCCGCACTCATGGTGGCGAGCATTAGACATTTCACATCCTTGTTGGCATCAATCCAACGATTGAGGGCTGCCTGAGTGACCCCGTCGCCTGCGGCTTCGGGCATCGCCTCTTCTAGGACATACTCCTTTTCTTCCTGCATAAGAACTATTTGCAAGTTCCTTTGCTAGTCAAGGAAGTTTTTCCCGTTCAACTTCTCCTTTTCGAGAATTGATCGAATGTTGAATGAATTGTTGTTTGCCATATTAAAAACTACAATTGAAAAGAATAAACAAATAAATAACCATTCACAGTTTCTCTTAATAAACTTAAATTCTAGCATACATGCATAATTCAATGTTTATTAAGCATTTTATTCAAGTTATGTGTTCCGGCATGTGTGAATAAAATGATTCCAAGATCCTAAAATCATTGAAGAACTAAGCACAGTTTGTCGACTTAATCCTAAAACATCTTAGGTAAGCAAAAGCCTTTTGCTAATAGTCTAGAAACTATTCTTGGTTGATAGGTACGTCTAAGAACTTATTAGGTAAACCTATCGATTTTTCCACGACATAAAAGGACTCCTTACTTATATCGTTGAGTTTCACCAAAACTAACATGTACTCACAATTATTTGTGTACCTTGCCCCTTTAGGACCAATAAGTAACACCTCGCTGAGCGAAAACTATTACTAGATTGATGTAAAGGATATCTAAGCAAGTGTATATTTTGGCATGGCACCTTTTAACTCAATTTTTAAGTTTGGAACTTAAGGCTCTTACTATGTTGGTTAGATTTTAAGTGAACTAAAATCCTTAATCATGCAACATAATTAAGCCACAATCTTAGGCATAATTAAGACATATTTAAAGCAATAAATAACTTAAAGCATGCATAAGATAATTGTGATCTAGTATGGCACCATTTTCCGTCTTGAAAATCTCCATGGGAGGCACCATTTTCTTCAAATAGGATAAGCTATAATTAAAACTAATTACAACTATTTGATGGTACGCATACCATATTTGAATTGAAAAACAACTTTGGTACTATAGACCAATTACATTCAAATTAATGGTACGCAGACCATATTTTCTATCCTATTTGGGCCATACTAGTCACTTCATAACCTGCAAAACAGTACATATACAATATATACCATTCACCCATTCATTATCATGAATGGCCCACATAGCTGGTTAGTAAAACACATTATGCATCACGTAAACATTTGCAGCAATTAATTAAGGGCATCAATAATCTACCAATTATTCAGTCCTTATTAATTCTAATCAAGTTGTTTTAACCTTAAGGATTCGTAGACCTAATCAAGAGTTTATGACTAAAAAGCGCTCCCACTTAAACCAATAAATTCATATGCTTTACTAATTTTAAACATAAAAATGTATTTCAAGTCTAACCGGAAACATACAAATTTAATTAAAATTTAAAGCCCATATAAATTTATAATTGAATCCAAAAATTTTAATTTGATTTCAGTCGTATTTAAATTAATTCATGATTTTAATTTTAGTAAAATAATTAGAATAAATAAAATTTATTATAATTACAATATTCAAAATTAAAATCCAAGAAAATAATTTAAATTATTAATTTTAAAATTAATTAAAATTACGTAAACTGAAAATTTCAAATTAAACATTTAAAACGATCTAATCGCAACGCAAACACCCTATGCATCGCAGGCCCATGGGCCACACGCACACACTCGTCGCATAGCTGCTGCATCTTCCCATCGCAAGCCATCGCACAAGTGGTGCTCGCTGCGCGCGCGCCAGCGCTCGATGCACGCGAGCCATCGCTCGCTGTGCGCGCTCGCCAGCGCTTGCTGCGCGCGCTCCAGCGCTCGATGCACGCGAGCCATCGCTCGCTGTGCGCGAGCAATTGCTCGCTGCGCGCGATCGACGCTGGGCGCAGCGCTCGTGGCACGCGAGCTTGCGCTCGCTGCGCGCGAGGCTGCGCTCGCTGCGCGCGAGGCTGCGCTCGCTTGCGCGAGGCAGTGCGCGTTGTGGCGCAGCTCGCTTGCTGCCCACACGCGACTGCCGTGCCTTGCCTTCGCCCATGCCCATTCGTCCATAGCTCGTGGCCCACGACACAAGGCAGGGCTGCTGCCTTGTGCTCGTGCACCATGCCCTTGCTCATTGCATTCGTGCCGCACGGGCGACGAGCTCCCTTGCTCGTCGTCGCATGCCCGCACTATACAACACCCCTTAAGGGTAACACGAAGCGTCCATTGCTTTGTGCGTGCAAGTTATATGAACGAATCGCATAAAAATTTAAAATTTATATTTAAAATTAATGACAAATTAATAAATTAATATTAATTTCATAATTTTAGGGCGAAAAATCGAAAATTTATTATTCAATTGATTTCCGATTGTCATGGATTCAAGCCAAGGTCATAAAAATTTAAAATTTATCATAAATTTACAATTTTTATGGTGGTTTTTAATCATAGGTTTCTAATTAAATTATAATTAATTATGAAAATCAAATTAATTCTAAATTATTCTAATTTTCAACTAATTAATCATAATTACAAATTAGATTGCATAATTAACAAGGCTAGGCATTCAAACTTGTTAAACATATACAGTAGGTCAATCAAAAATTCAAGATTTATCAACAAGAATCGCAAATATTTAATTTAACATCTTAAATTTACGAAATTTTGCATTCGAAAAACTAAAACCTTCGAAAAGTCATAGTTAGGCTTCGAATTTGAGAATTCTGGGTTCGGCAGAAAAATACTTTTTTTTGTCAAAATTTTAGAATGCCTTTTACATGCGGAATTGACACAAAAATCACTCGATTTGGATGAGTAACGAAGAAACTGCCGAAAAACTGCGTACGTATAATTAAATAAACGCAATTTGCAATTAATTAACAATTACGAAAATTAATCACCCCTTTTAATTCTTGCAAATTTGTAATATTTAACCATGTTCATGCAATTTAGATTATGAAAATAATAAGAGGCTCTGATACCACTGTTAGGTTATGATACATATGACAATTCATAAATCATGCGGAAAAACCATTTAGCCAGGAATACATATTATTTACACATAATCATATAGCATAATTTAGATGCATACTCTTTGTTGCGTGCCTTCCCTAGCTGCGCCCGAACCGAACAAGAACAAGTCTTTAGGACTCCAAGTGTCGTCCCTCCGTAGATAGTCCACAGCACGTCCGGATCCGCCTTAAGATTGACCAACTAGAATCGCCCCTAAGGTACTATAAATTTTCGGCACTTTTGAGCAAGATGTGTGACTGAATTTTTCTCTCAAAAACTCACTTTGAATACTTGAATAACTCGTTATAAATTGTGAACCCAGGCCACATATTTATAGGGGTATGGAAAGAGAATTGGAATCCTATTAGGATATGAATTAATTAAATTAGAATTATAATAAAACTCTTATTTAATTAATTTATCAAATAGAATTAGGAATTTAATCATTAACCGAATTCTGCACGTTTTAGGTTTCGTATGCGAACACAAACACTTACGCGAGCATGACCCGCAAGCGTGCAGGCCATGCCCGCGCACAGCCCACACGGCCGCACGGCCCACGCGAGCTACAAGCCCACGCGAGCTGCAGCAATGGTCGCAGCCCACTGCTCGCAGCTGCGCGCGCTGCGCGCGCTGTGCGCGCTGCCACGGCCTGGCCTTGCGCTGGGCCTGGCGTGGCCTTGGCTGTTCGTGTGGCGCGCTTGGCTTGCTGGGCGATGGCCTGACTTCGTGCTGGGCCCTCGTCCGGCAGGCCTCGTCCGATGCTTATTCGTACGATACGCTTCCGATTAAATTCCCGATTCCGGAATATATTTCCGATACGAACAATATTTAATATTTTCGATTCCGGAATTAATTTCCGTTTCGAACAAATATTTAATATTTCCGTTTCCGGAATTATTTTCCGATTCCGATAATATTTCCGATTCTGACAATATTTCCGTTTCCGGCAATATTTCCGATTCCGGCAATATTTCCATTTCCGATAATATTTCCCGATACGTACCATGTTTCCGTTTCCGGCAACATCTACGACTTGGATAATATTTATATTTCCGATACGATTCATATTTCCGTTTCCGGCAATATCATCGTTTCCGGAGTATTCATTTCTTGCCTGTGACGATCTCAGCTCCCACTGAAACCAAGATCCGTCGATTCCGAATATCCATAGTTGGAGTATTTAATGCCATTAAATACTTGATCCGTTTACGTACTATTTGTGTGACCCTACGGGTTCAGTCAAGAGTAAGCTGTGGATTAATATCATTAATTCCACTTGAACTGAAGCGGCCTCTAGCTAGGCATTCAGCTCACTTGATCTCACTGAATTATTAACTTGTTAATTAATACTGAACCGCATTTATTAGACTTAGCATAGAATGCATACTTGGACCAAGGGCATTATTTCCTTCAGATGATCGACTGTTGGTGATGGTGGAAGGCGAGATGATGAACGATTGATGAAGGGTGAGATTGATGATGAAGGAGGATGATGGGGAGCGAAGAAGGGAGCAATTAAAGATGATGATGATCAGCGATGAATGGGGATGGTGGGCGAAGAAATGGAGGAAACGAAAAAGGGAAGACGAAGCAAGGGGCCTGATTGTTTTTCTGGATATTTGGGGGGTTTCTTCCTTTATCCTTTTAATCTTTTTCTCTTTCTTTTTTTTTCTTTTACTTTTTTTTCTTTTCTTCTTTTAATTTTTTTTTCCCGTTTTCTTTTCTTTTCAGATTCTGTTTTAATTTTTATATATATATATTTTTTTCTCTTTAATTTTGTTTTTAGGCTTAGAGTATAAATAGTTATTTTTAGAAACCAAGGAGGGAGTTAAATAATGAGTCTTAGCTCTCTCTTATCTTAGGGTTTAGGGTTTTTCATTAGCTTAGTTTTTGGTGAGAGAAAGTGAGGGAAAATCAATGAAAAATTGTGGCTTTTGAATTCAAGTGTGGCAATTTTGTTCAAGATTTCCATTATTAATCAATGAGAAATTTCTTACTCTCTCTCCTCATTTATTTATTTATTTATTGTTTTATTTATCATTTTCATTAGTTTAATTATTTTGGTTTAGTTTAATGATTCATGTTTAGATTAGTTGTTATTAATGTTTAGAATCATTTTTTTAGTTGTTAATTTCTTTAAATTTCATGTTTTTATGATCATGGAGCAGTTTATTGATTAGGGTTTGGTGAAAACTCAACATTGATTGGTTTGGGTATTTGTGATTGGAAATTAAGGATTTTCATGATTAAATTAGCATATGTTTAAGCATTTCCAATACATGTTGCATTTAACTTGATAAATTAAGTGTTTCATGATTGCTTGGAGTAGTCTAGTTGGGTTGGAAAGGGATTAAAGACCTAAGCTTGGCTATTTGGTTGAATTAGGACTTTGATTTACCCCGGGTATGATAGCGTAGAACGGGAGTTCATCCTTGATGCTTAGGGAAATTGTTAGCACATCGGGAGATGGTTGGAGCTATTTGTGAATTCAACGCTTATCATGTAGTGCTTGTGAATCTTCCCCGTTTTCAATTCTTTTATGTCCATTCCATGATTTGTTGTCATTTGACCCATTCCCTAATCTCGTTTACTTTTGATTTCTTAGTTTTTGATTTAGTTTTCGATTAGTGAATTTCCAAAACCCCGTTCCGACCTAGCTTGTTGTTCGATTAGCATAAATTAGTGCACCTTAGTCCTTGTGGATTCCGACCCTTGCTTGTCTCTTTACTTGTGTTTAGTGGTTATTTTAGGTAATTTGTTTGATTAGGAGAGACTAGTAACGACCTAGTTTTCCCCTTGATCAAAATGGCGCCGTTGCCGGGGACTACGATTTACATTAGTTTGTGTTAGTTAGATGAGTCTAGGTCTTTGTGCATAGTTATTTGTTTTGTTCGTTTTATTTTGAAAATTCCTTAAAAAATGGCAACTATCTCTATCCCTCAAAATGATGAATCGTGTACACTTGATGATTTCACGTCTCTCCACCATGAGCTTCTCCACAATGAATTTCTTAATGCTTTGCAATCCGAGTCGGTCATCTCTTTGTCCGAGTTTCGTCTTTTTATAACTCATTTGGATTGTCAAGAAAACCTTAAAAGGGATTCTTTTATTAGAGATTTTGAGGTTGCTTCCCAAACATTTGTAAAATGCATGGGAGAAGTCTCTAACCTTCTAAATGAATCCATTCGAGATGCTTCATGGGAAAGAGATGATTTTGAGACTAATTTGCCACCTATGACGCATGACATTGAGGAATTGAGTATTGGGGATTATATTCCTACTCATTCCTCCTTGAGTGAGTGCCTCGATGATGGTGATGAAAAGCTCTTTGCTCCATTTTATTTTCAAGTGTTCAAATCGATTCTAATTGAGCGTGAATGTAAATTTGCCAACCAAAAAGAGTTTCTTGAGGAGAGTTTGCCTATTCCTTTTTCATTTCCTTGTTTTGATTCTTCTTTTTCTTATTTTCTTGTTTTCTCTTTTGATCCCTCTTCTTTTAGGCATCCTTCTCCTCATTGTCATAAGGTTGTAATGTACTTTATTCACATGTTGTATCTTGTCATTGCATACTTAATATCTTGTGAAATGTGTTCTAGTGCATTTGACAAGTTATTGCGATCTTTGAATTGTTATTTACTAGAATGGTCATGCTTGGGACCTTAAACAAACCTTCTTGGGAAGTAACCCGTGTTTTATTGCTTTCATTTTCTTATTTCGTTTGAATTTTACTTATTTTTCTTCTCAATTCTTGATCTTTTTTGAGGTACTTAAGTGGAATAAGCGCTCATTCTCGATAGCATAAGAAAAGCAAAGCACGATGTTGGAGAAATTTGACTACAAATGGAGAAATTTGATCATTTGCAGGTATTCACACCCACCTACTATCCGGTAGTGTCCTTCCTCTCCCTCTTTTTATTACTCCATGGATTGATTGGGCATATGAATTGATGAGGCATGAGGTTGGATGGTTGAAATGTCGATTTGGTTGCCTCCATTTCTCTTTCTCTAATGTGTTGTGATTTGCAGAACTATGTATATTGGTTGAATGCGTGTTTTGTTTCTTCCCCCCCTTCCTTTGAGTTTTTGTTTCAAGCATTGAGGACAATGCTTAATTCTAGCTTGGGGGGATAGCTTTTCGCTAGCTTGGGGGAGGCTTCATTCTTTTCGTTTCTTTATTTTCTTTTCTTTAATAAAATTCAAAATCCAATTTTTTTTTTTTTTAATTTAATTTTTTTATTATTTATCTTTTCTTTCAAACTTTTGGGGAAAAAATTCAAAAAAATCATAGAAAATCCAAAAAAAAGTCCCAAGTGATTGAATAAAAGCACTAAAAATGATTTGCTTGTCCAAAGAAAGAATCTCGATGATTTTTAATGTGGATTCCCTTGCTTGTCATTTAGATAATTGAGTAGATGTATTTCTGTTGGATATTTGCATGTGTGAGTTAGGGCGATTAGGGATAGCTTAATCTTTATTGCTTGAGTCTCTACTTGAAAAAGTTTTCGATGATTCTAAATGATAAGCTTTGGTTTGAAAAGAGTTAATTTTTCTCTCTTTTGGATGTTCTTTGCTACCTTAATTCCTTTTGATGCACTTCATTCCCTCGAATAACCTATGCTAAGAGTTAAAAGGATTGTAAAAAGAACAAAAAGATTGTGATTTATGTTTTGAGTCCAATAAGTGGTGCATTTGAGCCCACAAGGCGAAAGCCAAAGTGTCAAGTCCGAGTCAATAAGTGGCGCCAATGAGCCTATAAGGCATAACAAGCCTATTAAAGTTTACAAAAAGAAAAAAAGAGTCAATAAGTGGTAAATACCACAAGTCCTTGAGAAAGTGGGTTAGTTTAGATGATTGAGTGGGAGCTTGAAGATTTATTAAGTAAAGTTTTCCCTAGTGATGATGAATGTCATTGCGGCTCAAGAATTGAGACTCTTGTAGACACCTACTTTTGTCCCCATTCCCGAAAGGGAAGGTTCGATGATGAAAACGTAAATCTCCACTTGACAACGCATCTCCTATAAAATAACGAATCTCAATTCCCCTTTTCATTTCACCCGAAACCTGCTATTTATGAAAACCTGCTAAAAATAGTAACTGTCGTAAAGGGTAGTTGCTAAAAGTAGTAAGAATAAAAAGATAGAAACCTGTCAGAATTAGGTGTTGCACTCCAACATAAATCCTAAAAGAGATAGAAATTGTAAAAGGAATTCTATTCCTATCGCAGTTCGATAAAAGAGTTAACGTATTAATTAAACTCATAACGAACCTAGAGTTCGTAAAGGGCCCAGACGCATTCCGTCGTAAATTGATACGCACCAAATAACTCGGATTAAGTCTCTTAATGAACTCCGTACTCTAGAGTCCAATCTGACAAAGAATTCTGCCAGACCCTATTTTCAACGCCCAGCCCTGGGCGCCGAAATCTTTGACGCCCAGAGTTGGGCGCCGAAAATACCTGGGACGGATTCTTTTCCTAATCCGTTTCGTATTCAAATTCCTGAAAAACTATCTTTCTACGCCACTTTTTCCTATAAATAGACCCCTAAGTTCGACGTGAAAGGGACACACAACACAACACAATTATATTCTGAGTATTGACTCCAACCCTTAGCCTAAGCGTCACGCTGCGAAATCGTTCACGCGTTCTGTCGCAATCGATCCATAAATCGAACAGAACGTATCCTGTCCCATAATTGAGATTTGTTAAATAAAAAGGAGAAATAGCAAAGTCAAAGTGGTTAGTTTTCTGAGAACCGTGACGCACCTCTCAAGGGTGCGTCGTAATGTGCCCCTTCTCGATGATTTAATTGCTTTCCTCGCCCTTTTTATGAACTATTAAACTAACTAAATCTGATTGTTCTATCACGCCTAACAAATATAATATTTTTGGGAAATTGGATTATCATGCTAGGTCCCTTAATGCTATTTAAATCAGATAATCGCGATCGATCTAGTATTATATGTTGCATATTGCTAAAATCAACTCAGATTAGTTTAATAGTTAACGCATGTCCCTTCAATTATTTATGCTGAGCTAGTAAGGATATCCTGCCTCTGGAGTTATCGACGAGGGAAGTACTCCTCTCGGTAGTTATAGTCCCCCGAACCCTCAATCTCTACCTTGCGGGTGTATGTTGAGAGATCCCCACACCAGGGATCACAAGGGAACCTACGACCGTCATGGTCAAACATAATTGCACTCCCTTTATGTCACGATAACCGGGTTTTGTCAGTTTTTCTCATTGTCGTGAAAAACTGAATGGCGACTCCTATATTACTAGTCAATTGGGTGTAAACTCACAGGAAATCCAATTACACTTGATTGAATAAAAGAATCGTCACACCCACGAGGGACGAGGTCACGCATTAGCCTCGTGCTTTTTCGACCCCCTCACAGTGGCGACTCCACTGGGGATAGTGAAGGAAATACTCGTGCTTGTAGGTAATCAAAATAGCCGAAGGGTGAAACGATCCTACCCCGCGTTTATTTCCCCATCAAGTTGGGACGACCTGAAAATCAGCATATTAATGTGAACGGGCAGAACAGCATAACAAATCTCGACTCCCTCGGGAGTTGGGACTAAGGATACCTTTTTCCGCCAATAGGGGGGTGCATACGCCGCACATGTTTGCTCACTCGGTACTTGTGCAGGTAGTACACCTATCCCGAACCCAATCGCTCGCTCATTAGGTCCCTCTTGCCTGCATGCCCCCTTGGCTTGCACTTGCGGGTTGGCCTCTTGAGCGAAATTCGTCTTTGAAGACACTACCTCGACCGGGGCATGTGTTGGATCTACGATAGAAGCGGTACCAAGCCAGGCGCAATTACTACCCATAGAAACCTATCATAAACTACGTGACATATTTAATTTTCAAATCCATGTTTGTAATGTAGTTATGTGTAGAGAACTATGTGACTATGTTATGATTGTGCGTACGAATAACGCTAGGAAAATAATGCTAGAAAACCAACGACCTTAAAAATTGCCCAAACATTCATGAACCAATTGGCCAAAGAGTTATACCAAAATACGTGTTTCGCAAGCCCGAACGATCGCCACAAAAATAAGCGACGCTCGGGATGGCCGTAACGAATCCCACAAACGCTGCACAACGCGTAAAGGACGTTATTAGGCAAGCACGCAAAATTGAAGTCGCATAAACAAAAGTAGACGCAAACAGAAAACGAGAACCAGCCAGGGACGCATTTTCAACGCCCCTGGCTGGGCGCTTAAATTTCTCACGCCCACTGCTGGGCGCTGAAGTTGCTGCCTGGCCTTTTGGTCAGGCACAATAGCCTCGGTGCCCGCGCATAAGAAAAACATACGTAGCAAAAAAAAAAAAATTTCGGAAAAAATTGCTGCGAGGGCGTATGAAAAGGCACTCGATTCTAAAAGCGACTTGTAAAAAATAAATAACTCCTTGTGTCGTTGTTAGGCCTCCTACGACGACAATGCTCGGCACCAAAACCGAGCATGCTAATTAAACGACCTTGAGTGTCACATGGGCAAAGTATTCAAAAAATAATGTTCGAATAAAGTCTTCAAGAAAAAAATAAATGTTCAAATGAAAAATAAGTAAATCCGAGTCTAGACTAGGCTATGACAAAGTACAATCTAAATCCTAAGTCTTAGTTGTCTTATCCATAGAATCGGTCCTAATGCTTGGTGTCGTTCTGCAAGTCAAAAGGTTAAACCATATTGAGTCTCCCTTCCTAACATTTAAATCAATGAGCACCCATATGTAATTGTCATCCCTTGCTAAGAACCCATGGCCTCAATATTCTCTCTCACCAATAAAAGAATATATTATAGTATTTGCAAACTGGAAACAGTGACATTCTTAAAATCATTCCTCCATAGTCGCACAACCCCCAAAGTGAACCTAAGGTATCAATACCATTGGCAAAAAATTAATGGCCTCAAGGCTTATGATCACATTGGGTCACGACTATCATAGTCCTCTCGAGTCACTCGCTCCTTGAAATACTACTAAGTACGGACTAATAGATTTTCCATGAATGAAACATGACCAACCATGAAAATACCCAAATCGGCAAACCATAAGGCCGGCTACCATCGGGGTAAAGCAATACACACTAAGAGAGAAGCCGCACTAATGATTCTAGTCTTGCAAAAATAAAAATTCGATCTCCCCAATTAACTACCTCGCCAACATTAAGCAAAATGGCGCATGACAAATGGACACCCAAGGGTTAAAATCTAAAAGTGTCAACCAACGAAAGTTATGGTCCAATTAGCCTAAGTCTGAGAGTTGGTTGGTCAAGTATTATAGGCTTACGCCACGTCATTATTTTGAGTCTAGGCCACCTCCTTGTATTCCTACACGGGTTATAATCAGAAAATTAATGAAAGTTTGAGTCTAAATCACAACTTCCAATTAAATCCCGGAAACTGTAAAAAATTATTTTCGATGTAATTCTTTCGTTAAATTTCAATAAGGTAAAAACAACATTTTGAATCTACGCTATTTGCACATTTTAAGAAACGACTAAATACGCTTGCAAAGTAAGATAATTTAAAGGTCCACCCTAGGCCAACTAAAATTAAAGGTCCACCCTAGGCCTACTAAAATTAAAGGTCCACTATAGGCCTACCAAACGAGGCTCACTCAGTCTCGCCTCGTGACTCAAAGATCATAACCATCTACCTTTTAGCCCAAATAAAAAAAAAATTGAAGGATTTATGTTGGGGAGAAATCCCATGCAAAAAGGAAAAAATAGAAAGAGAAAAGGGAGAGCGAAAAGAGCAAGCCACGAAATGCTTAAAAAAGAGAAAGAGAAAAGGGAGAGCGAAAAAGAGCCATGAAATACTTAGCCCGTACCTCCCAAAGTGCGAAACCTACCCAAGTAAACGAAGGAAAAGAATTGAGTCAACCAATCCAAATCATAAAATTCTACGATGTCTACCCTTTCCAATCCTTATGCTCTTAGACGCATTCGCTCTGGGGTCCCTGTTCAGCTCATCTAACCCATCCATGTTCTCATTGCCATAACCCAAGAAACCATTACCTCGACTCTTGTTCTTGAACTTGTTGTCAACCGCAAACCACGCACGGCCATTGACACGTGCGTCATACCCATTATTTCCAAAGCCCAAAACCTGTTCTTACACCACCATTAGCATAATGACCATATAACTTGTGTGGATACATCCTGTTGATATACCCTTAAGCCGTCCCCATACTACTCATTGACCTTGGTTGATTTAAACTCATGACACTAGCTTGAGGCTGCAAATTGTGAGCCCTAGCAGGTGTAATCCTCATGCTCGACTAATACCTATACAACTTATCCTATCTCATTCAACCCGTCTTTCAAACCGTCTTGAGTCACGAATAAAAAAAGAAGACAAATGAAAAGTACAAAAAAGTAATAAATAATAAAGAAGGAACCTTGCAAAGCGCCTCTAAAGTTAGTCTAAAAGAAAAAGGAGCATTTAGCGCACCAAAAAAGATCCTCCCAGAAGTCATTTTCAGCGCCCATAGCTGGGCGCCGAAATCTTTAGCGCCCCAGCCTGGGTGCTGAATCTCTCTGCTCGCCAAATTTTGTCCAGAAGTGCTCGTCATTTTATCCGCACATGCACGGAAAAATAACGAACACTTGGAGGGGTACAACACGTATTCAGATATACGTACCACCAAAAAATACATGTACTCAAAAAATATATAAAACAAATTTTTGGCTTACGGCAAAGCAGTAGATTAAAATAATAATAAACTTCACTTATTCTACCGTTTCAAATAATATGTTTCCACCTCAGAACATACCTATCGAATTTGGCATTCTAAGAAACCATTTTCTAGGATAAGAACTACGCAAGACCTGATTCCAAATTAAATTTATTTAAGGCGGATACGTAGGCAATCCATGATTCGGTCCAACCAATTTGCAACCAATATTAAAGCCTATAGAAATAACAAGAATAAGAAATCGATCCCTTATTGAAATTTAATTACTTGCAACCCAAGTCGAAAGAAAGATTTAAGTCAAAAGAAGAATCCAAGTCATCAAGATGCCAAAATTAATGAGCACGCATCGAAAAATAATAAGGGCACGTACCCTTGCCAGAAGGAGCACTCACACTCCTAGGCACTTAGCCAAGACTCAAAAGACCACTTTGCCTCAATTGAATGGGGGCTAGCGCAAGCGTCCATGACCTCTAAAGTACTCGACTTGACCCTCCCTAAAGCGAACTAACTCACTTAAAGACTTTCTTTCACCACTAGACATAGTCGTTCGCTTAAAGACCTTCTTTCACCACTAAGACACAGTCATAATCGCCAACAAGTAATAAGGGCAGTAAGCTTGCAATAAAGAGGATTGTTCTACGGCGTCGCCCCATCGTTCCTTCGAGCTCAGGGCACCCGTTCATGGTAACTCAAATGCTCGCGAATCCCCTTTGAAAAAAAAATCAGACATTGTCAATAGGACTTGGCACTTAACCAAGGCTCACCCTACTCAGACATATGACACGGGCATCTAAAATCGAAATCTGAAAACATTATTAATGGGAAGACATAACAGTAACTGGGGGCTAAAAATTGAAATGAAAGAGATAGGGAAGGAACTAAGTATACCTCGACCTTTTATACAGACATACACCAAGTAAATCTAAGTCAATTTGAAAACGGTTTATATTCCCGCAATTTTGGAAAAGATGGCCCTAAAAGCCTAAAGCATATGCCAATTGGGCACAAGTATGTCTTGACGCCTGCACCCTG
Organism: Spinacia oleracea; assembly: GCF_020520425.1. Lineage (NCBI taxonomy): Eukaryota > Viridiplantae > Streptophyta > Magnoliopsida > Caryophyllales > Amaranthaceae > Spinacia > Spinacia oleracea. Next base: position 44,757,077 of record NC_079490.1, read on the forward strand.
GCTTCCAGCAAATCCTTAGACAGCATTCCAAAAATCGTAATAGTATTTTGATTCAGACATTGTCAATAGGACTTGGCACTTAACCAAGGCTCACCCTACTCAGACATATGACACGGGCATCTAAAATCGAAATCTGAAAACATTATTAATGGGAAGACATAACAGTAACTGGGGGCTAAAAATTGAAATGAAAGAGATAGGGAAGGAACTAAGTATACCTCGCCCTTTTATACAGACATACACCAAGTAAATCTAAGTAAATTTGAAAACGGTTTATATTCCCGCAATTTTGGAAAAGATGGCCCTAAAAGCCTAAAGCATATGCCAATTGGGCACAAGTATGTCTTGACGCCTGCACCCTGGCTTCCAGCAAATCCTTAGACAGCATTCCAAAAATCGTAATAGTATTTTGATTCAGACATTGTCAATAGGACTTGGCACTTAACCAAGGCTCACCCTACTCAGACATATGACACGGGCATCTAAAATCGAAATCTGAAAACATTATTAATGGGAAGACATAACAGTAACCGGGGGCTAAAAATTGAAATGAAAGAGATAGGGAAGGAACTAAGTATACCTCGACCTTTTATACAGACATACAGCAAGTAAATCTAAGTCAATTTGAAAACGGTTTATATTCCCGCAATTTTGGAAAAGATGGCCCTAAAAGCCTAAAGCATATGCCAATTGGGCACAAGTATGTCTTGACGCCTGCACCCTGGCTTCCAGCAAATCCTTAGACAGCATTCCAAAAATCGTAATAGTATTTTGATTCACTCATGTAATCTTGTACGAACCCTTCTATAATTCAAACTTACTTAGGACACCTCGGATTGTACATAGTAGGACTTGGATTTCAAATAATTTTCAAAGACTTCTTCGAACATAATAAAGTGTCATTGGTTTAATCTAAGTATGCATTTATCTCGATGTTGCAAGTGAGTCAAAAAGATCTATAAATATGATTATGGGTAAAGAAAGGCACCTAGCTTTTGGTCAAGGCACACTTCAACGTATGATTACCTTGACCATGGCAATGTCGCACAATACGACATTTACAAGAAAAGTAGCAAATTACTACCCGAACGTACCTCGCACTAAACGAGTCTGGTTCAAACTATTCATGATCCATGTCACCATGAATGCATAAAGACGTATGCAAAGCATTATAGCACCAAGCCAATCCCGTAGCTACAATTGGGGGCTTGAGAAAAACACTCTAAAAATGCTCGAAATGACGATTTTATCGCAAATTCTCGACGCTAATGCTATACATACATCATAGGGGCACAATCCTAAGCTTTAATCATGTAAAATGAACCTTAGAATGGCTGCAACCCCTCCCAAATTCTAAGCTTTACTTAGAGTATATAAAGTCGCCCCACTAACAAGGGTAACTGAAAATCGCGAGTCACCAAAACTCCGATCAAACCACTGCACATAACGCTCGCCCTATAAAGCGCCCGTTACACAGTCTACATAGTTCCAAAGCAAAAGAGAAAGAAAAAAAAAAGAATCAAAAAAAACTGTCAAAATTCTGCCCATGAATCATTTTCAACGCCCAGAGCTGGGCGCCGATATCTTTAACGCCCCAGCCTGGGCGCTGAATCTTTCTGCTAGCCAAGTTTTGCCCAGATACAAAAATAAGAAAGAAACACCTATGAATCATCGCATCGAACGAAGTAATAAGCCGTGCAAACCCACGCAGAAGGTGCTACACTTGTTCGAGCACCTGAACGATTCAGCACGATGAAGTACTCCAAATAATGATATCCCAACACTTGGAGGAATGTTCTAAGACACGCCGTTCGGCCACACAAGCCTGCGCTGCACCATAATCCCATAGTACAAGTCTAAAAAAAGGTAAGGCACATTGCACTTATGCAAGCACGACCAAGAGTAAGAGGCAAAGACTACTTATCGCCCAAATGCAAGCCACACGACTTCTACATTAAGGATTAAAGGTAGCAAAACATTACCTACCACGGAAGGGATAGCTCGCACCTACACGAGCGAAACCCCAAGGCATCTTTCTCGAAAGAACCTACAAAATCGTACGCCAAAAGGAAGCATCCCAACATGCATACTTGGGGGCTCCAAGCTACGAAACAACCAAAACAAAATAAAAAATCTCAAAGCAAATGTTTGAACAATCGAAAGGGCACGATGTTTGAGCCCACTTCATGAATGGACCTGACCCCTATCAAGCTTCTAAGCAAACTATTCAAAATTAGTCATTGCTCAAAAAAAAATGATTCAAGCAAACTGATTAATGGACTGCACACAACGGCCATTCTATGAACGCTCGTTCGCACATACATATCATCATTCACGAACACGTTCAAAAAATATAAGAGCGATCAAAGTCTTACACCTCAAGGTATGTTCCTCGGGCCATATAGACTCGCCCGACTATTGCAATAACTGTACACCTTAAGAGCAACAGTTCCTTAAAATAATCGCCCCAAAGCGACAAGCACCGTAGTCCACCAATCGGCTACGGCTTCTCAAGAAAATCATCACGTTCTAAAAACAAAGAAAAAACAAAAGAAAAGAGAATACATAGAACTTCCAAGTGAAATAAACGAATGAACAAGAGGCCAACTGTGTCATCAAAAGACCAGCCCAAACAACACTTTCAACGCCCCACTTGGGCGTGAATTATTTCAACGCCCAGGCCTGGGCGCCGAAAATGAACCCATGCTCAAAAAGGCCCTAACTTCTATTAGGCCCTACCATATTCATTCGGCTTGAAAATTGCCGATTTCTTCACTGAAAGTCGCACCTCACGGCTTTGTTAAGAGTAGCACACCACTATAAAGATCACCCGCACTTACGAGCACGATCCCAAACACGATCAAGGACATTACAAATGCTTATCCCCAAGGAACCTTTTTGACAAGAAATGACCATCAAGCACGAATGCTTGGGGGCTCGAAAGAAAATATATTATGCAAAGTTAAAAACAATATTCCCAGACTATGCTGTACGAAGTCCCGTGTTTGGATGTCTCAAAAAATAAAACCGGTTTACGATCTCAAGACAAAGGTCGTCGTTGATACTTATACATAGTCCCCTAATTAATCAAGGACCCAGGTAGTGGCAAAATTGAGCCGTAAAGACTAGCTCAAAACCATGAAAGATGATGACCACGAGACAATGGTCCGTCTAAGCACGTTGTCAACCCACATTCAGGTTGCAACTAAATCCGAGCATCCCTCGGAAGAATTCGCTCCTACAAGAATGAATAAAAAGAAATTCTCAAAAAAAATCACAAGAAAAAAATGATATAGGGACTTGCCCACCTCAATCAGGCAAGACCGAACCACGCGAGTTGCAAATTAAAAAACGAATTCAGGGACGTCCACCCTCAGCGGACAGGGCTCACCCACGTTCAGCGGGCGGGGTCTGCGTCACTAGCCGCGCAGGTCCTCAGTTTTCGAAAATGAAAAGAAAATAAAATCTTCAAAATAAACAGGCTCGCCATCTTCAGCCGGCGGGGTCTGCGTCACTAACCGCGCAGGTCCTCAGTTTTCAAAAAATGAGATCTTCAAAACACAAACAGGCTCGCCATCTTCAGCCGGCGGGGTCTGCGTCACAAACCGCGTAGGTCCTTATTTTCAAAAAGCACAAACAATTTTCAAAATAGATTCGTCCACTTCTATCGGACGGGGTGTCCACCCTTAGCGGACAGGTTCGCCATCTTCAGCCGGCGGGGTCTACGTCACAAACCGCGTAGGTCCTTATTTTCAAATTTCAAAAACAGATTCGTCCACTTCTATCGGGCGGGGTGTCCACCCTTAGCGGACAGGCTCGCCATCTTTAGCCGGCGGGGTCTGCGCCACTAACCGCGCAGGTCCTTAGTCGCTGCAGCGATAACTTTTTCTGGTTTTCCCTTTTTCCAAAAATTAAAGGACTGGTTTTCCCTTTTTCCAAAAATTAAAGGATTGGTTTTCCGTTTTTCCTAAAAAGAGCGATGTGCTGGATTTTCCTTCGTTTTACGTCCCATAAAAACAAGGGGGTTTTCTCGTTTAGCTAACCCTGAAAATGAGAATCTTTAAAAATATTTTTACCTCGTGATTGGGCTTGGCCAGGCCCAATTACACTTTATAGCTTTGATTTCGAAAAACTCTGTAGCTACTCCCAATGACAAAGTGAGGGAGTTTCTGCGCACCTTTAGATCTTTCCAATGACAAAGTGAGGAAGTTTCTATACTATTCGTTGACAAATCCCAATGACACGTGAGGGATATGTTGACACTTCAAGTGATGACCCTTAAGTCAAATGTTTTCACTCGGGGGCTCGTGAGACCATCGCCAAAACAGGTCACCATGGCTTGTGCGACGCACTCCATCTAATACTTTGACCATCGTCTTATTCCAAGACTCAGTCAAAGTGGGGGCTAACTGTAGACACCTACTTTTGTCTCCATTCCCGAAAGGGAAGGTTCGATGATGAAAACGTAAATCTCCACTTGACAACGCATCTCCTATAAAATAACGAATCTTAATTCCCCTTTTCATTTCACCCGAAACTCATAACGAACCTAGAGTTCGTAAAGGGCCCAGACGCATTCCGTCGTAAATTGATACGCACCAAATAACTCGGATTAAGTCTCTTAATGAACTCCGTACTCTAGAGTCCAATCTGACAAAGAATTCTGCCAGACCCTATTTTCAACGCCCAGCCCTGGGCGCCGAAATCTTTGACGCCCAGAGCTGGGCGCCGAAAATACCTGGGACGGATTCTTTTCCTAATCCGTTTCGTATTCAAATTCCTGAAAAACTATCTTTCTACGCCACTTTTTCCTATAAATAGACCCCTAAGTTCGACGTGAAAGGGACACACAACACAACACAATTATATTCTGAGTATTGACTCCAACCCTTAGCCTAAGCCTCACGCTGCGAAATCGTTCACGCGTTCTGTCGCAATCGATCCATAAATCGAACAGAACGTATCGTGTCCCATAATTGAGATTCGTTAAATAAAAAGGAGAAATAACAAAGTCAAAGTGGTTAGTTTTCTGAGAACCGTGACGCACCTCTCAAGGGTGCGTCGTAATGTGCCCCTTCTCGATGATTTAATTGCTTTCCTCGCCCTTTTTATGAACTTTTAAACTAACTAAATCTAATTGTTCTATCACGCCTAACAAATATAATATTTTTGGGAAATTGGATTATCATGCTAGGTCCCTTAATGCTATTTAAATTAGATAATCGCGATCGATCTAGTATTATATGTTGCATATTGCTAAAATCAACTCAGATTAGTTTAATAGTTAACGCATGTCCCTTCAATTATTTATGCTGAGCTAGTAAGGATATCCTGCCTTTGGAGTTATCGACGAGCAAAGTACTCCTCTCGGTAGTTATAGTCCCCCGAACCCTCAATCTCTACCTTGCGGGTGTATGTTGAGAGATCCCCACACCGGGGACCACAAGGGAACCTACGGTCGTCATGGTCAAACATAATTGCACTCCCTTTATGTCACGATAACCGGGTTTTGTCAGTTTTTCTCATTGTCGTTAAAAACTGAATGGCGACTCCTATATTACTATTCAATTGGGTGTAAACTCACAGGAAATCCAATTACACTTGATTGAATAAAAGAATCGTCACACCCGCGAGGGACGAGGTCACACATTAGCCTCGTGCTTTTTCGACCCCCTCACAACTCTAGACCCATTACTCAAGTTCCTTAATCTTACAATCCAAGATTCTCTTAGCAAAAGTCAAGTTTGGGGGAGTGAATGTGCATTTTAGGTGGTCGTGATCATATTTATCCATTTGAGAACAATTTTTGACTTTTGGATGCCTTAGAGAGCCTAATTGATGATTCGATGCTTTGATCGTGATTCTCTTGCACCTTAGATTAGTCTATCCCCTATATTCCTAATTCATGGATGCATCTTGATCATGGGCGAAGCTACGTGTGGGCCTAGGTAGGCCATGGCCACCCCTAAGATTACAGAATATATAATAAAAGTTGCACTTATGAATTACAGGGTACTTCTTCTCCCTTAGCTGAGTTGGTATGAATGGCTAGCTGCCAAAATGCAGGTTGCATGTTCGATTCTAGTGACTTGCATTTCTTGGTTTTTTATTTTTTATGTGTAATACTTGATAAATTTGTCATTCTTTGTTTACGAAATCCATTATGAACTTATATTCGTTTCTCAAACTTCTTTTATTGTTTTAGTGCTTTAGATTTCTCATAAAGTATTATTCAATGGAAATAGAGAATAAGTTATGTTTTAATACTTAGTTTTAGGGAATTAGATAAGTACTCCAGTAAATGTTTTTGGACCCCCTTGTACAAAAGATCTGGCTTCGCCCCTGATCTTGATGATGGTTATGCTTTGAAAGCTTGTTTGAATTGACTATGTTTTGTGAACCATGCTTGATGAGATGACTTTGGGTGGATTGTATCAAATGTGCTTAATAAGAGTTATGGGTTAATCTTGTGGGAAACTCTTGCGAGATCTCACTCGCCCTCTAGAGCGATTTAGGGGTTTAAAGAGCTTGTTGTATGTGCTTAAATGCAACCGTGATTCCTACGACAGTGAGTTAGTGTACATTCTTCCTCGATTTCTATTTTCTATTTTCCTTAGATTATAATTTTAATAACTCATTTTGCTCAAATTCTATCCTATTTCCCTTCATGTTTCATTGTTTTGCTCGTGGACGAGAAAAAGCTCAAGTTTGGGGGCATTTGATGAGTGACATTTATGTCACTCATAGGGTAGTGATTTAAGCATTATTTGAGTCGGTTTTATTCTATTTTCAGCATAGTCTTTATTTTACTTGATTTCTCATTTTGATTAATTATAGCTTAGTTTAGCGTTTTTAGCTATTTTTGTTAGTTCTTAGATCTTAATTTCGTGATTTATTTATTTTATAATTTTATTGTTTAATTATGTTAGTTTTCGTTATTATTTTTCTATATTATTTCTATTAAATTTTGTTTAGTTGTTGTTATTATTATTATTATTATTATTATTATTATTATTATTATTATTATTATTATTATTATTATTATTATCATTATTGTAAATCAAATGCTAACAAAGTCAAAAAATTTACAAATAGTTAGTGGGAAGCCGAGATACAATCTGGGCCCCCACTCCCCTGGCCATAGAAAAGCCTATCCTAGTGAAAATGTGAGTAGTAGCACGAGCCCCAATGTCTTGTGTCCTAGAAAACTTCTGAATCCGCTTCAGCAACGCCACAACATCCTTATCCAGCTCCCCTAAAGAAGAGAAAGAGAACGGAAGAAAGCCATAACCAATAGCCCTGCAATGTGCTTCGTACTTGACCCGTTTCCGAAGAGCCGCATCAGTCACAACCCGACCCGGAGCAAAGCCAGACAACCCAGATTGGGTCAAAGTAGATGATCCCATCAAGTCAACACACACATCACAGCCCCGGTCCCAAGAGTAGAGCAACACGTCTGCTGGTCGGAGAGCTCCATCGTTCCCTCCAGATAGACCAATATCAACCTCTTTCCGCGCCGAAATCCCAGAGCGATAACAAACATCAACAAGGGTATCCCGAACCACATTATGTCGATGTTTAATACCCACGATGCCAGCACACGACACCGCATGATCACCAAAGATGTCTCCCGCAAAGACCCTGGAACAAGCAGAACAAGACACTGTAACAGAGAACAAAGGAACCCCCAACCTGTAACACAACACACATCGGTAAGCCTTAGCATTCATCGTTTGTCCCAAACCTGATATGGGGACCACACTAAGCCAAGCAGAGGTGTGATCTCCCTACTGCGATTTCCATAAAGCCGACTGTCGAGAAGATAAAGAGAAGGTGGATTCTGCAGATGCAGTAACCTTTGTGAAATATATATCTGCCAATTTCTTCATGAGTTTAGGGGAAGCGACCTCACTAGGGTTACTCAGAATGTCATACTCCACCGTTCTACTAAATAGACTCAACGCATCCTCAAATACTCGACCATGACCAACAATACCAGCATGCCGTAGAAGCTTTGTCTGCAAACCAAATGACTGCAATCGAGAAGCAAGAAAAGCATAATGACGAACATCACCTGCGGAATAAACACCAAGTCCGCCAAAAGAAAAAGGTAAGGTGGCAAGACGCCACTGCCAATCGCCAAAGCCAGGTCCCGAAGCAGTTACAATACGCTCCAAGGAAGATCGAAGATCCTCATCAAAAGTGCGCTAAGCCGCCTCTAAAATACCAGGAGGACAAGTACGCAAAGAAAAGTAGAGTTTAGAAACTCCGGTACATGCCCTAAGTAACAATAGCTCACACTGAGGATCATCAAGCTGAGCAACCTTATCCATAAGCCCAATGGTCTTGGTCACCCTCTGCATCACAAGCTCACCACCAAAAACTGGATTGGAACTAGCGGGACCACCTAGCAACTTAACACCATGCAAAGGACGAGCAATATCAGGACGAGCAACTTATTATTATTATTATTATTATTATTATTATTATTATTATTATTATTATTATTATTATTATTATTATTATTATTATTATTATTATTATTATTATTATTATTATTATTATTATTATTATTATTATTATTAATTTTTTTTTTATTATTATTATTATTATTATTATTATTATTATTATTATTATTATTATTATTATTAAAGAAGCGGTTACACAAAGTTGGATGGGAGCCTAGCCACTAATTGGGCTCCGACACCCTTATTCAAAGCAAAACACAAACGATGAAAAAGAAAAGAACGAATGTTAGCAGCAGCCGTGTTACTCTGAGCAACCCTTGAGACCCTAGACATGAACTCGAGGGCATCACTCCCTAGTTCTCCAAAAGTGGAGAAAGAAAAAGCGATAAAACCATATCCGTTGCCTATGCACTTCGCTTCATACTTCTTCTTCTTCTTCCTGGCAACAGCATTAGCGACAGCAACCCCAGGAGCAAAAGCATCAACTCCTGGCCCGGTGAAGGGAGAGATACCTGTGACATCTAAGCATACATTCTTCCCTTTGTCCCAAGAGTAGACAAGAAGGTCTGCAGGACGGAGATCTCTCCCTTCCTCAGACAGAAATCCCAAAGGCACCTCCTTCTGCACAACAACCCCAGCCTGTGAACAGATATCCCCTAACACATCTCGAACCAAGTTATTATTATTATTATTATTATTATTATTATTATTATTATTATTATTATTATTATTATTATTATTATTATTATTATTATTAGGGTTTTTTGTTTTAATTTTGTTTATTTTTAATTTTCCGATTTCCACCTTTATCTTTCTCTTAATGTGTAGGTAATGCTCGGAGTGTCAAGGTGCGAGTTTTAAAAGGCCGGTTAATAGTAATCCTTGGTCAAGAAAGGAATGCCTTATCCCACACCACACCACATATCCTTCACCACATCCCAACAAGCCCAACAACATCCACGCCACACCACAACCAACACCAACAACCCCAACTATTGTTCTCCTCCTCTCCGACCAAACAAAACACCATAGCAACTGCAACAAAGTAGCACAACAACGCAAATCCAGCACCAAACAGATCGACCAAATTCCCAACAAAAGCAAAGCAGAAAACAGAGTAAATAGGTTCGACCTAACCCGTAATGGAGTTCGACCAAATCGAAAATTTAGAGTTCCTGATTGTATGAGGTTCGTTCGAACCAGAACGGTGTTCGCCCTAACCGAAAATAAGTCCGGCCGAACTTCCCTTGTGTTCGGACGAACAATTGAGCGCGGATTTTTTGTATGGAATTAATGAAATTGGGCGGTTGTTATTTGATTGAAGAGAAGCCTCGTTTTTAACCATTGATGACGGTTGATGAAGGGTGATGATCGACGGTTGATGATGGTGGAAGGCGAGATGATAAACGATTGGTGAAGGGTGAGATTGATGATGAAGGAGGATGATGGGGGGGGGGGGGAAGTGTTAGGTTATGATACATATGACAATTCATAAATCATGCGGAAAAACCATAAAGCCAGGAAAGCATATTATTTACACATAATCATTTAGCATAAAATAGATGCATACATGTTGTAGCGTGCCTTCCCTAGCTGCGCCCGAACCGAACAAGAACAAGTCTTTAGGACTCCAAATGTCGTCCCTCCGTAGATAGTCCACAGTACGTCCGGATCCGCCTCAAGTTAGACCAACTAGAATCGCCCTTAAGGTGCTTATGATTTTCGGCTCTTATTGCAAGTGTATGGCTATTTTTTATTTCAAAAACTTACCCTTTGAATACTTCAATCGTACCCATAAATTGTGACCCTAGGCACTTATTTATAGGAGTATGGAAAAGGAATTGTAATCCTACTAGGATGTGGATTTGCTAATTAGAACTTTATTAGGACTCTAAATAACAAAGCAAATCTAATAGGATTAGGATTTTAATCTTTGCACAAATCCTAATAGGATTAGGATTTCCCGCACACGCATCGTACAAGCCGTGCACCCGCGCAGGCCTTGCGGCCCACGACAGGCGCACAGCCCATGTGCAGTGCTGCGCGCGCGCGCGCCCTTGGCTGGGCCTGGTCGAGGCGTGCGTTGCTGCGTGCGGCTCGCTGGGCGATGGCCTGGTTTCGTGCTGGGCCTTCGTCTAGCGGCCCTTGTCCGATGCTAATTCGTACGATACGCTTCCGATTAAATTCCCGATTCCGGAATTCATTTCCGATACGAACAATATTTAATATTTCCGATTCCGAAATTAATTTCCGTTTCGAACAAATATTTAATATTTCCGTTTCCGGAATTATTTTCCGATTCCGATAATATTTCCGATTCTGACAATATTTCTGTTTCCGGCAATATTTCCGATTCCGGCAATATTTCCATTTCCGATAATATTTTCCGATACGTACCATGTTTCCGTTTCCGGCAACATCTACGACTTGGATAATATCTATATTTCCGATACGATCCATATTTCCGTTTCCGGCAATATCATCGTTTCCGGAGTATTCATTTCTTGCTTGTGACGATCTCAGCTCCCACTGAAACCAAGATCCGTCGATTCCGAATATCCATAGATAGAGTATTTATTGCCATTAAATATTTGATCCGTTTACGTACTATTTGTGTGACCCTACGGGTTCAGTCAAGAGTAAGCTGTGGATTAATATCATTAATTCCACTTGAACTGAAGCGGCCTCTAGCTAGGCATTCAGCTCACTTGATCTCACTTAATCATTAACTTGTTAATTAATACTGAACCGCATTTATTAGACTTAACATAGAATGCATACTTGGACCAAGGGCATTATTTCCTTCAGTCTCCCACTTGTCCCTAGGACAAGTGTGCATTTCCTAATTCCTTTGTCTCTCGATGCTTGCTCTTGAACATAAGGTAAGAGTTGTCATCCTTATTATGTCCAGAGGTGTTTCTCGGTTTCAGAGTTCAACTGATCAAATAAACAGATAATCATAGCCTATGATTCATCCGAGCACGGCCATGCATTTCACAGTTTCTAGCTCTCCGAGTGGCCTTGTACAACTTTTAAGCATCTCATCCCGATTTATGGGAGGACAATCCTAATCTTGCGATCTTGAGATTAGACTTCGTTTGATAGGTGATTACCTGAGCGTTGCCTTTATAGCCTCCTTTTACGGTGCGACGGTTGGTCAACGTCAAAGCAACCAGTTCTCAAACAAGTAATCTCAAATCACTCAGGTATTGAGGATTTAGTGTCTAATAATTTTAATGAAATTTACTTATGACAGATTTTCATCTCTTACAGTAAATTTTCATAGGTCTTGTCCGATACTAGTCTTCCCAAAGTAAGTATCTATGCAAATGATTATGACATTGCCATGTCCACATAGTTCAAGAAACAGAACTACTAGTCATCTTGCATTCTAGTCGTCTAATGTTTTCTATGCGTCCAATTTTATAGAAAACTCCGACTAGGGACCATTTTCAACCTTTGACATTTAAGTTCACTTGATAGACATTTCTTAGTCACAGGACTGGTCCTGACAGTCTATCTTGAATATATCGTCAAATTGAAGGGACTCATCATTTAACAAACCACAAATTAAATGGAAAAATGAATTCTCTTCATTTATTGTGAATGATTAACCAATAATGTTTTACAAAGATTTAAACTCTAAAACTTTAAAACATTAAACAAGGATATCAAAGCCATTCTCCAATATGCTTGATTCCCATAGCTGCAGTGTGCGAGTTGTGCTTCGCCTGCGGCAGAGGTTTAGTCAATGGATCTGATATGTTGTCATCAGTTCCAATCTTGCTTATCTCGACTTCTTTTCTTTCAACAAACTCTCGTAGAAGGTGAAATCTACGAAGTACATGCTTGACTCTTTGGTGGTGTCTAGGCTCCTTTGCATGTGCAATAGCTCCGTTATTATCACAATACAGGGCTATTGGTCCTTTAATGGAGGGGACTACACCAAGTTCACCTATGAACTTCCTTAGCCATATAGCTTCCTTTGCTGCTTCATGTGCAGCAATGTACTCCGCTTCAGTTGTAGAATCCGCAATGGTGCTTTGCTTAGCACTTTTCCAGCTTATTGCACCTCCGTTGAGGCAGAAGACAAACCCAGACTGTGATCTGAAATCATCTTTGTCGGTTTGGAAACTTGCGTCCGTATAGCCTTTAACAATTAATTCATCATCTCTACCATAGACCAGGAAGTCATCTTTGTGCCTTTTCAGGTACTTCAGAATATTCTTGGAAGCAGTCCAATGCACCTCTCCTGGGTCTGACTGGTATCTGCTCGTAGCACTGAGTGCGTATGCAACATCCGGGCGTGTACATATCATAACATACATTATTGAACCAATCAATGATGCATATGGAATCCCATTCATTCGTCTACGCTCATCAAGTGTTTTTGGACAATGAGTCTTGCTTAGAGTTATTCCATGAGACATGGGTAGGTAGCCTCGCTTGGAGTCTGCCATTTTGAACCTATCAAGCACCTTATTGATATAAGTGCTTTGACTAAGTCCAATCATCTTTTTAGATCTATCTCTGTAAATCTTGATGCCCAATATGTACTGTGCTTCTCCTAGATCCTTCATCGAAAAACATTTCCCAAGCCAAATCTTGACAGAGTTCAACATAGGAATGTCATTTCCGATATGTAATATGTCGTCGACATATAATACTAGGAAAGCAATTTTGCTCCCACTGACCTTCTTGTATACACAAGATTTGTCTGCGTTCTTGATGAAACCAAAATCACTGACTGCTTCATCAAAACATATATTCCAGCTCCTGGATGCCTGCTTCAATCCATAGATTGATTTCTTTAGCTTGCATACCTTTTTAGCATTCTTTGGATCCTCAAAACCTTCTGGCTGTGTCATAAACACAGTTTCTGTTAAAACGCCGTTTAAGAAAGCAGTTTTGACATCCATCTGCCATATTTCGTAATCGTAATATGCAGCGATTGCTAACATTATCCGAATAGACTTTAGCATTGCAACTGGTGAAAAGGTTTCATCGTAATCCACACCGTGGACTTGCCTGTAACCTTTTGCAACCAATCTAGCTTTGAAAACTTCAAGTTTCCCACCCTTGTCCTTTTTTAGTTTGAAAACCCATTTGCTTCCAATGGCTTGGTAACCATCTGGCAAATCGACCAAATCCCATACTTGGTTTTCAGACATGGAGTCTAATTCAGATTGCATGGCTTCTTGTCATTGCTTGGAGCTAGGGCTCGTCATAGCTTGTTTGTAAGTCGCAGGTTCATCACTTTCAAGTAATAGAACGTCATAGCTCTCGTTCGTCAAAATACCTAAGTACCTTTCCGGTTGAGATCTATATCTTTGCGATCTACGCGGGGTAACATTTCTAGATTGACCATGATTCTCACCAGATTCTTCTAAAGATCTCTGAGTTTCATCCTGAATGTCATCTTGAGCATTCTCTAGAGTTTGTTGTTCGACTCGAATTTCTTCGAGGTCTACTTTTCTCCCACTTGTCATTTTGGAAATGTGATCTTTCTCCAAAAAGACACCATCTCGAGCAACAAACACCTTGTTCTCAGATGTATTGTAGAAGTAATACCCCTTTGTTTCCTTTGGATAGCCCACAAGGATACATTTGTCAGATTTTGGATGAAGTTTGTCTGAAATTAATCGTTTGACGTATACTTCACATCCCCAAATCTTAAGAAAAGACACATTTGGAGGCTTTCCAAACCATAACTCATATGGAGTCTTTTCGACAGCTTTAGACGGAGCTCTATTTATAGTGAGTGCAGCTGTATTTAGTGCATGTCCCCAAAATTCTAATGGAAGTTTGGCCTGACCCATCATTGACCTGACCATGTCTAGCAAGGTTCTGTTCCTCCGTTCCGACACACCGTTCCATTGTGGTGTTCCAGGAGGAGTCAATTCTTATAGAATTCCACATTCTTTCAGATGGTCATCAAATTCATAGCTCAGATATTCACCGCCTCTATCAGACCGCAGTGCCTTAATCTTCTTGCCTAATTGATTCTCTACTTTACTCTGATATTCCTTGAATTTGTCAAAGGATTCAGACTTATGCTTCATTAGGTAGATATAACCATATCTACTGAAGTCATCAGTGAAAGTGATAAAGTAGCTGAAACCACCTCTAGCATTTGTACTCATTGGTCCACATACATCTGTATGGATTAAACCCAATAGTTCATTTACTCTTTCTCCAACTTTAGAGAAAGGTTGCTTTGTCATTTTGCCAAGTAAACATGATTCGCATTTACCATAATCCTCTAAGTCAAATGGTTCTAGAATTCCTTCCTTTTGAAGTCTTTCTAAGCGTTTCAAGTTTATATGGCCTAATCGACAATGCCGCAGATAGGTGAGATCTGAATCATCCTTTTTGGCCTTTTTGGTAATTATGTTATAAACTTGTTTGTCGTGATCTAATAAATAAAGTCCATTGACTAATCTAGCAGATCCATAAAACATCTCTTTAAAATAAAACGAACAACTATTGTCTTTTATTAAAAGGAAAATCCCTTAGCATCTAAGCAAGAAACTGAAATGATGTTTTTAGTAAGACTTGGAACATGGAAACATTCTTCCAGTTCCAAAACTAGCCCGGAGGGCAACGACAAATAATAAGTTCCTACAGCTAATGGAGCAATCCGTGCTCCATTTACCACTCGTAGGTCGACTTCACCCTTGCTTAACTATCTACTTCTTCTTAGTCCCTGTGGATTGGAACATAAGTGTGAGCCACAACCTATATCTAATACCCAAGAAGTTGAATTAGCAAGTATACAGTCTATAACGAAAATACCTGAAGATGGAACGACTGTTCCATTCTTCTGATCTTCCTTTAGCTTCAAGCAATCTCTCTTCCAATGCCCCTTCTTCTTGCAGTAGAAGCATTCGGATTCAGAAGTGGGTTGACTGACCTTCCTCTTTTCAGACTTGGCGCCAGTTTGCTTAGTTGGGCTGGCCTTATTGCCACCTTTCTTAGCATTCCTCTTCTTTCCAGATTTCTTGAACTTGCCCCCACGCACCATAAGCACATCTTGCTTATCACTTTTGAGCGTCTTTTCAGCGGTTTTCAGCATACCGTGAAGCTCAGTGAGCGTTTTGTCCAGACTATTCATACTGTAGTTCAGTTTAAACTGATCATACCCGTTATAAAGAGAATGGAGGATGGTGTCTACAGCCATTTCTTGAGAGAATTGCTGATCCAGCCGACTCATATTCTCAATGAGTCCAATCATTTTGAGAACATGTGGACTTACGGGCTCGCCTTTCTTAAGCTTGGTCTCAAGAATTTGCCTATGAGTCTCGAATCTTTCGACTCGAGCCAGATCTTGGAACATGTTCTTCAACTCACTGATGATTGTGAAAGCATCTGAGTTGATGAACGTTTTCTGCAGATCTGCACTCATGGTGGCGAGCATTAGACATTTCACATCCTTGTTGGCATCAATCCAACGATTGAGGGCTGCCTGAGTGACCCCGTCGCCTGCGGCTTCGGGCATCGCCTCTTCCAGGACATACTCCTTTTCTTCCTGCATAAGAACTATTTGCAAGTTCCTTTGCCAGTCAAGGAAGTTTTTCCCGCTCAACTTCTCCTTTTCGAGAATTGATCGAATGTTGAATGAATTGTTGTTTGCCATAGTTAAAACTACAATTGAAAAGAATAAACAAATAAATAACCATTCACAGTTTCTCTTAATAAACTTAAATTCTAGCGTACATGCATAATTCAATGTTCATTAAGCATTTTATTCAAGTTATGTGTTCCGGCAGGTGTGAATAAAATGATTCCAAGATCCTAAAATCATTGAAGAATTAAGCACAGTTTGTCGACTTAATCCTAAAACATCTTAGGTAAGCAAAAGCCTTTTTCTAATTGTCTAGAAACTATTCTTGGTTGATAGGTACGTCTAAGATCTTATTAGGTAAACCTATCGATTTTGCCACGACATAAAAGGACTCCTTACTTATATCGTTGAGTTTCACCAAAACTAACATGTACTCACAATTATTTGTGTACCTTGCCCCTTTAGGACCAATAAGTAACACCTCGCTGAGCGAAAACTATTACTAGATTGATGTAAAGGATATCCAAGCAAGTGTATATTTTGGCATGGCACCTTTTAACTCAATTTTTAAGTTTGGAACTTAAGGCTCTTACTATGTTGGTTAGATTTTAATTGAACTAAAATCCTTAATAATGCAACATAATCAAGCTTTGATCTCATGCATTTTAAGACATATTTAAAAGCAATAAATAACTTAAAACATGCATAAGATAAATGTGATCTAGTATGGCCCGACTTCATCTTGAAGCTTCAACTTCAAAGTCCGTCTTGAAAATCTCCGTGGGAGGCACCATTTTCTTCAAATAGGATAAGTTATAATTAAAACTAATTACAACTATTTGATGGTACGCAGACCATATTTGAATTGAAAAACAACTTTGGTACTTTAGACCAATTACATTCAAATTAATGGTACGCATACCATATTTTCTATCCTATTTGGGCCATACTAGTCACTTCATAACCTGCAAAACAGTACATATACAATATATACCATTCACCCATTCATTATCATGAATGGCCCACATAGCTGGTTAGTAAAACACATTATGCATCACATAAACATTTGCAGCAATTAATCAAGGGCACCAATAATCTACAAATTATTCAGTCCTTATTAATTCTAATCAAGTTGTTTTAACCTTAAGGATTTGTAGACCTAATCAAGAGTTTATGACTAAAAAGGGCTCCCACTTAAACCAATAAATTCATATGCTTTACTAATTTTAAACATAAAAATGTATTTCTAGTCTAACCGGAAACATACAAATTTAATTAAAATTTAAAGCTCATATAAATTTATAATTGAATCCAAAAATTTAATTTAATTTCAGTCGTATTTAAATAAATTCATGATTTTAATTTTAGTAAAATAATTAGAATAAATAAAATTTATTATAATTACAATATTCAAAATTAAAATCCAAGAAAATAATTTAAATTATTAATTTTAAAATTAATAAAAATTACGTAAACTGAAAATTTCAAATTAAAATTTCAAAACGATCTAATCGAAACGCAACAACCCCAAGCAACGCACGCCCATGGGCCACACGCACACTGCCATCGCTGGCCATGTGCGCGCAGCCCATGCGCTGCGTCACATCGCTGCTGCTCCCCATCGCAAGGCGCGCGCCAGCGCTCGTCGCAACAAGCACGCTGCTCACCATCGCTGGGCGCAGCGCTCGTCGCACATCGCAACAAGCACGCTGCTCGCCATCGCTGGGCGCAGCGCTCGTCGCACGTACACTTGCGCTCGCTGCGCGCGAGGCTACGCACGCTTGCGCGAGGCAGTGCGCGCTGTGGCGCAGCTCGCTTGCTGCCCACACGCGACTGCTCGTGCCTTGCTCTCGCCCTTGCCCATGCGCCCATTGCACACAGCCCACGACACAAGGCAGGGCTGCTGCCTTGTGCTCGTGCACCATGCCCTTGCTCGCTGCATTCGTACCGCATGGGCGACGAGCTCCCTTGCTCGTCGTCGCATGCCCGCACTATACAACACCCCTTAAGGGTAACACGTAGCGTCCATTGCTTTGTGCGTGCAGGTTATATGAGCGAATCGCATAAAAATTAAGAATTTATTTTCAATATTAATGACAAATTAATAAATAATATTAATTTCATAATTTTAGGGCGAAAAATCGAAAATTTATTATTTAATTGATTTCCGATTAACATGGATTCAAGTCTAGGTCATAAAAATTTAAAATTTAACATAAATTTACAATTTTTATGGTGGTTTTTAATCATAGGTATCTAATTAAATTATAACTAATTATGAAAATCAAATTAATTCTAAATTATTCCAATTTTCAACAAATTAATCATAATTACGAATTAGATTGCATAATTAACAAGGCTAGGCATTCAAACTTGTTAAACATATACAGTAGGTCAATCAAAAATTCAAGATTTATCAACAAGAATCGCAAATATTTAATTTAACATCTTAAATTTACGAAATTTTGCATTCGAAAAACTAAAACCTCCGAAAAGTTATAGTTAGGCTTCGAATTTGAGAATTCTGGGTTCGGCCGAAAAATAATCTTTTTGTCAAAATTTTAGAATGCCTTTTACATGCGGAATTGACACAAAAATCACTGGATTTGGATGAGTAACGAAGAAACTGCCGAAAAACTGCGTACGTATAATTAAATAAACGCAATTTGCAATTAATTAACAATTACGAAAATTGATCACCCCTTTTTAATTCTTGCAAATTTGTAATATTTAACCATGTTCATGCAATTAAGATTATGAAAATAATAAGAGGCTCGTGATACCACTGTTAGGTTATGATACATATGACAATTCATAAATCATGCTGAAAAACCATAAAGCCAAGAAAGCACATTATTTACACATAATCATTTAGCATAGAATAGATGCATACATGTTGTAGCGTGCCTTCCCTAGCTGCGCCCGAACCGAACAAGAACAAGTCTTTAGGACTTTAAATGTCGTCCCTCCGTAGATAGTCCACAGTACGTCCGGATCCGCCTCAAGTTAGACCAACTAGAATCGCCCTTAAGGTGCTTAGGATTTTCGGCTCTTATTGCAAGTGTATGGCTGATTTATATTTCAAAAACTTACCCTTTGAATACTTCAATCGTACCCATAAATTGTGACCCTAGGCACTTATTTATAGGAGTATGGAAAAGGAATTGTAATCCTACTAGGATGTGGATTTGCTAATTAGAAATTTATTAGGACTCTAAATAACAAAGCAAATCTAATAGGATTAGGATTTTAATCTTTGCACAAATCCTAATAGGATTAGGATTTCCCGCACACGCATCGTACAAGCCGTGCACCCGCGCAGGCCTTGCGGCCCACGACAGGCGCACAGCCCATGTGCAGTGCTGCGCGCGCGCGCGCCCTTGGCTGGGCCTGGCCTTGCGCTGGGCCTGGTCGAGGCGTGCGGTACTGCGTGCGGCTCGCTGGGCGATGGCCTGGCTTCGTGCTGGGCCTTCGTCTAGCGGCCCTCGTCTGATGCTAATTCGTACGATACGCTTCCGATTAAATTCCCGATTCCGGAATTCATTTCCGATACGAACAATATTTAATATTTCCTATTCCGGAATTAATTTCCGTTTCGAACAAATATTTAATATTTCTGTTTCCGGAATTATTTTCCGATTCCGATAATGTTTCCGATTCTGACAATATTTCCGTTTCCGGCAATATTTCCGATTCCGGCAATATTTCCATTTCCGATAATATTTTCCGATACGTACCATGTTTCCGTTTCCGGCAACATCTACGACTTGGATAATATCTATATTTCCGATACGATCCATATTTCCGATACGATCCATATTTCCGTTTCTGGCAATATCATCGTTTCTGGAGTATTCATTTCTTGCTTGTGACGATCTCAGCTCCCACTGAAACCAAGATCCGTCGATTCCGAATATCCATAGATAGAGTATTTAATGCCATTAAATACTTGTTCCGTTTACGTACTATTTGTGTGACCCTACGGGTTCAGTCAAGAGTAAGCTGTGGATTAATATCATTAATTCCACTTGAACTGAAGCGGCCTCTAGCTAGGCATTCAGCTCACTTGATCTCACTGAATTATTAACTTGTTAATTAATACTGAACCGCATTTATTAGACTTAACATAGAATGCATACTTGGACCAAGGGCATTATTTCCTCCAGGAAGAAGGGAGCAATGAAAGATGATGATGATCAGCGATGAATGGGGATGATGGGCGAGGAAATGGAGGAATCGAAAAAGGGAAGACGAAGCAAGGGGCCTGATTGTTTTTTGGATATTTGGGGGGGTTTCCTCCTTTATCCTTTTAATCTTTTTCTCTTCTTTTTTTTCCTTTTACTTTTTTTCTTTTCTTCTTTTAATTTTTTTTACCTCTTCTTTTTATTTTCTTTTCAGATTATCTTTTAATTTTTTTTTTATATTTTTTTTCTCTTTTATTTTGTTTTTAGGCTTAGAGTATAAATAGTAATTTTTAGAAACCAAGGAGGGAGGTAAATAATGAGTCTTAGCTCTCTCTTATCTTAGGTTTTAGGGTTTTTCATTAGCTTAGTTTTTGGTGAGAGAAAGTGAGGGAAAATCAATGAAAAATTGGGGCTTTTGAATTCAAGTGTGGCAATTTTGTTAAAGATTTCCATTATTAATCAATGAGAAATTTCTTACTTTCTCTCCTCATTTATTTCTTTATTTATTGTTTTATTTATCATTTTAATTAGTTTAATTATTTTGGTTTAGTTTAATGATTCATGTTTAGATTAGTTGTTATTAATGTTTAGAATCATGTTTTTAGTTGTTAATTTCTTTAAATTTCATGTTTTTATGATTATGGAGTAGTTTATTGATTAGGGTTTGGTGAAAACTCAACATTGATTGGTTTGGGTATTTGTGATTGGAAATTAAAGATTTTCATGATTAAATTAGTATATGTTTAAGCATTTCCAATACATGTTGCATTTAACTTGATCAATTAAGTGTTTCATGATTGCATGGAGTAGTCTAGTTGGATTGGAAAGGGGTTAAAGACCTAAGCTTGGCTATTTGGTTGAATTAGGACTTTGATTTACCCCGGGTATGATAGGGTAGAACGGGAGTTCATCCTTGATGCTTAGGGAAATTGTTCGCGCATCGGGAGATGGTTGGAGCTATTTGTGAATTCAATGCTTATCATGTAGTGCTTGTGAATCTTCCTCGTTTTCAATTATTTTATGTCCATTCCATGATTTGTTGTCGTTTGACCCATTCCCTAATCTCTTTTACTCTTGATTTTTTTAGTTTAGTTGATTTAGATTTCGATTAGTGAATTTCCAAAACCCCGTTCCGACCTAGCTTGTTGTTTGATTAACATAAATTAGCGCACCTTAGTCCTTGTGGATTCCGACCCTTGCTTGCCGCTTTACTTGTGTTTAGTGGTTAGTTTAGGTAATTTTTTTGATTAGGAGAGACTAGCAACGACCTAGTTTTCCCCTTGATCACAAGGCAACAACACAATGAGCAAGGGAGCTCGAGTGCCGCTGCGCCAAGCCCCATGCCCAGCGCGCAGCAGCAAGCACAACAAGGCTGGTGCGTTGCCTGTTGTGGTGCGTCACTCGGCCAGCAACAAACCAGGCCATGGGTGCTGCACTTGTGTACGCGGCCCATGAGCACTGCGGCGTAGCTTGCTTGGGCGAGGCATGGGCTTCTGCCTATGGCCTTTCCTTGCCACTTTGGGCCGTTTGTTTATGTTTCGGTTGAAAACGATTTTAATTAAATTTAATTTCGTAATTTAATTTTTTCTCGGAATTTAATTTTGATTAATTTAATTATTATAAATTATTTTATACTAATTATTTTAATAAAATCAAAACCTTGATAAAATTATAATTAATTAATTTTAATGAACTGGAAATAAAATTAAGGGATTTAAATATTATTTTATATGAGCTTTAAATTTTAATTAAATTTGTAATTTTCCGGTTGGACTAGGAAATACAATTTTATGTTTAAAATTTGTAAAGCATGTAAATTCTTGGTTTTAGTGGGATCATTTAGTCATTAAACTCTTGATTAGGTCTATATTCCTTTAAGGTTAAAAAAACTCGATTAGAACTAATAAGGTTGCACAATTTGTAGATTGTTGGAACCTTTGATTAGTTGCTGCAAATGTTTATGTGATGCATGATTTTTCTACTAACTAGCTATGTGGGCCATTCATTGATAAATGAATGGGTGAATGGTATATTGTAAATGTACTGTTTTGCAGGTTATGGAAAGTGACTAGTATGGCCCAAATAGGATAGAAAATATGGTCTGCGTACCATTAATTTGAATGTAAAATTGGTCTAGTGCACCAATTTTTTTATTTAAATATGGTCTGCGTACCATCAAATAGTTGTGATTAGTTTTCATTATAGCATATCCTATTTGAAGAAAATGGCGCCTCCCATGGTGAAATTCAAGACGGAGTTTCTGTGAGGGGGTCGAAAAAGCACGAGGCTAATGCGTGACCTTGTCCCTCGTGGGTGTGACGATTCTTTTTATTCAATCAAGTGTAATTGGATTTCCTGTGAGTATACACCCAATTGACTAGTAATATAGGAGTCGCCATTCAGTTTTTAACGACAATGAGAAAAACTGACAAAACCCGGTTATCGTTACATAAAGGGAGTGCAATTACGTTTGACCACGACGGCCGTAGGTTCCCTTGTGATCCCTGGTGTGGGGATCTCTCAATATACACCCGCAAGGTAGAGATTGAGGGTTCGGGGGACTGTAACTACCGAGAGGAGTACTTCGCTCGTCGATAACTCCAGAGGCAGGATATCCTTACTAGCTCAGCATAAATAATTGAAGGGACATGCGTTAACTATTAAACTAATCTGAGTTGATTTTAGCAATATGCAACATATAATACTAATTCGATCGTGATTATCTGATTTAAATAGCATTAAGGGACCTAGCATGATAATCCAATTTCCCAAAAATATTATATTTGTTAGGCGTGATAGAACAATCAGATTAGGTTAGTTTAACAGTTCATAAAAAGGGCGAGGAAAGCAGTTGAATCATCGAAAAGGGACACATTACGACGCACCCTTGAGAGGTGCGTCACGGTTCTCAGAAAACTAACCACTTTGACTTTGCTATTTCTCCTTTTAATTTAACGAATCTCAATTATGGGACAGGATACGTTCTGTTCGATTTATGGATCGATTGCGACAGAACGCGTGAACAATTTCGCAGCGAGAGGCTTAGGCTAAGGGTTGCAGTCAATACTCAGAATATAATTGTGTGTTGTTGTGTTGTGTCCTTTTCACGTCGAATTTAGGGGCCTATTTATAGGGAAGAGTTCGTGGAAAGATAGAATTGCAGAGTTCTAATCCACAAAGAATTAGGAAAAAATACGTACCCAACTATTTTCAGCGCCCAGGCCTGGGCGTCAAAGATTCGGCGCCCAGCTCTGGGCATTGAAAATATGATCCAGGCAATTTCAGTGCCCAGGACTGGGCGTTGAAATTGCTGTTTGGGCCGTTTCTTTGTCAGATTCGGATTCCTGAAATCCGTAGAGTTTGAGATTAATTCGAGTCTTTTAGCGCTTATCAATTTTATGACGGAATGCGTCTGGGCCCGTTACGAACTCTAGGCTCGTTAGGATTTTAATTAATACGTAACTCTTATTTCCGAATCCTATTAGGAATAGGATTCTCGCGGTTTTCTATCTCATTTAGGATTTATGTTGGAATGCAACACCTAATTCTGACAGGTTTCTACCTTTTATGATTTGCCACTTTTAGAAGCTACCTTTTACGGCAGTTACTATTTTTAGCAGGTTTCTATAAATAGCAGGTTTCGGGTGAAATGAAAAGGGGAATTGAGATTCGTCATTTTATAGGAGATGCGTTGTCAAGTGGAGTTTTTATGCTTTCATCATCAAACCTTTCCCTTGCGGGAACGGGGACAAAAGTAGGTGTCTACAGTTAGCCCCCACTTTGACTGAGTCTTGGAGTAAGACGATGGTTAAAGTATTAGACGGAGTGCGTCACACAAGCCATGGTGCATGTGACCTGTTTTGCGAGGGTCTCACGAGCCCCGAGTGATAACATTTGACTTAAGGGTCATCACTTGAAGTGTCGACACATCCCTCACGTGTCATTGGGATTTGTCAACTGATAGTATAGAAACTTCCTCACTTTGTCATTGGAAGAATCAAATGTGCGTAGAAACTCCCTCACTTTGTCATTGGGAGTAGCTACAGAGTTTTTTTCGAAATCAAAGCTATAAAGTGTAATTGGGCCTGGCCAAGCCCAATCACGTGGTAAAAAAATGTTTTTAAAGATTCTCATTTTCAGGGCTAGCTAAACGAGAAAACCCCCTTGTTTTTATAGGACGTAAAACGAAGGAAAATCCAGTCCCCTTGTTTTTATAGGACGTAAAACGAAGGAAAATCCAGCAAAAGTTATTGCTGCAGCGACTAAGGACCTGCGCGATTAGTGACGCAGACCCCGCCGGCTGAAGATGGCGAGCCTGTCCGCTGAGGGTGGACGCCCCGTCCGATAGAAGTGGACAAATCTGTTTTGATGTTTTGAAAATAAGGACCTACGCGGTTTGTGACGTAGACCCCGCCGGCTGAAGATGGCGAACCTGTCCGCTAAGGGTGGACACCCCGTCCGATAGAAGTGGACGAATCTATTTTGAAATTTATTTTGCTTTTTTGAAAATAAGGACCTACGTGGTTTGCGCCGTAGACCCCGCCGGCTGAAGATGGCGAGCCTATTTTAAATTTGAAGACTTTATTTTTGTCGAAAACTGAGGACCTCCGCGGTTAGTGACGCAGACCCCGCCGGCTGAAGATGGCGAGCCTATTTTATTTTAAAGATTTTATTTTCTTTTCATTTTCGAAAACTGAGGACCTGCGCGGCTAGTGACGCAGACCCCGCCCGCTGAAGGTGGGCGAGCCCTGTCCGCTGAGGGTGGACGTCCCTGAATTCGTTTTTTTAATTTGGAACTCGCGTGGTTCGATCTTGCCTGATTGAGGTGGGCAAGTCCCTATTTCATTTTTTCTTGTGATTTCTTTTGAGAATTTCTTTTTATTCATTCTTATAAGAGCGAATTCTTCCGAGGGATGCTCGGATTTAGTTGCAACCTGAATGTGGGTTGACAATGTGTTTAGATGGACCATAGTCTCGTGGTCATCACCATTCATGGTTTTGAGCTAGTCTTTGCGGCTCAATTTTGCCACTACTTGGGTCCTTGATTAGGGGACTATGTATAAGTATCAACAGCGACCTTTGTCTTGAGGTCGTAAACGGGTTCTTTTTCTTTTGAGATTATCCAAACACGGGACTTTGTACAGCGTAGTCTGGGAATATTGTTTTAACTTTGCATACTTTTTTTTGAAATATATATTTTCTTTCGAGCCCCCAAGCATTCGTGCTTGACGGTCATTTCTTGTCAAAGAGTTTCCTTGGGGATACGCATTTTGTAATGTCCTTGATCGTGTTTTGGGATCGTGATCGTAAGTGCGAGCGATCTTTGTAGTGGTGTGCTACTCTTGACAAAGTAGTGAGGTGCGACTTTCAGTAAGGAAATCGGCAATTTTTGAGTTGAATGGATGCGGCAGGGCCCAATAGAAGTTAGGGCCTTTTTTGAGCCTGGGTTCATTTTGGGCGCCCAGGCCTGGGCGTTGAAATAATTCACGCCCAGGTGGGGCGTTGAAAGTGTTGTTTGGGCTGGTCTTTTGATGACACAGTTGGCCTCTTGTTCATTCGTTTATTTCACTTGGAAGTTCCATGTATTCTCTTTTCTTTTGTTGTTGTTTTTTCTTTGTTTTTAGAACGTGATGATTTTCTTGAGAAGCCGTAGCCGATTGGTGGACTACGGTGCTTGTCGTTTTGGGGCGATTATTTTAAGGAACTGTTGCTCTTAAGGCGTATAGTTATTGCGATAGTTGGGCGAGTCTATATGGCCCGAGGAACATACCTTGAGGCGTAAGACTTTGACCACTCTTGTTGTTGTATATTTTTCCTTTTGAACGCGTTCGTGAATGTTCGATACTTAGAATGATGATATGTATGTGCGAACGAGCGTTCATAGAATGGCCGTTGTGTACGGTCCATTAATCAGTTTGCTTGAATCATTTTTTTTTTGAGCAATGACTGATTTTGAATAGTTTGCTTAGAAGCTTGATAGGGTTCAAGCCTATTCACGAGGTGGGCTCAAACATCGTGCCCTTTCGATTGTTCAAACATTTGCTCCGAGATTTTTTATTTTGCTATGGTTGTTTCGTAGCTTGGAGCCCCCAAGTATGCATGTTGGGATGCTTCCTTTTGGCGTACGATTTTTGGTAGGTTCATTTGAGAAAGATGCCTTGGGGTTCCGCTCGTGTAGGTGCGAGCTATCCCTTCCGTGGTAGGTAATATTTTGCTACCTTTAATCCTTAATGTAGAAGTCGTGTGGCTTGCATTTTGAATTTGGGCCATAAGTAGTCTTTGCCTCTTTTACACATGCTCTTGGTCATGCCTGCATTAGTGCAACATGCCTTACTCTCTTTTTTAGACTTGTACCGTGGGATGGTTGAACTTATGGTGCAACGTAGGCTCGTCTGGCCTAACGGCGTGTCTTAGAACATTCCTCTAAGCGTTAGGATATCATTATTATTTTTGCATTGGAGTACTTCATCATGCCTCGTTCAGGTGTTCGAACAAGTGTAGCACCTTCCGCATGGTTTTGCACGGCTTATTACTTCGTTCGATGCGAGGGTTCATAGATGTTTCTTTGTTTTTTATATCTGGGCAAAACTTGGCTAGAAGAAAGAATCAGCGCCCAGGCTGGGGCGTTAAAGATATTGGCGCCCAGCTCTGGGCGTTGAAAATGATTTCTGGGCAGACAGTTTTTTATATTTTTTTATTTTTATCCTTGATTTTTCTTTTGCTTTTGCTTTGGAACGACGTAAACTGTGTAACGGACGCTTGTAGGGCGAGCGTTATGTGCAGTAGTTTGATCGGAGTTTTGGTGACTCGCGATTTTCAGTTACCCTTGTTAGTGGGGTGACTTTATGTATTCTAAGTAGTGTTTAGAATTTGGGAGGGGTTGTAGCCATTCTAAGGTTCGTTTTATACGATTAAAGCTTAGGATTGTGCCCCTATGACGTATGTATAGCATTAGCGTCGAGAATTTGCGATAAAATCGTCATTTCGAGCATTTTTAGAGTGTTTTTCTCAAGCCTCCAACTGTAGCTACGGGATTGACTTGGTGCTATAATGCTTGGCATACGTTTTTATGCATTCATGGTGACATGGATCATGAATAGCTTGAACCAGACTCGTTTAGTGCGAGGTACGTTCGAGTAGTGATTTTGCTACTTCTCTTGTGAATGTCGTATTGTGCGACATTGCCATGGTCAAGGTAGTCACATGTTGAAGTGTACCTTGACCAAAAACTAGGTGCCTTTCTTTACCCATAATCATATTTAGAAATCTTTTTGACTCACTTGCAACATCGAGATAAACACATATTTAGCTTAAACTAACGACACTCTATTATGTTCGAAAAAGTCTTTGAAAATTATTGGAAATCCGAGTCCTACTATGTACAATCCGAGGTGTCCTAAGTAAGTTTGACTTATAGAAGGGTTCGTACAAGATTACATGAGTGAATCAAAATACTGTTACGATTTTTGGAATGCTGTCTAAGGATTTGCTGGAAGCCAGGGTGTAGGCGTCAAGACATACTTGTGCCCGTTTGGCATATGCTTTAGGCTTTTAGGGGCATCTTTTCCAAAATTGCGGGAATATAAACCGTTTTTAAATTGACTTAGATTTACTTGGTGTATGTCTGTATAAAAGGTCGAGGTATACTTAGTTTCTTCCCTGTCTCTTTCATTTCAATTTTTAGCCCCCAGTTACTTTTATGTCTTCCCATTAATAATGCTTTTTAAATTTCGATTTTAGATGTCCGTGTCATATGTCTGAGTAGGGTGAGCCTTGGTTAAGTGCCAAGTCCTATTGACAATGTCTGATTTTTTTTCAAAGGGGATTCGCAAGTATTTGAATTACCATGAACGGGTGCCCTGAGTTCGAAGGAACGATGGGGCAATGCCGTAGAACGATTCTCTTTATTGCAAGCCTACTGTCTTTACTACTTGTTGGCGATCATGACTGTGTCTAGTGGTGAAAGAAAGTCTTTAAGTGAGTTAGTTCGCTTTAGGGAGGGTCAAGTCGAGTACTTTAGAGGTCATGGACGCTTGCGCTAGCCCCCACTTAATTGAGGCAAAGCGGTCTTTTGAGTCTTGGCTAAGTGCCTAGGAGTGTGAGTGCTCCTTCTGGCAAGGGTACGTGCCCTTATTATTTTTCGATGTGTGCTCATTAATTTTGGCATTTTGATGACTTGGATTTTTCCTTTGACACCAATTTTTCTTTCGACTTGGATTGCAAGTAACTATGTTTCAATAAGGGACTTCTATTTTTTATTCTTGTTTTTCTATAGGCTTTAATATTTTTGCAAATTGGTTGGACCGAATCATGGATTGCCTACGTATCCGCCTTAAATAGATTTAATTTGGAATCAGGTCTTGCGTAGTTCTTAGCCTAGAAAATGGTTTCTTAGAATGCCGATTTTAAACAAGTACGTTCTGAGGTGGAAACATATTATTCGAAACGGTAGAATAAGTGAAGTTTATTATTATGTCCCGTTGTTGCTTTGCCGTAGGCCAAAATTTTGTTTATTTGTTTTATTTTTTTTGAGTACATGTATATTTTTTGGTGGTACGTATATCTGAATACGTGCTGTACCCCTCCAAGTGTTCGTTATTTTTCCGTGCATGTGCGGATAAAATGACGAGCACTTCTGGACAAAATTTAGCAAGCAGGGAGATTCAGCGCCCAGGCTGGGGCGCTAAAGATTTCGGCGCCCAGCGTTGGGCGCTGAAAATGTTTTCTGGGCGGATCTTTTTTGGTGCGCTAAATGCTTCTTTTTCTTTAGAGGCGCTTTGCAAAGTTCCTTCTTTATTATTTATTACTTTTTTGTACTTTTCATTTGTCTTCTTTTTTATTCGTGACTCAAGACGGTTTGAAAGACGGGTTGAATGAGATAGGATAAGTTGTATAGGTATTAGTCGAGCATGAGGATTACACCTGCTAGGGCTCACAATTTGCAGCCTCAAGCTAGTGTCATGAGTTTAAATCAACCAAGGTCAATGAGTAGTATGGGGACGGCTTAAGGGTATATCAACAGGATGTATCCACACAAGTTATATGGTCATTATGCTAATGGTGGTGTAAGAACAGGTTTTGGGCTTTGGAAATGATGGGCATGACGCACGTGTCAATGGCCGTGCGTGGTTTGCGGTTGATAACAAGTTCAAAAACAAGAGTTGAGGTAATGGTTTCTTGGGTTATGGCAATGAGAACATGGATGGGTTAAATGAGCTGAACAGGGACCCCAGAGCGAAGGCGTCTAAGAGCATAAGGATTGGAAAGGGTAGACATCGTAGAATTTTATGATTTGGATTGGTTGACTCAATTCTTTTCCTTCGTTTGCTTGGGTAAATTCCGCACTTTGGGAGGTACGGGCTAAGTATTTCATGGATCGCTCTTTTCGCTCTCCCTTTTCTCTTTCTATTTTTTTCTTTTTGCTTGGGATTTCTCCCCAACATGAATCCTTCGAATTTTTCATTTGGGCTAAAAGGTAGATGGTTGTGGTCTTTGAGTCACGAGGCGAGACTGAGTGAGCCTCGTTTGGTAGGCCTATAGTGGACCTTTAATTGTAGTAGGCCTAGGGTGGACCTTTAAATTGTCTTACTTTGCAAGCGTATTTAGTCGTTACTTAAAATATGCAAATAGCGTAGATTCAAAATGTTGTTTTTACCTTATTGAATTTTAACGAAAGAATTACATCGAAAGTAATTTTTTGTTTCTTTGAGATTCCAGTTTCTGGGATTTAATTGGAAGTTGTGATTTAGACTCAAACTTTCATTAATCTTTCTGATTATAACCCGTGTATGAATACAAGGAGGTGGCCTAGACTCAAAATAATGACGTGGCGTAAGCCTATAATACTTGACCAAGCAACTCTCAGACTTAGGCTAATTGGACCATAACTTTCGTTGGTTGACACTTTAGATTTTAACCCTTGGGTGTTCATTTGTCATGCGCCATTTTGTTTAATGTTGGCAAGGTAGTTAATTGGGGAGATCGAATTTTTATTTTTGCAAGACTAGAATCATTAGTGCGGCTTCTCTCTTAGTGTGTATTGCTTTACCCCAATGGTAGCCCTATTGGTATGCCGATTTGTGTATTTTCATGGTTGGTCATGTTGCATTCATGGAAAATCTTTTAGTCCGTACTTAATAGTATTTCAAGGAGTGAGTGACTCGAGAGGACTATGATAGTCGTGACCCAATGTGATTATAAGCCTTGGGGCCATTAATTTTTTCTTTGCCAATGGTATTAAACCTTAGGTTCACTTTGGGGGTTGTGCGACTATGGGGGAATGATTTCCAGAATGTGACCATTTCCATTTTGCAAATACTATAATATACTCTTTTTATTGGTGAGAGAGAGTATTGAGGCCGTGGATTCCTAGCAAGGGATGACAATTACATATGGGTGCTCATTGATTTAAATGTTAGGAAGGGAGACTCAAATATGGTTTAACCTTTTAACTTGCAGAACGACACCAAGCATTAGGACCGATTCTATGGATAAGACAACTAAGACTTAGGATTTGGATTGTATTTTGGCATAGCCTAGTCTAGACTCGGATTTATTTGAACATTTATTTTTTTTGAAGACTTTATTCGAACATTTATTTTTTGAATACTTCGCCCATGTGACATTCAAGGTTTAATTAGCATGCTCGGCTTTGGTGCCGAACATCGTCGTCGTAGGAGGCCTAACAACGACACAAAATGTTATTAATTTTTTACGAGTCGCTTTTGAAATCGAGTGCTTTTCTTACGCCCTCGTAGCAATTTTTTCGAAAAGTTTTTTTTTTTTTTTTTTTTATGCGCGGGCACCGAGGCTGCTGTGCCTGACCAAAAGGCCAGGCAGCAACTTCGGCGTCCAGAAGTGGGCGTGAGAAATTTTGGCGCCCAGCCAGGGGCGCTGAAAATGCGTCCCTGACTGGTACTCGTTTTCAGTTTTCGTCTACTTTTGTTTTTGCGACTTTAATTTTGCGTGCTTGCCTTATAACGTCCTTTACGCGTTGTGTAGCGTTTGTGGGATTCATTACGGCCATCCCGAGCGTCGCTTATTTTCGTGGCGATCTTTCGGGCTCGCGGAACACGTATTTTGGTATAACTCTTTGGCCAATCGGTTCATGAATGTTTGGGCAATTTTTTAGGGTCGTTGGTTTTCTAGCATTATTTGTCTAGCATTATTCGTACGCACAATCATAACATAGTCACATAGTTCGCTACATATAACTACATTACAAACATGGATTTGAAAATTAAATATGTCACGTAGTTTATGATAGGCTTCTACGAGTAGTATTTGCGCCTGGCTTGGTACCGCTTCTATCGTAGATCCAACACATGCCCCGGTCGAGGTAGTGTCTTCAACAGACGAATTTCGCTCAAGAGGCTAACCCGCAAGTGCAAGCCAAGGGGGCATGCAGGCGAGAGGGACCTAATGAGCGAGCGATTGGGTTCGGGATAGGTGTACTACCTGCACAAATACCGAGTGGGCAACATGCGCGGCGTATGCACCCCCCTATTGGAGGAAAAATGTATCCTTAGTCCCAAGTCCCGAGGGAGCCGAGATTCGTTATGCGGTTCTGCCCGTTCACATTAATATGCTGATTTTCAGGTCGTCCCAACTTGATGGGGAAATAAACGCGGGGTAGGATTGTTTCACCCTTCGGCTATTTTGATTACCTACAAGCACGAGTATTTCCTTCACTATCCCCAGTGGAGTCGCCACTATGAGGGGGTCGAAAAAGCACGAGGCTAATGCGTGACGTTGTCCCTCGTGGGTGTGACGATTCTTTTTATTCAATTAAGTGTAATTGGATTTCATGTGAGTATACACCCAATTGACTAGTAATATAGGAGTCGCCATTCAGTTTTTAACGACAATGAGAAAAACTGACAAAACCCGGTTATCGTGACATAAAGGGAGTGCAATTATGTTTAACCACGACGGCCGTAGGTTCCCTTGTGATCCCTGGTGTGGGGATCTCTCAATATACACCCGCAAGGTAGAGATTGAGGGTTCGGGGGACTGTAACTACCGAGAGGAGTAATTCGCTCGTCGATAACTCCAGAGGCAGGATATCCTTACTAGCTCAGCATAAATAATTGAAGGGACATGCGTTAACTATTAAACTAATCTGAGTTGATTTTAGCATTATGCAACATATAATACTAATTCGATCGTGATTATCTGATTTAAATAGCATTAAGGGACCTAGCATGATAATCCGATTTCCCAAAAATATTATATTTGTTAGGCGTGATAGAACAATCAGATTAGGTTAGTTTAACAGTTCATAAAAAGGGCGAGGAAAGCAGTTGAATCATCGAAAAGGGACACATTACGACGCACCCTTGAGAAGTGCGTCACGGTTCTCGGAAAACTAACCACTTTGACTTTGCTATTTCTCCTTTTTATTTAACGAATCTCAATTATGGGACAGGATACGTTCTGTTCGATTTATGGATCGATTGCGACAGAACGCGTGAACAATTTCGCAGCGAGAGGCTTAGGCTAAGGGTTGGAGTCAATACTCAGAATATAATTGTGTGTTGTTGTGTTGTGTCCTTTTCACGTCGAATTTAGGGGCCTATTTATAGGGAAGAGTTCGTGGAAAGATAGAATTGCAGAGTTCTAATCCACAAAGAATTAGGAAAAAATACGTACCCAGGTATTTTCAGCGCGCAGGCCTGGGCGTCAAAGATTTCGGCGCCCAGCTCTGGGCGTTGAAAATATGATCCAGGCAATTTCAGCGCCCAGGACTGGGCGTTGAAATTGCTGTTTGGGCCGTTTCTTTGTCAGATTCGGATTCCTGAAATCCGTAGAGTTTGAGATTAATTCGAGTCTTTTAGCGCGTATCAATTTTATGACGGAATGCGTCTGGGCCCGTTACGAACTCTAGGCTCGTTAGGATTTTAATTAATACGTAACTCTTATTTCCGAATCCTATTAGGAATAGGATTCTTGCGGTTTTCTATCTCATTTAGGATTTATGTTGGAATGCAACACCTAATTCTGACAGGTTTCTATCTTTTATGATTTGCCACTTTTAGAAGCTACCTTTTACGGCAGTTACTATTTTTAGCAGGTTTCTATAAATAGCAGGTTTCGGGTGAAATGAAAAGGGGAATTGAGATTCGTCATTTTATAGGAGATGCGTTGTCAAGTGGAGTTTTTATGCTTTCATCATCGAACCTTTCCCTTGCGGGAACGGGGACAAAAGTAGGTGTCTACAGTTTCCAATCCATTTTCAAAGACGGGGTTTGAAGTTGAAGCTTCAAGATGAAGTCGGGCCATACTAGATCACATTTAAATCTTATGGATGATTTTAGTTATTTATTGCCTTAAATATGTCTTAATTATGCATGGGATTATGGCTTGATTATGTTACATGATTAAGGATTTTAGTTCACTTAAAATCTAACCAACATAGTAAGAGCCTTAAGTTCCAAACTTTAAAAATTGAGATAAAAGGTGCCATACCAAAATAACACTTACTTGGATAACGAACCTTTACATCAATCTAAGTAATAGTTTTCCGCCATAGCGAGGTGTTACTTGTTGATTCTAAAAGGGTAAGGTACACAAATAATTGTGAGTACATGTTAGTTTTGGTGAAACTCAACGATATAAGTAAGGAGTCCTTTTATGTCGGGGCAAATGGGATAGGTTTAGCTAATAAGTTCTTAGACGTACCTACCAACCAAGAGTAGTTTCTAGACTATTAGCAACGGATTTGCTTACCTAAAATATTTTAGAATTGAGTCTAAATACATAATGTGCTTAATTCTTCAATGATTTAATCATCTTGGTGTAGACACCTACTTTTGTCCTTATTCCCGCAAGGGAAAGGTTCAATGATGAAAGCATAAAAACTCCACTTGACAACGCATCTCCTATAAAATAAACGAATCTCGATTCCCTATTCCATTTCACCCGAAACCTGCTATTTATGGAAACCTGCTAAAAATAGTAACTGTCGTAAAAGGTAGCTTCTAAAAGTGGCAAATCATAAAAGATAGAAACCTGTCAGAATTAGGTGTTGCATTCCAACATAAATCCTAAATGAGATAGAAAACTGCGAGAATCCTATTCCTAATAGGATTCGGAAATAAGAGTTACGTATTAATTTAAATCCTAACGAGCCTAGAGTTCGTAATGGCCCAGACGCATTCCGTCACAAATTGATACGCGCTAAAAGACTCAAATTAATCTCAAACTCTACGGATTTTAGAATCCGAATCTGACTAAACAAAAACTGCCCGGACCCTATTTTCAACGCCTGGCTCTGGGCGCCGAAATCTTCGGCGCCCAGGCCTGGGCGCTGAAAATACCTGGGTACGTTTCTTTTCCTAATTCTTTGCGGATTAGAACTCTGCAATTCTATCTTTCCACGAACTCTTCCCTATAAATAGGCCCCTAGTTTCGACGTGAAACAACACACAACAACACATAATATGCTCTAAGTATTGACTCTAAACCCCTTAGCCTAAGCCTCTCGCTGCGAAACTGTTCACGCGTTCTGTCGCAATCGATCCATAAATCGAACAGAACGTATCCTGTCCCATAATCGAGATTCGTTAAATAAAAAGGAGAAACAGCAAAGTCAAAGTGGTTAGTTTTCTGAGAACCGTGACGCACCTCTCAAGGGTGCGTCGTAATGTGTCTCTTTTCGATGATTTAACCGCTTTCCTCACCCTTTTTATGAACTGTTAAACTAACCTAATATGATTGTTCTATCACGCCTAATAAATATAATATTTTTGTGAAATCGGATTATCATGCTAGGTCCCTTAACGTTATTTAAATCAGATAATCACGATCGAATTAGTATTATATGCTGCATATTGCTAAAATCAATTCAGATTAGTTTAATAGTTAACGCATGTCCCTTCAATTATTTATGCTGAGCTAATAAGGATATCCTGCCTCTGGAGTTATCGACGAGCGAATTACTCCTCTCGGTAGTTACAGTCCCCCGAACCCTCAATCTCTACCTTGCGGGTGTATATTGAGAGATCCCCACACCAGGGATCACAAGGGAAACTACGGCCGTCGTGGTCAAACATAATTGCACTCCCTTTATGTCACGATAACCGGGTTTTGTCAGTTTTTCTCATTGTTGTTAAAACCTGAATGGCGACTCCTATATTACTAGTCAATTGGGTGTATACTCACAGGAAATCCAATTACACTTGATTGAATAAAAAGAATCGTCACACCCACGAGGGACAGGTCACGCATTAGCCTCGCGCTTTTTCGACCCCCTCACACTTGGATTCATTTTATTCACACCTATCGGAACACAAAATTCGAATAAAATGCTTAATAAATATTGAATTATGCATGAAAGCTAGAATTTAAGTTTATTAAGAAAAACTATGAATGGTTATTTATTTGTTTATTCTTTTCAATTGTAGTTTTAACTATGGCAAACAACAATTCATTCAACATCCGATCAATTCTCGAAAAGGAGAAGTTGACCGGGAAAAACTTCCTTGACTGGCAAAAGAACTTGCAAATAGTTCTTATGCAGGAAGAAAAGGAGTATGTCCTGGAGAGGCGCTTCCCAAAGCCGCGGGCGAAGGGATCACTCAGACAGCCCTCAATCGTTGGATTGATGCCAACATGGATGTAAAATATCTAATGCTTGCAACCATGAGTGCAGATCTGCAGAAAACGTTCATCAACTCAGATGCTTTCACAATCATCAGTGAGTTAAAGAACATGTTCCAAGATCTGTCTCGAGTCGAAAGATTCGAGACTCATAGGCAAATTCTTGACACCAAGCTCAAGAAAGGCGAGCCCGTAAGTCCACATGTTCTCAAGATGATTGGATTAATTGAGAATATGATTCGGCTGGATCAACAGTTCTCTCAAGAAATGGCTGTAGACACCATCCTCCATTCTCTACATAGCGGGTATGATTAGTTCAAGCTGAACTACAACATGAATAGTCTGGAAAAAACGCTCACTGAGCTTCACGGTATGCTGAAGACCGCTGGAAAGACGCTCAAAAGTGATAAGCAAGATGTGCTTATTGTTAGGTTATGATTCATATGACAAAACATAAATCATGCGGGAAAACCATAAAGCCAGGAAAGCATATTATTTACACATAATCATTTAGCATAGTTTAGATGCATACACTTTGTTGCGTGCCCTCCCTAGCTGCGCCCGAACCGAACAAGAACAAGTCTTTAGGACTCCAAGTGTCGTCCCTCCGTAGATAGTCCACAGTACGTCCGGATCCGCCTCAAGTTTGACCAACTAGAATCGCCCTTAAGGTGCTAGGATTTTCGGCTAGGTTAGTGCAAGTGTATGGCTGAATTTTCTTTCAAAAACTTACCCTTTGAATACTTCAATTGTATCTATAAATTATGACCCTAGGCTCTTATTTATAGAGGTATGGAAAGGGAATTGGAATCCTACTAGGATACGAATTAATTAAACTAGAATCCTATAAGAACTCTAATTAATTAATTTATCCTTTTAGGATTAGGAATTTAATCATATACCAAATCCTAAGAGCTTTAGGAATCGTGCATGAACACAAACACACACACGCACGGCAGCCCACGAGGGGCGCCTATGCGCGCGCGCGCTCAGCCGACGCCACGAGGCTCGCAACGCAGCCATAGCCTTGGCTCGCGTTTGGCTTGCTGGGCGATGGCCCGGCTTCGTGCTGGGCCTTCGTCCGGTAGGCCTCGTCCGATGCTTATTCGTACGATACGCTTCCGATTAAATTCCCAGTTCCATAATTCATTTCCGATACGAACAATATTTAATATTTCCGATTCCGGAATTAATTTCCGTTTCGAACAAATATTTAATATTTCCGTTTCCGGAATTATTTTCCGATTCCGATAATATTTCCGATTCTGACAATATTTCCGTTTCCGACAATATTTCCGATTCCGGCAATATTTCCATTTCCGATAATATTTTCCGATACGTACCATGTTTCCGTTTCCGGCAACATCTACGAGTTGGATAATATTTATATTTCCGATACGATCCATATTTCCGTTTCCGGTAATATCATCGTTTCCGGAGTATTCATTTCTTGCTTGTGACGATCTCAGCTCCACTGAAACCAAGATCCGTTGATTCCGAATATCCATACATGGAGTATTTAATGCTATTAAATACTTGATCCGTTTACGTACTATTTGTGTGACCCTACGGGTTCAGTCAAGAGTAAGCTGTGGATTAATATCATTAATTCCACTTGAACTGAAGCGGCCTCTAGCTAGGCATTCAGCTCACTTGATCTCACTGAATTATTAACTTGTTAATTAATACTGAACCGCATTTATTAGACTTAACATTGAATGCATACTTGGACCAAGAGCACTATTTCCTTCAGTCTCCCACTTGTCCTTAGGGACAAGTGTGCATTACCTAATTCCTTTGTCGCTCGATGCTTGCTCTTGAACATAAGGTAAGAGTTGTCATCCTTATTATGTCCAGAGGTGTTTCTCGGTTTCAGAGTTCAACTGATCAAATAAACAGATAATCATAGCCTATGATTCATCCGAGCACGGCCATGCATTTCACAATTTCTAGCTCTCCGAGTGGCCTTGTACAACTTTTAAGCATCTCATCCCGATTTATGGGAGGACAATCCCAATCTTGCGATCTTGAGATTAGACTTCGTTTGATAGGTGATTACCTGAGCGTTGCCTTTATAGCCTCCTTTTACGGTGCGACGGTTGGTCAACGTCAAAGTAACCAGTTCTCAAACAAGTAATCTCAAATCACTCAGGTATTGAGGACTTAGTGCCTAATAATTTTAATGAAATTTACTTATGACAGATTTTCATCTCTTACAGTAAAGGTTCATAGGTCTATCCGATACTAGTCTTCTCAAAGTAAGTATCTATGCAAATGATTATGACATTGACATGTCCACATAGTTCAAGAAACAGAACTACTAGTCATCTTGCATTCTAGTCGTCTAACGTTTTCTATGCGTCCAATTTTATAGAAAACTCCGACCAGGGACTGTGAGGGGGTCGAAAAAGCACGAGGCTAATGCGTGACCTTGTCCCTCGTGGGTTTGACGTTTCTTTTTGTCAAATCAAGTGTAATTGGATTTCCTGTGAGTTTACACCCAATTGACTAGTAATATAGGAGTCGTCATTCAGTTTTTAACGACAATGAGAAAAACTGACAAAACCCGGTTATCGTGACATAAAGGGAGTGCAATTATGTTTGACCACGACGGCCTTGGGTTCCCTTATTATCCCTGGTGTGGGGATCTCTCAACATACACCCGCAAGGTAGAGATTGAGGGTTCGGGGGACTGTAACTACCGAGAGGAGTACTCGCTCTTCCATAACTCCAGATGCAGGATATCCTTACTAGCTCAGCATAAATAATTGAAGGGACATGCGTTAACTATTAAACTAATCTGAGTTGATTTTAACAATATGCAACATATAGTACTAGATCAAACGCGATTATCTGATTTAGATTGTTTTAAGGGACCTAGCATGATAATCCAATTTCCCAACATATTATCTTTATTAGGCGTGATAGAACAATCAGTTTTAGTTAGTTTAACAGTTCATAAAAGGGCGAGGAAAGCAATTAAACCATGGAAAAGGGACACATTACGACGCACCCTTGAGAGGTGCATCACGGTTCTCAGAAAACTAACCACTTTGACTTTGCTATTTCTCCTTTTATTTAACGAATCTCAAATTATAGGACAGGATACATTCTGTTCGATGTTTGGATCGATTGCGACAGAACGCGTGATCAGTTTTGCAGCGTGAGGCTTAGGCTTAGGGGTTTAGAGTCAATACTCAGAATAATAATTGTGTGTTGTTGTGTGTCCTTTTCACGTCGAACTTAGGGCCCTATTTATAGAAAAGAGTTCCTGGAAAGATAGAATTGTAGAACTCTAATCCATGAGGAATTAGGAAAGAACACGTCCCAGGTAATTTCAGCGCCTAGGGCTGGGCGCCGAAGATTTCGGCGCCCAGAGCCAATAGGATATGGGCCGTTTCTTTGTCAGATTTAGGATTCTTAGAATCCGGAGTGTATGAGACTTTAATCGAGTCTTTTAGTGCGTATTAATTTTATGATGGAATGCATCTGGGCCCGTTACGAACTCTAGGCTCGTTAGGATTTTATTTAATACGTAACTCTTATTTTCGAATCGTATTAGGAATAGGATTCTCTCGCAATTTCTATCTCATTTAGGATTTATGTTGGAGTGCAACACCTAATTCTGACAAGTTTCTATCTTTTATGACTTGCCACTTTTAACAACTACCCATTACGGCAGTTACTATTTTTAGTAGGTTTCCATAAATAGCAGGTTTCTATAAATAGCAGGTTTCGGGTGAAATGAAAAGGGGAATTGAGATTCATTATTTTATAGGAGATGCGTTTTCAAGTGGAGATTTGTGTTCTCATCATCGAACCTTTCCTTTCGGGAATGGGGACAAAAGTAGGTGTCTACAGTTAGCCCCCGCTTTGACTGAGTCTTGGAGTAAGACGATGGTCAAAGTATTAGACGGAGTGCGTCACACAAGTCATGGTGACCTGTTTTTGCGAGGGTCTCACAAGCTCCCGAGTGATAACATTTGACTTAAGGGTCATCACTTGAAGTGTCGACATATCCCTCACGTGTCATTGGGATTTGTCAACGGATAGTATAGAAACTCCCTCACTTTGTTATTGGAAGTATCTAAAGAGGCGTAGAAACTCCCTCACTTTGTCATTGGGAGTAGCTACAGATGTTTTCGAAATCAAAGCTATAAAGTGTAATCGGGCCTGGCCAAGCCCAATCACGAGGTAAAAATGTTTTTAAAGATTCTCATTTTCAGGGCTAGCTAAACGAGAAAACCCCCTTGTTTTTATGGGACGTAAAACGAAGGAAAATCCAGCACATCGTTCTTTTTTGAAAAAACGAAAAAACCAATCCTTTGATTTTTTTTGAAAAGGGAAAACCAGAAAAAGTTATCGCTACAGCGACTAAGGACCAGCGCGGTTAGTGACGCAGACCCCGCCCGCTGAAGGTGGGCAAGCCTGTCCGTTGAGGGTGGACGCCCCGTCCAATAGAAGTGGACGAATCTGTTTTGATGTTTTGAAAATAAGGACCTACGCGGTTTGTGACGTAGACCCCGCCAGTTGAAGATCGCGAGCCTGTCCGTTGAGGGTGGACGCCCCGTCCGATAGAAGTGAACGAATCTGTTTTGAAATTTGTTTGTGCTTTTTGAAAATAAGGACCTACGCGGTTTGTGACGTAGACCCCGCCGGCTGAAGATGGCGAGCCTATTTTAAATTTGAAGACTTTATTTTTCGAAAACTGAGGACCTGCGCGGCTAGTGAAGCAGACCCCGCCCGTTGAAGGTGGGCGAGCCCATTTTGAATTTCTTACCCTTTTTTATTTTGCCTATGTAGAAGGGCTTTTGTATTTACAACCTGTTGGTGGGTCGCAATATTCCCTGATTAAGTGTGTCCTATAAGTGGGCCCACACTGTGTATATTTCTGTTAACGATACTTTTTTTAAAATACCGTTTTTACTTTGAGATTATCCAAACACGGGACTGTGTATAGCGTAGTCCGGGAACATGATTTTAACCTTGCACACTCTTTGTTAGAGTATATATTTTTTCGCGATCCCCCAAGCATTCGTGCTTGACGGTCATTTCTTGTCAAAGGGGTTCCTTGGGGTTATGCAATTTGTGATGTCCTTGATCATGTTTGGGATTGTACTCGTAAGTGCGAGCAATCTTTGTAGTGATGTGCTACTCTTGACAAAGTCGTGAGGTGCGACTTTCAGTAAAGAAATCGGCAATTTTTGAGTCGAATGGATGCGGCAGGGCCCAATAGAAGTTAGGGCCTTTTTTGAGCCTGGGTTCATTTTCGGCGCCCAGGCATGGGCGTTGAAATAATTCACGCCCAGGTGGGGCGTTGAAAGTGTTGTTTGGGCTGGTCTTTTGATTACACAGTTGGCCTCTTGTTCATTCGTTTATTTCACTTGGAAGTTCTATGTATTCTCTTAGAATGATGATATGTATGTGCGAACGAGCGTTCATAGAATGGCCGTTGTGTGCGGTCCATTAATCGGTTTGCTTGAATCAATTTTTTTTTGAGCAATGACTTATTTTGAATAGTTTGCTTAGAAGCTCGATAGGGTTCAGGCCCATTTATGAAGTGGGCTCAAACATCGTACCCTTTCGATTGTTCAAACATTTGCTTCGAGATTTTTTTATTTTGCTATGGTTGTTTCGTAGCTTGGAGCCCCCAAGTATGCATGTTGGGATGCTTCCTTTTGGCGTACGATTTTTGTAGGTTCTTTCGAGAAAGATGCCCTGGGGTTCCGCTCGTGTAGGTGCGAGCTATCCCTTTCGTGGTAGGTAATATTTTGCTACTTTCAATCCTTAATGTAGAAGTCGTGTAGCTTGCATTTTGAATTTGGGCGATAAGTAGTCTTTGCCTCTTTTACACATGTTCTTGGTCGTGCCCGCATTAGCGCAATATGTCTTATTCTCTTTTTTTAGACTCGTACCGTGGGCCGGTTGAACTTATGGTGCGACGTAGGCTTGTGTGGCCTAACGGCGTGTCTTAGAATATTCCTCCAGGTGTTGGGATATCGTCATTAGTTTTTGCATTGGAGTACTTCATCACGCTCGTTCAGGTGCTTGAA
This sequence comes from Spinacia oleracea, assembly GCF_020520425.1. NCBI lineage: Eukaryota > Viridiplantae > Streptophyta > Magnoliopsida > Caryophyllales > Amaranthaceae > Spinacia > Spinacia oleracea. Next base: position 44,798,946 of record NC_079490.1, read on the forward strand.
CAAGTGTAGCACCTTCTGTGTGGGTTTGCACGACTTATTACTTCGTTCGATGCGAGGATTCATAGGTGTTTCTTTCTTATTTTTATATCTGGGCAAAACTTGGCTAGCAGAAAGATTCAGCGCCCAGGCTGGGGCGTTAAAGATATCGGCGCCCAGCTCTGGGCGTTGAAAATGATTTCCGGCTATGTTTTGACAGTTCTTATCCTTGATTTTTTCTTTTGCTTTTGCTTTGGAACGAGGTAAACTGTGTAACGGGCGCTTGTAGGGCGAGCGTTATGTGCAGTAGTTTGATCGGAGTTTTGGTGACTCGCGATTTTCAGTTACCCTTGTTAGTGGGGTGACTTCATATATTCTAAGTAGTGCTTAGAATTTGGGAGAGGTTGTAGCAATTCTAAGGTTCGATTTGCACGATCAAACCTTAGGATTGTGCCCTTATGACGTGTGTATAGCATTAGCGTCGAGAATTTGCGATAAAATCATCATTTCGAGCATTTTTAGAGTGTTTTTCTCAAGCCTCCAACTGTAGCTACGGGATGGGCTTGGTGCTATGATGCTTTGCATACGTATTTATGCATTCATGGTGACATGGATCCTGAATAGTTTGAACCAGACTCGTTTAGTGCGAGGTACGTTCGAGTAGTGATCTGCTACTTCTCTTGTAAATGTCGTATTATGCCTTGACATGTTGAAGTGTGCCTTGACCAAAATATAGGTGTCCTTCTTTACCCATAATCATATTTAGAAATCTTTTGACTCACTTGCAACATCGAGATAAACGCATACTTAGCTTAAACCAACGACATTTTATTATGTTCGAAAAAGTCTTCGAAAATTATTTGAAACTTAAAAATCCGAGTCCTATTGTGTACAATCCGAGGTGTCCTAAGCAAGTTGACTTATAGAAGGGTTCGTACGGGATCACATGAGTGAATCAAAATACTGTTACGATTTTTGGAATGTTGTCTAAGGATTTGCTAGAAGGCAGGGTGCGGGCGTCAAGATATTACTTGTGCCCGTGTGGTACATGCTTTGGGCTTTTAGGGCCATCTTTTCCAGAATTGCGGGAATATAAACCGCTCTCAAACTGACTTAGATTTACTTGGTGTATGTCTGTACAAAAGGTCAAGGTATACTTAGTTCTTTCCCTAGCCCTTTCATTTTAATTTTTTAGCCCCTAGTTGCTATTATGTCTTCTCATTAATGATGCTTTCAGATTTCGATTTTAGATGCCCGTGTCATATGTCTGAGTAGGGTGAGCCTTGGTTAAGTGCCAAGTCCTATTGACAACGTCTGATTTTTTTTTCAAAGGGGATTAGCAAGCATTTGAATTACCATGAACGGGTGCCCTGAGTTCGAAGGAACGATGGGGCGACGCCGTAGAAAAATCCTCTTTATTGCAAGCTTACTGCCTTTACTACTTGTTGGCGATTATGACTGTGTCTAGGGGTGAAAGAAGGTTTTTAAGCGAACGACTATGTCTAGTGGTGAAAGAAGGTCTTTAAGTGAGTTAGTTCGCTTTAGGGAGGGTCAAGTCGAGTACTTTAGAGATCATGGACGCTTGCGCTAGCCCCCATTCAATTGAGGCAAAGCGATCTTTTGAGTCTTGGCTAAGTGCGTAGGAGTGTGAGTGCTCCTTCTGGCAAGGGTACGTGCCCTTATTATTTTTCGATGTGTGCTCATTTTGGCATCTTGATGACTTGGATTCTTCTTCGTGCTTTCAATTTTTCTTTCGACTTGGATTGCAAGTAATTAAATTTCAATAAGGGACTTCTATTTTTTATTCTTGTTTTTCTATAGGCTTTAATATTTTTGCAAATTGGTTGGACCGAATCATGTATTGCCTACGTATCCGCCTTAAATAGATTTAATTTGGAATCAGGTCTTGCGTAATTCTTAGCCTAGAAAATGGTTTCTTAGAATGCCGATTTTAAACAAGTACGTTCTGAGGTGGAAACATATTATTTGAAACGGTAGAATAAGTGAAGTTTATTATTATTTTAATCTGCTGCTTTGCCGTAAGCCAAAAATTTGTTTTATATTTTTTTGAGTACATGTATTTTTTGGTGGTACGTATATCTGAATACGTGTTGTACCCCTCCAAGTGTTCGTTATTTTTCCGTGCATGTGCGGATAAAATGACGAGCACTTCTGAACAAAACTTGGCAGGCAGAGAGTTTCAACGCCCAGGCTGGGGCGTCAAAGTTTTCGGCACCCAGGTGTGGGCGCTGGAAATGTTTTCTGGGCGGGTCTTTTTTTTGGTGCGCTAAATGCTTCTTTTTCTTATTAGACGAACTTTTAAACGCGCTTTGCAAAGTTTGCTTTTTTTATTATTCATTATTGTTTTGTACTTTTCATTTGTCTTCTTTTTTTTTTATTCGTGACTCAAGACGGCTTGAAAGATGGGTTGAATGAGTTGTATAGGTATTAGTCAAGCACGGGGATTACATCAACCAAGGCCAATGAATAGCATGGGGACGGCTCAAGGGTATATCAACAGGATGTATTCAAACAAGTTATATGGTCATTATGCTAATGGTGATGTAAGAGCAGGTTTTGGAAATAATGGGTATGACACACGTGTCAATGGTTGTACGTGGTTTGTAGTTGATAACAAGTTCAAGAACAAGGGTCGAGGTAATGGTTTCTTGGGTTATGGCAATGAGAACATGGATGGGTTAAATGAGCTGAACAGGGGCTCCAGAGCGAAGGCGTCTAAGAACATAAGGACTGGAAAGGGTAGACATCGTAGAACTTTATGTAGTTTTTGTGGCATGATTTGGATTGGTTGACTCAATTCTTTTCCTTCGTTTACTTGGGTAAATTTCGCACTTTGGGAGGTACGGGCTAAGTATTTCATGGCTCGCTCTCTTCCCTCTCCCTTTTCTCTTTTTATTTTCTCTTTTTATTTTCTCTTTTGCTTGGGATTTCTCCCCAACATAAATCCTTCAAAAAATTTTATTTGGGCTAAAAGGTAGATGGTTGTGGTCTTTGAGTCACGAGGCGAGACTGAGTGAGCCTCGTTTGGTAGGCCTATAGTGGACCTTTAACTTTAGTAGGCCTAGGGTGGACCTTTAGCTTAAGTAGGCCTAGGGTGGACCTTTAAATCGTCTTACTTTGCAAGCGTATTTAGTCGTTTCTTAAAATGTGCAAATAGCGTAGATTCGAAATCTTGTTTTTACCTTATTGAAATTTAACGAAAGAATTGCATCGAAAATAACTTTTTTTTGCTTCTTTTCAGATTCCAGTTTCTGGGATTTAATTAGAAGTTGTGATTTAGACTCGAACTTTCATTAATCTTTCTGATTATAACTCGTGTATGAATACAAGGAGGTGGCCTAGACTCAAAATAATGACGTGACGTAAGCCTATAATACTTGACCAAGCAATTCTCAGACTTAGGCTAATTGGACCATAACTTTTGTTGGTTGACACTTTAGATTTTAACCCTTGGGTGTTCATTTGTCACGTGCCATTTTGCTTAATGTTGGCAAGGTAGTTAGTTGGGGAGATCGAATTTTTATTTTTGCAAGACTAGAATCATTAGTGCGGCTTCCCTCTTAGTGTGTATTGCTTTACCCCAATGGTAGCCTTATGGTATGCCGATTTAGGTATTTTCATGGTTGGTCATGTTGCATTCATGGAAAATCTTTTGGTCCGTACTTAGGAGTATTTAAAGGAGCGAGTGGCTCGAGAGGACTATGATAGTCGTGACCCAATGTGATCATAAGCCTTGAGGCCATTAGTTTTTGTTGATGGTATTGACACCTTAGGTTTACTTTGGGGGTTGTGCGACTATGGGGAAATGATTTTCAGAATGTGACTGCTTCCATTTTGCAAATACTATAATATATTATTTTTATTGGTGAGAGAGAGTATTGAGGCCGTGGATTCTTAGCAAGGGATGACAATTACATATGGGTGCTTATTGATTTAAATGTTAGGAAGGGAGACTCAATATGGTTTAACCTTTTAACTTGCAGAACGACACCAAGCATTAGGACCGATTCTATGGATAAGACAACTAAGACTTAGGATTTAGATTGTACTTTGGCATAGCCTAGTCTAGACTCGGATTTATTTTTTTATTCGAACATTATTTTTCCTTGAAGACTCTATTTGAACATTATTTTTTGAATACTTTGCCCGTGTGACATTCATAATTATTAGCATGCTTGGTTTTGGTGTCGAACATTGTCGTCGTAGAATGCCTAACAACGACACAAAGATTTATTTATTTTTTTATAAGTCGCTTTTAGAATCGAGTGCTTTTTCATACGCCCTCGTAGCAATTTTCACGAAAAGTTTTTTTTTGCTACATATTTTTTGCGCGAGCACCGAGGCTGCTGCGCCTGACCAAAAGGCCAGGCAGCAACTTCAGCGCCCAGCGTAGGGCGTGAGAAATTATGGCGCCCAGCCAGGGGCGTTGAAAATGCATCCCTGGTTGGTTCTCGTTTTCTGTTCACGTCTATTTTTTGTTTATGCGACTTTGATTTAGCGTGCCTGCCTAATAACGTCCTTACGCATTGTACAGCGTTTGTGGGATTCGTTACAGGCCATCCCGAGCTCGCTTATTTTTGTGGCGATCGTTCGGGTTTGCGGAACACGTATTTCGGTATAACTCTTTGGCCAATTGGTTTATGAATGTTTGGGCAATTTTTAAGGTCGTTGGTTTTCTAACGTTGTTTGTCACACACAATCACGTATTTCGCTACACATAACTAACATTACATCATGAGGCAAGATAATAATATGTCATGTAGTTTATGATAGGCTTCTATGGGTAGTATTTGCGCCGGCTTGGTACCGCTTCTATCGCAGATCCAACACATGCCCCGGCCGAGGTAGTGCCTTCAACAGACGAATTTCACCCAAGAGGCCAATCACGATGTAAGCCAAGGGAGCATGCACCAATGAGAGGGACCTAATGGGCGAGCGATTGGGTTTGGGACGGGTGTACTACTAGCGAAAGTGCCGAGTGGACAACATTCGAAGCGTATGCACCCCCCGGTTGGCGATGGGTATCCTTAGTCCCAACTCGCGAGATGAAACATCCAAGGGAGCCAAGATTCGTTATGCGGTTCTGTCCGTTCACATTAATATGCTGATTTTCAGGTCGTCCCAACTTGATGGGGAAATAAACGCGGGGTAGGATCGTTTCACCCTTCGGCTATTTTGATTACCTACGAGCACGAGTATTTCCTTCACTATCCCCAGTGGAGTCGCCACTGTGAGGGGGTCGAAAAAGCACGAGGCTAATGCGTGACCTTGTCCCTCGTGGGTGTGCCGTTTCTTTTTGTCAAATCAAGTGTAATTGGATTTCCTGTGAGTTTACACCCAATTGACTAGTAATATAGGAGTCGTCATTCAGTTTTTAACGACAATGAGAAAAACTGACAAAACCCGGTTATCGTGACATAAAGGGAGTGCAATTATGTTTGACCACGACGGCCGTAGGTTCCCTCGTGATCCCTGGTGTGGGGATCTCTCAACATACACCCGCAAGGTAGAGATTGAGGGTTCGGGGGACTGTAACTACCGAGAGGAGTATTCGCTCATCGATAACTCCAGAGGCAGGATATCCTTACTAGCTCAGCATAAATAATTGAAGGGACATGCGTTAACTATTAAACTAATCTGAGTTGATTTTAACAATCATCGATTATCTGATTTAGATTATTTTAAGGGACCTAGCATGATAATCCAATTTCCCAACATATTATCTTTATTAGGCGTGATAGAACAATCAGATTTAATTAGTTTAACAGTTCATAAAAGGGCGAGGAAAGCAATTAAACCATGGAAAAGGGACACATTACGACACACCCTTGAGAGGTGCGTCACGGTTCTCAGAAAACTAACCACTTTGACTTTGCTATTTCTTCTTTTATTTAACGAATCTTAAATTATAGGACAGGATACGTTCAGTTCGATGTTTGGATCGATTGCGACAGAACGCATGATCAGTTTTGCAGCGTGAGGCTTAGGCTTAGGGGTTTAGAGTCAATACTCAGAATAATAATTGTGTGTTGTGTTTCACGTCGAACTTAGGGCCCTATTTATAGAAAAGAGTTCGTGGAAAGATAGAATTGTAGAAGTCTAATCCACGAGGAATTAGGAAAGAACACGTCCCAGGTATTTTCAGCGCCCAGGGATGGGCGCCGAAGATTTCGGCGCCCAGAGCCAGGCGTTGAAAATAGGGTCTGGGCCGTTTCTTTGTCAGATTAGGATTCTTAGAATCCGGAGTGTATGAGACTTTAATCGAGTCTTTTAGTGCGTATTAATTTTATGATGGAATGCATCTAGGCCCGTTACGAACTCTAGGCTCGTTAGGATTTTAATTAATACGTAACTCTTATTTTCGAATCGTATTAGGAATACGATTCTCTCGCAATTTCTATCTCATTTAGGATTTATGTTGGAGTGCAACACCTAATTCTGACAGGTTTCTATCTTTTATGACTTGCCACTTTTAACAACTACCCATTACGGCAGTTACTATTTTTAGCAGTTTCTATAAATAGCAGGTTTCGGGTGAAATGAAAAGGGGAATTGAGATTCGTATTTTTATAGGAGATGCGTTGTCAAGTGGAGATTTATGTTCTCATCATCGAACCTTCCCTTTCGGGAATGGGGACAAAAGTAGGTGTCTACAGTTAGCCCCCACTTTGACTGAGTCTTGGAGTAAGACGATGGTCAAAGTATTAGACGGAGTGCGTCACACAAGTCATGGTGACCTGTTTTGCGAGGGTCTCACGAGCCCCCGAGTGATAACATTTGACTTAAGGGTCATCACTTGAAGTGTCGACATATCCCTCACGTGTCATTGGGATTTGTCAACGGATAGTGTAGAAACTCCCTCACTTTGTCATTGGAAGTATCTAAAGAGGCGTAGAAACTCCCTCACTTTGTCAATGGATGTAGCTACAGATGTTTTCGAAATCAAAGCTATAAAGTGTAATTGGGCCTGGCCAAGCCCAATCACGAGGTAAAAATGTTTTTAAAGATTCTCATTTTTAGGGTTAGCTAAACGAGAAAACCCCCTTGTTTTTATGGGACGTAAAACGAAGGAAAATCCAGCACATCGTTTTTTTTTAAAAAAACGAAAAAACCAATCCTTTGATTTTTTTGGAAAAGGGAAAACCAGAAAAAGTTATCGCTGCAGCGACTAAGGACCTGCGCGGTTAGTGACGCAGACCCCGACCGCTGAAGGTGGGCGAGCCTGTCCGTTGAGGGTGGACGCCCCGTCCGATAGAAGTGGACGAATCTGTTTTGATGTTTTGAAAATATAGACCTACGCGGTTTGTGACGTAGACCCCGCCAGTTGAAGATGGCGAGCCTGTCCGCTGAGGGTGGACGCCCCGTCCGATAGAAGTGGACGAATCTGTTTTGAAATTTGTTTGTGCTTTTTGAAAATAAGGACCTACGCGGTTTGTGACGTAGACCCCGCCGGCTGAAGATGGCGAGCCTATTTTAAATTTGAAGACTTTATTTTTCGAAAACTGAGGACCTGCGCGGCTAGTGACGCAGACCCCGCCTGTTGAAGGTGGGCGAGCCCATTTTGAATTTCTTACTTTCTTTTCATTTTGCCTATGTAGAAGGGCTTTTGTGTTTACAACCTGTTGGTGGGTCGCAATATTTCCTGATTAAGTGTGTCCTATAAGTGGGCCCACACTGTGTATATTTTTGTTAACGATATATTTTTTTTAAAATACCGTTTCTTTTTGAGATTATCCAAACACGGGACTGTGTATAGCGTAGTCCGGGAACATGATTTTAACCTTGCACACTCTTTGTTGGAGTACATATTTTTTCGCGAGCCCCCAGGCGATTGGGCTCGTCGGTCATTTTTTGCCAAGAGAAGTACGTATCTTATAACGTCTTTTAATCATGTCTGGGGGTCATGCTCGTATGTGCGAGTGACCTTTATAGTGGTATGCTATTTTGACGAAGTCGTGGAGTGCGACTTCAGTTTCCAGGAGACAAAGTTTATTTTCAAATAATATTCGGTTTAGCTTGGCCCGGATTAATCTTTTGACAAACAAACATTTTTCATTTTGAGAAACCAACGACTTAACAATATTTTTTTTTGGTGTTTCGAAGAATGACCTTGATATTTATTTTGCTCATATTTGTTTTGAAAAGTGTACACATATATTCCTCGAGACGAGTCTAAATTTTGACCAAGTTTTAACACTCATTTTTTTTTTTGATATTTGGGTGCTAAAGGTGCTTTTGGGCTTGATCTTAATTGCAATAGGGCCTCGCGTCTAGCGACATGGTTTTAAGTCCTTTCCTGTTCCGCGTTTTGTGAAATCTGGGCCTTAGCTGCATTTTTAGCGCCCAAGGGAGGGCGTTAATTATTTCGGCGCCCAGCCATGGGCGCTGAAAGTCCTCTCCTGGCGATTTTTGGTTTTCGGATTTCTTAGCGCGTTTCCGAATGGGATCAGGATATCACTTGATGTGTTCAGCTATATATAGGGGCTAGATACGTCCCTATTTTCCATCACTCTCAATTTCCTTCTCTCTTGTAATTGTTGCGTTTTTAATTACTCCTTGCTTTTGTCATGTCGGTTCCTCCCTTCTCACTCCAACGAGCTGTTAGGCGTTGGCTACGAGCCCTTACTCCTACAGAAAAGGCTTTGTTGAAAGAATATCACTTAGAGGCACTCCTAGGCTTACAACAAATTAATATTGATTATAACTTTCTGCATGCATCCCTAAGCTTTTGGGATTCCGATCATCATGTTTTTGTCTTTCGGGGCAACGAAATATGTCCTTTGCCAGATGAATTTGCCGCGATCCTTGGTTATCCTACTAATGCTACTCCTGCCACCCCTGGCACCATTGAAGAGGGTAAAACAACCATAGGGGCTTTCCTAGGACTAGATGCTAACACACTCGCTGAGATTGTTGTGGGTGATGAGGTTAATTTGGCAAAGCTTGTAAAACATCATTTTAGACCTAGTAATAATATGACCGAACAAAAATTGAACATTCGAGCCCTTGTATTTTGCTTGTTGAATCATTATTTGCTGTCGAATAACAATGGTGAGTTCGGTGACATAAGGTTGATCCCCTTGATTAGCCAGATGGAAAGCTGCTATTCTATCATACCATTGGTTGTTGCCGAGACTTTGCGGAGTGCGGATGAACTAAAGAAGGATACCAAATCTGAATATTTTAAGGGGAGCCCCCTATTACTGCAGGTAATCGATCTTTTGCGCATCTTTTTTGCATTCTTTTTTACTCGTCCTGCCTGGAGCTGAGTTTCAGCGCCCAGGGCTGGGCGTTAGAATTTTCGGCGCCTGTTCCTGGGCGTTGAAACTGCGCCCCAGGCTTCGTTTGTTTATTTATTATTTTTTGATCTGATCGTACCCGTCTTTTGCAGATTTGGCTCATGGAACGACTTAAGCTCTTAGAAATTCCTGCCGATCCTAAACACTATCTCCCTATAGCCTTGGGTAACCGGAAGTGTTTGCACCGAGGCCAGGACGAGGCCGAGTGGACCTCCTTTTTTACTCATGGTATCTGTTCTATTAAGTGGGTGGTACCGTGGTGGGGTTTGACTACTATGACGGGGGGTTCTGATGTATCGGTTTATGTTTCTTTGTTGGGGCTATCCCGACCCATTTATATCTTTCCTTACCGAGTCATGCGTCAATACGGCTTAAGGCAGACCATCCCCTTTTCTGATACGGTACCACCTAAAGTAGCGGCCTTTTCACAAGCACGGGTTCAAGCATGGGCTAAGTATTATGATGGTCTCCCGCGTTGGGCCGTAACTACAAATGGCTTTGTGGGTCTTTCTGAAAACTATAAGTTGTGGATGAGCTCCGATGATAAAGTTGTGAGGACCGAGGCTCGAAATGGGGAGTCGGTTGAGCTTTTGATACCTCGTATTTGGGTTAAATATGAGGGCTGTGATTCTGCCAATCCTCTCACCCATGGTATTAAGACTGTGAAAGCTCGTCCTGATCGAAAGCGAAAGGAAGTTCCTCCCCGTTCCAGTTCCAGCCCTAAGAAGATGCCTAACATGAAAGGGTCTGTCGTTGTTAAAAGAAATGCAAGCTCTCGCGGAGATCGTCGCCGGAACAATGTATGGGTTAGGAAGTTTCAGCCGCTTGTAGAAACAGTGACTAATCTAGTTGATGTTGATAATCCTTCTCCCACCATTGTCTGTGCCCTTGAGGCTGAGCAGGCTGTAACTGTTCAAACTGGGAATGTTTCTGAAGCCTCGGCATCTTTGGAAGTTAGTATCCAGGAGCCGGTTCTTATGGAGATTGATATAGGGGCAGTGCAGAGACCTGTGGGGGTGGACCCTGCGAACATTGCCCTCTACAAGACTTTATTTGATGATCCGGAAGAACTAGAGTAGTGTAGTTCTTGCTAGGGTGTAGGTGCCCTTTATTTATTTCAGTTGTGTTTGTTTTCATTCCTAGCACTTTTGTTTTCCATCTTATTATTTTTTAATAAAGGCGTATTTTATTTCATTTTCATTTTTTGTTTCTCCTTAATTTTTTATATATGTCTAACACTTTTGCGCAATGTATATATATTTTGCTATTTTAATTGGACCGAATCCATAAATAGGATTGCCTACGTATCTTTGTTAGAATCAGGTCGCGCGTAGTTCTAGCTAGAATAAATTCTAGGATGCCGGGTCTTAATAGATATGCCCTGAGGTGGAAACATATTATTTTAATCGGTCAAATGAGTGAAGTATCATTATTTTCGTCTGCTGTTCTTTTTTTTTTTGCCGTAAGTCGTGTATAAAAATGAAATTGTTTGGTTTGTACGGCTATTTTTTTGGTACGCATATCTAGGTAATCATGTTTTTTGTACGGCTATTTTTTGGTATGCATATCTAGACACGTGTTGTACCCCCCAAGTGTTCGTTATTTTTCCGTTATGTGTGGATAAAATGACGAACACTTTCTGGAAAAAGGTTTAGGTAGGCAGAGAGTTTCAACGCCCAGGCTGGGGCGTCAAAGATTTCGGCGCCCAGCACTGGGCGCTGAAAATGATTTCTGGGCGGTCGTTTTTCGACGCTTTGCTTCACTTGTTCTTGCACTTATTTCTTTTCTCTTTATTTTATGATTTTGCTTTTTCACTCGTATTAAAATCAATTTTGAGGCTATTTCGAAGGCTTTTTTTACTGTTAGCGTGAGACGCATTTTTGTCCGGATTAATTTTTTCTATTCGTGACTCGAAACAGTTTTGAGAATGGGGTTGGTGTGTGGAGGATATGAAGATCTTTGTATAGGCTTTTGAGTGGGCTGAGGTGCGTGTTGATGCCGGGGGCGGTGTTTATTTTTATGAGTTTTTTTCTTGAGCAACATTTGCATGGTTTCTTTTGCTTTCTTTGGGTTGCATGGGTTAGATGATAATGTGGTTCATTTTGGGGTTTGATGAATTTCGATGTCACGATTCAAGACCGAGTGGGCCTTGTTTATTGGGCCTAGAGTGGGCCGCCTCTTTGCAAGTACGTTTGGTGCTCTTTTAGTGTTAGAAATAAAGTTTTTTTAGGAGGAATATTACGCCTTTATTAATTTGGAAAGTAAGGAAAACACACTGAAATAAAATTAACCTATATTCTAAGGGGTCTTAGGACCATCTAAAGCCTTTATTTTCTACCAATCTAAAGAACTACTAGGCGCTTTTTACTATGGTGCTCTATATGGCTCAAGCCTTGGGTTTAGTCTCATAAAACTTTGGTCCTTCACCGGTACTCATCTTGAATTCTATTCCTTTTGCGTTGACCCACTGATATGTCTTCACCCATCCGTTCTCGATCTCTTCTAGTGTTGATGCAAGAGAGATTAACCGGGTTGGATCGAAACCTTCATCTTGTAAAGCTAGGGTAGTCATTACAGTCTCGTCCTCCATAGGCCTCGATTCGTTAAACAATGTCCATAGAGCCTGGTTGTCCAATATTTCAGCTGTTTTGGTCTTGGTGAGGTGGGGTGCCTCATCCAAAGTATGACAGTCATGGAAAATTCCAGATCTGGGCCAAGTTTCAGTAAAGAGGTCCTGGCCCGATACTTGAGACAGGTAAACATCTTCAGCATCATCATCCCACACACTGCACACTTCTCTCTCGATTTGATCAATAGGGACCATGGCGAGTGGTGCACCTTGGGGCGTAATATACGCCGTAGGGTCAAAGTTCATATTTTCTGGTTGGTCAAGAGAGATGTGACAAGAACCGAGTGGGCTCTTGTTGTTGTTGGGTTTGCCAATGTTGGGGAGAGGTGTTATTTCATCCTCTATCATATCCTGGATTGTGTTTTTTAGATTCCAGCAGTTTTCAGTATCATGCCCATTCCCTTGATGGAACTCGCAGCGAGCGCCCTCGACCCAGCACTTATTTTTGACTAGAGGGTCGGGTGTGGGGCCTATGGGCCTTAGTTTTCCCTGATTGGTTAGTCTTTGGAAAGCTTGTACTAGAGTCGAGCCGAGTGGGGCAAACTTTCAATCTCGGGTCCACCTTTCCGGGCTCCTTCGGGTTGGGGTTTCTTCCACAGCATGGACCTCTTGGGCTTGGAATGTGTTGCCCCTGTTGTAGGCGTTGCTTTTGTATGCGGGTTTACTTTGTATTGTTTGTGTGGGGTCATCCTCGATCTTTATCCCTACATCATAAACCCTCTTGAAGGTATCAAGGCCCAAGTATCTAAGATGTGGTTTATAAATTGGGTCCAGGTTGTCAATGAATTTTTGGACTAATTCGGTTTCAGGAGGCCAAATGACCAGTAATGCAAAATGTTTGGCTTGCGCAGCCGCTAAGGATTCGTTTTCCATTTTCAGTTGGTTCATGAGTAGGGTCATTTGGGCCATTTGGTTCTGTAGCTCTTCTATAGACATGTTTGAGGGTGCCAATCGAGGTTGGGGAAGCGGAGATCCTTGAAATGAGGGATGACGGACGGAACCTGGAGTTACTAAACCTTGCTTCGGTGATGTAGCTTCGAGACGCACTAACCTTTGATTTTCAGATCGGCACCAAGTGGCAGGACCAGCCCTATGCATAAGATAAGCTAAAGTTTAGGCCCCAAAGTTTCAAGCATTACTTAGTCTAGACTTTGACTCTCTCTATTGGTTTTTTCGCTCTCTATTTTGTTGGTACACTTTTGGTTCTTTCTTTTAGTCATTCTTTGGATTTTCGAAACACTTGCCCATTGTGACACTCATAGTTATTGGCATGTTCGGTTTTGGTGCCGAGCGTTGTCGTCGTAGGAGGCCTAACAACGACTCGAAGAGTTATTTATATATTTTTTTTAGTCGCTTTAAGAATCGAGTGCTTTTCATACGCCCTTGCAGCAATTTTTACGAACGGTTTATTTTTTTTGCTACATAATTTTTGTGCGGGCACCGAGGCTGCTGCGCCTGACCAAAAGTCCAGGCAGCAACTTCAGCGCCCAGCGTAGGGCGTCAGATATTTTGGCGCCCAGCCAGGGGCGTTGAAAAATGTATCCCTGGTTGGTTCTCGTTTTCTGTTCACGTCTATTTTTTGTTTATGCGACTTTGATTTAGCATGCTTGCCTAAAAACGTCCTTACGCGTTGTGCAGCGTTTGTGGGATTCGTTACAGGCCATCCCGAGCGTCGCTTATTTTTGTGGCGATCGTTCGGGTTTGCGGAACACGTATTTCGGTATAACTCTTTGGCCAATTGGTTTATGAGTGTTTGGGCAATTTTTTTTTGGGTCGTTGGTTTTCTAACATTGTTTGTCACACACAATCACATATTTTGCTACACATAACTAACATTACATCATGAGGCAATAATAATATGTCATGTAGTTTATGATAGGCTTCTATGGGTAGTTTTTGCGCCTGGCTTGGTACCGCTTCTATCGCAGATCCAACACATGCCCCGGTCGAGGTAGTGCCTTCAACAGACGAATTTCGCCCAAGAGGCCAATCACGATGTAAGCCAAGGGGGCATGCACCAATGAGAGGGACCTAATGGGCGAGCGATTGGGTTTGGGACGGGTGTACTACTAGCGAAAGTGCCGAGGGGACAACATTCGAAGCGTATGCACCCCCCGGTTGGAGATGGGCATCCTTAGTCCCAACTCCCGAGATGAAACATCCAAGGGAGCCAAGATTCGTTATGCGGTTCTGTCCGTTCACATTAATATGCTTATTTTCAGGTCGTCCCAACTTGATGGGGAAATAAACGCGGGATAGGATCGTTTCACCCTTCGGCTATTTTGATTACCTACGAGCACGAGTATTTCCTTCACTATCCCCAGTGGAGTCGCCACTGTGAGGGGGGCGAAAAAGCACGAGGCTAATGCGTGACCTTGTCCCTCGTGGGTGTGACGTTTCTTTTTGTCAAATCAAGTGTAATTAGATTTCCTGTGAGTTTACACCCAACTGTCTAGTAATATAGGAGTCGCCATTCAGTTTTTATCGACAATGAGAAAAACTGACAAAACCCGGTTATCGTGATATAAAGGGAGTGCAATTATGTTTGACCACGACGGCCGTAGGTTCCCTTGTGATCCCTGGTGTGGGGATCTCTCAACATACACACGCAAGGTAGAGATTGAGGGTTCGGGGGACTGTAACTACCGAGAGGAGTACTCGCTCATCGATAACTCCAGAGGCAGGATATCCTTACTAGCTCAGCATAAATAATTGAAGGGACATGCGTTAACTATTAAACTAATCTGAGTTGATTTTAACAATATGCAACATATAGTACTAGATCGAGCGCGATTGTCTGATTTAGATTGTTTTAAGGGACCTAGCATGATAATCCAATTTCATAACATATTATCTTTATTAGGCGTGATAGAACAATCAGATTTAATTAGTTTAACAGTTCATAAAAGGGCGAGGAAAGCAATTAAACCATGGAAAAGGGACACATTACGACGCACCCCTGAGAGGTGCGTCACGGTTCTCAGAAAACTAACCACTTTGACTTTGCTATTTCTTCTTTTATTTAACGAATATCAAATTATAGTTCAGGATACGTTCTGTTCGATGTTTGGATCGATTGCGAGAGAACGCGTGATCAGTTTTGCAGCGTGAGCCTTAGGCTTAGGGGTTTAGAGTCAATACTCAAAATATTAATTGTGTGTTGTGTTTCACGTCGAACTTAGGGCCCTATTTATAGAAAAGAGTTCGTGGAAAGATAGAATTGTAGAACTCTAATCCACGAGGAATTAGGAAAGAACACGTCCCATGTATTTTCAGCGCCCAGGGCTGGGCGCCGAAGATTTCGGCGCCCAGAGCTAGGCGTTGAAAATAGGGTCTGGGCCGTTTCTTTGTCAGATTAGGAATCTTAGAATCCGGAGTGTATGAGACTTTAATCGAGTCTTTTAGTGCGTATTAATTTTATGATGGAATGCATCTGGGGCCGTTACGAACTTTAGGCTCGTTAGGATTTTAATTAATACGTAACTCTTATTTTCGAATCGTATCAGGAATAGGATTCTCTCGCAATTTCTATCTCATTTAGGATTTATGTTGGAGTGCAACACCTAATTCTGACAGGTTTCTATCTTTTATGACTTGCCACTTTTAACAACTACCCATTACGGCAGTTACTATTTTTAGCAGGTTTCTATAAATAGCAGGTTTCGGGTGAAATGAAAAGGGGAATTGAGATTCGTTATTTTATAGGAGATGCGTTCTCAAGTGGAGATTTATGTTCTCATCATCGAACCTTCCCTTTCGGGAATGGGGACAAAAGTAGGTGTCTACAGATGGATGTCAAAACTGCTTTCTTAAACGGCGTTTTAACAGAAACTGTGTTTATGACCCAACCTGAGGGTTTTGAGGATCCAAAGAATGCTAAAAAGGTATGCAAGCTTAAGAAATCCATTTATGGATTGAAGCAAGCATCAAGGAGCTGGAATATACGTTTTGATGAAGCAGTCAGTGACTTTGGCGCGCTTCATCAAGAACGCAGACGAATCTTATGTATACAAGAAGGTCAGTGGAAGCAAAACTGCTTTTCTAGTATTATATGTCGACGACATATTACTTATCGGAAATGACATTCCTATGTTGAACTCTGTCAAGATTTGGCTTGGGAAATGTTTTTCGATGAAGGATCTAGGAGAAGCACAGTACATACTGGGCATCAAGATCTGCAGAGATAGATCTAAAAGGATGATTGGACTTAGTCAAAGCACTTAAAACAATAAGGTGCTTGAAAGGTTCAATATGGATGACTCCAAGCGAGGCTACCTACCCATGTCTCATGGAATGACTCTAAGCAAGACTCAGTGCCCAAAAACACTGGATGAGCGTAGACGAATGAGTGGGATTCCATATGCATCATTGATTGGTTCAATAATGTATGTTATGATATGTACACGCCCGGATATTGCGTATGCACTCAAGGCTACGAGCAGATACCAGTCAGACCCAGGAGAGGCGCATTGGACTGCTGCCAAGAATATTCTGAAGTACCTGAAAAGGCACAAAGATGATTTCCTGGTCTATGGTGGAGATGATGAATTAATTGTTAAAGGCTATACGGACGCAAGTTTCCAAACCGACAAAGATGATTTCAGATCACAGTTTGGGTTTGTCTTCTACCTCAACGGAGGTGTAGTAAGCTGGAAAAGTGCTAAATAGAGCACCATTGCAGATTCTGCAATTGAAGAGGAGTACATTGATGCACATGAAGCAACAAAGGTAGCTATTTGGCTAAGGAAGTTCATAGGTGAACTTGGTGTAGTCCCCTCCATTAAAGGACCAATAGCTCTATATTGTGACAATAACAGAGCTATTGCACAAGAAAAGGAGCCTAGACACCACCAGAGAGTCAAGCATGTACTTCATAGATTTCACCTTCTACGAGAGTTCGTGGAAAGAAAAGAAGTCGAGATAAGAAAGATTGGAACTGATGACAACATCTCAGATCCATTAACTAAACCTCTGCCGCAAGCGAAGCACAACTCGCACACTGCAGCTTTGGGAATCAAGCATGTTGGAGAATGGCTTTGATGTCCTTAATAAATGTTTTAAAGTTTTAGAGTTTAATACTTTGTAAAACGTTTTGGTTAACCATTCATATAAAAGAATAGAATTAAATTTTCCATTTAATTTTGTGGTTTATTAAATGATGAGTCCTTTCAATTTGACGATATATTCAAGATAGACTGTCAGGACCAGTCATGTGACTAAGAAATGTCTATCAAGTGAACTTGAATGTCAAAAGTTGAAAATGGTCTATGGTCAGAAGTTTCCATAAAGGTGGACGCATAAAAAATGCTAGACGACTAGATTGCAAGATGACTAGTAGTTCTGTTTCTTGAACTATGTGGACATGACAATGTCACAATCATTTGCGTAGATACTTACTTGAGAAGATTAGTATCGGAAAGACCTATGAAACTTTACTGTAAGAGATGAAAATCTGTCATAAGTAAATTTTCATTACATTATTAGACACTAATCCTCAATACTTGAGTGATTTGAGATTACTTGTTTGAGAACTGGTTACTTTGACGTTGTCAAGCGTCGCACCGTAAAAGGAGACTATAACGAAAGCGCTCATGTAATCACCTATCAAACGAAGTCTAACTTCAAGATCATAAGATTGGGATTTTCCTCCCATAAACCGGGATGAGATGGTGAAAGTTGAACAAGGCCACTCGGAGAGCTATAAACTGAAAAATGCATGGCCGTGCTCAGATGAATCATAGGCAATGATTATCTGTTTATTTGATCAGTTGAAATCTGAAACCGAAAAGTACCTCTGGACATAATAAAAATGACTACTCTTACCTTATGTTCATGAACAGGCATCAAGCGACAAAGGAATTAGGAAATGCACACTTGTTCCTAAGGACAAGTGGGAGACTGAAGGAAATAATTCCCTTGGTCCAAGTATGCATTCAATGCTAAGTCTAATAAATGCGGTTCAGTATTAATTAATAAGTTAATAAATTCAGTGAGATCAAGTGAACTGAATTCCTAGCTAGAGGTCGCTTCCGTTCAAGTGGAATTAAAAATATTAATCGACAACTTACTCTTGACTGAACCCGTAGGGTCACACTAAAGGAAATAATGCCCTTGGTCCAAGTATGCATTCAATGATAAGTCTAATAAATGCGGTTCAGTATTAATTAACAAGTTAATAATTCAGTGAGATCAAGTGAGCTGAATGCCTAGCTAGAGGCCGCTTCAGTTCAAGTGGAATTAATGATATTAATCCACAGCTTACTCTTGAATGAACCCGTAGGGTCACACAAATAGTACGTAAACGGATCAAGTATTTAATGGCATTAAATACTCTATCTATGGATATTCGGAATCGACGGATCTTGGTTTCAGTGGGAGCTGAGATCGTCACAAGCAAGTGAATACTCCGGAAACGATGATATTGCCGGAAACGGAAATATGGATCGCATCGGAAATATAAATATTATCCAAGTCGTATATGTTGCCGGAAACGGAAACATGGTACGTATCGGAAAATATTATCGGAAATGGAAATATTGCCGGAATCAGAAATATTGCCGGAAACGGAAATATTGTCAGAATCGGAAATATTATCGGAATCGGAAAATAATTCCGAAAACGGAAATATTAAATATTTGTTCGAAACGGAAATTAATTCCGGAATCGGAAATATTAAATATTGTTCGTATCGGAAATGAATTCCGGAACCGGGAATTTAATCGGAAGCGTATCGTACGAATAAGCATCGGACGAGGCCTGCCGGACGAAGGCCCAGCACGAAGCCAGGCCATCGCCCAGCAAGCAAGGACGCGCGCCAACGCCCAGCCCAAGGCAGCGCCAGGCCCACCGCAAGGCAGGCCCAGCGCGCCAAGGCAAGGCTGCCCAGCGTGGGCTGCGTGGACCGAGCGCACGCGTGCGGGCGCCCTCGTGGCTCCATGCGTGTGTGTTTGTGTCCATGCACAATTCCTAAATCTATTAGGATTTGGTGTGTGATTAAATTCCTATTCCTTTTAGGATTATTTAATTAATTAGAGTCCTTGTAGGATTCTAAGTTTAATTAAATCGTATCCTACTAGGATTCCAATTCCCTTTCCAAACCTCTATAAATAAGGGCCTAGGGTCATAATTTATAGAGACGATTGAAGTATTCAAAAGGGTAAGTTTTGAAAGAAAATTCAGCCACACTCTTGCACAATAATAGCCGAAAATTCCTAAGCACCTTAAGGGCGATTCTAGTTGGTCAATCTTGAGGCGGATCCGGACGTACTGTGGACTATCTACGGAGGGACGACATTTGGAGTCCTAAAGACTTGTTCTTGTTCGGTTCGGGCGCAGCTAGGGAAGGCACGCTACAAAGTGTATGCATCTATACTATGCTAAATGATTATGTGTAAATAATATGCTTTCCTGGCTTTATAGTTTTTCCGCATGATTTATGTATTGTCATATGTATCATAACCTAACAGTGGTATCACGAGTCTCTTATTATTTTCATAATCTAAATTGCATAAACATGGTTAAATATTACAAATTTGCAAGAATTAAAAGGGGTGATTAATTTTCGTAATTGTTAATTAATTGCAAATTGCGTTTATTTAATTATATGTACGCAGTTTTTCGGCAGTTTCTTCGTTACTCATCTAAATCGAGTGATTTTTGTGTCAATTCCGCATGTAAAAGGCATTCTAAAATTTTGACAAAAACATTATTTTTCGGCCGAACCCAGAATTCTCAAATTCGAAGCCTAACTATGACTTTTTGGAGGTTTTAGTTTTTCGAACGCAAAATTTCGTAAATTTAAGATGTTAAATTAAATATTTGCGATTCTTGTTGATAAATCTTGAATTTTTGATTGACCTACTGTATATGTTTAACAAGTTTGAATGCCTAGCCTTGTTAATTATGCAATCTAATTTGTAATTATGATTAATTTGTTGAAATTTGGAATAATTTAGAATTAATTTAATTTTCATAATTAGTTAATAATTTAATTAGATACCTATGATTAAAAACCACTACAAAAATTGTAAATTTGTGTTAAATTTTAAATTTTTATGACCTAGACTTGAATCCATGTTAATCGGAAATCAATTAATTAATAAATTTTCGATTTTTCGCCCTAAAATTATGAAATTAATATGATTTATTAATTTGTCATTAATTTTGAAAATAAAATTTTAATTTTTATGCGATTCGCTCATATAACTTGCACGCACAAAGCAATGAACGCTACGTGTTACCCTTAAGGGGTGTTGTATAGTGCGGGCGTGCGACGACGAGCAAGGGAGCTCGTCGCCCACGCGGTACGAATGCAGCGAGCAAGGCGATGGCGCGCGAGCACAAGGCAGCAGCCCTGCCTTGTGTCGAGCGATGTGCGCGATGGGCGATGGGCGAAGCCATGGCACGCTGTGGGCGCGCGAGCGAGCGAGAGTTGGTCGCCCAGCGATCGCTGCTCTGCGCACCACAACGCGTGGCCTCGAGCGAGCGATCGAGCGAGCGAGCGTGCGATCGAGCGAGCGAGCGAGGAGCATCGTAGCTGCTGCGATGCTATGGGCAGGCAGGCTGCGCGCAAGCGTGGCTTGTCTTGCTGCCTTGCGCGTGGCTGCTGCGACGTTGTGCCATGGACATCGATGGGTCGTGCACTCGACGGGGCTTGGGCGCAAGCCCAAGTGCTCGTCATGTCACGATTGTCGAGTTTTAAAACTTTAATTTGAAATTTTCAGTTTACGTAATTTTAATTAATTTTAAAATTAATAATTTAAATTGTTTTCTTGGATTTTAATTTTGAATATTATAATTATAATAAATTTCATTTATTCTAATTATTTTACTAAAATTAAAATCATGAATTAATTTAAATACGACTGAAAAATAAATTAAATATGTGGATTCAATTATAAATTTATATGAGCTTTGAATTTTAATTAAATTTGTATGTTTCCGGTTAGACTAGAAATACATTTTTATGTTTAAAATTAGTAAAGCATATGAATTTATTGGTTTAAGTGGGAGCCCTTTTAGTCATAAACTCTTGATTAGGTCTACAAATCCTTAAGGTTAAAACAACTTGATTAGAATTAATAAGGACTGAATAATTTGTAGATTATTGGTGCCCTTGATTAATTGCTGCAAATATTTATGTGATGCATAACGTGTTTTACTAACCAGCTATGTGGGCCATTCATGATAATGAATGGGTGAATGGTATATATTGTATATGTACTGTTTTGCAGGTTATGAAGTGACTAGTATGGACCAAATAGGATAGAAAATATGGTCTGCGTACCATTAATTTGAATGTAATTGGTCTAAAGTACCAAAATTGTTTTTCAATTCAAATATGGTCTGCGTACCATCAAATAGTTGTAATTAGTTTAATTATAGCTTATCCTATTTGAAGAAAATGGTGCCTCCCACGGAGATTTTCGAGACGGACTTTGAAGTTGAAGCTTCAAGATGAAGTCGGGCCATACTAGATCACATTTATCTTATGCATGCTTTAAGTTATTTATTGCTTTAAATATGTCTTAATTATGAATGAGATTGTGGCTTGATTATGTTGCATGATTAAGGATTTTAGTTCACTTAAAATCTAACCAACATAGTAAGAGCCTTAAGTTCCAAACTTAAAAAATTGAGTTAAAAGGTGCCATGCCAAAATATACACTTGCTTGGATATCCTTTACATCAATCTAGTAATAGTTTTCGCTCAGCGAGGTGTTACTTATTGGTCCTAAAGGGGCAAGGTACACAAATAAATTGTGAGTACATGTTAGTTTTGGTGAAACTCAACGATATAAGTAAGGAGTCCTTTTATGTCGTGGAAAAATCGATAGGTTTACCTAATAAGTTCTTAGACGTGCCTATCAACCAAGAATAGTTTCTAGACTATTAGCAAAAGGTTTTTGCTTACCTAAAATGTTTTAGGATTGAGTCGACAAACTGTGCTTAATTCTTCAATGGATTTTAGGATCTTGGAATCATTTTATTCACACCTGCCGGAACACATAACTTGAATAAAATGCTTAATGAACATTGAATTATGCATGTATGCTAGAATTTAAGTTTATTAAGAGTACCTGTGAATGGTTATTTATTTGTTTATTCTTTTCAATTGTAGTTTTAATTATGGCAAACAACAATTCATTCAACATAGATCAATTCTCGAAAAGGAGAAGTTGAGCGGGAAAAACTTCCTTGACTGGCAAAGGAACTTGCAAATAGTTCTTATGCAGGAAGAAAAGGAGTATGTCCTGGAAGAGGCGATGCCCGAAGCCGCAGGCGACGGGGTCACTCAGGCAGCCCTTAATCGTTGGATTGATGCCAACAAGGATGTGAAATGTCTAATGCTAGCCACCATGAGTGCAGATCTGCAGAAAACGTTCATCAACTCAGATGCTTTCACGATCATCAGTGAGTTAAAGAACATGTTCCAAGATCAGGCTCGAGTCGAAAGATTCGAGACTCATAGGCAAATTCTTGAGACCAAGCATAAGAAAGGCAAGCCCGTAAGTCCACATGTTCTCAAAATGATTGGACTCATTGAGAATATGAGTCGGCTGGATCAGCGATTCTCTCAGGAAATGGTTGTAGACACCATCCTCCATTCTCTTCATAACGGGTATGATCAGTTCAAACTGAACTACAGTATGAATAGTCTGGACAAAACGCTCACTGAGCTTCACGGTATGCTGAAGACCGCTGAAAAGACGCTCAAAAGTGATAAGCAAGATGTGCTTATGGTGTGTGGGGGCAAGTTCAAGAAATCTGGAAAGAAGAGGAATGCTAAGAAAGGTGGCAACAAGGCCAGCCCAACTAAGCAAACTGGCGCCAAGTCTGAAAAGAGGAAGGTCAGTCAACCTACTTCTGAATCCGAATGCTTCTACTGCAAGAAGAAGGGGCATTGGAAGAGAGATTGCTTGAAGCTAAAGGAAGATCAGAAGAACGGAATAGTCGTTCCATCTTCAGGTATTTTCGTTATAGACTGTATACTTGCTAATTCAACTTCTTGGGTATTAGATACAGGTTGTGGCTCACACTTATGTTCCAATCCACAGGGACTAAGAAGAAGTAGAAAGTTAAGCAAGGGAGAAGTTGACCTACGAGTGGGAAATGGAGCACGGATTGCTGCATTAGCTGTAGGAACTTATTATTTGTCGTTGCCCTCTGGGCTAGTTTTGGAACTGGAAGAGTGTTTCCATGTTCCAAGTCTTACTAAAAACATCATTTCAGTTTCTTGCTTAGATGCTAAGGGATTTTCCTTTTTAATAAAAGACAATAGTTGTTCGTTTTATTTGAAAGAGATGTTTTATGGATCTGCTAGATTAGTCAATGGACTTTATTTATTAGATCACGACAAACAAGTTTATAACATAAATACCAAAAAGGCCAAAAAGGATGATTCAGATCTCACCTATCTGTGGCATTGTCGATTAGGCCATATAAACTTGAAACGCTTAGAAAGACTTCAAAAGGAAGGAATTCTAGAACCATTTGACTTAGAGGATTATGGTAAATGCGAATCATGTTTACTTGGCAAAATGACAAAGCAACCTTTCTCTAAAGTTGGAGAAAGAGCAACTGAACTATTGGGTTTAATCCATACAGATGTATGTGGACCAATGAGTACAAATGCTAGAGGTGGTTTCAGCTACTTTATCACTTTCACTGATGACTTCAGTAGATATGGTTATGTCTACCTAATGAAGCATAAGTCTGAATCCTTTGACAAATTCAAGGAATTTCAGAGTGAAGTAGAGAATCAATTAGGCAAGAAGATTAAGGCACTGCGGTCTGATAGAGGCGATGAATATCTGAGCTATGAATTTGATGACCATCTAAAAGAGTGTGGAATTCTGTCAGAATTGACTCCTCCTGGAACACCACAATGGAATGGTGTGTCAGAACGGAGGAACAGAACCTTGCTAGACATGGTCAGGTCAATGATGGGTCAGGCCGAACTTCCAATAGAATTTTGGGGACATGCACTAAATACAGCTGCACTCACTATAAATAGAGCTCCGTCTAAAGCTGTCGAAAAGACTCCCTATGAGTTATGGTTTGGAAAGCCTCCAAATGTGTCTTTTCTTAAGATTTGGGGATGTGAACGTCAAACGATTAATTTCAGACAAACTTCATCCGAAATCTGACAAATGTATCCTTGTGGGCTATCCAAAGGAAACAAAGGGGTATTACTTCTACAATACATCTGAGAACAAGGTGTTTGTTGCTCGAGATGGTGTCTTTTTGGAGAAAGATCACATTTCCAAAATGACAAGTGGGAGAAGGTAGACCTCGAAGAAATTCGAGTCGAACAACAAACTCTAGAGAATGCTCAAGATGACATTCAGGATGAAACTCAGAGATCTTTAGAAGAATCTGGTGAGAATCATGGTCAATCTAGAAATGTTACCCCGCGTAGATCGCAAAGATATAGATCTCAACCGGAAAGGTACTTAGGTATTTTGACAAACGAGAGCTATGACGTTCTATTACTTGAAAGTGATGAACCTGCGACTTACAAACAAGCTATGACGAGCCCTAGCTCCAAGCAATGGCAAGAAGCCATGCAATCTGAATTAGACTCCATGTCTGAAAACCAAGTATGGGATTTGGTCGATTTGCCAGATGGCTACCAAGCCATTGGAAGCAAATGGGTTTTCAAACTGAAAAAGGACAAGGATGGGAAACTTGAAGTTTTCAAAGCTAGATTGGTTGCAAAAGGTTACAGGCAAGTCCACAGTGTGGATTACGATGAAACCTTTTCACCAGTTGCAATGCTAAAGTCTATTCGAATAATGTTAGCAATCGCTGCATATTACGATTACGAAATATGGCAGATGGATGTCAAAACCGCTTTCTTAAACGGCGTTTTAACAGAAACTGTGTTCATGACACAGCCTGAAGGTTTTGAGGATCCAAAGAATGCTAAAAAGGTATGCAAGCTAAAGAAATCAATCTACGGATTGAAGCAGGCATCCAGGAGCTGGAATATACGTTTTGATGAAGCAGTCAGTGACTTTGGTTTCATCAAGAACGCAGACGAATCTTGTGTATACAAGAAGGTCAGTGGGAGCAAAATTGTTTTCCTAGTATTATATGTCGACGACATATTACTTATCGGAAATGACATTCCTATGTTGAACTCTGTCAAGATTTGGCTTGGGAAATGTTTTTTGATGAAGGATCTAGGAGAAGCACAGTACATATTGGGCATCAAGATTTACAGAGATAGATCTAAAAGGATGATTGGACTTAGTCAAAGCACTTATATCAATAAGGTGCTTGATAGGTTCAAGATGGCAGACTCCAAGCGAGGCTACCTACCCATGTCTCATGGAATAACTCTAAGCAAGACTCAGTGCCCAAAAACACTTGATGAGCGTAGACGAATGAATGGGATTCCATATGCGTCATTGATTGGTTCAATAATGTATGCTATGATATGTAGACGCCCGGATGTTGCGTACGCACTCAGTGCTACGAGCAGATACCAGTCAGACCCAGGAGAGGCACATTGGACTGCTCCCAAGAATATTCTGAAGTACCTGAAAAGGCACAAAGATGACTTCCTGGTCTATGGTGGAGATGATGAATTAATTGTTAAAGGCTATACGGACGCAAGTTTCCAAACCGACAAAGATGATTTCAGATCACAGTCTGGGTTTGTCTTCTGCCTCAACGGAGGTGCAGTAAGCTGGAAAAGTGCTAAGCAAAGCACCATTGCGGATTCTACAACTGAAGCGGAGTACATTGCTGCACATGAAGCAGCAAAGGAAGTTATATGGCTAAGGAAGTTCATAGGTGAACTAGGTGTAGTCCCCTCCATTAAAGGACCAATAGCCCTGTATTGTGATAACAACGGAGCTATTGCACAGGCAAAGGAGCCTAGACACCACCAAAGAGTCAAGCATGTACTTCGTAGATTTCACCTTCTACGAGAGTTCGTTAAAAGAAAAGAGGTCGAGATAAGCAAGGTTGGAACTGATGACAACATATCAGATCCATTGACTAAACCTCTGCCGCAGGCGAAGCACAACTCGCACACTGCAGCCATGGGAATCAAACATATTGGAGAATGGCTTTGATGTCCTTATTTAATGTTTTAGAGTTTTAGAGTTTAAATCTTTGTAAAACATTATTGGTTAATCATTCACATAAATGAATAGAATTCATTTTTCCATTTAATTTGTGGTTTATTAAAATGATGAGTCCCTTCAATTTGACGATATATTCAAGATAGACTGTCAGGACCAGTCCTGTGACTAAGAAATGTCTATCAAGTGAACTTGAATATCAAAAGTTGAAAATGGTCCCTGGTCGGAGTTTTCTATAAAATTGGACGCATAGAAAACATTAGACGACTAGAATGCAAGATGACTAGTAGTTCTGTTTGTTGAACTATGTGGACATGGCAATGGCATAATCATTTGCATAGATACTTACTTTGGGAAGACCAGTATCGGACAGACCTATGAAACTTTACTGTAAGAGATGAAAATCTGTCATAAGTAAATTTCATTAAAATTATTAGACACTAAATCCTCAATACCTGAGTGATTTGAGATTACTTGTTTGAGAACTGGTTGCTTTGACGTTGACCAACCGTCGCACCGTAAAAGGAGGCTATAAAGGCAACGCTCAGGTAATCACCTATCAAACGAAGTCTAATCTCAAGATCGCAAGATTGGGATTGTCCTCCCATAAATCGGGATGAGATGCTTAAAATTTGTACAAGGCCACTCGGAGAGCTAGAAACTGTGAAATGCATGGCCGTGCTCAGATGAATCATAGGCTATGATTATCTGCTTATTTGATCAGTTGAACTCTGAAACTGAGAAACACCTCTGGACATAATAAGGATGATAACTCTTAGCTTATGTTCAAGAGCAAGCATCGAGCGACAAAGGAATTAGGTAATGAACATTTGTCCCTAAGGACAAGTGGGAGACTGAAGGAAATAATGCCCTTGGTCCAAGTATGCATTCAATGATAAGTCTAATAAATGCGGTTCAGTATTAATTAACAAGCTAATAATTCAGTGAGATCAAGTGAGCTGAATGCCTAGCTAGAGGCCGCTTCAGTTCAAGTGGAATTAATGATATTAATCCACAGCTTACTCTTGACTGAACCTGTAGGGTCACACAAATAGTACGTAAACGGATCAAGTATTTAATGGCATTAAATACTCTATCTATGGATATTCGGAATCGATGGATCTTGGTTTCAGTGGGAGCTGAGATCGTCACAAGCAAGTGAATACTACGGAAACGATGATATTGCCGGAAACGGAAATATGGATCGCATCGGAAATATAAATATTATCCAAGTCGTAGATGTTGCCGGAAACGGAAACATGGTACGTATCGGAAAATATTATCGGAAATGGAAATATTGCCGGAATCGGAAATATTGCCGGAAACGGAAATATTGTCAGAATCGGAAATATTATCGGAATCGGAAAATAATTCCGGAAACGGAAATATTAAATATTTTTTCGAAACGGAAATTAATTCCGGAATCGAAAATATTAAATATTGTTCGTATCGGAAATGAATTCCGAAACCGGGAATTTAATCGGAAGCGTATCGTACGAATAAGCATCGGACGAGGCCTGCCGGACGAAGGCCCAGCACGAAGCCAGGCCATCGCCCAGCAAGCAAGGACGCGCGCCAACGCCCAGCCCAAGGCAGCGCCAGGCCCACCGCAAGGCAGGCCCAGCGCGCCAAGGCAAGGCTGCCCAGCGTGGGCTGCGTGGGCCGAGCGCACGCGTGCGGGCGCCCTCGTGGATCCATGCGTGTGTGTTTGTGTCCATGCACAATTCCTAAATCTATTAGGATTTGGTGTGTGATTAAATTCCTATTCCTATTAGGATTATTTAATTAATTAGAGTCCTTGTAGGATTCTAAGTTTAATTAAATCGTATCCTACTAGGATTCCAATTCCCTTTCCAAACCTCTATAAATAAGGGCCTAGGGTCATAATTTATAGAGACGATTAAAGTATTCAAAAGGGTAAGTTTTGAAAGAAAATTCAGCCACACTCTTGCACAATAATAGCCGAAAATTCCTAAGCACCTTAAGGGCGATTCTAGTTGGTCAATCTTGAGGCGGATCCGGACGTACTGTGGACTATCTACGGAGGGACGACATTTGGAGTCCTAAAGACTTGTTCTTGTTCAGTTCGGGCGCAGCTAGGGAAGGCACGCTACAAAGTGTATGCATCTATACTATGCTAAATGATTATGTGTAAATAATATGCTTTCCTGGCTTTATGGTTTTTCCGCATGATTTATGTATTGTCATATGTATCATAACCTAACACACACAAATAGTACGTGAACGGACCAGGTATTTAAGTGGATTAATGAGCGACTTTTATGTCGCTCTTAGCTTAGGATTTCATAAGTTTATTATGCTTTTTCATAGTTTTTATAGCTTTTCGTATGATTTTTATAAGTTTCTTTCCATCTTGTGCTTTATAGGTGATTATGGTGAAATATGATGGAAACAAGTAGAATTGAGCCAAAAACAGGGGGTGTGCTACCGAACAGGAGTTCTTGCGCCCGAACAGTGCTGAACTGGTGGACTCATGGAAGATGGAGCTTTGTGCGACCGAACAGCCCTTTTTGTTCGATCGCACAAAAGCCCCTTTGTGCGATCGATCTCTGTTAAACGGTCGCACAAATTGGATTTTGGAGACAGAATGCCCCAATTTTGGTAAACGACCGCACATGATTTCGTTTGACCGCACAGGAATTTGTGCGCCCACACATGATTAGCTGTTCGACCAAATTGAAATACGAAGAAGACATGAGCCATGAAAAGCTCATTCGACCGAACAAGATTTCTTGTTCGGTCGCACATGGCGAAGGAGTTTGTCTGCTTCGTTTGCTCGCACAGGATCAAGAGTTTGCTCGAATTGGTTTTCTCTATTCGACCGCACACAGGGTATGTGCGACCGAACACTGACGCGGGCTGCAGATTTTTGAATTAAAACGTCTATTTGGGGAAACTTATAAATAGATTTTTCATTTTAATTTTAGAACATTAACTTTTACATTTACATTTTTAGAATTCCCAATTACATTTTCAGCATTTTCTAGAGAGAGAAACTCCTTGCTTTGAAGCTTCAAGTTGTAATTTCTTAACTCTCTTTCAATTTCTTGCAATTTTAATTCAATTCCTTAGTTCTTTGTTCTTGCTATTTTGCTATTGTTCTTTAATTCTTCTTTGATTCTAGAATTCCTCTTTGCTTTGATTTTAGTTTCATTGATTCTCAATTCTTCGATTGGTTTTGCAATTGAATGCTCAACTTCTTGATTCCTTCCTTCTACTCTTTCAATTACATGATTACTTGCCTAGAATTCACGAATTTCCTAATTTCAAGCATGTGTAGTGAGTAGACTTAGGTTAGGGATATGGGAGAATTTAGGGGCTTAATTAGGGGAAATTGATGGTTGAATGTTGATTGATTAATGTAATTAAATTTGATTTGGTGATAGGATATCCATGACTAATTGAGTGGTAGTTGCAAATACTATTTGATTGGATTTGATTAGATTGTATAGGCTAGGTTTGGCAAGACATTGTGAGCCTATTTTATGCAAGTGAATAGTGGTTCCTATATGCAAGTTATCTAGTTTAGGATTAGGCGAAAGCTCTTCCATAGATTAGATGCTTCGCGTGCTCCATCCGAGAGGTGGCGAGCACGTCATTCGATTCTATTCCCCTATGCACTAGGTCGTTGCATCATCATGATTGCTTCATTGTTTAGATCGTTTCCCCCAATTCCCTAGACTATCCCCGACTCCCTAGCGTTTCCCTATATTGGTTAATTAGTTTAATTGTTATCTTAGTCTTCCATAAGTTTTGGGAAAAAAGCTAGATGATCAATTCCATAAGTTTTGGGAAGCAATTAGCAAGCTATATGTGTCATTGTCTTTCACCGAGGCGCTTAAGCAAATGCCACATTATTCTCTGTTCATGAGAGACATTTTGAGCGGAAAAAGGACATGTGGAACCAATAAAACCGTGCACCTAACGGAGCATTGTAGTGCTTTGATTTCGAGCCCGTTCCCCCCAAAGCTCAAGGATCCCGGGAGCTTCTCGATTCCTTGTAGCATCAAAGAGCTGAAATTTGACAATGCTCTATGTGATTTGGGGGCGAGCGTAAGTATTTTTCCGTACAAAATTTATGAGAAACTAAGTCTAGGCAATCTCACCCCTACCCCCATGTCTTTGCAATTAGCCGATCGCGCGGTTATGTTCCCCTTGGGTAGGGTTGACGATGTTCCCCTTGTGATAGGGAAGTTGACTTTCCTCGTTGACTTCATTGTCTTGGACATCGATGAGGACGCGCATACCCCTATCATCTTAGGGAGGCCATTCTTGGCTACGGCGGGTGCTCTCATCGATGTTCAAGGTGGCCTTATCACTTTGAAAGCGGGAGACGCCAAGGCTAGTTTCAAGCTTGCTATTGATGATCAATATTGCTCTAAAATGAGAAGTTGCATGAAAGTCGACACTATTACTTGTGTTGAACACCATTACTCTTGTGCTAATTCTCCTAACAATCCTTGTGTTTCTAAGTGTGATGTTGAGATTGATAGGAAAGTCAAGAAGGATGTGCATGAGAGCTCTTTGGTGTTGGGTGACTCCTTTGATGACGTCATCACCATTCCCGACACATTCGGGATGGATCTTAATGATGTGGGAGCACACACCCGGCAATCAATGGTAAGAAGTGCATGATCAAGAAATCTAAGCAAGAAATCTAAAATGAGAAGTTGCATGAAAGTCGACACTATTACTTGTGTTGAACACCATTACTCCTGTGCTAATTCTCCTAACAATCCTTGTGTTTCTAAGTGTGATGTTGAGATTGATAGGAAAGTCAAGAAGGATTTGCGTGAGAGCTCTTTGGTGTTAGGTGACTCCTTTGATGACGTCATCACCATTCCCGACACATTCGGGATGGATCTTAATGATGTGGGAGCATACACTCCGGCAATCAATGGTAAGATGTGCATGAGCAAGAACTCTAAGCAAGGCGATCCTACGCCTAAGAAGAATTGGTTTGGCCCCCATTCCATGAGTGGAGGTTTTGGTAAGTTGTTTGTGCCCAAAGGGGCAAAGAAGAGTTTGTTGACTAGTGTTGACCCAAAGTTGGGTGTGCTTGACCCCCCTTGACTTTTGGGGGGTCCGTCAAGCTAATGACGTTAAACAAGCGCTACCCGGGAGGCAACCCGGTTATCTAACTCTTAGTTTTATTCTTTGTTTGATTTGGTGCATTAATCTTCCGTTATTAGCTTTATTTTCATTTTAAAGGGGAAGCTTGTTTAAATTTTGCAAAATCAGGTTTTGTGCGACCGAACAACTTTTTGTTCGATCGCACAAAGGCCCCTTTGTGCGATCGAGCTCTGTTAAACGGTCGCACAAATTGGATTTTGAGATCAGTAGCTCCCCGTTTTTGTGTTCGACCGCACAGAAATTTCTGTTCGGTCGCACAACTCTGTGCAGTCGAATTCGTGTTTCTGTTTGGTCGCACACGCGAGCGGGGAGTGCTGCTGCTTCATTTTTCTTCAAAAATCGCGACCCCTTTCTAATTTCTTTCACTTCACTCGACATCCTCTCTCACTCTCAACCTCCATTGCTCCTCCTCTCCTTCTTCATACTCTTTCTCCTCATCAAACTCACTCATTTCCCATCACTAATTTCACTCCCCACACATCAAATTCACTCAATCTCCTTCATTCCAATCCCTAAATCCCCAAAATTTTCAGATTTTTGCAAAACCCCCAATTTCTAGGGTTTTTGAAGAAAATTGTCACATTGTGTGCTAGGTGAATTTGGAACTCTTGAGGCTACTTGGGATTGATCCTTGACCACTTCCTCTTCTTGTAGTGATGATTTCTTTCCTTTAATTCTTACATTTCATTCCAATTTTTACCATGTTCACATTATTTTTGATTTTCTGAAATTTGTGGTTTTTGGGTGATTGTTGGTGCATGTTTGATAATGTGAATGATCTTTAATTGTCTAGATGAGCTATGCATGTTTAATTCCTTATTCTACTTGAGCTCTAGACTTTTTGAGATGATTAAGTGAAGTTTTGGCTAATTTGATTATGCTTGTTTGTGGAAGTGATGGTTGTTTAATTGTGGAGAATTGTGTGGAGTAATGTTGTTGGTTTAAACTTGTTGAGGAGTTAGTGTAGTGTTTGGAGCTTGATTGTGATAATTCTAGCTAGTTTGTTAGAGATAGTTTAACTTTAGCTATTGTAGTTGTTTGTTTGTTAAAGTTTGTGAACTAACTTAGTTTCTCCTTCTTTGTGTGTCTTGGCTTGTTTTTCGTTTGTTTTTGTAGATTTTGCCTTGCTTAAACTCATCATTCAATGGCATCCAAGCGCTCCAAGAAGAACCCTACCGCCTCTACATCAAAGAGAAATGCACCGGCTCCTCCGGACATCGAGACCTATGGCATAGAGTTCCTTGAACAAAGATCTTCGTAATTCTTTGAGCCGCTTTCTAAGAGGGCCATAAAGCCCACCAAGTTCTTCCATAGGGAGAGTGTTCGTGCCTTGGGGGTCGAAGCGGAAGTTGATAAGTTGATCAAGGGGCTAGAGTGGGAAGAGTTCGTGAAATTAAGTGCCCCGGCTTACACAAGGTTGACCTTGGAATTCCTCTCCTCGACCCGAAAGAACATTGTGCAAGATGAGGACGGGGATAGTGTGGTGGAGTTGAGCTTTCAAGTCTTCGGCCGCCAACACACCTTGACCAACAATGAAATCAATTCTATCTTTTCCATTGATTCGAAGTACGGGCTCATCACGAACCCAAGGACCGAATGTGTAAATGACTATGATGAGCATAGTTGGTGGAGATCGCTCACCGGAGAGAGCAGGAAGTTCTACTCCGCATCGGCCAAAGCTTCTTCATTTCACCATCCGGCCATTCGTTACATGAGCCGCCTCCTCGTCTACGCCCTTTTCTCAAAGGGTGCTACCGGTGCCTTGTCGGGCACGGAGCTTGGTGGTTTGTGGTTGGCGACACAAGAGAAGCAAGGGGTCCTTGATTTTCACTAGTGGAAAAAACCCCTATTGTAGCCCCCTTGTTGAGGGGGGCATACATAAGCACGCCTCAATAACCACTTGGTCAACGCGGGTCAAACATTTTAATAACAGGTTGAGGGGGGCTTTTCGGGTGTTCGCTTCTATAGAAGTTGTTGAAGGGGGCTTTTAATTGCCCCCCTCAATAGACACTAGCTAAAGGGGCGGGCTTATGTTTGTTCGCTTCAACAGGGCTTCACAAGATTTAAAACAATTAAAACATAATTTTCTCACCCTAAACCTTCTATTCCAACGCAAACGCATCTGAAGGAGTTCGAGTTCGCTGCTCTCCTCACCGCGCGGCTCCACCACCACCATCATCACCACCACCTTCCTCACCGCGCGGCTCCACCACCACCTAAAGGCGAGTTTCCCCCGACGGTCGTCTTTCCTACCACCGCGCGACTCTGTTTCACACAATCTGTCAAGGTTAGTTTCTATTCGATTCAGTTTCTAAGACCATGAATTCCAGTATTTACTGCTTGAGTGCGACCTACAAATTGGGGTTTTGGCCGAGTCTAATGGAAAGAAGTTAAAGTTGAAATGATGATGAGTATATATATCTTAGGTCTATGTTGTTTTTTCAATCTTCTTTTTGTAGATTTGGGTTCTCATGTTTCTTAGATCTGAACCTGATGTTCATTGAATATTCGCATTTTGCTAATTGGTTAACGCTGTGTATTTTTGTTTATGAATATAAGCGATGGAGCTTATTAATTTTGTACCATGCTTTGCCCTAATTTCACTGTGTGTAAACACTGAGGAACAGGTAGTTTCTGGTATTATATTAGAGTACTATATTACTCTTGAAGCAACTGATGGTGACAACTGACATGAAGGGAAAGTGTGGCTGATGAACTCTACCGAAGTGCAAGACTTCAAGTTTGTGTGTGATGCTGATGTCCTGGAAGAGGGTTTTAGCAGCTAGGTATACACCAATACTACCACGTTTTCCCCTTGACCTCTGCGGTTTAGAATTTACTCTGCACTTTCTCTTGTCTCGTATTTTGGAATTATGCTTCATTAATTTCTGAAAATGTTATCAAATCTTTCGATTAAGTGTTTCCAAGAGAAATTTGATGCACGGTCAACATCCAGATAAAAAAAAATACAACCTTTTTGAACTTTTGAATTCGTTCCCATTTTGCAAATTGGACCGCCTTTTATGTACAAAATTTATCTAATTTGTTGTTCAATGTCTCACATTTTATTGCGATTTTTGACATATTGTCCTGATGATTAACTTTCAAATTTGGTTGTGTTTTGGCCTTCTAAATTTCGTTTAGATGCAAAATATGGTAGTGTTTGATTGGTAAACTTTTAATTCTCAGGTGATTTACGTGATTATGATCATAATGAGGGAATTTGGCATGAACATGGCGTATGGACCGTGCATTGGTTGTAAATTAGGATTAAATCCTCCTAAGGAGGTTGAAAACCTTTTAATTCAGACAAGGTTCACTCTGAGTCGTTATAGGATGGCCGTTTTTATCGTTGTGAGACTGCTGTAATGGTTGATGTCATCTGAATCCACATTTTCGACAGATAAGTTTTAGAGGTAGATGATGATCCTGCTCTTAAAATAATTGTGCAGTTCTCAGTGATATTAATCACTGGTTTTAAGCTTGAATATACAGCTTTTGATCATTGGTTCTGTATTCCTGAATGCCCGAAGACTGTCAAAACAACAATAGCCTGTAATTTTTGATGAAATTGATTATATTTGTCTTGTTATCGCGGCTTGCTAATAGCATCTGATACCTTCATTGAAATATTCATTTCTGAAATGTTTTAGTGGCAGGAGTGGAGTAAAGAACACTCCAAATTTAACAAATGCTAGTTTTGCATTCCTTTTATGCAGAATATGGAAACTGGAAGATGAGCTAGTTCCATATCACATTCTTTTATGTTTTGGAACTATTTATGAATACAAGTGATGGACCGATGGAATGTTTTATTTTTGCAGAATGATTTGTTCGAAGTTCACACTGTTGAAAATGGTTACTGCTACGATATATCGAGTACTATGTTACTCTTGAGGTAACTGTTGGTGACAAATCTGAGAACTGAGATGGAGGAGGTCTATGAAGCGAAAGTGTGGCTGATGAACTCCATGGAATTCAAGTATGTAGGTGGTGATGATGCCCTGGAAGAGCTGCAGAGGTGTTTTAGCAGCTAGGTATGTACTTCCATGACCCATCCGACTATGACTTGAATCTTAGTCTGTGGTTTAGAATATGCTCTGAGTCTGGTGGTTTTTTCCAACTCCACTGTTAAACATGGAGTATTATAGATATTGTTCCACAGAGTAATAGCCATAAATATACAGAGTATGGTTTAGATTAAGGAAGTACAGTAAAGAACAGAATGTTCAGTAGTTGATTACCGCAACCTCTAACTTGCTAATTGTTCAATCACGGATCACTCGTCTTGTCAAAGTATCTGTATTTTTTTGTGGTAATTTCTCAGTGCAATTCAAATCTGTCTTTGTTACACTCGATCTCTATGATCTGAGGCATTTTTTCGAAATCCGAGACTGGTATATTTCTGTGCCCGAAACCATTCAAAAACACAAAACTTTTTTTGTGTTAAACTGGTCATCATTAACTAGCAGAAAAAAATACTAGTGTTCGCTACAAAAGATTGTGGGATCTACGGGTTGGCGGTATAGCCAATCGTAGTTAAACTCACAGGCTCCAGGATTCTATTTCTATTTTAAAGAAAATACTGCACTTAGAACTAAAGAAACTAAGGACTCATTTGATTCTTATTACATGACTAATATGCATTATTTTAACTTTCTAAAACTCATTTGAATCTATTTATGCACATTTAAGGCTCATTAGGTCGTTACAGGTCATGTTTAGAGCTAAAATGACATTTCCGCTCTCAACTTTGAACTAAAGAACCTAAGGACTCATTTGATTCTTATTACAGGATTAATATGCATTAGATATATATAAATTAGAGTTGTTCCACCAACTAATCTTGGTTTGACAGGCATCAGCTTTCCCGGACACTAGCTTGAATGCTCACAGAGCAATTAGAAGTACATGTTTAGTTGCATGGTTTTCAACAACTTAATTATCTCTATAGTCTGCAACTATATCTTTTAATTTTATGCTTCAGTGGAATGTAAAGATAATATCGTGAGTGTAAACTTTGGTACTCATATATATTCTCCTTCCAATTTCAGGGATCAAGTCGATTGGAATAAAGTCAACACGGCCTTAATTAAGGTTTGTAATGCATGATCTAAAGGGGCCTAAGTGGTTGGATTAGAGAAATTTGTTAGATTAGCTCTCTAGCCTTTTGTCTTTAGTTGTTAATATTAGTTGTAATTTGTTAGACTAGAGAGGTGTTTAAAAATTGTAAACGTACGTACTATATATACGCTTTGCTCTGTTGGGTTAATGTAAAAGAAGTTAATGTAATGATTTATTATATTTATCAAAGATAAGCAGATTCGTATCTTTGCTATTTTGGTGTTGATTGGTGTACAGGTTTCAATACTCAATGGAGTATATATCTAGATTTGGTTATTGCCACCTATTTTATATTTTAAAAGAATTTGAAAATAAAATTAATGTTGTTGAAGGGGGCTTTTAATGTACGCCTCAACAACATATGAATTTATGGCGCCAATGTACAGGTATTGGCGCAAAAATACAGGTCTGTTGTGGGGGGCATTTAAGAAGTGAGCCTCAACAGAGGTGTCTGTTGAGGCGGGCTTTTGGTAATGCCCCCCACAACAGGTCCTTTTTTTTCCTTTGGATTTGGGCTGTTGAGGGGGGCTTTTGAAAGCCCCCCACAACAGATGAGCTGTTGAGGCGAACAAAGCCCGCCTCAATAGCTCACTGAGCTGTTGAAGCCCCGTCTGTCGAAGCGGGTCTTGTTCGCCTCAATAGGCCCAAAATGCCCCCCTCAACAGGTATTTTTTCTACTAGTGTTTGGCCAATTTCTCATCTCCCGGATCATTGAGGTTCGGAATTTCCACTTGAACAAGGCCGACATCCTCCTTGGTGGCATGCTTACTCTTCTTGTTCGCGCTCTACCGAACAACCCTCATGCCAAGGAGCTTGATGCTTTGACGCCCGTTCCCGGTGGGGAGTTCTTGACCGTCCGGGCGATGTATAATGCCACATGGCTCCACTACACGGTTAACGAGGAACAATTTATTTGGCTTGTGAAGAAGGTCGATTGGTGCTATCTTCCACACCCAACCATTACTTCATGGTCCTCTAGTGTCCGTTACTTTCTTCCTCGGCATCGCAATTTCACCACCACCACCACCACCACCACCACCACCGCCAGGCCTTCCACTCAAGCTCCTCCTCGGTCTCCTAGTCCACCTCCCGGTCCTTCCCCGAATGCGGGTGGTATGTCTTCTTCCTCTCCTTTTGATTTGACTGGCTTGCAATCCACCCTTGCGGCTATCTTGCAAGGGCAAGAGGACCAAGCTCGTACCTTGGCTTCTCTTGCTCCTCAAGGGAGCGTACCAGCGCTCGTCGCTTGCGTGCACGACCTGTGTGCTCATTGCCTTGGTCTCGCCATTCGCTCACTTGCACACCGCACACACCGCACAGCAGGGCAGCCCCCCGCACGCGTGTGCCCGTGCCTTGCTCGCTGCCTAGTAACGCGGGAGCTCGTCGCCGCATGCCCGCACTATTCAACACCCCTTAAGGGTAACACTTAGCTTCCATTGCTTCGTGCGTGCAAGATTCGTGAACGTTTTTCATAAAAATCAAAACTTTTATAATTAAATTTATTGACAAATTAAGAGCTTATATTAATTTCATAAATTTAGGCGAAAAATCGAAAATTTTATTCAAATTAATTTCCGATTATATTTATTTTCATGGATTCAAATCTAGATCATAATATTTTAAAACTTTTT
Organism: Spinacia oleracea; assembly: GCF_020520425.1. Classification (NCBI taxonomy): domain Eukaryota; kingdom Viridiplantae; phylum Streptophyta; class Magnoliopsida; order Caryophyllales; family Amaranthaceae; genus Spinacia; species Spinacia oleracea. Next base: position 44,836,876 of record NC_079490.1, read on the forward strand.
CAATTTCCACAAATTTTATGGTGGTTTTTTAATCATAGGATCCTAATTAAATTGCTAATTAATTATGAAAATCAAATCAAATTCTAAATTATTCGAATTTCAACAAACTAATTAGAATTACAAATTAGGTTGTATAATTAACAAGATTAGACTTTAAAATTGTTAAACATATACAGTAGGTCAATCATAGATTCAAGATTTACATACAAGATTTGCAAATATTTAATTTTAACATCATAAAAATTATAAATTTTGCGTTCGAAAAACTAAAACCTGCGAAAAGTCATAGTTATGCTTCGAATTTGGGAATTCTGGGTTCGGCGACAAATCTTTGATTTTTGTCAAACTTTTAAAACGTCGTTTACATGCGAAATTCACTATAAAATTATACGATTCCGACCATTATTGACAAAACTGCCGAAAAATCATGCGAACATATAATCAAATAATCGCACGAATTTGCAATTAATTACATACAACGAAATTAATCACCCCTTTAATCCATTGCAAATTTATAAAATTTAACCATGTTAACTATAATTGATTATGGAATTAATTAGAGGCTCGTGATACCACTGTTAGGTTATGACAAATATAAAACATATATTTCATGCGGAAAAACCATAAAGCCAAAAATCCAAATTAATTGTCACATAGTCAATTAGCATAATTTAGGATACATACATATGACGCGTGCCTTCCCTAGCTGCTCCCGAATTGAACAAGAACAAGTTTAGGACTCCAAGTGTCCCCCCTCCGTAGATAGTCCACAGCACGTTCAATTCAGATCCGCCTTAGATTCAATTAACTAGAATATTATCTAAGGTATTATATTTTATTCGAAAGTTTAGGTGCTGTTCGGCACTATCGTCGTTTCCTCCGTTTCCGTTTTTTTTATAAAAAAACCAAACAAAGTTGTTCGGCATAATCATTTATTAAAACAGATTATAGGAGATTCTGACAAAACAAAAACGAAAAAGGTAAAACTGCTTTTAGTTGTTTTGAGAAATTGGTTTTTTAAAACACTTAACTCTCACTCACATTTTCTCTCTCATCCCTGTGACTTTTACATTTGCTCTCCTCTCCTCCACAACTCAGGTTCTCTCTCCTCTTCAATCCATTATCCATCTACCTTTTACTTCCTCTCTCCTCCACAATTCATGCTCTTTCTCCTTCAAGTTCAAGTGTTTAGAAATCTCCTTCCCATAGATCGTATCCTATAACATCAGTTTGACACAATTTTGTTAATCTAGATTATTTTTTCAGTTTTCCCCAAATATTTATTGAATTTTCAATCAAATTTCTGAAAATTTCAATTGAGTATCTTTTGTGGAGATTGATTGTGCAATTGTTATTGTTTCTTTTACTGCAAATCGAGATCGAATATTTAGCTTGATTCGTGTTCAAATTTTTCGAGGGTTTTGTTTTGAAATTTTTGGATCTATTTCTGGAAAAAAAAATTCTGTTAGCCTCCTTCAATGTCAACTTCCTCTTTGAAGAACGTGCAGATTGACGGAGGTACTGCTACGCATAAATTTCAGTCATCTTCCTCCATCAATAAAACAATTGAATTCTAAAAGTTGTTTGGCTGCTAAATACCCATCAATGGCTCAATGGCCATAAAAGAGTTCCACGCCTGAGATATTAGCAGATCTTATGTCAAACTTCAGTAATATTTTTGTTAATTGAATACATGAAGCTATGTTGTACAAGCTAAGGATGATGAAAAGTATAACTTTAATCAGGAGGTACTAATTTTATGAGAGAATAAACGGAGAGTGGAAAAAATAATTGTGTGTTTTATTTTTGTTTTGAGAAAATATAAAATCAAAACTAAAATCAGTTTTCATTTTTTTTAAAACATAAAACTCAAAACTGTAAATAGTACCGAACAAGCCCTTAGTTATTAGTTTTAGGAAAATTATTAAATTCGTTTAAACTTAAAATATATGAATACTTATTGATTGTGATGTATAAATTGTGATTATGAATTACCTATTTATAGGGAGGAAATATGTGCCCTGTTTTCCTTTTTCTTCCGTCCACGAGGTTCTAAAAGAAAGAAAGGGACGGTGTCGGACTTAGATTTCCACTAGGATTCAAATAACTAATTCTATCAGAATTCTAGTTAAATTAATCCATTAGAATTTAATGTTTAATAAAACAAAAAAAATTTAATTCTTGTGGAATTAGGAAAAAGATCAATCAAGCAATCCTAAACGACCAAGGATTCGTAGCATTGCAAACACACACACACATACACACACGCAGCCCACGAGGGGCGTTGTGCGCGGCTTGGCCCAAGTCAGGCGCTGGCAGCACGCGGCCCATCCGTGGGCGCTGCTGCTGGGCCTGGCCTTGCGCGCTTGCGGCTGGTCCTGCCTAGCTCGTTGCTTGCGCGCTGGCCTGCGCTAGGCGCGGGCCTGGCTTCGTGCTGGGCCTTGCGTCTCGTCCGACGATCGTTTCGTACGTCGCGCTTCCGATTTGTTTTCCGATTCCGGAATTCATTTCCGATTCGAACAATATTTAATATTTCCGATTCCGGAATTTATTTCCGTTTCGAACAAATATTTAATATTTCCGATTCCGAAATTTATTTCCGATTCCGACAGTATTTCCGATTCCGGTAATATTTCCGTTTCCGGCAATATTTCCGATTCCGGCAATATTTCTATTTCCAATTATATTTTCCGTTACGTACCATGTTTCCGTTTCCGGCAAAATCTACGACTTGGATAATATTTATATTTTCGTTATGATCCATATTTCCGTTTCCGGCAATATCGTCATTTCCGGAGTATTCATATTTTGCCTTTTGAAGATTTCAGCTCCCACTAGAACCGAGATCCGTCGATTCCGAATATTCATAATTAGAGTATTTAATTCACTTAAATACTTGATTCGTTCACGTACTATTTGTGTGACCCTACGGGTTTAGTCAAGAGTAAGCTGTGGATTAATATTATTAATTCCACTCGAACTGAAGCGCCCTCTAGCTAGGCATTCAACTCACTTGATCTCACTGAATTATTAACTTTCATAATTAATTAATACTGAAACGCATTTATTAGAGTTAGCATTGAATGCATACTTGGATCAAGGGCATTATTTCCTTCAGTTTTCACTCTTGAAACTCTTCCCAAATGATTTTCTAAGCACATTTTCAATATCAATATGCAAGATTCAAGCTTTTATTTCGAAAATGATTAGTAAAGTGAATAACTTTCATACTTGAAAGGTTTCTCCTTTACACCAATCATTATACAATTTTACAAAATACAAATCTTTTCAAAGTTCAAGGATGTTTGGAAAAGTGTAAACCCTTTTTCAAACTAGAACACATGAACATTCAACTTTCTATGTCCAAATACAAGTTCTATTTTCAATATTCAATGATGTTTAAGTGAGATCAACTCCTCCTTAAACTAGAATCAATTTCAAGTTATGGAGCACATTAAAGGTGAGGCCTTTTTCATATTAAAAAGTTTAATCTTTAAGAATCAAGTCTCTTAATTTCAATATTCAAGTTCAATATTCAAGTTCTATATTCAAGTTCTATTTCAATAATCAAAGTCAAGGATGCTTTATGATGAGCAACTCATCTAAAGTTGAGATTTTTTAGAGAATTGAATCCGTGTCGGACACACTTATTATTAAGTAGATGTTTGGCGTTCGGATCTCAAGTACAATAATACAATTTCAATATCGGCATTTAAATATTGTCATTTCAATATCGCACTTTCAATACCGTATTTCAATACCGCAATTTCAATAACGCACTTTCAATATCGCACTTTCAATAACGCACTTTCAATATCGCACCTCTATTTACATGCTTGCAATTTCTATTCTGCACTCTTTACTCACATTTTTTAAGGTGATGTGATTTTGTACGCATTTCAATAATTCCTACTATTTGTGATTCTTTACATGTTTATTGCTTTCATCACCCCACATGTTAAATACAATAATATACAAAAGGTTACATCACGCTTAACAAAAATAATTTTTGGACAAATCGACCTTAAGTTCTCTTAATTAACTTAAAGCAAAGTGACCACGTACAAGTAGCAAATACAATGTTCTAAATGCATGATTCAACCCGCCTAGTGCCATGATTAGGATTTCACGAAAACGATAATTGTCTTGTGTTTGAACGTACTTTTCAAGTTTGCCAAAAATAAGCGGTTCGTTCCCGTACCCGAATCTCACCCGTTCGATTTCAAGATTCAATGCCTTATCCAAAAAGAGTCATGCTAAGGTCTTTCCAAACTAGACCCTTAAACATGTTTGGTGGCGACTCCTTCGAATTTTAAAATTTCAGAAGCCATAGGGGCATCTACGGGAAAATATAAAAAGAAACCCCCTACAGATCGCTTTCGAGTTATTAACGGTTCGCATTCTAAACTAGCGGACTAATCCAATGGGTTCAACGGTTCAGGTTGAGAATTGACAGATCTAATTGTAACTGGTTTTATTTTATATTGTGAGAAATTGAGAATATTTAATTTATTGGTTCCTAGAATGAAGGAAAGAAAAAAAAAACAGAGGAGCGCGAGACACTTCCACCAAAACTCAAAAATATAACTCACTTCTCTACTTCTGTCTGTATACTTCACCCCCACAAGAATCGCTCTCCGTCCCCTTTCTCTCTCTATTTTATTTCTCCACCATTTTTCTTTGCAAATTACACCCAATTCCCAGAATCCTGTAAGTTTTTCTCTTCATTTTTTGCATACTTTTTCTGGGTTTTTCTCCCACTTAATTGCTTCTTGTTTACTTCAATTTGTGGCGGGAACAATTTATCCCACAATGTTTACATTTTTCTTTAATGTGTTTTTATGTTCAAGATTATACATTGGGTTAACGTTATATATTCTGATGCTAAATTTATTTGTACATTTGAATGTTATTTGCATGAAAGTATTGATTTTTTTTTTTTTCAATTTTTGTTTTGATTGTTCCGAATTTTGATGGGGGTAAGTTCATGTTTTAGGGTTTTGATCGCTACTTTTTTGTGTTGCATTGTTGATGTATGATGCCCAATTTATGCTTTAGATTGCTGTCTGTTGATGGGTATTGCATGATTTGTATTGTTTGTGGTTAATTTTGTTGGGTTTTTGTTCATTTTGTGAGGTTCGCTTAGGGTTTCTGACTTTTTGTTTTGCATGTATTGATACATTGCTTACTGGGTTTGGTTTGGATGGCGGGTTTTAACTGTTTTTGCGTCAGGACCTAGAAATGTTGAGCTGACCATTGATTGTTAGTGGGGTTAATGTGAATTTGTCAATTTTATGCTTTTTGTAGACATGCTAGGGTTTGCTTTTCGCTTCCACTGACACATTGCTCGCTGGTGGTGTATCGAAGTCATCAATTACCTGACTTTCTTGGAATTGGACAATGCCACTTCTTAAAAGGAAGCCGTTCTCATTGCTGGAACCTCCCAATGATTTACAGCCTCGTGAGCTTGTCTTTCAAGTTCGGTTCACAAAAGAGATCTTTCGAGATTATCAGTATCCTCTCATAAGATTTAAACTGGATAAATGATTTCTCTGTTTTGCCTTTTTCATTCTTATAATGTTCTCCCCCTTTCCCCTCTTGGATTCCTTAATTCTAAATAGAGAGTACTTGAAGCGGATAAATTTGTATCGCCAAAGAGTATGGACATGTAAAGTAACCGGAAAGTCTAATTTTACGTATGAGGAGGCTTTGGTCTCAGAGCAGCGTGCATCTGAAAAGGTTCAGAATTTCCCTGAAGAGTTTATTGGATCTGTACTGCGAACTATTCAATATAGTAAGAACTTCTATTAACATTATCGGTTACTTCCTTTAGTTGTGCTAAAATGATTTTCTGCTGATCATATTGCGACTGCAATTTTATATATGGAATTGTTTTTCTTTTGTGCTTAAGATTTGCTTTCATCTGTATAACGTTGGTACTAGAAATTGGAATCTGCAAGCATATATGTGAACCAAATGTATAGGTCTCCACTGCTTATGCAGTGCTGTAATTTCTGTCTCTTTCAACTTGTCCTTCAGCTTACTTGTTCTTTATTTCATGAGAGTGATCCTTGCAGTGTTGTAACTCGTAAAACGCTTACAGCATTCAGTTATTGTTGTGTTGGTCTCAGAAATGATAGGGTGCACAACGTATGGATTTTGAATGATAAAATTTTCTCACTACACTGATAAACAAATAGAAACATGCTTATTCCCTACTAGCATATGTTCCACCTTTCTAGTATTGAAAATCCCAAAATCCCAAGTAATATCGAAGGAAAGATGTAAGGAGGGTGGTATTGGGAAAGTGTTACTGGAAAGGACTTTTTATTAGTTTCCTGCTCATGGTGAACGTCTTCCTTCAGTGAAAATATAATTCATCGTTGACTTTGTGAATATAGTTAGTCCACAACCGGAACAGTTAGCTCCCTGACATGGCCATTTGAACCCGGACCACGTACTTGGCTAAGACTTAGCTGAGAATTTGACCCTTGTTTGAGCCTGGATGGCTAGGGAAGCCACTCCACACCTACCTAGACAAATATAAAAAGATAGTCATAAAAAAAGGATGTATTACTTCACATACCCAAAGAATAATGTCTTGAAGTTTTAAGAAGGATTACTACTGTATAGCGTATACACTCAATGAACAAAATAAATCACAGCCCCTGGCGAATAAGGTTCAGAACAAGCTTGAATATATACAAGTGATTTGATGTTCTCAGAAGGTCATATTCCACGGTGCATTTTAGTCCCATTATTTTCGAGTCATTCAGCTATTCATCCATAGGATGCCCGGCACTGTTTTCTTTGTTCGTTCCTCAATTCACATCCTGAGATACTGAGGAGGAATTAGTGTATAAAAAGGCAAGCCTTGGTGCTAGTGATCAAGCTTTTTTGTATAGGTGAGGCGATTTCAATGAGGCACATTGAGACGCGCATGAGCTTTTTCCAAATCTTTTAGTACGTCTCAAATGTGCTGACTGATCCCCACTCCTCAGTCCACCTTGAGCTTTTTTATAACTGTACCCTCCTGACATTACTATCATAGGTTTTCTTGCAACTGTATTTTTCTTTCCCATGCTCTGATGCTCTTCTGCCATAGGATTCTGGAGTAGGATGATTTACCTCCCTTATGTATGTACAATAGAAGTTTTTATAACAACCATTACATATCTCTTTCTCCATAGCGTAAACAAGTCTTGGTTTATATTGGTTGAAGAGAGACTTGTAGAGTTATCCGACCTGTCAAGTAACTATTTCGAACTAGAGTGTCCTTCGATTAAGTTTGAGAATATTGGTTGAAGAGAGACCTGTAAAGTTATATGACCTATCCGTCAGAGGACATAAGCTAAGGAGATACATTTGGTCACAACATGGAAGTCAAGTAGAAATTTCTGGAAAGATAATACAATGGCCTAGGTGGTTTGTGTTAACATACATACATTCACAGGGTGTCACTCGCAGTTCTTGTTCAAGCTCAACTGAAGGTGTGATATGAATAGAGGATTCATGACTTCATATTAGCCGACAGCTTGCTACCCTTGCAATTTAGTTAGCTTCAGTTGTTATGAAGCAGCTCTGTTGGTTGCCGTTGACTTTTTAAGTGCTTGATGCTCATGCTACCTGCTGTGGAACATTCTTCAGCTGTCTTGTAGAATGTCTCGTCATCTTTTTTTGTGTCAATGTTTGTATTTTCTCTTCCATTATTATGCCAACCCTTTTTGTAGAGTCATATAGTTAGCTATGAACTGATCTGTTCGGACGTTAACCTGGATTATTCTTACCTCCTGACTTCATTTCATACATGCTTCTGGATTTATCATGTTTGGTTTCAGTTGTGTCTCTCTGATAAGCCTCTTTGTGAATAAAAAATGCTTTGTTTTCTTGTAAATACAACATGACTTCCTTGTGGTTTCATTCTGCTATACTCAGGCTAAAAGACCAGGGGTAGGGGGACAAAACTTAAGCATCATTCATTTACTATTACACAACAGCTAAAGTAATTCCTCGCGTGGCAGCCGATTGAGTTTCTGCTACTGTGCATCCTCACTGCAATGAATTCATTGCGTTGACATTCCCTTTTTCTTTTTGACTTGATTGACATTCGTGAACAATTAAAAAACGCGATGGCTGCTTCTTTTTTACAGAGTATTGCACAATTAGATAAAAAAAATTGAAGATAAAATGAACAATATCATTGATAATGGTAGGAGGGGGTTGAATTCAGCTTGCTATGAGTTTCCTCTCTCCAACCGTGATGTGCCATGAGCCTGAAATTGCCTTTTTTTTGTTTTTTTTTCCCCGCGTTTAAGGTGGAGAGTGGGACATTGTATGAATCAACAACCCGAGATGAATATGCAATTTTAAATAATACAAACTGTCACTGTGTGGCGTTCTCCCTTAGTTGGAAATGGGATATGGTCCCGGTAAACTCTGGTGTAATTCATACTCAAATTGGTTTTATTCTTCACAGGTATGCTCCCACTAAGTGATTTGGTCCGCAGAATTAAAGAAGAGCTGCAAGAAAACCTGGTTGAGGGTGCGAAACTGCAAGCGAAGAAGGATGGTTCTGTACATCCATGTAAGATAACTAAAGTTTTAGATGAGGAGGCAGGCAAAGGTCGTTATGAGGTGGCATGGCTTGATAATGATGCTAAAATAAGTGGAAATGCTGTGGTAGGTGAAGAGGACTTTGTTCGTAAAAAATTGCCATTTGGACGAGAGGTTCTGAAATCTTATATCAGGGAGGCTACGTATCGAAGTCATCCTTGGGTAATTCAAAATAATTTGGCATCTAGGTATGGAATTCCAACAGATCCACCGGAAGATTTGAAAGATAAAGTATCTTTTCTGAATGGGTGCGTCATCAATAACAAAAAGAGAAAGACGAGTAAGGTAAGAGAGAATACCAACAGTTAAGCCCTCTCTCCCCCAGGTGCCTTTTCTTTGATTTTGAGTTAATACTGACCTTTTCTTTTGTTATTTACCTTGAAATTTTATGAGTAGGAACCCCAAGATGGAGGTGTTGGAAAACATAAAAAGAACAAAGTACAAATGGAGAATGGATCACTCAATCACAATGATCTTGAGAATGGTGGGTAACAGTTAGTATAGCCATATTGCTTCAGCAGTACTTGTTTGCTCCACTAGAATTTCTCATATATTCTGTTGTTTTGTGCTGTTATCAATTTTAGAGTAGATGGATTCATGGAGTACTGACATTTCATACTTCACTAATGTTTTTCCGTATACGGATTGTCATTGCTGAATATACAGGGGATGAAACCATTAAGTATCCAATTGATGACCAGCTGGTGCAGCCTGGTGCTGATGATCCAATTTTCACTGATCGTCCTTCTCCGTCAAGAGATTTCACCATACAAATGGACTGTGTTGGGGACCTTCTATTGGTTTGGGATTTTTGTTCATCTTTTAGTAGGCTGCTTTACTTGTGGCCATTCTCTTTTGAAGATTTTGAGAAGTCAATATGCCACAAAGACAGCAATCTTGCTCTTATTGTGGAAACCCATGCAAGTCTTCTACGCTTGCTTATAAATGACGAGGGAGAATATTACACAGTGATCCAGCGTAAGAAGCGTAAATCAAAGGTTAAACATCAATTCTGTTTTTCTTAGAAGCTCTTTTCTCCTATGAATTGTTGGCGTACACCTTATACTCTAATGCGTGTTTTAACTATATCATGTTATGTTGCTCCTCACCTTTTCTCCTCCTTTTTTCCAGATTACTCTCATTACGTGGACAGAATATTTGTGTGATTTTCTTGAAATGATTGCCATCTCTGAATTAACAACACATATACCAACCATAAAGCGTGGTCATTATGGTCTACTAGAGCCTCTTGTCAAATTGACGATCTTGAAGGAATTGGTTGACCAAGCCATTGCCACAGATCAAGTGAGGGGGAAGATAGATGAGCGGCTTGAAGAACGACAGACACTTGCTGCTTCAAAAAGAGGAGAAGCATTAGAAGAAGGTAAAAAGAAGAGAGAGGCTAAAGAACGTCTGAAGGCTGTCTCTGAAACCAATGGCATCGTACTGGAGCATAATCCAGGTGCTGTTGAAGACGCGCCCTGTGTAGCAGGAAACAATGGTTCTGGTTTAGAAAATGGAAATATCACTAAAAAATTGTCCCCCGATAAGAAAAATCTGTCTCAGAATGGGTTTGTTTTTTCTCTCTTGATAATTAAACTTTCATTTTAAGACTGGATGTATGTGTTATGACACCTCCCCGTTTTGTTTTGAAGTGAAAGTGACCCTGAAAACAGTGGACTGAAGGAAAAAACGAAGAAGCTATTGGAGGATCTGGAGAGGAGCAAAGACGAAAGGGTGGGTGCTTTTCTTTTTTCTTTTTCTTTAAAAAAGTAAATTGTGAGCAGAGATGGGCTTAACCTATATCAGGTTAATACTTAGCAGTTAGCAGGCTTTCTCAAATAAGACCCTCCCTCAAATCTCTCCCAACCTATGTTCCTGAGAACTGAACTCATGGGTCGGTGCTGATAGTCTACCTCCTCTCTGAGTGTTTTCATTCTGTCTCTGAATAATGTTTGTGGGTGTCGGCCTGTCGCTAGGTGTTAAATTTGAATCGTAGAAACCGGAAAATATTTAAGTATGTACAAGTTTTTTAAAAATTTGTGCTACTCTTAACTGATAATGTGTAATGTGTGTGTGCTTTTACTGCAGAAAGATTTTCTTGAGAAGGAAATGGAGAAACGAGTTATTCGCACCAACTCCTTGGGTAAAGATAGAGATTATAATAGATATTGGTTTTTCCGCCGTGATGGGCGAGTATTTGTTGAGAGTTCTGACTCAAAGCAGTGGGGCTACTATTGTAGTAAAGAAGAGGTAAATTTCCAGATCAAACCTTTAACGTGAACATGCTAATGCATTTATCAACTTGTTTTCTGATCCAAGAACTGGGAGAATCACAAGTTGTGTTATTCATCAATATTTATATTTGAAATACTCCCTCCTTTTCATAATACGAAGTACAAGGTACACGCTTTTGAGGTTAGATTTTGACCAATAATTTCTCTCAAGTATTTTAGTAAAATTGCAAAACTATACCCTTGGATTGTGTTCAAAGAATACTTCTATATCTTGTGAGAGAGATTAAGAGTCAAAATTCTATCACAAAAATCAGGGGCGCCTTGAAGGGAATATTCAGTGAAGATTGCAGAGAGTAAAGACGGCCTCAGTGACATCTATGGATGATATTTTTTAGGAACATCCCTAAGTATAAATATATTTTTGAATATGTTATGAAGTTTGAGGAATTTGCTGATGGTCTTTGTTTTAATTATGTGTTTCTATGTTAATTTACAGCTTGATGCATTGATGGGTTCCTTGAATCTGAAGGGGGAGAGGGAGAGGGCTCTCAAAAAGCAGCTTGACAAGTATTATCCTAAGATAAGGTGAGGGCTTGATAATTGATACGTGATAATCCATACAAAATATTATTGATTGACTTTCCCCAATTTTCTACCTAGTCTCTTTCTGCTTCAACTGCATGGGTTCTGAACATACTATATCAGTTGTTTTATGTGTCATACGAATAAGAAAGGGCTGTTAAGGGGAAGGCCCATGGGGATTTTTGATATAAGTGGACACAAAATACTAGATGAAGAACCGGAGGTATGAAGTAATGTGAAAGTAGTTGCATTTTGCATTAAGTCTTAAAAAAACAAGTGAAGTCCTCGATGCTAATGATTTTAAAGGCAAACTGGGGATGAAGTGAAATATGAGACATTTTTTAATTCTTACTGTCATTTATGATCAATTCATTTATTTTCCCCGGGAGAATACCGCTTTTGGATGCGTTTAGTTGAACTTCAAATTTGAGAAACTGAAAATGGCCCGAACACTACTGCAGTATTAGAAACGTCTGTTTCATGTGCTTCATTTGTAGCTAGCTGTTTTTTTTTTTTTTTATGTTACTGGAGTGTGGTAGGTTTGTTTCATGGTTAAACTTGAATTTTTCTTACAAAAAACATTTTGTTGCAGCAAAGAATTGCTGAAGAAATCCAAGGACATTGCCCGGGAAAGTGCAAGTGAAGATGCAATTGTTAGAAGGTCCACTCGGGTGCGAGCTCCTCCAAAGGATAATCCTAGTTTGGCTTTCCTCAAGTATTCCAACAAGTGGAAAGTTTTGATGGGTTAGAGCTGAGGGTGATCGAGCTAAACCCTCCTTACCTAACCTAATTGAATAGAAGAGATCACCGAGTGCTGTTTTTTGGGGTTTTTTTTGCACTGTTATGGAGATCTTATGTAAAACTGTTGATGGCGGATTAAGGTGCTTGGTAGTTAATTTCATTGGAGGAAATATATTCGAGTTAGAGCTTAGTCGTTTGACTTAGAGACCTCCCTATTTTTTGAAGTCCTGTAAGGGCGGGTTCCGTGGGCATGAGCAGCAGCATCAGTTTTGTAAATGACTACGCCAATTATTCTTAATGGTAAAATGCATTTGGCACTTTAGTACATGCCAAAATGTTCATAGCTAGATGTTTAATATCCATAGATGTCGCCCTTCTTACTGTCTGCAATCTTTACTGCCTTGATTTCATAATACAAGGTCCCCCTGATTTTTGTGATATAATTTTGACTCTTTTTTTCTCTCACAACATAATATGTAATGCAAGTATTCTTTACACATCAATTTCTGTTTACAAAAATATCGCACCTTGAGAACTGGTTTGTAGTAAAAACTTACGCATGGGTCACAAAAAAAAGTCCAGATTTCTACAATATTCTCCCTCTGCTTCTTTTTGTTCTTTACGTTTGACCTTTTACCCGTTTATTAACAACTACTTAATGTGCATTGAGATTCCTCTATTTTTTTGTTTTAAACAAGAAAAATTACGTTTATTTATAATGTTTTCACTCTAATCAAAACTAGCTTTTCGCCCGTTTTACACACGGGCTATATTTTAGGAAACTCAATTAAAAAAAATGGTAATTTTACATACCAAAACGATAAAGGTATAAATGTATATTACTTCACTAAAACTTTTTATAGTGTGTAGAAAAACTAAAATTTTCAAGATGTATTGGGTAAAAGCATTACTTTTGTGGAATATATTATGAGCTCTCACAAGACAACATATATATTATTAATTTATGAGTATATCTTTTTGTCCAAGGGTTATTTTTCAAAAAAAAATAGAATAAGAGAAATATGCTAGTACGGAGTAACTAAGTTAAGCATATATATTCTTTGGATTAAACCAAAGAGATCCACAAATCTTCAATATGCTAAGAAATTCACCATCGTGGTTTGTTAGATTAAAACTATGTTTCAATTGCCAAGTATACATGAAGTTTCGCGCCCTATCCTTTGCATCACAATCAAGAAAACTACCGAAAAGAAAAATTACTTAAGAATTAAGAGTTGATGATCAAGCTAACCAAACGTGATATGTCAAAATTCTGGAAAATATCAAAGATTGAACCATTTTTTTAAAACTCGAAATTATGCTTATAGAGTTAGGGGTGTGGTAGTAGTAGATGTCATACAGAATTCAAAATAAAAATGCATCCATGTTTGTCGGATTTTTGAGTAGTTTGTAAATGAACTTGAAATATGATGAAGATTAAGGCAAGTCAGGCAACGGGATGCAAAGAAGATGCACCGTTGATTTAAATGGGCTAAAAAAATGAATATAATGATAACATTAACTAATACCAACTTCATTAGAAGAAATATTTTTTCAGAAAACAATGGGGTGGGCATGAATTAGAAGTTCATTACATAATTTTAACTTCCACCCACCTATAGGAAAATAGTAAAATTCTTCAGAATGAAGAAATTTAGCAAAATAAGTCAGGGAGGAATATCGCTCTTTAAAAAATTGTAGACATGTAGATTTAATAAATAGTCAAATTCATTAACCCGAAAATTATAACTATCTGAAACGTTTCTCATTCTTGATTCACCATAACCGCCAATGTATTAATCTATGTCTCTAATCAAATTGTTCTAAACGGTTAAACTAACATTGGAAAGGGAAGGATGAAATGTTGAGGTGACTTATTATGTATTAAATGAAGAATTGGTTTAGAAGGGAGAAGTGGAAGGGGAAGAAGCAAGACATTGGCATGAGTATATGTTTTTCAGTAGCGTCAAATTAACAATGTTTGGTAAATAAACAATTTATTCACACAAATTAAGAGAATGACACATGACTTTCATGGTTTTAGTTTTTAAATATTAGATATAGATATATGCTTGCCACGTGTCTTCTAAATTGTGATAAATAAGTCTTCGCCACGTGTCTTAAAAATAGAGTTGCTTACGTGTCTTTAAAATAAAGCTGGTTTTCTTTTTTAAATACTAGGTATTGATTATGATATTGGGAAAATGTGAAAATTTAATGTCCCAATAGAAAGGTGTGAGAATTAAATGACCAAATGAATTCAATTGGTTAAAATTGTAACACCCTAATAATTCCTTATATTTATAATTTCTTTTTCCGTCTAATATAAAAGAATTACCAAGATATTACCGCCTCCCGTGATAACGACTAAGGCCATTTACCAGAATTACGCAGCGAAAATAACTAACTTTAAAAACATATTAAATAATGGTCACTTAACAAACTGGAACCATTACGACCCAAAACCAAAGTATTAAATAGTTTCTCCCGCAAGTTATCTCTACGAACCTGCTTATTGAAAACTACTCCCCAACAATGCAAGTGCGATGGTGGTTTATCATAGGGTCATTAAGGCGAAGACCATGACCGAAAGACATGAAGCACGAAGTCAGCAAAACCTGAGTATGAACAAGCTAGAATAAATCCTAGTCTAACATGCTTCACCCAACTACATAATAATTCACATGCAAAAGCCATTTAATTAAACAATTAATCATGGAGACAGACTCGATACTTGACACGACTCTTGACTCACAGATTAATAAGAATTAGCTTCGAACGGGTAAAATACAATAACAAAACTACTGAGGGAAACTGAGGGTGTTGGGAGCCCACCAAGCACCAAATAATTAAGGTCGGGCTTTCTACCGACAGTCGGACCATACCGACGGAATTCCTGCGCATTTATAAGCGATAACCAAAAGAATGAAACAACGTCTTATATCATTCAAGGAGTACAAGTTTCTCCGACGCGACTCCCCCCATTGTCCATACTCAAGGTATATACGTTCCAAAAGTTTTGAAGCTCATTCGGGTTACACTTTACGTTAATTAGTATGTTATGTTCAAGGCGACTCAAGACTCTACACAAGACATAACATGCCAACAATTAAACAATGACACTTTATTTTAATCCTTTAGGACTTGTGATCAAACATAGGACTCAAGTGAATTTACTCTCATTGTTCCTTCTTAAAAACACTGTTTGAGATAACCCGACATTGCCTGTTAACAAGCGGGGTGTGCCCTTAGCACGAATAGTCCTTAGTTCAATTCACATAAACTTCTTAAATGTATTCTACACGGCGGTAGAATAAACAATGCACTGAGACAATATTCAATAGGCTCAAAGTATGCTAGACACCCCGTACAATATATAGCATAATCATAATAACTTGCATGGGAAACACTCATACATGCATATCAATTCGAACAACATGCTCGACATAATTCAACGATTATAAAAGTCCATAACATGATTGTTCACAAAGCTTCATAAAGCATTAATAATTCATAACATGCTCGATCACGTAGAATACATAGATTCAATAATAATTCCCAACATGCTTGTTCACACATCAAACATGAATTCTCAACACTTTAAGTTCACATGATTCTCAATCAATACACATCATATAATCCTCATGGAATAGGTGGTCACCCTAGTCATGTACGTACCTGGAATACCTAAGTATGGGGGCCACTGTGAGAATCACGACTCAAAGCTAGAAATCAACTCCTATAAACACAATGGAGAAACTTAATTATTATCCATGTTTACTAAATTTCCAGCAACTATTTAAGATTCTAAAACCTTTGTTTTAATTAGAAATTAATCGTTATCCATTAAGTTGATAGTCTCAAATAGTCAACTCAAGTCCTAGTATATAAACATTGACTTTTTGGCCTTAAAATCATTAAAAATCAACACTCTAAAGCTTTATAATGAATCTGATAATTTAAGTTGATTCCCATAATTTAAATCATCATTAAATTATGTGAATCAATTGCTTGAACAATTGGAATAAAAATCCTATCAATAGGTCATCAATAAAACCATGTTTTGACCATTAAAATTGACACTTTAATTAATCATTAAATCTGAAAATAATAGTTCGTATAATTAAAATCAATCTCATCAATTTTAAACACGACAATATTAAAACACGGTGTTCATAACCGTTCCCAGCAATTTAAATAATGCAAAACAATAATAATAATTTAAAAACGGAATTTAGAAAAAGTTTAAAATTATACGGAGTACGAAAATCAATCAACAACAACACACACACACAACACGAATTGTGTTGCGTGTGGGCAGCGAGCACCAAAGGGCACAACACTCGGCAGGGGCGCGGCAACGGTGCGCAAGGGCATGCGTGTGCGCTGGGCGAGTAGGGCGAGTAGGGGCGAGAGCTGGGCGCGGGCTTGCTCGGCACAACACAGCAGCAGCGCACAGCAGTGTGCGCATGCTGGGCAGCGAGGGCGAGGGGCAGGCAGCAGCGCGGGGACGGGTGTGCGATGGGCGCTGCGCGGCAATGCACGAAGGCAAGGGCGCGGGAAGCGCGGGCTGGGCAGCGAGCAAAGCACTCGTTGCTTGCTTGCTCGCGGTCGAAGAAAGAGGGCAACAAGAGAGAGAGAGAGTGCTGAAAGAGAGAGAGAGAGAGAGAGAGAGAGAGAGAGAGAGAGAGAGAGAGAGAGAGAAATTCTTAATTTAATGTGGGGATTTAATGAGAGGAAGAGTTGTATTTATAGCTTTTCCTTCCCTCATGGGCAAGGTTTTAGGATTTTGAGTTGGGCTTGCTTAATTAAAATTAGTTTCTTGCAAGCCTTGTTGGGTATGCCAACGAAATTGGATTGGGCTTAGATTGGAATTAAATTAGTTTTCAAAATACGACCAAACAATTCCCAAATAAATAAATTCGTTTAATTTATTTAATAAAAATCCGTTTTTAGTAAATAATTAATAATTAAATTATTTAAAAATAAAATACATTTAAATCACATTAAATGCAATTAAATGCAATTAAATTTGTAAAAATCTTTATAAATACAATAAAATATATTTATAAATTACGAAAAATACGAGGTATTACAAAAATAATCATTTGACACAAATTTTGATTATGCTATATATTGTACGGGATGTCTAGCATATCGTAATGCTATATATCCCTGGACTATCGTAATGCTATATATTGTACGGTATTACAAAAATAAAATACATTTATCCCTGGACTATCGTAATGCTCCTTAACAGGTATTACAAAGAACATTTTGAGATACCTAAAAAGGAAAACGTAAAGAACAAAAAGAAACGGAGGGAGTAGCAAAATTCCCGATAGTACCGAACATTCCAAATAAGACTTGATTGCTCCAAGTTTTATACACTGTCTTGATGGCAGCCTTTCTGACGCGAGTGACATGCTGAAACAAGCCTTATTAAAAATTAAAATAAATAATCATTTTACTTCAATTAAATCAGTTATGATGTCAGTAATCAGTTTTTAATTCAGTTTAAGATTTACTTCAATTAATTTTTTTTTCCACTAAATTTTTTGTTTCAATTTTTTTTTAGTACATACTAACTAAACTAGTGCAAAACATAACTAAAAGTAATAAAATCATAACTAATTAAATAAAAAAAATAGTTAACTACCAGTATAAGACAAATAGTTTCATTTATATATAGAATAGTTATGATTTTTACACAAATTTTATTCTAACTAAAATAAGTTTAATCTTAACTAAAACGAAATAACTCATAACTAAAATAAATTTAATAATATCAAATAAAACTTGACTTAAGTCAATACTCATCTCTTGCCGGTCTCCCCTCCTATCTCCCTCTCTCCTTTTTTTTAGGGTTTATTTTCTTAGCCATTGTAGGTCGAAAATAGTGTAATTTCTTCGGGAATTATACTATTTCAGGCCCCGTGTCTTCATTTAATTCAGCTATTATCTCTTAAATTCAATAAATTATCACCATATGGACGACAATTACGAGTACCAAAATGCATAATTATTATTGGATGTTTTAAAAATGTACCAGATAATTAAATAACAATCATTGTGTTGATACATTTAGCACATATGCAATTGGCTTCACAAACATCTTATTTTTATTCTTTGGATGCCAAACAAGACCAAGGCTCGTCATCCACGCAGAACAGCTATCAAGCAATATTGATGACAGCACGGCCAATAATGGTGCCCTGACTGAGATGTTGGTATGCCTTATCTGCATCTTCAAAGTCATATATTTTTGAAACTGCTGAGCTTAGATTGAATGCCCCCGTTTCTGCTAGTTTAACTATCTTGGGTAGGTCCTGTCTAGCTCTTGCTCCATATGAACCAATAATTTTCACCTGTCGTTCAATATATACAAGTAAAAATGTATCAAATGACTAAAAGTTACAGGTCATATTGAATAGCCCCATTAGAAGCCTACAACAGTAATTATTCATGTCCAACATTATTTCATCCCCAGTATGAATATGGGACAAACCAAGTGATACCACGATTTTAATTCTAGAACAAATTCAACCAATCTAGAAGCAGAAAAAGCTAGGTCTCCGCAATTCATGCAGTCAAAGACTCAAAGCTATGAAAACATCTGTTAAGGAGCATTACGATAGTCCAGGGATATAAGTTTAAAGCTTAAACAAAGTATAAGTTGAACATAGCTTATATACCTAAGGGTTTGCAGGAGAGAAGGGCAGAAAATTTTAGGGTTGTGACGGAGGTGGACGGTGGAGGAGCAGCCCAGGGATTGGGGTGATTTTATACATTTGAAATGTACTCAAAATATTTCACCATTAACCAACTAATCAACTATATCACTATATTAATATTTTGTTGCAGCTATCACCATTCACCAATAGCGCAGATTAGTTTTAGACATTTAGCTAATCAACCTATAGAACTAGTTTAAATAGACATCCAACAATTATTATAAATAAGCTAAGCCAGCATGTCATATGTCAAAGACAAGAATTTGTTAATCTATCAAGCTAAATGTGTACTGCACCTGTCTACGAACAAGACGGTTTATATCGACCTCTCCTCTAGCCCTGGAATCACCAATGCCAATCATGACAGCTTTTCCTCCATCACGAACACTTTGTGTGCACTGTTGGAAAGTTTGTGGTTTTCCCAGAGCCTCAATGGCAATATCAACACCAACTCCTCCAGTAATTTCCTGCACAAGAAATTTCGAAAATAGGTTCAACTTAATAATCAAATAACTTTATCCTGAAATGCATGAAAAAATGGGCATGATGTTATGTTAGACACCTTTACATTAAATTTAACTAGTTTTCAGCCCGTGCATTGCACGAGTTCTCTTAACTAAAAAAAAGGCTCACAATTTTTAATGTAATAAAAGATGGGATAAATAAAATACAAAATTTTTGAAACAACGGTGAAGAATGAATATGAAGTTTGATGAAAATTATTCTATTCAAATTGGAATGTTAAACTAATAAATATAAGAATGAAAAGACATAATGATTAATAAAAATTAAAATATACAGAGGAGAGGAAAGAGTTTGATTTTTTAACGAAGAAAATAGAAATACAAAGAGAGACACGTGGCATCATGGTATGCAAATTGATCTGTTTTAAAATATTAGTATAGATGTAACATTTAAAAAGAATGTATTTAGAACAAAAATAGCATGCAGAATATTAAAATCCATCTGTAAAATGCATGCAGAATATTCAAATCTCTAAATCCCGTTGAAATTCACATATAGATCAAATGCTTGTTTTTCATGAATAAAATGTTGCTTAAATTCTTCCATCAGAAAAGTTCGACGACAAGATAGTCATTTAACCATGAGCAAACCAAGTCAGATGATTAAATCGTTGGTATATACAAAAGAAGAAAGTCGAAACGAAGTCATCAAACTTTAAGAGTACAATAAAAAAATACAAGCATAATACAATCAGATAGTCGCTCACAGCCGTACTGAGCCCATAACTAAGACATCATCAGGACACCATAGAGAAGAGCAATAAATCTAATTTTGACTGTCTCAAGTATATCCGAAATCCATAACTAAAAATTCGAAGTCTCAAGTACGAGGAGTTATGCACACAAGAGAAGAGTTTTAGAGGCATGTAAAATTAAAAACTGATAAAAGAAGGGATAAGTACAGCACTTTGATTTTTTCAACTGCATCTTCTTTCTGAGCATTAACTGTGTGAGTGGCACCAACAGCCTTTGCTTTCTCCAGCTTTTCATCGCTAACGTCCACAGCAATAGTGGTAGAAGCACCAAAAGCACGTGCTATCTGCAAACAACTGAAGAATGGGGCTATTGTCAATACCGCCCCAAGGTAAACAATAAAATACAGGTCAATAAATAAGAAATACATTCAACTTTGGTATAGCCCAAGGATGAGAAGTCTAACACTAACAATAGTTCTGCATCATAAACATGTCGAACTGCAAGCATAATATAGAGCCTAAGAATGAGAAGTTTAACACCTAACAATAGTTCTGCATCATAACCATGTCGAACTGCAAGCATAATATAGAGCCTACATCAACAAGTTGGGTCTGCCCTGCTACAATAGATGAGCACTTTCAAGTGAAGTATATTGGTTTTGGGGAGGAAAATGATTTCTAGAGAAACACAATCATTTAATGTCTGCAACTACACTAATGATTTGCTGAAGGAATACTTTCATCTTTATGCGGAGATGCTGCTGAGTTCTTTATGGGAGTCCTATAAAGAATCGCACTCATATTCCATTCCCGGCTGCCTAAGTTACTAATGTTGTTCTTTCAAATTCACCCCTTTCCCTTCCAAGCAAATTTTTTTATCTTAAAAATAAGTTCCTTCTTAGATATCAACATTGATTTGGGGCACAGAGGAAGAAAAAAGTTTCTGGCTCATACCTGGATCCAACCCCACCAATACCAATCACGGCAACTGTGTCCCCACCACGCATTTGAGCAGCATGAACCATTGCACCATAAGCAGTAAATACTGCACAGCCTAAAATTGCTGACTCGGTATATGGCAATGAGTCCGGCAGTACAGTTAATCCATGTGCTGGAACAACACAATATTCTGCAAGGCCTCCCATGCTGTACATGTACACTGGTTTACCTACAAATGTAGATCGACACCTGAAAAACTCAGTCCATCTATGTAGAATGTTGAGATAAAACTTAGTTTATGCATCTGCATTCTACAGTGGGAGGTAAAACTTGCTTAGAGATTGTTGAGAACTTGTTTCTCAAAGGGGTAAAGTGTATGGAAATTGTTTGCAATGTTACCAATGTGGCGATTTGGGCAGACATAATAGGACAGTTAATACTTTTAACTTAATGACAAAAAACTTCCATCATAAAGAAAAATAAGAATTGCATAGAACGGGGACCAAATTCCACAGAAATTAATTTGAGCATGATAAAACAAATAGAAGCTCAGAAAGGGACACACCAAGGAACAGTCCATGAGGAGTTCATTACTTTATCCAATAAAAAGATCAAAGAAGACTCCTGACGACGAAAATCCTATCACTCCCTCTCCAACAAACCACCCACCCAAAAAAAAAAAAACTGTTTGGTCTCCGATCAGGAAAATTCTCACAAGTATTGACTTTCCTTACGCTGGTAACCAAAACAAATGTTTTTCAAATAAAAGCCGAAAGAGAGTCTATGAACTTGGAGTGGTTTTAAGGTGTTTATTAAAAGGGATGACAAGCAAAAGACCCCAAAGAAGCCAACTACCCTATCTTCTATCCTGGAAAATGACAAGAAACACAGATTCAAGGATGATTTACGATTAGTAAGCTCTCCCAACTTCTACTCGTGATTGTCCCTTCTTAAAATAAAAATAAACACCTACAGTAAATCTGCACAAAAAATTGACATCTAGAGCTTTAAGATGGCCTGTTAAAGCTTAGTCAAAATTTCTGCAAGTGTTACCCACAGATGGGCAAAGAGGTAGGAAAAAACATTGAACTCTTTTAAAAATATGCTAGAAGCAGGCAGTAGAATGATACTGTAAATTGTGGCACTGAATATGACACTCACCATTGCTTCTAAGGAATAATCGTGTTTCACCGTCATAAAGAGTTCCTTTTAACCGGTTATAAGCAAAGAAATCCTCACAGAGATCATCTTGCCCCTATTTTTAATAGAAAATATGTAAGTAACAGAAAATTCAATTATATGGAAGTGAAAAACAATTATTCCTACCTTTGAACAAAAGGAACAGTTACCACATGGCATGATAAAAGCTCCAACAACATGTGATCCAACAGGATACCTGTGAAATTTATTATTTCTCGCAGCTGTGGTCAAGTCTATACATACGAAATTACACATCATGTAAATTTTATCAATATAGCATATTGATGAAAACAAAAAAAACTTATTAGTAAGAACATGATTTGTCAACCTTTTGATGATTTTGCTATCAGTAAGAGGACCATGTTCTACAACTTCACCCGTAATCTCATGGCCAAGGATACAAGGGCTGGCAAATGGAAGTTCACCTTTTATCACATGAAGATCAGTGTGGCATACTCCACATGCTGCATACAGTGAATTGCAAATGTCAAAACAAGTCCGCCAACTTTTCTTCTCTTAATCTTCCCGGGCCTTGAAAATGACAAATACATTTATCAAGAATAAATAACTAGATAAAGAGGTTGTTGTCAATCTCTTCAAAAAGAAGAAAAACTCATAATATATCCCCTTTTGCTTACAAAGGCATCTTCGGACTCCCTTCCTCCAATCATGTACAAGCATGGTAGAAAACACAAACATATAATTAAAAAAAAGTTAATAACTTCTCCCTTAATCCACAACTAATAGCCATTGACCATGACTTTATCTCGCTGTAGATAATTAGAGATCATACAAATACCCTTTTGAGAAAGCACCTTTTAAATTAAATTTAACTTACCTTTCAAATTTCGGTCGAAAATAATTACTAAAGAAATCACAGCTGAAGTTTCAGAGTAGATTTGACCCAGACAATGCAACACTAAAACTATTGTTTTTGGATAAAGGGATTATGCAAATAAAAAGATAAATTGTGTTCAATTGTAATGGACTTATGGTGCTCCTTGTTCTTAGGATTCCCTATAGTTGTAATATCTCATCCAAAAGGTTATAGTTATAGAGCTTCTTTGTGAAACTCGGCCTGTATTTTTCCTAACAAAAAAAGATATACATCCTATGTTTTATACTTGCAACACACCTACTTGGTAGTTTGTGAAAATGATTAGAAAAAGATAAACGGACAAATTGACAAAAATATGTTAACCATAATTACCCTAAACCCTCACTCTTATTGGAAGTAAAGTTATTTTATTTAATTTGTCCGTTTAGCTTCACTATTCTCTTCCTTAAATAGCATGCCAAGGGGGTATGTAGCAATAGGAAAAAATCCCGAAGGAAGTACATTAGTTGTCACAATCTAAGAAGGTATACTAGAACAGTCACCATAAATCCACTACTATATGTGGAGTAATACGAAATTGAGCTCTTCACTCCAAGCTGAAATATATCTTAACGTCCATTTCCAATGGTGCCAAAGATTCATTTGTTCTTTTGGCTGTGGGATGTAATGGACTAAAAATCAAAATGGCTCTTAGAACCTCTTCGCTTCCTTTTCATGAAGTAGAAGATGGTCGTTCCGTTATCGTCCTGTTATCACTTTTGGGTCAACCTCTCTGCAATTGCAGGGGCAAGGTTGCGTACGTCCGACCACCCCCCCTAACCCCACTTCTTCCAGGAGCCTCTTTGACGCTTATTCAAGTTAATTTCCCTTTCTACAAATCTACAATAATTTGAATATAAGGCACATAATGTTTGCTATTCAAGATATTGCGAGTCTTGAAAACTGAGCTTTGAGATTCAAATTGAGACAAAGTAAACTCAATGTTCCTACAAGTTTCATTTAGTAGGCTAGAAGTTGTTATTGTACAATGTCGGGATATCAATTGTTCAAATAATCTTACAAGCATTATCAAAGTTAAAAAAAAGCCACGGAGCGCCTCTCATTGATGACAGGAAGAGAGTTTGGGATCAATTGTTGCAAATTCTTTCATTATATCCTAAATGTTTAATTCTAGGAGATTTTAATCACGTAAAACATTTTGAGGATAAATTAGGCGGGGAGACATTTAATTGAAGGTTGGGATGCGTTTAACCAATTTCTCTTACAAAGTAACCTCCTTGAAATTCCTTTTTCGGGACCGAGATTCACATAGAGTAACACAAGAGAGGTTCGCCATCTTATTCCAGAACGTCTAGATCGAGGTTATATGTCGAATGATTGGTTTATAACCTTTCCGGATAGTAAAATTACCAACCTTCCACTTATTGCCCAGACCATTTGGCTATAGTTTTTTTATGACGATGTTGTTTTATTAAAAAACTCGAGACCATATCAAATTGAAAATTGGTGTCTTCAATTTGTGGAAGTTTGTAAGCTAGTTGATGAAGTTTGTAAGCTAGTTGATGAAGTTTGTAAGGTTAATATTCAAGGTTCACCTATGTTTTTTCTCTCTCAAAAGTTAGTAACCCTTCGTCTCAAAATTAAGTCATGGTGTCTTAGGAATAAAAAGTCATGGGGTAACCGGATAGAGATGAATGACAAACTTTCTGTAATTGTTACAAGTGTGGAAAACTTAAACCAAGGAGGAGAGTATATTGACAAAGTTGACAACGCTTTCTCCGAAGCTTCTATCAAGGTACAATTTTGGAAGCAAAGAATGAAGGAACGTTGGGTCGCTGAAGGGGATTGCCAACATCGCTTCTTTATTCTAGAGTTAAGGTCAGCCACAAGAAGAATGAAATTTTAACTCTTAAAGATCAAAATGGGGTGTGGATCGAGGGGCAACAACTGGTTCAGGGGTTAGTTGTTGATTCCCTTAAGAATGTTTTCAATAGTGATTTCGTTCTGCCGCATATGATGATATTTAGATGGTCATAAGGGAGTTAGACTTGCCTCGACTTTCAGCTGCACATGTCTCTATGCTAGATCTGTCGTTTTATGATAAGGAAATTAGGGACATCATGTTTGCTATGAATGATTTGAAATCTCCATATCCGGGTGGGTTCACTGGTGGGTTTTTTTAAAAAGCATTGGGTTACAATAGGTTTTTCGGTATGTGAGGCGGTTTGATGTTTCTTGACTACAGGTTACCTCCTTAAAGAATGGAATCATTCCTTGTTGGTTATGATCCCAAAGAGGGATATTCAAGAGGATATTGGGCATCTAAGACCGATAAGCCTTTGTAATTCGGTGTACAAGTGTGCTTCAAAAGGTATGGTTGGGAGGTTGAAATTGGTTCTTCCTAGCATTATTCCGCCTTCTCAACATGCTTTAATTTCTGGTAGATTTATGACAAACAACGTTCTTTTGAGTCATGAGGTTATCGATAAGATTAACTGCCATCGAAGGGGTGGAAGCTACCTTGCTTCGTTAAAAATTGATATGAGCAAGGCCTACGATACGATAGGGTTCACTGGGATTTCCTACTTCGAATTCGTAGAGCATATGGTTTTCCGCACCATTGGATTCAGCTGATCCATTAGTGCATTTTAACTATTTCCTACAAAGTATTAATCAATGGTCATACGTCAGACCCGTTCAGACCTAGATGCGGATTCGTCAAGAGGATCCTTTATCCCCTTTTTGTTTCTCTTCAACATGGATTCGTCAAGAGGATCCTTTATCCCCTTTTTGTTTCTCTTCAACATGGATATTTTGTCTTGAATGCTTCAGTTAGGAAATGATTTAAAGCAGTTCAAAGGTATAAACCTCACCAGGGGAAGTTCGCAAATGACTCTATCTTTTCTTTGCGGAGTGCTGCAGTCCCTAAGATTCTTCAACGGTTTTGTGGGATTTCTGGGCAACACCTTAATTTGCAAAAATCGCTCTTTAAGTTAAGTCCTAATACCCCTTTAGCTGAGCGGCAAAAATTCATTGATATTTTGAGAATGGAACTGGTCCAAAAAGGTAGCAATTGACAAAAAGTCTAGCATGAACTTAGCACACTATCGACCTGAAAATCCGACTACAAACGTCTTTTCTTATGTAAGAAATTACAACTTAAAGCTCATACAAAAACCCAATAGAAACATTCTCAAATTTAAATTGTTGCAAAAAGTTACATCCATAGCATAAATCAACCCAGGAATTTTTTCCCTTGAGAAATAGTGCAAAATCAAATGAATGAACAAAATCCTATGTACTCCGCTAAATTAAATTCTTCTAAAATCTATCCAAATAATTAACTCCAAATTTGGCGAAAGTGTAAAATACCAACAAAAATAAAAATAATAATAAAAGAAAAGATTACCCTTGGTTTTGACGAGAACTTCATTAGCTTTAGGACGAGGCATGAGAAAATCTTCAATAACAAGCGGCTGATTCGGTTTAGTGAACATCATGCCCCTCATATACGAAGCTCCACCACCGCTCACATTATACGACGACGAAGAAAACGATGCTGAAGAAGAAGGAAGAGAGGATGAGATTAGAGCAGGATTAATGGAGGAATCAGTGAAGATTGATCTGCAGATTAAGGACGATGGGTTAGCGATTATTCGTTTGACGATTGATTTGCGGATAATGGACGCCATTGTTGAAATTTTGGATTAATTTGAAGGAATGATTGATAATGGAGGAGGTTCGAGAGTTGGTGAGTATGGTAGGGAAGTAGGACGGAAATGGAAATATTGAGTGAGATAGTTAGACGGACTATTTAAAGTTTTGGATTAAGAATTTAAGATTGGATTGATGTCTGTATCATGATTCGGACTTCTTTGTTGGATAAACTCCGGAAATGACGATCACTACGGGGCTTTTGGTTCGGATATTTTTTTTTATCCACTTAAAAGTTTAAATTGTTTTTTACACTCTCTGTATTTTTTTAAGGGATACACTTGTCTTTTCCGGCCGTATTTATTTAAGAGATACACTTGCCATTTTTAGTAACTTACCAACCCCACCATCTAATTAAATAATATATCTAATATATATATCCTATCACCCACCATCATATTAAACAAATATTTTCATAAACCCACCCCAACCCACCAAAATGACATGGTCCCCACATATTTAATTATTAAAATATCTATCCAACCCCACTTGCTTTATTATTTTATTTCATTCAATTATTCTTCTTAATATCCGTGTCCGGCCAAGTGTATCTCTTAAAAAAATACGGAGGGAGTACCATATAATGAAATTGACAAATTGTTTTTTACCACCTTAAAAAAATAAAAAGTTTCTTTTATCATTTAAAAATAAAATAAAAATTATGTTTACCACCTCTTACCCGAAAAAATGAAAGGAAACGTTATGCGGATTCATTTCAACGACTATATTTTTTATTTCCTTCTCTTCTCCCACGATTTTCATGTATCTAAGATACCATTTTCCCTTATTTTCCATTAATTCACATAACGTTTTCGCCCATCTTTTAGTAAAGAGGTGGTAAAATATAATTTTTATTTTATTCTTAGGTAGTAAAAAATAATTTTATTTTTTTAGGTGGTAAAAAACAATTTGTCAATTTTTTAAGGTGGCAAAACACAATTTAACCCATTTAAAAACTCAAAATTTTACCCTTAATGTTTCTTACAATCCCCAAAATATCCCTATAATCCGTCTTCACAAAAAATCAAAATTCTCTTAAAAACAACGTATTATCATATTTGACTCTATGCACTCAAATTACGGTTCAGCTCCCAATCTTCCTCTCTTTGTTACAGTTGGCATTTAATATTTTAATGCATTTAATACAAAGTCTAATAAATGCGGTTCCGGATTAAGTAAGCAAGTTAAATATTTAGTGAGATCAATTGCTCTGAATGCCTAACTAGAAGTCGCTTCAGATCAAGTGGAATTAATATTACTAATGTCACAACTTACTCTTGACTAAACTCGTAGGGTCACACAAATTGTACGTGGACATATCAAGTATTTAGGTGAATATATATCCTAAATACTCACACTTAATTACCGTGAAGAGAATACTAAGGTATTTAAAAGGAACAAATGATCCATGCTTATATTATCCAAGAAGTGATGCGTTTTATTTGGGAGGGTATGCTGACCCTGATTATGCTAGAGATTTTGTAAATAAAAAAAACACCTCTGGTGTGTTTCAATTCTTAGGTTCATGCATGGTTTCTTGGGGTTTTAAGAAGAAAAATATTGTTTCTTTATCCGCTTCAGAAGCTGAGTTTGTTGTTGCCGCAACATGTTGTTCCCAACTGCTTTGGAACAAAACAACAGTTGCATGAATTTGGTATTATGTTGATTGTGTTCCCATATATTGTGCTAACACTAGTGTTATTTGTATTTCTAAATATCTAGTCCGTCATTCTAGAGCCACGCAAATTCATATTCGCTATCACTTGCTAAATGATAATGTTGAGAGAGGTTTGATTACATTGGAGTTTTTCCAAACTCATAATCAACTTGCAGATATTCTTACCAAGCCTTTGAACAAAGAAAAGCATGAGAAAATGAGATTGAAACTAAGCATGATCAAGTTAAATTGATTGCAAGACAAGTTCCCCCAAAAGTATGGCATTACTTATAAGTTTTCTTGTGTTCTCTATTCCTCACAATTTCAGTGTGTATGCATAGTAATTATAATTATTATAATTTCATAAGTGAAGGACTCGTTGAATCTTGTAACATTACCCTTAGTTCCTTTATACTAACTTTAGATAATAGAAAAGAGAGAGATAAGTTCATCATTTCCATTTGAAATATAACAAAGTTTGTTCATTTATATTTCACGCAATTTTTTTTTCTAATCAGACATTCTCCAATACTTTTCCTGTTTCTGTTACACTTTTTCCATTTTTTCATAAATCATGATTGTTTTTCTTACACAACTTTGCTTTTTCCCACCCAACCATCACCACATCCATTTTTTTGTACTTTTAGATAGAACACTTGTTTGCTTTCTCCAATTCCCGATAAAAGTACATAACAATCATTCTTTTTCTTATAACACATGCATTTTCTTAATACCCGTGTTTTTCTCCAAACAGAAAAGTAATAAGGAACGAAGGGAATACAAAAAAAAAGACAATGGTATCAAAATATGAAACAATGGTATCATTTTATCTTCAATGGTATTTATTTTTTTTACAAACTTTTTTATAAGGTGATCTTACATAACAGACCGCCTTGGTGTCATATAAGTTAAACAATAGAATTAATTAGTTAAGCAATGAAACCAATTAGTTAAGCAATGGAACTAATTAGTTATGCAATGAAACTAATTAGTTAAACAACAGAACCAATTAGTTAAGCAATAAAACCAATTAGTTAAGCAATGAAACCAATTAGTTAAGCACTGGAACCAATTAGTTAAGCAATAAAATTAATTAAACACTGAAACTAATAAGTTAAGGAATGGAACCAATTAGTTAAGCAATAAAACCAATTAGTTAATCAATGGAACCAATTAGTTAAGCAATAAACCAATTAGTTAAGCAATCAAAACAGTCTTTTTCGGTAAGGCGGTCTTACACAAAAGTTGCCGTTATTTTTGTCCATTTCTTCCTCTTTCTTCTGCGCTGAGGGACCCACCAGTGTTACAGAAATTTCTTTCTATCACGGTTAGCCGCCTCTCCAACCTCGGATTACATAGTGGCAAATTTTGCTTGCATTCTCCTGATGTTAAACTGATTGTGTTTCTCTAATTGGCCTCGTCATCGACTTTCATGATAGGACACCTTGTCTTCGACAGAGAGCTCGATAAGAATTTTGTGCGTCGTACATGTTTATTGATTCAGTTAAGTGGCACTCTGATAAATAGGCTTATGCAAGGAGTAAAATGATCAACATGTAACTTGGAATAATGCAAGGGGTAAAATGATTGATAACGAACTTAGGAATATGGCAGGACTCAAACTAATTTGTTTGTCAAGTACATTACTTGTACGTATCGATTTCATGTAATACTTAGATGCAAACTAATTTGTACTAAAAAGTACTTTTGCAGTTTTGCCTAAGTTCATGCACCCTAAAAAGAGTTTGTGAACAATACCTAAGCCTGAAGGTGTTGTGGTTCTGGTTCTGATTGCCATATCAAGTTAACATCTCAGAAAATTACGAGTACCAAAATGCATAATTATTATTAGATGTTTTAAAAATGTACAGAGTAATTAAATAAGAATAATTGTGTTGATACATTCAGTATACATGCGATTAGCTTCACAAACATCTAATTTTTATTCTTTGGATGCCAAACAAGACCAAGGGCTCGTCATCCATGCAGAGCAGCTATGAAGCAATATTGATGACAGCACGACCAATAATGGTGCCCTGACTGAGATGTTGGTATGCCTTATCTGCTTCTTCAAAGTCATATATTTTTTAATCTGCTGGCTTAGATTGAATGCCCCCGTTTTGGCTAGTTTTACTATCTTGGGTAGGTCCTGTCTAGCTCTTGCTCCATATAAACCAATAATTTTCACTTGTCGTTCAATATATACAAGTAAAAATGTATCAAAAGTTACAGATACAGGTCATATTGAGTAGCCCCATTAGAATTTAGAAGCCTACAACAACAATGATTCCTGCCCAACATTATTTCATCCCCAGAATGAATATGGGACAAACCAACTGATGCCACAATTTTAATTCTAAAAAAAATCAACCAATCTAGAAGCAGAAAAAGTTAGGTCTGCGCAATTCATGCAGTCAAAGACTCAAAGCTATGAAAACATCTGTTAAGGACAAAAATTACGAGTACCAAATGCATAATTATTATTGGATGTTTTAAAAATGTACAGATAATTACAAAACAATCATTGTGTTGATACATTTAGTACACATGTGATTGGCTTAACAAACATCTAATTTTATTCTTCGGATGCCAAACAAGACCAAGGGCTCGTCATCCACGCAGAGCAGCTATCAAGCAATATTGATGACAACACGACCAATAATGGTGCCCTGACTGAGATGTTGGTATTGTTAGGTTATGAAAAATATAAAACATATATTTCATGCGGGAAAACCATAAAGCCAGAAATCCAAATTAATTGCCACATAGTCAATTAGCATAATTTAGGATACATACATGTGATGCGTGCCTTCCCTAGCTGCTCACGAACCGAACAAGAACAAGTTTAGGACTCCAAATGTCTCCCCTCCGTAGATAGTCCACAGAACGTTCGGATCCGCCTTAGATTCAATTAACTAGAATATTATCTAAGGTTTTATGTTTATTCGAAAGCTAAATTATATATTTAGGCGATTTATTAAATTCGTACTTGAACTTAAACTATATGAATACTTATTGATTGTGATGTATAAATTGTGATTATGAACCATGTATTTATAGGGTGGAAATAACGGACTTAGATTTCTACTAGGATTCAAATAACTAAATCAATTAGAATTCTAGTTAAATTAATCCTTTAGAATTTAATGTTTAATCAAACACGAAAACATTTAATTCTTGTAGATTTAGGAAAAAGATTAATCAAGCAATCCTAAACGATTAAGGAGTTTGGCCGTACGTCGCATTGCACACACACACGCACAACCTACATGGGCGTGGTGCGCGGCTCGGCCCAAGGCAGGTGCTGGCAGCACGCGGCCCATCCGTGGGCGCTGCTGCTGGGCCTAGCCTTACGTGCTTGCGGCTGGGCCTGCCTAGCTCACTGCTTGCGCGTGAAGGAAATAATGCCCTTGGTCCAAGTATGCATTCTATGTTAAGTCTAATAAATGCGGTTCAGTATTAATTAACAAGTTAATAATTCAGTGAGATCAAGTGAGCTGAATGCCTAGCTAGAGGCCGCTTCAGTTCAAGTGGAATTAATGATATTAATCCACAGCTTACTCTTGACTGAACCCGTAGGGTCACACAAATAGCACGTAAACGGATCAAGTATTTAATGGCATTAAATACTCCATCTATGAATATTCGGAACCGACGGATCTTGGTTTCAGTGGGAGCTAAGATCGTCACAGGCAAGAAATGAATACTCCGGAAACGATGATATTGCCAGAAACGGAAATATGGATCGTATCGGAAATATGAATATTATCCAAGTCGTAGATGTTGCCGGAAACGGAAACATGGTACGTGTCGGAAAATATTATTGGAAATGGAAATATTACCAGAATCGGAAATATTGCCGGAAACGGAAATATTGTCAGAATCGGAAATATTGCCGGAATCGGAAAATAATTCCGGAAACGGAAATATTAAATATTTGTTCGAAACGGAAATTAATTCCGGAATCGGAAATATTAAATATTGTTCGTATCGGAAATAGATTCCGGAAATGGAAATTTAATCGGAAGCGTATCGTACGAATTAGCATCGGACGAGGCTTGCCGGACGAAGGCCCAGCACGAAGCCGGGGCCAATCGCCCAGCAAGCATGCGCGCCACAAGCCCAGCCAAGGCAGCGCCCAGGCCTACCGCAAGGCAGGCCCAGCGCGCGCCAAGGGCCACGGCTGCGTGGGCCGTGCTACGCGGGCTGCTGCTCGCACGCGCATGGGCAGCCCTTGTGGCTGCCGTGTGTGTGTGAGTTTGTGCTCATGCGTGATTCCTGAATCTACAAGAGTCAGTGTATGATTAAATTTCTATTCCTAATTGGATAAATTAATTAAATAGAATTCATGTAGGATTCTAATTCCAATTAATTCGCATCCTACTAGGATTACGATTCCTTTTCCATAACTCTATAAATAAAGGCCTAGGGGTCATAATTTATACATAAGTTTCAAAGTATTCAAAAGTGAGTTTTTTTGAGAGAAAATTAAAACACACATCTTGCTCATAAAGTGCCGAAATTTTCTAGTACCTTAAGGGCGATTCTAGTTGGTCAATCTTAAGGCGGATCCGGACGTGCTGTGGACTATCTACGGAGGGACGACACTTGGAGTCCTAAAAGACTTGTTCTTGTTCGGTTCGGGCGCAGCTAGGGAGGGCACGCAACAAAGAGTATGCATCTAAATTATGCTATATGATTATGTGTAAATAATATGTTGTCCTGGGTTAATGGTTGTTTCCGCATGATCTATGTAATGTCATATGTATCATAACCTAACAGTGGTATCACGAGCCCCTTATTATTTTCATAATCTAAATTGCATGAACATGGTTAAATATTACAAATTTGCAAAAATTAAAAGGGGTGATTAATTTTCGTAATTGTTAATTAATTGCAAATTGCGTTTATTTAATTATATGTACGCAGTTTTTCGGCAGTTTCTTCATTACTCATCCGAATTGAGTGATTTTTTTGTCAATTCCGCATGTAAAAGGCATTCTAAAATTTTGACAAAACTAGTATTTTTCTGCCGAACCCAGAATTCTCAAATTCGAAGCCTAACTATGACTTTTCGAAGGTTTTAGTTTTTCGAATGCAAAATTTCGTAAATTTAAGATGTTAAATTAAATATTTGCGATTCCTGTTGATAAATCTTGAATTTTTGATTGACCTACTGCATATGTTTAACAAGTTTGAATGCCTAGTCTTGTTAATTATGCAATCTAATTTGTAATTATGATTAATTTGTTGAAAATTAGAATAATTTAGAATTAATTTGATTTTCATAATTAATTGTAATTTAATTAGAAACCTATGATTAAAAACCACCATAAAAATTGTAAATTTACGATAAATTTTAAATTTTTATGACCTAGACTTGAATCCATATCAATCGGAAATCAATTGGATAATAAATTTTTGATTTTTCGCCCTAAAATTATGAAATTAATAATATTTATTAATTTGTCATTAATTTTAAATATAAATTTTAAAATTTTATGCGATTCGTTCAAATAACTTGCACGCACGAAGCAATGGACGCTTCGTGT
The DNA here is from genome assembly GCF_020520425.1 of Spinacia oleracea. Lineage (NCBI taxonomy): Eukaryota > Viridiplantae > Streptophyta > Magnoliopsida > Caryophyllales > Amaranthaceae > Spinacia > Spinacia oleracea. The sequence continues at coordinate 44,870,902 of NC_079490.1, forward strand.
TACCCTTAAGGGGTGTTGTATAATGCGGGCATGCGACGACGAGCAAGGGAGCTCGTCGCCCGTGCGGCACGAATGCAATGAGCAAGGGCGTAAGTGCACGAGCACAAGGCAGCAGCCCTGCCTTGTGTCGTGTGCCACGAGCAATGAACGAATGGGCATGGGCGAAGGGCGAGCCAAGGCAGTCGCGTGTGGGCAGCAAGCGAGCTGCGCCACAACGCGCGCTGCCTCGCACAAGTGCGCGCAGCCTCGCGCGCAGCGAGCGCAAGCTCGCGTGCCACGAGCGCTGCGCCCAGCACTGCTCGCGCGCGCAGCGCGCGATGTCGCTCGCCCAGCGAGCGATGTCGCGCCCCAGCGAGCGATGGCTCGCGCGCGCAGCGCGCGATGTCGCTCGCCCAGCGAGCGATGTCGCGCCCCAGCGAGCGATGGCTCGCGCGCACAGCGAGCGAGCCAGCGCGCCCAGCGAGCGATCTCGCGCACGCGCACTGCGAGCGATAGCTCGCGTGCGATGGGGCGCTGTGCGGAGGCTTGCGATAGGACAGCAGCAGCTATGCGACGAGCGCATGGGCTGCGCGCACATGGCCAGCAATGGCTGTGTGCGTGCGGCCCATGGGCGTGCAACGCATAGGGTGTTTGCGTTACGATTAGATCGTTTTGAATGTTTAATTTGAAAATTTCAGTTCACGTAATTTTAATTAATTTTAAAATTAATAATTTGAATTAATTTCTTGGATTTTAATTTTGAATATTATAATTATAATAAATGGAATTTATTCTAATTATTTTACTAAAATTAAAATCATGAATTAATTTAAATGCGACTGAAATTAAATTAAACTTTTTGGATTCAATTATAAATTTATATGAGCTTTAAATTTTAATTAAATTTGTATGTTTCCGGTTAGACTAGAAATACAATTTTATGTTTAAAATTAGTAAAGCATATGAATTTATTGGTTTGAGTGGGAGCGCTTTTTAGTCATAAACTCTTGATTAGGTCTACAAATCCTTAAGGTTAAAACAACTCGATTAGAATTAATAAGGACTGAATAATTGGTAGATTATTGGTGCCCTTGATTAATTGCTGCAAATGTTTACGTGATGCATAATGTGTTTTACTAACCAGCTATGTGGGCCATTCATGATAATGAATGGGTGAATGGTATATATTGTATATGTACTGTTTTGCAGGTTATGAAGTGACTAGTATGGCCCAAATAGGATAGAAAATATGGTCTGCGTACCATTAATTTGAATGTAATTGGTCTAAAGTACCAAAGTTATTTTTCAATTCAAATATGGTCTGCGAACCATCAAATAGTTGTAATTAGTTATAGCTTATCCTATTTGAAGAAAATGGTGCCTCCCACGGAGATTTTCAAGACGGACTTTGAAGTCAAAGCTTCAAGATGAAGTCGGGCTATACTAGATCACAAATATCTTATGCATGTTTTAAGTTATTTATTGTTTTAAATATGTCTTAAAATGCATGAGATCAAAAGCTTGATTATGTTGCATGATTAAGGATTTTAGTTCACTTAAAATCTAACCAACATAGTAAGAGCCTTAAGTTCCAAACCTAAAAATTGAGTTAAAAGGTGCCATGCCAAAATATACACTTGCTTGGATATCCTTTACATCAATCTAGTAATAGTTTTCGCTCAGCGAGGTGTTACTTATTGGTCCTAAAGGGGCAAGGTACACAAATAATTGTGAGTACATGTTAGTTTTGGTGAAACTCAACGATATAAGTAAGGAGTCCTTTTATGTCGTGGCAAATTCGATAGGTTTACCTAATAAGTTCTTAGACGTACCTATCAACCAAGAATAGTTTCTAGACTATTAGCAAAAGGCTTTTGCTTACCTAAGATGTTCTAGGATTAAGTCGACAAACTGTGCTTAGTTCTTCAATGATTTTAGGATCTTGGAATCATTTTATTCACACCTGCCGGAACACATAATTCGAATAAAATGCTAATGACTTGTTTAAATTGCATGATTGCTTTTATTTTCAAGTTATTATTCATGATAAATGTTTAGACTTTGCATGCTTCAATGTATGTTTTAATTATTGTTTATAATTAAATATCTTGCACTGCAATAAATCCTTTTAGAAAGGTAACAGTAAATTTCCTCGATTGGTAGTGAATCCAAGAACGATTCACGGAAAAGAGAGAAAGTGAGCAATTTAAAATGTACGTTTCTTATAGCGACTTTTATGGTTGTTTTCGAATATCAAAATCGAATGGCAAACCAATTGGTGCTTGTGAATTCAAAATACACTGTAGTTTTGAGATCATGAAGCATTGAGTTTAACACGCTCAGCTTTACCAATGGTTAACAACCTAATATCTTTTTCCATTTAATTCTCGAATGAGTCTAGTCCCTAGACATTCGAATAGATCGATGCTTAGAGAACTTTAGAAGCTTCTGGTAAGATCATCTAGTTGAAACAAAATATTCAACATAAATGGTAAAGAACCTTGTTGGGGTGACATTGGACATGTCTAACAAAATATAAAAGTCAACACTAAAGAATTCAATTCTTAAGACTATAAGAAAGGGTACAAGAAATAGGAAAACAAAGGAACAAATGAAAGGAATTTACGATTCCGGTTCTACCTATAAGTTTAAAGAGAAGTGACCTAGCAATCAAACTTCCTTGGTATCATATACCGCTTGAGGTTCTTACTTCGGTAATAACTCAAACAAATGAAGCTAGGATACACTAATGACCTACAAGTGGGAAATGAAGCATGGAAATGCTACATTAGTTGTAGGGTCATCTAGTTTGTTTTAAGTCCTTTCAAAGGCTGGAACTAAATGGCTATTTTATTCCATAATCAACATACCTAAATTTCTGCTTCAAACACAGAAAGACTCACATTCAGAAGAACAAAAACAATGTTTGTTTGTTTATTTGAATGAAATGGTCAATTACAGGTTGAGTCAATATGCTTGATTAAAACAAACAACTCTTTAAAGAACTTTACTAAGGTTCAAATCAACCCCTTGATTTGAGTTCCACTAATCTTTGGCATTGTTGCTTAGACCATATCAACAAGTTAACATTCAAAAACTCTATTTTAATGGACTTTTGAAAGTTGGTTGATTTCTAGATCAACTTAAGACAAGCTAGTCTTACTTGTTGAAAGTAACAAAAGATGTGAACTATTGTTAGAACGCCTAGACAATAGAGTTCAAAGCTAAAGAAAGATTTTATGACTTTATTATTTCGCATGGATTTGAGTGAATGTAGGTTTATTTACTCAAATGTGATATAAGTTGAATCTGTTTGGCTAGTTCAAAGATTCAGAAGTATAAAATCCACTTGGCAAGAAATCATAAAGATCTAGGTTAGATCATGTTGATGATTACTTGAGACCAAATATGATCATCAATGATTGTGTGTTGTAATTTCACAATCTAGGTCCATAAGATATGGCATATCTTAGTTGGAATAATCGAAGTCAATTAGTACTTGATTCGATCAATGATGGATCATAAAAACTTTTCCTATAATTTCTAAAACAAAATGCTCAACTACCACCAAACTAAACCAAATTCGTCAAAGCTATTGAAAAGTAATTTCAGGATATCTTTTCAATTATATATCTAAAGAGTTGCTAAACTCAGTGGGAGCTTAGTGTTTGTTATTCAACAAACTAAGGCCCAAGTCTAGATATATGTTTCATTGTGATTTATTCAAATGAGACACAAGGGTATTGTTTCTACCACGAATTTTTGAGAACATAATGTTTGTTTGCTCGAAATAATGTCCTTTTGGAGATTCGTTTCCAAAATGACAAGTGGGAGAAAATAGACCTCGAAAGTTTTCGAGGCGAACAACAAACATAAACGGACATTCCGGAGGCTTTTCGAAGTACTTCAGAAAATCCGAACTTATTCTTTAAGGACTTTAGAAGTGGCTTTAAAGAATAGATATCTCTTAGAAGACTTTACAAGTGCTTCAAAGAGAACAGAATATTCAAAGGACTTTCAAGTGGCTATTGATATTCTAATGTTTGATGTTCTATACCCAAGTAGGCATAGAATTCAAGTCACTGAAACTATGAGATTCTTCTATTAGATAGTAAAGAAACATAGAGATCAGGTCAATGAAACTATGAGATTCTTCTATTAAATAGTGAAGAAACCTACAACTTGCAGTCAAACTATTATCATGTAGATTAATGAGTTTGTGACTTGTAAGAAAGCTATGACGAAACCTAGATTCCCTAAAATGGTTAGAGGCCATATATAGACTCAAATGTTTTAAATGGTTAGAGGCCATAAAACATACTCAATGTTTTGATGACAAAATTGAAATTTTGTTGATTTGCAAGAATGGGTTCACACCTATTGGTTGCAAGTTTGTTTTAAGGATAAAAACCATCAAACATGGAATTGTGTTCACACACAAAGCTAGATTAGTTGCTAAAGGTTACAAGCAAATTCATGGTGTAAATTGTGTTGAAACCTCATGCATAATCGTAATGCTCAAGTCTATAATTCAAGCAATGATTGCATATTGGTACATATAGCAATTGGATGACAAAACGTATTCCTCAATCAAATGTTGGAATAAACTATGTACATGGTATGTCATAGGATTTGTGGATCCAAATAAATGCTTGAAAGAGAAAGCTAGCTTATAAAATCTAAGTACAGATTTAAGCAAGCAATTGGGAGTTGGAACTGTATTTTAGTGAAGCTAATAAGTATTTTAGTTTCATAAAATGTACATGATTCTTATAGATGTATAAGAAGTTTAGTGGGAGTACATAAAAACTTATTAGGTCCTATGTGTATCACACACATATCTCTCTATTGTGAAATAACATTCAAATGCTAATGACTTAGATTTGAAATTATTCATCAATGATGGACCATGGCGAAACTTAGTACATATTGGGTATTAAGATCTATTTACAAAGATCTTATAATATTGTTTTAGATTAAGTAATGGCATTTACTAAATCAAACACGAAAGTCTCCATTGGAGATATTCGACCCATGTGAATAAATCTAAGTAAAGAATGTTTGAACTATGTATAAGCATTTACTAAGTTAAACATCAAAGAGTCTAAATGAGATTCTTAACCTATATTATATGTCAAAGAATTTAGCTGGATTCAGTATCTACTAAAATTGAATGAGCTAAAGTTACATGAATAGAATTCAATTGGGAATTATTCTGCAAAAGAATTTATCATGTATGATATAATATGAGGATCGCCAAAAACGTATCGTATGACTTTAAGGCATGACGAACATATACCAATCTCTATTGATCTAAGTGAAGATCAACTAGATTGAGACCAAGAATACTTATGGTACTTGAAAAGGTACATAGGAATAGTTCTTGATTCAAGGAAATAAAGATACGCTAAATATTGATGCTACACGCATAAACACTGGCAAAGGATCAAGCAAGACCCTTTGGAGTTAACCATTGATAAGGACGAGCTATAGAGCATCGTGTTTTGAAATGGCAACATGGATTGGAGACCATGAGTTGTTGCGTGGAAAATTAAAATATTAATTTCTATGTTCTAAGATATAGTTGGAGAGTCTTCCACATATCTATGAACTGCTTGGATAGGTAAATCCAAACAAAGCATCACTAGCAACCTATGCAGTTGAAGTAAAAGTAATTATTGCCTAAGAAGCAATAAAACAGGGTTGTTTAAAGTTCTTCACTGAACTTGGGTAGATCACCTATCTGCTGGCTTGATGGTTCTTCATTGAAAAATGCGTGGAACCACTCTTGAAGCAAGAAAAACGTCTGCTAACTTAATGGTTCTTCATTGCAAAATGCGTAGAACCACTAATGTAGTAAGAAAGACTAGATCACATAATAAACAAACTCGAAAAGATCTTATCATCATATCTCAAAGAACATTCGATGAAAAGGATGTTAAGATTGGCAAAGCATGATAACTAAACCTATGCAACAAGTGAGAAGCAACACTCACATTGTCGCACTGGAAATCAAGCATAGCTTTGAATTCCATGAATTGTTTTAGAAAATGGGTTTGAGGCCCATGGTTGTAAAACATTGGGGTTGAACATTTATCATATATGAAATGTATTTTCATATTCCATTTAATCTTGGTTTAGTATTAAATGATGAGTCCCTTCAAATTTGACGAAATATTCAAGATAGACTGTCAGGACCAGTCCTGTGACTAAGAAATGTCTATCAAGTGAACTTGAATGTCAAAGGTTGAAAATGGTCCCTAGTCGGAGTTTTCTATAAAATTGGACGCATAGAAAACGTTAGACGACTAGAATGCAAGATGACTAGTAGTTCTGTTTCTTGAACTATGTGGACATGGCAATGTCATAATCATTTGCATAGATACTTACTTTGGGAAGACTAGTATCGGACAAGACCTATGAAACTTTACTGTAAGAGATGAAAGTCTGTCATAAGTAAATTTCATTAAATTATTAGACACTAAATCCTCAATACCTGAGTGATTTGAGATTACTTGTTTGAGAACTGGTTGCTTTGACGTTGACCAACCGTCGCACCGTAAAAGGAGGCTATAAAGGCAACGCTCAGGTAATCACCTATCAAACGAAGTCTAATCTCAAGATCGCAAGATTGGGATTGTCCTCCCATAAATCGGGAAGAGATGCTTAAAAGTTGTACAAGGCCACTCGGAGAGCTAGAAACTGTGAAATGCATGGCCGTGCTCGGATGAATCATAGGCTATGATTATCTGTTTATTTGATCAGTTGAACTCTGAAACCGAGGAACACCTCTGGACATAATAAGGATGACAACTCTTACCTTATGTTCAAGAGCAAGCATCGAGCGACAAAGGAATTAGGAAATGCACACTTGTCCCTAAGGACAAGTGGGAGACTGAAGGAAATAATGCCCTTGGTCCAAGTATGCATTCTATGTTAAGTCTAATAAATGCGGTTCAGTATTAATTAACAAGTTAATAATTCAGTGAGATCAAGTGAGCTGAATGCCTAGCTAGAGGCCGCTTCAGTTCAAGTGGAATTAATGATATTAATCCACAGCTTACTCTTGACTGAACCCGTAGGGTCACACAAATAGCACGTAAACGGATCAAGTATTTAATGGCATTAAATACTCCATCTATGAATATTCGGAACCGACGGATCTTGGTTTCAGTGGGAGCTAAGATCGTCACAGGCAAGAAATGAATACTCCGGAAACGATGATATTGCCAGAAACGGAAATATGGATCGTATCGGAAATATGAATATTATCCAAGTCGTAGATGTTGCCGGAAACGGAAACATGGTACGTGTCGGAAAATATTATTGGAAATGGAAATATTACCAGAATCGGAAATATTTCCGGAAACGGAAATATTGTCAGAATCGGAAATATTGCCGGAATCGGAAAATAATTCCGGAAACGGAAATATTAAATATTTGTTCGAAACGGAAATTAATTCCGGAATCGGAAATATTAAATATTGTTCGTATCGGAAATAGATTCCGGAAATGGAAATTTAATCGGAAGCGTATCGTACGAATTAGCATCGGACGAGGCTTGCCGGACGAAGGCCCAGCACGAAGCCGGGGCCAATCGCCCAGCAAGCATGCGCGCCACAAGCCCAGCCAAGGCAGCGCCCAGGCCTACCGCAAGGCAGGCCCAGCGCGCGCCAAGGGCCACGGCTGCGTGGGCCGTGCTACGCGGGCTGCTGCTCGCACGCGCATGGGCAGCCCTTGTGGCTGCCGTGTGTGTGTGAGTTTGTGCTCATGCGTGATTCCTGAATCTACAAGAGTCAGTGTATGATTAAATTTCTATTCCTAATTGGATAAATTAATTAAATAGAATTCATGTAGGATTCTAATTCCAATTAATTCGCATCCTACTAGGATTACGATTCCTTTTCCATAACTCTATAAATAAAGGCCTAGGGGTCATAATTTATACATAAGTTTCAAAGTATTCAAAAGTGAGTTTTTTTGAGAGAAAATTAAAACACACATCTTGCTCATAAAGTGCCGAAATTTTCTAGTACCTTAAGGGCGATTCTAGTTGGTCAATCTTAAGGCGGATCCGGACGTGCTGTGGACTATCTACGGAGGGACGACACTTGGAGTCCTAAAAGACTTGTTCTTGTTCGGTTCGGGCGCAGCTAGGGAGGGCACGCAACAAAGAGTATGCATCTAAATTATGCTATATGATTATGTGTAAATAATATGTTGTCCTGGGTTAATGGTTGTTTCCGCATGATCTATGTAATGTCATATGTATCATAACCTAACAGCGCGCTGGGCTGCTCACTGCTTGTTGTGCGCGCGGGCTTCGCTAGGCGCGGGCCTGGCTTCGTGTTGGGCCTTGCGTCTAGCAAGCTCGTTTGTCGATCGTTTTGTACGTCGCGCTTCCGATTTGTTTTCCGATTCCGGAATTCATTTCTGATTCGAACAATATTTAATATTTCCGATTCCGGAATTTATTTCCGATTCGAACAAATATTTAATATTTCAGATTCTGGTAATATTTCCGATTCCGGTAATATTTCCGATTCAGGCAATATTTCTATTTCCGATAATATTTTCCGATACATACCATGTTTCCGTTTCCGGCAACATCTACGACTTGGATAATATTTATATTTCCGTTATGATCCATATTTCCGTTTCCGGCAATATCATCATTTACGGAGTATTCATATTTTGCCTTTTGACGATTTCAGCTCCCACTGGAATCGAGATCCGTCGATTCCGAATATTCATAAATGGAGTATTTAATTTACTTAAATACTTGATCCGTTCACGTTCTAGTTGTGTGACCCTACGGGTTCAGTCAAGAGTAAGTTGTGGATTAATATTATTAATTCCACTCGAACTGAAGCGGCCTCTAGCTAGGCATTCAGCTCACTTGATCTCACTGAATTATTAACTTGCATAATTAATTAATATTGAACCGCATTTATTAGACTTAGCATTGAATGTATACTTGGACCAAGGGAATTATTTCCTTCAGTCTCCCACTTGTCCTTAGGGACAAGTGTGCATTGCCTAATTCCTTTGTCGCTTGATGCTTGCTCATGAACATAAGGTAAGAGTTGTCATCCTTATTATGTCCAAAGGCATTTCTCGGTTTCAGAGTTCAACTGATCAAATAAACAGATAATCATAACCTATGATTCATCTGAGTACGACCATGCATTTTACAGTTTCTAGCTCTCCGAGTGGCCTAGCTTTTACAACTTTCAGCATCTCATCACGATTTATGGGGGGACAATCCCAATCTTGTGATCTTGAGGTTAGAATTCGTTTGATAGGTGATTACCTGAGCGTTGCCGTTATAGCCTCCTTTTATGGTGCGACGGTTGACAACGTCAAAGTAAACAGTTCTCAAACAAGTAATCTCAAATCACTCAGGTCACTACTACATAAACGAGAATATGTAACGCCAGATAACCGTTGTAAAAGGGGGTTTAACTGTTGCAATAGACCTATTGCAACGATTCACCAACCGTTGCTGTTGAGGCCGTTGCTTTAGGTGTATTGCAACGGTCACCGTTCTATATTGCAACGGTTCCTTGGAAAGAATAATTGACCGTTGCATTAGGTTCTATTGCAACGTACTTTTGTCCTATTGCAACGGTTACAACAATATTTTCAAACCCGTTGCATTAGACAAATTGCAACAGTTATGTAGTTCTAATGCAACAGTATTTACATCTACTACCATTTTCCTTGAACCGTTGCATTCGTGCCATCAATGACAATTTTTCACAAACGCAACGGTTTACACCAATATTAGAGGCTGTTGTATTTCTTAGTACATATAATATAGAATTTAAACCCCGCATTTAGACAAATTTTTATCACAACAAGCTAATAAAGTGAAAATGCAAATCAAGGTTGTTGAAAATTTCCATTTACACCATAAATATATAATTGTGAAATTATCTGAATATATACAAAATGAAGTACTTTACCCAAAAGATAATAATCTATCACAACTTCCGTAGGAACGATAAAAAATATACATCAAAAGAGCTAACTAATAAGGCATGTGAGATCCATGCACAACCAAAAAGTTATACTTCCTCCATCTTTAATCCATTTGTTCTTCAACAACTTGTAAATTAATATAATAAAGACAGTAAGGGAGAAGACTCAAAGGTCTCAAACAATAACACACAAACCTTTCCAATAAATGTCAAAAATGGCCACAAAAAAGCACAAACCTTTCATTAGTTTCTTAGCAATCATGAGCACACATCAAAATCTCACATGCATTGTTAATAAACTTGGCAACAACTACATCAAAATCATATATATTTTAAATTTTTTCCAGCTAGCATAGGCTTAGGCCATATAGTAGGAATATAAGTAGTGGAGTCTCCTAAGTATAAATCTAACATAACTATTTGAGCCAAATTTATTAAAAACTTAAACTGAATATAATATGATGCAGTTGGGTATGTATAGACTAGTCATATTACTCATATATTGTGTCTGTACCAAAATTAGAAGCTAGGATATTTTTGGTTATCATAGATCCTTTCTTCTAGTCCTCTTGGATATACCGGGATTAGAACTGTGTAGATCGACCTCCTGGCTAAGAGCCTGCTTATTAACAATGTACTTGATTACACAATATGTCAAACAGATTCAACATCCTTTTACTCTCAGGCATAGCTGCAGTTGGCTTAAGGGATATGTGCTCCCTACTATAATCATCAGATCGAGATAAGAGATGGTCAAATATGACTCAACTTAAGCGCCAGAATACATCCTAACTACCTATTTATCTAAGTCAAACCATTACAGAAACTAGTAGTCACTATACCAGAAAATTAGTAGCCAACCAAAGAATTGAATATAGATGTTAATGTTATATTGTCGCTCATTGTTCAACTGTCTAAAATTCTGTAATCAACTTAAAATGTGAATAGCGTACTTTACCTGATTTGAAAGGTGTGTCCCAGCAGAAGATTGTTCCCCAGTTCGCTCCTCGTTAACTTGTGACCTATCACTTGACTCCCTTGGAACAGATCTAATAGAGGATCCAGGAAATACGAGATTCATTCCGGGATTAGCTTCTTGCAATTGTTCAATAACCATTGCATGGATGCTTTGTAGAAACTCTCCAGGAATAGTGTAGCCCGATTTTTTTCCTTTTCCCTTTAAAAAATTCTTGGTCACAGCTTTCCCAAAAAGGCGTACACGTCCATTGTGTTCAGGTTTTTTTATCACTTCATAGTAGGGATCTGCAGTGTTCGGGCCGTCTTCGTCTTCTTGAGACACTATGGCCTCCATTTGTTCCTGATCATTAAGCAATATAATATTACACCTATCTTAGCTATTCAAGGAAGTAAGGATGTAATAAGATAAACTCACAATATTATCCTTCGTTTTCTTGAAACTTGTTTTGTATGTCTTCTTAGGATTTCTTGACCTTGATGCTTTGTACACCTTTGCCTGTGAAGGTTCTTGCTTATTCGGGTCCTCTTGTTGGTATTTAAAAAATTGATATATATTAGGTGCTTATAAAGTTCAATAAATTCGACAATGTCAACGTAGAAGTAAAGAACATATTACACCTATAATATAATTGCCAACTTATGATTTCAAGGAAAAAAGAGTTACAAAAATGCTTGCCAATTTATGACGTAACAAGGCATATGATTTTGGACCCATTGTGTGCATGTCCTCGAGCATTTGACGATTCCTTTTATTGGTCTCACTTTCTTCCTATGAAATTGAAAAAGAAAAGAAGCATTGATCTCATGTTATATGCAAGAAAATATGCAACTGAACAAAGACTATAAATTAAAAAGCACAAGTTATGTAATGATAGCTCATAACATTAGTGAGTGAATTTTGCACAGGAAAATGTATTGATATAATAATAGCATATCTACAGTTGCAAGAAACAGAGTAGTTTCTTAAGTGGCAAAGAAGATACTCTAGTCTTTAGAGAAAATTGTTCAGTCCTGACATACTTACCAAAAAAAAAAAATAGAAGGAAAAAAAAACCTTACAGTACCTTAGTCGTCGTTAAATTCCAATAATTCAAGAGATCTTCAAAATGAGTTTTTGGCATCGTCTCCGGAGGCTTTTCCAGTCTTTCTTCATCAGTATCAAATGCATAATAGTATTTCTGTTTCATTCTACATTTATGGATACGCCAGGCATAGTTAACAGTTTCCATTACCCACTTTCTTCCTTCTTCAGGCACCAAGTATTTCTCCTAAACCAGAAAAGTATATGCTTAAGTAGGCAGAATTTCAGGCCAACTACTTAACAAGGAAAAATGGATTTGTTTGAGTGATAGAAAAAACACCTGAACATAATCCCATATTTTATCATGTGTGGGAAGACTTGGCCAATTAACAAAATGAAGTGGAGCTAGCTCAGAATCTTTTGCCACGGTTCCCAAAAATCGAGTAAATTCTTCAACAATTTCATCAGTAGGTCCTACTGGCTGCCCACACTTATTCAGAATAAGGTAAGGACGTTCGTCCATTGTACGAGCATGTACCTTCACCAATTTTGTCGGACCACGGCGCTTCTTCATAGTAGGAGCTATAAAGGACAAAGTTGTAAGAGAGTATTATAATCACGACATAGATAATTATAAAAAATATTGAATCATACCTTCCTTTGGGATTTCAGTTGTAATTGCTAGAGAATCCTTTTCACTTAAAGCTTCACTCCTACCATCCATTACGACATTTTCATCATGTCTAAGTTGTGGTTCAATTTCAAGCCCTTGTTCATTTGCACTAGTGGATGTATTCTCACATTCATATGCCACTTTATGGGAGAAAGTACTTTCTATTTCATTTTCCTGAATCATATTTTCGGATTGTTTTTTTTGAAACTCACGAAATGCAGATAATGACCCTGGACGACAAAATGCCTTCTGTTGTTGCTTCTTTTGTGACTTCAGAGAATGTTTTTCAGGTTGATTATTTATGTGTTGCAGACTTCTTTGTTGAACCTTGCTCATTGAATTAACTGCATTATGACCTTCAACTTTTTGAAAGTTCTTTTCAAATGGTTGCCTTTCTGGAAGTTCCAGTTCCGGAGGTCGCTTTTCCGGAAGTTCCAGTTCTGGAGGGTGTCTTCCTGGAGGTTGCTCTGCGAGGTGATTTTCTGCATGTTGTTTTGTACTATGCTTGAGAAATGTAGCCATAGAACTAGACTTTGCTCTGGAGACCTGCAAATATTTGCCGATAAAGTTTCATCACTGATTTATCAAGTCTGAAGTAGTTTAATCATCAGTTAACCCACCCACAGACCTGGCGTGTAATCCTTTTAATCTCACTAAAATGGGGCAGTTGTACAGAAGGTATTGGTGTCCCTCCGTTATTTTCAAAAATCACAGGAACAACCTGCAAAAGAAGGTATAGATTGGACTATATTGTTAACAAAGAAATCATGTACATATGCAAAGAGATTACGCACCCAATATAAAGCTGAAAATAAGGAAGTATAGGCTCCTAACAAATGGACCTACATTGTTAAATTTACAAAATACTGACCTTCTTATTGATTCTTACATTCTCATAACCCAATCCATCTTCATCCTCATAGTCTGGCATATAATCATCATCGTCATCTTTATCTGAAAACACTTGCTTATCATTCCATGTGTTGATTACATCAATGGTATTAGCGAAAGACTTGGATTTATCATATATCTGGGCTGCTGTGAGGGGGTCGAAAAAGCATGAGGCTAATGCGTGACCTCGTCCCTCGTGGGTGTGACGTTTCTTTTTGTCAAATCAAGTGTAATTGGATTTCCTGTGAGTTTACACCCAATTGACTAGTAATATAGGAGTCGCCATTCAGTTTTTAACGACAATGAGAAAAACTGACAAAACCCGGTTATCGTGACATAAAGGGAGTGCAATTATGTTTGACCACGACGACCATAGGTTCCCTTGTGATCCCTGGTGTGGGGATCTCTCAACATACACCCGCAAGGTAGAGATTGAGGGTTCGGGGGACTGTAACTACCGAGAGGAGTACTCGCTCTTCGATAACTCCAGAGGCAGGATATCCTTACTAGCTCAGCATAAATAATTGAAGGGACATGCGTTAACTATTAAACTAATCTAAGTTGATTTTAACAATATGCAACATATAATACTAGATCGATCGCGATTATCTGATTTAGATTGTTTTAAGGGACCTAGCATGATAATCCAATTTCCCAAAAATATTATCTTTATTAGGCGTGATAGAACAATCAGATTCAATTAGTTTAACAGTTCATAAAAGGGCGAGGAAAGATATTAAATCATGGAAAAGGGACACATTACGACGCACCCTTGAGAGGTGCGTCACGGTTCTCAGAAAACTAACCACTTTGGCTTTGCTATTTCTCCTTTTATTTAACGAATCTCAAGTTACGGGACATGATACGTTCTGTTCGATTTTTGGATCGATTGCGACAGAACGCGTGATCAATTTCGCAGCGTGAGGCTTAGGCTTAGGGGTTGGAGTCAATACTCAGAATATGAATTGTGTGTGTCACGTCGAATTTGGGGCTATATTTATAGAAAAGAGTTTGTGGAAAGATAGAATTTTAGAGCTCTAATCCACGAAGAATTAGGAAAGAACACGTCCCAGGTAATTTTAGCGCCCAGGGCTGGGCGTTAAAGATTTCGGCGCCCAGCTCTGGGCGTTGAAAATGGGATCCAGGCAATTTCAGCGCCCAGGGCTGGGCGTTGAAAATGATGTTTGGGCCGAGTTCTTTGTCAGATTTGGACTCATAGAATCCAGAGTGTTTGAGACTTATCCGAGTCTTTTAGTGCGTATTAATTTTGTGACGGAATGCGTCTGGGCCCGTTACGAACTCTAGGTTCGTTAGGATTTTAATTAATACATAACTCTTATTTCCGAATTATACTAGGAATAGGATTCCACTTGCAAATTCTATCTCTTTTAGGATTTATGTTGGAGTGCAACACCTAATTCTGACAGGTTTCTATCTTTTATGACTTGCCACTTTTAACAACTACCTATTATGGCAGTTACTATTTTTAGTAGGTTTCTATAAATAGCAGTCTTGGTCGAAATGAAAAGGGTGATTGAGATTCGTTATTTTATAGGAGATGCGTTGCCAAGTGGAGATTTATGTTCTCATCATCGAACCTTCCCTTTCGGGAATGGGGACAAAAGTAGGTTTCTACAGTTAGCCCCCACTTTGACTGAGTCTTGGAGTAAGACGATGGTCAAAGTATTAGACGGAGTGCGTCACACAAGCCATGGTGACCTGTTTTGCGAGGGTCTCACGAGCCCCCGAGTGATAACATTTGACTTAAGGGTCATCACTTGAAGTGTCGACATATCCCTCACGTGTCATTGGGATTTATCAACGGATAGTATAGAAACTCCCTCACTTTGACATTGGAAGTATCTAAAGATGCGTAGAAACTCCCTCACTTTGTCATTGGAAGTAGCTACAGATGTTTTCAAAATCAAAGCTATAAAGTGTAATCGGGCCTGGCGAAGCCCAATCACAAGGTAAAATGTTTTTTAAAGATTCTCATTTTCAGGGTTAGCTAAACGAGAAAACCCCCTTGTTTTTATAGGACGTAAAACGAAGGAAAATCCAACACATCGTTCTTTTTTGGAAAAACGGAAAACCAATCCTTTAATTTTTGGAAAAAAGGAAAACTACTCACATCGCTCTTTTTTGGAAAAACGGAAAACCAATCCTTTAAAAAAAAGAAAACTACTCACATCGTTCTTTTTTGGAAAAACGGAAAACCAATCCTTTAATTTTTAGAAAAGGGAAAACCAGAAAAAGTTATCGCTGCAGCGACTAAGTGAAGGAAATAATGCCCTTGGTCCAAGTATGCATTCTATGTTAAGTCTAATAAATGCGGTTCAGTATTAATTAACAAGTTAATAATTCAGTGAGATCAAGTGAGCTGAATGCCTAGCTAGAGGCCGCTTCAGTTCAAGTGGAATTAATGATATTAATCCACAGCTTACTCTTGACTGAACCCGTAGGGTCACACAAATAGCACGTAAACGGATCAAGTATTTAATAGCATTAAATACTCCATCTATGAATATTCGGAACCGACGGATCTTGGTTTCAGTGGGAGCTAAGATCGTCACAGGCAAGAAATGAATACTCCGGAAACGATGATATTGCCGGAAACGGAAATATGGATCGTATCGGAAATATGAATATTATCCAAGTCGTAGATGTTGCCGGAAACGGAAACATGGTACGTGTCGGAAAATATTATTGGAAATGGAAATATTACCAGAATCGGAAATATTGCCGGAAACGGAAATATTGTCAGAATCGGAAATATTGCCGGAATCGGAAAATAATTCCGGAAACGGAAATATTAAATATTTGTTCGAAACGGAAATTAATTCCGGAATCGGAAATATTAAATATTGTTCGTATCGGAAATAGATTCCGGAAATGGAAATTTAATCGGAAGCGTATCGTACGAATTAGCATCGGACGAGGCTTGCCGGACGAAGGCCCAGCACGAAGCCGGGGCCATCGCCCAGCAAGCATGCGCGCCACAGGCCCAGCGCGCGCCAAGGGCCACGGCTGCGTGGGCCGTGCTACGCGGGCTGCTGCTCGCACGCGCATGGGCAGCCCTTGTGGCTGCCGTGTGTGTGTGAGTTTGTGCTCATGCGTGATTCCTGAATCTACAAGAGTCAGTGTATGATTAAATTTCTATTCCTAATTGGATAAATTAATTAAATAGAATTCATGTAGGATTCTAATTCCAATTAATTCGCATCCTACTAGGATTACGATTCCTTTTCCATAACTCTATAAATAAAGGCCTAGGGGTCATAATTTATACATAAGCTTCAAAGTATTCAAAAGTGAGTTTTTTGAGAGAAAATTAAAACACACATCTTGCTCATAAAGTGCCGAAATTTTCTAGTACCTTAAGGGCGATTCTAGTTGGTCAATCTTAAGGCGGATCCGGACGTGCTGTGGACTATCTACGGAGGGACGACACTTGGAGTCCTAAAAGACTTGTTCTTGTTCAGTTCGGGCGCAGCTAGGGAGGGCACGCAACAAAGAGTATGCATCTAAATTATGCTATATGATTATGTGTAAATAATATGTTGTCCTGGGTTAATGGTTGTTTCCGCATGATCTATGTAATGTCATATGTATCATAACCTAACAGTGGTATCACGAGCCCCTTATTATTTTCATAATCTAAATTGCATGAACATGGTTAAATATTACAAATTTGCAAGAATTAAAAGGGGTGATTAATTTTCGTAATTGTTAATTAATTGCAAATTGCGTTTATTTAATTATATGTACGCAGTTTTTCGGCAGTTTCTTCATTACTCATCCGAATTGAGTGATTTTTGTGTCAATTCCGCATGTAAAAGGCATTCTAAAATTTTGACAAAAACAGTATTTTTCTGCCGAACCCAGAATTCTCAAATTCGAAGCCTAACTATGACTTTTCGAAGGTTTTAGTTTTTCGAATGCAAAATTTCGTAAATTTAAGATGTTAAAATCAAATATTTGCGATTCTTGTTGATAAATCTTGAATTTTTGATTGACCTACTGCATATGTTTAACAAGTTTGAATGCCTAGTCTTGTTAATTATGCAATCTAATTTGTAATTATGATTAATTTGTTGAAAATTAGAATAATTTAGAATTAATTTGATTTTCATAATTAATTGTAATTTAATTAGAAACCTATGATTAAAAACCACCATAAAAATTGTAAATTTACGATAAATTTTAAATTTTTATGACCTAGACTTGAATCCATATTAATCGGAAATCAATTGGATAATAAATTTTCGATTTTTTCGCCCTAAAATTATGAAATTAATAATATTTATTAATTTGTCATTAATTTTAAATATAAATTTTAAATTTTTATGCGATTCGTTCAAATAACTTGCACGCACGAAGCAATGGACGCTTCGTGTTACCCTTAAGGGGTGTTGTATAATGCGGGCATGCGACGACGAGCAAGGGAGCTCGTCACCCGTGCGGCACGAATGCAATGAGCAAGGGCGTAGTGCACGAGCACAAGGCAGCAGCCCTGCCTTGTGTCGTGTGCCACGAGCAATGAACGAATAGGCATGGGCGAAGGGCGAGCCAAGGCAGTCGCGTGTGGGCAGCAAGCGAGCTGCGCCACAACGCGCGCTGCCTCGCACAAGTGCGCGCAGCCTCGCGCGCAGCGAGCGCAAGCTCGCGTGCCACGAGCGCTGCGCCCAGCACTGCTCGCGCGCGCAGCGCGCGATGTCGCTCGCCCAGCGAGCGATGTCGCGCCCCAGCGAGCGATGGCTCGCGCGCACAGCGAGCGAGCCAGCGCGCCCAGCGAGCGATCTCGCGCACGCGCACTGCGAGCGATAGCTCGGGTGCGATGGGGCGCTGTGCGGAGGCTTGCGATAGGACAGCAGCAGCTATGCGACGAGCGCATGGGCTGCGCGCACATGGCCAGCAATGGCTGTGTGCGTGCGGCCCATGGGCGTGCAACGCATAGGGTGTTTGCGTTACGATTAGATCGTTTTGAATGTTTAATTTGAAAATTTCAGTTCACGTAATTTTAATTAATTTTAAAATTAATAATTTGAATTAATTTCTTGGATTTTAATTTTGAATATTATAATTATAATAAATGGAATTTATTCTAATTATTTTACTAAAATTAAAATCATGAATCAATTTAAATGCGACTGAAATTAAATTAAACTTTTTGGATTCAATTATAAATTTATATGAGCTTTAAATTTTAATTAAATTTGTATGTTTCCGGTTAGACTAGAAATACAATTTTATGTTTAAAATTAGTAAAGCATATGAATTTATTGGTTTGAGTGGGAGCGCTTTTTAGTCATAAACTCTTGATTAGGTCTACAAATCCTTAAGGTTAAAACAACTCGATTAGAATTAATAAGGACTGAATAATTGGTAGATTATTGGTGCCCTTGATTAATTGCTGCAAATGTTTACGTGATGCATAATGTGTTTTACTAACCAGCTATGTGGGCCATTCATGATAATGAATGGGTGAATGGTATATATTGTATATGTACTGTTTTGCAGGTTATGAAGTGACTAGTATGGCCCAAATAGGATAGAAAATATGGTCTGCGTACCATTAATTTGAATGTAATTGGTCTAAAGCACCAAAGTTATTTTTCAATTCAAAATGGTCTGCGTACCATCAAATAGTTGTAATTAGTTATAGCTTATCCTATTTGAAGAAAATGGTGCCTCCCACGGAGATTTTCAAGACGGACTTTGAAGTCAAAGCTTCAAGATGAAGTCGGGCCATACTAGATCACAAATATCTTATGCATGTTTTAAGTTATTTATTGCTTTAAATATGCCTTAAAATGCATGAGATCATAAGCTTGATTATGTTGCATGATTAAGGATTTTAGTTCACTTAAAATCTAACCAACATAGTAAGAGCCTTAAGTTCCAAACTTAAAAATTGAGTTAAAAGGTGCCATGCCAAAATATACACTTGCTTGGATATCCTTTACATCAATCTAGTAATAGTTTTCGCTCAGCGAGGTGTTACTTATTGGTCCTAAAGGGGCAAGGTACACAAATAATTGTGAGTACATGTTAGTTTTGGTGAAACTCAACGATATAAGTAAGGAGTCCTTTTATGTCGTGGCAAATTCGATAGGTTTACCTAATAAGTTCTTAGACGTACCTATCAACCAAGAATAGTTTCTAGACTATTAGCAAAAGGCTTTTGCTTACCTAAGATGTTCTAGGATTAAGTCGACAAACTGTGCTTAGTTCTTCAATGATTTTAGGATCTTGGAATCATTTTATTCACACCTGCCGGAACACATAACTTGAATAAAATGCTTAATAAACATTGAATTATGCATGTATGCTAGAATTTAAGTTTATTAAGAGAAACTGTGAATGGTTATTTATTTGTTTATTCTTTTCAATTGTAGTTTTAATATGGCAAACAACAATCAAAACATCATCATGGGTTCTGAGCTTATGGTCAAGCTGAACCTGACAAATTTTCTTGAATGGGAAGCTAAGCTAGTTGAAATAGTCAAACTCAATGGACTTGAGTATGTACTATCACATCCCATGCCAAGCTACTATGCCAGAGACATGACCCCTGAGAGATTTTACGCCTGGGATGCGGATCTCAAAAAGGTTATGAGTCTCATGCTGAACAATATCCCTGATGATTGGGCTAGAAGGTTTGTAGCTTATGAACCTTTTACGCTCATCAAGAATCTGAGGGATATCTGTCGTGGAAGTACGGAGGACAGGGACCTGAACGTCCATGAGTTGATTGAATCAATGTCTGGGCTAAAGGTTAGTTCTCCCAACAGGTGTTATAGGATGGAGGTCCAAGAAACACATGTTCAGCTCCTTCGCACTAAACAGAGGGTAGGCGTCCCACTGAGGTTCCATGTGGATCTTATGTGTTCATATTTTGATCGCCTAAGTCTACTAGGAACACCAATAAGCGAAAGGATGGCAGTCTCTGTCTTGCTCAATTCACTACACAGTGGGTTTGGTCGCTTCAAGCAACAATACCTAAGTGAACCAAGAGAAGAAACAGTTGCAGAATTTATTCACCTTGTCAGAAAGGCTGAAATAGTACTGGACTGTGAAGCCAAAGATTTACTCAAGGCTAGAAAGAGACCATTCAAGAAAGGTGGAAAGTCCAAGGGCAATGCTAAATCAAAGCAGGACAAGTCCACATCAAGCTGTCTTTATTGTGATGGAATAGGCCATTACAAAAGAGAATGTCCAAAGCTAAAGGAAGATCAGAAGAACGGAACAGTCGTTCCATCTTCAGGTATTTTCGTTATAGACTGTATACTTGCTAATTCAACTTCTTGGGTATTAGATACAGGTTGTGGTTCACACTTATGTTCCAATCCACAGGGACTAAGAAGAAGTAGAAAGTTAAGCAAGGGAGAAGTCGACCTACGAGTGGGAAATGGAGCACGGATTGCTGCATTAGCCGTAGGAACTTACTATTTGTCGTTGCCCTCCGGGCTAGTTTTGGAACTGGAAGAATGTTTCCATGTTCCAAGTCTTACTAAAAACATCATTTCAGTTTCTTGCTTAGATGCTAAGGGATTTTCCTTTATAATAAAAGACAATAGTTGTTCGTTTTATTTTAAAGAGATGTTTTATGGATCTGCTAGATTAGTCAATGGACTTTATTTATTAGATCACGACAAACAAGTATATAACATAAATACCAAAAAGGCCAAAAAGAATGATTCAGATCTCACCTATCTGTGGCATTGTCGATTAGGCCATATAAACTTGAAACGCTTAGAAAGACTTCAAAGGGAAGGAATTCTAGAACCATTTGACTTAGAGGATTATGGTAAATGCGAATCATGTTTACTTGGCAAAATGACAAAGCAACCTTTCTCTAAAGTTGGAGAAAGAGCAAATGAACTATTGGGTTTAATCCATACAGATGTATGTGGACCAATGAGTACAAATGCTAGAGGTGGTTTCAGCTACTTTATCACTTTCACTGATGACTTCAGTAGGTATGGTTATGTCTACCTAATGAAGCATAAGTCTGAATCCTTTGACAAATTCAAGTAATTTCAGAGTGAAGTAGAGAATCAATTAGGCAAGAAGATTAAGGCACTGCGGTCTGATAGAGGCGGTGAATATCTGAGCTATGAATTTGATGACCATCTGAAAGAATGTGGAATTCTGTCAGAATTGACTCCTCCTGGAACACCACAATGGAACGGTGTGTCAGAACGGAGGAACAGAACCTTGCTAGACATGGTCAGGTCAATGATGGGTCAGGCCGAACTTCCATTAGAATTTTGGGGACATGCACTAAATACAGCTGCACTCACTATAAATAGAGCTCCGTCTAAAGCTGTCGAAAAGACTCCATACGAATTATGGTTTGGAAAGCCTCCAAATGTGTCTTTTCTTAAGATTTGGGGATGTGAAGTATACGTCAAACGATTAATTTCAGACAAACTTCATCCAAAATCTGACAAATGTATCCTTGTGGGCTATCCAAAGGAAACAAAGGGGTATTACTTCTACAATACATCTGAGAACAAAGTGTTTGTTGCTCGAGATGGTGTCTTTTTGGAGAAGGATCACATTTCCAAAATGACAAGTGGGAGAAAAGTAGACCTCGAAGAAATTCGAGTCGAACAACAAACTCTAGAGAATGCTCAAGATGACATTCAGGATGAAACTCAGAGATCTTTAGAAGAATCTGGTGAGAATCATGGTCAATCTAGAAATGTTACCCCGCGTAGATCGCAAAGATATAGATCTCAACCGGAAAGGTACTTAGGTATTTTGACGAACGAGAGCTATGACGTTCTATTACTTGAAAGTGATGAACCTGCGACTTACAAGCAAGCTATGACGAGCCCTAGCTCCAAGCAGTGGCAAGAAGCCATGCAATCTGAATTAGACTCCATGTCTGAAAACCAAGTATGGGATTTGGTCGATTTGCCAGATGGCTACCAAGCCATTGGAAGCAAATGGGTTTTCAAACTGAAAAAGGACAAGGATGGGAAACTTGAAGTTTTCAAAGCTAGATTGGTTGCAAAAGGTTACAGGCAAGTCCACGGTGTGGATTACGATGAAACCTTTTCACCAGTTGCAATGCTAAAGTCTATTCGAATAATGTTAGCAATCGCTGCATATTACGATTACGAAATATGGCAGATGGATGTCAAAACTGCTTTCTTAAACGGCGTTTTAACAGAAACTGTGTTTATGACACAGCCTGAAGGTTTTGAGGATCCAAAGAATGCTAAAAAGGTATGCAAGCTAAAGAAGTCAATCTACGGATTGAAGCAGGCATCCAGGAGCTGGAATATACGTTTTGATGAAGCAGTCAGTGACTTTGGTTTCATCAAGAACGCAGACGAATCTTGTGTATACAAGAAGGTCAGTGGGAGCAAAATTGCTTTCCTAGTATTATATGTCGACGACATATTGCTTATCGGAAATGACATTCCTATGTTGAACTCTGTCAAGATTTGGCTTGGGAAATGTTTTTCGATGAAGGATCTAGGAGAAGCACAGTACATATTGGGCATCAAGATTTACAGAGATAGATCTAAAAGGATGATTGGACTTAGTCAAAGCACTTATATCAATAAGGTGCTTGATAGGTTCAAGATGGCGGACTCCAAGCGAGGCTACCTACCCATGTCTCATGGAATGACTCTAAGCAAGACTCAGTGCCCAAAAACACTTGATGAGCGTAGACGAATGAATGGGATTCCATATGCATCATTGATTGGTTCAATAATGTATGCTATGATATGTACACGCCCGGATGTTGCGTACGCACTCAGTGCTACGAGCAGATACCAGTCAGACCCAGGAGAGGCGCATTGGACTGCTGCCAAGAATATTCTGAAGTACCTGAAAAGGCACAAAGATGACTTCCTGGTCTATGGTGGAGATGATGAATTAATTGTTAAAGGCTATACGGACGCAAGTTTCCAAACCGACAAAGATGATTTCAGATCACAGTCTGGGTTTGTCTTCTGCCTCAACGGAGGAGCAGTAAGCTGGAAAAGTGCTAAGCAAAGCACCATTGCGGATTCTACAACTGAAGCGGAGTACATTGCTGCACATGAAGCAGCAAAGGAAGCTATATGGCTAAGGAAGTTCATAGGAGAACTTGGTGTAGTCCCCTCCATTAAAGGACCAATAGCCCTGTATTGTGATAATAACGGAGCTATTGCACAGGCAAAGGAGCCTAGACACCACCAGAGAGTCAAGCATGTACTTCGTAGATTTCACCTTCTACGAGAGTTCGTTGAAAGAAAAGAAGTCGAGATAAGCAAAATTGGAACTGATGACAACATATCAGATCCATTAACTAAACCTCTGCCGCAAGCGAAGCACAACTCGCACACTGCAGCTATGGGAATCAAGCATATTGGAGAATGGCTTTGATGTCTCTGTTTAATGTTTTAAAGTTTTAGAGTTTAAATCTTTGTAAAACATTATTGGTTAATCATTCACAATAAATGAAAGGAATTCATTTTTCCATTTAATTTGTGGTTTATTAAATGATGAGTCCCTTCAATTTGACGATATATTCAAGATAGACTGTCAGGACCAGTCCTGTGACTAAGAAATGTCTATCAAGTGAACTTGAATGTCAAAGGTTGAAAATGGTCCCTAATCGGAGTTTTCTATAAAATTGGACGCATAGAAAACGTTAGACGATTAGAGTGCAAGATGACTAGTAGTTCTGTTTCTTGAACTATGTGGACATGGCAATGTCATAATCATTTGCATAGATACTTACTTTGGGAAGACTAGTATCGGACAAGACCTATGAAACTTTACTGTAAGAGATTAAAGTCTGTCATAAGTAAATTTCATTAAATTATTAGACACTAAATCCTCAATACCTGAGTGATTTGAGATTACTTGTTTGAGAACTGGTTGCTTTGACGTTGACCAACCGTCGCACCGTAAAAGGAGGCTATAAAGGCAACGCTCAGGTAATCACCTATCAAACGAAGTCTAATCTCAAGATCGCAAGATTGGGATTGTCCTCCCATAAATCGGGATGAGATGCTTAAAAGTTGTACAAGGCCACTCGGAGAGCTAGAAACTGTGAAATGCATGGCCGTGCTCGGATGAATCATAGGCTATGATTATCTGTTTATTTGATCAGTTGAACTCTGAAACCGAGGAACACCTCTGGACATAATAAGGATGACAACTCTTACCTTATGTTCAAGAGCAAGCATCGAGCGACAAAGGAATTAGGAAATGCACACTTGTCCCTAAGGACAAGTGGGAGACTGAAGGAAATAATGCCCTTGGTCCAAGTATGCATTCTATGTTAAGTCTAATAAATGCGGTTCAGTATTAATTAACAAGTTAATAATTCAGTGAGATCAAGTGAGCTGAATGCCTAGCTAGAGGCCGCTTCAGTTCAAGTGGAATTAATGATATTAATCCACAGCTTACTCTTGACTGAACCCGTAGGGTCACACAAATAGCACGTAAACGGATCAAGTATTTAATAGCATTAAATACTCCATCTATGAATATTCGGAACCGACGGATCTTGGTTTCAGTGGGAGCTAAGATCGTCACAGGCAAGAAATGAATACTCCGGAAACGATGATATTGCCGGAAACGGAAATATGGATCGTATCGGAAATATGAATATTATCCAAGTCGTAGATGTTGCCGGAAACGGAAACATGGTACGTGTCGGAAAATATTATTGGAAATGGAAATATTACCAGAATCGGAAATATTGCCGGAAACGGAAATATTGTCAGAATCGGAAATATTGCCGGAATCGGAAAATAATTCCGGAAACGGAAATATTAAATATTTGTTCGAAACGGAAATTAATTCCGGAATCGGAAATATTAAATATTGTTCGTATCGGAAATAGATTCCGGAAATGGAAATTTAATCGGAAGCGTATCGTACGAATTAGCATCGGACGAGGCTTGCCGGACGAAGGCCCAGCACGAAGCCGGGGCCATCGCCCAGCAAGCATGCGCCCCACAGGCCCAGCGCGCGCCAAGGGCCACGGCTGCGTGGGCCGTGCTACGCGGGCTGCTGCTCGCACGCGCATGGGCAGCCCTTGTGGCTGCCGTGTGTGTGTGAGTTTGTGCTCATGCGTGATTCCTGAATCTACAAGAGTCAGTGTATGATTAAATTTCTATTCCTAATTGGATAAATTAATTAAATAGAATTCATGTAGGATTCTAATTCCAATTAATTCGCATCCTACTAGGATTACGATTCCTTTTCCATAACTCTATAAATAAAGGCCTAGGGGTCATAATTTATACATAAGCTTCAAAGTATTCAAAAGTGAGTTTTTTGAGAGAAAATTAAAACACACATCTTGCTCATAAAGTGCCGAAATTTTCTAGTACCTTAAGGGCGATTCTAGTTGGTCAATCTTAAGGCGGATCCGGACGTGCTGTGGACTATCTACGGAGGGACGACACTTGGAGTCCTAAAAGACTTGTTCTTGTTCGGTTCGGGCGCAGCTAGGGAGGGCACGCAACAAAGAGTATGCATCTAAATTATGCTATATGATTATGTGTAAATAATATGTTGTCCTGGGTTAATGGTTGTTTCCGCATGATCTATGTAATGTCATATGTATCATAACCTAACACTAAGGACCTGCGCGGTTAGTGGCGCAGACCCCGCCGGCTAAAGATGGCGAGCCTGTCCGCTAAGGGTCGACGCCCCGTCCGAAAGAAGTGGACGCATCTGTTTTGAAGTTTGTTTGCTTTTTTTTGAAAATAAGGACCTACGCGGTTTGTGACGTAGACCCCGCCGGCTAAAGATGGTGAGCCTATTTTGAATTTGAAAATTTTATTTTTCGAAAACTGTGGACCTGCGCGGTTAGTGACGCAGACCCCGCCGGCTGAAGATGGCGAGTCTGTTTTTGTTTTTGAAGAATTTTATTTTCTTTCGAGGGATGCTCGGATTTAGTTGCAACCTGAATGTGGGTTGACAACTGTGCTTAGACGGACCATTGTCTCATGGTCATCATCTTTCATGGTTTTGAGCTAGTCTTTACGGCTCAATTTTGCCACTACTTGGGTCCTTGATTAGGGGACTATGTATAAGTATCAACGGCGACCTTTGTCTTGAGGTCGTAAATCGGTTTTATTTTTTGAGACATCCAAACACGGGACTTCGTACAGCGTAGTCTGGGAATATTGTTTTAACTTTGCATAATATATATTTTCCTTCGAGCCCCCAAGCACTCGTGCTTGATGGTCATTTCTTGTCAAAGAGGTTCCTTGGGGATTTTGTAATGTTCTTGATCGTGTTTGGGATTGTGCTCGTAAGTGCGAGCGATCTTTGTAGTGGTGTGCTACTTTTAACAAAGCCGTGAGGTGCGACTTTCAGTAAAGAAATCGGTAATTTTCGAGTCGAATGGATACGACAGGGCCCTATAGAAGTCAGGGGCCTTTTCTGGGTCTGGGCTCATTTTCGGCGCCCAGGCCTGGGCGTTAAAGATTTCGGCGCCCAGCTCTGGGCGCTGAAAATGACTTCTGGGCAGGTTTCACAGTTGGCCTCTTGTTCGTTCGTTTTCTTTTTTTCTTTTCTTCTAGAGATTCTATTTTTGGAACGAATCGTTCATTTGAGATCACCGTTGATTGGTGAATAACAATTATTTCTCGAGAAATCGTAGCCGATTGGTGGACTACGGTGTTTGTTGTTTTTGGGCGATTATTTAAAGGGACTGTCACTTTTAAGGCGTGCAGTTATTGCAATAGTTGGGCGAGTCTATATGGCCCGAGGAACATACCTTGAGGCGTAAGATTTTGATCGCTCTTGTATATATTTTTTTTCTTTTGAACACGTTCGTGAATGTTCGATACTTAGAATGATGATATGTATGTGCGAACGAGCGTTCATAGAATGGCCGTTGTGTGCGGTCCATTAATCAGTTTGCTTGAATCATTTTTTTTGAGCAATGACTGATTTTGAATAGTTTGCTTAGAAGCTTGATAGGGTTCAGGCCCATTCATGAAGTGGGCTCAAACATCGTGCCCTTTCGATTGTTCAAACATTTGGTTCA
This sequence comes from Spinacia oleracea, assembly GCF_020520425.1. Lineage (NCBI taxonomy): Eukaryota > Viridiplantae > Streptophyta > Magnoliopsida > Caryophyllales > Amaranthaceae > Spinacia > Spinacia oleracea. The sequence continues at coordinate 44,898,453 of NC_079490.1, forward strand.
AGATTTTTTATTTTGCTATGGTTGTTTCGTAGCTTGGAGCCCCCAAGTATGCATGTTGGGATGCTTCCTTTTGGCGTACGATATTTGTAGGTTCTTTCGAGAAAGATGCCTTGGGGTTCCGATCGTGTAGGTGCGAGCTATCCCTTCCGTGGTAGGTAATATTTTGCTACCTTTAATCCTTAATGTAGAAATCGTGTGGCTTGCATTTTCAATTTGGGCGATAAGTAGTCTTTGCCTCTTTTACACGTGCTCTTGGTCGTGCCTACATTAGTGCCATATGCCTTACTCTTTTTTTTTTTTCGACTTGTACCGTGGGATGGTTGAACTTATGGTGCAATGTAGGCTTGTGTGGCCTAACAACATGTATTAGAACATTTCTCCAGGCGTTGGGGTATCATTATTATTTTTCGCATTGGAGTACTTCATCACGCCTCGTTCAGGTGCTCGAACAAGTGTAGCACCTTCTGCGTGGGTGTGCACGGCTTATTACTTCGTTCGATGCGAGGATTCATAGGTGTTTCTTTCTTGTTTTCATATCTGCGCAAAATTTGCCAAGCAAAGAGATTTAGCGCCCAGGCTGGGGCGTTAAAGATATCGGCGCCCAGCTCTGGGCTTTGAAAATGATTTCTGGGCAGACAGTTTTTATCTTTGATTTTTCTTTCGCTTTTGCTTTGGAACGACGTAGACTGTGTAACGGGCTCTTGTAGGGCGATCGTTATGTGCAGTGGTTTGGTCGGAGTTTTGGTGACTCGCGATTTTCAGTTACCCTTGTTAGTGGGGTGACTTTATATATTCTAAGTGGTGCTTAGAATTTGGGAGGGGTTGTAGCCATTCTAAGGTTCGTTTTACACGATTGACCTTAGGATTGTGCCCCTATGACGTGTGTATAGCATTAGCGTCGAGAATTTGCGATAAAATCGTCATTTCGAGCATTTTTAGAGTGTTTTTCTCAAGCCTCCAACTGTAGCTACGGGATTGGCTTGGTGCTATAATGCCTTGCATACGTTTTTATGCATTCATGGTGACATGGATCATGAATAGTTTGAACCAGACTCGTTTAGTGCGAGGTACGTTCGAGTAGTGATCTGCTACTTCTCTTGTAAATGTCGTATTGTGCGACATTGCCATGGTCAAGGTAGTCACATGTTGATGTGTGCCTTGCCCAAAAGCTAGGTGCCTTTCTTTACCCATAATCATATTTAGAAATTTTTTTGACTCACTTGCAACGTCGAGATAAACGCATACTTAGATTAAACCAACGACTCTTTATTATGTTCGAAGAAGTCTTTGAAAATTATTTGATATCCGAGTCCTACTGTGTACAATCCGAGGTGTCCTAAGTAAGTTGACTTATAGAAGGGTTCGTACAGGATTACATGAGTGAATACTGTTACGATTTTTGGAATGTTGTCTAAGGATTTGCTGAAAGCCAGGGTGCGGGCGTCAAGATATTACTTGTGCCCGTGTGTCACATGTTTTGGGCTTTTAGTGCCATCTTTTCCAAAATTGGGGGAATATAAACCGTTTTCAAATTGACTTAGATTTACTTGGTGTATGTCTGCACAAAAGGTCAAGGTATACTTAGTTCTTTCCCTAGCTCTTTCATTTCAATTTTTTAGCCCCCAGTTGCTATTATGTCTTTCCATTAATGATGCTTTCGGATTTCGATTTTAGATGCCCGTGTCATATGTCTGAGTAGGGTGAGCCTTGGTTAAGTGCCAAGTCCTATCGACAATGTCTGATTTTTTTCTAAGGGGATTCGCAAGCATTTGAATTACCATGAACGGGTGCCCTGAGTTCGAAGGAACGATGGGGCGACGCCGTAGAACAATCCTCTTTATTGCAAGCTTACTGCATTTACTACTTGTTGGCGATTATGACTGTGTCTAGTGGTGAAAGAAGGTCTTTAAGTGAGTTACTTTGCTTTAGGGAGGGTCAAGTCGAGTACTTTAGAGGTCATGGACGCTCGCGCTAGCCCCCATTCTATTGAGGCAAAGCGATTTTTGAGTCTTGGCTAAGTTCCTAGGAGTGTGAGTGCTCCTTCTGGCAAGGGTACGTGCCCTTATTATTTTTCGATGTGTGCTCATTTTGGCATCTTAATGACTTGGATTCTTCCTTTGACTTAAATTTTTCTTTCGACTTGGATTGCAAGTAATTAAATTTCAATAAGGGACTCTATTTCTTATTCTTGTTATTCTATAGGCTCTAACATTTTTGCAAATTGGTTGGACCGAATCATGGATTGCCTACGTATGCGCCTTAAATAGATTTAATTTGGAATCAGGTCTTGCGTAGTTCTTAGCCTAGAAAATGGTTTTTTAGAATGCTGATTTTAAACAAGTACGTTCTGAGGTGGAATCGCAATGTTTGAAATAGGATGAGATAAGTGAAGTTCATTATTATTTTAATCTGCTGCTTTGCCGTAAGCCAAAAATTTGTTTTATTTCTTTAAGTACATGTATTTGCACAAAAATCTTTTCATGTGTTTTTTTTTGTACCTATATTTGAATACGTGCTGTACCCCTCCAAGTGTTCGTTATTGTTCCGTGTATGTGCGGATAAAATGACGAGCACTTCTGGACAAATTTTTAGCAAGCAGAGAGAATCAGCGCCCAGGCTGGGGCGCTAAAGATTTCGGCGCCCAGCTCTGGGCGCTGAAAATGATTTTTGGGCGGATCTTTTTTGGTGCGCTAAATGCTTCTTTTTCTTTTTAGACTAACTTTAGAGGCGCTTTGCAAAGTTTTTTTTATTATTCACATTTTTTTTTATTTTTTTTTATTTTTACGTTGAGCTTAGAATGTACTTTTCATTTGTCTCTTTTTTATTTGTGACTCAAGACGGCTTGAAAGATGGGTTGAATGAGATAGGATAAGTTGTATAGGTATTAGTCGAGCATGAGGATTACATCAACCAAGGCCAATGAATAGCATGGGGACGGCTCAAGGGTATATCAACAGGATGTATCCAAACAAGTTATATGGTCATTATGCTAATGGTGGTGTAAGAGCAGGTTTGGGCTTTGGAAATGATGGGCATGACGCACGTGTCAATGACCGTACGTGGTTTGCAGTTGATAACAAGTTCAAGAACAAGAGTCGAGGTAATAGTTTCTTGGGTTATGGCAATGAGAACATGGATGGGTTAAATGAGCTGAACAGGGGCCCCAGAGCGAAGGCGTCTAAGAACATAAGGATTGGAAAGGGTAGACATCGTACAATTTTATGATTTGGATTGGTTGACTCAATTATTTTCCTTCGTTTACTTGGGTAAATTTCGCACTTTGGGAGGTACGGGCTAAGTATTTCATGGCTCGCTCTTTTCGCTCTCCCTTTTCTCTTTCTTTTTAAGTATTTCATGGCTTGCTCTTTTCGCTCTCCCTTTTCTCTTTCTTTTTTTTTCTTTTTTCTTGGGATTTCTCCCCAACATAAATCCTTCAAATATTTTTTTATTTGGGCTAAGAGGTAGATGGTTATGGTCTTTGAGTCACGAGGCGAGACTGAGTGAGCCTCGTTTGGTAGGCCTATAGTGGACCTTTAACTTTAGTAGGCCTAGGGTGGACCTTAGCTTTAGTAGGCCTAGGGTGGACCTTTAATTTTAGCAGGCCTAGGGTGGACCTTTAAATTGTCTTACTTTGCAAGCGTATTTAGTCGTTTCTTAAAATGTGCAAATAGCGTAGATTCAAAATGTTGCTTCTACCTTATTGAAATTTAATGAAAGAATTACATCGAAAATAATTTTTTTTTTGCTTCTTTTCAGATTCCAATTTTCGGTATTTAATTGGAAGTTGTGATTTAGCCTCGAACTTTCATTAATTTTTCTGATTATAACCCGTGTAGGAAGACAAGGAGGTGGCCTATAATCAAAATAATGACGTGGCGTAAGCCTATAATACTTGACCAAGCAACTTTCAGACTTAGGCTAATTGGACCATAACTTTCGTTGGTTGACACTTTAGATTTTAACCCTTGGGTGTTCATTTGTCATGTGCCATTTTACTTAATGTTGGCAAGGTAGTTAGTTGGGGAGATCGAATTTTTATTTTTGCAAGACTAGAATCATTAGTGCGGCTTCCCTCTTAGTGTGTATTGCTTTACCCCAATGGTAGCCTTATGGTATGCCGATTTGGGTATTTTCATGGTTGGTCATGTTGCATTCATGGAAAATCTTTTAGTCCGTACTTAGGAGTATTTAAAGGAGCGAGTGGCTCGAGAGGACTATGATAGTCGTGACCCAATGTGGTCATAAGCCTTGAGGCCATTAATTTTTGCTAATGGTATTGACACCTTAGGCTCACTTTGGGGGTTGTGCGACTATGGGGGAATGATTTTCAGAATGTGACTGTTTCCATTTTGCAAATACTATAATATATTATTTTTATTGGTGAGAGAGAGTATTGAGGCCGTAGATTCTTAGCAAGGGATGACAATTACATATGGGTGCTTATTGATTTAAATGTTAGGAAGGGAGACTCAATATGGTTTAACCTTTTAACTTGCAGAACGACACCAAGCATTAGGACCGATTCTATGGATAAGACAACTAAGACTTAGGATTTAGATTGTACTTTGGCATAGCCTAGTCTAGACTCGGATTTTTTTTATTCAAACATTATTTTTCCTTGAAAACTTCATTTGAACATTATTTTTTTGAATACTTTGCCCATGTGACATTCAAGGTTATTTCAATTAGCGTGCTCGGTTTCGGAGCCGAACATTGTCGTCATAGGAGGCCTAACAACGACACAAAGAGTTATTTTATTTTTTACAAGTCGCTTTTAGAATCGAGTGCCTTTTCATACGACCTCGCAGCAATTTTCACGAATTTTCTTTTACTGCTATGTATACTTTATGCGCGGGCACCGAGGCTGCTGTGCCTGACCAAAAGGCCAGGCAGCAACTTCAGCGCCCAGCGGTGGGCGTGAGAAATATTGGCGCCCAGCCAGGGGCGTTGAAAATGCGTCCCTGGTTGGTTCTTGTTTCTTGTTTGCGTATACTTTTTGTTTATGCGACTTTGATTTTGCGTGCTTGCCTAATAACGTCCTTTACGTGTTGTGCAGCGTTTGTGGGATTCGTTACGGGCCATCCCGAGCGTCGCTTATTTTTGTGGCGATCGTTCAGGTTTGCGGAACACGTATTTTGGTATAACTCTTTGGCCAATTGGTTTGTGAGTGTTTGGGCAATTTTTAAGGTCGCTGGTTTTCTAGCATTATTTGTCACACACGATCACGTATTTCGCTACACATAACTAACATTACATCATGAGGCAAGATAATAATATGTCATGTAGTTTATGATAGGCTTCTATGGGTAGTATTTACGCCGGCTTGGTACCGCTTCTATCGCAGATCCAACACATGCCCCGGTCGAGGTAGTGCCTTCAACAGACGAATTTCGCCCAAGAGGCCAATCTCGATGTAAGCCAAGGGGGCATGCACCAATGAGAGGGACCTAATGGGCGAGCGATTGGGTTTGGGACGGGTGTACTACTAGCGAAAGTGCCGAGTGGACAACATTCGAAGCGTATGCACCCCCCGGTTGGCGATGGGTATCCTTAGTCCCAACTCCCGAGATGAAACATCCCAAGGGAGCCAAGATTCGTTATGCGGTTCTGTTCGTTCACATTAATATGCTGATTTTCAGGTCGTCCCAACTTGATGGGGAAATAAACGCGGGGTAGGATCGTTTCACCCTTCGGCTATTTTGATTACCTACAAGCACGAGTATTTCCTTCACTATCCCCAGTGGAGTCGCCACTGTGAGGGGGTCGAAAAAGCACGAGGTTAATGCGTGACCTCGTCCCTCGTGGGTGTGACGTTTCTTTTTGTCAAATCAAGTGTAATTGGATTTCCTGTGAGTTTACACCCAATTGACTAGTAATATAGGAGTCGCCATTCAGTTTTTAACGACAATGAGAAAAACTGACAAAACCCGGTTATCGTGACATAAAGGGAGTGCAATTATGTTTGACCACGACGGCCATAGGTTCCCTTGTGATCCCTGGTGTGGGGATCTCTCAACATACACCCGCAAGGTAGAGATTGAGGGTTCGGGGGACTGTAACTACCGAGAGGAGTACTCGCTCTTCGATAACTCCAGAGGCAGGATATCCTTACTAGCTCAGCATAAATAATTGAAGGGACATGCATTAACTATTAAACTAATCTAAGTTGATTTTAACAATATGCAACATATAATACTAGATCGATCCCGATTATCTGATTTAGATTGTTTTAAGGGACCTAGCATGATAATCCAATTTCCCAAAAATATTATCTTTATTAGGCGTGATAGAACAATCAGATTCAATTAGTTTAACAGTTCATAAAAGGGCGAGGAAAGCAATTAAATCATGGAAAAGGGACACATTACGACGCACCCTTGAGAGGTGCGTCACGGTTCTCAGAAAACTAACCACTTTGTCTTTGCTATTTCTCCTTTTATTTAACGAATCTCAAGTTACGGGACAGGATACGTTCTGTTCGATTTTTGGATCGATTGCGACAGAACGCGTGATCAATTTCGCAGCGTGAGGCTTAGGCTTAGGGGTTGGAGTCAATACTCAGAATATGAATTGTGTGTGTCACGTCGAATTTGGGGCTATATTTATAGAAAAGAGTTTGTGGAAAGATAGAATTTTAGAGCTCTAATCCACGAAGAATTAGGAAAGAACACGTCCCAGGTAATTTCAGCGCCCAGGGCTGGGCGTTAAAGATTTCGGCGCCCAGCTCTGGGCGTTGAAAATGGGATCCAGGCAATTTCAACGCCCAGGGCTGGGCGTTGAAAATGATGTTTGGGCCGAGTTCTTTGTCAGATTTGGACTCTTAGAATCCGGAGTGTTTGAGACTTATCCGAGTCTTTTAGTGCGTATTAACTTTGTGACGGAATGCGTCTGTGCCCGTTACGAACTCTAGGTTCGTTAGGATTTTAATTAATACGTAACTTTTATTTCCGAATTATACTAGGAATAGGATTCCACTTGCAAATTCTATCTCTTTTAGGATTTATGTTGGAGTGCAACACCTAATTCTGACAGGTTTCTATCTTTTATGACTTGCCACTTTTAACAACTACCTATTATGGCAGTTACTATTTTTAGCAGGTTTCTATAAATAACAGTCTTGGTCGAAATGAAAAGGGTGATTAAGATTCGTTATTTTATAGGAGATGCGTTGCCAAGTGGAGATTTATGTTCTCATCATCGAACCTTCCCTTTCGGGAATGGGGACAAAAGTAGGTGTCTACAGTTGCCAAACTTCCTCTTCCTTGAGCTGCCATAAAATCTACATTGCGTTTCAACCGCTCCAGTCTTTGCCTTTCATAATCCGGTAACACTTTATTTTGAAGGATAGATGTAGCTTTATTCCCCTTCATCTGCATTTGTATGAAACCATTAAACTTATATGAAAGCATCACCATATATTAAGAACCATGATAAAAAAAAAAAAGTGAACTCAATATCAGCCATCAAAAGTAAATTCTGCATACATATATTCTGTATATATAAGAAAAAATAACAATAAGTTAAAAGAAAGTAACATCCTACCATCAGAAAAATATCAAGTTAAAAGAAAGCAGGGTTTTAATTAGGGCTTAATTGTGTTGAAATTGAATTGATTTTCTTGTGCACGACAGGTTTGAGTTCCTTTTTCTCTATCTAATTTGTAATTTATGCAGTTATTATGATGAATTTCTTGTTGAGGTTCTGATACTCAGCCTTCTACATCATCTAAACCTGGTTAATCTATTTGGGTATTGTGCTGATGGAGATCAGGGGTTGTCAGAACTCAGTTTTTTGGTGGATAATTGGACATCTGCAGGTTTTTGCTTGGTTGCTGCCAAATTCTTTTGGGTCATCTATCTTTCTCTTTCGATTGTTGTCGAATTGGGGTTGGTTTTGGTGACTCACAAATTTGGGACTTGTCAAATTTGACGGTGGTTAGCCTGGTTATGCCGTCTAGGGTGGTTGTGTCTGAAGTACGTTAATCAACTTAAGTTGGTGAACATTTTTTTACTAGAGATATGTCCCATAATGTCAGCCCAAGTTACCGAACCTCATTTGTCTTTTTTTTTTCCACCAAAACAATTTGACACAGCATCCAAATATCTTATTTTCTCCAAGGTAACATGTCTGGTATAAGAAGCACATAACTGATGTTCCTCTATACCTAGCCATGGAAGCCATCACATTTTCCACAACTATTGCAACACATGTAGCCAGGTGCAAGCCTGTAAGCTAAGTCATTACTACTTCTTTGTTCCCCCACTTGAGTTGCAGGCTTGGATGCTCTTAAGTAAATGAGAGAAATATGACAGGGTTCTGCTAGTATCCTTCTGGAGCCCCTGAAAATTATTTACAACACTCTAATATGTCTCATTTAAATGGAGCTTCAGACAAAAGATTGTGTTTTGGCTTCACCTTGTTAATTGCAATTAAAAATTTAAATCCAAAAAAAACAAATAGCTAATATTTGTTAGCAAACAGGCAAGTCTAACATATTATTGGTTAACTATCTTAGCATGTACAGGTGAAATAAGTCAACCGCAATAGTTTCTGAACAAAGGGCTGATGCAAAAACCCTGTTAGGACTTGTCGTCCAAGTACAAGTTTCAATTTTATCAAAAGGGTTAACTCTATGTGATTATTGTAGCAAACAGGTAAGTCTAACATATGATTGATTAACACTATGAGAATTATGTGTAGACATACGTTCTCGTGTATTGAAGATGTAGCACTAGCAGATACAAGATACCAGCACGGGTAATATGGATGAGGATGAAAGATGAAAAGCCCCCTGGTCCGGTGCCCAAAGTCTCACACGACTTTGTGACGAGAATTTATTTGAAAGGACATATTTCTAATTGATAATTTAGCATTGCAGGTAATCATACAAGATTCCTGTATTGGTTAGGTTTAGTCCTAAATTCAGTTTTCTCCTTTCGATTGTATTTTATTGTACTAATCTTTCTACATCTTTCTTCTGCTACAGACTGCAATCCAGTAAGGACTAAGGAGTCTAAGGACGGAATCAATAAATTACAATATCAACATAGAAGATTTATACCTAATTTGTGACCAGGTATGCCCAGTAGGTGTTGTACCCTAAACCATAACATTAAACAAGCTATAAACTAAGAACTAAATAATTAATTTATCATGTTCTTAAAAGTTGTGTTTAGATATATGTGTGAGAGTGGATTGTGAGTGAGACAACGCATTGATGGACTAAGAAACTAATAATCTATTAATGGAATATTATTAGCCAATTACAAAATGAAAGAAGAACAATATTGGTTCTAAGGAACTTTGCTCATGTTATTGACTTCAAAATGACATCATTTCTTGCTTTAATGTACTTCTCATCTCTGAAGTACGAGTATATGCATAACAGGTATGAATCTTTCTCAATTTATCCTCGGACATTTTATTTTCTAATTTCATTTAAGAAAACCATGAGCAACAGAGAAATTATAAGACAATGATCCCCACAATGCACTGCCAACTACTTTGCTGCCTTTATAACAAGCAACAATATCAATAAGGTTTTCAGGCAAAAAAAGTGAGGCTGAGTTAAGATCGTTTTCCTTCTATATAAATAAATTTCTTACTACTCCTCTCCTTCCAACTTTAGTTTCAAACTACAGAAATCAAAAAAGAACAAACCCAAATATATGGCTAATCGTTCCCTCCAAATAACGACGACTCTCTTGTGCTGGACATCAAAGGGAACCCACTTGAAGCAAGCTCAACCTATGTCATATGCACTGAACTGTTGAAACTCAAAATTGGGGGTGGTCTAGTCCTAGCATTCAAAATAAACCACGCTGAATCCCCTCAGTAGGTAGCCTAATTAACCGAAGGATGGCACATATAATCCCTAATAATGTTTCTCCCATCTGGACCATCAAATAAACATATCCACATCTCTTCAGACCTTAACATAATCTTCAACGCTAACTGTGATAAGTAACTATACCCTCTACATGTGGAATTTAACATGTCCATAGATAAGGTTGGTCTTTTTATAATCAAGATGACTGATGAGCTTCAGAAAATGTGATAATTTCTACTAGGCATTTCATCGAACAAGTGGTGGGCACTTCAAAATTACAACTTAAAACCTAAATTTTATGGGTTTACAATAACTTAAGGAACTTCATAATAGTATAATTTGTGAATATTTATGACATTTAGGGTTTCAAATATGAACAAAAGTAAGGAGTTAAAGGTTTAGACAATACCTGTGAGAGACTATTGAGAGATTGGAGATGAAAGCTTCAAAAATACAACCCCTCTTTCTCTTAATTTGTTGATTTTTTTTGAAAAAATTTAGAGCTTGGGAAGAATAATTGGACCGGTAAAGTGGGGAGGCAGTCAGGCAGAGAATTGAAGTAGGTTTTTTTTTTTGTTGTTTGAAATATTTGGGGATATGACGAAAAATAAGCAATTTGGTGTTTTAGAAATTTCTCGAAACTTAGGAGGGAAAATTCGCGCCTTTAGGAAAATTGCATCACCCACGTCAACGAGCTAAAAATTAATTAGAAATTAACTTCAATCGAATGCAACGGTTGTAAAGAAACCGTTACCATATCCCGTATAACGGTTGCATTAGATATCCTAATGCAACGGTTCCAAATAATCGTTGCACACAACCGTTGCATTACAAAACGCGTCATTTTTCGACGCTTTTTTGGCTAATTTTCGACGCCATACAACGTCGAGAAAAATTTTCTCGACGCACCAAGTCAGCGTCGAGAATCTCGACGGGTTTTGTCGTCTACAGAATATCTTTGGCGCTATTCTGCGTCGAGAATCTCGGCGGTGTTTGGTGTAGCTAAATATTTCTCGACGGTCATCTGTGTAGTAATATTTTTAGCGGGTTTACGAACAATTTTTTGCGCGAATCATGTTTCGACACTACAAAGCGTCGAGAATTTAATTTAATATTTTTTTTTAGTCGTTCATGTTATCCCAAAGCAAAATCAACCTGAAACTAATTAATTAAAACCAAACCAAACAGATGCAATTAACTATATATATATAGCACGAACACATTTAAAATTATAAATGACAAGATTATATATTAATCTATATAATGTAATAATACGTATTAGCTCGCTCCAAATCATATCATATCATCAAATTAAGTTTAATTACACATGTCCAAACTATTAAATTAGCTAGCTACATATCTCCAAAACACAAATTTAATACCAAAAGGTTTGAACAAAGCATCTAAACAACAAAACAGCAGATAAAGTTAGAGGAGTACAGATCACTCCCTAACAACCAAACACAACAAACGCAATAAAAGGGTACGCAACATATGAGCTTCATAGTTTAAGGAGCTATGCATCATCCCTTAGATTCTTTTCTTCCACCATCATCATCTTCAAATGCATCCTTGACCTTAAAAAAAATATTAAAAACGGTAAGTATATATTAATAGTTTCCCCAAAAGTGTAAAAATAAACTACGATAAGTCTACGGTAAAAATAAAACACACTTGTGACTGGAACTTTCGAATTAAAATGAACATGACTTATTTCGTATAGTTGTGCTAGAGTATTCTCTGTTTAGTCTTTTCAGCTAGGTTCTACATTCTAAATCTCAACTTAGGTAAGAACCAATTCTTGTGAACCAATTCACACACCCATCAAAAACCCTCTTTTTTTTTCTAGAAACAAAAAAGAAAATCCCAATTTAGCAATGCTCAGCCAAATTGGATTGTGGTATGAGGATAACTGATAGGATGAAGAGGGCTTCAGTTATTCAGTAGCTCAGCTTCACCTGTTAAACCCTCAACGTGTCTATCAAAATTCCGAAGCTTGAGAATACAAATCCAGACCTCTGCAGCAAATTTATATTTGAAGAACAAATCCTAAACAACATTGCAAATTACACCTGCTAACCATGTGACAAACAAGATTTTAGGAGAAGCTTTAAGGTTGCAAACAACATTGCAAATTACACCTGCTAACCATGTGACAAACAAGATTTCTAGATGTTTTGTTATGTTCAATTATGTTCTGTTCATGCAGAAGTTCATTTCTGTTCTAGGATCTGTGTTGTAAAGTTCAGTTCTGTATTTTTCCTAAGTTCAACCAGTCCATTTAATTTGTTATGTGTTGCAAAGTTCAGTTCTGTATTTGTTCTGTTCCTGCAGATGTTCTTTTTTCTGTTCTGTGTTTGTTCAATTCTTAACTAAATACTGTCAGTCCATCTATCACACATTTAACATAACCAGTCATATAAAACAGTAGAAAATGCTAAGTGAAAGGGTTTCAATAATACCGGAGGGTTAGCCATACGCAAGGCGGTTTGTGCAGCGTCTATAAGTTGTGTTGAAGCGTCTCCACTGCGAATGGATTCTAAAACTTGAGAAAACAGCGATGTCATTGTCCTAATCAGCTTTGCATTCTCATCGCACTTGTCTTTTATCTCTTCATTTTTCTTATGAAGTTCCTTATTCTCTTGCTTCAAGCTTGATACCTCGACATTGATGCTATCCACTTCTATTACCTTCCTTTTTCCTTTACCAAACCCTGCTTTTCTGAGTGCACCACGCACCCCATAAATTTCACCTTTACGAACACCAAATCCATAACCTTGTGGTTTTTCAGGAATTTCTCCATTATATAGCGTAGCCTCGAAAGCCTCATTCTCGATCTCCTTAATTGACTTAGAGCTAGGAGGATAAAGAAGCTTTAAAGTTTCAGCCTTTGCCTTAATATCATCCTGCATAACATATACGAAAAATAAATGGGAGAATAAAATTATACAAAAGAAAGTACAAGCTAAGGGATAACCATCAGAACTTTACCAAAAAGTCTTCGGTGAATGTGCCATCGACAAAGGTTCCATCCTTCTTCTTATAACAAGCTAGCCAAAGTTCTATTAGGCTCATATCTTCTCCATGTTCATCTTCCTACAAGTAGCAATATATACATAGAAACAAGTTACATGCAATATTATAAAAAGACATATCACGGATATAAGTTTTTTTCTAGTTGGATTAATGGTATTATACATAATCAGCACGTGTATTCGCAAAGCTTGTACCACCATTAGTGTGCAATTGACTCAGAGATGCTCGTGCCTCTTTTCCATACTCAAACAATTGCTGCAAAGTATTTAAACATCATTATTTTGTGAAAAATCAAAATCAAAATCAGGATTTAACGAAGCTACTAGCGGATAATGCATATTGAGGAAGTGAATGTACCAGGAAAGAAATTTGAAAAAGCAACAACAGTTATGTTATCTACTGGTTTATGAGGACACCAAAATCTATTGAGAGCTATCTTGACCACACATTCAGTTCCTCTTGTTCTTTTTTATTTTGGAAGGAAGTTCCTCTTGTTCTAATTGCTTATTACTTATTTTCTTCTTAAAATCAGATCATATATAAAAAAATTCAGATCAAACTAGAAAAACCAGATTAGATTAAATCAGAAATGGCAAAAAATACTCACTAAAAATATGCAGATCAGGTCAGACTAGAAAAATTATGAACAAAATAGAAAAAATAGTCAATCAGACCAAATCGTAAACTAAAAACAAGACCACACCAGATAAAAGAACAAAGGTTAATACATATTTAAGACTTATGAGTACTATTCTAAACCTGCGACTAGTTGAGCTCGATATTAACATGGATTCACCCAGTCAAAATGATTCATTTGTCGAATACGACCTTGATAGATTGAGAATGACAGTCGTTACTCCGCTACTCGTTAGTGTTACTGATGGTAAAGAAGATTGTAATTATACTAGAAAACTTTTGTATCTACATTGGATGTATCATGTATGTAGGTCATTTCTTGTTTTTGGGATTTTCTCCTTAAGAGTCAAAACAGTCTAGTTCAAATCCAATACTTTCAGTTCAATTTAATATTATAAATAGGTTTAACTTAGGTTCAATAAGTTCAATTTCTCTAAAAAAAAGATTCGATAAATTCAAGAAGTCTAGTTCAGTTCGAAGACTTAATCAGAGTATCTTCTAAGTTCATATTCGAAAAAAACAAAAATCTAAGAGAACAGAAATCGACATAGTAGACAACAAATTAACTTCCAACAATTTGAGAACCAAAACAGAAATTAATTTTTGAGAAACTTAAATAAGAACACTGGTTATTCAAATTCAAACTACAGTACGACACAATAATTGGCCAAAATCAGTTGACTCTAATAGAACAAGTGCTTGAGCCTTTGATGAGGTGGTGCAATGTGTGGTCAAGTAATATCTTAGACCAAGAGGTTTTCCTAGTGGAATCAGGTGGTGGTGTCTATTGAGAGCTGCCAGAGGTTTTGTTTATTTTATTTTAACACACCAACTGGACAATCCAATTCGGAACTGGAGACATATGGTTTCGTTCTTGTAGTTGAATCATCAGGGAACATTTTTCAGTTCCATACGGCTTAGGTTCTAAAAGTGATTTAGCTTGTTTTCTGTCTGTTTTTTTTTCCTTTTTTCGGTATTTGAATATTAGTTCATTGTACACTATGGTTTAGAGTCCTTAAGGTGTATTTGAGGGCGAATTATATTTTAGAGTTCTCAATGGTTCTTGAATTAGGTTAGGATTAGGGGATTAACCAAGGCATCCAGTTAGCCACTGGGTGATGCAAATAGTAGTTATATTCATAAATTATAAACTCCGGTGAAGAAGAACACTTATAGCTGCAGCATCAACAGCTCTATAGTTATGGAATAACAAGTTTAACTCCAAAAGCATCTGGTCCGTAAACTTATAAGCCTAAGGCATTTCTCTATGATAAATAGTTTAAACACCACATGTTTTTGGAGCCTAATACGAAGCTACTGTAAGGTCTGTAACCAGTAATGCTATGAAGTTCATATGCTGTCACAAAACACATAAACTAAACCCAAAAGACAATTCGAACTGAAAGGAAATAACAGCAAATTAAAGAAAGCCTGGTAACCTATCTGAATAATCAATGAAACTCCTCCAAACACAAATAATCAAATCTTAAAAAGCAGATTCTGTTGACAAGGATACTTAACCTAACATAAAGCCACAATATTGAAGCAGAGCAAAGTCGCACCAGGACCTTTTTCCTCACAAGTGTTACATAGACTTGACGTTGGGAACAGATAATATCAATTCATATCTTTATTTTTGGGTCGATTAGACAAATACAGTATCCCTAGAATTTTCGTCTTTGAAGTTTTGCTGTTTCATGATTTTAAATCTCTGTTTTGCAGGAATTCTCACTGGTTGGTGGTGCTACCTTGATCCTAAAGGACGTGCTATAGGTTTCCAACTGTTTTTTAATCATGTTTTATCTTTTCTCTTAAAACGAGATTTCTGTGAGATTGTAGTTTCAGGTCATATTTTTCATTCCAACTCAGAGTACTCCGGTCTGACAAGTTATTCAGAAACAGACTTTCCAGGACCAGCTTGTTCGAACCTTAGACTCCCCAAGTCCCTGCCAGTGGGCCTTATATTTGTGCTTGAAACCCCATAATACTAAACACCATGATGCGAGGGCACTAAGTGATGTAATGGAAGTAGTAAACAATACGTAGAAGTGTAGAACAGTATATTAAAAACTTACTTTCCCTTTGGATGAATCCCAATAGTTGACCAAGTTCACCCAGTCTTGCTTGGAAACTCCAGGTGGCACTTCCTTTTTAATGGCTTCTATTGTTTTCTCATTCGGTTTGAAGTACTTTTTCTTAATTTCATATTTATATTGCCTCCACACTCTATCAACACGTTGGAGAGCTAGGTCCTCATACTTTGTATCATCAGGAATCACAAAGTTGTCCTTAAAAAAATACGAAGCCATGAATGACTATATGAGTTAACACAAATTCAATCTTAAAAAATCAGCAAAATCGAGAGAAGAAACATACTCTAATCAATTTGATGATTTCAACTTTATAATAGTTGTCCAGTTGACCCCAAGTCTTTTCTGAAACTAGGCAGTATTGTTCTTGCTTTGCTATGCTTCCAAGGAATCTGACTAAAATATGCCCACCTTTCCTAATCGGTTGGTATAGTTCATTGAAGTGCACAACATATTTGATGCTTCCATTGTTGTTCCAGACGTCCATTGGTTGAATAGACCCCCTAACTAGTTGCTTATTACCCTTAGCATCTAGAAAAGGCAACATCAAAGAGTAAAATCATTCGAATTAGAAAAGAGAAGGAGGTGCATCACTGCTAATTTAGCATTCATGTTGACAGCTCTTATTTTAGTAGATAATCGTGTCTGTATTTTTAGAGAGCCTGTTATATTTCTATATTTTCACAAGAAATAGGTTTTCTACAGAAAAGTTGTTGATTGCCTAATGATTCATAACTCACAGCTCTTATTTTAGAAGATTTAAGGAGTTACAACTTACAACTCTTCTGTAGGAGTGCATAAAGTTAATTATAGAATCTCTACAATAAAAGACCTTAGTCAATGATTACATGTAGCTGAAAGGAGAGAAGTATCTAAGTCATTTACAAGAAGACAAGATCGATTTCGAAATTCACAGATTAGATTTACTCTTTGATTTACTACAAATTTAATTTACAAAAATTCACTATGGCCTTTGCAAATAGCACTGCATCGTACACTATTATCACCTTTAGTCTACTTGGCCTGGTTAACTGTCAATTAAGTGGGTTGATCTAGTGAAAGGTTTTTGATAAACTCTAGCACTAGGATAATTTTGTATGATCCTTCGACATGCTTGGTCCAACTGTCAAAATTCAGTTTTACTTGTCGGATGTATAAACGTGTTTGCAGTGAGGCTTATGAATCATCTGGTCATAGGCGAAACCTGATTTCAGTAAAGTTTAACCAGAATCTCGGTGATTTTAATTTCTGTCTAATTTCTGGCTGTGAAATTGAGATTTGACAGAGTATACAGCAAGTTTAGGTCAGATATAAAGCAAGTTCAGGTCAGATATAAAGCAAGTTCAGGTCAGAGATATAGCATGTTTGGGTCAGATATACAACAAGTTCAGGTCAGATATACAACAAGTTCAGGTCAGATATACAGCAAGTTCAACTCAGTATGAACAAGTCAGATTTGACAGAGTATAGCAAGTTTAGGTCAGATATACAACAAGTTCAACTCAGTATGAACAACTCAATATGAAGGCTACATCAACAAGCAACTAATTCAACTAATCTGAAATTGCTCAAAACAAGTTCAGGTCAGATATACAGCAGCAAGCAACTAATTCAACTAATCTATAAAATATGACAAAATCTGATTCATTAAAATAAGAGGAAGTGAATGTACCTATGGTCAAAACCTGCTCCTTGTTATCATACTCAACTGTACTTAGCCATTCAGGGAGCGACTCATGACATCGAGACCTAGATCCTTTAAAGATCTCTTTTTCTTTTCCATCACATGATTCTTTGGATTTTGTTGTTGCTTTTCCATCACTTATATGGTCTGCATATTCATCCTCGGGTGTTGTTGGTGAACTCCCAGTACGAGTATCAAGTGTTTCTTCTAATATACTAGCATCAAAAGCAACAGATTTATGTGGACTGTTTAGCAAGTTCATATGGTAGCTGAGAAGTTAGAGAAACAGTGGAAGGGTGCTTGGGTGGTTCTGACAGCCTAGACTGTGGGACTTTTATGGTATTTTCAGTTGGGATATTAGGTGACTTAAAAGTCTTGTCTAGAGTAGGGTTGTACCTTGATGGCCCTTTTGATGCAACCTTAGGTTCACTAGTTGTTGGTACAATGAGTGGCTTTTTCCAAATAGGGTTGCTAGTGGTAGTGGAAGACGAAGTCCCACGTTGAGTGCTAGTGGTAATTTGAGGATTGAATGGCCCCCATTAGTCGTTAGTTCCCCTTGTATTTTGGAGTGAGGGCGAGGGCACTGGAATTGTGGGGTGATTTTTTGGTGGATGGACTGACTGTGATGATATCGGCCTTATGTTTTGGAGTGAGGGCAAGGGAACTGGGATAGTGGGCTGACTTTTTGGTGGATGGACTGACTGTGATGATGCAGGCCTTGTGTTTTTGAGTGAGGGCGAGGGAACTGGGATAGTGGGCTGATTTTTGTGTGGATGTGCTGACTGTGATGCTAACTGTGATGTTGCTGCCCTTTGAGCCTTTTTTGGAGGAACTTCAGATGCATTACGAGACTCATTTAGAGCTGCAATCCTAGTTCGTTTGCTACGATAACTCATCTCGTCCCTGAAAGACATGAATCATAAAAGTTTATTGTTATATCAAAGAAAGGCCTTCACATTTAACAGAAAATAATTCAGACTACTCACAGTAAGAACATAACATATTTGGATAACATAAACAGTTCCTAGGCTTTACATGGATTTAACTTCAGTGTAAACCAACAATTTAAACTTCTCACTGACAAATACACTCTGTTTGTAGTACCAACAGCCATTACCATACCAAGAAACTATTTAGAAGAGAACATGAGAAGGAAAAACTCCCAAGTCAAAGATCCATGGTAGAGAAAACTGACTTTGGAGCATTTGATATACTCATTCCCAACTCCAAAGTAAATTTCACTCAGTGGAATAGTACTGTTGATATACAAACAATGCTCCAAATTAACGCATTCAAAGTATAAACAACGGAAAATCATGCAAAGAAAGAAAAAAGGGATGGTCAGGGCTTCAGGTATACTACTACTGGTTCTCGGTTTAACTCGAAGTTTTCGCTTTGTATTCTTAATTTGTAGTCTTTACCTCGAGAAATATGGCTTAGTACTAGTGGGAACCAATTAATGCAGTGGCCTATCCAAGAGATTGAAAGTCTTTGCAAAGGTAAAGTAGCAATGCATGGATCGTTTTTGAGGTTGGTGGCATCACAGCAGCTCAGGTTAGTCATATTGCAAATCACAATCTTTTTAGAAATCTTTCTAACAACTATGTAGTTTTACTTTTTCAGTGGAAGGCTGATGTGGAGGTGTCATTCGAATTGACAAACTTAGAAGATGCAGAGGAGATGTAACCTAGTTGGACTGATCCTCAGCTGATATGTACTCAGCATCAAAAGATTGCAGCATAATTGAAGGCCAAGTTATAGTTCAGTTTAATTTTTTACATACTGGGGCAGATGATCAAAATTTCCAGTCACAGAATCTAGCATTCCCCTAGGACTCCTCTGATCCTTACCTGAAATTGGTCCTGTAATTGCTGAATTGTTTAATCTTGATCCTAGCAACAAGTTTACAGTCACAGATGATCAAGTTTACAGTCACAGATGGTGATATTGATCCTAGCAACGTAAGAGATCCAACAACTGCTTGGCAAGCGCCTGATGGCACGTGGAAAGTTCTTATTGGTGGAAAGATAGATTGGCAGAGGAATGACGTTTCTGTACCACAGTAAAGATTTTGTTAAGTGGACTAGGAGTAAGAACACTCTTCACTCTTCAGCAAGAACTGGAATGTGGGAGTGTCCTGATTTCTATCCTGTGAGTATTGATAGTGAAGATGGAGTTGAGAACTATCTTAAGAGGGAAGATACTAAATTCGTTCTCAAGGCGAGCTTTCTTGATCATGATCACTATGTACTAGGCTTTTATAAGGCTTAAACGAATGAATTCGAAGTAGACATAACTGACTTTATGGAAGATAATACTGATTGGAGATATGATTATGGAAGTAAGTTTTATGCTTCAAAGACATTTTTTGATGGTGAGAAAAAAGGACGAATATTATGGGCGTGGGTATTGGAGGCTAATGGTAGAGAAAATGACAAGAAAAATGGTAGAGCATGAACATTAACTTCAGCAATTCATTTAAAATAAGCACACAACCAACAATTGTTGTAAGTCTTGGAGGGGGCTGTAAGAAACTATACAACATATCATCTACAGCTTATTCTTTGCACTCATTTGCAGCCTTTAACTACTTAGAACCAACAAACACATAAAATCCACCCTTTAACTATTGAAAATAGAAACTACCAAAGTAATATCTAGAAAGAAAGAACTTACCAAAGAAAGACATACACTGAAGATATTTCTAGAAAGATATTTCTACCAGTGACATATATACAATAAAGATGTTTCTAGAAAGAAAGGAATTCTCAAAATAACATATAAAAAAAAGAAATCCATTCATTTGGAATGAATACATAATAATGTTGGAGCAAGAGCATAATGGTAAGGCTCATCATCGCCTATATCAAAGAAGTCCCTAGGCTTAGTCTTAACAACATGCGACCATCCTTGTTGTATCTCATCCTCAATGTAAAAACATTGTTTTGCTTGAGATGAGAAAACAAATGGATCATCATGCAAATTTCGGCCAGTGTGCATCAACTTCGAGAAATTTATACGAACACTACCATTTGGGTTTGTTTTCAAACCCCTATGTATATCAACCCATTCACAACGGAACATTGTAACCTTGAAAGAACCATAGTAATTTAATTCGAATATGTCTTGGAGTCTTCCATAATACTCTTGGCCATCTGCTTCCACAAAAACTCCAGAATTTTGTGTCTTGCGAAATCGCTCGCGTTCCACAGTATCAAATTTGTAGCCATTGACAATGACGCTTTTAAGTTTTTTACTGTAATTACTTAAACCACCGGCCAAAGCTTTTCTCAACTTTCCTTCTGTTGTACTAACATCTATGTTATAGGACTAAATTTTTTTTTAAAAAATGGTTAATTACAGATTAAAAAACATACAAAACAAAAAAGGTCAAAAGGTTACTGCATATATATAACCTGATTTCGCAACCACTCAGGGAACTCATTGATTATCCACCCATTTTCAACAATTTCGTTGGATTGACTTCCTCCACATTCATCCTCTTGCCGTTTGGCATATGAAAGCACTTTATACATTGAAAAAATTGTGTTACTGAAAAATTAATAGTTAGTAACTCTAAGTTAACTCATGACACTACTTACTCAATAATCGGTTTCATCTCATCTGAATGAAGCAAAACATAGCGATGGATTTGTCTTAAACTTTTGTCATCGAGACGAACGTTTTCTTGCTTTCCAACCACACGACAACCCGAATGATATAAATAGGTGTCATTGTCTAGAACACCATCTTCATTTCTTTTCGGTCGGGTGAATATGGTCTCGACACTTTCTAAATATCTAGAGCAGAATGTAATTGTCTCCCATAAGAGGTACCCTTCCGCAATTGACCCTTCAGGTTGGGCTTTATTGCTTACATGAGATTTCAAAAATGCCAAGTACCTTTTATAGAATGAAGAAAGTGAATGTGAAAGAAAAAAATAAGAATAGTGAATATATTTTAATTGAAATGATAAAATAAAATAAGATAGAGGCTCGAGATATTGACCTTTCAATGGGATACATCCATCGGTATTGAACAGGTCCGCCAAGTTTGACCTCATCCACTAGATGGATTAGTAGATGAACCATGATTGTGAAGAATATTGGTAAAAAAGCTTTCTCCAACTTACAAAGAGTCAATACAAGCTTTGACTGAATGGTATCCAAGTCATCAGAATGAATAGTGGTCGAACAAATATTCTTGAAAAAGTCAGACAACTCCTCAAGCAAGTCAATAACTTTAGTGGCATTCGATGCTCTTAAAGCAATAGGAAGAATATCTTGCATGAGGACATGATTGTCATGGCTTTTCAAATTAATAAGTTTACGCTGCTTAATATTTACGCATCGTTGCAAATTAGACCCGTATCCATCGGGAACTTTAAGCTTTTCTATGACCCTTAAAAAACGTTCTTTCTCTTCTGTAGACATGGTGTATTCAGCGGGAGGCAAATGGTCATTAACACGATTTGGATCAGATTGAGGCCAAAGATGAGATTTTATATTTTTGTCTTTGAGAGCCTGTCTTGCTTGCTTATCATCTCTACTTTTATCCATATCTAAAAGAGTTCCTATCACATTGTCACACACATTCTTTTCAATGTGCATAACATCTAAATTATGTCTTAGAGGATTATGTTTCCAATACTCCAACTCAAAGAGTAGACTTTTCTTTTTCCAAATAACATTGGCTTCCTCTTCACCACCATCATCATCATCCGGCTCATCATGAGAAGTTCCACCTTGAAGTCTCTTTCTTTTCTTAGATATTTTCTTTGGTTGTTCTTTCTTTGATTGTCCATAAACATACTTAACCTTTTCTAGTTCCTTCAAAATATCTATCCCACTTGCAGGGACCGGAGCAACCCCGTATTCATTTTCCCCATCAAATAAATTACCTTGAGAACGATAAGGATGATCAATTGGCAACCATTTTCGATGCCCTCGGTGGCATATTCTGCCGCCAAACCAATATGAATTAGTATTATGGGCACATGTAGGGCAAGCTTTGTAACCTCTTGTACTCCAACCGGACAACATAGCATATGTCGGAAAGTCGTTTATAGTGGAATGTAAGGCTGCTCGCATCTTAAATTTATTTCCACTATGCGCATCAAAGGCAGGAACACCTTCCCACAATAACTTTAACTCGTGGATTAATGGTTGCAAATACACATCAATATCCATCCCAGGACTATGTTTTCCGGGAATAAGCAAGGACAATATGAATGATGATGGCTTCATACAAAGCCACGGTGGCAAATTATAAGGAATCAAAATCACCGGCCATGTACTATAATTGGTATTCATTAGACGATATGGATTGAAACCATCACTCGCTAGACCTAATCTAACACTACGAGGATCTTCGGCGAATTCTACATATCTTTTATCAAAACTTTTCCAAGCCTCACCATCCGACGGGTGCCTTAAGATCTTATCATCTTTATGTTCAAAATGCCATCTCATATCCTTAGTTGTTTTAGATGACATATAGAGTCTCTTTAGCCTAGGTATAAGAGGAAAATATCGCATTACTTTAGCTGGCTCGCCCTTCTTACATATTTTCTTTCCTTTCTCACTTTTATTATCCTCCTTTTCTTTCACTGTTTTCCACCTTGATGTATGGCAAACATGACACTCATCTTTGTCTGCAAATACACCCCAATATAAAATGCAATTATTTGGACATGCATCGATTTTCTCATATCCTAACCCCAAATCGTTCACTATCTTCTTTCCTTCATAATAAGACGATGGAAACTCCTTAATTTGAGGAAATGCGTCTATTAGAAGTTCAAGCAATTTAGTAAATGACTCTGCGGACCAGTGGAACATACACTTAAGGTGAAACAAGTGTAAAATAAAGGATAACTTTGAGAAAGTAGTGCATCCCTCATATAAAACCTCATCAGCGGCTTCCATTAGTCGTTTACACTTAGCATCTTCTTCACCTGAGTTACTTGATGGAAATTCATTATCTACCTCACAATGAAAATCAAACTCCTCATGCATGTCATAAAAAACTTCATCTCCGGGCATGCCTTGCGATTCATTATGCGACTCTGAATTGTCAACACCAAAAGCTGCTCTTAGCAACTCTCCCATGTCATCTTGACCTACTGCATTTCCTAGACCACTAGGGGTTTCAAAGCTATTTCTCCCCTTTCATTGACTTTACGATGAAAAACCCAATTTCGATATTTTTTAAGAAAACCGTTAAGCAAAATATGTCCTCCAACTTCTTCTACGAAGTGCCATTTATTTAACTTGCACTTGTTACACGGACATCGTGTTTTTCCTTCAACAAGAGTCTCCTTCGCAAGTTCCATGAATTTCAAGCAACCACTATAATAAGCAGGATCCCCATTGCGTAAATCAATCCAACTAGTATCCATGTCTATAAAAAAAAAAAAAAAACTTATTCCAAGGATTTTTTAGTAAGGAACACACAAGAACAAAAGAGCCTAGACAAGCCTTACACCACGCACATCCACAAAGTAACCTTACCTTATCACACAAAATCCTAGAATCTAGAATTTGACAGCCAATAAACTAGAATTCCACTAAGGGTAGCAGCTTATTATTGAAAAACATACAACAATAGGAACATGCAACAATGATAGAAATGCATAACATATATTTAAACATGACACTTCACACAAATTCATGAGAAAAATAATAAGACCAGCTACTTTGTCACGCATTGTTAATAACATGATATCAATCTAAGATTATGTTAATCACCTGGTTCGTCTACAAGAGTGCAAATCAACTTGACCAAGCCTTTTGCTCTTCGCTAGAGTCTTCGGTTCGTTTGTTATCCCCTTCAATTTGTGCCAAATGGCGAAATTCAATTAGTAATTGACTGGAAAAATTCATATTTCAAATCAAAGGCTATATTAAGATTCCAAGATTGAATGCAAAAGATAAAGATACAACAAATACACCTTAAAAGAATTAGACTTTAGAGGAGATTCAACTCATTGGATAAGATTGGACATGTTAGAGAATCTTATGTCATTCAGATGAGGGAACACCGGAACAGGGCTCAAAATGAATGCTCTCTATCAAACCATCAAGCACAGTGAAGCCCAAAAACTCAAGAACTTAAAGTTTATTATATATATAAGGGAACTTTCATTCAAGGGAAGTTTCAAAATAAATTATCCATTAAAAACACTAGTATAACAGAGACAATGAAAGAAAATCCAACAAAATATACTCTGTGTTAGGTAGAGAAATCAAGCAATGTAGACGGCTTAAGAGCCACCTGATTAATCATATCATGAGCCCTTTGGAAGAGCCAGAGTGTCGTCCCTAGGAAAATAAATTTTTTTATCACTCTAGATTAATGTAAATGTAATTAAACAGAATTTTGTCTCAACTAGCACATAGTTTCTTTTTAGAAGTAAATCAGAATGTTTTTTGAGTAAATCATGCCAGAGAAAACTGAACTTCACATAACAGTTCTGATCTGCACATATCAGTTCTGATCTGCACAGATCAGAACTGTTCTGTGAAGTTCAGAACTGTTCTGTTCTGTTCTGCATGGATCAGAACTGTTCTGTTCTGCACAGATCAGAACTGTTCTTAAAGATCCCGCGTTGAAATACGACATCAAACACAAAACAAACAAACTTGACATACCGAATCAAGAAATTTAAAGCCAATAATACCAATCACAGATCAGAACAGAACTTCACAGAACAGTTCTGATCTGCACAAATCAGAACTGATCTGCATAGATCAGAACTGTTCTGTGAAGTTCAGAACTGTTCTGTTATATGGTTTGTTCCTAAATTGACAATATACATTTTCGAGATAATAGAATTATTAAAATAACTAACCTATATCTACTGAATTCATTGAAAATTAAAACATTACAAGCAGAGACATACAGACAAGCACACATACAGACTAACCAACTTAAAGTTTCCAACCCAAATGCAAGCAGAAAAACATCAAAACAATACAGTAACCACTTAAACCCGATACAATATATTAACAAATTTACCCCAAAACTTTATGCAAAAAATCTCATATAACAAGAAATTAAACCCATAAGAATCTGAAAATAAGCAAGTCAGAATATCAACCGGTAACACTAATCTCTAATTCAGCCTCAAAATTGAGATTCAAACCGACATTAACCCAAGTTCTCACCAAATTGCAGAAATGAAAGGCGGAATGTTGACAATATTAAAGTTCTTATTATAAGAATTTAAGAAGACTCCAAAAGCTGGGGATTTATCTTGTCAAATTTCCTTCAAATTTTATTTTACAGTAAAATAAAGTAAAAAGGATCACACAAGAAAAGAGCTAATATTAAACAAACCTATATTACCACATTGCCCCAAGTCACCAACATTCACCAGCATAGATCTATAGAAAATGGAAAGCCAACTAAAGATCAATTAAAAATAAAATACACACATGATTATTGCACAATCATTTAATTGCTTTCCAATCAACAAATCAACAACATCATTCTGCAAGATAAGCACAGTTTTGACTTCTGAGGTATCAAAACTTAAGAGTCATACTTACATGCTTTAATGTTACGCTAAACCAACAACTAAAAACTACGAAGCATCCATTTTCCACTATGTTCAAATATCTGACTACGTGTCTTTGCTCAAACTGACTACTATAAATCTGCAAGCAATTCTCATTAGAAGGTAACTTCTTATTTCTAGTGAGCAACACGAGAATTTGACCAACACCTAGTAGACCAGCCAAGAGTAATACAAGTACTTCTAAGTTCTAACTTAATACAAAGTATGACTTTGTTTTACCAATCAGATGGCCTCCCTAGTAAAATATCAAATGTTAAACAATGATTCCCATGACAATTGAGGGTGATTCACATGTATCATGTATGATAACCAAATCACCATGAACGCCAATACACATTATCCTGGAGGAAAACATCAGATGCATGCTGATATCTAATCATTCAAGAAGCACAGACCAGCTCAGGCAGCTCAACTACAAGAAAAGAAAAGGATAACACAAACGACTTTGAGGATGTAAACAAGGACGGAACCACATATGCTATTTCCTTATCTCTAAAAATCAAACATTTAAAAAATTCTGTTATACAACATTCATTATCGAGGAACAAAGTAGGTCGGTCAGTCCAGTGAAGTAACACACACCACCAACTAGAAATTGATCAGCCTGTCAATTCTAAGCATCTATAGCTGTTTGTGAGGCCTGTGACTAGTACAGAAACATGTACAATAGTTTTTTTTTTACAATAATGCTTAGAGTACTTAAAGAAACATGTAAAGATTCTATATTCTATTGCAGCTCTTTCTCAAACATCAGTTTTGTCGAGCAGCTAACTCCTCTTTCGGAACTAATAGTCACATCGTCCCGATCCTCATAATTAACGATTTGCCATTATTTCACTAGAATACCCCCACCCCCCACCCCCATCCCCCTCAAATGCTGAACTTATTAACATATAAACAGGTACAAAGGGCACTCATGCGATAATTGTAAGCAGAGCATCATAAACATAACTTGGAAGGCGAGAACCTACGAACTTCTCTCTTAATGGATACGGCTCCAAAAATGCCAAACGACTAATCATAATCCTAATTCATCCTCAAAATTCAGACTCAAACCCAACTTAAAACCCAATTCTCGTCAAATTTTACCTCCTCTGGTTCAATTTTTTTCAAAATTTCAATCATAATAAAAACAAGTACACATTATTAAACTAGGATCACCATATGTAAATCAAATTTCGATGAAAAAAACAATAAAAAAAACCGCGTACCTGCTCAAGATTGTATTTCCGCACAAGATTTCTTGATTTCTTGGAACAATAAGCGAGAGTGATAGGCAAAACGAAAGAGATGAGATGGAACGAAGATCGAATTTGAAGCTTGGTGAGAACTGATTATTGGAAAACTAATTGATCTGATGGAAATTGCCCTGGGTTCGTTTTTTAGGGTTTTTGTTTTTGAGGTTTTTCTCTCTCTATTACGTATGTACGTGGGTTCAGCGGTTTCCAAATAATTTGGAAATTTTTTAAAATCGCGCTATGAGAATTTTTAGTCACGTGCGTGGCACGTTCGTATTCTCGACGGGTTTAGTTTTCGAGAAATAAGATCGACCACAACCAGCGTCGAGAAACTACGCATATTATTTTCGCAGGCCAGCGGTCACTCACAGCGTCGAGGGGATAGCATCGAGAAATACCGTGATTTCTAGTAGTGAATAGACAGAACCATTACAAAAACCGTTACAACAGGGGTTGGCGTTGTAAATGAACGTTGCAATAGCAATAACCGTTGCATTAAACTGTTGTATATGCTCGTTTATGTAGTAGTGCACCATAGAGGATTAGTGTCTAATAATGTAATGAAATTTACTTATGACAAATTTTCATCTCTTACAGTAAAGTTTCATAGGTCTGTCCGATACTAGTCTTCTCAAAGTAAGTATCTATGCAAATGATTGCGACATTGCCATGTCCACATAGTTCAAGAAACAGAACTACTAGCATCTTGCATTCTAGTCGTCTAGCGTTTTCTATGCGTCCACCTTTATAGAAAACTTCCGACCAGGGACCATTTTCAACTTTTGACATTCAAGTTCACTTGACAGACATTTCTTAGTCACAGGACTGGTCCTGACAGTCTATCTTGAATATATCGTCAAATCGAAGGGACTCATCATTTAATAAACCACAAATTAAATGGAAAATGAATTCTATTCATTTATATGAATGGTTAAAAAAAATGTTTTACAAAGTATTAAACTCTAAAACTTTAAAACATTAATTAAGGACATCAAAGTCATTCTCCAACATGCTTGATTCCCATAGCTGCAGTGTGCGAGTTGTGCTTCGCTTGCGGCAGAGGTTTAGTTAATGGATCTGAGATGTTTTCGTCAGTTCCAATCTTGCTTATCTCGACTTCTTTTCTTTCAACGAACTCTCGTAGAAGGTGAAATCTACGAAGTACATGCTTGACTCTCTGGTGGTGTCTAGGCTCCTTTGCCTGTGCAATAGCTCCGTTATTGTAACAATATAGAGATATTGGTCCTTTAATGGAGGGGACTACACCAAGTTCACCTATGAACTTCCTTAGCCAAATAGCTTCCTTTGCTGCTTCATATGCAGCAATGTACTCCGCTTCAGTTGTAGAATCCTCAATGGTGCTTTGCTTAGCACTTTTCCAGCTTATTGCACCTCCGTTGAGGCAGAAGACAAACCCAGACTGTGATCTGAAATCATCCTTATCGGTTTGGAAACTTGCGTCCGTATAGCCTTTAACAATTAATTCATCATCTCCACCATAGACCAGGAAATCATCTTTGTGCCTTTTCAGGTACTTCAGAATATTCTTGGCAGCAGTCCAATGTGCCTCTCCTGGGTCTGACTGGTATCTGCTCGTAGCACTGAGTGCGTACGCAACATCCAGGCGTGTACATATCATAGCATACATTATTGAACCAATCAATGATGCATATGGAATCCCACTCATTCGTCTACGCTCATCCAGTGTTTTTGGGCACTGAGTCTTGCTTAGAGTCATTCCATGAGACATAGGTAGGTAGCCTCGCTTGGAGTCTGCCATATTGAACCTTTTAAGCACCTTATTGATATAAGTGCTTTGACTAAGTCCAATCATCCTTTTAGATCTATCTCTGTAAATCTTGATGCCCAGTATGTATTGTGCTTCTCCTAGATCCTTCATCGAAAAACATTTCCCAAGCCAAATCTTGTCAGAGTTCAACATAAGAATGTCATTTCCGATAAGTAATATGTCGTCGACATATAATACTAGAAATTTTTTTTGCTCCCACTGACCTTCTTGTATATTCGTCTGCGTTCTTGAGAAAGCCAAAGTCACTGACTGCTTCATCAAAACGTATATTCCAGCTCCTTGATGCTTTCTTCAATCCATGAATGGATTTCTTAAGCTTGCACACCTTTTTAGCATTCTTTGGATCCTCAAAACCCTCAGGTTGTGTCATAAACACAATTTCTGTTAAAACGCCATTTAAGAAAGCGGTTTTGACATCCATCTGCCATATTTCGTAATCGTAATATGCAGCGATTGCTAACATCATTCGAATAGACTTTAGCATTGCAACTGGTGAAAAGGTTTCATCGTAATCCACCCCGTGGACTTGCCTGTAACCTTTTGCAACCAATCTAGCTTTGAAAACTTCTAGTTTCCGATCCTTGTCCTTTTTCAGTTTGAAAACCCATTTGCTTCCTATGGCTTGGTAGCCATCTGGCAAATCCACCAAATCCCAAACTTGGTTTTCAGACATGGATTCTAATTCAGATTGCATGGCTTCTTGCCATTGCTTGGAGCTAGGGCTCGTCATAGCTTGTTTGTAAGTCGCAGGTTCATCTCTTTCCAGCAATAGAACTTCATGGCTCTCGTTCGTCAAAATACCTAAGTATCTTTCCGGTTGAGACCTATATCTCTGTTATCTACGCGGGGTTACATTTCTAGTTCGTTCTTGATTCTCACCAGATGAAGGAAATAATGCCCTTGGTCCAAGTATGCATTCTATGTTAAGTCTAATAAGTGCGGTTCAGTATTAATTAACAAGTTAATAATTCAGTGAGATCAAGTGAGCTGAATGCCTAGCTAGAGGCCGCTTCAGTTCAAGTGGAATTAATGATATTAATCCACAGCTTACTCTTGACTGAACCCGTAGGGTCACACAAATAGTACGTAAACGGATCAAGTATTTAATGACATTAAATACTCTATCTATGGATATTCGGAATCGAAGGATCTTGGTTTCAGTGGGAGCTGAGATCGTCACAAGCAAGAAATGAATACTCCGGAAACGATGATATTGCCGGAAACGGAAATATGGATCGTATCGGAAATATAAATATTATCCAAATCGTAGATGTTGCCGGAAACGGAAACATGGTACGTATCGGAAAATATTATTGGAAATGGAAATATTGCCGGAATCGGAAATATTGCCGGAAACGGAAATATTGTCAGAATCGGAAATATTATCGGAATCGGAAAATAATTCCGGAAACGGAAATATTAAATATTTGTTCGAAACAGAATTTAATTCCGGAATCGGAAATATTAAATATTGTTCGTATCGGAAATGAATTCCGGAACCGGGAATTTAATCGGAAGCGTATCGTACGAATAAGCATCGGACGAGGCCTGCCGGACGAGGGCCCAGCACGAAGCCAGGCCATCGCCCAGCAAGCCAAGCGCGCCACACGAACAGCCAAGGCCACGCCAGGCCCAGCGCAAGGCCAGGCCCAGCAGGCCATGGCAGCGCGCACAACAATGGGCTGCGAGCTGTGCTGCTGCGAGCGTGGGCTTGCGGCTCGCGTGGGCCGAGCGGTCGTGTGGGCTGTGCGCGGGCATGGCCTGCACGCTCGTGGGTCATGCTCGTGTAGAGTTTGTGTTCACATACGAAACCTAAATTGTATAGGATTTGTTTGATGATTAAATTCCTAATCCTAAAAGGATAAAATTAATTAGTTAGAGTCCTACTAGGATTCTAGTTTAACTAATTAGTATCCTAATAGGATTCCAGTTCCTTTTCCATACCTCTATAAATAAGGGCCTAGGGTTATTATTTGCAGGGACGATTGAAGTATTCAAAGGGTAAGTTTTTGAAATATAAATCAGCCATACACTTGCAATAAGAGCCGAAAATCCTAAGCACCTTAAGGGCGATTCTAGTTGGTCTAACTTGAGGCGGATCCGGACGTACTGTGGACTATCTACGGAGGGACGACATTTGGAGTCCTAAAGACTTGTTCTTGTTCGGTTCGGGCGCAGCTAGGGAAGGCACGCTACAACATGTATGCATCTATTCTATGCTAAATGATTATGTGTAAATAATATGCTTTCCTGGCTTTATGGTTTTTCCGCATGATTTATGAATTGTCATATGTATCATAACCTAACAGTGGTATCACGAGCCTCTTATTATTTTCATAATCTAAATTGCATGAACATGGTTAAATATTACAAATTTGCAAGAATTAAAAGGGGTGATACCAATTGAGGTTGGCATGAGTGGTTAAGGGCCTCTTGCTCCTTAACCAAGGTCTCGGGTTCGAGCCTTGGGAATGGAAAAAATCTCAACTGGGAGGGATGCTGCCCATCGAGGTACCCATGCAAACTCCCACGGGAGATTACCCCCGAAAGCGGTGGGAACTCCTCGTAGTAGAACCAAAAAAAAAAAGGGGGTGATTAATTTTCGTAATTGTTAATTAATTGCAAAATTGCGTTTATTTAATTATACGTACGCAGTTTTTCGGCAGTTTCTTCGTTACTCATCCAAATCGAGTGATTTTTGTGTCAATTCCGCATGTAAAAGGCATTCTAAAATTTTGACAAAACTACTATTTTTCTGCCGAACCCAGAATTCTCAAATTCGAAGCCTAACTATGACTTTTCGGAGGTTTTAGTTTTTCGAATGCAAAATTTCGTAAATTTAAGATGTTAAATTAAATATTTGCGATTCTTGTTGATAAATCTTGAATTTTTGATTGACGTACTGTATATGTTTAACAAGTTTGAATGCCTAGCCTTGTTAATTATGCAATCTAATTTGTAATTATGATTAATTTGTTGAAAATTGGAATAATTTAGAATTAATTTGATTTTCATAATTAGTTATAATTTAATTAGATACCTATGATTAAAAACCACCATAAAAATTGTAAATTTATGTTAAATTTTAAATTTTTATGACCTAGACTTGAATCCATGTTAATCGGAAATCAATTAAATAATAAATTTTCGATTTTTCGCCCTAAAATTATGAAAATAAATTCTAAATTTTTTTATGCGATTCGCTCATATAACTTGCACGCACAAAGCAATGGACGCTACGTGTTACCCTTAAGGGGTGTTGTATAGTGCGGGCATGCGACGACGAGCAAGGGAGCTCGTCGCCCATGCGGTACGAATACAGCGAGCAAGGGCATGGTGCACGAGCACAAGGCAGTAGGCCTGCCTTGTATCGTGGGCTGTGAGCAATGGGCGCATGGGCAAGGGCGAGAGCAAGGCACGAGCAGTCGCGTGTGGGCAGCAAACGTGCTGCGCCACAGCGCGCACTGCCTCGCGCAAGCATGCGGAGCCTCGCGCGCAGCGAGCGCAAGTGTGCATGCGACGAGCGCTGCGCCCAGCGATGGCGTGCAGCGTGCTTGTTGCGACGTGCGACGAGCGCTGCGCCCGGCGATGGAGAGCAGCGTGCTCGTTGCGACGAGCGCTGCGCCCAGCGATGGTCAGCAGCATGCTTGTTGCGACGAGCGCTGGCGCGCGCCTTGCGATGGGGAGCAGCAGCGATGCGACGCAGCGCATGGGCTGCGCGCACATGGCCAGCTATGGTTGTGTGCGTGTGGCCCATGGGCGTGCGTTGCGTGGGATTGTTGCGTTGCGATTAGATCGTTTTGAAATTTTAATTTGAAATTTTCAGTTTACGTAATTTTAATTAATTTTAAAATTAATAATTTAAATTATTTTCTTGGATTTTAATTTTGAATATTGTAATTATAATAAATTTTATTTATTCTAATTATTTTACTAAAATTAAAATCATGAATTAATTTAAATACGACTGAAATTAAATTAAATTTTTTGGATTAAATTATAAATTTATATGAGCTTTAAATTTTAATTAAATTTGTATGTTTCCGGTTAGACTAGAAATACATTTTTATGTTTAAAATTAGTAAAGCATATGAATTTATTGGTTTAAGTGGGAGCCCTTTTAGTCATATACTCTTGATTAGGTCTACAAATCCTTAAGGTTAAAACAACTTGATTAGAATTAACAAGGACTGAATAATTTGTAGATTATTGGTGCCCTTGATTAATTGCTGCAAATGTTTATGTGATGCATAATGTGTTTTACTAACCAGCCATGTGGGCCATTCATGATAATGAATGGGTGAATGGTATATATTGTATATGTACTGTTTTGCAGGTTATGAAGTGACTAGTATGGCCCAAATAGGATAGAAAATATGGTCTGCGTACCATTAATTTGAATGTAATTGGTCTAAAGTACCAAAGTTGTTTTTCAATTCAAATATGGTCTGCGTACCATCAAATAGTTGTAATTAGTTTTAATTATAGCTTATTCTATTTGAAGAAAATGGTGCCTCCCACGGAGATTTTCAAGACGGACTTTGAAGTTAAAGCTTCAAGATGAAGTCGGGCCATACTAGATCACATTTATCTTATGCATGTTTTAAGTTATTTATTTCTTTTAAATATGTCTTAAATATGCATGAGATCAAAGCTTGATTATGTTGCATGATTAAGGATTTTAGTTCACTTAAAATCTAACCAACATAGTAAGAGCCTTAAGTTCCAAACTTAAAAATTGAGTTATAAGGTGCCATGCCAAAATATACACTTGCTTGGATATCCTTTACATCAATCTAGTAATAGTTTTCGCTCAGCGAGGTGTTACTTATTGGTCCAAAAGGGGCAAGGTACACAAATAATTGTGAGTACATGTTAGTTTTGGTGAAACTCAACGATATAAGTAAGGAGTCCTTTTATGTCGTGGCAAAATCGATAGGTTTACCTAATAAGTTCTTAGACGTACCTATCAACCAAGAATAGTTTCTAGACTATTAGAAAAAGGCTTTTGCTTACCTAAGATGTTTTAGAATTGAGTCGACAAACTGTGCTTAATTCTTCAATGGTTTTAGGGTCTTGGAATCATTTTATTCACACCTGCCGGAACACATAATTCGAATAAAATGCTAATGACTTGTTTAAATTGCATGATTGCATTAATTTTCAAGTTATTATTCATGATAAATGTTTAGACTTTGCATGCTTCAATGTATGTTTTAATTATTGCTTATAATTAAATATCTTGCACTGTAGTAAATCCTTTTAGAAAGGTAACAGTAAATTTCCTCGATTGGTAGTGAATCCAAGAACGATTCACAGAAATGAGAGAAAATGAGCAATTTAAAATGTACGTTTCTTTTAGCGACTTTTATGGTTGTTTTCGAATATCAAAATCGAATGGCAAACCAATTGGTGCTTGTGAATTCAAATTACAATGTAGTTTTGAGATCACAAAGCATTGAGTTTAAACGCTCAGCCTTACCAATGGTTAACAACCTAATATCTTTGTCCATTTAATTCTCGAATGAGTCTAGTCCCTAGACATTCGAATAGATCGATGCTTAGAGAACTTTACAAGCTTCTGGTAAGATCATCTAGTTGAAACAAAATATTCAACATAAATTAAATGGTAAGAACCTTGTTGGAGTGACATGTCTAACAAAGTATAAAAGTCAACACTAAAGAATTCAATTCTTAAGACTATAAGAAATGGTACAAGAAATAGGAAAACAAGGAACAAATGAAAGGTATATACGATTCTGTTTCTACCTATAAGTTTATGTTTAAAGAGAAGTGACCTAGCAATCAAACTTCCTTGGTATCATATACCGCTTGAGGTTCTTACTTCGGTAATAACTCAAACAATGGAAGCTAGGCTACACTAATGACCTACAAGTGGGAAATGAAGCATGGCAATGCTACATTAGTTGTAGGGTCATCTAGTTTGTTTTAAGTCCTTTCAAAGGCTGGAACTTAATGGCTATTTTATTCCATAATCAGCATACCTAAATTTCTGTTTTCAAACACAGAAAGACTCACATTCAAGAAAAACAAAAACAATGTTTGTTTGTTTATTTGAATGAAATGGTCAATTACGAGTTGAGTCAATATGCTTGATTAAAACAAACAACTCTTTAACAATAAGAACTTTACTAGGTTAAAATCAATCTCTTGATTTGAGTTCCACTAATCTTTGGCATTGTTGCTTAGACCATGTCAACAAGTTAAAATTCAAAAGCTCTATTTTGATGGACTTTTGAAAGTTGATTGATTTCTAGATCAATTTAAGACAACTAGTCTTACTTGTTGAAAGTAACAAAAGATATGAACTATTGTTAGAACGCCTAGACAATAGAGTTCAAAGCTAAAGAAAGATTTTATGACTTTATTATTTCACATTTGAGTGAATATAGGTTTATTTACTCAAATGTGATATAAGTTGAATCTGTTTGGCTAGTTCAAAGATTCAGAAGTATAAAATCCACTTGGCAAGAAATCATAAAGATCTAGGTTAGATCATGTTGATGATTACTTGAGACCAAATATGATCATCAATGATTGTGTGTTGTAATTTCACAATCTAGGTCCATAAGATATGGCATATCTTAGTTAGAGTAATCGAAGTCAATTAGTACTTGATTCGATCAATGATGAATCATAAAGACTTTTCCTATAATTTCTAAAACAAAATTCTCAACTACCACCAAACTAAACCAAATTCGTCAAAGCTATTGAAAAGTAATTTCAGAATAACTTTTCATAAAATATATCTAGAGAGTTGCAAAACTCAGTGGGAGCTTAGTGTTTGTCATTCGACAAACTAAGGCCCAAGTATAGATATATGTTTCATTGTGATTTATTCAAATGAGACACAAGGGTATTGTTTCTACCACGAATTTTTGAGAACATAATGTTTGTTTGCTCGAAATAATGTCCTTTTGGAGATTCGTTTCCAAAATGACAAGTGGGAGAAAATAGACCTCGAAAGTCTTCGAGGCGAACAACAAACATAACGGACATTCAGGAGGCTTTTCGAAGTTCTTTAGAAAACCCGAACATGTATTCTTTAAGGACTTTAGAAGTGGATTTAAAGAATAAGACATCTCTTAGAAGACTTTACAAGTGCTTCAAGGAGAACAGAATATTCAAAGAACTTTCAAGTAGCTATTGATATTCTATTGTTTGATGTTCTATACCCAAGTAGGCATAGAGTTCAAGTCACTGAAACTATGAGATTCTTCTATTAGATAGTGAAGAAACATGGAGTTCAGGTCACTGAAGCTATGCAATTCTTCTATTAGATAGTAAAGAAACCTACAACTTGCAGTCAAACTATTAATGAGTTTGTGACCTGTAAGAAAGCTATGACGAAACCCAGATTCCCTAAAATGGTTAGAGGCCATATATAGACTCAAATGTTTTAATGGTTAGAGGCCATAAAACATACTCAATGCTTTGATGACAAAATTGAAATTTTGTTGATTTGCAAGAATAGTTTCACACCTATTGGTTGCAAGTTTTTTTTAAGGATAAAAACCATCAAACATGAAATTGTGTTCACACACAAAGCTAGATTAGTTGCTAAAGGTTACAAGCAAATTCACGGCATGGATTGTGTTGAAACCTCATGCATAATCGTAATGCTCAAGTCTATAAATCAAGCAATGATTGCATATTGGTACATATGGCAATTGGATGACAAAACAATTCCTCAATAAAATGATGGAATAAACTATGTACATGGTATGTCATAGGATTTGTGGATCCAAATAAATGCTTGAAAAAGAAAGCTAGCTTATGAAATCTAAGTACAGATTTAAGCAAG
Organism: Spinacia oleracea; assembly: GCF_020520425.1. Taxonomy (NCBI): domain Eukaryota; kingdom Viridiplantae; phylum Streptophyta; class Magnoliopsida; order Caryophyllales; family Amaranthaceae; genus Spinacia; species Spinacia oleracea. The sequence continues at coordinate 44,935,182 of NC_079490.1, forward strand.
CAATTGGGAATTAGAAATGTATTTTAGTGAAGCTAATAAGTATTTTAGTTTCATAAAATGTACATGATTCTTATAGATATATAAGAAGTTTAGTGGGAGTACGTAAAACTTAATTGGTCCTATGTGTATCACACATATCTCTCTATTGTGAAATAACATTCAAATGCTAATGACTTAGATTTGAAATTATTCATCAATGATGGACCATGGCGAAACTTAGTACATACTGGGTATTAAGATCTATTTACAAAGATCTTATGATATTGTTTTGGATTAAGTGATGGCATTTACTAAATCAAACACGAAAGACTCCATTGGAGATATTCGACCCATATGAATAAATCTAAGTAAAGGATGTTTGAACTATGTATAAGCATTTACTAAGTTAAACATCAAAGAATCTAAGTAAGATTCTTAACCTATATTATATGTCAAAGAATTTAGCTGGATTTAGTATCTACTGAAACTAGATGAGCCAAAGTTACATGAATAGAATTCAATTGAGAATTATTCTGCAAAAGAATTTATCATGTATGATATAATCTGAGGATCGCCAAAACGTATCGTATGGCTTTAGGCATAACGAACATATACCAATCTCTATTGATCTAAGTGAAGATCAACTAGATTGAGATCAAGAATACTTATGGTACTTGAAAAGGCACATAGGAATAAGTTCTTGATTCAAGGAAATAAAGATATGCTAAATATTGATGCTACACGCATAAACACTGGCAAAGGATCAAGCAAGACCCTTAGGAGTTAACCATTGATAAGGACGAGCTATAGAGCATCGTGTTTTGAAATGGCAACATGGATTGGAGACCATGAGTTGTTGCGTGGGATATTAAAATATTAATTTCTATGTTCTAAGATACAGTTGGAAAGTATTCCACATATCTGTGAACTGCTTGGATAAGTAATTCCAAACAAAGCATCACTAGCAACCTATAAAGTTGAAGTAAAAGTACTTATTGCCTAAGAAGCAATAAAACAGGGTTGTTTATGTTAAAGAGTTCTTCACTGAACTTGGGTAGATCACATGTCTGCTGGCTTGATGGTTCTTCATTGAAAAATGCGTAGAACCACTCTTGTAGCTAGAAAGAATAGATCACAAACTAAACACACTCAAAAGATCTTATCATCCTATCTCGAAAAGACATTCGATGAAAAGGATATTAAGATTGGCAAAGCATGATAACTAAACCTATGCAACAAGTGAGAAGCAACACTCACATTGTAGCACTGGAAATCAAGCATAGCTTTGAATTCCATGAACTGTTTTAAAGATGGGTTTGAGGCCCATGGTTGTAAAACATTGGGGTTGAACATTTATCATATATGAAATGTATTTTCATATTCCATTTAATCTTGGTTTAGTATTAAATGATGAGTCCCTTCAATTTAACGATATATTTAAGATAGACTGTCAGGACCAGTCCTGTGACTAAGAAATGTCTATCAAGTGAACTTGAATGTCAAAGGTTGAGAATGGTCCCTGGTCGGAGTTTTCTATAAAATTGGACGCATAGAAAACGTTAGACGACTAGAATGCAAGATGACTAGTAGTTCTGTTTCTTGAACTATGTGGACATGGAAATGTCATAATCATTTGCATAGATACTTACTTTGGGAAGACTAGTATCGGACAGACCTATGAAACTTTACTGTAAGAGATGAAAATCTGTCATAAGTAAATTTCATTAAATTTATTAGACACTAAATCCTCAATACATGAGTGATCTGAGATTACTTGTTTGAGAACTGGTTGCTTTGACGTTGACCAACCGTCGCACCGTAAAAGGAGGCTATAAAGGCAACGCTCAGGTAATCACCTATCAAACGAAGTCTAATCTCAAGATCGCAAGATTGGGATTGTCCTCCCATAAATCGGGATGAGATGCTTAAAAGTTGTACAAGGCCACTCGGAGAGCTAGAAACTGTGAAATGCATGGCCGTGCTCGGATGAATCATAGGCTATGATTATCTGTTTATTTGATCCGTTGAACTCTGAAACCGAGAAACACCTCTGGACATAATAAGGATGACAACTCTTACCTTATGTTAAAGAGCAAGCATCGAGCGACAAAGGAATTAGGAAATGCACACTTGTCCCTAAGGACAAGTGGGAGACTAAAGGAAATAATGCCCTTGGTCCAAGTATGCATTCTATGTTAAGTCTAATAAGTGCGGTTCAGTATTAATTAACAAGTTAATAATTCAGTGAGATCAAGTGAGCTGAATGCCTAGCTAGAGGCCGCTTCAGTTCAAGTGGAATTAATGATATTAATCCACAGCTTACTCTTGACTGAACCCGTAGGGTCACACAAATAGTACGTAAACGGATCAAGTATTTAATGACATTAAATACTCTATCTATGGATATTCGGAATCGAAGGATCTTGGTTTCAGTGGGAGCTGAGATCGTCACAAGCAAGAAATGAATACTCCGGAAACGATGATATTGCCGGAAACGGAAATATGGATCGTATCGGAAATATAAATATTATCCAAATCGTAGATGTTGCCGGAAACGGAAACATGGTACGTATCGGAAAATATTATTGGAAATGGAAATATTGCCGGAATCGGAAATATTGCCGGAAACGGAAATATTGTCAGAATCGGAAATATTATCGGAATCGGAAAATAATTCCGGAAACGGAAATATTAAATATTTGTTCGAAACAGAATTTAATTCCGGAATCGGAAATATTAAATATTGTTCGTATCGGAAATGAATTCCGGAACCGGGAATTTAATCGGAAGCGTATCGTACGAATAAGCATCGGACGAGGCCTGCCGGACGAGGGCCCAGCACGAAGCCAGGCCATCGCCCAGCAAGCCAAGCGCGCCACACGAACAGCCAAGGCCACGCCAGGCCCAGCGCAAGGCCAGGCCCAGCAGGCCATGGCAGCGCGCACAACAATGGGCTGCGAGCTGTGCTGCTGCGAGCGTGGGCTTGCGGCTCGCGTGGGCCGAGCGGTCGTGTGGGCTGTGCGCGGGCATGGCCTACACGCTCGTGGGTCATGCTCGTGTAGAGTTTGTGTTCACATACGAAACCTAAATTTTATAGGATTTGTTTGATGATTAAATTCCTAATCCTAAAAGGATAAAATTAATTAGTTAGAGTCCTACTAGGATTCTAGTTTAACTAATTAGTATCCTAATAGGATTCCAGTTCCTTTTCCATACCTCTATAAATAAGGGTCTAGGGTCATTATTTGCAGGGACGATTGAAATATTCAAAGGGTAAGTTTTTGAAATATAAATCAGCCATACACTTGCAATAAGAGCCGAAAATCCTAAGCACCTTAAGGGCGATTCTAGTTGGTCTAACTTGAGGCGGATCCGGACGTACTGTGGACTATCTACGGAGGGACGACATTTGGAGTCCTAAAGACTTGTTCTTGTTCTTGTTCGGTTCGGGCGCAGCTAGGGAAGGCACGCTACAACATGTATGCATCTATTCTATGCTAAATGATTATGTGTAAATAATATGCTTTCCTGGCTTTATGGTTTTTCCGCATGATTTATGAATTGTCATATGTATCATAACCTAACACCAGATACTTCTAAAGATCTCTAAGTTTCAACTTGAATGTCATCTTGAGAATTCTCTAGAGTTTGTTGTTCGACTCGAATTTATTCGAGGTCTACTTTACTCCCACTTGTCATTTTGGAAATGTAATCTCTTTCCAAAAAGATACCATCTCGAGCAACAAACACCTTGTTCTCATATGTATTGTAGAAGTAATACCCCTTTGTTTCCTTTGGATAGCCCACAAGGATACATTTGTCAGATTTTGGTTGAAGTTTGTCTGAAATTAATCGTTTGACGTATACTTCACAACCCCAAATCTTAAGAAAAGACACATTTGGAGGCTTTCCAAACCATAACTCATATGGAGTCTTTTCGACAGCTTTAGACGGAGCTCTATTTAGTGTGAGTGCAATTGTGTTTAGTGCATGTCCCTAAAATTCTATTGGAAGTCCGGCCTGACCCATCATTGATCTAACCATGTCTAGCAAGGTCCTGTTCCTCCGTTCTGACACACCGTTCCATTGAGGTGTCCTGGGAGGAGTCAATTCTGATAGAATTTCACATTCTTTCAGATGGTCATCAAATTCATAGCTCAGATATTCACCGCCTCTATCAGACCGCAATGCCTTAATCTTCTTGCCTAACTGATTCTCTACTTCACTCTGAAATTCCTTGAATTTGTCAAAGGATTCAGACTTATGCTTCATTTGGTAGACATAACCATATCTACTGAAGTCATCAGTGAAAGTGATAAAGTAGCTGAAACCACCCTAGCATTTGTACTCATTGGTCCACATACATCTGTATGGATTAAACCCAATAGTTCAGTTGCACTTTATCCAACTTTAGAGAAATGTTGCTTTGTCATTTTGCCAAGTAAGCATGATTCACACTTACCATAATCCTCTAAGTTAAATGGTTCTAGAATTCCTTCCTTTTGAAGTCTTTCTATGCGCTTCATGTTAATATGGCCTAATCGACAATGCCACAGATAGGTGAGATCTGAATCATTCTTTTTGGCCTTTTTGGTATTTATGTTATAAACTTGTTTGCCGTGATCTAGTAAATAAAGTCCATTGACTAATCTAGCAGATCCATAAAACATCTCTTTAAAATAAAACGAGCAACTATTATCTTTTATTAAAAAGGAAAATCCCTTAGCATCTAAGCAAGAAACATAAATGATGTTTTTAGTAAGACTTGGAACATGGAAACATTCTTCCAGTTCCAAAACTAGCCCATAGGGCAACAACAAATAATAAGTTCCTACAGCTAATGCAGCAATCCTTGCTCCATTTCCCACTCGTAGGTCGACTTCACCCTTGCTTAATCTTCTAATTCTTCTTAGTCCCTGTGAATTGGAACATAAGTGTGAGCCACAACCTATATATCTAATACCCAAGAAGTTGAATTTGCAAGTATACAGTGTAACACCCCCAAAATTTGGACATTTTATATAATCAAAAACCCTGTTTTTATTTCATAAAATCACCGTCCAAACCTTGGGAGTGTCACTGCTACATTTATTCTCCATGGAAAATAAATGCAAAGCAACAAAACAATTTAAAACCATTAAAGTAAAAAAATTAACTAAGTGGTCTAAAAGGTGGCCCATAAAATATTACAACCAATCCCATAACTAAACAAAATCTAACTTATACTGAAATAGAAATTTGTCTCTTGACTAAGTGATTATTCTAATCGTCTCCTCACTCGTAGCCAAGTACCTTTACCAACCTGCAAAAATAAATAAAAAAGAGACAAAAGAGACGAACTCCCAAAAATCAGATAAATTGAGTAATTCCAACTCTATCCCGTAAAATAAATAATTTTAGTTTGAAAACATTTTGAGCATATAAAATAAATATATAAACAAACAAGTATCAATTTAATAACCTCATTATAAACTTATCACATAAAGATCAATACTAATTAAGTGAGGGAAAGAGAACGCTAAGGGTCGCGCGTAACCTTTGAGAATGGCTAAAGGAAGATGAGTACAGAATGTCCCTAGTGTGCACACCCCTCACTAATTGACTATGGGTCTCCGCGACCGCGCACCAATAGAATTAGGAGGAAGACTAAGCAGAAAGTTTAATACAGAATAATAGAAACCTACTAGAAGCCTACCGGGTCTCCACTAAAGTGCACCGATAGAACAACATCTAGAAGGGCAACCTGTTCCTAACCCTTACGGGCTTTTCCCTCTGAGATTACACTTTACGTAATTAATATTTTAATAAGGTTCAAGCACATAATACAAAGACATAATAGTCACAGAAAGGAAACCAAAACGCAACAAGTCCATTAAGATATGCCTAGGACATTTAGTTTAATCCATTTACACTTCTTACATCAAAGAGCTCATAATGCTCTATTAATTTACAACCCCAATGTTCACGAGATGCGTCCAGCTTAACCGACAATTCTACTCATTGTACAACAAGTATCATAGACATTTTCATAAACTAATTATAGAATTCAAATATCACTTTCAAAATAATACCACTTTGAACAAGACAGGCTTCTAATTTCAAATTACATAACTCATGTATATAACACTTTATCTACCGAACACATAATAACACATAAACATATCCAAAATATTTTTCCTTGACGGGACCTACAGATGATGAACATTGAAAATTACCTTAAGCGCTCGTACATTAAACCGGCAACCTCTTTGAGTATTACAATTCCTAAAGTATTCCCGTCTACGAATAACAGATAAATGAACCAAAGTTAATAGGTTAAACTAGTAATAGGAACAATTAGTCGCGATGTTAGAACTTAGAAGTATAAATGTTCTACAATCCCCTTCTTTAGAATGGAGACTAAAAGGGAATGGAAAAGTAAATCATGGTTTGCTTTAAAAATAAAAAGAAGAAGATGATACTGTATCCTTTTTTTTCTTTTACGATCAATCGAATAGAATAGGCAGGAAATTAAATATACTAAAGCCACTTGAGTTAACTATCATAATTCATACTCAAAATTATAAAGATTTAAAGTAGTACCCATTACCTATGGAGAGAAGGAAATTGAGGTTGATGAAACGGTAACAACGGCAGAAGACAAAGAGGGAGGCTAGGGTTTCTGTAGTAGTAGTAGAGTTTTTGTCATGACATTTTTGGGTTTGGAGGAAATTTATAGGTTAGGCTATTTAGGGTTGATTAAAATAATTTAATTTAAGAAAGTTAAATTACTAAAACCCAAAAATAAGATTTTTAAATTTCTTTCTTGAAAATCAAAAATTTAATTTAAATAATATCACAAAATAAACTTAATACTAAAATATTTTATCAAAGTACCCGAAAATTCGTGGTATTACATACAGTCTATAACAAAAATACCTAAAGATGGAACGACCGTTCCGTTCTTCTGATCTTCCTTAAGCTTCAAGCAATCTATCTTCCAATGCCCCTTCTTCTTGCAGTAGAAGCATTCAGATTCATAAGTGGGTTGTTCTTCTTTTCAGACTTGGTGCTGCCAGCTTGTTTAGTTGGGCTGGCCTTCTTGCCACCTTTCTTAGCATTCCTCTTCTTACCAGATTTCTTGAACTTGCCCCCACGCACCATAAGCACATCTTGCTTATCACTTTTGAGCGTCTTTTCAGTGGTCTTCAGCATACCGTGAAGCTCAGTGAGCGTTTTGTCCAGACTATTCATACTGTAGTTCAGCTTGAACTGATCATACCCACTATGAAGAGAATGGAGGATGGTGTCTATGCCATTTCCTGAGAGAATTGCTGATCCAGCCGACTCATATTCTCAATACAAACTTTTGTATAAGGCGGTCTTACAAGAAAGACCACCTTATAATTGGATTGGGCTTCTAATTTCGCGGGTCAATACACTCGGGTCTGGATCACAAGTTATAATTCGCGGGTCGTATAACAGTAAGTTTTTCGCCCAAATTCAAAATCTAATCCATTTTCTCTCCTCAAAATATCTCTGCCTCCTCTCTCTCCTCAAAGTCTCTCTCCCATTTTCGCCGGCATCAAAGCTACAACGGAGTTGGCGAAGGTGGCTACGAAGGTGAAGATGCGGCGGCGGTCTCTCTCCATCCACGAAACCTCTGCCTCCCTCTGTATCCTCAAACTCGACGCCTGACATGGAACCGTTGAAGCTCGGCGGTGGCTTGTGGTGGTGGAATGTTGTTTGTCGTTGTGATGGTTGTGGACGCGAACGAGTGGAAGATCGGTGACACGAAGCTCAACTTAGATCTGCCTGTGATCTCTATGAGAAAACTCCCAAGGTGCGACTTATTGGCTGATTTTTTGTTCTTTTGTTTAATTGTTAGGGTTTAATTGATCATTTGATTTATTGCATTCATGTTTAATTGATCATTTGATTTTTGGATTGAGTTTTTTTTGGATTTTGATTTTTGATTTTCGGTTTTTGTTTTTTGATTCTTTTTATTAAATTCCGGCGAGAAATTAGGGTTCCAGCAAAAAAAACATGTCGCGAAGAAAAGAAACAGATCGCCGGCGAGAAACTAGAGATGAAGGAGAGGAAGAAGAAGCGCCGACGTGAAGATTGAGATCCGCCATTGTTTGATGTTATGTGCTCTGGTTCTCCTTCTTTCTACTTTGACATACCTCAGACTTGGAAATATTCTCAATATGTTGGTGCTGGTTGAATGAGTTCCTTTTGCTGTGGTGGAACAAATGTTGTGGTTGTTGTGTTGGTGGCTCTGATTCCCTGGTTGCGGCTGTGGCGGTGGCGGTGGCAGCAATGCAAAGGAACAATGTTGCAGAGGCCTCGCAAGTCGTAACAAATTTGGTTTAGTCATAGTTTGGTTATATTTAGTTAATAAAAAAAATGGTTTAGTAATAATTTGTATTTTAAAATTGCAAAGAAATGCAATTAATATCCAAATCTGTATTGTAACAATTTTGTTTCATTTATTTTAGTCATGATTAAATAAGTTTTAGTTAAGAATGAATTCATTTTAGTCACACATTTGTTGCATTTAGTTATGAATAAATTCTTTTTAGTTAAGATTAAATTTTTGGATTTTAGTTAAGATTTTTTGAGTTTTAGTTATGATTTCGTGAAATTGTTTTAGTTTAACATGAAATTCAATTAGTTAACCAATGTAATAAATTAGTGAAGCATCCAAGACAATTATTTAAGCATTGAGACTAATTAGTTAAGCGATTAAATTAATAAGTTCGCAGATATAAAGAAAGTATTTATTAAGCCGAAAATTCAATTAGTTGAGCTTGAAATTCAATTAGTCAAGCAACAGAACCACTTAGTTAAGCAATGGAACTAATTAGTGAATCAATGAAACCAATTAGTTAAGCACTAGAACTAATTAGTTAAACCTGAAATTCAATTAGTCAAGTAATGTAACCTATTAGTTAAGCAATGATACCAATTAGTTAAGCCTGAAATTCAATTAGTTAAGCCATTGAACCAATTAGTTAAGTTTGAAATTCAATTAGTTAATCAATGAAACCAATTAGTTAAGAAATGGAACTAATTAGTGAAGCAATGAAACCAATTAGTTAAGCACGAAACTAATTAGTTAAACATGAAATTCAATAAGTCAAGTAATGTGACCTATTAGTTAAGCAATGAAACCAATTAGTTAAGCAATTGAACGATTTAGTTAAAGCAAAGAACCAATTAGTTAAGCCTGTAATTCAATTAGTTAAGCAATCGAACCAATTAGTTAAGTTTGAAATCCAATTAGTTAAGCAATGAAACCAATTAGTTAAGCAATGAAACGATTTAGTTAAAGCAATGAAACCAATTATTTAAGCAATAAAACTAATTAGTTAAGCAATGCAACCAATTAGTTAAGCAAAACTAATTAGTTAAGTTCTGTAACTAATTAGTTAAGCACTTGAACTAATTAGTCAAGCAATAGAAGGAATAAGTTTACATATATAAAAAAGTATTTGTTAAACCTGAATTCAATTAGTTAAGCGATGGAAACAATTAGTTAAAAATTGAAACTAATAAGTTTACAAATATAAAGAAAATATTTGTTAAGCCTGAAATTTAATTAGTTAAGCATTATATTTAATTAGTTAATCAATGAAACCAAATAGTTAAGCGTTGGAATAAATTAGTTAAGTAATGGAACGAATTAGTTAAAGCAATTGAATCAATTAGTTCAATTAGTTAAGCATAAAATTCAATTAGTTAAGTAATGAAACTAATTAGTTAAGTAATATAATCAATTAGTTAAACAATTGAACCAATTAATTCAATTAGTTAAACATAAAATTCAATTAGTTAAGTAATAAAACCAATTAGTTAAATAATAGAATTAATTAGTTAAGCAACTGCTATTTTTTGATGTCACATGTTTAAGACTCCAAGTATATTTGTCTGCATGTATTAGCATAAATGTTTCTACCACCAAAGTTGATGAAAACAAAAGAACACCTATTCACCTAAAGTCCTAAAGTGGCCCACCAATAATGTGTGTTTACATCTTTGGTCTTCCTTCAACATCAAGATCCAAAATATGATTGCTTAAGAAATGTCGCTTGTTGGTTCCAAAGATGGAGTTAGGAAGGAGCACCTTGTCAACCTAGCGCAACAGATTCAGTAGAGAAAATACTACTGGTAATCTTAGTGACACAGAAGTCAAAATAAATTCCTTCTCCTAGTAGAGAAAACACTACTGCTGGCATGTTAATTGTATGACCAAAACTAATTGCCACCAAGGAACTTCTTCTCTCTTCTCTCTCATGGTGTGGTGTACGTTAAGGTTCACTTACTAACGTGCGCCAATCTTGAAAATGGCGAGGAAGAAGAAAACGCAGAAGCTTGAGATTGCTCAAGTTAATGAGGAAGCCTCTTCTCTTCTTCATCAAGAAGTTTCGAGGCCTAAGAACCAGAACCAACTCATAAAATAATACCCATTCCTGATGAACCTCGGGTTAGTGCGGGTCTGGTGACACCAGTTATGCTGCCTCATTCTGACCATATGCTGCCGTCGATGGACCGTCTAGACAACTTTCAAGCTTACCAGGACTCGGCTGGTTGGTCGCAGTCAGTGCGCACTGATGTAAATCGACCGCCATCGCTGGTTGAAGCTCTGGAAGAGTTTTACGAAGATAGCCATCGAATGGTGGTGGGAAAGGATAGGGTGGACCTCCTGGTGAGAAGTGTTAATGCTGCACTCAAGGAGATGCACCATCAGAGTGTGATGAAGGAGAACCCAGGTGTAGATCCAGCCCAGAAAACAGAGGATGTCCGTACAGAAACAGAGTGTGAGATGAATGGTGCGCAGCCAGCTCAACGGCGACTGGATATGGAACCAAAACCATGGGTGAGTCTATTCAAAGGTAGTTCACTCCCTTCTAAAGGTTTTGCGTTGAATTTTATTGCTCCCACAGTCTGTGATGGTAAACCCATAGCTGTACTTGATAAGCATGAGATACAAAAAATGAATGATCTATGGGGAAATGCAGTTGTCATGTATGTAGTTGGGGAAAAACCTTCGATTGGGGCTATTTTGAGATTCATTGCAAAAGAATGGCACCAAGTTGGTAAACCTCAGATTTTCCTCCATGATGAGGGCTATTTTGTAATTAGATTCCAGTCAAAGAAGGATAAGGAATCAGTTCTGGTGGCTGGCCCTCATATGTTCTTTGGCAAACCTATGATTGTTAAACCTTGGACAACAAGTTTTAATTTCCAGGAGGAAATATTGAGGGTAGTTCCAGTGTGGGTTAGGTTGCCTAACTTACCACTGAGCTGTTGGGGGGGTGATTCATTGAGCAGAATAGGGAGTTTGCTTGGAGATCCTCTATATGCTGATGAATGTACTACTAAACAGCAAAGAATTTCATTTGCTCGAATTCTCATTGAGGTGGATGTAACTGGTGACTTGCCTAAATCTGTGCAGATTCAGGACCCTATGGGTAACATTGTTAAACAGGTGGTTGAGTTTGAATGGCTACCACCTTATTGCCAGAAGTGTAAGATTGTGGGGCATGACTGTACTGAGACAAGAGTTAATACCACAAGATTTAGGCCAGCTGATGTTCAGAGAAAGAAGGTTGTGAAGGTGTGGAAACCTAAAGCAGTGCAACCAACTGTTGAACCAAAAACTACTGATGAGTTGACTGCTAATGATGCTGTACAAGAGGATGATGGGGAGAATGGAGAGTTATCTGTTTATGATAAGCCTTTTACTCCAATTGCTCCAGTGCTTGATGAAGGGTGGAGAGTTGTTTCAAGGAGAAGAAGAGATATTAGAACTCCAGCTCAGACTGTGGGGCTTGCTGAGGTCCATTTGAATGGGGAGGAATTGGTTGCTGGTAGTGAGGGAGTGGAATTCCCAATTGATCCACCATGAACATTAGTACCTGGAATGTGAGGGGATTGAATGATCCCATTAAAGTAGTTGAAATAAAGAAGTTTTTAGCTAGTAATAACATTAGTGTTGTAGCTTTGTTAGAAACTAAAGTTCAAGAGAAGAATAGTTGTAAAATCCAGAAGAAAATAGGGGTTGGGTGGCAGTGGATTATGAATTATGAGCACTCTCCTAGGGGAAGGATATGGATTGGTTGGAAGCATGCATTGGTGTCAGTTCAGCTTATCCAAAAAACTGAATTTTGTGTTCACTGTTATGTTACTACTAAGAATGGCTTGTTTGATACTATCTTTTCAGCTGTGTATGGTTTGCACTCTGTTGATACTAGAAGACCTATGTGGAGAGAGATCACTACTTTCAGTAGTACTGTTAATTGTCCTTGGCTTGTCATGGGGGATTTCAATGCAGTTTTATTAGCTGCTGATAGGGTAAATGGCAATGCAGTTACAGAAGGGGAAACTAAGGATTTTGATAGTTGTATGGATGCTGCAGGGTTGGCTGAGCTTAAGAGTTGTGGGAGTTACTATTCTTGGAGCAATAAGGGGCAAGGTAACTTGAGAATTTGTTCCAGAATAGATAGGGCCATTGCCAATGCATTGTGGCATTCTAAGTTTGTTGATGCTGTGGTGGATTATTTGCCTCCAGGAATATCTGATCACTCACCTCTGGTTATGTCTTGCAATATTCAACTGGGAGGAGGGAGTAGACCCTTTAAATTTTTTTAACTATATGGCTGATCATGTTCTGTTTCTTGATGTAGTTAAAAAGGGATGGGATGTGTCCTGTCCAAGGGGTGGAGCCATGTTCAAGGTTTGGACTAAGCTGAAAGCAGTAAAGCAAGGATTGAAGGAGCTACATCATAAAGAGTTTGCTAAGCTTGATGAGAGAATTGAGGGGTTAAGGGCTGATTTGGGTCAAATTCAGATTCAGTTAGCTTCTTGCCCTACTGATAGCAATGTGCAACAGAGTGAGAGGGATTGTAGTGAGACTCTTAAGAAGTTTTTGCATATTCAGGAGAGTGCATATAGACAGAAAGCAAGAATTCAGTGGTTGCAAGTAGGAGATTCTAATTCTAAGTTCTTTTTCAGTGCAATGAAGGAGAGGATAGCTAGGAATAGCATTGATATTTTGTATGATGATTCTGGGAAGAAGCTTAGCTCTACTAAGGAAATTCAGGAAGAAGTTAGCTCTTTTTATAAGAAGTTGATTGGTACTGCAGCTAGCTCCTTGATGGGTGTGGATGTTGGAGTGGTTAGGAAAGGGAAGCAGCTTTCTGCTGCTGATGCAGAAATGTTGGTGGTTCCTATTTCAGATGCAGAAATTGATGCAGCTATCAAAGGTATTGATATCAATAAAGCCCCTGGGCTTGATGGTTTCAATAGTTTGTTCTTTCTTAAAGCTTGGGAGATTATGAAAGCTGATGTTTATGAAGCAGTAAGAGAGTTTTTCAGAACTGGAGTGATGTTAAAGCAAGTGAACAACACTTCAGTTACTTTGGTTCCTAAGATTCAGAATGCTTCTTGTGTGAAGGATTTTAGGCCAATTGCTTGCTGCTCAGTTGTTTACAAAATTATCTCCAAAATTCTTACTGCTAGAATGCAAGGTGTTATTGGTACAGTTGTAAATTGTTCTCAATCTGGTTTCATCCCTGGTAGATCCATTTCTGATAATATTTTGCTGGCTTGTGAGTTGGTGAAGTGCTATTCTAGAAAATATGTTTCTCCTAGGTGTATGATTAAGGTGGATCTGAAAAAAGCCTATGATTCCTTAGAGTGGCCTTTCTTGAAAACCATGCTGTCAGAGCTTGGATTCCCTATGAAGTTTGTAAATTGGGTGATGCAGTGTCTGTATTCTGTTTCTTATTCCATTGTGATAAATGGTTGTCCCACTAAACCAATTCCTGCAAAGAAAGGGTTGAGACAAGGTGATCCCATTTCTCCTTATTTGTTTGCTTTGGGTATGGAATATCTGTCAAGGTGTCTTGCTGCTCTTGCTGAAGATACTAACTTCTCTTATCACCCTAGATGCAAAAAGTTGGATCTCACCCATATGATGTTTGCTGATGATTTGTTGATGTTCTCCAGAGCTGATGAGGGTGCTGTGAAAGCTCTTTTTGATGCTTTTACCAAGTTTTCCTTGGCTTCTGGTTTGGAAGCTAATTTGCACAAAAGTGAAGTTTACTTGGCAGGTGTTTCTGATCATGTTGCTTCCAATATTGTTAGCTCAATTGGGGTTCCTAAGGGATCTTTCCCATTCAGATACTTGGGTGTCCCTCTTACAACTAGGAAGCTCTCCTTCACAGACTGCAAGCCTCTCATTGATAGAACTGTTGCTAGAATCAAGAGCTGGACTTCTAAGTTTCTTTCCTATGCAGGTATGCTGCAACTGGTTAAATCTGTACTCTTTGGTATCCAGCTCTACTGGTGTCAGATTTTTGTTATGCCTAAAAAGGCGATGAAGGAGATTCAGAGAATTTGTAGATGTTTCTTGTGGACTGGTGCTGATGTAGATTCTAGGAAAGCTTCTATCTCTTGGGAGCAATTGTGTTTCCCTAAGAGTCGTGGAGGGTGGAATCTTAAAGATCTAACTGTGTGGAATAAAGCAGCAGTTTTGAAGCACTGTTGGGCTTTAGCTTTGAAGCAGGATAGGCTTTGGGTGAGGTGGATTCATGCTTATTACATTCATCATAAAGACTTCTGGACTATGCCAATTCCTAATGGTTTAACTTGGTCATTAAGGAAAATTTGGCATAATAGAGAAGTATTTCTGCAGGCAAATGGAGTGGATCAGTTTGTGCAAGCTGGTAAATTCAGAATTCAGAAAATGTATAAGTTTCTTCATCCAGTTGGAGCTCAGGTGGGATGGAAGAGATTGATTTGTAATAGCCATGCTAGTCCAAATAGTACCTTCATTGTGTGGCTAGCAGTGCAGAACAGACTAGCTACAAAAGACAGATTGATAAGATGGCAGCTGAGTATTGATGGTACTTGTGGTCTGTGTCAGGTGGAAAATGAAAGCTTGGAGCACCTTTTCTTCTCTTGCTCTTATTCTCAGGAGATTTGGAAGCAGGTTCTGCTTTCTTTAGGTGTGAATAGAACTGTGTTGCCTTGGCATGAGGAGGTTCAGATTGCAGTGAAGAAAAGCAGAAGCAAACAGAAGCAAGCTTGCAAGTATAGTATAGCTTTCATTGAGTCTGTTTACTGTATTTGGTTGCAAAGAAATGCTAAGGTCTTTAGGGATCATGTTGATCCAGTCAAAACTGTTGTTAGCAACATTATGTTTAATGTTGAGTGTAGATGTCAGTAGTAGCCTCAGTGTACTTTAGCTAGCTTGTGTTGGTTAGCTAGGTGATTTGTTGTGTCTGTTGGACAGTTGGTGTTTTCAGAGTTTGTTAATACTCTGATTACTTGGTAAATAAATCTCATTATTATTTGCGAAAAAAAAAATTGTATGACCAAATTTCACCTCATAATTCATTTTCTTCTTTTTGCTCATAACCTAAATCAGAAACCTAAATTAAAAAATCCCTAAATCAAAAACCTAAATCAAAATCATAAAATCAAAAACCTAAAATTAAAATCCAAATCAACGGCGAGCTTGAGGAGGGAGAGAGATCGGCAGCGAGATCGATGTAGCTGTTGCACCTCCACCGTCGCACCTCCACCATCGCACCTCCACCGTCCCACCTCCACCTTCAGATTTTCTATGGGTTTTGAGAAGAGGAACGACGAGGAGGAGCTCCTCGGAATCTGGTGGACCTTAAAGCTGAGGTGGTTGTCTCCAGCGAGGAGAGATGAATGCATGAAGCATTGAATATTGTGGAGAGAGAGGAGAGAGGAGAACTGAAATGAATTAGGGTAGTAATGAGGAAAGAGACAGGAAATTCTGTATTTATAGGCGCGTGAAAGCTTGTGCGCGTGGGCAAATGGATCAGGTCTTTCCTGGACGCGCCTGTAAGGCCGTCTTACAGGAAAGTTGCTGTATTCTCAATGAGTCCAATCATTTTGAGAACATGTGGACTCACGGGCTCGCCTTTCTTGAGCTTATAGTCTCAAAATTTTGTCTATGAGTCTCGAATCTTTCGACTCGAGCCAGATCTTGGAACATGTTCTTTAACTCACTGATGATCGTGAAAGCATCTGAGTTGATGAACGTTTTATGTAGATCTGCACTCATGGTTGCAAGCATTAGACACTTTACATCCTTGTAGGCATCAATCCAACGATTAAGGGCTACCTGAGTGACCCCTTCGCCTGCGGCTTCGGGCATCGCCTCTTCCAGGACATACTCCTTTTCTTCCTGCATAAGAACTATTTGCAAGTTCCTTTGCCAGTCAAGGAAGCTTTTCCCGCTCAACTTCTCCTTTTCGAGAATTAAACGGATGTTGAATGAATTGTTGTTTGCGATAGTTAAAACTACAATTGAAAAGAATAAACAAGTAAATAACATTCACAGTATCTATTAATAAACTTAAATTCTAGCATTCATGCATAATTCAATATTTATTTAGCATTTTATTTAAGTTATGTGTTCCGGCAGGTGTGAATAAAATGATTCCAAGATCCTTAAATCATTGAAGAATTAAGCACATTATGTATTTAGACTTAATTCTAAAATATTATAGGTAAACAAATCATTTGCTAATAGTCTAGAAACTACTCTTGGTTGATAGGTACGTCTAAGAACATATTAGGTAAACCTATCTTATTTGCCAAGACATAAAAGGACTCCTTACTTATATCGTTGAGTTTCACCAAAACTAACATGTACTCACAATTATTTGTGTACCTTACCCCTTTAGGATCAATAAGTAACACCTCGCTATGGCGGAAAACTATTACTAAGATTGTTGTAAAGGTTATCCAAGTAAGTGTTATTTTGGCATGGCACCTTTTAACTCAATTTTTAAAGTTTGGAACTTAAGGCTCTTACTATGTTGGTTAGATTTTAAGTGAACTAAAATCCTTAATCATGCAACATAATCAAGCCATAATCTCATGCATAATTAAGACATATTTAAAGCTAAATAACTTAAAGCATCCACAAGATATAAATTTGATCTAGTATGGCCCGAATTCATCTTGAAGTTTCAACTTCAAACTCCGTCTTGAAAATGGATTGGAAACTCCGTTTTGAATTTCACCATGGGAGGCGCCATTTTCTTCAAATAGGATAAGCTATAATTGAAACTAATTACAACTTTTTGATGGTACACAGACCATATTTAAAATTAAAAACTTTGGTGCATTAGACCAATTTTACATTCAAATTAATGGAACGCAGACCATATTTTCTATCCTATTTGTGTCATACTAGTCACTTTCCATAACCTGCAAAACAGTACATTTATAATATACCATTCACCCATTCATTTATCAATGAATGGCCCACATAGCAAGTTAGTAGAAGATATTATGCATCACATAAATATTTGCAACAATTAATCAAGGGTTCCAATAATCTACAAATTATTCAATCCTTATTAATTCTAATCGAGTTGTTTTAACCTTAAAGGAATGTAGACCTAATCAAGGGTTTAATGACTAAAATGCTCCCACTAAAACCAAGAAATTTACATGCTTTACAAATTTTAAACATAAAATTGTATTTCCGAGTCCAACCGGAAACTTACAAATTTAATTAAAATTTAAAGCTCATATAAAATAATATTTAAATCCTTTAATTTTATTTTCAATTGATTAAAATTAATTAATTTAAATTTTATCAAGGTTTTAATTTTAGTAAAATAATTAGTATAAATAAATTTATAATAATTAAATTAATCAAAATTAAATTCCGTGAAAAAATTAAATTACAAATTTAAATTTAATTAAAATCGTTTTCAACCGAAAAATTAAATAAAACGGCCCTTACGTACTAAGGCAAGGCCTTAGTCTGAAGCCCAAGCCTTGCCAAAGCACAACACAGCCGCAGCACCATGGGCCGCGTGCACGAAGCAGCGCCCAGGCCTGCGATGAGTGTGGCCGAGTGATGCCCATCGCTGCGGGCTGTGCTCGCTGCCCTTGCGGTTGCTCGCTTGCTCGCTGATGGCTTCCAGCGCTGGGCAGTGGCATGCGCAGCGCATGCGAGCTCCCTTGCTCGTATGTTGTTGTCTTGCCTCGTGTCTGGCGCTACGTAGCATCATTGCCCCTTGTTTGCTCGATCACCTACACGGCACACAGGGCATAGCCTATGGCTGCCGCACATGCCTCGTTGCTCGTTGCCTTGTACCGCATGGGTGACGAGCTCCCTTGCTCGTCGTCGCATGCCCGCATAATGCAACACCCCTTAAGGGTAACACTTAGCTTCCATTGCTTCGTGCGTGCAACATTGGTGATCGGTTTTATAAAAATTAATCATTTTTATACTTTAATTTAATTGACTAATTAATAAATCATATTAATTTCATTAAATTCGGGTAAAAATCGAAAATTTATTATTCAAATTAATTTCCGATTATATTTATTTTCATGGATTCAAATCTAGGTCATAAAATTTTAAAGCTTTTCAATTTTATAAAATTTATGGTGGTTTTTAATCATAGGATCCTAATTAAATTGCTAATTAATTATGAAAATCAAAACAAATTCTAAATTATTCGAATTTCAACAAATTAATTACAATTACGAATCAGGTTGTATAATTAACAAGATTATGCTTTAAAATTGTTAAACATATACAGTAGGTCAATCATAGATTCAAGATTTACATACAAGATTCGCAAATTTTTAATTTAACATCATAAAAATTATAAATTTTGCGTTCGAAAAACTAAAACCTCCGAAAAGTCATAGTTAGGCTTCGAATTTGGGAATTCTGGGTTCGGCGACAAATCTCTGATTTTTGTCAAAATTTTAAAACGTTGTTTACATGCGAAATTCACTATTAAATTATACGATTCTGACCATTATTGACAAAACTGCCGAAAAATCCTGCGAACATATAATCAAATAATCGCACGAATTTGCAATTAATTACATACAACGAAATTAATCACCCCTTTAATTCATTGCAAATTTATAAAATGTAACCATGTTAACTATCATTGATTATGGAATTAATTAGAGGCTCGTGATACCACTGTTAGGTTATGACAAATATAAAACATATATTTCATGCGGAAAAAACATAAAGCCAGGAATCCAAATTAATTGCCACATAGTCAATTAGCATAATTTAGGATACATACATGTGATGCGTGCCTTCCCTAGCTGCTCCCGAACCGAACAAGAAGAAGTTTAGGACTCCAAATGTCTCCCCTCCGTAGATAGTCCACATCATGTTCAGATCCGCCTTAGATTCAATTAACTAGAATATTATCTAAGGTTTTATGTTTATTCGAAAGCTTAATTATATATTTAGGCGATTTATTAAATTCGTACTTGAACTTAAACTATATGAATACTTATTGATTGTGATGTATAAATTGTGATTATGAACCAAGTATTTATATGGTGGAAATAACAGACTTAGATTTCTAACAGGATTCAAATAACTAAATCAATTAGGATTCTAGTTAAATTAATCCTTTAGAATTTAATGTTTAATCAAACACGAAAACATTTAATTCTTGTAGATTTAGGAAAACGATTAATCAAGCAATCCTAAACGACCAAGGAGTTTGGTCGTACGTAGCATTGCACACACACACGCACCACCCACATGGGCGTGGTGCGCGGCCCATCCGTGGGCGCTGCTGCTCAGCCTAGCCTTGCGTGCTTGCGGCTAGGCCTGCCTAGCTCGCTGCTTGCGCGCTTGGCTGCTCGCTGCTTGTTGTGCGTCGGGCTTTGCTAGGCGCGGGCCTGGCTTCGTGCTGGGCCTTGCGTCTAGCAAGCTCGTTCGTCGATCGTTTCGTACGTCGCGCTTCCGATTTGTTTTCCGATTCCGGAATTCATTTCCTATTCGAACAATATTTAATATTTCCGATTCCGGAATTTATTTCCGATTCGAACAAATATTTAATATTTTCGATTCCGAAAATTTATTTCCGATTCCGACAATATTTCCGATTCCGGTAATATTTCCGTTTCCGGTAATATTTCCGATTCCGGCAATATTTCTATTTCCGGTAATATTTTCCGACACGTACCATGTTTTCGTTTCCGGCAACATCTACGACTTGGATAATATTTATATTTCCGTTATGATCCATATTTCCGTTTCCGACAATATCATCATTTCTGGAGTATTCATATTTTGCCTTTTGACGATTTCAGCTCCCACTGGAACTGAGATCCGTCGATTCCGAACATTCATAAATGGAGTATTTAATTTACTTAAATACTTGATCCGTTCACGTACTATTTGTGTGACCCTATGGGTTCAGTCAAGAGTAAGCTGTTGATTAATATTATTAATTCCACTCGAACTGAAGCTGCCTCTAGCTAGGCATTCAGCTCACTTGATCTCACTGAATTATTAACTTGCATAATTAATTAATACTGAACCACATTTATTAGACTTATCATTGAATGCATATTTGGACCAAGGGCATTATTTCCTTCAGATATGCCTTATCCGCATCTTCAAAGTCATATATTTTTGAAACTGCTAAGCTTAGATTGAATCCCCCCGATTCTGCTAGTTTTACTATCTTAGGTAGGTCTTGTCTAGCTCTTGCTCCATATGAACCAATAATTTTCACATGTCGTTCAATATATACAAGTAAAAATGTATCAAAAGTTACAGATACAAGTCATATTGAGTAGCCCCTGCATGAATTTAGAAGCCTACAAAAGCAATGATTCCTGTCCAACATTATTTCATCCCCAGAATGAATATGGGGCAAACCAACTGATGCCGCATTTTTAATTCTAAAAAAAAAATCAACCAATCTAGAAGCAGAAAAAGCTAGGTCTGCACAATTCATGCACAATTCATGCAGTCAAAGACTCAAAGCTATGAAAACATATGTTAAGGACGAAAATTACGAGTACCAAATGCATAATTATTATTGGATGTTTTAAAATTGTACAGATAATTAAAAAACAATCATTGTGTTGATACATTTAGTACACATGCGATTGGCTTAACAAACATCTAATTTTTATTCTTTGGATGCCAAACAAGACCAAGGGCTCGTCATCCACGCAGAGCAGCTATCAAGCAATATTGATGACAGCACGGCCAATAATGGTGCCCTGACTGAGATGTTGGTATGCCTTATCTGCATCTTCAAAGTCATATATTTTTGAAACTGCTGAGCTTAGATTGAATGCCCCCGTTTCTGCTAGTTTTACTATCTTGGGTAGGTCCTGTCTAGCTCTTGCTCCATATGAACCAATAATTTTCACCTGTCGTTCAATATATACAAGTAAAAATGTATCAAAAGTTACAGGTTATACTGAGTAGCCCCATTAGAATTTAGAAGCCTACAACAGCAATGATTCCTGTCCAACATTATTTTATCCCCAGAATGAATATGGGACAAACCAACTAATGCCACAATTTTAATTCTAAAAAAAAATCAACCAATCTAGAAGCAGAAAAAGCTAGGTCTGCGCAATTCATGCAGTCAAAGACTCAAAGCTATGAAAACATGAGGATCACCCTCACGTGCAACATCTGTTAAGGAGCATTACGACAGTCCGGGGATATAAGTTTAAAGCTTCAATAAAGTATGACTAAAAAGTTGAACATAGCTTATATACCTAAGGGTTTGCAGGAGAGAAGGGCAGAAAATTTAAGGGGTATCACATAGGTGGACGGTGGAGGTGGACAGCCCAGGGGATTGGGGTGATTTCACCATTAACCAACTAATCAACCATATCACTATATAAATATTTTGTTGCAGCTATCACCAATAGCGCAGATTAGTTTTAGACATCCAACAATCATTATTAATAAAGCTAAGCTAGCAAGTCATATGTTAAAGACAAGAATTTGTTAATCTATCAAACTAAATGTGTACAGCACCTGTCTACGAACAAGACGGTTTATATCGACCTCTCCTCTAGCCCTGGAATCCGCAAGGCCAATCATGACAGCTTTTCCTCCATCACGAACACTTTGTGTGCACTGTTGGAAAGTTTGCGGTTTACCCAGAGCCTCAATGGCAATATCAACACCAACTCCTCCAGTAATTTCCTGCACAAGAAATTTGGAAAATAGGTTCAACTTAATTTGGACTTTTGGAGAATGCAGGAAAAAAATGGGAATGATGTAACGTTATTACATTAAATTTAACTAGCTTTTTAGCCTGTGCATTGCACGAGTTCTCTTAATTAAAAAAAAGCTCACAATTTATTTATGCAAATTATTCTGTTTTAAAATATTAGTATAGATTTAACGTTTCAAATGAATGCATTTAGAACATAAATAGCATGCAGAATATTAAAGTTCATCTGTAAATGCATGCAGAATATTCAAATCTCTAAATCCCATTGAAATTCACATATAGATCAAATGCTTCTTTTTCATGAATAAAATGCTGCTAAGAGTCTTCCATCGGAAGTGTTCGATGACAAGATAGCCATTTAACCATGAAAAAACCAAGTCAGATGATGAAATCGTTGGTTAGACAAAAGAAGAAAGTCGGAACGAAGTCATCAAACTTTAAGAGTACAATAAAAAACATAAGCAGAATACAATCTGATCATAGTTCACAGCCGTACTTAAAGAGCTATCTAAGACATTATCAGGACACCATACTACCATAGTGAAGAACAATAAATCTAATTTTGACTGTCTCAAGCATATCCGACTCCATTACTAAAACTTCGAAGTCTCAAGTACAAGGAGTTTTGAACACAAGAGAATAGTTTTAGAGGCATATAAAATTAAAAACTGATAAAAGAAGGGATAAGTACAGCACTTTGATTTTTTCAACTGCATCTTCTTTCTGAGCATTAACTGTGTGAGTGGCACCAACAGCCTTTGCTTTCTCCAGCTTTTCATCGCTAACATCCACAGCAATAGTGGCAGAAGCACCAAAAGCACGTGCTATCTGCAAACAACTGAAGAATGGGGCTATTGTCATTTTCACCCAAAGGTGAACAGTAAAAATATAGGTCAATAAAAAAAATTACAATCAAATTTGGTATCTAAATGCTCAAGAATGAGAAGTCTAACAACTAACAATTGTTCTGCATCATAAACATGTCGAACTGCAAGCATAATATAGAGCCTACATCAACAAGTTGGGTCTTCCCTGCTACAATAGATGAGCACTTTCAAGTGAAGTATATTGGTTTTAGGGAGGAAAATGAGTTCTGGAGACACGCAATCCATTTAATGTCTGCAACTACACTATTGATTTGCTGAAGGAATACTTTCATCTTTATGCGGAGATGCTGCTGAGTTCTTTATTGGAGTCCTTTAAAGAATTACACTCATATTCCATTCCCGGCTGCCTAAGTTACTAATGTTGTTCTTTCAAATTCACTTCTCTCCCTCCCAAGCAAATTTTTTTATCTAAAAAATAACATCCTTCTTAGAAATAAATCACATTGCTTCGGGGCACAGCGCAAAAAAAAGGTTTCTGGCTCATACCTTGATCCAACCCCACCAATACCAATCACAGCAACGGTGTCCCCACCACGCATTTGAGCAGCATGAACCATTGCACCATAAGCAGTAAATACTGCACAGCCTAAAATTGCGGACTCGGTATATGGCAATGAGTCCGGAAGTACAGTTAATCCATGTGCTGGAACAACACAATATTCTGCAAGGCCTCCCATGCTGTACATGTACACTGGTTTACCTACAAATGTAGATTGACACCTAAAATACTCAGTCCATCTATGTAGAATGTTGAGATGAAACTTAGTTTATGCATCTGCATTCTACAGTGGGAGGTAAAACTTGCTTAAAGATTGTTGGGAACTTGTTTCTCAAAGGGGCAGAGTGTATGGAAATTGTTTGCAATGTTACCAGTGTGGCGATTTGGGCAGACACAAAAGGACAGCTAATACTTTTAAATTAATGACAAAAAAATTCCATTATAAAGAAAAATAAGAATTGCATAGAACGGGGACCAAATTCCACAGAAATTAATTTGAGCATGATAAAACAAATAGAAGCTCAGAAAGGGACACACCAAGGAACAGTCCATGAGGAGTTCATTACTTATCCCATAAAAAGATCAAAGAAGACTCCTGACGACGAAAATCCTATCACTCCCTCTCCAACAAACCACCCACCCAAAAAAAAAACTGTTTGTTCTCCGAACAGGAAAATTCTCACAAGTGTTGAATTTCCTTACGCTGGCAACCAAAACAAATGTTTTTCAAATAAAAGCCAAAAGAGAGTCTATGAACTTGAAGTGGTTTTAAGGTGTTTATTAAAAGGGATGACAAGCGAAAGACCCCAAAGAAGCGAACCACCCTATCTTCTATCCTGGAAATATGACAAGAAACACAGATTCAAGGATGATTTACGATTAGTAAGCTCTCCCAACTTCTACTCATGATTGTCCCTCCTTAAATAAAAATTTCAAATATATTTACTACCATAGTCCCACGAAGGATATGTTTTTAGACACCAAAACGAAACCCAAGCATCCCTCTTCCTTTCCAAACACATTCCCAACTGACAAGATGATTTCTGTTATCCTCACCAACCCCCGAGTCACGAATTACAAAAAAAAAACCTCATAGTCCTTCTTGATCCTCAAGGTATCTACTAGATATACCAATCGAAATTCAAAAGTGGAACAAAAGTACAAGTGCAAATTAGAAAGACAACAAAATAAGTGTCGTATAACCCTCCTAAGATAGATAAGCCCTTCCCACCCAAGTCTCAATACTCTCAGCGAGTAAACGTGTACATGATTCACTTGCTTATGATTGGATTTAAAATTCAAGGACAATTCAACAATTGGTTTCATTACTTCCATGCCAATCTTAGCAAACTTTCTCCATGCATGTCCATTTGGCAGTGTGTCTTAGTGTGTCTTACTATACAGGCAACAGATAGTAGAAAACTGCACAGAAAAGGATAGCCTTCAAGGTAGACAGTGGCAGATATAATTATTAAAGTTTGACAACAGGAGGTATATTTTGGCAGACATACTCAGAACTATGATCTTTATAAGTTATGTAAGGAAAATATTTACTCTCAAGGAAGACGACAGGAGGCATACTTGAAGTTGATATCAGAACATATTCTTCTGTAAAAGAACATATGACTGAACACCTATGCTTTGTCTCCCCAAGTTCTATACAAAAAGCCTTCAAGCTCAACCTCTATCTTCACTGAGCCTGTCAATCATCATATTGTGTATCTAGCAATGTTCCCATAATATTATGCCAGCATTTTAGTTACAGGAGACTTAAAAAGGATCAGTGTTTCTTCTAGTACCACATCAATTAATTGCTCGAAATTTTGCCCACTTAAAAGTTTGCCAAATTTTGCAAGCCAAGTACAGATATCAGGCTTTTACTTCGCCAAATTTTGGCTGGTTATTAGTTAGCAAAGGTTCCAATGAATTGAAGCCCACTTAAAACCATATCCTAATAAGAAATGTTCACTTTAACTCCCACGAGTATAGGTTGGTTTTCATGGGCCAAGTACCAGTGGTCATATTCTAGCAATAAGTAGACAAGTCGAAAGGTCAGTCTTGTTTTCAGGTCAACTTCAAGAGCGTGGTACAATTTCTTTACTCCATTAAACCCAATATGTTTACAGCATGAAAGTTCTAAGTCTTAACTCTCCAACCAAACTCTCTCACATATACAACAGATCCAATAAGGTCATATCAAGCGTATTTCCACAAGGTACCCATTCGTCCTGTTTTAAAGACTAAAGAGACAAACTCCACAGTAGTCCACACATATACTCCTTCAAATATAAACTAAAATCTAACTCAAAGTTCAAAGACCAGTTTTGTAAAAAACAAAAACTACTTTTTAGCATGGGCTCACAATTATTTTCAAAATTATTTCTTAATGTCATTTTAAAAGTTAATCAAGAAACTCATCCCCTTTTTGAACCACAACTAAAAGGCAACTCTAAGTCTTTCTTAAAGATCAGATTTATGATAAAGTTTGTGTTTGAGTGAATCAAGCCATTGATACTTTGATAGTGACAGCCTCAAATCAAGGTCCACACCCACTTGATGGAGTCCCCCTTAGAAGGAATCGCAGTTAATATGCATGCGCCAGCACAAGGCAGTTAGCTAAATAACTCTTATGCATAAACAGACATTTGGAGTTCCAAAATTCTACAACCCTAGAAGGAAGGAGAACCATTATACTAACCAGCATTTTAATACATAAATAAAAGGATCTAGAAAACCTCAACCAAAAACTAAGACTCTGAGCTGAGCTATTGTGGTTCACTCACCTGTCATTTACGGTTCTCTGCATAACGAAGTTTTCTACTGAAAATTGAAAAAAGGGAAAGCTGAGCTTACTCATGTGCTGTTTCAGTTTGGCTTAGGTAACACTCTGTCTCAAAACTCGAGTGAAACTTTTAATAAAGCTGAGTTCACTGCAGCTCGATTGAAATACTAGGTTTTTGCCCAATCTCGACTTGCTCATAGATTGGTCCTTTAGCTGGACTAATCAGAATTCCATTTGCGCAGTTGGTTGAAGCATTTCAACCAAAAGATGAATTATAAAGTCTTAAAACTCTTAACTAATTATCACATTTGTCAACCGCTGAAATTAGAGCTTGAGTCCCAAAGTCATGAGAACTCTATTGAGTTGGTTGGAGGAGGATGAGGTTATATTCTATTACGATCTGAGTCCCATGGAATGAACGACAGGACGAAAGAAAGATTTTCGAAATAGACTATTGGCTCGATACCTCATGTATGCTTTTTTTTTTTGGCTTGTGGACAATTAAAATTATTAGAGCATAATATATATCTACATAAAATGATATTGGATTTCTAATTTAAAGAACTCTGATTTTCACTCATAAGGATTGAAAAACATGTTACAAGGAATCTCACTTCCCCTCATGTAACTACCTCGGATACAAAAACAAGGATACAAACAGGTGACACTTAATTTGCGATCATCACATATAAATCTTTTTCAACCGAGTCAAAGAAAAGTACAGAGTACAAATTACTCTACATTATTAAAAGAAAAGACCAGGACACCCCGTATGCTCGTATAGAATGATGAAGCAAACTTACAGTAAAAAACAAAGTGAACACCTACAGTAAATCTGTATAAAAATTTGACATCTAGAGCTTTAAGATGACCTGTTAAAGCTTAGTTAAATTTTCTGTAAGTATTACCCATAGACGGGGAAAGAGGTAGGAAAAAACATTTAACTCCTTTAAAAAAATGCTAGAAGCAGGCAGTAGAATGATAGTGTAAATTGTGGCACTGAAAATGACACTCACCATTGCTTCTAAGGAATAATCGTGTTTCACCGTCATAAAGAGTTCCTTTTGCCCGGTTATAAGCAAAGAAATCCTCACAGAGATCATCTTGCCCCTATTATTAATAAATAATATGTAAGTAACAGAAAATCCAATTATATGGAAGTGAAAAACAATTATTCCTACCTTTGAACAAAAGGAACAGTTACCACATGGCATGATAAAAGCTCCAACAACATGTGATCCAACAGGATATCTGCGAAATTAATTATTCTCGCAGCTATTGTCAAGTCTATACATACGAAATTACACATCATGTAAATTTTATCAACATAGCATATTGATGGAAACAAAAAAAACTTATTAGTAAGAACATGGTCTGTCAACCTTTTGATGATTCTGCTATCAGTAAGAGGACCATGTTCTACAACTTCACCCGTAATCTCATGGCCAAGGATACAAGGGCTGGCAAATGGAAGTTCACCTTTTATCACATGAAGATCAGAGTGGCATACTCCACATGCTGCACACAGTAAATTTCAAATGTCAAATAAAGTTCGGCAACTTTCTTCTTTTAATCTTCCCTAGCCTTGGAAAAGACAAATACATTTGTCAAGAATAAATAACTAGATAAAGAGGTTGTTGTTGCCTCATAATGTATTCCCTTTTGCTGACAAAGGCATCTTCGGACTCCCTTCCTCCAATCACGTACAAGCGTGGTAGAAAATACAAATGTACTTATAATAAAAAGTCAATAACTACTCCCTCAATCCACAACCTCCCCTAATCTCTTAATTAAATATCATGCCAAGGGGGTGTGTAGCAAGAGGAAAAAATCCCGGAGGAAGTACATTAGCTGTCACTATCTAACAAGGTATACTAGAACAGTCACCATAAATCCACTACTATATGTGGAGTAATACGAAAATTTAGCTCTTCACTTCAAGCTGAAATATTTCTCAACTAAGACACACGCTTATTCAAGTTAATTTCCCTTTCTACAAATCTACTATAAATTGAAAATAAGGCACAGAATGTTTGCTAATCAAGATATTGCGAGTCTTGAAAAACTGAGGTTTGAAATACAAATTGAGACAAAGTAAACTCAATGTCCCTACAAGTTTCATTTAGTAGCTAGTAGCTGTTATTGTGCAACGTCGGGGTTTCAATTGTTCAAATAATCTTACAAGCGTTATCAAAGTTAAAAACAGGCCACAACCCTAGTCATGATCATATTATCAAGCATAACAAATTCACTTTTTACCCTTCAAGATCATTACACACACCAGTGACAATGTATAAGAAGAAGTTCAACCTCTCAACACACCAAGCGCACTACACACCCATGCCGTCTAATCATACATGGGAATGTTTAAGTTTCTCATAATCAATATACATTAAGTCTAGAACAAATTATGGATAATAATGAATTCAATTCCATCTTCCAAAGGACGAAATAGTGCAACCCAAGAATTTTTTTTCCCTTGAGAAATAGTGCAAAATCAAATGAATGAACAAAATCTTATGTACTCCGCTAAATTCAATTCTTCTAAAATCTATCCAAATAATCAACTCCAAATTTGGCGAAAGTGTAAAATTCCAACAAAAATAAAAAGAAAATAGAAAAAAGGTTACCCTTGGTTTTGACGAGAACTTCATTAACTTTAGGACGAGGCATGAGAAAATCTTCAATAACAAGCGGCTGATTCGGTTTGGTAAACATCACGCCCCTCATATACGAAGCTCCACCACCGCTCACATTATACGACGACGAAGAAAACGATGCTGAAGAAGAAGGAAGAGAGAATGAGATTAGAGCAGGATTAATGGAGGAATCAGTGAAGATTGATCTGCAGATTAAGGACGATGGGTTAGCGATTATTCGTTTGACGATTGATTTGCGGATAATGGACGCCATTGTTGAAAGTTTGGATTAATTTGAAGGAATGATTGATAATGGAGGAGGTTCGAGAGTTGGTGATATAAGTTAAACGGAGTATTTAAAGTTTTGGATTAGTATTTGTGTATATTCAATTATTCATGATTCGGACTTCTTTCTTGGATAAACTCCGGAAATGACATCACTAATTTGGCGTTTGGTTCCTATTATCTCTGTTATACTCCCTCAATTCCTACAAAAGGTCTTGTGTGCACAAGGTGTACAATAAACCAAGATAACTTTTACCCATTTTTTTTGTAACTTTAACTTAGTTTTAATTAACTTTTATATTAGTAAAAAAATTTGATAGATAAACATTTTAAAGAGTTCAATTATTAATTTTATACATTATTAGTGATTTTGAAGAAATAAGTTTTATTAAAATTAAAAAATTTATCACTAAAAATTAGATAACTTTTACATATATAAGCTTAACTTTTAAGCATTTTGAGTTAACTTTTACTTCGGTGTACAATATTTATTGTACAACCCTTGTAAATAAGAATTTGTGCAATCCCTAAATATTCTTTCCGTTTTTATTTCGGATTTTTCCTAAATGTTCTTCCTAGTTGGAATCTATATTATTTTTGTATACATTTTTTTTTTCTAAAATACCCTTATATCTCCTTATATTTACCAAAATACCTAAAGATTCTACCCAAATTCCATATTTACACTAATATAAACCTGACTTAGCGTGGACCAGGGCAACGGAGTAATTTATATGGACAATATGTGTAAATGTACGTCACGTGACAGTTATTTTATGATTTTAAATAGTAACTATATGCGTATTACAGTAACTATGTGTTTTAAAGTGTTACTATGTGTTTTGTAGAGTTTCAATGCAATTTTTGTCTATCCCACTTTATATACGTTTTAAACTTTTTTATTTTTCAAAATTTCAGATCTGCATTTTCTTCATTTCTCTTTCATTTCTCTCTCTTCATTTTCTCTCTATGCTTTTCAAAATTTAGCCCAAATTTCTAGGTTTTGTTCGATTTTTTCTTCGTAATTATCTTATAATTCTTATAATTTGATCTATTAGGTGAAGAAAAATTGGAGGAAGTAGTAGATCAAGAAGGAGGTTCGTCATTGCCGAAACCGAATCGAATAATTTGCGCTCGTCTACAAATCTTCGCAAGAATTTTTAGAGATCACATCTCGGTTTGTTGTTTTTTAAAGAATTTTAAGTCTATTTTTATTTAAAATTGAAAATATTTGTTGTTTTGAGAGAAATTAATGTTCGTGTTTTGCCGAAATAACGTTTTCACTTCGCGAATTCGATTAGTGACTTCACGATTTTAAATAGTAACTATATGAGTAATACAGTAACTATATGGTTTAAAGAGGTACTATGTAATTTTAATGGTTACTATATGTGCACAATAGTTACTATATTATTTTAATGGTTACTATATGTGTACAATAGTTACTATATGTGCACAATAGTTATTATTTTGTTGAGTGATTTGAAATGTTTGTTGTTTTGTTAAAATTAGGGTTAGTGTTTCACATAGTTAGTATATAAATGATATAGTTACCTTTAATTTATGTTGCGAAATAGTGTTTTTAATAGTCACTGGAAGGTTCGTTATGTTTATGCTAGTAGTATTTTTTAGAGTAACTATGTTTTTTTAAAAGTTACTATAACTTTAAAACAGTTACTATATTTTTTAGAAAGTTATTATAAGTTTAAAACAGTAACTATGTGCTTAAGATAGTTATTATGTTATGAACAGTTTATAGTGACTTTTTGATAAATAATAGTTACTATACGATTACACTATGTACTATGTTATTTAGATTATATTTTTGTCCGCTTCTTAGATAGTGGCTATATTATTATAATGGTTATTATATGTGTACAATAGTTACTATATTATAATAATAGTCCCTATATGTTTATATAATTACTATATGTTTTATATAGTTACTATATTTTTGAAATAGGTATTATGTTTATTTTATCATGATTTGTTACCATATGTTTATTTTCATCAATAGTTACTATATTGTTTATATAGTTAATATATGTTTGAAATAGGTATTATGTTTATTTTATCATGATTAGTTACCATATGTTTATTTTCATCAATAGTTACTATATTGTTTATATAGTTATATATGTTTGAAATAGGTATTATGTTTATTTTATCATGATTAGTTATACTATGTTTATTTTCTTCAACAGTATTTGTATGTTTTATATAGTTACTATATGTTTGAAATAGTTACTATTTTAATTTATTTAGTTTTGTGCATGTTTTTGATGTTATTCTATATTTTTAGTGATAGAGTTACTATATTATTATCACACCAACTATGTCTGCAACTATGCGACTAAATGACCATCAATAATATTTATAGGTATTATATCTTGTATAATAGTAACTATATGTTTGATATAGTTATTATGTATATTATAATGTTCTTTTTATATTCTTTGTTGTCCTCTATGCTATTATTAATAAGAGTTACTATGTTATGATCACATTAACTATATGATCATAACAATAACTATATATGCAACTCTACTAATATATAGCTATCATTAATATTAAAATATACTATATCATGTATAATAGTAACTATATGTTTTTAATAGTTACTATGTTACCATTTTGTTCTTTTTATGTACTTTTGTTTGTCTCTATGTTATTAGTAATAAGAGTGACTATATTATTATGACAGTAACTATATGACTATAACAATAACTATATTTGCATTTCTGCGAATATCTTACCATCATTAATTCTAAGAGTTACTGTATGATGCATAATAGGAACTATATGTTTTACATAGTTACTATGTCATTTTTTCCCACTTAAATGTTAAATTATTAACTTAGTTTATATATTATAATTCAGAAATACAAAGATGATTCATCTAGAATTGAAGTCGTGCGAAGAATAACTAGCTTCTGCAAGGAAAACAAAAGCAGGAGAAGAAGAAGAAGAAGAAAATTCTGACAACAATGAAAATCAAGGACGTGATAGAGGAAGGGGAGGACTCGGACGTGGAAGGAGAGGACGTGCTACTATATTTTTGAAAGAGTTAATAGTAACTATAGAATAGAAAGAGTTGCTATATGTTAGGTTATGATACATATGACAATTCATAAATCATGCGTAAAAACCATAAAGCCAGGAAAGCATATTATTTACACATAATCATTTAGCATAGTTTAGATGCATACACTTTGTTGCGTGCCCTCCCTAGCTGCGCCCGAACCGAACAAGAACAAGTCTTTAGGACTCCAAGTGTCGTCCCTCCGTAGATAGTCCACAGCACGTCCGGATCCCCCTTAAGATTGACCAACTAGAATCTCCCTTAAGGTACTACTTATTTTCGGCTAAATGGGCAAGAGTTATGGCTGATTTTTCTGCTTAAAAATCCTAGCTTTGAATACTTGAAAACTTGTATATAAATAATGACCCTAGGCCCTTATTTATAGAGGTATGGAAAAGGAATTGTAATCCTACTAGGATGTGGATTTGTTAATTAGAACTTTATTAGGACTCTAAATAACAAAGCAAATCTAATAAGATTAGGATTTTAATCTTCGCACGAATCCTAATAGAATTAGGATTTTCCGCACACGCATCGTACAAGCCGTGCACCTGCGCAGGCCTTGCGGCCCACGACAAGCGCACAGCTCATGTGCGTTGCTGCGTGCGCGCGCGCCCTTGGCTGGGCCTGGCCTTGCGCTGGGCCTGGTCGAGGCGTGCGTTGCTGCGTGCGGCTCGCTGGGCGATGGCCTGGCTTCGTGCTGGGCCTTCGTCTAGCGGGCCTCGTCCGATGCTAATTCGTACGTTACGCTTCCGATTAAATTCCCGATTCCGGAATTCATTTCCGATACGAACAACATTTAATATTTCCGATTCCGGAATTAATTTCCGTTTCGAACAAATATTTAATATTTCCGTTTCCGGAATTATTTTCCGATTCCGATAATATTTCCGATTCTGACAATATTTCCGTTTCCGGCAATATTTCCATTTCCGATAATATTTTCCAATACGTACCATGTTTTCGTTTCCGGCAACATCTACGACTTGGATAATATTTATATTTCCGATACGATCCATATTTCCGTTTCCGGCAATATCATCGTTTCCGGAGTATTCATTTCTTGCCTGTGACGATCTCAGCTCCCACTGAAACCAAGATCGGTCGATTCCGAATATCCATAGATGGAGTATTTAATGCCATTAAATACTTGATCCGTTTACGTACTATTTGTGTGACCCTACGGGTTCAGTCAAGAGTAAGCTGTGGATTAATATCATTAATTCCACTTGAACTGAAGCGGCCTCTAGCTAGGCATTCAGCTCACTTGATCTCACTGAATTATTAACTTGTTAATTAATACTGAACCGCATTTATTAGACTTAATATAGAATGCATACTTGGACCAAGGGCATTATTTCCTTCAGTCTCCCACTTGTCCTTAGGGACAAGTGTGCATTTCCTAATTCCTTTGTCGCTCGATGCTTGCTCTTGAACATAAGGTAAGAGTTGTCATCCTTATTATGTCCAGAGGTGTTCCTCGGTTTCAGAGTTCAACTGATCAAATAAACAGATAATCATAGCCTATGATTCATCCGAGCACGGCCATGCATTTCACAGTTTCTAGCTCTCCGAGTGGCCTTGTACAACTTTTAAGCATCTCATCCCGATTTATGGAAGGACAATCCCAATCTTGCGATCTTGAGATTAGACTTCGTTTGATAGGTGATTACCTGAGCGTTGCCTTTATAGCCTCCTTTTACGGTGCGACGGTTGGTCAACGTCAAAGCAACCAGTTCTCAAACAAGTAATCTCAAATCACTCAGGTATTGAGGATTTAGTGTCTAATAATTTTAATGAAATTTACTTATGACAGATTTTCATCTCTTACAGTAAAGTTTCATAGGTCTTGTCCGATACTAGTCTTCCCAAAGTAAGTATCTATGCAAATGATTATGACATTGCCATGTCCACATAGTTCAAGAAACAGAACTACTAGTCATCTTGCATTCTAATCGTCTAACGTTTTCTATGCGTCCAATTTTATAGAAAACTCCGACTAGGGACCATTTTCAACCTTTGACATTCAAGTTCACTTGATAGACATTTCTTAGTCACAGGACTGGTCCTGACAGTCTATCTTGAATATATCGTCAAATTGAAGGGACTCATCATTTAATACTAAACCAAGATTAAATGGAATATGAAAATACATTTCATATATGATAAATGTTCAACCCCATTGTTTTACAACCATGGGCCTCAAACCCATCTTTAAAACAGTTCATGGAATTCAAAGCTATGCTTGATTTCCAGTGCTACAACGTGAGTGTTTCTCACTTGTTGCATAGGTTTAGTTATCACGCTTTGCCAATCTTAACATCCTTTTCATCGAATGTTCTTCGAGATATGATGATAAGAACTTTTGAGTATGTTTATTTTGTGATCTAGTGTTTCTTGCTACATTAGTGGTTCTACGCATTTTGCAATGAAGAACCATTAAGTCAACAGACATGTGATCTTCCCAAGTTCAATGAAGAACTCATATAAACAACTCTATTTTATTGCTTCTTAGGCAATAATTACTTTTACTTCAACTGTATAGGTTGCTAGTGATGCTTTGTTTGGATCTACTTATCCAAGCAGTTTACAGATATGTGGAAGACTCTCCAACTATATCTTAGAACATAGAAATTATTATTTTAATTTCCCACGCAACAACTCATGGTCTTTAATCCATGTTGCCATTTCAAAACACGATGCTCTTTAGCTCGTCCTTGTCAATGGTTAACTCCAAAGGGTCTTGCTTGATCCTTTGCCAGTGTTTATGCGTGTAGCATCAATATTTAGCATATCTTTATTTCCTTGAATCAAGAACTATTCCTATGTACCTTTTCAAGTACCATAAGTGTTCTTGATCTCAATCTAGTTGATCTTCACTTAGATCAATAGAGATTGGTATATGTTCGTCATGCCTAAAGTCATACGATACGTTTTTGGCGATCCTCATATTATATTATATACATGATAAATTCTTTTGCAGAATAATTCCCAATTGAATTCTATTCATGTAACTTTAGCTCATTCAGTTACAGTAGATACTGAATCCAACTAAATTTTTTTGACATATAATATAGGTGAAGAATCTCATTAGATTCTTTGATGTTTAACTTAGTAAGTGCTTATACATAGTTCAAACATTCTTTACTTAGATTTATTCACATGGGTCGAATATCTCCAATGGAGTCTTTCGTGTTTGATTTAGTAAATGCCATTACTTAATCCAAAACATTAATATAAGATCTTTGTAAATAGATCTTAATACCCAGTATGTACTAAGTTTCGCCTTGGTCCATCATTGATGAATAATTTCAAATCTAAGTCATTAGCATTTGAATGTTATTTTACAATAGAGAGATATGTGTGTGATACACACAGGACCAGTTAAGTTTTTATGTACTCCCACTAAACTTCTTATATATCTATAAGAATTATGTGCATTTTATGAAATTAAAATACTTATTAGCTTCACTAAAATACATTTCTAATTCCCAATTTGCTTGCTTGAATCTGTACTTAGATTTTATAAACTAGCTTTTCTTTTCAAGCATTTATTTGGATCCACAAATCCTATGACATACCATGTACATAGTTTCTTCCAACATTTGATTGAGGAATACGTTTTGTCATCCAATTGCTATATGTACCAATATGCAATCATTGCTTGAATTATAGACTTGAGCATTACGATTATGCATGAGGTTTCAACACAATCCATGCCATGAATTTTCTTGTAACCTTTACCAACTAATCTAGCTTTGTGTGTGAACACAATTCCATGTTTGATGGTTTTTTATCCTTAAAACAAACTTGCAACCAATAGGTGTGAAACTATTCTTGCAAATCAACAAAATATCAATTTTGTCATCAAAACATTGAGTATGTTTTATGGCCTCTAACCATTTAAAACATTGAGTCTATATATGGCCTCTAACCATTTTAGGGAATCTGGGTTTCGTCATAGCTTTCTTACAAGTCACAAACTCATTAATCTACATGATAATAGTTTGACTGCAAGTTGTAGGTTTCTTCACTATCTAATAGAAGAATCTCATAGTTTCATTGACCAGAACTCTATGTTTCTTTGCTATCTAATAGAAGAATCTCATAGTTCCAGTGACTTGAACTCTATGCCTACTTGGGTATAGAACACCAAACAATAGAATATCAATAGCCACTTGAAAGTCCTTTGAATATTCTGTTCTCCTTGAAGCACTTGTAAAGTCTTCTAAGAGATGTCTATTCTTTAAAGCTACTTCTAAAGTCCTCAAAGAATAAGTGTTCGGATTTTCTAAAGAACTTTGAAAAGCCTCCGGAATCTCCGTTTTATGTTTGTTGTTCGCCTCGAAGACTTTCGAGGTCTATTTTCTCCCACTTGTCATTTTGGAAACGAATTTCCAAAAGGACATTATTTCGAGCAAACAAACATTATGTTCTCAAAAATTCGTGGTAGAAACAATACTCTTGTGTCTCATTTGAATAAATCACAATGAAACATATATCTACACTTGGGCCTTAGTTTGTTGAATAACAAACACTAAGCTCCCACTGAGTTTAGCAACTCTTTAGATATATATAATTGAAAAGATATCCTGAAATTACTTTTCAATAGCTTTGACGAATTTGGTTTAGTTTGGTGGTAGTTGAGCATTTTGTTTTAGAAATTATAGGAAAAGTCTTTATGATTCATCATTAATCGAATCAAGTACTAATTGACTTCGATTATTCCAACTAAGATATGCCATATCTTATGGACCTAGATTGTGAAATTACAACACACAATCATTGATGATCATATTTGGTCTCAAGTAATCATCAACATGATCTAACCTAGATCTTTATGATTTCTTGCCAAGTGGATTTTCTACTTCTGAATCTTTGAACTAGCCAAACAGATTCAACTTATATCACATTTGAGTAAATAAACCTATATTCACTCAAATCCATGTGAAATAATAAAGTCATAAAATCTTTCTTTAGCTTTGAACTCTATTGTCTAGGCGTTCTAACAATAGTTCATATCTTTTGTTACTTTCAACAAGTAAGACTAGTCGTCTTAAATTGATCTAGAAATCAATGAACTTTCAAAAGTCCATCGAAATAGAGCTTATGAATGTTAACTTGTTGATATGGTCTAAGCAACAATGCCAAAGATTAGTGGAACTCAAATCAAGGGGTTGATTTGAACCTAGTAAATTTTTTATTTAAAGAGTTGTTTGTTTTAATCAAGCATATTGACTCAACCCGTAAATTACCATTTCATTCAAATAAACAAACAAACATTGTTTTTGTTCTTCTGAATGTGAGTCTTTCTGTGTTTGAAAACAGAAATTTAGGTATGCTGATTATGGAACAAAATAGCCATTAAGTTCCAGCCTTTGAAAGGACTTAAAACAAACTAGATGACCCTACAACTAATGTAGCATTGCCATGCTTCATTTCCCACTTGTAGGTCATTAGTG
Source organism: Spinacia oleracea (assembly GCF_020520425.1). Lineage (NCBI taxonomy): Eukaryota > Viridiplantae > Streptophyta > Magnoliopsida > Caryophyllales > Amaranthaceae > Spinacia > Spinacia oleracea. The sequence goes on from NC_079490.1 coordinate 44,972,825, forward strand.
TATCCTAGCTTCCATTGTTTGAGTTATTACCGAAGTAAGAACCTCAAGCGGTATATGATACCAAGGAAGTTTGATTGCTAGGTCACTGTTCTTTAAACATACACTTATAGGTAGAAACGGAATTATAAATTCCTTTCATTTGTTCCTTTGTTTTCCTATTTCTTGTACCCTTTCTTATAGTCTTAAGAATTGAATTCTTTAGTGTTGACTTTTATACTTTGTTAGACATGTCCAATGTCACCAACAAGGTTCTTTACCATTTTAATTTATGTTGAATATTTTGTTTCAACTAGATGATCTTACTAGAAGCTTCTAAAGTTCTCTAAGTATCGATCTATTCGAATGTCTAGGGACTAGGCTCATTCGAGAATTAAATGGAAAAAAGATTTTAGGTTGTTAACCATTGGTAAAGCTGAGCGTTTAAACTCAATGGTTTATGATTTCAAAACTACATTGTATTTTGAATTCACAAGCACCAATTTGATACTCGAAAACAACCATAAAAGTCGCTAAAAGAAACGTACATTTTAAATTGCTCATTTTCTCTCATTTCCGTGAATCGTTCTTGGATTCACTACCAATCGCGGAAATTTACTGTTACCTTTCTAAAAGGATTTACTGCAGTGCAAGATATTTAATTATAAACAATAATTAAAACATACATTGAAGCATGCAAAGTCTAAACATTTATCATGAGTAATAACTTGAAAATTAAAGCAATCATGCAATTTCAACAAGTCATTAGCATTTTATTCGAATTATGTGTTCCGGCAGGTGTGAATAAAATGATTCCAAGACCCTAAAACCATTGAAGAATTAAGCACAGTTTGTCGACTTAGTCCTAAAACATCTTAGGTAAGCAGAAGCCTTTTGCTAATAGTCTAGAAATTATTCTTGGTTGATAGGTACGTCTAAGAACTTATTAGGTAAACCTATCGATTTTTCCACGACATAAAAGGACTCCTTACTTATATCGTTGAGTTTCACCAAAACTAACATGTACTCACAATTATTTGTGTACCTTGCCCCTTTAGGACCAATAAGTAACACCTCGCTGAGCGAAAACTATTACTAGATTGATGTAAAGGATATCCAAGCAAGTGTATATTTTGGCATGGCACCTTTTAACTCAATTTTTAAGTTTGGAACTTAAGGCTCTTACTATGTTGGTTAGATTTTAAGTGAACTGAAATCCTTAATCATGCAACATAATCAAGCTTTTGATCTCATGCATTTTAAGACATATTTAAAAGCAATAAATAACTTAAAACATGCATAAGATAAATGTGATCTAGTATGGCCCGACTTCATCTTGAAGCTTTGACTTCAAAGTCCGTCTTGAAAATCTCCGTGGGAGGCACCATTTTATTCAAATAGGATAAGCTATAATTAAAAACTAATTACAACTATTTGATGGTACGCAGACCATATTTGAATTGAAAAACAACTTTGGTACTTTAGACCAATTACATTCAAATTAATGGTACGCAGACCATATTTTCTATCCTATTTGGGCCATACTAGTCACTTCATAACCTGCAAAACAGTACATATACAATATATACCATTCACCCATTCATTATCATGAATGGCCCACATAGCTGGTTAGTAAAACACATTATGCATCACATAAACATTTGCAGCAATTAATCAAGGGCACCAATAATCTACAAATTATTCAGTCCTTATTAATTCTAATCAAGTTGTTTTAACCTTAATGATTTGTAGACCTAATCAAGAGTATATGACTAAAAAGGGCTCCCACTTAAACCAATAAATTCATATGCTTTACTAATTTTAAACATAAAAATGTATTTCTAGTCTAACCGGAAACATACAAATTTAATTAAAATTTAAAGCTCATATAAATTTATAATTGAATCCAAAAAGTTTAATTTAATTTCAGTCGTATTTAAATTAATTCATGATTTTAATTTTAGTAAAATAATTAGAATAAATAAAATTTATTATAATTACAATATTCAAAATTAAAATCCAAGAAAATAATTTAAATTATTAATTTTAAAATTAATTAAAATTACTTAAACTGAAAATTTCAAATTAAAATTTCAAAACGATCTAATCGCAACGCAACAATCCCACGCATCACACGCCCATGGGCCACACGCACACAGCCATCGCTGGCCATGTGCGCGCAGCCCATGCGTTGCGTCGCATCGCTGCTGCTCACCATCGCAAGGCATCACGCGAGCTGGTGCTCGCTGCGCGCGCCAGCGCTCGACGCACGATCATGCTGCCGCAGCCCATCGCTGGGCGCAGCGCTCGTCGCACGTCGCAACAAGCACTCGCACGCCATCGCTGGGCGCAGCGCTCGTCGCACGTCGCAACAAGCACTCGCACGCCATCGCTGGGCGCAGCGCTCGTCGCACGTCGCAACAAGCACTCGCACGCCATCGCTGGGCGCAGCGCTCGTCGCACGTCCAATAGCGCTCGCTGCGCGCGAGCGATCGATGCTTGGTGCAGCACTCGTGGCACGCGAGCTTGCGCTCGCTGCGCGCGAGGCTCCGCACGCTTGCGCGAGGCAGTGTGCGCTGTGGCGCAGCTCGCTTGCTGCCCACACGCGACTGCTCGTGCCTTGCCCTCGCCATCGCCCATTCTCCCATCGCACACAGCCAACGACACAAGGCAGGGCTGCTGCCTTGTGCTCGTGACCATGGCCTTGCTCATTGCATTCGTACCGCATGGGCGACGAGCTCCCTTGCTCGTCGTCACATGCCCGCACTATACAACACCCCTTAAGGGTAACACGTAGCGTCCATTGCTTTGTGCGTGCAAGTTATATAAGCGAATCGCATAAAAATTTAAAATTTATATTAAAAATTAATGACAAATTAATAAATAATATTAATTTCATAATTTTAGGGCGAAAAATCGAAAATTTATTATTCAATTGATTTCCGATTAACATGGATTCAAGTCTAGGTCATAAAAATTTAAAATTTAACATAAATTTACAATTTTTATGGTGGTTTTTAATCATAGGTGTCTAATTAAATTATAACTAATCATGAAAATCAAATTAATTCTAAATTATTCCAATTTTCAACAAATTAATCATAATTACAAATTAGATTGCATAATTAACAAGGCTAGGCATTCAAACTTGTTAAACATATACAGTAGGTCAATCAAAAATTCAAGATTTATCAACAAGAATCGCAAATATTTAATTTAACATCTTAAATTTATGAAATTTTGCATTCGAAAAACTAAAACCTCCGAAAAGTCATAGTTAGGCTTCGAATTTGAGAATTCTGGGTTCGGCCGAAAAAAACTACTTTTGTCAAAATTTTAGAATGCCTTTTACATGCGGAATTGACACAAAAATCACTCGATTTGGATGAGTAACGAAGAAACTGCCGAAAAACTGCGTACGTATAATTAAATAAACGCAATTTGCAATTAATTAACAATTACGAAAATTAATCACCCCTTTTAATTCTTGCAAATTTGTAATATTTAACCATGTTCATGCAATTTAGATTATGAAAATAATAAGAGGCTCTGATACCACTGTTAGGTTATGATACATATGACAATTCATAAATCATGCGGAAAAACCATAAAGCCAGGAAAGCATATTATTTACACATAATCATTTAGCATAGTTTAGATGCATACACTTTGTTGCGTGCCCTCCCTAGCTGCGCCCTAACCGAACAAGAACAAGTATTTAGGACTCCAAGTGTCGTCCCTCCGTAGATAGTCCACAGCACGTCCGGATCCGCCTTAAGATTGTCCAACTAGAATCGCCCTTAAGGTACTACTTATTTTCGGCTAAATGGGCAAGAGTTATGGCTGATTTTTCTGCTTAAAAATCCTAGCTTTGAATACTTGAAAACTTGTATATAAATAATGACCCTAGGCCCTTATTTATAGAGGTATGGAAAAGGAATTGTAATCCTACTAGGATGTGGATTTGTTAATTAGAACTTTATTAGGACTCTAAATAACAAAGCAAATCTAATAAGATTAGGATTTTAATCTTCGCACGAATCCTAATAGAATTAGGATTTCCCGCACACGCATCGTACAAGCCGTGCACCTGCGCAGGCCTTGCGGCCCACGACAAGCGCACAGCTCATGTGCGGTGCTGCGTGCGCGCGCGCCCTTGGCTGGGCCTGGCCTTGCGCTGGGCCTGGTCGAGGCGTGCGTTGCTGCGTGCGGCTCGCTGGGCGATGGCCTGGCTTCGTGCTGGGCCTTCGTCTAGCGGGCCTCGTCCGATGCTAATTCGTACGATACGCTTCCGATTAAATTCCCGATTCCGGAATTCATTTCCGATACGAACAACATTTAATATTTCCGATTCCGGAATTAATTTCCGTTTCGAACAAATATTTAATATTTCCGTTTCCGGAATTATTTTCCGATTCCGATAATATTTCCGATTCTGACAATATTTCCGTTTCCGGCAATATTTCCGATTCCGGCAATATTTCCATTTCCGATAATATTTTCCGATACGTACCATGTTTCCGTTTTCGGCAACATCTACGACTTGGATAATATTTATATTTCCGATACGATCCATATTTCCGTTTCCGGCAATATCATCGTTTCCGGAGTATTCATTTCTTGCCTGTGACGATCTCAGCTCCCACTGAAACCAAGATCCGTCGATTCCGAATATCCATAGATGGAGTATTTAATGCCATTAAATACTTGATCCGTTTACGTACTATTTGTGTGACCCTACGGGTTCAGTCAAGAGTAAGCTGTGGATTAATATCATTAATTCCACTTGAACTGAAGCGGCCTCTAGCTAGGCATTCAGCTCACTTGATCTCACTGAATTATTAACTTGTTAATTAATACTGAACCGCATTTATTAGACTTAACATAGAATGCATACTTGGACCAAGGGCATTATTTCCTTCACTATATGATATAGAAGAGTAACTATTTCTATACGATAGAAATATTTACTATATGATATAAATCAGTCAATATCTTTGTGTATACATTATTAAGTAATTGAATTCTTATCAAAATGACATCAAAAAGTTATTGTATGACTATTAGAGTAATTATATTACATACAAGTACAACTATATCAACTTAACAGTTACTATATGATCTTTGCAGTACCTATGCCGCATATATTAATAATTATATTGTTAAAATTTACTGTATGACTAGTAGAGTAACTATATTGCATATAAATAAACTATATCAACGTAAGAGTTACTATATAAGCCGCGGATTTTTTGGATCACGTAAACATTGCTTGTCCATGTCATCTTTAAAAGCTGAAAAATACCTAAAATATCCTTAGTGTGGACCTGGTCCATGCAAGAGGGATCGCAAATTCCAACCTAAATTTCTCAACTCCTATAATTAAATTCATTTTCCTTCACCATAAACCCACTTCCCCACCCCCTTTAAACCCATCCCTCTCACGCCTCTCTCCTCATTTCTCACCTCACCTTTCAGAATTCTCTCTCTCTCTCTCTCTCTCTCTCTCTCTTCAAATATTCTCTATATCTCTCTCTCCCTCTTCAAAAACTCTTTGTTTCTTAAGAAACCCTAAATATCTCCGTCTCTGTTCTTCGCTGTTTCTCTTGAGATCTCTCAGATGTTAACTTTTTTCGCTCAAATTTTCTCACAACATCTAAAAGGAATTACCGATCAGATCCCCTATATTGTTGTCCCCTAATTCGTCCCACATCGTCTTCGGATGTTGGTTTTTTCTTGATAAGTTCGAGGGAAAAAAGGCGGAGATTTTTTAGGGTTTCTTTGATTTTTTTCATGGGTTCCTCTTTTTCTAAATCTCTTGCGAGCTCTTTGATGGGTACTTCCGGGTAACACATTCCTGACCCTAACTGTGATTGGGGGTCGAATTGCAATTGTCCCAACAACGAGCACCCGTATTCTGGCGAGTATTTGTATAACTTGATGATGGCCCAGCAAGAGAATACGAGCACTCGAAATTATTTGAAAGCTTGGTTCGAAAAGGGGGATGTGGAGGCTGGTGAAGAGGTGGAGTCGAAGTATGACGATCGGTTGCCCACACCTGCAGATCTGCGATTCTTTGGAGGAGGCGAACAAGATGAGGTATAGATTCTCTGTTTTTTAAGTTTTCTGGGATTTATAAGGAATTAGGGTTCTTGTCCATGTGCATGTCTTTTTTTGGTTGAATTGGATTTTTAGATATGTTGTTGATTTTTGGCATTTAATGTGAATTGTTTGATTATTTTGAGATTTTCTGGAATTAATTCTTGCGAGATCTGATAAAATCTGAAATTAAAAAATGTTGATTTGTTTAGAGTTTTTCAGAGTTTTTTTTTATGTGCATGTCTGATTTAAGTTGATCTGGTTTTTTTTTTCCGGATTTTTTGGATTTAATCTGACATATTTGGTTATTTTGGTGAATTTGTTTGAATTAATCGTGCATGATCTGATAAAATCTGAAATGTTGAAGGTTTTTTCGAGTTTTTGTTTATGTGCATGTCTGATTTAAGCTGATCTGCTTTTTTTTCCTGGGTTTTTTGGATTTAATCTGACACATTTGGTTATTTTTGTGAATTTGTTGGAATTAATCGTGCATGATCTGATAAACTCTAAACTTTTGAAGGTTTTTTCGAGTGTTTGTTCATGTGCTTGTCTGATTTTAGTTGATATGATTTGTTTTCTTCAGATTTTTGGATTTAATCTGACATATTTGATTATTTTTGTGAATTTGTTGGAATTAATCGTGCATGATCTGATAAAATCTGAAATGTTAAAGGATTAGCTTTTTCGAGTTCTAGTTCATGTGCATGTCTACATTTGGTTGATCTGCATTTCTTCAGATTTTTTGCGGATTTTTTGGATGTATTTTGACTTCTTAGGGTTTATTTGTGATTATTTGGGATTGATTTTTGCATGATCTGATATACTCTGTGATTTTAAAGCTTCTTTATAGTTCTTGTTCATGTGCATGTCTATATTTGTTTCATCTGGATTTGGTTGATCATACTAATCACCTACGATGTCCCCTGTTGCTTGCAAGGAACCCAATCAATATGATTCATTTGAACTATTTTACGTTGGTGAGTGTGAGAACAAAGATGGTGTTGCTGAGGTGTCTAGTGGGCAATGTTCAGCTTCGTTCCCAAACTGTAAGGACGATGTTGTGAAAGAAAAATCACTTACGGCATCTAATGATTCTTAGAGATAAGTGTGTCTCCTTTAAAATCTGTTTTATTTATGGTATGTTGGCTAGCTGTGGAGACATAAGGTTGATGCCAACAACTGTGATCTGTTGTTGGCCAGGGGTGTAGTTGTTTCGATGATGATGTTGAGATATTGAAGTGTATGAATGTCCCCTTATTTTTATGATGACTTTATAATGTTGGCATGCTAATCTTTTATGTTGTACTTGTATCATGATGTTGCCTTGCTGATTATGTTGCCTTGATGATGTTTAATGCCTTGCTGATTATGCTGTCATGCTGATTATGTTGGCTTGATGATTGTAATTCCCTGATGATTGATAATGTTGCCTTGATGATTGATAATGTAATGCCTTGATGATTGATAATGTTTCCTTGATGATTAGTATGCTGCCTTGATGATAATGTTGCCTTGAAAATGTATGCATGTTCCCTGCCTTGATGGTAATGTTGCCTTGGTGATTATGAGAGGGGTGAAAGCATATGGGGATGGGTTAGTGAATAAAGAATAAAACATGAATTGAATCAGCAAGGCATGAAATAAATTGAATTATGTGAAATAAATTGAATCAGTAAAGTCCCCTCTTAATGTATGCTTCTGTTGAATGCTTGATGTCCCTGTCTGTCCCTTTAGGATAATTGACTTAGGGTTTGTGTGTTCTTTCAATGTGCTGAGAAACTATCCATGTTTCATAAACCACAGTGCGCCATTAGCATCCATCCATTGGCTGTTTGAGGATTTGTGTGCTAATGGTTTGTGAACATGGTGTGCTTCAATGAAGCTTGGGGACATGTGAGATCAATATTAACATGATTTTTTTTGGCTTGGCGATCTTTTGCCAGTTTTAATGTGTTAGGAATCAACGTTATTCATTCCTTCACGTATAAACTGGCATTAGATTGCTTAGGCAATATAAGTCTTCTTTATTTAGTTGTTAATTGTCCCCTTAAGTTCCTTTGTTATGTGTGATCAATGATGAGTCTTTTATATGCTAAAAAACAAGTCCAATTAACTATAATCGCTCATGCTACCATTAGTATCAATAATGATGCTTTTCAGACGCTAAGTGTTTGTAGTTTGGATTTGTTTCAATGATGCTTGGGGACATTCTGAGATCAATATTGTTGTTTTGCATGAATGACTTTTAGTCTTTAGGTGGTTCTTTGAAGGGCATTAAGTGATTGTTTACTATTCAATGTAATAGTTAACAATTTCTCAATCCCTTTCGGAAGAACCACCAAAACATTACAACAATTATTTATGTTTGATTCATGATGATTCCTAATTGTCCCCTTATGTGCTTCACATGTATGAATATGGTGTTAGTGATACTCAATGATGTAATTGTTGATATTCTGATATTTATGTTTCTTAAAATGTCCTTTTTCTCCTTTTGCCAAAGGGAGTAAATGTCATTTCACATGAGCCAATGTGATCATGTATTCCCTTTGGTAAAAGGATGATGAGGTTGTGATAAATCCAGAAACAAAATGGTCAATGATGTATGTCAACTAAATTGAGATTGAAATCCTATATTCCTATTTTCACTTATGATTATGTTGCCTTAATGATCGTAAGGCCCTGATGATTCATTTCATGCCTTGATGATTCATTTCATGCCTTGCTTAATCATTCCATGATTTTTTGATTCATTTCATGCCTTGCTCATTCATTTCATGCCTTGCAGATTCATTCCATGCCTTGCTAATTCATTTTATGTCTTCCTGGTTCATTTCATGTCTTGCTGAATTATTTCATGCCTTGTTGATTCATTCTATGCCTTTTTGATTCATTCATGCCTTGTTCATTCATTCCATGCCTTGCTTAATCATTTCATGCATTGGTAATTCATTCCATGCCTTTTTAATTCATTTTATGCCTTATTGAATCATTTTATGACTTTCTCATTCATTCCATGCCCTGCTCATTCATTCGATGCTTTGCTGAATCATTTCATGCCTTCCTGATTCATTTCATGCCTTGCTGATTCATTCTATGCTTTTGTTGAATAATTCCATGCCTTGTTGAATTATTTCATGCCTTCCTGAATCATTTCATGCCTTGCTGAATCAATTCTTGTCTTAAATTTTAGTGAAATTTTGAATAAAACATGAAAGTAATTGTCTGTCATTATGAATGATGAAAACAAACTTAACACAGATTAACAATATGAAATTCATTCATTCAAGATTCCAAAAGATATGATGCTTACAAAATGTTTTGTCTACACGTAATGCTTTCATTCATCAAGCTTACAAAAGTGACATAATGTTTGTACTTGTTACTTCCAAAACATGTCCTCAAAACACAAAAAGTTATCTATCTGTTTCCCTTTGCTTCATTGGTTTGCTTTCCATTCATCATATAGTTGTATGCATTCATTGACTGCCCACCTTGGTGCCTTGACTTATTCTGGCAGATTGCCTTCGTCCTCTAATATCTTATTTGTTGTGAGGAAGTGGGTAGTTATTGTCTCCCTTGTGTTTCAGAATTTCATTCCCCACATATTGTAGTGTCATCCACACATTAGACAATGTCTTTGGATGTAGTTCATTAAAAGAATCAGTAACTGCTCCACTTAAGTCTTCCACTGTCTTGGGCATTTTCTTGTGCATGAGTGATTGTATTGGCCTGAAAAACCCCAAGTCCAATATGTTGCAATCTGGACTGTTTGCTGGCTGTTGAGTCAATACAAAAGTAAACCTATCTTGTTGGTAGTGCTCTTGCCATTCAGGATCATCTTGCAACATGTGTGCCTTTGCATTGTCTTGAATTATGTAAATCACCTTTTCCCCATCATGTGGTGGCCACTTTTCCTTTATTGTTGGTATTAAGGTGTTGATAAGCATTCCCCTGGTTGTTATTTGATTGACTGACTTCACTAGTTTTGTCTCAATTGTCCCTTTCACTATGTTTTTTTGATGTTCTCTTTGCTGCCACTGAAAATATGTGAATGGAAATATTCCTATTTTGCCATCAAATTCACACTGCCCATCTTGAGCCCACCTTGGCCTTGATACTACGTCCATGAACATGAACTTTGGTATTTTTGTTCTTGACTTATCACTTCTGTGTGAAAATGGTTCATTGTTTGCAAGATAAACTCTTTGATTTGTCTGTGTTAGGTAGAACCATTTCTCATCTATGTAAATGAAATCATACATGTTGTAATATGTTGGATCTTGTGGTATAGAGTAATCCACAATCAGTCTAAGTACCCACCTCATCCTTGCCATCTTGCATTCTTCTGAAATGTCCGGATGCAAGGGACTTGAGTGTGCTTTTAATTAATCACCTTTCTCTTCACCATTCTCCAAACTGTTGTTGGTCCCGAATTCAGCATCTTTGCAAGATCTCTAATGCATGTTCTATCCCCCATGGCTATTGATGCAATTGAATCATATGGAACTTGAATTCTTTTCCTACCACAATTGTGATATTTTCTTTCCAAAACATAAGAGTCCATTGCTGCCTTCTGTCCCTTTGCCTTGTTCCATATCCCACCAATTGTTTTTCTAGTGTAACCATATTTTTTCACTGCCACTTCAATTGTCCCATAAATCAGAGTCTCTAACCCTGGATTCTTTCTACAAAGAAGGAACAACAAGATTTCCAGCCTTAATTCATTTTTTAATTTTGGTGTTTTAGGCTTATGATGAACTTGTGCACCTGGTGTAGACACCTACTTTTGTCCCCATTCCCGAAAGGGAAGGTTCGATGATGAGAACATAAATCTCCACTTGACAACGCATCTCCTATAAATAACGAATCTCAATCACCCTTTTCATTTCACCCGAAACCTGCTATTTATAGAAACCTGCTATTTATGGAAACCTGCTAAAAATAGTAACTGCCGTAATGGGTAGTTGTTAAAAGTGGCAAGTCATAAACGATAGAAACCTGTCAGAATTAGGTGTTGCACTCCAACATAAATCCTAAATGAGATAGAAGTTGCGAGAGAATCCTATTCCTAATACGATTCGAAAATAAGAGTTACGTATTAAATTAAAATCCTAACGAGTCTAGAGTTCGTAACGGGCCCAGACGCATCCCGTCATAAAATTAATACGCACTAAAAGACTCGATTAAGTCTCATACACTCCGGATTCTAAGAGTCCGAATCTGACAAAGAAACGGCCCAGACCCTATTTTCAACGCCTGGCTCTGGGCGCCGAAATCTTCGGCGCCCAGCCCTAGGCGCTGAAATTACCTGGGACGTGTTCTTTCCTAATTTCTCGTGGATTAGAGTTCTACAATTCTATCTTTCCACGAACTCTTTTCTATAAATATAGCCCCAAGTTCGACGTGAAAGGGACACACACAATTCATATTCTGAGTATTGACTCTTACCCCTAAGCCTAAGCCTCACGCTGCGAAATTGATCATGCGTTCTGTCGCAATCGATCCAAAAATCGAACAGAACGTATCCTGTCCCATAATTTGAGATTTGTTAAATAAAAGGAGAAATAGCAAAGTCAAAGTGGTTAGTTTTCTGAGAACCGTGACGCACCTCTCAAGGGTGCGTCGTAATGTGTCCCTTTTCCATGGTTTAATTGCTTTCCTCGCCCTATTATGAACTGTTAAACTAATCAAATCTGATTGTTCTATCACGCATAATAAAATAATATTTTGGGAAATTGGATTATCATGCTAGGTCCCTTAAAACAATCTAAATCAGATAATCGCGATCGATCTAGTATTATATGTTGCATATTGTTAAAATCAACTCAGATTAGTTTAATAGTTAACGCATGTCCCTTCAATTATTTATGCTGAGCTAGTAAGGATATCATGCGTCTGGAGTTATCGAAGAGCGAGTACTCCTCTCGGTAGTTACAGTCCCCCGAACCCTCAATCTCTACCTTGCGGGTGTATGTTGAGAGATCCCCACACCAGGGATCACAAGGGAACCTACGGCCGTCGTGGTCAAACATAATTGCACTCCCTTTATGTCACGATAACCGGGTTTTGTCAGTTTCTCTCATTATCGTTAAAAACTGAATGGCGACTCCTATATTACTAGTCAATTGGGTGTAAACTCACAGGAAATCCAATTACACTTGATTTGTCATTTTGCCAAGTAAACAAGATTTGCATTGATCAATCTTCTCTAAGTCGAATGATTATAGAATTCCCTTCCGTTGAAGTAATTCCATGCGCTTTGTGTTTATTTGGCCTAATCGACAATGCCACAGAAATGTGAGATCGAAATCACCAGTTTTAGCCTTTTTAGTATTTATATTATAAATGTGTTTGCTCGTATCTAGCACATATAGACCATTTTCTTGTTGTGCTGAACCATAAAACATTCCATTCAGAGCAAAAGAACAACTATTGTCTTTAAATTGAAAACTAAAACCTTTAGAATCCAAACTTGCAACGGAAATAATGTTTATGGTGATACTAGGAACATAGTAACAGTTTTCTAGTTCCAAAACAAAACCACTAGGCAAAGAAATAAAATAAGATCCTACGGCTAATAGTATCAACGAACACGAACAAAGAACTCCACTTGTCGTTCTTGTATTTGGTTCACAGACACGTTCAGATCCGTCTTGATTATTGTAGCTTAGACAACGTACAAGATAGTTTGCTTTTTGGGATGAACAATTTTTGTGCATAGAGAAAAACTGAACTACGTACTTTTGGAATTAGGTTTAGGTTACTAGAATAACTGATTGTGTTGTGTGGTGAAAAATATAACCTAATTGTTATATTAAGTGTAACCGGCCAAGACCAAGGGGCCTTGACCGGCCACACTCCACACACGCACGCACAACCCGCGCACAGCTCACACACTGCAGGCCGAAGCCCACAGCGCAGCCGAGCAGCATGGGCCGTGGGCCTTGCTTTGCTTGCTGCTGTGTTGATGCGCGTTTGTGCACGTTGCCACGCCCACGCGGGCTGGCTTGCTTGTTGCGTTGCGAGCTCGCTGGCTCATTGGGCCTTGCGCGCATGCGCGCTTGGCTCGACGGGCCGGCAACTCCGATGCGGCTCGTATTCGCGACGAACGCCTTACGGCTATTATTTATCGTATCGTACACGATGAATCACCGTCGTACGATACGATTATTCGTTTCGCCTAGCTTACGAATATTCGCGATACGATATACGATTCCGACGCAAGGTCGTATCGTATAATACGTTTTTCCAAACTTATTCCCGAAAAGCTATTAAATGAATTTCCGATTCATTTAATCCGGTGATCTGTTACATGTCATTGGTGTGACCTTATAGGTTCAGTCAAGAGTAAGTTGTGAGCCTAATATAGATTAGAACTCACTGACCGGAAGCATTGCTCCAGCTAGCTGTTCTGATCACTTGATCTTACTGAATTAATTGTTCGCAATTAATCTGAACATTGGTATTAGACTTAATGCACCTTGGGTGAAGGACATATTTCCTTCAGTTATCAATGTATATCACAACCGACTGAATTTCGGAATCATTGCTAAGTTAAAAAGAAGCTCAAGAGAGTCAAGTAAAATCCGTACACAGTTTGAAATTCAATTGCACAATGCAAGGTATAAAGACATATGAATGCAAGAGAAAATGCAACTAAATTGAACAATAACACTAGGAAAGCATTACAATTTTTTTTGATTGCATGTAAACTCCCACCCCTAATGAGCAGTATAAAGCGTACAACACCTACAAGACAAAAAAGAAAATCTAAACTATGAAAGAAATTAAAGATAGAAATCCCTCCCCCATGCTAGAATGAACACTGTGTTCCTACTATGTATACATAAAAACAATGGAAAAGGAGAGGATTGGCTCACTCAGCATGAGCGTCATTTACCGAATCTAGTCCAATAGTGGTGTCAAAAGGTGAAACGGTGGAGCCAGAAGCTGCAACCTGTTGGCGAAGAGTGGAGACCTCCGAATCTAGAGCTGTGAATCTCTTGTAGGGGAATACAGTTAAACATAATAACATGTGCGGAAACAATCCCCAAAGCCAGGAAGCATGTATAAAGCACAGATTAAGCATACTTACATTTGAAGCGTGTTTTCCACAATAATCTTTCAACGAACACGAACTTAGAACTCCACTTGTCGTTCCTCTAGTTGGTTCACCGACACGATCAGATCCGTCTTGATAATCGTAGCTTAGACAATCGATCAAGAGAGTTTGCTTTTTGGGAAGAACACACTTTGGAGGCGCAAAGATCATTAGGGTTCTCTGAGTCTCTAGGGTTTGAGTATGATTGAATTGTGTTATGGAAAACTTGGGTTAGAAGGTTATTAGAATAACCTTGCTAACCGCGAGCAAGCCCATGCGACACACACACACGAGCAAGCAGCCAGCTGGGCCATGGGCCGCGCGCTGCTGCTGCTGTGTTGTTGCCTAGGCCCGCGCGCGCACACACGCGGCTGCTTGGCTATGGGCCAGCGCTGCTGTGCTTACGTTGCTTGCTTGCCGAGCGCCCATGGGCCTTGAGTGCCTCGCGCATTCGACTCGTGGGATGCTCTTCGTATTCGCGACTTAATATCGTTCCGGATATTATTTATCGTTTCGTATACGACGAATCACCGTCGTACGATACGATTTATTCGTTTCGCCTAGCTTACCAATATTCGCGATACGATATACGATTCCGATGCAAGGTCGTATCGTATAATACGTTTTCCAAAACTAATTCCCGAAAAGCTATTAAATGAATTTCCGATTCATTTAATCCGGTGATCTGTTACGTGCCATTGGTGTGACCTTGTAGGTTCAGTCAAGAGTAAGTTGTGAGCTTAATATTCATTAGAACTCACTGATCGAAAGCATTGCCCCAGCTAGCTATTCCGATCACTTGATCTCACTGAATTAATTGTTCGCAATTAATCTGAACCTTGGTATTAGACTTAATGCACCTTGGGTGAAGGACATATTTCCTTCATCTCTGCCCAAGGGTATCAAAACAACGAATAACATCAAAGGCAAAAGTATCAGAGGTGGTGAGAAACTTACGAAACTCCTCGAGTGACACGGGGGTATAGCTTGATGGTTGAGGATCGGTAGCATCGGACAAAGCCACAACACTCCTAGGTTGTACCGGAGTGAAAGAAATGGAACGATCGATGGGCACAAGTGGAGGAGTCGGCTCGAGCAAGGGAGCAGAAACAAATGGCCTTGTTGCCCGGGGGGCAACACCCGTGTCGAGGTGTGGGTCAGAATCAAACAACCAAGAGTTGGGTTGATCCAAGCGAGCTCGAGGGTTTGGCAAAAAGGCATGTCGGATTCTCTAGGATTTTGGTTCAAGTCCCTTCACAAACCATACACATGTAGTATCCGCATGAATCTCAGCCATTCAAATCTTTTCAAAGCAACAATATCGATGAGGTTAGTGGAGGGGGACCTCCGCTTCCCTTTCAAGTGGATTTTCAGTTTGTTAGCAAGAACTACCACAAAAGCACTCATGGTTATGTTGCCACCAGTTTTAAGCCTCTCAAAAAGGAACGCCTGCATTAGGAATTTGGCAAAGTTCAATTGGCCCATGGTCTCCACATCCCCATAAAGGAACCACCAAAGCAGCTTCAAGTCTTGATCTGTGGGTTGACCTTTCTCACCTTTCAGGTGAAGCACTTGTAGTAAAAACCTGTGAAAGAGTCGGATAGCTGGATTCACTATAGAAAATGCTCGATTATGCCCCACTTTCCAATCATCTCGACCGGTTAATTCCTCCCAAAAAGAGCCTTTTTCAAAATAGCCATTTTCCCAGTCTACATCAAACTCACCAAACTCATTCGGGCCAACATCACCATCTGTTGGCCACCCGAAAATATTGTTGAACTCATTCCAAGACATAACTCTTTTCACTCCACCTAGATAAAAACGACATCACCTTCATACGAACCAACAATAGAGGAAGATAGGAACTCATATGTCAGTTCCGGATAAGTATCATCCTTCATATTCAACACCTTGCTCCATCCATATTTTCTTGCAATTCCTTGAAGGCAACATCAATTAATTTTGCATCTTTTGGTGAGTATAAAAGAGTAGGCTTTACCGGATTTGCTTGCAAATCATTGAATAAGGCTTGTTGTCTGTCACTTAGCCAAGGGAACGTGAATTGATGAGATGACGGAGGGGGGCAGAGTGATTTGTAGGGGGTGAGGCTGAGGGTGCAGTGGAAGTGGATACACGATGCGTGGATTTTTCTTTAGATTTGGGTGCGGGTTTAGGCTTTGGTGTGGGCTTCTTTTTCTCAATGGATTTCTTAGGCTCAAGGACGGTAGAATACACCTTAGCCTTTGATAGATTTCTTTTGGCAGGGATCATGATGCTTACTCCAATTCACCAAAGACAACAATGTAGAGACAACCACAACACAAGTTCACCAATATCAAGCACGAAATTCACCAATTCCAATCCACAATTTTGACAAGAACAACAAATAATTCAATCAACGTTTATCAATGAACAATTTTCACAATAAATACACAATAGTCAATCAATTAATCTTCAACACCAATAAAGAGGCGACAATGTCCCAAATATCACGAAGTAACGGCAAAAGTGAAATTAATTGAAATTTTCACTTACACCAATTCCAAGCAATGAATTCAATTTGATGATTGTAAACCAATTGTAGTATTCTTTAATAGTGCCCAAACGTCACTCAATTGGATCAATGAATAGAATAGCAAAAACCCCAAATTGATTGAAACAGTTAGGGTTTATGAAATATGGGAAAGGTGATCGGGTTTTTTGAGGGGGGGGGGGTGCGTTTGCGGTAGCCGGCCACTGCTTCAGAGGTGGCGCTGGCGGTTGGGCGTGGTGGTGGTTATGGGGTTGGAGAAGGTGAGGAGTTGGGAGATGGGTAGTTGTCGCGGGTTCGAAGAGGGAGAGAAGGAGTGAACGTTTCTTTTATATATGTGAAGGGGGGTAATGCTGGCTGCGGGCTAGCTGCGGTCACAGCCAGAGGGGGAGATATGTGTTGTGGGGTGGCTGTGGTCATAGTGAGAAGGGTAGGCGTGTTGTGGCCATAGTGATTGGCTGTGGGCAAGGCAGAAGTGGCGAGGAAGATGGGCAAGTTGGCTGCGGGGTGACAGTGGCCGCGGTGAGGCTTGGGTGCAACGAGGGAAAATGCAGGTAGGGGTGTGTTGGCTGCAAGCACGCTGTGGGCACAACGAGGTAGTGCGCGTTTTGCGACTAACAATGTGCTAGCTGCGGGTATGTTGTGGCCACAACGAGACATTAAGCGGGCTGCGTGCATAATGCTTGTTTCTACGTTCGTGGCTCGTCGATGCATCAAAACTCCGTAATTAAGCATTGAACGTTGATCTCAGGCCTACAATTTCTTCAAAATAGACTCAATCATCACTAAACACAAACGTCAGTTTCGTTAGTAATGAAACAAACAAAATAAATAAATAAAACGAGTAACGAAAAATATTACGAAGAAGTAAACTAATCTAAAAATAAATAAAATATGAATGCAAGTGAACTAAAAATAAAATATTTTTGTGGTTATCAATTTGTTTTTTCAATAAATTAACCAAATTAAAATAAAATAATAAATTAAAATAGAAAAACTAAATTAAAATTGAAATAAATGAAAAAATGAGGAAAATTAGAAATCGGGTTCCCTCCCGATAAGCGCTCGTTTTAAGTCATTAGCTTGACTCCAAACCTCAAAAATCAAGCGTCGATGGGTGGATCGGAGAGATAGATCGTCTCCAATTTTCCGATAAATGCTCCTTCAGTGTATAGCTTCAAACGTTGACCGTTAACTTTGAACTTGGTGTCATAGCAACCTCAATAGCTCCAGGTTCCTTCACTTTGGTGATAGTAAAAGGCCCAAACCATCTAGACAAAATCTTTCCTGGAAAAATCCGTAATCGTGAATTGTAAAGCTAGACCTTATCAGCGATGTTGAACTCTCATTTTTGGATCATCTTATCATGAAACTTCTTCGTTTGCTCCTTGTAGAGCCTATGATTCTCATAAGCTTCAAACCGAAGTTCATCTAGCTCATTCCATTGCAGAAGTCTCGCTTCACCGGCCGCTTCTAAATCCATATTGATCTCCTTGACGTCCCAATTAGAGAGATATTCCATTTTAACTGGTAAATGACAAGCTTTTCCATACACCAACCGACACGGAGTTGTCCCTAACGGAGTCTTGTAGGCCATGCACAACGCCCACAATGTGTCATCCAACTTCAACGACCATTATTTTCGAGACTTATTGACTACCTTTTCGATGATTCTCTTGATTTGTCGATTAGAAACTTCAACATGGCCACTCGTTTGAGGATGATAAGCCATGCCAACCTTTTGAGTAACTTCGCCTTAAAATTCCGTTGATGAAAATGGGAACCCCCATCACTAATCACGATCCTTGGGACTCCGAAGCGCGGGAAGATGATTTTCTTGAAAAGTTTCTTAACGAACTTAGAGTCGTTGGTTAGTGATGCAATAGCTTCCACCCACTGTTTAACATAATCAACGGAAACCAAGATACACTGATTCCCACAGGAAGAAGGGAACGGTCCCATAAAATCAATGCCCCATACATCAAAGGGCTCAACCTCAAGAATTCCAGTCTGTGATAGCTCTTGCCTTTTCGAAATGTTGCCCGTTCGCTGACATTTGTCGCATGCATTGCAAAGGAAACGGGCATCCTTGAATATAGAAGGCCAATAGAAACCACTTTGAACAGCGCAATGAGCAGTCGGAATAGCACCAAGATGACCACTAGAAGGTAAATTGTGACAATTCTTAAGAACAAAGTGGGTGTCCCAATATGCCACACACCTACTAAACATACCATCGGCACACTTCCGTTACAAATGTGGATCATCCCAAAAATATCGCTTAGCATCATGGTAGAACCTCTTACGTTATTGATATGTCAAATCCTGAGGATGGGAGCCACCAACACAATAATTTACAAAGTCTGCATACCATGAGGATCGAATATATAGACACAGAGAATAAATGATCGTGAGGAAATGAATCATTGATAGGCCCTTCTGTGCTGGATTGAAACTTCAACCGAGAGAGGTAATCGACCACAACATTCTCTGCACCCTTCTTATCCCGAATCTCCAAATCAAACTCCTGGAGAAGAAGAATCCATCGAATCAGTCTCGGTTTGGCTTCCTTCTTGGCCAACAAATACTTGAGGGCGGCATGATCAGTGTGTACAATGAATTTTGAACCAACAAGATACGTCCGAAATTTCTCAATAGCATAAACAACCGCAAGGAGCTCTTTCTTAGTGTGAGGGGGTCGAAAAAGCACGAGGCTAATGCGTGACCTCGTCCCTTGTGGGTGTGACGCTTCTTTTTGTCAAATCAAGTGTAATTGGATTTCCTGTGAGTTTACACCCAATTGACTAGTAATACAGGAGTCGCCATTCAGTTTTTAACGACAATGAGAAAAACTGACAAAACCCGATTATCGTGACATAAAGGGAGTGCAATTGTGTTTGACCATGACGGCCGTAGGTTCCCTTGTGATCCCTGGTGGTGGGGATCGCTCAACGTACACCCGCAGGGTAGAGATTGAGGGTTCGGGGGACTGTAACTACCGAGAGGAGTACTCCCTCTTCGATAACTCCAGAGGCAGGATATCCTTACTAGCTCAGCATAAATAATTGAAGGGACATGCGTTAACTATTAAACTAATCTGAGTTGATTTTATCAATATGCAACATATAGTACTAGATCGAACGCGATTATCTGATTTAGATTGTTTTAAGGGACCTAGCATGATAATCCAATTTCCCAAAAATATCATATTTATTAAGCGTGATCGAACAATCAGATTTTAGTTAGTTTAACAGTTCATAAAAGGGCGAGGAAATCAATTAAACCATGGAAAAGGGACACATTACGACGCACCCTTGAGAGGTGCGTCACGGTTCTCAGAAAACTAACCACTTTGACATTGCTATTTCTCCTTTTATTTAACAAATCTCAAATTATGGGACGGGATACGTTCTGTTCGATTTATGGATCGATTGCGACAGAACGCGTGATCAGTTTTGCAGCGTGAGGCTTAGGCTTAGGGGTTTAGAGTCAATACTCAGAATATAATTGTGTGTTGTTGTCCTTTTCACGTCGAACTTAAGGCCCTATTTATAGAAAAGAGTTCGTGGAAAGATAGAATTGCAGAATTCTAATCCACGAGGAATTAGGAAAAAACACGTACCAGGTATTTTCAGCGCCCAGGCCTGGGCTCCGAAGATTTCGGCGCCCAGATCCAGGCGTTGAAAATAGGGTCTGGGATGTTTTTCTTAGTCAGATTCGGATTCCTAGAATCCGGAGTATTTGAGATTTAATTGAGTCCTTTAGTGCGTATTAACCTTATGACGGGATGCGTCTGGGCCCGTTACAAACTCTAGGCTCGTTAGAATTTTAATTAATACGTGACTCTTACTTTCGAATCATATTAGGAATAGGATTCTCTCGCAATTTCTATCTCATTTAGGATTTTATGTTGGAGTGCAACACCTAATTCTGACAGGTTTCTATCTTTTATGATTTCCACTTTTAACAACTACCTATTACGGCAGTTACTATTTTTAGCAGGTTTCCATAAATAGCAAGTTTCGGGTGAAATGAAAAGGGGTAATGAGATTCGTTATTTTATAGGAGATGCATTGTCAAGTGGAGATTTACGTTCTCATCATCGAACCTTCCCTTTCGGGAATGGGGACAAAAGTAGGTGGCTACAGTTAGCCCCCACTTTGACTGAGTCTTGGAATAAGACGATGGTCAAAGTACTAGACGGAGTGCGCCACACAAGCCATGATGACTTGTTTTTGCGAGGGTCTCACGATCCCCCGAGTGATAACATTTGACTTAAGGGTCATCACTTGAAGTGTCGACATATCCCTCACGTGTCATTGGGATTTGTCAACGGATAGTATAGAAACTTCCTCACTTTGTCATTGGAAGGATCTAAAGAAGTGTAGAAACTCCCTCACTTTGTCATTGGGAGTAGCTACAGATGTTTTCGAAATCAAAGCTATAAAGTGTAATTGGGCCTGGCCAAGCCCAACCACGAGGTAAAAATGTTTTTAAAGATACTCATTTTCAAGGCTAGTTAAACGAGAAAACCCCCTTGTTTTTATGGGACGTAAAACGAAGGAAAATCCAGCGCATCGTTCTTTTTTGGAAAAACGGAAAACCAATCCTTTAATTTTTGGAAAAAGGGAAAACCGATCCTTTAATTTTTGGAAAAAGGGAAAATCGATCCTTTAAATTTTGGAAAAAGGAAAAACCGATAAAGGTTATCGCTGCAGCGACTAAGGACCTGCGCGGTTAGTGACGCAGACCCCGCCGGCTAAAGATGACGAGCCTGTCCGCTAAGGGTGGACACCCCGTCCGATAGAAGTGGACGAATCTGTTTTTGAAATTTGAAGATAAGGACCTACGCGGTTTGTGACGTAGACCCCGCCGGCTAAAGATGGCGAGCCTGTCCGCTAAGGGTGGACACCCCGTCCGATAGAAGTGGACGAATCTGTTTTTGAAATTTGAAGATAAGGACCTACGCGGTTTGTGACGTAGACCCCGCCGGCTAAAGATGGCGAGCCTATTTTGAATTTGAAGACTTTATTTTTCGAAAACTGAGGACCTGCGCGGCTAGTGACGCAGACCCCGCCCGTTGAAGGTGGGCGAGCCTATTTTGAATTTCTTACTTTCTTTTCATTTTGCCTATGTGGTAGGGCTTTTGTGATTACGACCTGTTGGTGGGTCGCAATATTTCCTGATTAGGTGTGTCCTATAAGTGGGCCCACACTGCGTATATATTTTTTTGTGTTAACGATATTGCAAAGTACCGTTTTTGGGAAAGAAATATCAAGATAAAGGATATTTTACACAAATAGGGGATTGTGCGTACCCGACAGCGAATATTCGCTGTCTGGGAAACACTTTCAGCGCCCAGCTCTGGGCGCGAGAATTTCTAACGCCCAGTGCTGGGCGTTGAAAATGCGAAGGGGAGGACGGTCTTTAAAAGACGCGACCGTCTTCTTTTTCTTCTCATTTCCACCATTTTCGTTCTCACTCTTCATTTCATTCTACTTATTTTTGCTCGTTTTCTTCACTTTCCTTGACGAATTCTACTCCAAATCACTTCCTAATCTTCCCAATGTAAGTAATTTTTAGTAATTTTGAGCTTTTTTGTCAATTTCAGTATTTTTGTCAAGTATTTTTATGCATGAAATTGATTTGGGGGTTTTTGATTTTGTGCCCCTTTCCTTCAATTAGATAGTTGGAAAAGTTCTACATAACATGTTAATTAGTTTGTGCATGTTAATTTTCGCAAGTATGTTGATTCTTGTTGAATTTGGGCATTTTTATACTAGCCCCCAAGTATACCTACGACTCTAGTGTTTTCTTACAATGTAGGTGTTTTTGGTATATTGCTTGCGTTCCTCACAATTCATGAATGACAAATTATGGAAGAATTTTCATTTTGTTGGAGTTAATTAAAAAAATTTCACTTAGGGAATTTTTTGCTCAATATGAACTTAGTATAATGTCTTAGGGAACAAAAATTGTATGACTCCATTTTATGAGTGGAATGCACTCCTTTAGTGATTGGTGTGAGTGCCAGTTTTGTTAAAGGTATAATGCGTTGTTGTATTATTGATCAGCATGCCTGACGAGTCTCCACCTCCTTCTGGTGGCCACGAGGAGCGTGGCATGACGCGTCAGTCTACTGGAGCGGGACCCCTATGGGTGGGTCCTGAGCTCTACGACGGTCGGGACCTGCACTACGACCTAGAGCACCACGTGACTTCCCGCCTTCACGCGAGGAGGGAGACTACGGTTCGCGGCTACGGTGCAGCGACGAGTGAGACTGTTTTTGGTTTCCTGAGCTCGGACGCCCAGGCTTTGGTGAGGGCGAGCTCACTGTTTCCGGTGGTCAAGACCTTCTGGGAGATACTGCAGCTTAACATCTCCCTGTCCTTTCTGCGGTCGTTCATGAGGTGGTGGTGGGATACCACCAACACTTTCCATTTTCCTTGGGGTGAGATGACGATTACTCCCGAGGACTACACGGCTTTGACGGGCTTGACCTTTACAGGGAACCCCGTTCGTCTGAGGTCGGATGGCCCACCGCCGACCGTTGCTGAGGGTACCAGGCTCCTGGGCTCGTGGATGGGCATGAGATTGCCTTTGTACCAGCCCCGTGGGATACCTTTCGCTGACCTGATGTGGGCCTTGGAGCATTGGGTAGAGGAGTCATCTTCGAGAAAGGCTCGACTGTTCTACCTCCATTTCATTACTTCCACTTTTCTATCGGGTCCGACTGACACCTTTGACCCGAGGTGGATAGGCATGGTGGAGGACGTGTCTACACTGGGTGACTATTGCTGGGGAGATTTGGGCTATGCGACGCTCGTCGGCCAGATGAGCTTGGCGGTGCGCGACTCGGACCCGAGTAGACGTCACTTTGTCATTACATTGGCGGGAGTGCGTCGTTTGATCGAGGTATGTGCCTAGACTTTCTTTTGTTTTCTCGCTTTTACCGGGCCTCTTTTTTTTTAACGTTTTATTGTCTTTTCCTTTTGCAGCTGTGGGCCTTTGAGCACTTACCTTGGCTGGCTCCCCGAAAGGGGCAGAGGCCTTTGGAGTACCCTGCCGGTCGTCGTTGGGGTTGGAAGAAGAAGCTGACTGTGCGTCCACCACCCGATACCGTGTGGGATCTCATTCGGGACGGGAACCCTGAGCATGTGCAGAATCTTATCCTCTATCTCGTATTTCCTCATTCTTTTTATTTTCTATGTGCGAGATCTGATCGTGTTTGTACAAAACAGGTGGTTTGGACCCCGTGGCTCTCTTTTAGGGGTACTTATGCTTCGGTCAGGGATAGTTATGCCCTGAGCCAGATGCGGGTCTTGTTCGTTGGCCGCCGGGACCCTGTCTGGTACCTGGGAGAGCGGGTACGTATGCAGACTGTCGGGGCTTTTTCGGTGCCTAAACCTCCGCCTGCGACCATGCTGTCTACTCGTTCGATAGGCGAGTCGTGGAGGGTCCACTTGAGGACTGGCGTGCCGGCGACGGAGCTGGTGATAGCGGGAGCTAGCTATTATCAGTTTATCCAGGACTCTCTTCGTCTCCCGGAGCCTGGCGCTGTGAGTTGCCCTCTCTTTTTGTATTGATTTTAGTGTTTTCATGCTCGTGCCCATGTGTTTATGTTTACTGTGTTATGTGCAGGAGTATCCTGACCCTTCGTTAGGGGGATGGGTGCTTCCCGATGCTCGGATCTCGTATACCGGAGAGAGTGGATCCGAGATTGTGGAGACTTTCCCGGAAGACCGGGTCTTCCATGCTGCTCTCCCTGAGGGAGTACAGGCGGTATGCACCTTTTATTTGTGCACTCTTCTTATATCTTTCTTTTTTCTTTTGTTACTAACATTCCTGATTCAGGTTCCGGCCCGCACGGCCAACGCGATGGTGGGGGTGATCAACCGGTTGAAGTCCGCGTTGGTTCGGGCCCGATCTGCACTTTCTTGCAGGAGCCCCCACTCCACTCGGTTAATGTGCCCTCTTTTGCTTTTGATTTGTACCTTTTGTTTGGTTTTCCGTTACTCACCCTCTTTTCTTTTTGTAGACGGGGGCTGGACGAGACGGGGCCGACGACGCGGTCGTGGGGAGAGAGAGAGGGCACGACACTCGCCCCTACGGCATCGCTGTTCCGATGTGGGGGTGAGTTCTTCCGGGGAGAGGTCCGAGCCGGAGCGTAGGCGACGTTCCGTGTCGGTGGCTCGAGAGCCTAGCCCCGAGTTGCAGTCACAGCCTCATTTTTGGGGTGATTCTTGCTGGGGGTCCTCATACCACGGGGAGTGGAGTGGATGGACCGGCGAGGCTTGGAGACATGAAGCCGATGACGAGTCTTAGGCTTACCTCCTGTTTTGTATATATTCATTCTTGTATTCCGCATGTATGTATTTTTTATTTTTTTGCGAATTTTTTGGTGCAAGAATGTTTTGAGCCTTCCGTGGGCTTTGCCTCAACATTTTATAGCAGTACTAGCTTTTTAAACCAACGACGAATTTCGAAAAGAGAAAGAATTCCATATATAAAAAAACATGAGTTCATACAAGAGTGCACACATATTTTTAGACTAGCCGACTATTTGGGGTATTACATATGCATGTTCACTATTTTTCGTTCTTTGCCGACTTGTGCCATACTCCTTTGTTGGGCTTGTTCCTGAAAATTCTTGTGTCTTTGTTTTCATTCTTATTTGGCCTTGCCCGTGCATGGGTTGGGGTATAGTGCCCTTTGTAATATCCTTTCTTCTTGACGTATTGCATAACTTTATTATTTTTTAATATTTATTGGACCGAATCCTTGATAAGGATTGCCTACGTATCTTGTCAGAATCAGGTCGCGCGTAGTTCTAGCTTTGAATTTTTGAATTTTTTTTGAAAGGGGTGTTCATTACACATCTGCTTCCCCCCCAAGTGTTCGTGGTTCTTTTGATGATCCGGAAAAGGAGTACGAACACTTGTAGAAGCGGGAGGATAGGTGGCAAGAGAAAATGACGCCCGTTCAAGGGCGAAGGAAAATATCGGCGCCCAGGCCTGGGCGTGAAAAATAAGAGCGCCCAGTCCTGGGCGTTGAAGTTTTGTCCTTCGCTTTTTCTACTTTATCGAGTTTTATGCCGTTTGTTTAGAGTAATGCGCAGAATGTTTGCTTATGAGTCTTAATGTGTTTTATTAGATGCCTTAACTCCTGACTGAATTTTATTAAATATAGTACTTTTTTAATTGGTCTAAGTTTGTGAGGTTAGCGAATTCCGCTCCATCTATGTCGGCTAGTTGGACTGCTCCGCCAGGTAGGATGGTCTTTACAAAATATAGTCCTGTCCAGTTAGGCCAGAGTTTTCCTCGAGGGTCCGTAGTAGGTGCGCGGACTTCTTTTAATACAAAATCGCCTTCTTTGATATTTCGAGGTTTGACTCTTTTGTTGAATTGCCTTGCGATGCGCTTTTGATACACTTGCACGTGATGTAAAGCTCTCAACCTCCGTTCGTCTAAAAGGACGAGCTCGTCGTACCTAGCTTGAACCCAATCAGTCTCGGGCAGCTTGCTTTCTAGGACGATCCAGAGGGAGGGAATTTCCAACTCGATTGGTTGAACTGCTTCCATTCCGTATACCAAGGAGTAGGGTGTTACTCCAATGGAGGTGCGAATTGAGGTTCGATAGCCCCATAATGCGAAGTGTAATTTGTTGGGCCAATCCTTATAATTTTCGGCCATTTTTTCGATTATGACTTTAATATTTTTGTTGGCCGCCTCTACCGCGCCGTTCATTTGCGGCCTGTAGGGAGAGAATTTATGGTGTTTGACATGATATTTTTCGAGCAGGTCTTGGACTTCGGCCCTAAAGTGGGAACCTTGGTCACTTATGATTTCATGTGGAACCCCGTATCGGCAGAATATGTTCTTTTCTAGGAATCGAGCGACATGTTTGGCCGTTAATTTTGCATAGGAGACTGCCTCTACCCATTTAGTGAAGTAATCAATTGCGACTAAAACGTACTTGTGTCCCCCTACGCCTGTTGGTGTTACCTTGCGTATTATATCTATACCCCAGGTGGAAAAGGGCCATGGAGAAGTGAAGGTGTATAGTTCTGAGGGAGGCAAGTGGTTAAGGTTACTAAAGATTTGGCATTTTGGGCAAGTTTTTACAAAGTGATGGCAATCGGTTTCCATAGTGGTCCAATAGTACCCTGAGCGGGATATTTTTCGGGATAGCATTTTTCCGTTCATATGGGGTCCGCACACGTCGTTATGGTAATCTTCCATTAGTCTTTGGGCTTGGTTTTGGTGGACACAAAGTAACTTGATTTTATTCGGCGTGTATTTGTACAGTTTCCCCAGAATTATGCTATATTGTGAAGCGAGGAGGCGCAGGGCCTTTTGTGCTCGCGGGGAGGTGTTTCGGGGGAATTCCCCACTTGTTTTGTAACGAAGGATGTCCGTATACCATGGTTCTTCTTCGGTGTTTTCAGGTTCGGAGACTATGGCACAACAATAAGCCGGCTCTTTCCTTCGCTCGACCCGAAGGGTCATTCCGTCCCATTCATTCGGGATGTTGAGCATTGAAGCTAGCTTCGCTAGTGCATCCGCGAATCGGTTGTCGTCTCTTTGTAAGTACGTATACTCGATTTTTTTAAATTGCTCGACTATTTGGTCTAAGTGAGCTTGATATTTTGAGAGACTAGTGCTTCGGACCTTCCATCTTTTGGATATATGGTTTATTATTAGGGAAGAATCCCCGAAGACTTGTAGATGTTTGATTCCGAGGCTAACTGCGGCCTCTAGCCCAACTATGCAGGCTTCATATTCGGCGGCGTTGTTTGTGGCCTCGAAGTCAAGTTTGACGGAAATTGGTATATGGGCCCCTTCGGGACTGACTAGGAGAACTCCGACGCCGCATCCTTTCTGGTTGGACGCGCCATCGAAGTATAGTGTCCAATATTCGTCTC
The DNA here is from genome assembly GCF_020520425.1 of Spinacia oleracea. NCBI lineage: Eukaryota > Viridiplantae > Streptophyta > Magnoliopsida > Caryophyllales > Amaranthaceae > Spinacia > Spinacia oleracea. The sequence continues at coordinate 45,000,458 of NC_079490.1, forward strand.
GTATCACCAGAAGTTCCTCGTCAGGGAGGAGATAAGCTTCCGTGGTTTCCTCATTCGTGGCATGCTCGGCCAGGAATTCGGCTACCGCTCTTCCTTTGATTGTTTTTTCTGGCATGAAATTTAGGTCGAGTTCTGAGAGCATGACTAGCCACCTGGACAGGCAACCATTTAGGGCGGGCTTTTCGAACATGTATTTTAAGGGGTCTAGTTGTGACACTATATGAACAGTGTGGGCCAATAGGTAATGTCTGAGTTTTTTGGATGCCCAGACGAGGGCGAGGCAGGTTTTCTCAAGTTCTGTGTATCTCGTCTCGTACTGTATGAACTTCTTGCTCAAGTAGTAAATTGCTCGCTCGGATCCATGTACACACTGTGAGAGCATAGCTCCTGCTGCAGTATCTGTGACAGTTAGGTATAGGCGTAAAGGGATTCCGGGCAAAGGCGGGGAAAGGACGGGTGGTTTGCTTAGATATTCTTTGATTTTATCGAAGGCAATTTGGCATTGTTCATCCCATTCGGCCTTTTCTTCTTTTCTTAATTTTTTGAATATTGGTTCGCAAGTCATAGTAAGCTTGGAAATGAACCTACTAATGTATTGCAGCTTTCCTCGGAAGCCCCTTATCTGTTTTTCAGTTTTTGGTGGGGGAATTTCAGTAATGGCTTTGATCTTGGATGGGTCAATCTCTATTCCTCGCGTACTAACAACATATCCTAGCAACTTTCCAGAGGTTACCCCGAACACACATTTTTGTGGATTTAGTCTCATGTTATATTTCAAGATTCGGGTGAAGAACTTTCTAAGTGCCGGGAGGTGACCGTGCCGGTCTTTAGATTTGACGATCATGTCGTCTACATAGACCTCGATTTCTTTGTGTATCAAGTCATGGAGTAACGTGGTGGCTGTTCTTTGATAGGTGGCCCCCGCGTTTTTCAAACCAAAAGGCATTACAGTGTAACAATATGTACCCCAAGGGGTAATGAAAGTTGTTTTTTCCATGTCTTCTTCTGCCATAAGTATTTGGTTATATCCGGCGTACCCGTCCATAAAGGAGAGGAGTGTGTGTTCTGCGGTGTTGTCTACTAGTATGTCAATGTGAGGTAGAGGGAAATCATCTTTGGGACTGGCTTTGTTTAGGTCTCGGAAGTCCACGCACATTCGCACTCGTCCATCTTTTTTAGCTACGGGGACAATATTGGCCACCCATTCTGGGTAGTTGGAGACTTTTATGAAGCCGGCGTCTAGTTGTTTAGTGACTTCTTCTTTTATTTTCAAGGCTATCTCTGGTTTGAGCCGCCGTAGCTTTTGTTTTACTGGCGTCATTTTGGGATCCAGCGGAATTTTATGCTCAACGATTTCTCGATCTATTCCTGGCATGTCTTTGTAGGACCAAGCAAAGACACCCTCGAATTCCCGCAAAGTGGAGATTAGATCGGCCTTTTCAGTGGGAGTTAAGGTGAGGCCAATTTGAATGATTTTAGGATTTTCTTCCGTTCCAATATTTACCGATTCCGTGTCCTCAATTATAGGAGTTTTGAGTTCTTGTTCATTTACAGCTTTTATTAGCTCGGTATATTCCTCTCCTGGCTCTTTTTCGCGCTCATTAGTGGCGAGACATTCTGCATTATTACTCGGATTTTTAAGCGGCATATACTCAAAAGTTTTGTTTATCTTATTAAAGTCATGAAGCATTACATCAAAAAGATCTCTCGGAGTAGATATTTCCGGGTCTAAACTATTTTTGGGAGGGGTTACCATTTTGCTAGGTTCGGCCTCGGAGTCAGACTCGGATTCAGACTCTAATTCTTCGTACATCGGACCCTCTCCTGCAGATATCTTGAACTTCATCCCACGAGCATTAGTCCATTTTAAAGTCTTGCGCCACCCTCGTTGGATTTGGTCATCTTTTGAGGGTGATGGAGCGATCAACTTAGTAGGATCGAACACTTCATCTTGAAGGGCTAATGCCATAATTTCTGTTTCATTCTTCGCTCTTTTCTTTTCTAACCCAAACAATAGCCCAAAAGCATGTGAGTTGGGGAGCGTTTTTGGCATAGCACGATTCTTTGGGGCGAGTGGCCTTTGAGAACGTAAAGGGTCGTGTTCCAGAGCATGCATCTCTTGGGTTTGTGCGACCTCTAGGTATAGATGTTCGGGATATGCTTCTTCCATCGCGTTCCTTGATGGCTATCACGGGTAGGTATTCAGGGGCCCTGCATTATCGTTGTGGAGTAGGAGACACATTAGTTTGTTTCGTGAGTCGGTTTTTTAGACATTCTATGCCTACCCTTAAGTCGGACTAGTATATTTGGACTGCTATGTGTGCACTTTGAACTCTTTATATTTTCGAAAATCTTCGCCCGTGTGACATTCATAATTATTAGCATGTTCGGTTTTTAGTGCCGAGCATTGTCGTCGTAGGAGGCCTAAAAACGACGCAAAGAGTTATTAATTTTTTACGAGTCGCTTTTGAAATCGAGTGCTTTTCTTACGCCCACGTAGCTATTCTTTTTACGAACGTTTTTTGTGCTACGTATTTTCCTTTTGCGCGGGCACCGAGGCTGCTGCGCCTGACCAGAAGGCCAAGCAGCAACTTCAGCGCCCAGCGTAGGGCGTGAGAAATTCTGGCGCCCAGCCAGGGGCGTTGAAAATGCGTCCCTGGCTGGTTCTCGTTTTCTGTTTGCGTCTACTTTTGTTTACGCGACTTCGATTTTGCGTGCTTGCCTAATAACGTCCTTTACGCGTTGTGCAGCGTTTGTGGGATTCGTTACAGGCCATCCCGAGCGTCGCTTATTTTTGTGGCGATCGTTCGGGTTTGCGGAACACGTGTTTTGGTATAACTCTTTGGCAAATTGGTTTGTGAATGTTTGGGCAATTTTTAAGGTCGTTTGTTTTTCTAGGACAGTTTGTCACACACAATCATATATTTCGCTACACATAACTAACATTCCATCATGAGGCAATAATAATATGTCATGTAGTTTATGATAGGCTTCTATGGGTAGTTATTTGCGCCTGGCTTGGTACCGCTTCTATCGTAGATCCAACACATGCCCCGGTCGAGGTAGTGTCTTCAGCAGACAAATTTCGCTCAAGAGGCCAACCCGCAAGTGCAAGCCAAGGGGGCATGCAGGCGAGAGGGACCTAATGGGCGAGCGATTGGGTTTGGGACGGGTGTACTACTAGCGAAAGTGCCGAGTGGACAACATTCGAAGCGTATGCACCCCCCGGTTGGCGATGGGTATCCTTAGTCCCAACTCCCAAGATGAAACACCAAGGGAGCCAAGATTCGTTATGCGGTTCTGTCCGTTCACATTAATATGCTGATTTTCAGGTCGTCCCAACTTGATTGGGAAATAAACGCGGGGTAGGATCGTTTCACCCTTCGGCTATTTTGATTACCTACAAGCACGAGTATTTCCTTCACTATCCCCAGTGGAGTCGCCACTGTGAGGGGGTCGAAAAAGCACGAGGCTAATGCGTGACCTCGTCCCTCGTGGGTGTGACGCTTCTTTTTGTCAAATCAAGTGTAATTGGATTTCCTGTGAGTTTTCACCCAATTGACTAGTAATATAGGAGTCGCCATTCAGTTTTTAACGACAATGAGAAAAACTGACAAACACTAGTAGACAAACTGCCATGTGCTTCCCTTCAAGTGCGGCTCATTTGATAAATTGGCAGCACTTGAGAGTCCAAAAAAAAAAGTAAAAATATATTTTCACAAGTGCGGGCTCATTGTAGAAAATAAGCAGCACTTGAATTCAAGTGCGGGTTTAAACTCAAGTGCGGGCTCATTTCACAAAGAGCCGCACAAAAGATCCCCAAAAATAAAGGCAGCACAAAAAAAAGACCTCCTTCCCCTCACATTCGTTTTTCGCTTCTTTCTGTCTCCCCGACACTCTTCACTTTTCCTCTTCACCTTCGTTTTCTTCCTCCTCACTCATCACCTTAGTCTCCTCGCCGCCGGAGATCATCGTCGAACCTCTTTATCGGCGGCTGCTTAGTTGTTCTTTGTTGTTGTGGTGTTGATTTTTACAGTAGCTTCTCTCTCCTCATCTCTTGTCTTTGCACTCTCTCTCGCCTCCAGTCTGCACCACCGCCGTCAATGGTGGTCGTAAATCCTTCATCAACTGTAATCAATTATCAATTGGTAAACTCTTTAACCCATTCCACAAATCAATGATATTGTAAATTAAATTTCCCAATTGACCAAACCCTAACTTTCTCTACTTAGATTCTTTATCTCCTATTGTTCGGTGCACCACTTCCTCTGTCGTCGGAGCCGTGTTGTGGTGGTGGTGATGCCCACCTTGTGGGTTGTTCGTTGACTTGTCGTTGTGGCTCTACTCTACCCATGTTGTCCCCTGCCTCGTCTCTTCTGGAGCTTTATGGGTTGCCGTAGTTGCAGTTGCTTTTGGTGTTGTCGATTGCGTGTTGGTTATCTCTCCCATGTCCTCTTTATTCCTCCATTTAATTTAATGGTATACTTCAAGCGCAAGTCATTTTTGCTTTATTTTAGTTTTGTCCAATTCAATTGCTATAGTCCTATGGAAAACAATTTGTTATTGGTTTATTATTTTGATTAATGTAAAAATAATTTCAGTTATTTAGATTAAGTATTTAAATTATGCAATTGAATAATTCAGATTATTTCATATATAAAACATAAGCATGTGAGCAAGGAAGATTATGATTAAATGGGCCTGTCAATCGTTCAGAGGAAATGCTTCTGAAACTTGCTGTTAGTATCCTGCATACTTTCAGTAACACCTCTACACTTAGTAACATATTTCATGTATTTGTAGCTTGCCTTGGTTATTAGTAGAGCTGCCCTATGTTGTTTACATTGCCAATATACAAGAATTTTGTCTCACATGTGGACTTTGCTTGTTCTGCCATGAGCTGTGCCCCTGTAGAATATTGTTTGTGTTGTTTAGCTGCAGACTGAGTGTCTATTACACACTACCTTGAAATTTGAACTGTTGCAATGCTCTTTTTCTTATACATTGTGGTTGATGTTAATTCTTAAGCTAATGATGCTATGAACAAATGCATCCATTATATTTGTATAAGATATGAATCTTTGTACACCTTTTAACTTGTATGCTCCCCCCCCCCGCCCTTTCTGATTTGGGTGTTCATTAGATTTGGATATTCGGGGAGATTTTTAATGTAAATTTTTGGATTTTGATTCTTGATTTTATTTTTTATATTTATTTTGTTGATTGAAGATCTATATTGATCATAGTTATGTTGGTGGTTATTTGTTAAAGAGGGTAAAGATTAGGTGTTAAGTAAATCGATATAAACATACATAATTGACTGACAATTGATACTCCCTAGTTGATTCTTATGTTTTAAGAGTTTTTTGTTTGGTGGTTATTTCCGATTTTTGTATATTTATGGAGTATAATTTATCTCCGAGTGGTAGCGCAGTTGGGTGGATGTTACAAAAAGGGTTTAGGTAGAAATTATGTATGAATTTTTTATCCTACCCATTTTATCCTAATGCCAATCGACATTTGGATGCAGGTGAATCATGTCCCAACAGCAAGTCATCGAATTCGACTATATGGCTGATGAGCAGGATGTGGCAGAATTCATTGATGTTATTGTGAGTTCTTTTTGGGAAATGGGATATTGAATATTTACTTATTTTGGTGTGATTAGGAACGTAAGTCAAAAGAGAAAGGTGGAAGTTACTATGAGTTCTTTTACCATTCAAGACTGGTCAAGGGTACGATTCTACATTTTCAGGTTTTGTAGCTTTCTACTTTTCTGCATTGGTTTGTGAGAAAAATAGCCAATCCTTCCAGATGTTGCTTTTTCTTTCAGTTCTTCATGTTTCACTGCATTGTTCCCGAATGTTGATGCTTATTTAGAGACTAACCATCAGTTATCTCTCATAAGGTACGGGGTAATATATGAGGAGTTTTGTAGCTAAAAATTGTAGGATTAGTCATTTTAGTCAAAATATGACCTATAATGAACAAACGAGCCTCAAATGTGCATAACTTGACCAATGTAGGTGAGAATGAGCCTTAGAAAACATAAAAATAACTCTAATAAACATGTAAATTATTTAAAATACTTATTTCGGTTCATTAGTTGAAAGTTAAGACCGAAATAAGCCATTTAGTCAAAATGTGACCAATAATAATCAAACGAGCCTTAAATGAACATAACTTGACCAAAGTAGGTAAAAATTAGTACTTGAAACACAAAATAATAAATATTAAACATGTATAGGGTTTAAAATACTTATTTAAGTTCATTAGTTGAAAGTTAGGAGTTAAATAAGCTATTTTAGTCAAAATGTGACCTATAATGATTACGAGATTTAATGTGCATACCTTGACTAAAATAGGTGAGTATAAGCCTCAGGAACATAAAACTAAGTATATTAAACATATAACGGGTTCAAAATACTTATTTAAGTTCATTAGATGAAAGTTGAGACCGAAATAAGTAATTTTAGTCAAAATGTGACCTATAATGAACTAATGAGACTTAAATGTGCATAACATCACCAAAATGAGTGAGAATGAGTCTTTGAAACATAAAACATAGTGTATCAAACATGGAAAGGTTTCAAAATACTCATTTAAGTCCATTAGTTGAAAGTTGAGATCAAAATTAGCCATTTTAGTCAAAATGTGATCGATAATGAACTAACGAGGCTTAAATGTGCATAACTTCACCAAAAAGGGTGAGAATAAGTATTTGAAACATAAAACTAAGTGCATTAATCATGGAAAGACTTTACAATACTCATTTAAGTTCATTAGATGAAAGTTAGGACCGAAATTAGCCATTTTAGTCAAAACGTGACCGATAATGAACTAACGAGGCTTAAATGTGCATAACTTCACCAAAATGGATGAGAATTAGTATTTGAAACATAAAACTAAGTGTATTAAACATGGAAAGACTTTAAAATACTCATTTAAGTTTATTAGTTGAAAGTTGGGACCGAAATTAGCCATTTAAGTCAAAACGTGACCGATAATGAACTAACTAGGCTTAAATGTGCATAACTTCACCAAAATGGTGAGAATGAGTCTTTGAAACATAAAAATAAGTGTATTTAACATGAAAAGACTTTAAAATACTCATTTAAGTTCATTAGTTGAAAGTTGGAATCGAAATTAGCCATTTTATTCAAAATGTGACTGATAATGAACTAACGAGTTTTAAATGTACGTAACTTCACCAAAATGGGTGAAAATGAGTTTTTGAAACATAAACCTAAGTGTATTAAACATGGAAAGACTTTAAAATACTCATTTAAGTTTATTAGTTAAAAGTTGGGACTGAAATTAGCCATTTTAGTCAAAATGTGATCGATAATGATCAAACGAGTCTTAAATATATGTACATAATTTCACCAAAATGGGTGAGAATTAGTATTTGAAACATAAAACTAAGTGTAGCAAACATGGAAAGACTTTAAAATACTTATTTAAGTTCATTAGTTGAAAGTTGAGACCTAAATTAACCAATTTTATTATTATACGGTTCATTATTTCTTTGTTTTGAACAAATTAAGTCTTAATTCATTGTATGATTCAATCTTTATAATATAACTAAAGTGTATATATATTTTTTGATGGTCGATCTGTTTAAGGTATTCAATAATCTGAGGGAGCGGCCTTTCACCTTTGAAGAGATAGATGAAGTTCAAGAAATGTTGTCAAATTTCATTACCAGTGATTGTCTTTGATATTTTCTTGTACTGAATCTTAAATTATGGAGGCAAGTTTTTCATATGATTGTAATGTAATCGACTTTTATATTTACAGTTATATACTATTTAATTTAATTATCTATATAAGTGTATACTTTTTATGTGACGTATGGAGGTTAATCAGTGGCGTGGTCCAATTATAATATGTAGCAGGGAAATCGGTTATACAAAAAATTTAGATCATGTGCGGCTCATTTATAGGCAATGTGCGGCTCATTTATATATATCAAGTGCGGCTCATTTTTATGCTTGTGCTGCCCATTTCTATGTCAAGTGCGGGCTCATTTTCAAAATTGGCAGCACTAAATATGTCAAGTGCGGGCTCATTTTCAAAATTGGCAGCACTAAATATGTCAAGTGCGGGCTCATATTCTAAAATTGGCAGCACAAAATATGTCAAGTGCGGGCTCATTTTCCAAATTGGCAGCACTTGAAACATCAAGTGCTGCCAATATTTTGGCAGCACTTGAGAAACATCAAGTGCGGGCAGGTCATGTGCTGCACATGTAAAAGCCCGCACTAAACCCTTTAAAATGAGCCCGCACTTGAGGTTTTTTCCTCTAGTGAAAACCCGGTTATCGTGACATAAAGGGAGTGCAATTATGTTTGACCACGACGACCGTAGGTTCCCTTGTGATCCCTGGTGGTGGGGATCGCTCAACGTACACCCGCAGGGTAGAGATTGAGGGTTCGGGGGACTGTAACTACCGAGAGGAGTACTCGCTCTTCGATAACTCCAGAGGCAGGATATCCTTACTAGCTCAGCATAAATAATTGAAGGGACATGCGTTAACTATTAAACTAATCTGAGTTGATTTTATCAATATGCAACATATAGTACTAGATCGAACGCGATTATCTGATTTAGATTGTTTTAAGGGACCTAGCATGATAATCCAATTTCCCAAAAATATCATATTTATTAAGCGTGATCGAACAATCAGATTTTAGTTAGTTTAACAGTTCATAAAAGGGCGAGGAAAGCAATTAAACCATGGAAAAGGGACACATTACGACGCACCCTTGAGAGGTGCGTCACGGTTCTCAGAAAACTAACCACTTTGACTTTGCTATTTCTCCTTTTATTTAACGAATCTCAAATTATGGGACGGGATACGTTCTGTTCGATTTATGGATCGATTGCGACAGAACGCGTGATCAGTTTTGCAGCGTGAGGCTTAGGCTTAGGGGTTTAGAGTCAATACTCAGAATATAATTGTGTGTTGTTGTCCTTTTCACGTCGAACTTAAGGCCCTATTTATAGAAAAGAGTTCGTGGAAAGATAGAATTGCAGAATTCTAATCCACGAGGAATTAGGAAAAAACACGTACCAGGTATTTTCAGCGCCCAGGCTTGGGCGCCGAAGATTTCGACGCCCAGATCCAGGCGTTGAAAATAGGGTATGGGCTGTTTTTTTTAGTCAGATTCGGATCCCTAGAATCCGGAGTATTTGAGATTTAATTGAGTCCTTTAGTGCGTATTAACCTTGTGACGGGATGCGTCTGGGCCCGTTACGAACTCTAGGCTCGTTAGGATTTTAATTAATACGTGACTCTTACTTTCGAATCATATTAGGAATAGGATTCTCTCGCAATTTCTATCTCATTTAGGATTTTATGTTGGAGTGCAACACCTAATTCTGACAGGTTTCAATCTTTTATGATTTACCACTTTTAACAACTACCTATTACGGCAATTACTATTTTTAGCAGGTTTCCATAAATAGCAAGTTTCGGGTGAAATGAAAAGGGGTAATGAGATTCGTTATTTTATAGGAGATGCGTTGTCAAGTGGAGATTTACGTTCTCATCATCGAACCTTCCCTTTCGGGAATGGGGACAAAAGTAGGTGTCTACACTTAGCAGTAGAATAATTCATCTGAGCTCCATCCAAGGTTTTGCTTGCATAATAGATGGCATGCAACACCTTGTTCTTTCTATGGCCAAGCACTGCTCCAACAACATAATCACTAGCATCACACATAATTTCGAATGGCAAATCCCGATCCGGAGGCTGAATGATTGGAGAAGTTATCAATGCTTTCTTAATCTTGTCAAAAGACTCAAAACAAGCATTAGTGAACTCAAATGTGACATCCTTGAGAAATAATTGAGTGAGGGGTTTCACAATTTTAGAAAAATCTTTTATGAAACGGGGATAAAAACCCGCATGACCGAGAAAACTTCTCACTCCCTTGAAATTCACGGGAGGGGGAAGTTTCTCAATCACCTCAATTTTTTCTCTGTCAACTTGGATGCCACGCTCAAAAATAAGATGACCAAGTACCACTCCTTCATTGACCATGAAGTTGCACTTTTCCCAGTTCACTACCAAATTCACTTCAGAACAACGTTTAAGCACTTTAGAAAGATTATGCAAACATACATCAAAGTCAGAACCATATACACTAAAATCATCCATAAATACCTCCATGATATCCTCGATGAAGTCAGACAAAATGGCCATCATACATCTTTGGAATGTAGCAGGGGTGTTGCACAAACCAAACGATATTTTGCGGTATGCAAATGTTCCATAAGGACAGGTGAACGTCGTCTTCTCCTGGTCGTCTGGGTGAATGGGAATCTGAAAGAAACCTGTATATCCATCCAGATAACAGAAAAGTTGTGTTTTGCTAATCTTTCTAGCATTTGATCAATAAAGGGGAGGGGAAAGTGATCCTTCAAGGTGGTCGTATTCTACATTCTATAATTTATACACATACGCCAACCTGTGACAACAAGAGTGGGGATAATTTCATCCTTATCATTCTTAAAAACCGTTGTACCCCTCTTCTTGGGAGCGACTTGCACCAGGCTCACCCACTTAGAATCTGAAATGGCATAGATGATGCCCCCATCAAGTAGTTTCACTACCACTTAGATTCAAACGACGTTGTGGCTGGATGCGAGGACGGTGATCTGCTTCCAAATTAATTCAATGCATACAAAAGTCAGGACTAATCCCCTTGAGATCGTCAATGCTATACCCGATTGCCTTTTTGTGCATATGGAGCACGGTCAGAAGCTTAAAAAGCTGGCTATCATCGAGTGCATCATTAACAATCATAGGAAAGTCCTCATTATCATCAAGAAATGCATATTTAAGATGAGATGGTAATGGTTTTAGTTCTACCTCCGTTACATATGGCTCGCAAGTAGAGCAAACCGTTTCTAATACCTCAAAACTGTTAGGTTATGAACAATATAATTCATTGGGAAAAAACCATAAAAGCCAGGAATCAAAATTAATTGCCACTTAGTCAATTAGCATAATTTAGTATACATACTATGCGATGCGTGCCTTCCCTAGCTGCTCCCCAAACCGAACAAGAACAAGAACAGGCTCCAAGTGTCGTCCCTCCGTAGATAGTCCACAACACGTTCTGTTCCGCCTTAGATTCAACCAACTAGAATATTCTCTAAGGTTTTATGTGCACTCGGGAAACTCACAATGGTGATAGGAAAGTATTAAATTCTCCCTTGAATTTAATGTATTGTAATTGTGATGTAAAATTGTGATCATGAACCACATATTTATAGGGTTGAAATAGGGACTTATAATTCTACTAGGAATCAATTAACTAATCCTATTAGGACTCTAGTTAATTAACAACATTAGAATTCTGGGGATAATAAAATACTAAGTATTTCAGATCTACCCTTAACTCTAATTTTAGTAAAATTAGGAAAACAATAACTAGGGGCCCAAACTACTTGCCGCGCAAGTAGCTTGGCGTCGAAGCTTGCTTAGCGTTCAAGCAACCGGTCGGCCAAAGGCCTTGTAGCGTGCGACCGAAGCCCACGTTGTTGCGCAAGGCTTGGCGTCAAGCCACATCACGCGGCCCAAGCGCTGGGCGTTGCTGCACTTGCTCGGCCCAAGCGTGCTTGCTCCGTGCGGGCTTTCTTGGCGTTGGGCCTTGTGACTTGCAAGCTCGTTTGTCGAGCATTCGCACGTCGCGCTTCCGATTTATTTTCCGATTCCGGAATTTATTTCCGATTCGAACAATATTTAAGTTTCCGTTAATATTTTTGATTCCGAAAATATTTTCCGATTTTGACAATATTACCGATTCCGATAATATTTCCGTTTCCGGCAATATTTCCGATCCGGCATGTTAGGTTATGATACATATGAACAACATAAATCATGCCAGGATTCAAATTAATTGCACATAACCAAATAATTAGTCTAGAATGCATACACTTTGTAGCGTGCCCTCCCTGGCTGCGCCCGAACCGAACAAGAACAAGTCTTTAGGACTCCAAGTGTCGTCCCTGCATAGAAAGTCCACAACACGTCCGGATCCGCCTTAAGATTGACCAATTAGAATCGCCCTTAAGGTACTAGTAATATTCGGCTGATATGGGACAATAATATGACTGAATTTTGCTCTCAAAAGGTCACTTTGAATACTTGAAACTCGTCTTTAAATTGTGAACCAGGGTCACATATTTATAGGGATATGGAAAGGGAATTGGAATCCTACTAGGATACTAATTAGCTTAATTAGAATTTTATTAAAACTCTTATTAACTAATTTATCCATTAGGATTAGGAATTTAATCATTGAACGAATCCCATTAGATTTAGGATTTGTATCGGACACAAACACACGCATACAAGCATCGCCCTTGCGGGCGCTTAGCCCACGCAAGCCTTGCGGCCCACGCGAGCAGCGCAGCTCGCAGCCCATCGCGCGCGCAGCCTGCTGGCAGCCTTGGCCTGCTGGGCCTGGCGTGGCCTTGGTTGCCTTGTGTGGCGCGCTGGCTTGCTGGACGCGGGCATGGCTTCGTGTTGGGCCTTCGTCTAGCAAGTCTCGTCCGATGCTAATTCGTACGACGAGCTTCCGATTAATTTCCCGATTCCGGAATTCATTTCCGATACGAACAATATTCAACATTTCCGATTCCGGAATTAATTTCCGTTTCGAACAAATATTTAATATTTCCATTTCCGGAATTATTTTTCGATTCCAATAATATTTCCGATTCCGACAATATTTTCGTTTCTGGAAATAGTTCAGATTCCGGCAATAATTTCCATTTCCGATAATATTTTCCGATACGTACCATGTTTCCTTTTCCGGTAACATCTACGACTTGGATAATATTTATATTTCCGATACGATCCATATTTCCGTTTCCGGCAATATCATCGTTTCCGGAGTATTCGTTGTTTGCCTTTGACGATCTCAGCTCCCACTGAAACCAAGATCTGTCGATTCCGAATATCCATAGATGGAGTATTTAATGCCATTAAATACTTGATCCGTTTACGTACTATTTGTGTGACCCTACGGGTTAGTCAAGAGTAAGCTGTGGATTAATATCATTAATTCCACTTGAACTGAAGCGGCCTCTAGCTAGGCATACAGTTCACTTGATCTCGCTGAATTACTAACTTGTTAATGAATACTGAACCGCATTTATTAGACTTAACATTAAATGCATACTTGGACCAAGGGCATTATTTCCTTCAGTCTCCCACTTGTCCTTAGGGACAAGTGTGCATTTCCTAATTCCTTTGTCTCTCGATGCTTGCTCTTGAACATTAGGTAAGAGTTGTCATCCTTATTATGTCCATAGGTGTTTCTCGGTTTCAGAGTTCAACTGATCAAATAAAAAGATAATCATAGCCTATGATTCATCTGAGCACGGCCATGCATTTTACAGTTTCTAGCTCTCCGAGTGGCCTTGTACAACTTTCAGCATCTCATCCCGATTTATGGGAGGACAATCCCAATCTTGCGATCTTGAGATTTGACTTCGTTTGATAGGTGATTACCTAAGCGTTGCCTTTATAGCCTCCTTTTACGGTGCGACGGTTGACAACGTCAAAGTAACCAGTTCTCAAACAAGTAATCTAAAATCACTCAGGTATTGAGGATTAGTGTTCTAATAATTTTAATGAAATTTACTTATGACAGATTTTCATCTCTTACAGTAAAGTTTCATAGGTCTGTCCGATACTAGTCTTCCCAAAGTAAGTATCTATGCAAATGATTACGACATTGCCATGTCCACATAGTTCAAGAAACAGAACTACTAGTCATCTTGCATTCTAGTCGTCTAACGTTTTCTATGCGTCCATGTTTATAGAAAACTCCGACCAGGGACCATTTTCAATCTTTGACATTCAAGTTCACTTGATAGACATTTCTTAGTCACAGGACTGGTCTTGACAGTCTATCTTGAATATATCGTCAAATTGAAGTGACTCATCATTTAATAAACCACAAATTAAATGGAAAATGAATTCAATTCATTTATGTGAATGATTAACCAATAATGTTTTACAAAGTATTAAACTCTAAAACTTTAAAACATTAAATAAGGACATCAAAGCCATTCTCCAACATGCTTGATTCCCATAGCTTCAGTGTGCGAGTTGTGCGTCACCTGCGGCAGAGGTTTAGTCAATGGATCTGAGATGTTGTCATCAGTTCCAATCTTGCTTATCTCGACTTCTTTTCTTTCGACGAACTCTCGTAGAAGGTGAAATCTACGAAATACATGCTTGACTCTTTGGTGGTGTCTAGGCTCCTTTGCCTGTGCAATAACTCCATTATTATCATAATATAGAGCTATTGGTCCTTTAATGGAGGGGAATACACCAAGTTCACCTATGAACTTCCTTAGCCATATAGCTTCCTTTGCCGCTTCATGTGCAACAATGTATTCCGCTTCAGTTGTAGAATCCGCAATGGTGCTTTGCTTAGCACTTTTCCAGCTTATTTCACCTCCGTTGAGGCAGAAGACAAACCTAGACTGTGATCTAAAATCATTTTTGTCGGCTTGGAAACTTGCGTCCGTATAGCCTTTAACAATTAATTCATCATCTCCACCATAGACTAGGAAGTCATCTTTGTGCCTTTTCAGGTACTTCAGAATATTCTTGGCAGCAGTCCAATGTGCCTCTCCTGGGTCTGACTGGTATCTGCTCGTAGCACTGAGTGCATACGCAATATCCGGGCATGTACATATCATAGCATACATTATTGAACCAATCAATGATGCATATGGAATCCCACTCATTCGTCTACGCTCATCAAGTGTTTTTGGGCACTGAGTCTTGCTTAGAGTCATTCCATGAGACATGGGTAGGTAGCCTCGCTTGGAGTCTGCCATCTTGAACCTTTCAAGCACCTTATTAATATAAGTGCTTTGACTAAGTCCAATCATCTTCTTTTATCTATCTCTGTAAATCTTGATGCCCAAGATGTACCGTGCTTCTCCTAGATCCTTCATCGAAAAACATTTCCCAAGCCAAATCTTGACAGAGTTTAACATAGAAATGTCATTTCCGTAAAGTAATATGTCGTCGACATATAATACTAGAAAAGTAATTTTTCTCCCACTGACCTTCTTGTATACACAAGATTCGTCTGCGTTCTTGATGAAACCAAAGTCACTGACTGCTTCATCAAAACGTATATTCCAGCTTCTTGATGCCTGCTTCAATCCGTAGATTGATTTCTTAATCTTGCATACCTTTTTAGCATTCTTTGGATCCTCAAAACTCTCAGGCTGTGTCATAAACACAGTTTCTGTTAAAACGCCGTTTAAGAAATCGGTTTTGACATCCATCTGCCATATTCCGTAATCGTAATATGCAGCGATTGCTAACATTATCCGAATAGACTTTAGCATTGCTACTGGTGAAAAGGATTCATCGTAATCCACACCGTGGACTTGCCTGTAACCTTTTGCAACCAATCTAGCTTTGAAAACTTCAAGTTTCCCATCCTTGTCCTTATTCAGTTTGAAAACCCATTTGCTTCCTATGGCATGGTAGCCATCTGGCAAATCAACCAAATCCCAAACTTGGTTTTCAGACATAGAGTCTAATTCAGATTGCATGGCTTCTTGCCGTTGCTTGGAGCTAGGGCTTGTCATAGCTTGTTTGTAAGTCGTAGGTTCATCACTTTCAAGTAATAGAACGTCAAAGCTCTCATTCGTCAAAATACCTAAGTACCTTTCCGTTTGAGATATATATCTCTGCGATCTACGCGGGGTTACATTTCTAGATGGTCCATGATTCTCACCAGATACTTCTAAAGATCATTGAGTTTCATCCTGAATGTCATCTTGAGCATTCTCTAGAGTTTGTTGTTCGACTCGAATTTCTTCGAGGTCTACTTTTCTCCCACTTGTCATTTTGGAAATGTGATCCTTTTCCAAAAAGATACCATCTCGAGCAACAAACACCTTGTTCTCAGATGTATTGTAGAAGTAATACCCCTTTGTTTCCTTTGGGTAGCCCACAAGGATACATTTGTCAGATTTTGGATGAAGTTTGTCTGAAATTAATCGTTTGACGTATACTTCACATCCCCAAATCTTATGAAAAGACACTTTTGGAGGCTTTCCAAACCCTAACTCATATGGAGTCTTTTCAACAGCTTTAGATGGAGCTCTATTTATAGTGAGTGCAGCTGCATTTAGTGCATGTCCCCAAAATTCTATTGGAAGTTCGGCCTGACCCATCATTGATCTAACCATGTCTAGCAAGGTTCTGTTCCTCCGTTCCGACACACCGTTCCATTGTGGTGTTCCAGGAGGAGTCAATTTTGATAGAATTCCACATTCTTTCAGATGGTCATCAAATTCATAGCTAGAATATTCACCGCCTCTGTCAGACCGCAGTGCCTTAATCTTCTTGCCTAATTGATTCTCTACTTCACTCTGAAATTCCTTGAATTTGTCAAAGGATTCAGACTTATGCTTCATTAGGTAGACATAACCATATCTACTGAAGTCATCAGTGAAAGTGATAAAGTAGCTGAAACCACCTCTAGCATTTGTAGTCATTGGTCCACATACATCTGTATGGATTAAACCCAATAGTTCAGTTGCTCTTTCTCCAACTTTAGAGAAAGGTTGCTTTGTCATTTTGCCAAGTAAACATGATTCGAACTTACCATAATCCTCTAAGTCAAATGGTTTTAGAATTCCTTCCTTTTGAAGTCTTTCTATGCGTTTCAAGTTAATATGGCCTAATCGACAATGCCACAGATAGGTGAGATCTGAATCATCCTTTTTGGCCTTTTTGATATTTATGTTATAAACTTGTTTGTCGTGATCTAATAAATAAATTCCATTGACTAATCTAGCAGATCCATAAAACATCTCTTTAAAATAAAACCAACAACTATTGTCTTTTATTAAAAAGGAAAATCCCTTAGCATCTAAGCAAGAAACAGAAATGATGTTTTTAGTAAGACTTGGAACATGGAAACAGTCTTCCAGTTCCAAAACTAGCCCAGATGGCAACGACAAATAATAAGTTCCTACAGCTAATGTAGCAATCCGTGCTCCATTTCCCACTCGTAGGTCGACTTCACCCTTGCTTAACCTTCTACTTCTTCTTAGTCCCTGTGAATTGGAACATAAGTGTGATCCACAACCTGTATCTAATACCCAAGAAGTTGAATTAGCAAGTATACAGTCCATAACGAAAATACCTGAAGATGGAACGACTGTTCTGTTCTTCTAATCTTCAAGCAATCTCTCTTCCAATGCCCCTTCTTCTTGCAATAGAAGCATTCAGATTCAGAAGCTAGTGGGTTGGCTCACCTTCTTCTTTTCAGATTTGGTGCCGCCTGGCTGCTTAGTCTGGCTAACCTTGTTGCCACCTTTCTTAGCATTCCTCTTCTTTCCAGATTTCTTGAACTTTCCCCCACGCACCATAAGCACATCTTGCTTATCACTTTTGAGCGTCTTTTCAGCGGTCTTCAGCATACCGTGAAGCTCAGTGAGCGTTTTGTCCAGACTATTCATACTGTAGTTCAGCTTGAACTGATCATACCCGCTATGAAGAGAATGGAGGATGGTGTCTACAACCATTTCTTGAGAGAATTGCTGATCCAGCCGACTCATATTCTCAATGAGTCCAATCATTTTGAGAACATATGGACTTACGGGCTCGCCTTTCTTAAGCTTGGTCTCAAGAATTTGCCTATGGGTCTCGAACCTTTCGACTCGAGCCAGATCTTAGAACATGTTCTTTAACTCACTGATGATCGTGAAAGCATCTGAGTTGATGAACGTTTTCTGTAGATCTGCACCCATGGTTGCAAGCATTAGACATTTCACATCCTTGTTGGCATCAATCCAACGATTGAGGGCTGCCTGAGTGACCCCTTCGCCTGCGGCTTCGGGCATCGCCTCTTCCAGGACATACTCCATTCCTTCCTGCATAAGAACTATTTGCAAGTTCCTTTGCCAGTCAAGGAAGTTTTTCCCGTTCAACTTCTCCTTTTCGGGAATTGATCGAATGTTGAATGAATTGTTGTTTGCCAAAGTTTAAAACTACAATTGAAAAAGAATAAAAAAATAAATAATCATTCACAGTTTCTCTTAATAAACTAAAATTCTAGCATGCATGCATAATTTAATGTTTATTAAGCATTTTATTCAAGTTATGTGTTCCGGCAGGTGTGAATAAAATGATTCCAAGATCCTAAAACCATTGGAGAATTAAGCACATTATGTATTTAGACTCAATTCTAAAATCTTTTAGGTAAGCAAAAGCCTTTTGCTAATAGTCTAGAAACTACTCTTGGTTAATAAGTACGTCTAAGAACTTATTAGGAAAACCTATCGAATTTGCCACGACATAAAAGGACTCCTTACTTATATCGTTGAGTTTCACCAAAACTAATATGTACTCACAATTATTTGTGTACCTTACCCCTTTAGAATCAATAAGTAACACCTCGCTATGGCGGAAAACTATTACTAAGATTGATGTAAAGGTTATCCAAGTAAGTGTTATTTTGGCATGGCACATTTTAACTCAATTTTTAAGTTTGGAACTTAAGTCTCTTACTATGTTGGTAAGAGTTTAAGTGAACTAAAATCCTTAATCATGCAACACAATCAAGCCATAATCTCATGCATAATTAAGACATATTTAAAAGCAATAAATAACTTAAACATGCATTAGATATAAATGTGATCTAGTATGGCCCGACTTCATCTTGAAACTTCAACTTCAAAGTCCGTCTTGAAAATGGATTGGAAACTCTGTCTTGAATTTCACCATGGGAGGCGCCATTTTCTTCAAATAGGATAAGCTATAATTTAAACTAATTACAACTATTTGATGATACGCAGACCATATTTAAAAGCAATAAAATTTGGTACTTTAGACCAATATTACATTCAAATTAATGGTACGCAGACCATATTTTCTATCCTATTTGGGCCATACTAGTGTGAGGGGGTCGAAAAAGCACGAGGCTAATGCGTGACCTCGTCCCTCGTGGGTGTGACGATTCTTTTATTCAATCAAGTGTAATTGGATTTCCTGTGAGTATACACCCAATTGACTAGTAATATAGGAGTCGCCATTCAGTTTTTAACGACAATGAGAAAAACTGACAAAACCCGGTTATCATGACATAAAGCGAGTGCAATTATGTTTGACCACGACGGCCGTAGGTTCCCTTGTGATCCCTGGTGTGGGGATCTCTCAACATACACCCGCAAGGTAGAGATTGAGGGTTCGGGGGACTGTAACTACCGAGAGGAGTACTTCGCTCGTCGATAACTCCAGAGGCAGGATATCCTTACTAGCTCAGCATAAATAATTGAAGGGACATGCGTTAACTATTAAACTAATCTGAGTTGATTTTAGCAATATGCAACATATAATACTAGATCGATCGTGATTATCTGATTTAAGTAGTATTAAGGGACCTAGCATGATAATCCGATTTCCCAAAAATATTATATTTGTTAGGCGTGATAGAACAATCAGATTTAGTTAGTTTAACAGTTCATAAAAAGGGCGAGGAAAGCAGTTAAATCATCGAAAAGGGACACATTACGACGCACCCTTGAGATGTGCGTCACGGTTCTCAGAAAACTAACCATTTTGACTTTGCTATTTCTCCTTTTTATTTAACGAATCTCAATTATGGGACAGGATACGTTCTGTTCGATTTATGGATCGATTGCGACAGAACGCGTGAACAGTTTCGCAGCGTGAGGCTTAGGCTAAGGGTTGGAGTCAATACTCAGAATATGAATTGTGTGTTGTGTGTTTCACGTCGAATTTAAGGCTGTATTTATAGGGAAGAGTTCGTGGAAAGATAGAATTGCAGAGTTCTAATCCATAAAGAATTATGAAAAAACACGTACCCAGGTATTTTCAGCGCCCAGGCCTGGGCGCCGAAGATTTCGGTGCCCAGCTCTGGGCGTTGAAAATAGGATCCAGGCAATTTCAGCGCCCAGGGCTGGGCGTTGAAATTGCTTTTTGGGCCGTTTCTTTGTCAGATTCGGACTCATAGAATCCAGAGTGTATGAGACTTAATCGAGTCTTTTAGTGCGTATTAATTTCATGACGGAATGCGCCTGGGCCCGTTACGAACTCTAGGCTCGTTAGGATTTTAATTAGTACGTAACTCTTATTTCCGAATCATATTAGGAATAGGATTCTCGCAGTTTTCTATCGCATTTAGGATTTATGTTGGAGTGCAACACCCAATTCTGACAGGTTTTTATCCTTTATGATTTGCCACTTTTAGAAGCTACCTTTTACGGCAGTTACTATTTTTAGCAGGTTTCCATAAATAGCAGTTTTCTATAAATATCAGGTTTCGGGTGAAATGAAAAGGGGAATTGAGATTCGTTTATTTTAAGGAGATGCGTTGTCAAGTGGAGATTTATGTTTTCATCATCGAACCTTTCCCTTTCGGGAATGGGGACAAAAGTAGGTGTCTACAGTTAGCCCCCACTTTGACTGAGTCTTGGAGTAAGACGATGGTCAAAGTATTAGACGGAGTGCATCACACAAGCCATGGTGTGTGTGACCTGTTTTGCGAGGGTCTCACGAGCCCCCGAGTGATAACATTTGACTTAAGGGTCATCACTTGAAATGTCGACATATCCCTCACGTGTCATTGGGATTAGTCAATAGAAACTTCCTCACTTTGTCATTGGAATGATCTAAAGGTGCGTAGAAACTCCCTCACTTTGTCATTGGGAGTAACTACAGATGTTTTCGAAATCAAAGCTATAAAGTGTAATTGGGCCTGGCCAAGCCCAACCACGAGGTAAAAATATTTTTAAAGATTCTCATTTTTAGGGCTAACTAAACGAGAAAACCCCCTTGTTTTTATGGGACGTAAAACGAAGGAAAATCCAGCACATCGCTCTTTTTTGGAAAAAACGGAAAACCAATCCTCTTAATTTTTGGAAAAGGGAAAACCAAAAAAAGTTATCGCTGCAGCGACTAAGGACCTGCACGGTTAGTGATGCAGACCCCGCCGGCTAAAGATGGCGAGCCTATCGGCTAAGGGTGGACACCCCGTCCAATAGAAGTGGACGAATCTGTTTTTGAAATTTGAAAATAAGGACCTACGCGGTTTGTGACGTAGAAACCGCCGGCTAAAGATGGCGAACCTGTCCGCTAAGGGTGGACACCCCGTCCGATAGAAGTGGACGAATCTATTTTGAAATTTTTTGTGCTTTTTGAAAATAAGGACCTACGCGGTTTGTGACGTAGACCCCGCCGGCTGAAGATGGCGAGCCTGTTTGTGTTCTGAAGATCTCATTTTTGAAAACTTAGGACCTGCGCGGTTAGTGACGCAAACCCCGCCGGCTGAAGATGGCGAGCCTGTTTTATTTTGAAGATTTTATTTTCTTTTCATTTTCGAAAACCGAGGACCTGCGCGGCTAGTGACGCAGACCCCGCCCGCTGAAGGTGGGCGAGCCCTGTCCGCTGAGGGTGGACGTCCCTGAATTCGTTTTTTAATTTGGAACTCGCGTGGTTCGATCTTGCCTGATTGAGGTGGGCAAGTCCCTATTTCATTTTTTTTCTTGTGATTTTTTTTTGAGAATTTCTTTTTATTCATTCTTGTAGGAGCGAATTCTTCCGAGGGATGCTCGGATTTAGTAGCAACCTGAATGTCGGTTGACAACGTGCTTAGACGGACCATTGTCTTGTGGTCATCTTCTTTCATGGTTTTGAGCTAGTCTTTATGGCTCAATTTTGCCATTACCTGGGTCCTTGATTAGGGGACTATGTATAAGTATCAACGACGACCTTTGTCTTGAGGTCGTAATCCGGTTTTATCTTTTGAGGTTATCCAAACACGGGACTTCGTACAGTGTAGTCTGGGAATACCGTTTTAACTTTGCACACTTTCTTTTGAAATATATATTTTCTTTCGAGCCCCCAAGCACTCGTGCTTGATGGTCATTTTTTGTCAAAGAGGTTCCTACGCATTTTGTAATGTCTTTGATCGTGTTTGGGATCGTGCTCGTAAGTGCGAGCGATCTTTGTAGTGGTGTGCTACTTTGACAAAGTCGTGAGGTGCGACTTTCGGCAATTTTCAAGTCGAATGAGTATGGCAGGGCCCACTAGAAGTTAGGGCCTTTTTTGAGCCTGGGTACATTTTCGGCGCCCAGGCCTGGGCGTTGAAATAATTCACGCCCAGGTGGGGCGTTGAAAGTGTTGTTTGGGCTGGTCTTTTGATGACACAGTTGGCCTTATGTTCATTCGTTTATTTCACTTGTAAGTTCTATGTATTCTCTTTTCTTTGTTTTTAGAACGTGATGATTTTCTTGAGAAGCCGTAGCCGATTGGTGGACTACGGTGCTTGTCGCTTTGGGGCGATTATTTTAAGGAACTGTTGCTCGTAAGGCGTACAGTTATTGTGACAGTTAGGCGAGTCTATATGGCCCGAGGGACATACCTTGAGGCGTAAGACTTTGACCGCTCTTGTTGTTGTATATTCCTTTTGAACGCGTTCGTGAATGTTCGATACTTAGAATGATGATATGTATGTGCGAACGAGCGTTCATAGAATGGCCGTTGTTTGCGGTCCATTAATCAGTTTGCTTGAATCATTTTTTTTTTGAGCAATGACTGATTTTGAATAGTTTGCTTAGAAGCTTGATAGGGTTCAGGCCCATTCATGAAGTGGGCTCAAACATCGTACCCTTTCGATTGTTCAAACATTTGCTTCGAGACTTTTTATTTTGCTATGGTTGTTTCGTAGCTTGGAGCCCCCAAGTATGCATGTTGGGATGCTTCCTTTTGGCGTACGATTTTTGTAGGTTCTTTCGAGACAGATGCCCTGGGGTTCCGCTCGTGCAGGTGCGAGCTATCCCTTTCGTGGTAGGTAATATTTTGCTACTTTCAATCCTTAATGTAGAAGTCGCGTAGCTTGCATTTTGAATTTGGGCGATAAGTAGTCTTTGCCTCTTTTACACATGCTCTTTGGTCGTGCCCGCATTAGTGCAATATGCCTTACTCTCTTTTTTTAGACTTGTACCGTGGGATGGTTGAACTTATGGTGCGACGTAGGCTTGTGTGGCCTAACGGCGTGTCTTAGAACATTCCTCCAGGTGTTGGGATATCATTATTATTTTTTGCATTGGAGTACTTCATCACGCCTCGTTCAGGTCCTCAAACAAGTGTAGCACCTTCTGCGTGGGTTTGCACGGCTTATTACTTCGTTCGATGCGAGGATTCATAGGTGTTTCTTTCTTATTTCTATATCTGGGAAAAACTTGGCTAGCAGAAAGATTCAGCGCCCAGGCTGGGGCGTTAAAGATATCGGCGCCCATCTCTGGGCGTTGAAAATTATCTCTGGGTATATTTTGACAGTTCTTATCCTTGATTTTTTCTTTCGCTTTTGCTTTGGAACGAGGTAGACTGTGTAACGGGCGCTTTATAGAGCGAGCGTTAGGTGCAGTAGTTTGATCGGAGTTTTGGTGACTCGCGATTTTCAGTTACCCTTTGTTAGTGGGGTGACTTTATATATTCTAAGTAGTGCTTAGAATTTGGGAGGGGTTGTAGCCATTCTAAGGTTCGTTTTACACGATTAAAGCTTTAGATTGAGCCCCTATGACATATGTATAGCATTAGCGTCGAGAATTTGCGATGAAATTGTCATTTCGAGCATTTTTAGAGTATTTTTCTCATGCCCCCAATTGTAGCTACAGGATTGGCTTGGTGCTATAATGCTTGGCATACGTTTTTATGGTTTCATGGTGACATGGATCATGAACAGTTTGAACCAGACTCGTTTAGTGCGAGGCACGTTCGAGTAGTGATTTGCTACTTCTCTTGTAAATGTCGTATTGTGCGACATTGCCATGGTCAAGGTAGTCACATGTTGAAGTGTGCCTTGACCAAAAGTTAGGTGTCTTTATTTACCCATAACCATATTTAGAAATCTTTTGACTCACTTGCAACATCGAGATAAACGCATACTTAGCTTAAACCAACGACACTTTATTATGTTCGAAGAAGTCTTTTAAAAATCATTTGGAAATTATTTAAAATCCGAATCCTACTGTGTACAGTCCGAGGTGTCCTAAGTAAGTTGACATATAGAAGGGTTCGTACAGGATTACATGAATGAATCAAAATACTGTTACGATTATTGGAATGCTGTCTAAGGATTTGCTGGGAGCCAGGGTGCAGGCGTCAAGATATACTTGTGCCCGTTTGGCGTATGCTTTTAGGCTTTTAGGGCCATCTTTTCCAGAATTGCGGGAATATAAACCGTTTTTAAATTGACTTAGATTTACTTGGTGTATGTCCGTACAAAAGGTCAAGGTATATTTAGTTCTTTCCCTAGCTCTTTCATTTCAATTTTTAGCCCCCAGTTGCTGTTATGTCTTCCCATTAATAATGCTTTCAAATTTCGATCTTAGATGCCCGTGTCACATGTCTGAGTAGGGTAAGCCTCGGTTAAGTGCCGAGTCCTATTGACAATGTCTTATTTTTTCCAAAGGGGATTAGCAAGCATTTGAATTACCATGAACGGGTGCCCTGAGTTCGAAGGAACGATGGGGTGATGCCATAGAACAATCCTCTTTATTGCAAGCTTACTGCCTTTACTACTTGTTGGCGACTATGACTGTGTCTAGTGGTGAAAGAAGGTCTTTAAGCGAACGACTATGTCTAGTTGTGAAAGAAAGTCTTTAAGTGAGTTAGTTCGCTTTAGGGAGGGTCAAGTCGAGTACTTTAGAGGTCATGGATGCTTGCGCTAGCCCCCATTCAATTGAGGCAAAGCGATTTTTTTTGAGTCTTGGCTAAGTGCCTAGGAGTGTGAGTGCTCCTTCTGGCAAGGGTACGTGCCCTTATTATTTTTCGATGTATGCTCGTTTTGGCATCTTGGTGACTTGGATTCTTCCTTTGACTTAAATTTTTCTTCCGACTTGGGTTGCAAGTAATTAAATTTCAATAAGGGACTTCTATTTTTTATTCTTGTTTTTCTATAGGCTTTAATATTTTTGCAAATTGGTTGGACCGAATCATGGATTGCCTACGTATCCGCCTTAAATAGATTTAATTTGGAATCAGGTCTTGCGTAGTTCTTAGCCTAGAGAATGGTTTCTTAGAATGCCGATTTTAAACAAGTACGTTCCGAGGTGGAAACATATAATTTGAAATGGTAGAATAAGTGAAGTTTATTATTATTTAAATCTGCTGCCAAAAAATTTGTTTTATATTTTTTTTTGAGTACATGTATTTTTTGGTGGTACGTATACCTGAATACGTGTTGTACCCCTCCAAGTGTTCGTTATTTTTCCGTGCATGTGCGGATAAAATGACGAGAACTTCTGGACAAATTTTAGCAAGCAGAGAGATTCGGCGCCCAGGCAGGGGCGCTAATGATTTCGGCGCCCAGCTCTGGGCGCTGAAAATGACTTATGGGCGGATCTTTTTTGGTGCGCTAAATGCTTCTTTTTCTTTTTAGACTAACTTTAGAGGCGCTTTGCAAAGTTTGCTTTTTTACTATTTATTATTTTTTTGTACTTTTCATTTGTTTTCATTTTTTTATTCGTGACTCAAGACGGCTTGAAAGATGGGTTGAATGAGTTGGGATAATTTGTATAGGTACTAGTCAAGCATGAGGATTACACCTGCTAGGGCTCACAATTTGCTGCCTTAAGCTAGTGTCATGAGTTTAAATCAACCAAGGTCAATGAGTAGCATGGGGACGGCTCAAGGGTATATCAACAGGATGTATCCACACAAGTTATATGGTCATTATGCTAATGGTGGTGTAAGAGCAGGTTTTGGAAATAATGGGCATGACGCACGTGTCAATGACCGTACGTGGTTCGACAACAAGAACAAGAGTCGAGGTAATGGTTTCTTGGGTTATGGCAATGAGAACATGGGTGGGTTAAATGAGCTGAACAGGGGCCCCAGAGCGAAGGTGTCTAAGAACATAAGGATTGGAAAGGGTAGACATCGCAGAACTTTATGTAGTTTTTGTGGCATGATTTGGATTGGTTGACTCAATTCTTTTGCTTTACTTGTGTAAATTTCGCACATTGGGAGGTACGGGCTAAGTATTTCATGGCTTGCTCTTTTCGCTCTCCCTTTTCTCTTTCTCTTTTTTTCTTTTTGCTTGGGATTTCTCCCCAACATAAATCCTTCAATCAATTTTTTGTTTGGGCTAAAAGGTAGATGGTTGTGGTCTTTGAGTCACGAGGCGAGACTGAGTGAGCTTCGTTTGGTAGGCCTATAGTGGACCTTTAACTTTAGTAGGCCTAGGGTGGACCTTTAGCTTTAGTAGGCCTAGGGTGGACCTTTAAATTGTCTTTGCAAACGTATTTAGTTGTTTCTTAAAATGTGCAAATAGCGTAGATTCAAAATGTTGTTTTTACTTTATTGAATTCTAACGAAAGAGTTACATCAAAAATAATTTTTTGCTTCTTTTCAGATTCCAGTTTCTGGGATTTAATTGGAAGTTGTGATTTAGACTCAAACTTTCATTAATCTTTCTGATTATAACCCGTGTATGAATACAAGGAGGTGGCCTAGACTCAAAATAATGACATGGCGTAAGCCTATAATACTTGACCAAGCGACTCTCAGACTTAGGCTAATTGGACCATAACTTTCGTTGGTTGACACTTTAGATTTTAACCCTTGGGTGTTCATTTGTCACGCGCCATTTTTCTTAATGTTGGCAAGGTAGTTAATTGGGGAGATCGAATTTTTATTTTTGCAAGACTAGAATTATTAGTGCGGCTTCTCTCTTAGTGTGTATTGCTTTTACCCCAATGGTAGCCTTATGGCATGCCGATTTGGGTATTTTCATGGTTGGTCATGTTGCATTCATGGAAAATCTTTTAGTCCGTACTTAGTAGTATTTCAAGGAGCGAGTGACTCGAGAGGACTATGATAGTCGTGACACCTTAGGTTCACTTTGGGGGTTGTGCGACTATGGGGGAATGATTTCCAGAATGTGACCGTTTCCATTTTGCAAATACTATAATGTATTCTTTTTATTGGTGAGAGAGAGTATTGAGGCCGTGGATTCCTAGCAAGGGATGACAATTACATATGGGTGCTTATTGATTTAAATGTTAGAAAGGGAGACTCAATATGGTTTAACCTTTTAACTTGCAGAACGACACCAAGCATTAGGGCCGATTCTATGGATAAGACAACTAGGACTTTAGGATTTAGATTGTACTTTGGCATAGCCTAGTCTAGACTCGGATTTATTTTTTTTTACTCGAACATTATTTTTCTTTGAAGACTCTATTCGAACATTATTTTTTGAGTATTTTGCCCATGTGACATTCAAGGTCGTTTAATTAGCATGCTCGGTTTTGGTGCCGAGCATTGTCTTCGTAGGAGGCCTAACAACGACACAAAGAGTTATTTATTTTTTTATTTTTTTTAGTCGCTTTTAGAGTCGAGCGCCTTTTCATACGCCCCTGCAGCAATTTTTACGAATTTTTTTTTTTGCTACGTATATTTTTTCATGCGCGGGCACCGAGGCTGATGTGCCTGACCAAAAGGCCAGGCAGCAACTTCAGCGCCCAGCAGTGGGCGTGAGAAATTTTGGCGCCCAGCCAGGGGCGTTGAAAATGCGTCCCTGGCTGGTTCTCATTTTCTGTTTGCGTATACTTTTGTTTTTGCGACTTTAGTTTTGCGTGCTTGCCTTATAACGTCCTTTATGCATTGTGCAGCGTTTGTGGGATTCGTTACGGCCATCCCGAGCGTCGCTTATTTTTGTGGCGATCGTTCGGGCTTGCGGAACACGTATTTTGGTATAACTCTTTGGCCAATTGGTTCATGAATGTTTGGGGCAATTTTAAGGTCGTTGCTTTTCTAGCATTATTTGTCTAGCATTATTCGCACGCACAATCATAACATAGTCACATAGTTCGCTACACATAACTGCATTACAAACATGGATTTGAAAATTAAATATGTCA
The DNA here is from genome assembly GCF_020520425.1 of Spinacia oleracea. Taxonomy (NCBI): domain Eukaryota; kingdom Viridiplantae; phylum Streptophyta; class Magnoliopsida; order Caryophyllales; family Amaranthaceae; genus Spinacia; species Spinacia oleracea. The sequence goes on from NC_079490.1 coordinate 45,028,416, forward strand.
CGTAGTTTATGATAGGCTTCTATGGGTAGTATTTGCGCCTGGCTTGGTACCGCTTCTATCGTAGATCCAACACATGCCCCGGTCGAGGTAGTGTCTTCAACAGAAGAATTTTGCTCAAGAGGCCAACCCGCAAGTGCAAGCCAAGGGGGCATGCAGGCGAGAGGGACCTAATGAGCGAGCGATTGGGTTCGGGATAGGTGTACTACCTGCACAAGTACCGAGTGGGCAACATGCGCGGCGTATGCACCCCCCTATTGGCGAAAAAAAGGTATCCTTAGTCCCAACTCCCGAGGGAGCCGAGATTCGTTATGCGGTTCTGCCCGTTCACATTAATATGCTGATTTTCAGGTTGTCCCAACTTGATGGGGAAATAAACGCGGGGTAGGGTCGTTTCACCCTTCGGCTATTTTGATTACCTATAAGCACGAGTATTTCCTTCACTATCCCCAGCGGAGTCGCCACTGTGAGGGGTTCGAAAAAGCACGAGGCTAATGCGTGACCTCGTCCCTCGTGGGTGTGACGATTCTTTTATTCAATCAAGTGTAATTGGATTTCCTGTGAGTATACACCCAATTGACTAGTAATATAGGAGTCGCCATTCAGTTTTTAACGACAATGAGAAAAACAGACAAAACCCGGTTATCGTGACATAAAGGGAGTGCAATTATGTTTGACCACGACGGCCGTAGGTTCCCTTGTGATCCCTGGTGTGGGGATCTCTCAACATACACCCGCAAGGTAGAGATTGAGGGTTCGGGGGACTGTAACTACCGAGAGGAGTACTTCGCTCGTCGATAACTCCAGAGGCAGGATATCCTTACTAGCTCAGCATAAATAATTGAAGGGACATGCGTTAACTATTAAACTAATCTGAGTTGATTTTAGCAATATGCAACATATAATACTAGATCGATCGTGATTATCTGATTTAAGTAGTATTAAGGGACCTAGCATGATAATCCGATTTCCCGAAAATATTATATTTGTTAGGCGTGATAGAACAATCAGATTTAGTTAGTTTACCAGTTCATAAAGGGCGAGGAAAGCAGTTAAATCATCGAAAAGGGACACATTACGACGCACCCTTGAGAGGATATAAACTAACCACTTTGACTTTGCTATTTCTCCTTTTTATTTAACGAATCTCAATTATGGGACATGATACGTTCTTTTCGATTTATGGATCGATTGCGACAGAACGCGTGAACAGTTTCGCAGCGTGAGGCTTAGGCTAAGGGTTGGAGTCAATACTCAGAATATGAATTATGTGTTGTGTGTTTCACGTCGAATTTAGGGCTGTATTTATAGGGGAGAGTTCGTGGAAAGATAGAATTGCAGAGTTCTAATCCATAAAGAATTAGGAAAAAACACGTACCCAGGTATTTTCAGCGCCCAGGCCTGGGCGCCGAAGATTTCGGCGCCCAGCTCTGGGCTTTGAAAATAGGATCCAGGCAATTTCAGCGCCTAGGGCTGGGCGTTGAAATTGCTGTTTGGGCCGTTTCTTTGTCAGATTCGGACTCTTAGAATCCGGAGTGTATGAGACTTAAGAGAGTCTTTTAGTGCGTATTAATTTCATGACGGAATGCGCCTGTGCCCGTTACGAACTCTAGGCTCGTTAGGATTTTAATTAATACGTAACTCTTATTTCCGAATCATTTTAGGAATAGGATTCTCGCAGTTTTCTATCTCATTTAGGATTTATGTTGGAGTGCAACACTTAATTCTGACAGGTTTCTATCCTTTATGATTTGCCACTTTTAGAAGCTACCTTTTACGGCAGTTACTATTTTTAGCAGGTTTCCATAAATAGCAGTTTTCTATAAATATCAGGTTTCGGGTGAAATGAAAAGGGGAATTGAGATTCGTTTATTTTAAGGAGATGCGTTGTCAAGTGGAGATTTATGTTTTCATCATCGAACCTTTCCCTTTCGGGAATGGGGACAAAAGTAGGTGTCTACAACTAGTCACTTTCAATAACCTGCAAAACAGTACATATACAATATATACCATTCACCCATTCATTATCATGAATGGCCCACATAGCTGGTTAGTAAAACACATGTTATGCATCACATAAATATTTGCAGCAATTAATCAAGGGCACCAATAATCTACCAATTATTCAGTCCTTATTAATTCTAATCAAGTTGTTTTAACCTTAAAGGATTGTAGACCTAATCAAGAGTTTATGACTAAAGGCTCCCACTTAAACTAATAACTTTATATGATTTACTAATTTTAAACCTAAAATGTATTTCTAGTCTAACCGGAAACATACAAGTTTAATTAAAATTTAAAGCTCATATAAAATTATAATCGAATCCATTTAATTTATTTTCAGTTGAATAAATTATTAAATTTAAATTAATTCAAGGTTTTTATTGTAGTAAAATAATTAGTATAAATTAAAATTTATAATAATTATAATAATCAAAATTATATTCCGAGAAAACAATTTAAATTATTAATTTTAAAGTTAATTAAAATTATTTCCGAACTGAAAATCTAAAATGAAAATTAAAACGCATCAATCGTAGCAAGACGAGGCACTTGGGCATGCGCCCAAGCCCCATCGAGCCACGAGGCTGCTGCGCCCCATACGACTGATCGCTGCACGAGGCACGAGCAGCAACGCCACACGCACACGCATCCCCATTGCTTCGTCGCGTCTGCTTGCTGCACAAGGCAGGCACGCTGGGCGAGGGATCGCTCCCTGCTTGCGCGTTCTGTCTTGCTTGGTGGGGCGAGCCAGGCGCGCTGTGGCGGAGCCCCATCGCTGCCCACACGCGTCTCGCTCGCTCGCTTGTGCCTTGCCCCATCGCCCTCGCCCATCGCACAGCACACACGCCCAGGCGATGGGCCTTGCGTGCGCTCCTTGCTTGTCGCTCGCTGCATTTGTACCGCACGGGCGACGAGCTCCCTTGCTTGTCGTCGCGTGCCCACACTATACGTACAACACCCATTAAGGGTAACACGTAGCGTCTATTGCTTTGTGCGTGCAACATTTATGAGCGTTTTTAACAAAAATTTAAAATTTTTAATTCAAAATTAATGACAAATTAATAAATCATATTAATTTCATAATTTTAGGGCGAAAATCGAAAATTTATTGATCAATTAATTTCCGATTATCATGAATTTAAATCTAGGTCATAAAAATTTAAAATTTATATTGAATTAACAATTTTTACGGTGGTTTTTAATCATGGATACCTAATTAAATCGTTAATTAATTATGAAAATCAAATCAAATTCTAAATTATTCGAATTTCAACAAATTAATTACAATTACAAATTAGGTTGTATAGTTAACAAGATTAGGCATTCAAATTTAATAAAACATATACAGTAGGTTAATAAAAATTCAAGATTTAACAACAAGGATCGCAAATATTCAATTTAACATCTTAAAATTACAAACTTTTGCGTCCGAAAAACTAAAACCTCCGAAAAGTCATAGTTAGGCTTCGAATTTGGGAATTCTGGGTTCGGCCGAAAAATAGTCTTTTTGTCAAAAGTTTAGAATGCCTTTTACATGCGCAATTGACACAAAAATCACTCGATTTCGTTGAGTAATGAAGAAACTGCCGAAAAACTGCGTACATATAATTTAATAAACGCAATTTGCAATTAATTAACAATTACGAAAATTAATCACCCCTTTTTAATTCTTTGCAAATTTGTAAATTTAACCATGTTAAGCAATAATTGATTATGCAATTAATAAGAGGCTCGTGATACCATTGTTAGGTTATGATACATATGAACAACATAAATCATGCGGAAAAACCTATATGTCAGGATTGCACATAACCAAATAATTAGTCTAGAATGCATACACTTTGTAGCGTGCCCTCCCTAGTTGCGCCCTAACCGAACAAGAACAAGTCTTTAGGACTCCAAGTGTCATCCCTCCGCAGAAAGTCCACAGCACGTCCGGATCCGCCTTAAGATTGACCAACTAGAATTGCCCTTAAGGTACTAGTAATATTCGGCTGATATGGGGCAATAATATGACTGAATTTTGCTCTCAAAAGGTAACTTTGAATACTTGAAACTCGTCTTTAAATTGTGAACCAGGGCCACATATTTATAAGGGTATGAAAAGGGAATTGGAATCCTACTAGGATACAAATTAGCTTAATTAGAATTTTATTAAAACTCTTATTAACTAATTTATCCATTAGGATTAGGAATTTAATCATTGAACGAATCCCATTAGATTTAGGATTTGTATCGGACACAAACACACGCATACGAGCATCGCCCTTGCGCGCGCTTAGCCCACGCAAGCCTTGCGGCCCACGCGAGCCTCGCAGCCCACGCGAGCAGCGCAGCTCGCAGCCCATCGCGCGCGCAGCCTGCTGGCAGCCTTGGCCTGCTGGGCCTGGCGTGGCCTTGGTTGCCTTGTGTGGCACGCTGGCTTGCTGGACGCGGGCCTGGCTTCGTGCTGGGCCTTCGTCTAGCAAGTCTCGTCCGATGCTAATTCGTACGACGCGCTTCCGATTAATTTCCCGATTCCGGAATTCATTTCCGATACGAACAATATTTAAGATTTCCGATTCCGGAATTAATTTTCTTTTTGAACAAATATTTAATATTTCCGTTTCCGGAATTATTTTCCGATTCCAATAATATTTCCGATTCCGACAATATTTCCGTTTCCTGAAATATTTCAGATTCCGGCAATATTTCCATTTCCGATAATATTTTCCGATACGTACCATGTTTCCTTTTCCGGCAACATCTACGACTTGGATAATATTTATATTTCCGATACGATCCATATTTCCGTTTCCGGCAATATCATCGTTTCCGAAGTATTCATTGTTTGCCTTTGACGATCTCAGCTCCCACTGAAACCAAGATCCGTCGATTCCGAATATCCATAGATTGAGTATATAATGCCATTAAATACTTGATCCGTTTACGTACTATTTGTGTGACCCTACGGTTTCAGTCAAGAGTAAGCTGTGGATTAATATCATTAATTCCACTTGAACTGAAGCGGCCTCTAGCTAGCCATACAGTTCACTTGATCTCACTGAATTATTAACTTCTTAATGAATACTGAACCGCATTTATTAGACTTAACATTAAATGCATACTTGGACCAAGGACATTATTTCCTTCACGTCAATATTTCTATTTCCGATATTATATTCCGATACGAACCATATTTCCGTTTCCGGAAATATCTTCGACTTGGATAATATTATCCGTCATGAACCATATTTCCGTTTCCGGCAATATCTTCATTTCCGGCAAATATTCCCTTTTGCCTTTTTGATGGTTTTAGCTCCCACTGGAACCAAGATCCATCATTTCCAAATGACCATAAATGGAGTAATTAATGAATATTATATTCACTTAAATACTTGATCCGTTCACACACTATTTGTGTGACCCTACGGGTTCAGTTAAGAGTAAGCTGTGGATTAATATTATTAATTCCACTCGAACTGAAGCGACCTCTAACCAGGTATTCAGATCACTTGATCTCACTGAATTATTAACTTGTTAATAAATACTGAACCGCATTTATTAGACTTAGCATTAAATGCAAACTTGGACCAAGGGCATTATTTCCTTCAGTCTCCCACTTGTCCTTAGGGACAAGTGTGCATTTCCTAATTCCTTTGTCGCTCGATGCCTGCTCATGAACATAAGGTAAGAGTAGTCATCCTTACTATATCTAGAGGTATTTCTCGGTGTCAAAGTTCAACTGATCAAATAAACAGATAATCATAGCCTATGATTCATCTGAGCACGGCCATGCAATTTACAGTTTCTAGCTCTCTGAGTGGCCTTGTACAACTTTCGGCATCTCATCCCGATTTATGGGAGGACAATCCCAATCTTGTGATCTTGAGGTTATGATATGTTCATATTTTATAGTGTTTTTACCCCCGTCCCTTAGCACTTTTTGATCTCAAATGAGCTATTCGGAGCGATTTTTAGTACTAATGTGCTCCTTTTAGTGTGGTTGTAGTTTCAAGTTCATCATTGTAGAAATTAGCATATTTTTGTGCATTTCCTACTAATTTGAATCAATATAAGAGATTATGTACTTTCGAGAGCACAAACATTGAGTTGGAAGAGTTAACAAGCAAAGCGAATAGTGAAAGAAGTAGAAAAGCGACTCTCGTCCACTCTTTTGATCATAACTCAAGTTATACAACTCCAAATGAAGTGATTTTAATTGGGTTGGCTTCTAGATTTCATGATCTTTCAAACAAGTGGTCATTTGCCTAATTCCGATAAATAATGAATGAGCTATGACGTTTTGAAGATAGAGACTTTGTGCAGTTTTGCACGAAAACCGGCAGGTTTTGAAAAAGAGAGGATTTTAATTTTAAGCGCGAAACCGGCAGGTTTTCACAAACCTGGATGCCACGTTTTCCCTACATGTAGGTTTTCTATGCTGGGAAGGACCGAAAACCGACTGGTTTTCACAAACCGGGGTGCCAGGTTTTCGGCCCCAACCCGTATTCCTTTGTTCGTTTCTTTCCGTAGGTTTAAGGGGTAGGCTATATATATATATATATATATATATATATATATATATATATATATATATATATATAAAATTAGCTTTTAGTAGTAGGACCTTCTTCGAATTCCGTATTACGTTTCCTAAGTATTAGAACTTCAATTTTATTTTTGTCAAACACTCAACTTTTATTTAATTAAAGCTTCAATCTTTCAGCCATTCTTTCGTTCTTCGTTTAGGTATTATCTTGTTTCCTATTCTTATATTAAATTTCAATTATGCTTTTAATTAATATGTTTGTTTGGTTTAATCTAAGTATGTGTGAGTAGTTTATTTTCTAGGGTTTTGGGAATCCATGAACGAATATGAAGGGATGATTAATTTTTGTTGATTGTTGGTTTAGCTGTTAATTCCAAATAATTGTTCCTATTTACTTTGCAATTAGATTTGCGCAGGTTTGATTGTATTAGTTTGTCAATATCAAATTAAGACTCGATAGATGCAATTTGATGTTTAGGCTTGTTTTAATGGGTAGAATTGGGATTAATACGTAGCGAGAGCCCGTTAATTCTAAGTCTATGATTAGTATCGATTCGAGAGAGCATGCTAGTCTAATTATCTGTTTCATTGACTATCATTGATTGTTTATCATCCTTGAATGTTGTTCATCGGTGAACCTATGCCCTAGACCTTTTAATATCTGATTATTCCCTATTTTATTGTCGTCGTAGTTTTATTATACAAATCAACCCATATTCTTGTTTCCCAATAGTCTAGACTTGTCGATTAATAGTAGAAAGAACATTGTTTCCCTGTGGATACGATCCCTGCTTCCCTTGCTATATTTTTAGTTGGTGAACGTTAGGTTTATCTTTGATAGGAGTGTGAATTAGCTTGTAAAATTTTGGCGCCGCTGCCGGGGAAACGGTTTAATTTTCTGCTATTAATTTTGTGGTCTAGATGATTTTCTAGAGTCTCGGAGAACTTCAAGTTCTCTTAGACCATGTATATAATTTCTTTTCTTTAGTTTTTCTTTGGAAAAAAATGGATTGTTATTCTTTTCCTCAATTTGTAAATAAGGCTTTTTGGATGTATTTCGATAGACAAAATGATTTTATTGGTTACCACAATCTTAATCTTTGGGATTCTTGTGGTTTTGCTTATGGTGGTTTGAATGAGTATACAAGTAATGTGATAGAGAGTAGATTTAATGGTAATTTTCAAGCCTTGTCTTTGGATGATATGTGGGATTACTATATGTGGTTTGCAAGGGATTCGTATGAGCGTGAAATGAACATTCATGTTCCATGTGCTAATCCAAATTATGAGCATAATCTACATGTTCTACCCCTCTTCCTTGAATGCTTGTTATAATGAGGTGCATTCTAATGTTTATGATAATCATGCCTATTCTAATGAATTATCTAACCCTTGCATGGAGATCAATGTTTTGCCTCATGATTCCACTGTTGCTTCTCCCGTGTATTGTTGTGAATCCTTGCCCAATCCTTCTAAACCCGAATCAGAAAGCAGAGATAGATTCTTAGAGGAATTAAGAAGATTAAACTACGAGATTGAGATTCAGTGTACTAGATCGCGAGAGGCTACTAATGATATTATTAAAGTTAGTAAGGCTGCTCTTGAGAGATTTAGAAAAGTTCAAGAAATTATTGAAAGTAATGAGTCGAGTTGTGTTGGGGATGAGGGTCAATTGAGTGAACCCATTGTTAGGTTATGATACATATGAATAAACATAAAACATGCGGAAAAACCATAAAGCCAGGAAACATATTATTTACACATAATCATTTAGCATAATTCAGATGCATACACTTTGTAGCGTGCCCTTCCTAGCTGCGCCTGAACCGAACAAGAACAAGTCTTTAGGACTCCAAGTGTTGTCCCTCCGTAGATAGTCCACAACACGTCCGGATCCGCCTTAAGATTGACCAACTAGAATCGCCCTTAAGGTACTATATATTTTCGGCTAATAGGGCAAGAATATGGCTGATTTTTCTACTTAAAAATCTTAGCTTTTATTGTTTGAATACTTGAAATCCTCGATGTAAATATGTGACCCTAGGCACCTATTTATAGAGTTATGGAAAAGGACTTGGAATCCTATAAGGATACTAATTTATTTAATTAGAATCTTATTAAAACTCTATTAAACAAATTCTATCTTTATTAGGATTAGGATTTAATCATATGACGAATCCCGGTAGCCTTAGGATTCGAGTAACACACTTCGAGTGATACCCTAGCACCGTACGCAGACCTTGCGGCCCACGCACATCACCAGCCCTTCTCGACGAAGCCCATGCCGCAGCCCCGCCTGCCGAGGCCGCTGCTGGGCCTGGCCTTTGCGCCGGGCCTAGCGTGGCTCGGCTGTTGCGTGTGGTGCGTGTGGCTTGCTGGGCGATGGCCCGGCTTCGTGCTGGGCCTTCGTCTGGCAGGCCTCGTCCGATGCTAATTCGTACGATACGCTTCCGATTAAATTCCCGATTCCGGAATTTATTTCCGATACGAACAATATTTAATATTTCCGATTCCGGAATAAATTTCCGTTTCCAATAATATTTTCCGATACGTACCATGTTTCCGTTTCCGGCAACATCTACGACTTGGATAATATTTATATTTCTGATACGATCCATATTTCTGTTTCCGGCAATATCATCGTTTCCGGAGTATTCATTTCTTGCCTTTGATGATCTCAGCTCCCACTGAAACCAAGATCCGTCGATTCCGAATATCCATAGATGGAGTATTTAATTCCATTAAATACTTGATCCGTTTACGTACTATTTGTGTGACCCTACTTGTTCAGTCAAGAGTAAGCTGTGGATTAATATAATTAATTCCACTTGAACTGAAGCGGCCTCTAGCTAGGCATTAAGCTCACTTGATCTCACTGAATTATTAACTTGTTAATTAATACTGAACCACATTTATTAGACTTAACATTATATGCATACTTGGACCAAGGGCATTATTTCTTTCACCCATAGGTAACCAAGGGAGTGAGGAACCTATAGTGGAGGTTGAGGATGAGCTAGAAAATGATGTTGTGACTTTTGGATCAATGGATGAAGGATTTGTTGAATTTGAAAAGACATATGTTATAGAGTAAGTCCATGAGGATGTTGAAGTTGATAAAACCCTTGTTGTTATGTCAACCCCTACCCCTCATACTCTAAGTCCAAGAAGGGTGATTCTTAGCCCCGTTTACACCGTCTCACTCCCCTTCTCTTTAACCATAAAACCTTTGCTTGAAGACCTTCCTCCTCCCCTCGAAAATCAAAAGCCCAATGACCCAATAGAGTATGTTCCTCTTTGTGAATATTTTGCAGGTACTTGCGGTACTTACAAAGAAGAGGTGGATGCTTTGCAGAGAGCTCTATATGGTGAAGAGCATGTCCACCATGAATGCCAAAACACAGAGAGAGCTATTTCTTTGATCATTGAGGTTGAAGAATCAATAGTCCGCAAAAACAACTTCCATAAGGAGAGTATGCCTACTTTCTCTTTTTCTTCTTTTTCCTATTCGTCTTTTATTATTGTTTTTCTTTTTGTTCTTCTTCCTTTAGGCATCCCACCCCTTACTGGCATAGAGCTCGTTGGGATTTTATGCAAATGGTGTTGTTGATTATCGTGCATGTCTTGTTGCACGAAAGATGTGCGAGTGCGCATGATAAGCTTCTGCGCTCGTTGGTTGGTTATTTACTAACCAATCTCTTTGCGGGAGGCACATAAGAGTTGGAGCCGGAGGGGTTCAACGAAGATTGACACCCTCGATCTCCACTCCTTCAAGCACTGAGGACATTGCTGAGTTCGGCTTGGGGGAGGTATGTGTTATTTTTTTCTAGTGTAGTTTATCGCTTTTCAAAAAAAAAAAAAAACCAAAAATACGTTTCGATGAATACAAAAATCATGCTTCCCTGTGCCCCTTGATTGGAAACTGTTTTTATTCTTGGTTTTTGATGACGAGCATTGTTGATTTGTTTACCATGATTTGAGATTCGACTATTTTGATGCCTTAACATGAGTCAACCTTAACTAACTGTTTGTGGACGTGGTGCTTGGTTAGTTGATATGGTTAGGAATGTGTGTTAGCTTCCTGGTATGTTATTGATTTTGAGTATTGGTTTGCAACTGTTAGTAATGTTTTATGGATCACATGTATGCACATTGAGTAGGACGAAGGCATTTCTTCTTTTAGGTAGCCTTCAGACGGTATTAGATACATTCGTTCCCTCCTTTTCTACCCATGTTGTTGCTTGTGCCCTTTATTCGGTGACTAGCCACAATACAAGCCCGTGAAAACCCCATTGGTTACTAGTCCCAAGCCTACCTTGGGGGAGCTAATAGTAGTGAGGTGAGGGAGTTGTAGTGTGCTACATTTTAAGCACAAAGTGAGTGTTGAAAAAGGGAGTTCTTCTTATCATGTTTATTGTTTGAAAAAGAAAAAAAAGGAATAATGAAGAGTGAAAAATATGAGGAGAATAGAAAATGTGAAGGCTTCCAAAAGGAAAAAGAAAAAGAAAAAAAAGAAATTGAGCTAAAAGAGAAAAAAATTCATTACTTTCGGAAAAATTCAAAGCATTAATTTCACTCAAGTATTGCAATTCCATATTCTTATGAGTGATCGGTTGTAGAGATGAAAAAGGCGAAAAAGTATTGTGTGGTTTATTTGTTGCATTCTCATGTGTTGAGTGGGAGAGTTGTGGTCATTGTTTATTTTTGATCATGGGATTTACTAGGATTTTGGCTCCCCAAAGCTAATGCTTTAAGCTCACATTTTATCCAAATTTACCGCACCCTTATCTAAGCCTAACATAAGCTTTGAAGACCTTCCGACCTTTGTGCATAGAGTCATATTAATGTGAAAGTAGTTGTTTATCAATTCAAGTTATGACATGACATATTCCGAGTCTTCTGCTAGGTTGAGTGCATGTTCTTTTAAACACACGAGTGGTATGAGTTTGGGAGGGCATTGTTCACATAAATTGTTGGGAGGGGAGAGAACGGGTACATCTTTTACCCGCCACATAAATGAGTAAAGAGTGTGTAAGAACTAGCCTTGAATTCCATATACACTTGTGGTTTTCTTTGAGTGACAATTGTTAGGGAAGATTTGTGGTCAATTGGATTTGATTGGTTGGCATTGATGCATGCTTGTTGGATTTTACCTTAAATCGTATCCATTATTCTGAACTGTTTTTTTTTTCGGGGTGAAGTTGATTTATGTATTCATCGATGATTTCTTTGCTTAGGGACAAGCAAAGACCTAGCTTGGGGGAGTTTTATATGTTCATATTTTACAGTGTTTTTACCCCCGTCCCTTAGTACTTTTTTATCTCAAATGAGCTCTTCGGAGCGATTTTTAGTACTAATGTGCTACATTTAGTGTGGTTGTAGTTTCAGGTTCATTATTGTAGAAATTAGCATATTTTTGTGTATTTCCTACTCATTTGAATCAATACAAGAGATTATGTACTTTCGAGAGCACAAACATTGAGTTGGAAGAGTTAACAAGCAAAGCGAATAGTGAAAGATGTAGGTAAACGACTCGCGTCCACTCTTTTGATCATAACTCAAGTTCTACAACTCCAAATGAAGTGATTTTAATTGGGTTGGATTTTAAATTTCAAGATCTTTCCAAAGAGTGGTAATTTGTCTAATTCCAATAAATAATGAAGGAGTTATGAGGTTTTGAAGATAGAGACTTTGTGCAGTTTTGCACCGAAAACCGGCCGGGTTCTGAAAACCGGCAGGTTTTGAGAAAAGGAGGATTTTAGTTTTAGGCGCGAAACCAGCAGGTTTTCACAAACCTGGATGCCAGGTTTTCGCTACCTGTAGGTTTTCTATGCTGGGAAGGACCGAAAACCGGCTGGTTTTCACAAACCGGGGTGCCAGGTTTTCGGCCCCAACCCGTATTCCTTTGTTCGTTTCTCTCCGTAGGTTTAAGGGGGAGGCTATATATATATATATATATATATGTATATATATATATATGTATATATATATATATGTATATATATATGTATATACATATATATATATACATATATACATATATATATATACATATATATATATATATATATATATATATATATATATATATATATTAAATTAGCTTTTAGTAGTAGGACCTTCTTCGAATTCCGTATTACCTTTCCTTTGTATTAGAACTTCAATTTTATTTTTGTCAAACACTCAACTTTTATTTAATTAAAGCTTCAATCTTTCAGCCATTCTTTCGTTCTTCGTTTAGATATTATCTTGTTTCCTATTCTTATATTCAATTTCAATTATGCTTTTAATTAATATGTTTGTTTGGTTTAATCTAAATATGTGTGAGTAGTTTATTTTCTAGGGTTTTGGGAATCCGTGAACGATTTTGAAGGGATGATTAATTGTTGTTGATTGTTGGTTTAGCTGTTAATTCCTATTGATTGCTCCTATTTACTTTGAAATTAGATTTGCGTAGGTTTGATTGTATTAGTTTAGCAATATCAAATTAAGACTCGAGAGATGCAATTTGATGTTTAGGCTTGTTTTAATAGGTAGAATTGGGATTAATATGTAGCGAGAGCTAGCCCGTTAATTCTAAGTCTATGATTAGTATCGATTAGAGAGAGCATGCTAGTCTAATTATCTTTTTCATTGACTATCATTGATTGTTTATCATCCTGGAATGTTGTTCATCGGTGAACCTATGCTCTACACCTTTTAATATCTGATTATTCCCTATTTTATTGTTGTCGTAGCTTTATTATACAAATCAACCCATATTCTTGTTTCCCAATAGTTTAGACTTGTCGATTAATAGTAGAAAGAACATTGTTTCCCTGTGGATACGATCCCTGCTTCCTTGCTATATTTTTAGTTGGTGAACGTTAGGTTTATCTTTGATAGGAGTGCGAATTAGCCTGTCAGGTTAGACTTCGTTTGATAGGTGATTACCTGAGCGTTGTCGTTATAGTCTCCTTTTACGGTGCGACGCTTGACAACGTCAAAGTAACCAGTTCTCAAACAAGTAATCTTAAATCACTCAGGTATTGAGGATTAGTGTCTAATAATATAATGAAATTTACTTATGGCAGATTTTCATCTATTACAGTAAAGTTTCAAATGTCTGTCCGATACTAATCTTATCAAGTAAGTATCTATTGCAAATGATTGTGACATTGCCATGTCGACATAGTTCAAAAAACAGAACTACTAGTCATCTTTCATTCTAGTCATCTAGCGTTTTCTATGCGTCCACCTTTATAGAAAAATTTCGACCAGGGACCATTTTCAATTTTTGACATTCAAGTTCACTTGATAGACATTTCTTAGTCACAGGACTGGTCTTGACAGTCTATCTGGAATATATTGTCAAATTAAATGGACTCATCATTTAATACTAAACCAAGATTAAATGGAATATGAAAATACATTTCATATATGATCAATGTTCAACCCAAATGTTTTACAACCATGGGTCTTTAACCCATCTTTAAAACAATTAATGGAATTCAAAGCTATGCTTTATTTCCAGTGCCACAATGTGAGTGTTGCATCTCACAAGTTGCATAGGTTTAGTTATCATGCTTTGCCAATCTTGATATCTTTTTCATCGAATGCTTTTCGAGATAGGATAATAAGATCTCTTGAGTATGTTTATCACATGATCTAGTCTTTTCTTGTTTCAATAGTGGTTCTTCATTGCATCAATGAAGAACCATCAATTCAGCATACATGTGATCCACCAAGTTCAGTGAAGAACTCTTTAACATAAACAACTCTGTTTTATTGCTTCTTAGGCAATAAATACTTTACTTCAAAGTATAGGTTTCTAGTGATGCTTTGTATGGATTTGCTTATCCAAGCAGTTCACATATATGTGGAAGACATTCCAGCTGCATCTTAGAACATAGAAATTAATAGTTAATTTCCCACGCAACAACTCATGGTCTTCAATCCATGTTGTCATTTCAAAACACGATGCTCTGTAGCTCGTCCTTGCCAATGGTTAACTCCCAAGGGATCTTGCTTGATCCTTTGTCAGTGTTTATGCGTGTCGCATCAATATTTAGCATATCTTTATTTCCTTGAATCAAGAACTATTACTATGTACCTTTCCAAGTACCACAAGTTTTTCTAATTGATCTCAATCTAGTTGATCTTTACTTAGATCAATAGAGATTGGTATATGTTCATTATGCCTAAAGCCATACGATACATTTTTGGCGATCCTCATATTATATCACACATGATAAATTCTTTTGCAGAATAATTCCCAATTTAATTCTATTCATGTGAATTTATCTCATATAGTTTCAGTAGATACTGAATCCAGCTAAATTCTTTGACATATAATATAGGTTAAGAATCTCATTTAGACTCTTCGATGTTTAACTTAGTAAACTCTTATACATAGTTCAAACATCCATTACTTAGATTTATTCACATGGGTCGAATATCTCCTACGGAGTCTTTCATGTTTGATTTAGTGAATGCCAAAACAATATTATAATATCTTTGTAAATAGATCTTAATTAATACCTAGTATGTACTAAGTTTCGCCTTGGTCCATCATTGTTGAATAATTTCAAATCTATGTCATTAGCGTTTTAATGTTATTTAACAATATAGAGGTATGTGTGATACACATAGGACCAATTAATTGAGTTTTACTCCCACTAAACTTCTTATATATCTATAAGAATCCTGTATATTTTATGAAACTAAAATACTTATTAGCTTCACTATAATACAGTTCCAATCCCCAATTGCTTGCTTAAATCCATACTCGGATTTCATAAGCTAGCATTCATTTTAAGCATTATTTTGGATCCACAAATCCTATGACATGCCATGTACATTGTTTCTTCCAACATTTGATTGAGGAATACGTTTTGTCATCCAAATGGCATATATACCAATATGCAATAATCATTGCTTGATTTATAGACTTGAGCATTACGATTATGCATGAGGTTTCAACACAATCCATGCCGTGAATTTGCTTGTAACCTTTAGCAACTA
Source organism: Spinacia oleracea (assembly GCF_020520425.1). Taxonomy (NCBI): domain Eukaryota; kingdom Viridiplantae; phylum Streptophyta; class Magnoliopsida; order Caryophyllales; family Amaranthaceae; genus Spinacia; species Spinacia oleracea. The sequence continues at coordinate 45,043,951 of NC_079490.1, forward strand.
ATCTAGCTTTGTGTGAAGACACAATTTCATGTTTTGATAGTTTTCATCCTTTAAAACCAATTTGCAACCAATAGGTGTTAAACTATTCTTGCAAATCAACAAAATTTCAATTTTGTCATCAAAACATTGATTCTGTTTTATGGCCTTTAACCATCTAAAACATTTGAGTCTATATATGGCCTCTAACCATTTTAGGGAATCTGGGTTTCGTCAGAGCTTTCTTACAAGTCATAAACTCATTTATCCCCTAATAGGAGGATGACGATACAATTATCCTTGCTAGGTGGTCGGTGCAACTCCGTGCGGAAGTCCCGATTGCTAAGGTATATTCCAAAATCCAAAATCCAAAGTCCAAAGTCCAAAGTCCCAATTGCTAAGATACACATAGGACCAATTGAGTTTTACTCCCACTAAACTTCTTTTCTATAGAATCCTGTATATTTTATGAAACTAAAATACTTATTAGCTTCACTAAAATACAGTTCCAATCCCCAATTGCTTGCTTAAATCCATACTCGGATTTCATAAGTTTGCATTCATTTCAAGTATTATTTTGGATCCACAAATCCTATGACATGTACATAGTTTCTTTTAACATTTGATTGAGGAATACGTTTTGTCATCCAAATGCCATATGTACCAATATGCAATCATTGCTTGATTTATAGATGTAATACCTCGTATTTTTATAATATTTATAAATATATTTTATTATATTTATAAAGCATTTTACGATTTTTGGAATTTATTTCGCATTTAAATATTATTTAAATGTATTTTAATTAATTAGAATATTTATTATTTTAATTAATTACGAAACGAATTTAATTTTCGAGTTGGGAAATTTAATGGGTTGCAAGTAATTTTAAAAGGTTTGGGTTTTAAATGAAAAGTCCAATTCGCTTTATTAAACGAGCCCAATCAAAAGAATTTAATTCAAGTCCTAAGCTAGCCCAATCGTTTAATTCCCTAAGCCCAATTCTAATTTTCTAAGCATAGCCCATTGGAAATTGGGAGCCTATAAATAGGACTCCCCTCATTAAATGATCCCCCTATTTTGTCATAAACCTTTTTTGCTCTCTTGCTTGCTCCACACTCCTCTCCCTCTCCTCTCTTTGTCCGGCTCACCCACACGACCCGCACAACACTCGGCGTGCTCGTGCCCGTGTGCCTCGCCCGTCGTCCCGCACACTCGTGTGCCTTCCCCTCTTGTTGCGTCGTTGTTGTTGTGTTGTGCGGCTGTCGCTGCTGCTCGGCCTCACTGTAGACACCTAATTTGTGTCTCCCCTTTGGGATGATGACGATACCATTATCCTTGTTAGGAATTGGAGTAACTCCAGGCGGAAATCCCAATTGCTAAGAATATCTCCAAAATTCAAAGTCCAAAATCCAATCCCCGAGGCCGTTCCCCTCCCGGAACTCGGTACTCAATACAACTTCCAAAATCCAATTTCAAAATCCAAGTACAATCTCAACTAGTAGACCATCCGATTGGTTTTACTAGGCCTTTTCCACTCAAAATCATATAAGACAAGTCAAATTCGGGCGCCGACCCACAAAACCGAGCATGCCGGGCCCCGTCCCGTAAAACCGGAATTCAAAAACCCGAGAAAGGCTTGTTTTTAGACACTAAACCATTCCTTAACCTCCAAGCAAATACAAAACGCCAAACGTAGTACAATTTGTACAACAATTACAACGCTACAAGACAAAACAAGGACGATTCCCCGTCCTTGCTTTGGCGGCATTCAAGCCACGTCAGCAGCGCACAAAGCTGGCCTGGCGCCAGGCGCTGGCGTGTGCTGCCGTTTTGCACCATTCCCTCCTATAAATACCCCTCATTTCCATCGAAAAAAGGGGAGGACAACACATACAACGTCGTAATTTCGACATTACTCCTCACAATACAAACTCAAAAACTCCTCAAAAACACATACAAAATTCCTAAATTCAAAAGCAATTGGGAGCTCGTGCCTAAACCTAACTAGGTAAATCCGAATCCCATTTCAATCAATCATGCTATTTTGATTTCAAATGATTAGAAAGTTGGTGTTTTTTGCCATAAAAAACACCACTTGCAACAATCATACATGTTTTTCAAAAATACAAACTTTTTCAAAATACAAAATACAAACTTTCAAGATTCAAGGATGTTCAAAGTTGCTTGCATTCATCTCTTTGAACTAGAATCACCTTCAAGCATGGAGTAATCAAAGATGATACCTTTTAGCATTTAAAGGTTTAATCTTTTGAGATTCAAAACTCCATTTTTCAATATACAAGTTCAAGTTTTCAAATTTCAATCATTTCAAGTTCAAGTTTCAATCTTTTCAAGTTCAAACCTTTCAATATTCAATCTTTCAATTTAAAGTTCAATATGCAAAATCTAGGACATTTGGGTTGAGCAACCTCTCCCAAGTTGAGATTTTTGGCTTTGAATTCGTGTCGGGCGCACTTATTTTTAAGGAGCCGCTTGGCGTTCGAATCTCATGTGCCCAAATACAAGTTTGAATTATGCAATTTCAATATCATAATTTCAATATCGCACTTTCAATTATGCCATTTCAATGTCGCAATTTCAATACCGCACTTTCAATACCGCACTTTCAATTCCGCAATTTCAATTATGCACTTTCAATTCCGCACCTTTACTTGCCTAGTCCATTTCTAGGCAATGTGGACCTACTCCCTAGTCCATTTCTAGGGGGTCTTGTATTTACTAATTCCGCATTTTATTTAGTATTGTGATGTTGCTTTATTTGCTTTATTGCTTTCATCACCAACATGCTAAATACAACAAACTACAAAGGTTACATCACGCTTAACAAAGATAATTTCTTGGACAAACCGGCCTTAGGTTCCTTAAATTAATCTTTAAAGCAAAGTGACCACCATACAATTAGAAATTCTATTTGCTCTAAATTCAAACCCACATAGTCTAATCTAGGGTGTATTTTCGAAACAATGTTGTGCCAACGTGCTTGAATATTTCTAAAGCTCGCCGAATAAGCATTTTCGTTCCCGAGCCCGGATCTCACCCATCCGTTTCAAGGATTCAAGGCCTTATCCAAAAATAGAGTCATTTTGCGGTCTTCCCAAACGGGACCTAAAATAAAGTTTGGTGGCGACTCCTTCGAGGTGCAAAAACAATTCAACGGTTCTCTAAACGAACCGCCGCGTGTCAACCCCCCTTGTAGGAAACGGGAAAAAACCCCCCTACAATTCTGGCGACTCCACTGGGGACCTTTTCTAATTTCAATTTCGAAAATGAGAGCAGATTTCGAGCAACCGGCCACTGATTTGCCGAAGTACTGGATGCCAGCATTGGCGCCAGGCGCAGCCCCTGCGCCGAACGCCACTACCTGCATCCAGGACAGTGGCTCAAAGTGGCTTGTCGCCCACTTTTGCTCAACTTTTCGTGTTGGGAGTTAGTCTGTTTTTGCATCTGGAAGGACGCTCCCAAACCTCGTGAACCAGTGCCGAAAAACGAGCTTTACAAATACAAATTCAAGTACGATTTCAATTTCAATTTCTAGGCATTTCATGCATTTTTCGAAAACCATATTGTGCAAAATGAATTTCTACCTTTGCCCAAACGGATGTGTTCTACATTCGGGCTAGCCCCGGGGGCAACGAAATGGTGACTCTCCATACGGTTCCCGACCAAAGTGTGTGACCATTTCCGCGCCTACCGAAGCTTGCCATTTGCTTGACATTCCCGATGTCAAGTATGGAGGCCGTCTGCCGACACACACTTCCCTTAAGCGGAATGTGAAAGCTTGTCGCCGGATCCGTCTCTTAGCCAAGTACCTTTTGACACCCAAAGCCGACCACTTGCATCATACAAAACATAGACCGACCTTAGGTTGAGAACTTTGCATGTCGCATTCATATTCATGATTAGTGTGACAACGTGCTACTTGTGCATTGTGTGGGTGTCTTTGCACGCGTGAATGGCTAACCTCGAGTTCTAGCTTGCCAAAACCAATTAGCCTCCAACTAGGAAACCAAACCCCTAGGAGCATCATTCAACCTCATGCATCTAAATCGCCGATTTTAGGGTCTTTAGGAGTGCCACTCCGCTTGATTCAAAACCCTCAAACACGCCTCACGCACAAATTCAAAATTAATCCAACGGCGTCATAATGCTGGATTTTCAAGTCCAAATTCCAAGCTACAAATTCAAAATCAATCCAACGGCGTTATAATGCCCGATTTTCAAGTCCAAATTCCAAGCTACAAATTCAAAATCAATCCAACGGCGTCGTAATGCCGGATTTTCCATTTCGAGTTCCGAATTTCAAGTTCAAAATTCAATCCAACGGCATCATAATGCCGGGTCTTCAATTCCAAATTTCAAGCTTCCCATTCAAAACCCAATTTTCTAGTCCAAAACCTCAATTGTCAAGTCCAAATCCAACGGCGTCATAATGCCGGATTTTCTAGTTCAAATTTTGAGTTTCGAGTTTCAAGTTAAATCCAAATCCAACGGCACCATAATGTCGGATTCTCTAGTCAAAATTTCAAGTTCAAAATTCAAAACCCAAATCCAACGGCGTCGTAATGCCGGATTTTCTAGTTCAAGTTTCGAGTTTCAAAGTTTCAATTCAAAGCCCAAATCCAACGGCTTTATAATGCCGGATTCTCTAGTCAAATTTCAAGATCAAATCCAACGGCGTCATGACAGATTTTCTATTTCAAACATTCAAGTCTTCAAACCTCAAACTCAAGTTGCTAACTCCAATCTCAAATCCTCGAGTTCAAATATCCAAACTCATTGCCGGCGTAATGCCGACTTTTCAACTCAAACCTCAAGTTCCATGCTCAACCTTTCAAACTTCAAGTCTTGTACTCAAAAGTTTCAAGTTCCAAATTCACACCGTCATAACGCCGACTTTCCCATTCCATATTTCAAACCTCAAGTTCGAAGTTCAAAAATTCCAAACCTTCAAACCTCAAGTCCTATACTTCAAGATTCCAAGTCCACGACAGCATAATGCCGGACTTTCAAGTTCACAAATTCAATGTTTCAAATCCAACGGCGGCACAATGCCGGATTTTCCAAACACAAAGCCTCATATTCTATATACGAAAGTGCATCTCTTCGCATTTCAAAATTCAAACTTCAAGTCACATTCAAACTTGAAGCTCATCTTCAAGCTACAAAAAATCCTTGACTTCCCAATACAAAAGTCAAAATACTTCCAACGGGTTGAAAATCCCCTGAAATAATACAAGTTCAAATCCACGGGTTGAAAATCCCCTGAAATAATACAAGTTCAAATCCACGGATTAAAAATCCCCTGAAATAATACAAGTTCAAATCCACGGGTTGAAATCCCCTGAAATAATACAAGTTCAAATCCACGGGGTGAAAGTCCCCTGAAATAATACAAGTTCAAATCCACGGGTTGAAAATCCAGAAATAATACAAGTTCAAAATTCCATCTATGGGTTGAAATTCCCTTCAAATATTCCAAGTCCAATGGGTTGAAACTCCCCTAAAATTTTGACGGGTTGAAATTCCCTTTTAAATAATACAAAACCAGTTCTCTTTCAATCGGGTTGAAACTCCCTTCAAATACTCTAAGTCCAATGGGTTGAAATCCCCCTGAAATATTGACGGGTTGAAATTCCTTTGAAATAATACAAAATTCAATTTCCTAGTACAAGTCCAATTTCTAAATTCTTGAGCGGGTTGAAATTCCCTTCAAATAAGTCCAATTTCCAATAGGTCGAAATATTCTTTTTTCGACATTCTAAGTTCTAGTACAAGAGCCAACTTTCACAAAAGAATGAACGCTCCTCTCAAACATTTCCAACGGGTTGCAAATCCCGAATGCAAGAACAAAATCCAAAATCCCGAATCTTCGGAGTGGCACTTAGAGTCAAAGTCTAGGTCTCATTCATTGCATGCATATCATATCATGTGTCGGGAAGTCAAAGTTCTAAAATTGTCTGGTATGTCCTAACTAGGAGTCCAAAGATCCTGTGGGTTCGCCGAAGAGGAGAGAGGTTGAAAAGAACTTCATCAGCCCTAGCCTCACTCACAGCCGGCATCGAACGAGCAGTAAACTCACCTTATACAAATCAAGCTTCAAATCCCTTTCAAGAATCAACTCAAATGGCAAAATATTCAAGATTACTGTGGGCAAAGGATCTATGATGAGTGAGTCCGAGTCTGAGGATGAGTCTGGATCCGAGTCTAGCAATGAGCCTAAGTGTATTGAACTAGAGTCTTGCATCAATCAAGAGCCTCTAAAGGCCGAGCTTCAAGTCAAAACAGTCGATGTAATGATTGCTGATTTCAATAGCACTTCAATTTCTACTTACTCTTCGAGTCCTAATTCAAAACACAATCCTAATCCAAACAACTTTGCTTTACAAGAAACTGACTTTGAATTTCTAAAAGCTATCGAAAATCATGAAAACAGGACGCCCATAATTGAGGAAACAGAAAAAATCAACCTTTCTAACAACGGTGACTCAAAGCTAGTTCAGATTTGTTTAACTCTTTCTCAAGCAGAGCGGGACGATCATATCAAGCTACTTTCAGAGTATGTAGACGTCTTCGCATGGTCCTATCATGATATGCCAGGGGTTGATCCAAGCATCGGTCAGCAAACAATTCCCCTTATTCCAGGTTCAAAACCCATCAAGCAGAAAATCCGTCGCATGAAACCGGATGTTTCCCTCAAAATTCAAGAAGGGGTCTCTAAGCAGCTAGAGGCCGGGTTTAATCAAGAGTCCAAGTATCCCGATCTTTCAAGGTATTGGGTTCCAAGCAAGTATTCCAGTTCATTCAAGAAAACATCATATACAGATACAGTGTTCCTCACAAGTTCATTAGTGATAAGGGAACCCATTTCCAAGGAGAATGTGAAGACCCATTCAACAAGTACAAGATTCAAAATTCAAGTTCTATAATCTCTAACCGAGCAAGGTTGTGCCAAGCAAGGCATCTACAATTCCAAGGATTCAAAATTCAAGTTCTATAATCTCTAACCGAGCAAGGTTGTGCCGAGCAAGGCATCTACAATTCAAAAGTACAAAATTCAAGTTACAAACTCCAACGGTCCAAGTTCTAGAAACATCTACAAGCCTCAACAGTTCAAACTTCAAAAGGGGGGTACCGTACAATCTTCAATACAACAATCCCAACAGACCCATGCTCCGGGAAATTAAACATCACCGTTCTTCGCTTTATCGCCCACAAACCAATGGGGCAGTCGAAGCGGCCAACAAGAATGTCAAAACCATCATCATGAAAATGACTACCAATTAGAAGGACTGGCCCCAAAAGCTGCATTTCGCATTGTGGGGATATCGAACTTCAATTCGCACTTCAACTGGTGCAACTCCGTTCTCATTGGTCTATGGAATGGAAGCAGTACAACCTATCGAACTGGAGATACCTTCTCTAAGAATAGTCCTCGAAAGCAAAATCCCAGAAGCTGCATGGGTACAAGCAAGATATGACGAGCTACTCATGCTCGATGAGCGTCGGCTTCAAGCCGCTCACCATGTACAAGTCTATCAGCGCCGAGTGGCCAGAAATTTCAACAAAAGGGTTAGAACCCGAAACATCAAGGAAGGCGAGCTCGTCCTGAAAGCCCTTCGCAAAAGCACCATGGACCCAAGGGGAAAATTCAAATCCAACTGGGCTGCAGGCCCATACATTGTCAAGAAGATCTTCTCAGGTGGAGCAGTCGAACTAACAGACATCGATGGAACAGAATTCAGATCCCTTACCAACCTCGATCAACTCAAGAAGTTCTATGTCTAAGTTCCATGTTCGAATTCAAGAATCCAAATTCAGGTCTTGTAAGGTAGGAAAAACTACGTCCGGCCTGATTCCCTAACGGGACACGTAGGCAACCTCATTCTGAGGCCCGACCACTTTAATACAAAAAAAATTCAAAATTTCCTCAATTAAGGGCATCCTAAAAATCAAGTCAAAACTCAAATTTCAAAATTCAATCGTTGTTATTCCAAATGTGCCAATTCAAAGCAAAGCATGTTCAAGCAGAATTTAACACAACAACTCTTTATTTCGGCCCTAAGGCCTTCAAAGCTAATTCAAATACAAAGTGAGGATCAATTGAAGCAAAGTTCAAAAGCCTTTTCACTTCCTAAACAAATCTTATAAACACATCTTCCAAACACATTTTCTAAACAAATTCCAAACACGATTCATTCTAAACACATTTAGCCTACAAAGATCTAGGGTCGGGCGACTATGCTCTTGAGTCTTGGCACCTTGAGTACTATCCCATGACTCCTCTCGCAATCAGTTATCAATCTTCCCCTTGCCCAAGCGGCGGGAGAAGGAACTTACAAGCCTTCCAAGACGGGAGGACGACGAACCTCCTTTGGATTCCTAACGGTGAAGCACCGGATTGGGTCACACTCCCGTCACCTTCCTCATAGTCAGTTGATGCAGGACGTCTAGCTCTAGAACCTCGGACTCTAGCTGGTCCTGAGAAAGAAATGTCCCTCTGGCTTAGGCCTCTCATGCATACAATATACCCCGCAGACAGAGTAACTGACTCAGGTGGGAACTGAATACTCAAGAATGGTTTGGCAACCCAATACCGCCTCCAAACTTCAAGTCGACTAGCATTCAGCATAACAGGTTTCGGGTTCTCTTCAGTACGGTCCGGGATCTCCTGTTTCAAGCCATATTGTCTCATCACTCGAGCAGGCAAGTAGAAGACCAGCATTGCGAGGCTTGGCACCCTCAAAGCAGTGGAACCAGGGGCATGTGTCATAGCAGCAATTCCCCACCAAGGAACTACCCACCTTATACAAGATTCAATCCAAGAGAGTGCGCATCTCCACTCGTCCAATGAAAGCCGGCCATACACTATGGGCCGCACGGTGAATCCTTTTCTATTATAGCTCGCCATGTTCTCCGGTGGTGCCACCAACATGAGCCTCTCCATAAGCCAAACCTTGGGGAGTATACAAGAAACACATTTCAAAATTCAACTATCAAAATTCAAATACAAGTACAAGTTCAACAATACAAAGAGGGCTCCAGATCCTTACTTGGAGTAATACCGGACTTCCCGACGGCAATGAAGAGGGTCCGACTTCAGCATATCAAGGCCCATCAATGTTTCGCCAATCACAAGCGGCATTGGGTCCCGACCATTAGCAAACTGCTCCACAATCTCTATTAGGGAGGCATCACCATTGCCAAACCCCTGCTTCGAAAAGAGGAAGCGAGCAAATATACAAAAACTCAAGGCTCTCAAGCGGAAAACTTTGGGAACATCAAGCCCAACAAAGTAGGTGACAAAGAGGGACAAATCCACCCCTCTGCCATATACAACAGCACAAGTGGGGGCTTCAGGCCCAAATAGCTTTCAAAGCTCAAGAAAAAGTGTTCTTCAACACTAGCCATGCATGGCTCCAGCATCATGGGCCACCCCAATATGGCACTAAATTCCTCAGGGAGGGGACATACCTCATTATTTCCAAAGAGGAAGACATGATGATTCGGGTCCTAGGCCCCCAGAGCAGCAAGAATGAAGTGCAAATCCAATTTTACAAACCGGAAAGAGACGAGCACCCCAAGATGCATGCCATCAAGCTCCCTTTTCTCCAACTTGCCTAGCGAACCAAGCCACGAGTTCAAGGCATTTTCAAAAGACACACCCATATTTTCTCTTCGTGAGGAAGCAGTATGCAATGATAGCAGGGAAGGATTGATACAAGAAATGATCCGAAATGCTCCCTATTTATACAAGATTTGGCTTGCACCACAGCTCACAGGCGCTAGGCGCCAAGCACGCGCTGAGCGCAGGTAGCCTGCATCAAAGGACGAGGCCACCGTCCTCTCTTATAACTCCAAGTACACACTCTTTAGTGTTTCGGACAGCAGAGTACAACCTCCATTATTCAAGATTCTAAAGCCGCAAGCCGCGCAATTTCAATCAGTCCGGATCAACGCTTCGAGCAGATGTCGGGTCAATTTTATTCAAAATTTTAGCATTCTAGTCCTAGATCGGCGTCCTAAGTCGAGTCTGCATGTGCATAAGCAAGAGTTGAATATACTTTGACTTGCGCTTTTCCTAACCAAAAAACCTCAGTCAAAGTGGGGGCTTATAGTGGGTATATACACCCGAAAAGATGGGCAAATTTTTTTTGACAAATTTTTTTTTTTTTCGGCCGAACCCAGAATTCTCAAATTCGAAGCCTAACTATGACTTTTCGGAGGTTTTAGTTTTTCGAATGCAAAATTTTGTAAATTTAAGATGTTAAATTAAATATTTGCGATTCTTGTTGATAAATCTTGAATTTTTGATTGACCTACTGTATATGTTTAACAAGTTTGAATGCCTAACCTTGTTAATTATGCAATCTAATTTGTAATTATGATTAATTTGTTGAAAATTGGAATAATTTAGAATTAATTTGATTTTCATAATTAGTTATAATTTAATTAGATACCTATGATTAAAAACCACCATAAAAATTGTAAATTTATGTTAAATTATAAATTTTTATGACCTAGACTTGAATCCATGTTAATCGGAAATCAATTGAATAATAAATTTTCGATTTTTCGCCCTAAAATTATGAAATTAATATTATTTATTAATTTGTCATTAATTTTGAATATAAATTTTAAATTTTTATGGGATTCGCTCATATAACTTGCACGCACAAAGCAATGGACGCTACGTGTTACCCTAAAGGGGTGTTGTATAGTGCGGGCATGTGACGACGAGCAAGGGAGCTCGTCGCCCATGCGGTACGAAAGCAATGAGCAAGGCCATGGTGCACGAGCACAAGGCAGCAGCCCTGCCTTGTGTCGTGGGCTGTGTGCAATGGGCGAATGGGCGAGGGCGAGAGCAAGGCACGAGCAGTCGCGTGTGGGCAGCAAGCGAGCTGCGCCACAGCGCGCACTGCCTCGCGCAAGCGTGCGGAGCCTCGCGCGCAGCGAGCGCAAGCTCGCGTGCCACGAGTGCTACGCCCAGCATCGATCGCTCGCGCGTAGTGAGCACTGTTGTGCGTGCAACGAGCGCTGCGCCCAGCGATGGCGTGCGAGTGCTTGTTGCGACATGCGACGAGCGCTGCGCCCAGCGATGGCGTGCGAGTGCTTGTTGTGCGTGCGACGAGCGCTGCGCCCAGCGATGGCGTGCAAGTGCTTGTTGCGACGTGCGACGAGCGCTGCGCCCAGCGATGGCAAGCAGCTCGCTATTGCGACGTGCGACGAGCGCTGCGCCCAGCGATGGGCTGCGGCAGCATGCTCGTGCGTCGAACGCTGGCGCGCGCAGCGAGCACCAGCTCGCGTGATGCCTTGCGATGGTGAGCAGCAGCGATGCGAAGCAGGGCATGGGCTGCGCGCACATGGCCAACGATGGCTGTGTGCGTTTGGCCCATGGGCGTGCGATGCGTGGAATTGTTACGTTGCGATTAGATCGTTTTGAAATTTTAGTTTGAAATTTTCAGTTTACGTAATTTTAATTAATTTTAAAATTAATAATTTAAATTATTTTCTTGGATTTTAATTTTGAATATGGTAATTATAATAAATTTTTTTTATTCTAATTATTTTACTAAAATTAAAATCATGAATTAATTTAAATACGACTGAAATTAAATTAAACTTTTTGGATTCAATTATAAATTTATATGAGCTTTAAATTTTAATTAAATTTGTATGTTTCCGGTTAGACTAGAAATACATTTTTATGTTTAAAATTAGTAAAGCATATGAATTTATTGGTTTAAGTGGGAGCCCTTTTTAGTCATAAACTCTTGATTAGGTCTACAAATCCTTAAGGTTAAAACAACTTGATTAGAATTAATAAGGACTGAATAATTTGTAGATTATTGGTGCCCTTGATTAATTGATGCAAATGTTTACGTGATGCATGATGTGTTTTACTAACCAGCTATGTGGGCCATTCATGATAATGAATGGATGAATGGTATGTATTGTATATGTACTGTTTTGCAGGTTATGAAGTGACTAGTATGGCCCAAATAGGATAGAAAATATGGTATGCGTACCATTAATTTGAATGTAATTGGTCTAAAGTACCAAAGTTGTTTTTCAATTCAAATATGGTCTGCGTACCATCAAATAGTTGTAATTAGTTTTAATTATAGCTTATCCTATTTGAAGAAAATGGTGCCTCCCACGAAGATTTTCAAGACGGACTTTGATGTTAAAAGCTTCAAGATGAAGTCGGGCCATACTAGATCACATTTATCTTATGCATGTTTTAAGTTATTTATTGCTTTTAAATATGTCTTAAAATGCATGAGATCAAAAGCTTGATTATGTTGCATGATTAAGGATTTTAGTTCACTTAAAATCTAACCAACATAGTAAGAGCCTTAAGTTCCAAACTTAAAAATTGAGTTAAAAGGTGCCATGCCAAAATATACACTTGCTTGGATATCCTTTACATCAATCTAGTAATAGTTTTCGCTCAGCGAGGTGTTACTTATTGGTCCTAAAGGGGCAAGGTACACAAATAATTGTGAGTACATGTTAGTTTTGGTGAAACTCAACGATATAAGTAAGGAGTCCTTTTATGTCGTGGCAAAATCGATAGGTTTACCTAATAAGTTCTTAGACGTACCTATCAACCAAGAATAGTTTCTAGACTATTAGCAAAAGGCTTTTGCTTACCTAAGATGTTTTAGGATTAAGTCGACAAATTGTGCTTAGTTCTTCAATGATTTTAGGATCTTGGAATCATTTTATTCACACCTGCCGGAACACATAACTTGAATAAAATGCTTAATGAACATTGAATTATGCATGAATGCTAGAATTTAAGTTTATTAAGAGAAACTGTGAATGGTTATTTATTTGTTTATTCTGTTCAATTGTAGTTTTAAATATGGCAAACAACAATTCATTCAACATTCGATCAATTCTCGAAAAGGAGAAGTTGAACGGGAAAAACTTCCTTGACTGGCAAAGGAACTTGCAAATAGTTCTTATGCAGGAAGGAAAGGAGTATGTCCTAGAAGAGGCGATGCCCAAAGCCACAGGCGACGGGGTCACTCAGGCAGCCCTCAATCGTTGGATTGATGCCAACAAGGATGTGAAATGTCTAATGCTCGCCACCATGAGTGCAGATCTGCAGAAAACGTTCATCAACTCAAATGCTTTCACAATCATCAGTGAGTTGAAGAACATGTTCCAAGATCTGGCTCGAGTCGAAAGATTCGAGACTCATAGGCAAATTCTTGAGACCAAGCTTAAGAAAGGCGAGCCCGTAAGTCCACATGTTCTCAAAATGATTGGACTCATTGAGAATATGAGTCGGCTGGATCAGCAATTTTCTCAGGAAATGGCTATAGACACCATCCTCCATTCTCTTCATAGCGGGTATGATCAGTTCAAGCTGAACTACAGTATGAATAGTCTGGACAAAACGCTCACTGAGCTTCACGGTATGCTGAAGACCGCTGAAAAGACGCTCAAAAGTGATAAGCAGGATGTGCTTATGGTGCGTGGGGGCAAGTTCAAGAAATCTGGAAAGAAGAGGAGTGCTAAGAAAGGTGGCAACAAGGCCAGCCCAACTAAGCAAACTGGCGCCAAATCTGTAAAGAGGAAGGTCAGTCAACCCACTTCTGAATCCGAATGCTTCTACTGCAAGAAGAAGGGGCATTGGAAGAGAGATTGCTTGAAGCTAAAGGAAGATCAGAAGAACGGAACAGTCGTTCCATCTTCAGGTATTTTCGTTATAGACTGTATACTTGCTAATTCAACTTCTTGGGTATTAGATACAGGTTGTGGCTCACACTTATGTTCCAATCCACAGGGACTAAGAAGAAGTAGAAAGTTAAGCAAGGGTGAAGTCGACCTACGAGTGGGAAATGGAGCACGGATTGCTGCATTAGCTGTAGGAACTTACTATTTGTCGTTGCCCTCCGGGCTAGTTTTGGAACTGGAAGAATGTTTCCATGTTCCAAGTCTTACTAAAAATATCATTTCAGTTTCTTGCTTAGATGCTAAGGGATTTTCCTTTTTAATAAAAGACAATAGTTGTTCGTTTTATTTTGAAGAGATGTTTTATGGATCTGCTAGATTAGTCAATGGACTTTATTTATTAGATCACGACAAACAAGTATATAACATAAATACCAAAAAGGCCAAAAAGGATGATTCAGATCTCACCTATCTGTGGCATTGTCGATTAGGCCATATAAACTTGAAACGCTTAGAAAGACTTCAAAAGGAAGGAATTCTAGAACCATTTGACTTAGAGGATTATGGTAAATGCGAATCATGTTTACTTGGCAAAATGACAAAGAAACCTTTCTCTAAAGTTGGAGAAAGAGCAAATGAACTATTGGGTTTAATCCATACAGATGTATGTGGACCAATGAGTACAAATGCTAGAGGTGGTTTCAGCTACTTTATCACTTTCAATGATGACTTCAGTAGATATGGTTATGTCTACCTAATGAAGCATAAGTCTGAATCCTTTGACAAATTCAAGGAATTTCAGAGTGAAGTAGAGAATCAATTAGGCAAGAAGATTAAGGCATTGCGGTCTGACAGAGGCGGTGAATATCTGAGCTATGAATTTGATGACCATCTGAAAGAATGTGGAATTCTATCAGAATTGACTCCTCGTGGAACACCACAATGGAACGGTGTGTCGGAACGGAGGAACAGAACCTTGCTAGACATGGTCAGGTCAATGATGGGTCAGGCCAAACTTCCATTAGAATTTTGGGGACATGCACTAAATACAGCTGCACTCACTATAAATAGAGCTCCGTCTAAAGCTGTCGAAAAGACTCCATATGAATTATGGTTTGGAAAGCCTCCAAATGTGTCTTTTCTGAAGATTTGGGGATGTGAAGTATACGTCAAACGATTAATTTCAGACAAACTTCATCCAAAATCTGACAAATGTATCCTTGTGGGCTATCCAAAGGAAACAAAGGGGTATTACTTCTACAATACATCTGAGAACAAGGTGTTTGTTGCTCGAGATGGTGTCTTTTTGGAGAAAGATCACATTTCCAAAATGACAAGTGGGAGAAAAGTAGACCTCGAAGAAATTCGAGTCGAACAACAAACTCTAGAGAATGCTCAAGATGACATTCAGGATGAAACTCAGAGATCTTTAGAAGAATCTGGTGAGAATCATGATCAATCTAGAAATGTTACCCCGCGTAGATCGCAAAGATATAGATCTCAACCGGAAAGGTACTTAGGTATTTTGACGAACGAGAGCTATGACGTTCTATTACTTGAAAGTGATGAACCTGCGACTTACAAACAAGCTATGACGAGCCCTAGCTCCAAGCAATGGCAAGAAGCCATGCAATCTGAATTAGACTCCATGTCTGAAAACCAAGTATGGGATTTGGTCGATTTGCCAGATGGCTACCAAGCCATTGGAAGCAAATGGGTTTTCAAACTGAAAAAGGACAAGGATGGGAAACTTGAAGTTTTCAAAGCTAGATTGGTTGCAAAAGGTTACAGGCAAGTCCACGGTGTGGATTACGATGAAACCTTTTCACCAGTTGCAATGCTAAAGTCTATTCGGATAATGTTAGCAATCGCTGCATATTACGATTACGAAATATGACAGATGGATGTCAAAACTGCTTTCTTAAACGGCGTTTTAACAGAAACTGTGTTTATGACACAGCCTGAAGGTTTTGAGGATCCAAAGAATGCTAAAAAGGTATGCAAGCTAAAGAAGTCAATCTACGGATTGAAGCAGGCATCCAGGAGCTGGAATATACGTTTTGATGAAGCAGTAAGTGACTTTGGTTTCATCAAGAACGCAGACCAATCTTGTGTATACAAGAAGGTCAGTGGGAGCAAAATTGCTTTCCTAGTATTATATGTCGACGACATATTACTTATCGGAAATGACATTCCTATGTTGAACTCTGTCAAGATTTGGTTTGGGAAATGTTTTTCGATGAAAGATCTAGGAGAAGCACAGTACATATTGGGCATCAAGATTTACAGAGATAGATCTAAAAGGATGATTGGACTTAGTCAAAGCACTTATATCAATAAAGTACTTGATAGGTTCAAGATGGCGGACTCCAAGCGAGGCTACCTACCCATGTCTCATGGAATAACTCTAAGCAAGACTCAGTGCCCAAAAACACTTGATGAGCGTAGACGAATGAATGGGATTCCATATGCATCATTGATTGGTTCAATAATGTATGCTATGATATGTACACGCCCGGATGTTGCGTACGCACTCAGTGCTACGAGCAGATACCAGTCAGACCCAGGAGAGGCACATTGGACTGCTGCGAAGAATATTCTGAAGTACCTGAAAAGGCACAAAGATGACTTCCTGGTCTTTGGTGGAGATGATGAATTAATTGTTAAAGGCTATACGGACGCAAGTTTCCAAACCGACAAAGATGATTTCAGATCACAGTCTGGGTTTGTCTTCTGCCTCAACGGAGGTGCAGTAAGCTGGAAAAGTGCTAAGCAAAGCACCATTGCGGATTCTACAACTGAAGCGGAGTACATTGCTGCACATGAAGCAGCAAAGGAAGCTATATGGCTAAGGAAGTTCATAGGTGAACTTGGTGTAGTCCCCTCCATTAAGGGACCAATAGCCCTGTATTGTGATAATAACGGAGCTATTGCACAGGCAAAGGAGCCTAGACACCACCAGAGAGTCAAGCATGTACTTCGTAGATTTCACCTTCTACGAGAGTTCGTTAAAAGAAAAGAAGTCGAGATAAACAAGATTGGAACTGATGACAACATATCAGATACATTAACTAAACCTCTGCCGCAGGCGAAGCACAACTCGCACACTGCAGCTATGGGAATCAAGCATATTGGAGAATGGCTTTTATGTCCCTGATTAATGTTTTAAAGTTTTAGAGTTTAAATCTTTGTAAAACATTATTGGTTAATCATTCACAACAAATGAAAAGAATTCATTTTTCCATTTAATTAGTGGTTTATTAAATGATGAGTCCCTTCAATTTGACGATGTATTCAAGATAGACTGTCAGGACCAGTCCTGTGACTAAGAAATGTCTATCAAGTGAACTTGAATGTCAAAGGTTGAAAATGGTCCCTAGTCGGAGTTTTCTATAAAATTGGACGCATAGAAAACGTTAGACGATTAGAATGCAAGATGACTAGTAGTTCTGTTTCTTGAACTATGTGGACATGGAAATGTCATAATCATTTGCATAGATACTTACTTTGGGAAGACTAGTATCGGACAAGACCTATGAAACTTTACTGTAAGAGATGAAAATCTGTCATAAGTAAATTTCATTAAAATTATTAGACACTAAATCCTCAATACCTGAGTGATTTGAGATTACTTGTTTGAGAACTGGTTGCTTTAACGTTGACCAACCGTCGCACCGTAAAAGGAGGCTATAAAGGCAACGCTCAGGTAATCACCTATCAAACGAAGTCTAATCTCAAGATCGCAAGATTGGGATTGTCCTCCCATAAATCGGGATGAGATGCTTAAAAGTTGTACAAGGCCACTCGGAGAGCTAGAAACTGTGAAATGCATGGCCGTGCTCGGATGAATCATAGGCTATGATTATCTGTTTATTTGATCTGTTGAACTCTGAAACCGAGGAACACCTCTGGACATAATAAGGATGACAACTCTTACCTTATGTTCAAGAGCAAGCATCGAGCGACAAAAGGAATTAGGAAATGCACACTTCTCCCTAAGGACAAGTGGGAGACTGAAGGAAATAATGCCCTTGGTCCAAGTATGCATTCTATGTTAAGTCTAATAAATGCGGTTCAGTATTAATTAACAAGTTAATAATTCAGTGAGATCAAGTGAGCTGAATGCCTAGCTAGAGGCCGCTTCAGTTCAAGTGGAATTAATGATATTAATCCACAGCTTACTCTTGACTGAACCCGTAGGGTCACACAAATAGTACGTAAACGGATCAAGTATTTAATGGCATTAAATACTCCATCTATGGATATTCGGAATCGACGGATCTTGGTTTCAGTGGGAGCTGAGAACGTCACAGGCAAGAAATGAATACTCCGGAAATGATGATATTGCCGGAAACGGAAATATGGATCGTATCGGAAATATAAATATTATCCAAGTCGTAGATGTTGCCTGAAACGGAAACATGGTACGTATCGGAAAATATTATCGGAAATGGAAATATTGCCGGAAACGGAAATATTGTCAGAATCGGAAATATTATCGGAATCGGAAAATAATTCCGGAAACGGAAATATTAAATATTTGTTCGAAACGGAAATTAATTCCGGAATCGGAAATATTAAATGTTGTTCGTATCGGAAATGAATTCCGGAATCGGGAATTTAATCGGAAGCGTACGCAGCAACGCACGCCTCGACCAGGCCCAGCGCAAGGCCAGGCCCAGCCAAGGGCGCGCGCGCACGCAGCACCGCACATGGGCTGTGCGCTTGTCGTGGGCCGCAAGGCCTGCGCGGGTGCGCGGCTTGTACGATGCGTGTGCGGGAAATCCTAATTCTATTAGGATTCGTGCGAAGATTAAAATCCTAATCTTATTAGATTTGCTTTGTTATTTAGAGTCCTAATAAAGTTCTAATTAACAAATCCACATCCTAGTAGGATTACAATTTCTTTCCCATACCTCTATAAATAAGGGCCTAGGGTCATTATTTATACACAAGTTTTCAAGTATTCAAAGCTAGGAATTTTAAGCAGAAAAATCAGCCATAACTCTTGCCCATTTAGCCGAAAATAAGTAGTACCTTAAGGGCGATTCTAGTTGGTCAATCTTAAGGAGGATCCGGACGTGCTGTGGACTATCTACGGAGGGACGACACTTGGAGTCCTAAAGACTTGTTCTTGTTCGGTTCGGGCGCAGCTAGGGAAGGCACGCAACAAAGAGTATGCATCTAAACTATGCTAAATGATTATGTGTAAATAACATGCTTTCCTGGCTTTATGTTTTTTCCGCATGATTTATGAATTGTCATATGTATCATAACCTAACACTCCCTGCTGAGAAGAATACTGATAAGGCGGCGGCATCGCCATATACTGGTATGGCCCAAACATCTGAGCCTAGCGCATCCTATCCATCTCCGCCCAGTAAGCCCATGAATCGGCACCCCAAGGCTGAGGACCACTCTCTCCGAAGTAGCAACCGGGAGGAGGAACAAAGGGCCTCAAACTGCTAGCACCTCCAAATGAATGCCTGGTGGGATCAACAAGTACGAAAGGGGAAGCTCCCCGCTCAGCATCGGAATGCCTCTGATGAGCGCTAGCACCGGACCCCTGTCCCAGCTCCAAACTCGGTCCTTCCTGCCTCAAGGACGTCTCCGCCTGAGGCTCCCTGTCAACAGAGTCTCTACGGTCTCGACGGCGCTCCTATACAAAATACAATTTCAAGAATCAATTTCCCAGTTCGAATTTCCATAATACAAGTTTCAAGATCAAGAAAGGCACCTCTCTGTTCCGACTAGCAAGCTTCCGGGTCAGTTTGGCACACTGCCTCTTCCAAGAATCAAGCAAGAGCATCCAACGATGCACTCTCACCCGAGGCGCCTGCATACAAAGTTCAAGATCAATTTCCTAATACAAGATTACACAAAGTTCAAAGAGATGCAACAGTACTTACAGGGGCGTAATGCTCGGGTACAACATCATATGATTTCCGGTGCGGAGGAGAAGCCCAAGGGATGGTCTCCACCACCTCTTCCCCGTCCGAGTTCTCATAGCGGAGGATCCTATCAGCATGAGGAATGTCCTCAGGATCAACCTCCTCCTCCTACATACAATCATGCAATCAATACAAGAATACAATCAATACAAGAATACAAGATACAAGGTCCAAAGCTCACCGGCAGTACGAAGCGTACTGGTGGGGCCGACCTCCTCAGGAAGTCATCATAGCTACCCTTCCTGTGCACAAACTCTCTCCAAGAGCGGCAAACCGCATCGCCCCTAGCCTCCGCGTAGAGCCGGGCAAGATCTTCATCTAGAGCCAGCATGGACTCTGGTGGATCCTTAGGAACAAGCCTATCCCCCGGATGATGTTGAAGGGACACCCGCTCCCCCAGATACCACATATGGCGGTACACCCCTGGAAGCAAAACCCGCCGCCCAGACAGGAAATGGGCACGAGTAGCTGAGGCAGGTACAACCGCGTTGGCAAAAGGACGTCATACCACCTGCAAAACCAACAACTCACAACAGTACAAATACAAATACAAGAGAGCAAAACAGTACAAGAACGTTACCCTATCAGCGGGTAAAACTCTCCAAGCTCTGCGAGAAGCCGGCAGGGACGCACCCACGCGCACCGCTCCTATCCAAGAGGCAGCGTACGGGTAAGCCGCATCTCTAGTACGCTACGGCGCCAAAGTCGGAAAGTGCACATGGATCCAAATCTTTCAAGGAACAAACAAAACATCAGTCAAGTTCAAGATACAAGCATACAAATATAAAGTACAAGGTACCAGGAGTCTCGAATACCTCCAGCACGCTCCACAGAGCAGCCATGCTCGGGTCACTCCCCAGTGAAGTCCGGGAGGCCCGTCCCATTTCATACAAGAGGTGGCTATATGCCAAACCACCCCAATTATAACTCGAGACAGCTCTCAAGTCCCTCAGAGCGGACAAGGAGCTAATATGCACCCGACTGTTCCTACTTAGGGCAATCACTCTGCTAACCAAAACAAGGAGGAAGAGCCTAACCCTCTGCTCCGCGGACACACCCTCACCACAGATAGCATCCACAAGCACCGTCACAGAAGCGTGGGAGTCGTCCTCTGACAAATCAACAACAGGGCCGAGCAAGTCCCTGGCAATGACCGAGCGCCACGTCAGCTCAGAATCAAAGGTCACATTCCTCTCAGAAAAAGGATGACCTGTAATCATAGCAAACTCAAGAGGGATAACAGTGATCTCTCCCCATGCCATGTGGTAAGTGTTGGTGGTATCCCACCACCGCTCTAACAAAGCCCACAATTGGTTCTTAATCCCCGTTCTCCTCGGAGAACCTCCCATGGTACGCAGAAATCGGCCAGGCCCATCTGCGACCAAATCTCCATAGCCTCCGCATCAGCACGAAGAGCTTTAAAGTCCCTCTGAACCTCCACCAAGGACCAGTAAGTACGGAACGGCTTTCCATCAGCCTACAGGTGAACAAGTTAGCCCAAGGCCCATACAAGTACGAAATACAAAATTCAAAACGCAGTACAAGACTCACCATGCCAGCGCGAGGCCGCTGAGACAAGTGCAAATCCGACCGAAACACCAGGTCGGAAGGGGTCCAACCAGCACCAGGGAAAGCAGGCGCATCTCGGGGAACCATACCCCCACCTGGCGCATTTATTGCAGCCGCTTCGTCATCCGAAGCGTCTTCCTCAGCAGCTCGAACCATAGATGATTCAGCGAGCTTTCTCCGAGTGTGACGAGGCATACTAAATCAAGCAGCATACAAAGTGTCAAAATTCTAAACTGGGGGCTATCTTATACTGGCCCACACAAGGTCAAACGATGCAAAACAAAATCCCAAGTGGACCTCTAATTCAAGATCCAAGTTCTACACCAACGCCTAGACTATCCACGCCGAAGCAGGTATTCAAGTTCTACACCAACGCCTAGGCTACCCACGCCGAAGCAGGTATACAAGTCCAACATCAACGCCTAGGCTATCCATGCCGAAGCCAGCATTTCAAAACTCTACAAGTAACCTCAAGGCTTCTTAGCCTATTTCTCTACCTGAGACCCTGCCAGGTCACCAGTGAGACTACCATCTAGGTACAACATTCAAGAAGATTTCTAAAAAAATTCAAAACTACAAGTTCCAACAGTTCAAGTTCAAGTGGCTATCAAACAGTTTTCTACAAGATTCAATGAGCTTAAGCATACAAGCATCATTTCAAAGTACGAGAAAATCAAAACTACATGCAATCCTAGAGTTATTTCATAAGCAAAACATGAAATACTTACATGGACAAGGCAAGAACAA
Organism: Spinacia oleracea; assembly: GCF_020520425.1. Taxonomy (NCBI): domain Eukaryota; kingdom Viridiplantae; phylum Streptophyta; class Magnoliopsida; order Caryophyllales; family Amaranthaceae; genus Spinacia; species Spinacia oleracea. The sequence continues at coordinate 45,065,905 of NC_079490.1, forward strand.
GACCAAGCTAGGGGAGAAGCTAATCGACCTTTGAGAGAAAAGAAGCAAGAAATCCAGAGAGTGTGCCTCAAAATGGCACGGCAAGGGGCACTTATATAGTGCAGCCCCGCGCTAGGCACCGCCACAGCGCACTGCGCTGCCTTGCTGCATGTGCGGACCTGCAGCGTGCGCGGTCTCCCGTGCTGATTGCACGTCCTTTGCTGCTACATTCTTCCGCACCAAGCATCAAACGTCGCATCAAACCATCCATCAAAAATACGGGTATACACCTGTATCTCCAAGTACAAACAGATGAATATTTCAAGAATGCAAAGTCCAAAAATTCGATCAGTCGAAATTCAAAATTTTAAGGGCCAGTATAAAGCTCTTATCCTTAGAAAAGCACATCCCAACGGATTAACTCCGGGTGTTCAAGTTCAAAAATTCAAGATTCAAAGATCCAAGGTTCAAAATTCAAGATTCAAAAATTTAAATTTTCGATGCCAAGCTCCATCCTGGACTGAAGGCGGAAAAATACAAGTACAATTTGGAGTCATCACCAACCGCACCGAGGTAGACTCTATCCTTTTTCTAACGCCTGTTTTATGCAGGTACCGGCGTACAAAGAATGGTCTCGATTGCAGAACATCTTGACCATTCTCCATCCCTTACGAAATACTTTGACTTGCGCTTTCCTAATCGAACGCTCAGTCAAAGTGGGGGCTTCTATAGACACCTAATTTGTGTCTCCCCTTTGCGATGATGACGATACCATTATCCTTGTTAGGTAATTGGAGTAACTCCAGGCGGAAATCCCAATTGCTAAGAACATCTCCAAAATTCAAAGTCCAAAATCCAATCCCCGAGGCCGTTCCCCTCCCGGAACTCGGTACAAAATACAACTTCCAAAATCCAATTTTAAAATCCAAGTACAATCTCAACTAGTAGACCATCCCATTGATTTTACTACGCCTTTTCCACTCAAAATAATATGAGGCAAGTCAAATTCGGGCGCCGACCCACAAAACCGAGCATGCCGGACCCCGTCCCGTAAAACCGGAATTCAAAAACCCGAGAAAGGCTTGTTTTTAGACGCTAAACCATGCCTTAACCTCCAAGCAAATACAAAACGCCAAACCTGGTACAATTCGTACAACAGGTACAACGCTACAAGACAAAACAAGGACGATTCCCCGTCCTTGCTTTGGCGGCATTCAAGCCACGTCAGCAGCGCACAACGCTGGCCTGGCGCCAGGCGCTGGCGTGTGCTGGAGTTTTGCACCATTCCCTCCTATAAATACCCCTCATTTCCATCGAAAAAAGGGGAGGACAACACATACAACGTCGTAATTTCGACATTACTCCTCACAATACAAACTCAAAAACTCCTCAAAAACACATACCAAATTCCTAAATTCAAAAGCAATTGGGAGCTCGTGCCTAAACCTAACTAGGTAAATCCGAATTCCATTTCAATCAATCATGCTATTTTGATTTCAAATGATTAGCAAGTTGGTGTTTTTTGCCATAAAAAACACCACTTGCAACAATCATACATGTTTTTCAAAAATACAAACTTTTTCAAAATACAAACTTTCAAGATTCAAGGATGTTCAAAGTTGCTTGCATTCATCTCTTTGAACTAGAATCACCTTCAAGCATGGAGTAATCAATTAAGATGATACCTTTTAGCATTTAAAGGTTTAATCTTTTGAGATTAAAAACTCCTTTTTTCAATATACAAGTTCAAGTTTTCAAATTTCAATCATTTCAAGTTCAAATTTCAATCTTTTCAAGTTCAAACCTTTCAATATTCAAGCTTTCAATTTCAAGTTCAATATGCAAAATCTAGGACATTTGGGTTGAGCAACCTCTCCCATGTTGAGATTTTTGGCTTTTAATTCGTGTCGGGCGCACTTATTTTTAAGGAGCCGCTTGGCGTTCGAATCTCATGTGCCCAAATACAAGTTTCAATTATGCAATTTCAATATCGTAATTTCAATATCGCACTTTCAATTATGACATTTCAATATCGCAATTTCAATACCACACTTTCAATACCGCAATTTCAATTCCGCAATTTCAATTATGCACTTTCAATTCCGTAATTTCAATTCCGCACTTTCAATTACGCACCTTTACTTGCCTAGTCCATTTCTAGGCAATGTGGACCTACTCCCTAGTCTATTTATAGGGGGTCTTGTATTTACTAATTCCGCATTTTATTTAGTATTGTGATGTTGCTTTATTAGCTTTATTGCTTTCATCACCAACATGCTAAATACAACAAACTACAAAGGTTACATCACGCTTAACAAAGATAATTTCTTGGACAAACCGACCTTAGGTTCCTTAAATTAATCTTTAAAGCAAAGTGACCACCATACAATTAGAAATTCTATTTGCTCTAAATTCAAACCCACATAGTCTAATCTAGGGTGTATTTTCGAAACAATGTTGTGCCAACGTGCTTGAATATTTCTAAAGCTCGCCGAATAAGCATTTTCGTTCCCGAGCCCGGATCTCACCCATCCGTATCAAGGATTCAAGGCCTTATCCAAAAATAGAGTCATTTTGCGGTCTTCCCAAACGCGACCTAAAATAAAGTTTGGTGGCGACTCCTTCGAGGTGCAAAAACAATTCAACGGTTCTCTAAACGAACCGCCGCGTGTCAACCCCCCTTGTAGGAAACGGGAAAAAAACCCCCTACACTCACGCCCCAGCGCGGGCGCCCTACTCTCTCTCTCACCCCTTGCTCGCGCGCAATGCCCTGCTCTCTCCCGCCCCAGCGCGCGCGTCCCTCCCTCTTGCTCGCGCCCCAGCCCGCGCACTCGCCCGTGTGTCGCGCTGCTGTGGCGCGCCTGCTGCTGCTTCGTCCCTTCGTCCGCGCGAGCACACACATCGTGTGTATGTGTGTGTTGTTCTTGTTCGTTGTTCAATCTTTTTCGCCCAATCACTTTAATTCGTGGTTGTTCCGTGCTATAGGCCGGATTGGTATAATCGAAATTCCCTTAAACTATATTTTATTTAAATTCCATATTTTGAATTATAATATTATTATTGTTTTGAATGATTAAAATGCTGGGAATCGGTTATGAACACAGTGCTTTGAGGATTTACGTGTTGTGATTCATTAGGCTTGTTTTAATTATTAAAGCATGAATTTTCATATTCGTTTATTTAATAAAGAGTTGATTTTTATGATGTTAAATTGGTTTTAATGGGATTTTCAAGTTAGGGTTTTAACCTAGACCTAATATTAGCATAATTAGGTGATGATTTTAATTATGATAATCAATTATATTTGCAGATTTAAATAAAGGGTTAAAGTGTTGATTTTTATTGATTTTAAAGGCGGAAAAAGTATGTTTTCATACTAGGGATTGGTTTTGCAAATTGAGACGATTATTTTATTGATAAACGATTGAATTCTAAAGTTTAAATAAGGTTTTAGATTTTATAAAGTTGCTGGAAATTTAATGAACATGGAAATAATTTAAGTTTCATTATTTTGATGATAGGAGGTGATTTCTAAGTGAGTGCTCGTATTGCAAAGTGGCCCCTACGCTTAGGTATTCAAGGTACGTACAAGTCTAGGGCGACCACACCATTTATCAAGAGATTTGCATGATTGTATTGATGTTAATTATATTATGTGGATTCATGTTTATTTTGGTGAACGATCATGTGAATTATGATGTTGGATGTATTGGATTATTTGTTGAACAAGCATGTTGAGATTATTATGAGTATGGATTTCATTGTCAATCATGTTGTTCAATATTTATGCATGTATGGTTTGTTTTACATGCAAGGGATGGATTATTTATTATTATTATGCTATTGTACGGGATGTCTAGAATACTTTGAGCCAATTATTCGTACCTCATTATACTATTTATTTAACATATGTGAAGGGTTAGCTCACGAAAGCCACCGCACATGTAGGGTTCAGTCGGGAATATTATATGAAATGAATTAGGATTTGTAGTGCAAGGGCACAACCCTCATGTTAATGGGCATGATGTGGAATCTCACTTTTGTGAGGAGGAACATATCACTAGAGGAAAAATGCTTATAGGATGCCCATCAAAGGTTGCCCTTAAATAACAAGAGCAACTTTTGATGGTTAAAAAAAAAAAAAAAATAATTAAATGAAAACCATTTTCCCTCCAACTGAAACAAGCGCAACTTTTAACCCTAACATTTCATTTCCATCCTGCAGCAGTCACGTACGTACTTCATACTCTCTTCTCCTTCTTCTTCTTCTTTCCATCACCGCCCACCATCACCACCAACACCACCGTGTTTCCGTTCTTCTTCACCTCCAACCGGCGCTTTTACCGTTCTTCTTCGCGGCTTAAGATTCCGGCAGTTCATGTGTTCAATTCGCAGCCCCTCCTCTTCACAGATTCCGGCCCTGTAAGGTGTTCTTCTTCGCAGCCCCTGTTCCGGCAGTGAGGTGTTCGTCTTCGCAGTAATTCCGGCAGTTACGGCGTCCGGCATGCTCTCCTGTTCCTTCTTTTCCGGCGACGAGACACGCAATTCTCTTCACTCACCACGCAATTCTCTCCATTTTTGGTGGTTGATGTTCCTAGGTATGGTGTAATTGCATAATTTAGTTAAATTACTCCCTTATTTTCTCTGTTTTTGCTTGGTTTGTGCGAAAATGGTTTATCTATTATGTTCTTGCGCTTGAGGAGGTTGAGTTGGTGCAGGTGATTCGGTGGTTGTTGGAGGGGGTTGGATGATGCAGGGGGACGAGTGGGACGAGTGAGGCAGATGCAAAGTCGGTTCAGTGGTGGGGGAGGTGGTGGCTTGAGGTGGTTTAGTGGTGGTGGGAGGTGGTGGGAGGGAGGTAGAGCATAGGCATCGTGGCATAGACATCAATAACGTTGATATAATAACAAATAATAACAATAATAAATAATAATAATAATAATAATAATAATAATAATAATAATAATAATAATAATAATAATAATAATAATAAATGAATAAATAAATAAATAATTAGAAATACAAATAGAAGTACAAATATAATTATATATAAATAATGAAAACTAAAAACTAAACTAATTAAACTTTAAAATTTTATAAAAACGAAGAAAACAAATGAGTTATGAAAATAAGGCCTAAAATGTTTTTATTATCAAGAACACAATTCCTTATTTTTAATTTGTTGATCTCATCTGTATGTATGCGGCCTAAAATCTTTTTATTATCAAGAACACAATTCACTTTTTTGTAATCTAATAGCTTTTTGCTCCTATGTGCAGGCTAGACGCTTCCCCACCCTTTTCAGTAGAAAATTCAATTGTCGATTGTTTTTTAGGTGAGTTTTTCTGCCTTTACACTTTATTATCGAGCATTTATGCATATATGTTTACTGTTTACATTATTGGCTAGAAGTAAATGCATCATCATCATATGCCTAGATACCCGTTCAAGACTTACTCGTTAGGAGTAAGTCTTGAATAGTCCCCGGTTTGGGACTGTTCTTGGACGTCTAATCTCACTTAGGAAGTGAATGTATGTCTTCTTTTTGATTCTAAGGAATATACTGGCTCGTCGTTTCCCTATTTTGTTCTCTGGGTACATATGTAGGTAATAACTTACCTACATCGTGTACTTGGTGAACAGTAGGGAAATGCTGCCGGATTTTCCTTAGAATTGAATAGTTGACATGCATTCACTAGTGGGGTTAGACGTTCAAGGATGGGTTAGGTTGGAGTGATGAGGACCTTTGGAAGCATGCATTCATTCGATAAATCAACTTCTATATGCATATGCTAAAGTGGTAGAGTTTTTGTTTTTCTATGCCAATTAAACGGGGGTTTTGGTTTGTTTAGAAGTTCCCGGAGATGGATCGTAGTTGGATGTATGGTAGACGTGACACAAAGGATTTCATGCATGGGGTTTCGGAGTTCTGTATGAGTGCTTTGCAACATCAAGCTAGTACGGGGGTCAAAGAGTTTTTTTGTCCTTGTTCCGATTGTGAGAATGTGAACACGGTCAATAATTTTTTGGTGATTAGAGATCATGTATTTATGCGTGGTTTTAGACCTAATTACCATGTATGGGTTTATCATGGTGAGAGTGGAGTGTACGTAGGTAATTCTAGTAAGAATGTTGTGCATGAACAAGAAGAAGCTATCTATGTGGAAGAGGAAGCCGATTGTTTTGAGGATGACGATGAGGTTGAAAATAGTATTGATGATGATAATGATCGTGTGGAGGACATTTACACGAGGTCGAGGATGAGGTTCGCGATCGTGTTTTTGAGTGCTTGTCTAAGGCGGCTGAAACGCCACTGTATCCTGGTTGTACAAAGTATAGCAAGCTTTCGGCTGTTTGCACACTCTACAATATCAAGACAAGCGGAGGCTGGACTGACATTAGTTTCACTGAGTTGTTGGTGGCGCTAAGTGATATGTTACCGGCTGGCAATGAACTTCCCAGGTCGAACTATTATGCCAAGAAGCTCATGTGTCCCTTTGGTTTAGAGTACAAGAAGATACATGCTTGTCCAAATGATTGCCTGCTATATCATAAGCAGTATGAGAATTTGGATAAGTGTCCACGGTGCGGAGTGTCGCGTTACAAACGCAAAGGGGTAAGCGAGGGTAAGAATGTGTACCCAGCTAAGGTGTTGTGGTATCTTCCCATAATACCGAGATTCAAGCGCTTGTTTTCAATAAAAAAAGATGCAAGGTATTTGAGGTGGCATGCAGATCCTGATCGAAGGAAGAAATATGGTTTGCTTAGACATCCTGCTGATTCTCCCCAGTGGAAGACTATTGACAAGCTTCATGACACTTTTGGTAAGGAACCTCGGAATTTGAGGCTTGGGTTATGTACGGATGGGATGAATCCATTTGGCACTCTTAGCTCCCAACATAGTACATGGCCAGTACTTTTAGTCATATATAATTTACCTCCTTGGTTCACTACAAAAAAACGCGGCACATTGTGACGCTTTTTGGAACAAATTGCGACGCTCTAAAGTGTCGCTAATTCACATAGCGACGCTTTGGGAGAGGGTCGCTATTTTCATTGCCGCTATTTACCGACGCTTTAGAGCGTCACAATTTGCAAAATATCGATGTATTTCTTCGTCGCTATTTGGGATATAAGGACTCTACGGGGAGTCGCAATATTTAGACTGTATAAAGCATCACTATTTGCACGCGTATGGACACATTTCTCCGCCACTATAAACCATATAGAGACGGTTTAGACACCCGAAATATATAGACTCTTATTGGAGTCACTATATGTTTACTTTCGTGCGAGTTCTCCTCATTCCCTCCAAAATAATTTAGACCCTTTGAAGCGTCACAATGTGCATCATATATATATATATATATATATATATATATATATATATATATATATATATATATATATATATATATATATATATATATATATATATATATATATATATATATATATATATATATATATATATATATATATATATATATATATATATATATATATATATATATATATATATATATATATATAAAATATAAAATCATGAATTATCTATAAAAAAATATATATCGACCATAGACAATCATAATCAAATACAAGTATTAACTAATTACTACGTACATTATCTTAAAGCAATATATATAAACGTCATGATATGATTCATATATACTTAGCAATAACGTAGTTAATTTAGAAAAAGTGATAAAAATCATCTATACATTAAATTAATTCGCAGAGTCTAGTCAAACTGACATAAAAGCGATATTTTAAAACAAAAATAACTTCTAACTAGCATTATCTTTTTTTCTACAAGATAATCCAAAACTAAATAAAAACAACTTCCTAGCTACGAACAAACTAATTACCAAGTAAACCTATATTTATGCTAGCTTAGCTTCAAGATAACTTGTTCATCTCTTGATCTACATTACCACTTGAATCATCAATAATCTGCAAAGAAAATTTAATCTCAAATATATATGAAGTATGATGAACATTCCATAAAATCAAAAATCAACAGTAATCCTAACCAGCTTCATCCTAACTACTAGTGGTCTTCTCAAAATAATACCAACTATTAATCAAGGGAAAAATGCATGACTATTAAAAATATAGACATGAACAATGAATATATATATATATATATATATATATGTATATATATATATATATATATATATATACATATATATACATATATATATATATATATATGTATATATTCATTGTTCATATATATACATATATATATATATATATATATATACATATATATATATATATATATATATATGGTAAATTAGTGAACTTAATTACCAAAGGTAGAAACCCAAACAACAACCAACACAAAACAACAAGGGAAACAAAAGCTAATGGAGCACAGCCCGCACCCAAGCAAAAACAAAAAGAAACTAAAACATTCTACAAAGACACCAGCCAAACTGATGTTCATTAACTTGCTATGTAAACGCTTAAACTGTGACTTTCTTTAATTAGCAGGCTTGCCCATTTGAAAACCATAAAAAAAAAAAGACACCAGCCAAACAAGCTACACAACAGAACCAGACTGAACAGCACAAGGCTTTCACAAAAGAACTGCACAACAACAAGCTGAAAAAGAAATTGCACAACAGCAAGCTAGCCTGAGCAGAACAGTATGCCTGCCTGACTGACTGCGAACCTGCAAACTCTGCAATAGCAGGACTCAGCAGTAGGAACAGCTGCAACAGCAGGACTCAGCAGTAGCAGCAGCTACAACAGCAGGACTCAGCAGTAGCAGCAGATTCAGCTTGCTGACAGTCTCTCAAAATCTGGAGAGATTACTCATTGATGACACCAGTCAGAAGTTCTATATTGAGATGTATTTCTTGAAAAAAAAGGTAACTCTTTATGAAATAACCAACTAGATGAAGTTCCGTTTGCATGATACATGATACATTTTGTTTACAAGTACAAAAATGTTGTAGTCTTTTTACATGAAGTGTAAGCTTTCAAATTTGAGAGGGAAGTTCCGTTTGCAGTGTGCCCTCTCACTCTACAAAGGCTTAGATTAGTTTATGAGAAGTGTCTATTTGCATTATTTAAAACTAGAAAAGAAAGTAAAAAGGAGAAATTTAAAAAGAATGTGGAGATAAGAATGTGATTAGCATTCTCAAGTTTAATAAGGCACTTCCTACTGGCTATTATATTCTGTTTTATGTTAACTTTCTCTATATACTATTTTGTTTAATAAGGCACTTCCTACTGGCTGAAATCTGGACTTAGCGCTCGCCTGCCTCCATACTCATGAGAGCCGCTTTAACTTCACACGATGAAAAAGGTCTGTTAATAACCTCCAGCTCCTTAGCACTTAATCTTGGAAAATAGTCAGCTAGTAATTGGATTCTATTATTGTTGCACACTTCTTCTTGGAACAGTGATTTCCAGTAAGAAAGTACCAACTCTTTCACTTGAGTTTGGTCTGTACACCGCATTCCGTTTGAGTCTTGTAAAGTCTCGATTCTGTTCCTCTTTCTACGAATAATAGTTGAAACATGGAAATATCTAGTGTCACTTTAAAGTGAAAACGTTCTGTGGGTTCAGTAACTTTACCAACCTCGTGCTTGTGTGTGTGTGTTTTTGTTTATGTGTGCATTTGTAATACTTTCCCATTTCTAAGATGGACTGTGAATCTGTGATCTATATTTCTTCCCAACCAGTTGTCATTAGAGTGCTACGAGAGGTTTTTCCGGCAATTAAGCAGCCTCATGTGTCCCATCCTGATTCTAGCTTAGATATCAACATGATGTTGCACATCAATAAAAAGAAAAAATATCATAAAGACTTACCTCAGGCGTTGACAATAGCTCAGCATCCTGTTTATTGAGCCTTGAGTGCAAAAGAACAAAATAAACTTTCCAGAAAAATCCTACACTCATATGGGCAGGACAAAGTTCAATTCTAAGTGCTGCAAGCCTTGGTGTGAGGTGTTCAATGGCTTGAGCATGCCTCTTCTGAGCCTCTGACATAGGAAAATCTGCAAGACAAACAGCTGCACAAGTTAGTAAGCTGTAAAATAAGAAGTGAACATCTTTTATGTTTTTGTACTCACTAGTTGTTGGACCGTGCGCTAGCGCGCACGGTCCCCCAAGGTATAAAAATTTGTTTCATAAAAATGTTACGTAAAATACATATACTAACAATTTTATGGTAAATACAAGGAACATTGCTAACGTTGAAATTGCATATATATACATTTACAATGTAGGTGCAATTAAAGTTTTGAGACATAATTGCAAGTCAAATGGTGCATGTGAATTCCCTAAGCACATAAGCTTCCAAACTCTTCCACGTACCTTCAAAAAAGAAAAAAACCAAACGACAATACCTAGAGTTGAGTTAAGATATAATAAATTTTTGAAAGCAATGCAACATAACTAAAATTTGCTTATAAATAAATACAAAGAGACAATAAACACATAATGATTTTCTTTGCATATGCAGCTTGACAATTAGCATTAAAGGGAGGAAGAAACACTCATTCCTCCGTATAGTCATCCCTGGATAACCACTTGTCATGTAAATTAAGGGCACTTAAAATTTTATGGTAAATGCTTATTAACACAATAATGGTTAACAACTCTATGTTAATGTTAGATTTGCACATAATAAGTAACAGACAATCCACCAATATAAGCATGTTGTCTGATAGAATTACTTAAATTTGAATCCCAAATATAAGCATGTTGTCTGATAGAATGACTTAATTTGAATCCGAAGAGCATAGTTGCCATTAAAACAGAATTGAACATTCATTTATAAAAATCAAAATTACAAAAAATAGAAAAATTGACTAAAACAATTGCACCAAGGAATATCATCAGCATCAATCATTCTAAATTTCTAATTTCTTTCCACACTCTTAAAAAAGTGAATCATTATTGTCAAGGTGTCTTCTAACCCCCATTTCAAATAAAAAACATCAAATATGAAACAATACAGTGAAATAATCAAAATGCAAAGTGAGCCATTTCAAATAACAGTTCAAATTTTCAATTACAAACTCCAAACAATCAATTAGAACAGTATAAATTATGCCTGATAATAGTAGTTACCTAAGCATTTATATAAATAATCCCAAAATATGAAATATTACTTAACATTCTAAAAAACAAATCAAACAAAAAAGAGAAAGTAAAGGGCAAAACCTGGGATAAGAAAATATGTCTAGACCACAGAACTTAGGTTTAGAAGTATCAACATCATCTGGATCGGGTTCGAAATTTTTTATTACCTTCCAAAATGTATGTCATTTGGGTTCAATTTCATGAAATGGGTAATGCCCTTTAACTTGTTATTCCTTCTTATCTTCCGCTCTCTCCTCTGATTTTTCCAATTGACTTCTAATCTCGCCATATCTTCTACTTCTAAGCTTCAAACTGATGTTGTTAACACTAGAAAAACCCGAATTAATGACGAGTTTATGAAAGATTTGACTTTTAGGTGAAAAAATAGTTGTATTGGGGTTTCCACAAACTCGGATACGGTAATTTGAAGGGAAAATTTTCCAATTAAACCACAGATTACCCAGAAAAGAAAAGCAAATTCATCTGGAATACTGAGCTTAGCTAAACGGAAACAGAGAGCGCGAGAAAGATAGTACCAAGCACGGCATTGAAAATGAGAGTAAAAAAAAGTTAGGGTATGGAGGAGAGATGGGAGCTTGGTTTGTTCGAAAATGGAAGAAATGAGATACTGGTGAGTGGTGAGGATATCTCAGAGAAAAAAGGTGGCAGCATCGATAAGGCCGAGGGTAACAACGTAAGTACACTATTATTAAGGAAAAGACAAAAAATCAAACATGAAGGAAATTGGGGGCAATTCAGATAATTCACATTGTGTGAATAGTAATCAAAGTATGAGGCTTTATAAGTGTTAGAATAAGTGATAAGGAATAACACAAAACATACACATTTTAACCGAATACAGCAATTAGCTCAAAGAAGATGCGTACATCCACAACCCATGGCACAAAACATTAGCATTGTCTATACGAGTATAATAACTCCAATATTCCACTCATCAATGATAACCTAAGGCAGTAGAAGTCACTATTGAATCTGTCCTAAAGAAATGGTAAAACATTTAACGGCAATTAGCCCAAGAAACAACACCAAATACACCCCCAATCTCCACTTAAACAGAAACGTACATGAAATTGAATGCGAGATCGTTTCACATTTACTTGGCGATAGCTTGTTGCACTCATAAACCTTCACTAGGACACAGTACAGTCTAGCATCACAATTTCTTAACAAAATTTCAGAACAAGTACGAAAGACGCTCCTCCTCAATGACAATTATACCATAATTAATGTTTTCCATATAAACTATACTCTAAAATGGTAGTTCCTGTCAATACTCATCTTCAAAATGTATACTTTAACTTAAACCAAAAATGGCAGTCTTCAATCCGCGGTGCCAATTTTACAATAAATCAAACATTTCAATTCCAATAGCCTATAGAATGTTTCCAAAACCAAACAAATGCAATAGTTTATAGACAAACTATGACCAAATCTCATACTATGTACTAAACTATGCCCTTGCAACTACACCAATGCAAAACAAATTTAAAATCTCCAATTATTACGAACTAACAAAAGGCAAAGCGAAGTTTACCTTCACAATCTTCATCATCTTCGACAGGAATATCTAACCAAGTCTCAGGATGATGTGCAATATTCCCAGAAAATGTCAAAACCTCATCAGTTAATCCAACAGCTTCGTTAACCTAATCATCATCCTCCTCCTCAACCTTCTGCAATCCCAACCGATGCAAACTCGAAGACGATTCACAATTCTCTATAACACTTCATTTATTTCCGAATTCTGAATAATTTCTATCTGTGTTTGAAATAGGAGCATTGACCGACGATTCTTAGTCATCATCTTCGTTACCCGAAACCGAAGAATCAGTTGATTCCGACCGATTTAACACGGGGAAAACTCGTTGATCATGCGATTGTGAAGAAGCAGAACAACCCGTATTAGAAGGAGGAGCGAGAAAAATCGCGACACCCCATAATTGACGAGTTAGGGTTTCTTTAAATTCGCTAAGATAGCTTATACTGAGAGCTTTGATTGTGCTAACGTAAAGGTTGAAGACGAAATTCAAGGAAGTCGTTAATGGTGCTGAAAGTGAGGAGGAGAGAAGACGAATTCGTCGGGAAATTTGACGAGGGTGGTTAGGTTTCGCAGCGCAGCAAGGACGTCGGTGGGAGGTTGAGAAAAACGTGGGTGGTGGAGTTAGAGTTAGGCGGGATTCTGCCAAAAAAACAGAGAGAGTTAGGCGGGATTTTTTTCCCAAAATTAATTTGGTTTGCGTCCTCGTAAACGCGTGTGTTTCACGTGTCTTTATTTGTAAAAAGCGACGCTTTAAAACGTCGAAATATTTTGCGGCTCTATAAAGCGTCGCAATTTACAAATTAATATTCGCACCCCGCCCCTCCCTGCGACTCTTTGTTAGACCGTCACAATTGTTCCGTCTTAATATGTACCTTTTTTTTGTAGTGGTTGTGTATGAAACGCAAGTACATCATGTTGTCGCTTCTTATATCGGGGCCTAAACAACCGGGAACCTCTCGTTGATGTCTACCTTGAACCTCTCGTTGATGATTTGAGAAAGATGTGGGATGAAGGGGTTTCCGTATTTGATGCACATGCAAATGAGACGTTTAGATTGCGTGCAATGCTTTTTTGCACCATCAATGACTTCCCTGCTTATGGTAACTTATCCGGGTACAAGAACAAAGGAAGGAAAGCATGCCCGACTTGTGAAGATGATACACAATCCAAATATATTTCTGAATGTCACAAATATGTGTTCTTGCGAACGCGAAGGCTTCTTAGACGTGATCATCCCTATCGTAAGATGAAGACAGCATTCGATGGGGATGTTGAGATGGATGTCGCCCGTAGAGCGTTGACTGGTAAGGAAGTTTATAAGCGGGTCAAGGGTGTTGAAACGGTCTTCGGCAAGTCAGTGAAAGACAGGGGTACAACTGGATTATGGAAAAAAGAGTCCGTGTTCTGGAAACTTCCATACTGGAAAGATCTACCGGTTAGGCATTGTCTTGACGTCATGCATATCGAGAAAAATATTTGTGAAGCAATTCTTGGGACACTTATGAATATTCCGGGCAAGACAAAGGATACCAAGGGAGTGCGAGAATACTTCAAAAGTAAGGGGCTTCGTCCAGAGCTGTGGCCTCAGACTTCGAAAAATAATAGAAGGAAGGAAATGGAAACAGGGGGTGCCAAGACAAAAGGCAAAGGCAAAGGCAAATAAAAGGGCAACGACAAAGGGAAGAAGAATACCCATTACTTGCCTCCGGCTTGTTACACATTGTCCAAAGTAGAAAAGCGGTTATTTTGTGAGTGCTTATATGGCATTAAGGTTCCCTCGGGGTACAAATCGAACATGAAAAGATTTGTGTCTTTAAATGGCGAGTTGAAGTTGACAAGTATGAAATCTCACGATTGTCATGTCATGATGCAAACCTTCTTACCCATTGCAATTCGTGGGATATTTCCAAAGCATGTGAGACATACTATTACTAGTCTTTGTTCAATTTTCAATACGATACATAGCAAAGTGCTTGATCCGTCAACACTCGATGAACTTCAGAACAAAGTAATCCAAACAATATGCGAATTTGAGATGTATTTTCCACCTTCGTTCTTTGACATAATGGTTCATTTAATTTGCCATCTTGTTCGAGAAATTAAGTTGTGCGGTCCAGTGTTCTTGAGGTGGTGTTATCCTTTTGAGAGACACATGGGTGTTTTACAAGATAAAGTGAGCAATCCTGCACAACCAGAAGGTAGTATGATTCAAGGCACCGTGGGTGAAGAAGTTGGAAATTTGGTGGCCGAGTATTTAGCAAAACTTGAACCGATTGGACTTCCTACATCCCGGCATGAGGGAAGACTAGAAGGCAAGGGTACAATTGGGTCAAAATTGATCTCAACTCCTACGCATAAGCTGTTACAAGCTCACTTATATGTGTTGCATCATATTCTAGCCGTCCACCCGTATTTGGTGATGCATAAGCAGGAATTGGCTAATGAATACCCTTCCAAAGGGGAAAGAGAATTGACGCAATTGCATAATAGAGAGTTCATTAAATGGTTCCAAGATAAGATGATGGGTGAACTAGAAGTAGCTGGTAATACTGTTTGTGAAACTGTTCAGTATCTAGCTCTTGGTCCTCAGGAAGCCGTGCAGTCATATCAGGGTTATGATGTCAATGGATACACATTTTGGACCGAGCGCCAAGATCAGAAGTCGTTGTCAGTGCAAAATAGTGGTGTCTCCCTTGTGGCGTCATCAAGAGAGTATGCTAGTGCTAAGGATAGATCTCCGGTTGATGCCGAGTTGTCTTACTATGGGCGAGTCCAAGATATATGGGAGCTTAAATACGGAACAAAATTGACTGTTGGTCTGTTTTGGTGCAAGTGGGCTGATAATAATAAGAGTTGTGTAAAAAGGGATGATCCTTGTGGGTTCACTCTTGTAGACCTGGGTCGTTTGCGTGAGACTAATGAGCCATTTATACTTGTATCACAAGCTAAGCAAATATTTTATATAACCGACCCCGCCGATAAGAAGTGGTCAATTGTTGTACCGGGAAAGAGAAGCATCCTCGGTGTCGGTGATGTTCAGGATGAGGACGAGTATGATGCTTTTGATGATACACCTCCTTTCACCAATCCCGAAACTAAAGTGACAAACAATGTGGATAATGACACAAATTACATGCGTTCAGATCACACGGAAGGAATACTTGTTGATGACGAAATCTAGAAATGGTTAGAGGTATGAACTAAACAAGTCAAATTGGCACAACATCTAGCTTTTTAATTTAGTTCTTGTCACTGTGTGTTGGACCGTACTAACAGGCCACATGTTCAATTGGTCCACAGTACATGAATCAAGAAAACACAAGAGGCGACTTCAGACCAGCCTGAAGAAACAACCAACAAGGAGCAGTTGGTGGTGCAAGACTTGTGTATTGTGTTGGTGGTGCAAGACTTGTATATTGTGTACTGAAGAAAACCACATTGATGCAATGTACTTGTGTATTGTGTTGTGTTGAAATTTGTAACCTAAAGTTACTATATTGGGCGTAGTCACATTTTAGCTATTGGTAGTTTGTATTGTACGTATTTGGTATTTTGGTATTTTGTATTGTACATATTTTGAGCCTGACTATTTGGGCTTCGGCTTCGTAGTCTTGCTTTGTTTTTAAGTTCATTTCTTTTAATATAAGTTTGACTATTTTCTCTGTGTGCTTATGGTTGAAATGTTTAGAATGTGGACTATATATATGTCATTTTGGGCCATATAAGTTTGTCATTTTGGGCCTTAGATAACTTGAAATGAATCTTAGAAACATCTAACTAAGCATATGACACATAAAAAAGGTTTAGAATTTGGACTTAGGTTCATTTGTTTAGATTTGGGATCGAAAATGCCATTTTTGGCCATAAATGACCTATATCGACCCAAATGACCCTTAGGCGTGCATAACGAACTTGAAATGAGTTTCATAAACATATAACTAATCATATGAATCATGAAAAAGGGTTAGAATGTGGAAATAGTTCGTTTGTTGGTAGTTGGGATCGAAAATGCCATTTTTGGCCATAAATGACCTATATCGACCCAAATGACCCATAAGCGTGCATAACGAACTTGAAATGAGTCTTATAATCATATAACTAATCATAGGAATCATTTTATATATTGTGATAATTATTATGCAAATTATGTATTTGTTTTGTGACGTGGTTTTGTTTCTTTAATTTCAGGTATATCTCTATCATGGATGATAATGACGACCATAGTATAGATGAGCTGATGGATGATGACGATGACCCTAGTGAGGATGGGGATTATGATGCAGCGGTAGAGGAGGATAAAGGTGAGCCGGAAGATCGTGAACATGATGAATATTTACATAGAATTGAATAGTTTGAGGTTATGGCGGATAGGGCACCCCCAATTGATAACCATCAACATGTGGTGGCAAATGAAGTTAGCACAAGTAAAAGTGTTAAAAAGCGTGTGAAGAGAAAGGGGAGAGGGCCAACAAAAGGACTTGGGGTGAGAGAAGAGATGTACTTGGAGTACAATCAATTCGATAACCCTTGTGGTAAGTGGCGCCGTAAGTATGCAACATTTATAGGCCTTTGTATGCGGAAGATTTCAATTTTGTTGAAATGGGAGGATGTACCCGAGGGCTTGAAGAAAACTTTGTGGGATGATACAATGGTAAGCCTAATTTTTAATTCTAGAAATTTATCTAATCGTGTACTTGATGTCCGAACTAGAGCATGCTAATAGTCCGAGCATAACTAGGGCATGCACAACTAATACGTCCGAACATAACAACGACATGATTAGCTGCTGAGCAGATCAGAAACTGATTTGTTCAGATGCAGATCAGCAGCAGCAGATCAGCTGCTGAACAGATCAGAAAATGATCTGTTCAGCAGCTGATCTGCTGCTGCTGATCTGCTGATGAACAGATCAGTTTCTGATCTGCACAGATGAGCAGATCAGTTTCTGATCTGCACAGTTGCAGATCAGCAGCAGTAGTTGATCTGCAACTGAACAGATTAGAAACTGATCAGTTCAGCTGCAGATCAGCAGCAGCATATCAGCAGCTGAACTGATCAGTTTCTGATCTGTTCAGCAGCTGATCTGCTGCTGCTGATCTAAAACTGTGCAGATCAGAAACTGATCTGTTCATCTGTGCTTGTTGACGTATAATTTTATTGAAGTTTTGCATCCTTCCTTTCCATATGATTAATTACTCAAAATCAAAAGTAGCCTCTATGGTGAACTTAAATATATAATCTGGTGGACGTTCTGTTGTCTTGATTTTGGTATGGTATGCTATGAATTTATAGAATGGGGATTAGGTATCTGTTCGATCAAGCGTATAATTATTTTTAGAGGCAAGATAAAAGGAGCATTGAAGAGGAAAATGTTTCTATTGATCGATTTTATTTTGGCATTGACTGTTATAATGCTCAAGACATTGTTAGGTTCCTTGTTTTGTTGTTATTTCAAATAGCTCCGTCGAAGTTTGGGGAGAGCTTGTGCACATGCATAAACACATACAGAGTAGGAAATTTGAGCTTTTTGATCAGGAAGTGTTGGGGTTAAGCATCGGGATGGAGCTGTTGCAAAATGAACATTGGATTTCTCTTACAAGTCCTTGTAGTTCAATCACTAGTGGAAAAAATGCCTGTTGTAGCCCCCTTGTTGAGGGGGGCATACATAAGTGAGCCTCAATAACCACTCAGTCAACGCGGGTCAAATGTTTTACTAACAGATTGGGGCGGGCTTTTGTGGTGTTCGCTTCTATAGATACTGTTGAAGGGGGCTTTTGATTGCCCGCCTCAATAGACACTAGTCTAAAGGGGCGGGCTTATTTTTGTTCGCTTCAACAGGTCTTCGCAACATTTAAACCTCCTCATTTCATCTGTTTCATTTCTCTCTCTTCTCTTCACTCTCCTCTCTCCTCTCCTCTCTCCTGGTTCAAAACTCCTCAAACCCGCTATTTCCTCAACCAATCGGGCTCCCTCTCGCTCTCCTCACAGTCGTTGGCTTCCATGGAAGCTTTTCCTCCGCCTTCCATGGAAGAGTTACAAAGCTAGCGACCTTTCTCCCTCGACTCTTCAAACTCGTCGATTTGTCTCCCTCCTCAAGCTAGGGTATATCGATTCGACCGTCATCTACTTCGTATTCTCGAGGAAGACGGCGTCGTTCTCCAAATGAGGTAACTCTTTCATCTCTCTCCATCTCTCCTGCATTCTTCAATTCTTTTAGGTTTTTGATTTTTCATATTATTTTTTATTAACTCTTTTGATTTATAATTTAGGTTTTTGATTATTTTTGTTGATTTTAACGATTTTTTATTCTCTAACGGGAGGTGGCGGTGGTGGAGGTGCGGCTCGGGTTTAGGTAGGTCGTGGGTGGTCGGATGAGGCGACGCAAGCAAGGTGATGGCTTGCTGGTGGCTCTGATCTTGCGGTGGTAAAGAGATCTTCTTCTTCTTCTTCTTGGAATTACTCTCATCAATTCCAATTAATGATTTACAATTGTGGTGAATTTAGGTTTTTTATTTTAGGTTTTTTGTCTCAAATTAGTTGCGGTGGTGGTGGTTTGTAATCTGAATTCATTGATGAGTTTGGATGCATGATTAATTTGTTCGGAAGATAGGGAAGAAGACAGTACAGAGTAGAATATGTGGGTATGAGGTTGGGAAAAAAAGCATATTGCTCTTCCATGATTAGCAAAACATGTTTTTAGTTAGTAGGAATTGCTGTTGATTTCTGAACCTGAACGTTCTTACTTTTTAGTCAGTTTTTCATTGTATTCTAAGTAGTCCTAGTAACAAGGAAGAATTGCGAAAGAGGTTGAGTGTTGCTGAAGATGATGATGAATATTTGAGTTGGGATATTGAAGATGATGATGAGCCAATTAAGAAAAGCTAGAGAAGAAGGGTATGATACTTAGTATTGGATGTCATGTAATTGTTTAGTTTCAAATATATTCCTAAGTTTAATTCTTTTGTGTGGTTTTTAAGGTCATTGTATAAAGTATCAAAATCTGCTTTGTTCTAATTGATTTGAAATTGAATACTACGGAGTACATTACATTACACATTACAAGAAGAAACGGCAGTTACATTGAATTCATTACCAAGTTGATTATTTCATTGTTAATACTTTTCAAGTCTAAATTGCTAAAATGTTGAATTTGAATGTTACGAGGGTCTATTTGAGGTTGTTTTGGCAATCCTTGTTGATTTACTAGATGGTTGATTGGTTTAGTTGTTGTGGAACAATACAAGTGTAGTTAGATGAGATGTAGAATAGATTATATAATATATAGGGTGGTAAAGGTGAAACATTTTAAGGTTGTAAAATTAAGTTAGGAAGTGTAGAGGGATATGGAAGGTGCAGCTTATGATGCCAAACGATCATCATCATTGGCTCATTGCTCATTGCTCATTGGCTCAGTGCTCGTGTCTTGGGTTATTACTTAATGATTCATCTAGAAATTTAAGCCTACTAACTGCACAACAAGTTGTTGTTAAGGATCATGTTTATGCTAATAGAAAATATGTTATGGCTGTCTAGTACTCTAGTGGAGATCAGACTGAACTGAATATCTACAGTCAGTCCCTTGTCCATAAGCTTAATAGTTACTACTGCTCTGTCAAGTGTCAACTATCAAACATGTTGATAAATTATAAATCATAACAAATCACAGATGCTAGAAAAGGTATTTTCTATTTTTCTATTAATTTTATGTTAGTATTAAAACTTTTGTTTTGATTACTGATTACAATCTTGTTTCAATCTTGTTTCTAGCTAGTAGCAAAATATACAAAATACCATAATCGTGGCCTGATTTCAAGCAACTGTCGTAAAGGTTGTTTTTCTTCTCCCTCATTTCAGTTTCTTATTGTTAATTATTTTTAACTTTGTTCACTTTTGTATGAGATAGAGACTGGGAATAGGTAGTTTTCCGATGCTTATCAAGTGTTCTGTAATACATCTAATGCTTATTGATCTGTGATCTATTTTCTCCCTTGAGACATAGAGAACGGGCAGGAAAAGAATCTAATATTTGTCATCTCCGAATGCACCAAAACATCAACTGCAAAATATACCTGCTTGAACTCCAGTAAAACTGAACTGTAATTTTGATGATCTTCTTCCATTTCTTTTCCTATTAAGCGTCTTTCAGTGTTCTCCTGAGAAATTTTTACCATCCAGATATTCTGATATTGGATTCTCATGTATGATTAGTAATGGTTTTTGGTTCCACATGCAACAAACATCAACTACAATGTATATTTTCTTAAAGTTTAGTAAAACTGAACTGTCATTTTGCCATTTTGGTGAACTTCGGGCATTACTTTGTTGTTTAACTGATAAATTTTTACCATTCATATATCATACCTTGCTTTATCTTGGATTCTCATGTATGATTAGTAACATTTTGTGGTTCAAAATGCAGCAAACACAGCAGTACATTGCAGCAACAGGAGGGCAAGCAGCCATAAGCTCCATACAAAGCTCCATATTTTAACTCATCCAGACATCAAGGTATGTTCACTTTCTGGATTGCTGGTGTATGGCTTTAAGAATTAATATTCTGTGAATTGGGGCATCTGTGTGTATTGAAACTATGAACCATTGCTGGGAAAAAAAAGAAATCGTTTTGTTGGTTAAGCTTGATGCTGAGATTGTGTTTTAAAACTGCTTTTAGATGTATATGGTAGATGTATGCAGTTCTTATTTTCCCTACTGTTGCAGGATTGATATTGTACTTTAGCACTTTAATACTTTACTGCACTAATTTGTGTTTACAAAGGTCTGCTATGAGCATCAAATGCCCTAAAATGCCTCAAATGTTCCTTAGATATTCGCCTTGCCAAGAGCCTTTAAGACAATCACCTCCTTTTCACCGTGTAATGTAGTGCCTTAAGTGCTCCTTTTTGTGCAGTTATTTAGGTTTACTTTTTTAGGTTGTTGTAATAGTGAGGAGGAAATCATATTTCAATTAAAATTAGGAAAAATTGAAAATATAAATCCAACCTTAAGGGGAGGTGGTGAGAGAAGGAAAAGAAAGGCGACCGTTTTATCAAGTGGTATAATAAGTTGGGTTATTCTGTAAATAATTAAAAATGGGATGGTTTTAAGTTATAACTACAGCTTTCTGATCTCTTGTTTAAAAAATTATTCATGAATCCAATATGAATTCATGAATCCAGTGTCTTGTTTAAAAAATAATTGTCGTTTTATTTTTTTCGCTTGTATCATATGTAGGTATGCTAGGCACGCATGATAGCCTATGTTGGGTTGTACGAGATTGGAGGTGCTAAGAAAGGAGATCGTGTCTTTGTCTCTGTTGCGTTTGGTGGTGTTGGCCAACTGGTTAGACAACTTGCAAAATTGAGTGGTTGTTCATTTACAAGGAAGAGTAATTTTGGTAATGGTCAAGGGAAGCGTAGGCAGAATAATCGAATTGTAGATTCAAATATTATTTTTGTGTGAATTTATATTATAAAATTACATTAAACAATATTATTTCAATATTAATGTGAATGAAGTATTTATTGTTTACAATTGTCTATTTTATGAGTATTATGGTTCTTCTATTACCTAACAAAGAAAATTAAAGCAGAATATTAGTGGTGGTATTGGCGCAAAAATACAGGTATTGACGCAAAAATACAGGTCTGTTGAGGGGGGCATTTAAGAAGTGAGCCTCAACAGAGGTGTCTGTTGAGGCGGGCTTTTGTAAAGCCCCCCACAACAGGTCCTTATTTTTCGCTTTGGTTTTGGGCTGTTGAGGCGGGCTTTTGAAAGCCCCCCACAACAGACTACCTGTTGAGGCGAACAAAGCCCGCCTCAACAGCTATGTGAGCTGTTGAAGCCACGTCTGTCGAAGCGGGCCTTGTTCGCCTCAATAAGCCCAAAATGCCCCCCTCAACAGGTATTTTTTCCACTAGTGAATATATCATTTTTATTGTTTGGTATTCAAGTTCCTTCTTTTGCTGACTTGGATTAGAGGTTGATTTTTTGTTTTGTCACTTGGATGTCCATGAGTAGAAGCTTCATTTCAAGTTCGATGAATTGTTTGGTATCGATGAATTGTTGAAGCCATTGGATCTTAGTTTCTGAATGCTTCAGGGATAAATAGGCTAATGGCCTTGTAATCTAATAGGGTCATAGGCAGATCAGCACAGATGAACAGATCAGTTTATGATCTGCACAGTTGCAGATCAGCAGCAGTAGATCAGCTGCTGAACAGATCAGAAACTGATCAGTTCAGCTGCTGATCTGCTGCTGCTGATCTGCAGCTGAACTGATCAGTTTCTGATCTGTTCAAATATTAGATGTTATATTGTTGTCTTTTAATGAAAAGGCTCGGGAATATATGCTCGGGACTATACATGTTAACTAACATTTCCATTTTTATTTGTTTGTGTAGAATCAATTCCATATTGAACCTTCCCTTGCTAAGAAGGACGTTTTTTAATCTGATCTACGTATGAGATTCAAAAATTTCAAAGCCAAGTTGGTGAGTGGCTGGATTTCTAAGACGAGAGAGAGAACTAAGGTAGAGAAAGGTGAAAATGAAGGAGAAAATGATGGTGAAAAAGAAGGTGAAAAAGAAGGTGAAAAAGCGCCACCTATAAAGCTCCCTTTTGACATTTGGAAGCACATCACACCAGAGGAATGGGAGGCTTTTGTTGCACAAAAAACAACTCCACATGCAGTGGTAAATTTTCAAATAATCTACCTACGTACTTAATAAATTTATTGTTTACATTTTGCATTGAAGTTGACATGTATACTTTGTAGGAAAAGCGCAAAAAGTGTTTTGATTCTACAAAGAAGAAAAAACATAGTCATCGGCTAGGTCCCGAGACTTATGAAGAAAAGAGGAAGAGATGGAAAGAAAAAGGATTATACCCCAACAGTGGCAACACCCGTGCCAATGATTGGTGGTGTTCGATGCATAGTCTCGACAAAAACGGGAAATATATAATTGTTAATCCCGAAACAAAAGAGGCTTGTGATAAACTAGTAAGTAAATGGAGTGATTTTCAATAATATATATATATATATATATATATATATATATATATATATATATATATATATATATATATATATATATATATATATATATATATATATATATATATATATATATATATATATATATATATATATATATATATATATATATATATATATATATATTATACATTTTGTCTACCTTTAGTGTTAATATAACAATCATTTTTTATATTGTTTTCATAAAATAGGTTGAATATCAACAAGCATGTGCTGAAGGCAAGGTTTCTACATTTTTAAACAAGGATCCCTTGTACATGACTCTTGGACCTGACCCTCCCGGGCATCCAAGAGCTTTTGGAGGGGTACGTGTTAGCTTGAAAAAGGCGTATGGTGAAGAATATCGCAAGCCCACCAACTCAAAATCCATTGCTTCTTCAACAGCTTCATATATTGCTTCGATGAGAGAAGAACTGAAGAAGGAGATAACTGAGGCAATCCTACAACAGATGGGCTTACAAAGCTTGGAGTTGCCCCGCCGTAGCCCTTTGGATTCATCAAGCCAACCAATTCTTGACCTTCAACCACCTACTGAAGGTCAAGAACCTACTGGAGTTCAACCACCTGCTAGAGTTCAACTGCCTACTGGAGTTTAACCAATGCTTGAATTAAAGGTGAGGTGAATTGTGGAGTTTTAATTTAGTAATGTTCTTATATAAATTTTGGAGTTTTAATTCATTCAATAACGTGATGGCTATTTTTACTCGTGACGGTTGAATGTTAGGAGGAGACGCCTTGTGAACTACTACACCCGGGACAATCAAATGGTGATAAATTGTATGTGGTGGCCGATGCGAATGCACAACCACAAAGTGACCGGCCACTAGTCCACTTCAAGCAAGTCCTGAGTGGTTATTATGCGGTCAGCCCATACAATGTTCATGAAGACTATTTGGATTGGATACTTCCGGTGCCCAATGATTTTCTCCATACTTTGGGCGATGCCTCCGGTTCTTATGTACTATGGCCATTTGCATGGGTGAAGTTTTCAGACGAGGTGCTTTGTGTTTCTAATTCCACACCTTTCTATTTTGCATAACATTTCCTATATGTTTCGATAAACAAGTTTTTTCATAATCTCTTGGTTTTGTAAATTAACCTTGCAGATCATCAAGAAACTAAAAGCGCCACCAAAGACAGCTAAACCAAAGAAACCACCAACTCAAGCTAGCAAAGATGGTCAACGATCAATGGAGTTGATTGCAAAAGGAAGTTCACAAGGCAAGAGTCAAGACTACGAACTTAAATCATCGAAAGGTTCAGTTTCTCATGCAAAATTACTTGTGGAATCAGATGTGTTTGACTCTCTTAGTAAGCCGTGCAAATGGTTGCATAGTCTTGTTAGTGGGTTACCGGGTGATAATGCTATTGGAGTTGAGATGGACATGTCATTATTCCACTTTTTTTAGCATGGCATAGCATGGGTAACTAAAGACGATATATGTGAATTCCTTAAAGGTGATATGCTTAATATCTCAATGATACAAGTCTTCATGAGGTAATTAATATAGTTAGTTATGGTAATATATTTAATAAGGTAAATGGTGTGCCAAGTTTCGATTATTCTTATGTTTGCTTGTTCTTTAGGTCACTTCAGTTCGATGATTTTTGTTCGGATAGTCATATTGGGTGGTTGGATCCACAATCAATAAGTGGTGCTAGTTGCATGAACAATCGAGCCGAAGTCAATCAATATCTCGATGGCGGTATCCGTCAATGCACAAAAGCTAAAAACAAGTTCATATTAGCTCCGTACTTTGAAGAGTATGCCTTTGCTTTAATATCTTTATTGTCCTACATTAGTGTCGATTCTAATGATATTTTGTGATTTTAGTGGCATATTATGGATTATTAAACCACTATTTTGTGATTGCAGCCTCCATTGGATGCTCCTTGTGATATGTGTTCCAAGCCACACAATTTATCAATTTGATTCTTGTCGTCGAGATCCATTACGATCCGTGTTGGTCAAGTCACTATTGAATAAGTACATTCCGTATTTTTTTTTTGTACATATCAAATAAAACTTGCAATCATATTTTACATTCAAGAATTTAATGTTAATTAACGTCCAATGAATTGTGGAATTGCAGAGTGTTGATGAAAATGAATGTCAAAAAAAGCGCACTTCCTCAATGGAAATCAGTTAAGGTAAATAATAATTTGTTCACTACTTATTGTACGGCCAAAACAATTATATTTCCTATTAATTTATGTTCTCTTTAATCTAGTGCGCCCAACAAGAGGGTGGGGTCGAGTATGGCTATTACGTGATGAAATTCATGCATGACATATTCAAAAGTTGCAAGGAAGTTCAAGATCTGGAAAAGGTACATAAAATAGTATATTTATGATGTATTATTAGGCTAGAAATTAGTTTAAAAAAACTATTTGCCTATAATTGGCATGAACCGTCAAAAATGTCATTTTGGGCCAAATATGACCTATCGTAATTGCCATGAAATCTGTCACTTAGTTTCTCTTATAATTTTCATATGTTCTTCATTTTTCTTTGCGCTATCGGAATATTATTGATATCGGAATGCTTCTCATGTGACTTTTATGCTTAATGTGTGTTGCAAGATACAACTAATGTTAATAACTCATTTGTAGCTCTAAAAATGAGCAAACGAGCAAAAATAATATCGCAATGAGAAAGTAGACAATGGACCAAAGGCCTGTCACAACTGATCAGTTTCTGATCAGCACAGTTGCAGATCAGCAGCAGCAGATCAGCTGCTGAACAGATCATAAATTGATCTGTTCAGCAGCTGATCTGCTGCTGCTGATCTGCAGCTGAACTGATCAGTTTCTGATCTGTTCAGCAGCTGATCTGCTGCTGCTGATCTGCAACTGAACAGATCAGAAACTGATCAGTTCAGCTGCTGATCTGTTGCTGCTGATCTGCAGCTGAACTGATCAGTTTCTGATCTGTTCAAATATTAGATGTTATATTGCTGTCTTTTAATGAAAAGGCTCGGGAATATATGCTCGGGACTATATATGTTAACTATTCGCCTATAATTGGCATGAACCGTCAAAAATGTCATTTTGGGACAAAAATGACCTATATCGTCCCAAATAGGCCTTATGTGTGCATAAATAACTTGAAATGAATCTTAGTAAACTCTAACTAAGCATATAGAACATAAAAAAGATTTAGAAAGTGTCATTAGGTTCATTTGTTGGTAGTTGGGATCGAAAATGCCATTTTTGGCTATAAATGACCTATATCGACCCAAATGACCCTTAGGTGTGCATAACGAACTTGAAATGAGTCTTATAAGTATATTACTAATCATATAAGTCATGAAAAATGTTTAGAATATGGAAATAGGTTTGTTTGTTGGTAGTTGGGTTCAAAAATGCAATTTTTGGCCGTAAATGAACTATATCGACCCAAATGATCCATAGGCGTGCATAACGAACTTAAAATGAGTCTTATAAACATATGACTAATCATATGAATCATGAAAAACGTTTAGAATATGGAAATAGGTTCGTTTGTTGGTAGTTGGGATTGAAAATACCATTTTTGACCATAAATGACCTATATCGACCCAAATGACCCTTAGGCGTGCATAACGAACTCTAAATGAGCCTTATAATCATATAACTTATCATATAAATCATGAAAAAGGTTTAGAATGTGGATATAAGTTCGTTTGTTGGTAGTTGGGAGCGAAAATGCCATTTTTGGCCATAAATGACCTATATCCACCCAAATGACCCTTAGGCGTGCATAACGAACTTGAAATGAGTCTTATAATTATATGACTAATCATATAAATCATGAAAAATGTTTAGAATATGGAAATAGGTTCGTTTGTTGGTAGTTGGGTTCGAAAATGCCATTTTTGGCCGTAAATGAACTATATCGACCCAAATGATCCATAGGCGTGCATAACGAACTTGAAATGAGTCTTATAATTATATGACTAATCATATAAATCATGAAAAATGTTTAGAATATGGAAATAGGTTCGGTTCTTGGTAGTTGGGATCGAAAATGCCATTTTTGACCATAAATGACCTATATCGACCCAAATGACCCTTAGGCGTGCATAACGAACTTGAAATGAGTCTTATAATCATATAAATAATCATATAAATCATGAAAAGGGTTTAGAATGTGGATATAAGTTCGTTTGTTGGTAGTTGGGATAAAAAATGCCAGTTTTGGCCATAAATGACTTATATCGACCCAAATGACCCTTAGGCGTGCATAATGAACTTGAAATGAGTCTTATAATCATATAACTAATCATATAAATCATGAAAAAGGTTTAGAATGTGGATATAAGTTCGTTTGTTGGTAGTTGGGATCGAAAATGACATTTTTTGCCATAAATGGCCTATATCGACCCAAATGACCCTTAGGCTTGCATAACGAACTTCAAATGAGTTTCATAAACATATAACTAATCATATGAATCATGAAAAAGGGTTAGAATGTGGAAATAGTTCGTTTGTTGGTAGTTGGGATCGAAAATGTCATTTTTGGCCATAAATGACCTATATCGACCCAAATGACCCATAAGCGTGCATAACGAACTTGAAATGAGTCTTATAAACATATAACTAATCATATAAATCATGGAAAAGATTTAAAAAGTGTACTTAGGTTCATTTTTTGATATTTGGGATCGAAAATGCCATTTTTGGCCAAATATGATCTATATCGAGCTAAGTGAGCCTTAGATGTGCAAAAAGAACTTGAAATGAATCTTAGTACACTCAGAAAGTTGTTTTCGCGACCAATATAATTTCTGTTTTCGCATATGAAACTTAATTTAATTTATTGGTTTGCATGTACGTTGTTCTTTTAAAGGTTTTCACAACTCAAAGTGAGGGGCCCTTCACCAAAGAGGAGTTGGATGAAGTTCGAGACAAGTGGGCTACTTACTTCAACGATTGTGAATTACCCTCAGTGTAATAATTAGAGCAGGCTTGTAGTTATTCATGACTCTTACATTATTTTGTTATTTATCGATTTAATTAATTACATTTGAATTAATTCGGAAATATTATTGGAAATTTGAAATTTATATCATTTTTGAGGAATGTCAAGATGATGTTTGGTGAAACAGTATTCTATAAATTATAATGCAGGGATTTTATATTGCAAAATATCAGGAATTATATTGCAGATTTTTTTTTATAAAAAAAAAAAAAAAAAAAAAAAAAAAAAAAACTCAAAAGTTGCCCTTGTTTGTAACAAGAGCAACTTATGTGCAGCTTATAAGTTGCCCTTGTTTCAAACAAGAGCAACTTATGTGCAGCTTATAAGTTGCCCTTGTTTCAAACAAGAGCAACTTATGTGAAGCTTATAAGTTGCCCTTGTATGCGACAAGGGCAACTTATAAGTTTCACATAAGTTGCCCTTGTTGCAAACAAGGGCAACTTATAA
Source organism: Spinacia oleracea (assembly GCF_020520425.1). Lineage (NCBI taxonomy): Eukaryota > Viridiplantae > Streptophyta > Magnoliopsida > Caryophyllales > Amaranthaceae > Spinacia > Spinacia oleracea. The sequence continues at coordinate 45,095,015 of NC_079490.1, forward strand.
GATTATAAGTTGCCCTTGTTAAGGGCAACCTTTGATAATTTCACAAAAGTGACCCCCCCATATGTTGCCCTTGCAATTGGAAACCTATAAGCCTATTTTAAGGGCAACCTATAAGGTTTTTTCCTCTAGTGCATGGTAGTAATTTCACAAGTGTCTTGCTTTGTTGATCACAAGTCCTAAAGCATTAAAATAAGATTGTTTTGGTTGTTGTTTATTAATTGTATGTATGTATGTTGTTAAGTCTTGAGTTCGCCTTTAATAAAATATTAATAAACGTAAAGTGCAACCAGAACCAACTTCAAAACTCTTGGAACGTATATACCTTGAGTATGAACAATGGGGGGAGACTTGCCGGAAAGCTTGATCTCCTACTAATGATACAATACGTTGTTTCATTTATATTATGCGCAGGAATTCCGACGGTATGGCCCGACACTCGGTATGGCCCGATTTTATTATTTATTATTTGGTGTATGGTTGTCTCCTATCACCTTTCCTTTATGGAATATATCTTTGGCCCGTTCGAAGCTTATTCTAATTAAATTGTGAGTCAAGAGTCGAGTCTTGTATTCATGCTTTGTTTGTTAATTATTAAATGGCTTTTGCATGATTGATTAATACTTAACGAGTGATGTATGTTTGTAGTTTTGTTCCCCTCTATTCTTGTAAGTACTCAGCTTTTGCTGACTACGTGCCTTGTGTTTTTGGTCATGGCCTTTGCCTTAATGACCCTATGATGATCTATCATTTGCACTTGCATTGATGGGGAGTAGAATAATATAGCAGGTTGGTAGATCGAAATCATGTGGCTTGGGATGATTGAGAGAGTTGCATGCTTTCGTATTTTGAACTATTTATTTATACTTTAATTATGTTTGAATTCGTTGAACTTTCATACTTTGGTTTTTGGCCCGTCATGGTTCCAATTTGTAGGAGGTCTTGATATTTATTAATTATGTTTTGAAAAGTTAGTTGACATTAAATTCCGCTGCGTAATTCTGGTACTAGCCTTAACCGTTATCACGGTGGCGGTAATACTTTAGTAATTCCTTTATTTTAAGTTGGAAAAAGGTTTTATAAAAGCAAGGAATTATTAGGGTGTTACAATAGACTTGAGCATTGCGTTTATGCATGAGGTTTCAACACAATCCATGTCGTGAATTAGCTTGTAACCTTTAGCAACTAATCTAGATTTGTGTGAAGACACAATTTCATGTTTTGATAGTTTTCATCCTTTAAAACCGATTTGCAACCAATAGGTGTTAAACTATTCTTGCAAATTAACAAAATTTTAATTTTGTCATCAAAACATTGATTATGTTTTATGGCCTTTAACCATTTAAAATATTTGAGTCTATATATGGCCTCTAACCATTTTAGGGAATCTGGGTTTCGTCAGAGCTTTCTTACAAGTCATAAACTCATTTATCTTCATGATAATAGTTTGACTGCAAGTTGTAGGTTACTTCACTATTGTAGACATCAAATTTGTGTCTCCCCTAATGGGAGGATGACGATATCCTTGCTAGGTGGGCAGTGAAACTCCGTGCGGAAGTCCCAATTGCTAAGGTATTTTCCAAAATCCAAAGTCCAAAGTCCAAAGTCCCAATTGCTAAGATACACATAGGACCAATTGAGTTTAACTCCCACTAAACTTCTTATATATCTATAAGAATCCTGTATATTTTATGAAACTAAAATACTTATTAGCTTCACTAAAATATAGTTCCAATCCTCAATTGCTTGCTTAAATCCATACTCGGATTTCATAAGCTAGCATTCATTTCAAGCATTATTTTGGATCCACAAATCCTATGACATGCCATGTACATAGTTTCTTCCAACATTTGATTGAGGAATACGTTTTGTCATCCAAATGCCATATGTACCAATATGCAATCATTGCTTGATTTATAGACTTGAGCATTACGATTATGCATGAGGTTTCAACACAATCCATGCCGTGAATTTTCTTGTAACCTTTAGCAACTAATCTAGCTTTGTGTGAAGACACAATTTCATGTTTTGATAGTTTTCATCCTTTAAAACCTATTTGCAACCAATGGGTGTTAAACTATTCTTGGAAATCAACAAAATTTCAATTTTGTCATCAAAACATTAATTATGTTTAATGGCCTTTAACCATCTAAAATATTCGAGTCTATATATGGCCTCTAACCATTTTAGGGAATCTGGGTTTCGTCAGAGCTTTCTTACAAGTCATAAACTCATTTATCTTCATGATAATAGTTTAACTGCAAGTTGTAGGTTTCTTCACTATTGTAGACATCAAATTACTGTCTCCCCTAATGGGCGGATGACGATATCCTTGCTACGTGGTCAGTGCAACTCCGTGCGGAAGTCCCAATTGCTAAGGTATTTTCCAAAATCCAAAGTCCAAAGTCCCAATTGCTAAGATACACATAGGAAAAATTGAGTTTTACTCCCACTAAACTTCTTATATATCTATAAGAATCCTGTATATTTTATGAAACTAAAATACTTATTAGCTTCACTAAAATACAGTTCCAATCCCCAATTGCTTGCTTAAATCCATACTCGGATTTCATAAGCTAGCATTCATTTCAAGAATTATTTTGGATCCACAAATCCTATGACATGCCATGTACATAGTTTCTTCCAACATTTGATTGAGGAATACGTTTTGTCATCCAAATGCCATATGTACCAATATGCAATCATTGCCTTATTTATAGACTTGAGCATTACGATTATGCATGAGGTTTCAACACAATCCATGCCGTGAATTTTCTTGTAACCTTTAGCAACTAATCTAGCTTTGTGTGAAGACACAATTTCATGTTTTGATAGTTTTCATCCTTTAAAACCTATTTGCAACCAATGGGTGTTAAACTATTCTTGGAAATCAACAAAATTTCAATTTTGTCATCAAAACATTAATTATGTTTAATGGCCTTTAACCATCTAAAATATTTGAGTCTATATATGGCCTCTAACCATTTTAGGGAATCTGGGTTTCGTCAGAGCTTTCTTACAAGTCATAAACTCATTTATCTTCATGATAATAGTTTAACTACAAGTTGTAGGTTTCTTCACTATTGTAGACATCAAATTAGTGTCTCCCCTAATGGGCGGATGACGATATCCTTGCTACGTGGTCAGTGCAACTCCGTGCGGAAGTCCCAATTGCTAAGGTATTTTCCAAAATCCAAAGTCCAAAGTCCAAAGTCCCGATTTCTAAGATACACATAGGACAAATTGAGTTTTACTCCCACTAAACTTCTTATATATCTATAAGAATCCTGTATATTTTATGAAACTAAAATACTTATTAGCTTCACTAAAATACAGTTCCAATCCCCAATTGCTTGCTTAAATCCATACTCGGATTTCATAAGCTAGAATTCATTTCAAGAATATTTTGGATCCACAAATCCTATGGCATGCCATGTACATAGTTTCTTCCAACATTTGATTGAGGAATACGTTTTGTCATCCAAATGTCATATGTACCAATATGCAATCATTGCTTGATTTATAGACTTGAGCATTACGATTATGCATGAGGTTTCAACACAATCCATGCTGTGAATTTGCTTGTAACATTTAGAAACTAATCTAGCTTTGTGTGAAGACACAATTTCATGTTTTGATAGTTTTCATCCTTTAAAACCTATTTGCAACCAATAGGTGTTAAAGTATTCTTGCAAATCAACAAAATTTCAATTTTGTCATCAAAACATTGATTCTGTTTTATTGCCTTTAACCATCTAAAACATTTGCGTCTATATATGGCCTCTAACCATTTTAGGGAATCTGGGTTTCGTCAGAGCTTTCTTACAAGTCATAAACTCATTTATCTTCATGCTAATAGTTTGACTGCAAGTTGTAGGTTTATTCACTATTGTAGACATCAAATTCGTGTCTCCCATGATGGGAGGATGACGATAAAATTATCCTTGCTAGGTGGTCGGTGCAACTCCGTGCGGAAATCCCAATTGCTAAGGTATATTCCAAAATCCAAAATCTAAAGTCCAAAGTCCAATTCTCGAGCCTGTTCCCATTACCGAACTCGGTACAAAATTCAATTTCCAAAAATCAATTTCAAAATCCAAACACAATCTCACCCAATGGACCTCTTCATTGTTTTTACAAGGCCCTTTCCAGTCGAAATGACATTAAGAAATCCAAATTCGGGCGCCGACCCACAAAACCGAGCACGCCGGGCCCCGTCCCTTAAAACCAAGTCCAAACACAAAATTTGAATTTATAAACGACTTGTTTTTAGACGCAAACCCAAGCCTTAACCTCCAAGAAAACACTACATGCCAAATTCGTACAAATAGTATGAAGGTACAACAATACAAAACAAATTAAGGACGGTGTCATCGTCCTTGTTTTGGCGGAATCTGGGCCACGTCACCAGCGCCAGGCGCTGGGCCTACCCCAGGCGCAGGTGGTTCTTGGATTTTAGCCGCTTAATCCTCTATATAAACCCTCATTTCCACACCAAATGGGGAGGCAAATTTCAAATACAACGTCGTAATCTCAAATTTTCCTCTCAAAATCAAATACAAAATTCAAGTTCAAATCTACAATTTCCATTACAATTTCCAAATACTTAAGCAATTGGGAGCACTAATCGGAAAACTAAACTAATCCAAAATAGGTAATTCCAAATCCCTAAACAAATCATTATGATTTCTCTACTCTTCTACATCTCTAAAGTTCAATATACAATTCCAAGGATGTTGTCATTTGAGTTCATGCTCATTACTAACTAGGAACCATGTTCAAAAGTGCCATCTTTGGGAGATTTTCACTCTTGAAACTCTTCCCAAATAATTTTGTAAGCACACTTTCAATATCAATATGCAAGATTCAAGCTTTATTTTCGAAAATGATTAGTAAAGTGATGAGCTTTCATACTTGAAAAGGCTCTCCTTTACAACAACCACCATACAATTTTACAAAATACAAATCTTTTCAAAGTTTAAGGATGTTTGGAAAAGTGCAAACCCTTTTCCGAACTAGAACACACGAACATTCATTTTTTATGTTCAAATACAAGTCCCATTTTCAAGATTCCGTGATGTTTGAGGTTGTTTGTAATCACTCCTTAAACTAGAATCAATTTCAAGTAATGGAGCATATTAAAGGTGAGACCTTTTTTACATTAAAAGGTTTAAACTTTAAGATTCAAGACTCCTAATTTCAATATTCAAGTTCAATATTCAAATTCAATATTCAAGTTCTATTTCAATAATCAAAATCAAGGATGCTTTATGATGAGCAACTCATCTAAAGTGGAGATTTTTAGAGAATTGAATCTGTGTCGGACGCACTTATCATTAAGTAGTCGTTTGGCATTCGGATCTCAAGTACAACAATACAATTTCAATATCGCATTTCAATACCGCAATTTCAATATCGCATTTCAATAACGCACTTTCAATATCGCACCTTTATTCTTGCTATTTCAATTCCGCACCCTTTATTTAAGGTGATGTGGTTTTGTACGCATTTCAATCATTCCTTTATTCTTGTGATGATGCTTTACATGTTTATTGCTTTCATCACCTCACATGCTAAATTCAACAACAGACAAAGGTACATCACGCTTAACAAAGATAATTCTTGGACAAATCGGCCTTAGGTTCCTTTATTTAACTTTAAAGCAAAGTGACCACATACAAGTAGCAATTTCTATGTTCTAAAATGCATGCTCCAACCAACATAGTGTCATGATTAGGATTATTCGAAAACGATCCTTGTCTTGTATTCGAATGTACTTTTAAAGCTCGCCAAATAAGCGGTTTGTTCCCGTGCCCGAATCTCACCAATTCGGTTTCTAAGATTCAATGCCTTATCCACAAGAGTCAATTTTGGTCCTCTCAAACCGGATCCTTAAATATTTTTTGGTGGCGACTCCTTCGAAATTCAAAATCTTCCAAAACCCGTAGGGGAATACAAAATCCGACGATGCGGGAAAAATAAACTCCCTACAATCTGGCGACTCCTCTAGGGAGTTCTAAATTTCCATTCGACTATGTGAGCAGTCCATGAGCAACTTGCCACTGCCACGCTCAAGTTCTGGATGCCAGCAGTAGCGCTAGGCGCAGGCCCTTGCGCCAGGCGCTGCTGCCTGCATTCAGCACAGTGGCTTCCAGTGGCTGGCTGCCCATTCTACCCAAGTATTCGAGTGGGAGTTCAGTTCAGATTCTGAATTTCGAAGAACGCTCCCAAACCTCGAGACCGAATTCCAAAAAACGAGCTTTTCAAGTACAATATTCGAGTACAATTGTGATTTCTAAGCATGACATGCATATTTTCAAAAACCATACTTGTGCAAAACGAATTTCTACCTTGCCCAACATGAATGTGTTCTACATTCGGGTTAGCCCCGGGGGAAACGAAATGGCCATTCTCCATACGGTTCCTGACCAAAGTGTGTTCCCATTTCCGCGCCTACCGAAACTTGACATTTGCTTGACATTCCTGATGTCAAACATGGAGGCCGTCTGCCAACAAAATCGTCCCTTAGGTGGATGTGAAACGGTTGTTACTGGATCCGCCTCTTAGTCAAGGACCTTTTCGACACCCAAAGCCGACCTCTTGCATCATACAAAACTTAGACCGACCTTAGGTTGAGACCTTTGCATGTCGCATTCATATCCATGTTAGTGTGACAACGTGATACTTGTGCATTGTGTGGGCGTCTTTGCACGCGTGAATGACTAACCTCGAATTCTAGCTTTGCCAAAACCATCAGCTTCCAAATATGAAACCTATCCCCCAGGAGCATCATTCAAACCTCGTGCATCTAAAATCGTCGATTTAGGGTCTTTTAGGAGTGCCACTCCATTTGATTCAGAACCCCTAAACACACCTCACGCACAAATGTCAAAATTCCAAATTCAAATCCAACGGCGTCATAATGCCGGATTTTCAAGTCCAATTTCAAATTCCAAATACAAAACCCCAATCCAACGGCGTCATAATGCCGGATTTTCGAGTCAAATTTCCAAATTCAAGTTTCAAAAATCCAATCCAACAGCATTATAATGCCGGATTTTCAAGTCCTATGTTCAAAACCTCAAGTTCTAATTCCCAAATCCATGATGGCGTAACGCCGGATTTCCATTCAAACTTTCAAATCCCAGTGCTATGTTCAAAACCTCAAATTCAAAATCCATGATGGCGTAATGCAGGATTTTCAATTCAATCTTTCGAATCTCAAAAATTCTATGTTCAAGGTCTCAAATCTCCAAGTCCATGGCAGCATAATGCCGGATTTTCAAGTCTCAAATCTCTATTCAAAACCATTCAAAAATCAAAGTTCCAAATCTAATTTCAAAATTCCTCAAACCTATAGCTGCATAATACCGGATTTTCAAGTCCAAAAATTCCAAATCCTTTAAAATTCCAAATTCAAAGCCTCATCTTCTATACAAAACTCCTCTTTTAAAATTCCAAGTTCAAACTCCAAATCAAACTCAAGTTTCAAATTCACTTTCAAGTTACAATGATTATTGCCTACCATGGGCACCCCAAATACAAAATTAAAAAACAATTCTCACGGGTTGAAAGTCGCTAGAAATAATTCAAGATTCAAAATCCAATGGGTTGAAACTCCCCGGAAATAATACAAGATTCAATGTCAATTCTATTTCGGGTTGAAAACCCCTAGAAATAATACAAATTCGATCTCCAAAAACATTTCCAATGGGTTGAAAATCCCTAGAAATAGTACAAAATCCAATGGGTTGAAATTCCCCTAAAATATTTCAAATCCTATCCTGGGTTGAAATTCCCCTAAAATATTCCAAATTCGATCATGGGTTGAAATTCCCCTAAAATATCTCCAAATTCCAACGGGTTGAAAATCCCTAGAAATAATACAAAATTCAATCTTTTCGATCGGGTTGAAATTCCCTTAAAATTCCACAAGATCCAATTTCCTTTCTCACGGGTTGAAATTCCAAACCCCATACAAATTCCACCGGGTTGAAATTCCCTTGAAATATTCCAAATCAATTTTGGGTTGAAATTCCCTTGAAATATTCAAAATCCAAATGGGTTGAAACGCCCCTGAAATATTTCAAATTCAATTTTGGGTTGAAATTCCCTTGAAATAGTTCAAACGGGTTGCAAATCCCGGAACAAACCTACAAAATCCAATCGGGTCAAAATTCCCTTTTGATATTCCAAGTTCTAATACTAGGTTGCAAATCCCTAGAAATGGTACAAGGAGGAAGCCTTCACGAAAGAATGAAGCTCCTAATAGGTTGAAATCCCTCTGCAATATTTCCAATGGGTTGCAAACCCCAATACGAATACAAAATCCAAAATCCCGAATCTTCGGAGTGGCGCTTAGAGTCAAGTGTAGGTCTCATTCATTGCATGCATATCATACCATATGTCGGGAAGTTCAAGTTCTAAATTCAAGTATGTGTCCTAAATAGGAATCAAAAGATCTTGTGGGTTCGCCGAAGAGGAGAAAGGTTAAAGAGAGATCCATCAGCCTTAGCCTCCCTTATAGCCGGCATCGAACAGGCAGTAAGTCCGTCTTCTACAAATCAAATTTCCAACCCCTTTCAAGAACCAATCCAAATGGCCACCACAGATCAGATTGCCCAGTTCATAGCCGCCGTAGCCAATCTCAACACCAGCATAGAGAATGTGAGTAACCGTCCGTTTGGGTATAGTAGAGCAAGCTGCACCCCCGGTCGATCTAACCAAGAAGATTAAGAGCATGATCCACAAAGTAACCAACCGGGAGAACTATTTAGACACTTCAATGGAGGATGAGCTTAAGGGGAAAGCCAATTTACCTGATAAATTCTCTGCCAATGACATTCCAAAATTCAAATCAACAGACAGTCCTAAGTACCATCTCAAGAATTTCAGAGCCACCATGGCCATCAAGGGGGTTGATCGTGAGTTGTACACCGTGGTGTTTCCTATGTCCTTGCAGCCAGTCTGTCAGAAATGGAACTACTCCCTCAAGGACGATAAACTAGCACTTGGGAGGAGATAGCTCAAGCGTTCATGGAACAATACCAACCCAACAAACAACTTCAAACCACTCTTCGAGAATTGGAGGTTCTCAGGCAAGGACCCCAAGAAGGTTTCACCAACTACCTCAACCGGTGGAGGGAAATGGCATCTCAAATGGTCACTCGGCCCTCCGAGAGAGAGCTGGTCAAGATTTTCATTGTTGGGCTCCTGCCAAAATACATCACTCACATGAACTGTAACATCCTAATAATTCCTTGATTTTTATAAAATATTTCCCAACTTAAAACAAAGGAATTACCAAGATATTACCGCCACCGTGATAACGGCTAAGGCTATTTACCAGAATTACGCAGCGAAAATAACTAACTTTCAAAATATATTAAATAGTTAATGGTCATAAAACAACTTGGAACCATCAAGGTCCAAAAACCAACATTAAATAGTTTAGAAAATCCATTAACTAAGTTTCAAACCATAATAGCAATAGTCATGACTATAATTCAGAAATAGAGTTTATAAATGCGAAAGATGAAATATTCTCTCATCACTATTCCCATGATAACTTCTCCCCCAAGTTATCTCTATCAACCTTCTTATTGAAATCTACTCCCCAACAATGCAAGTGCAATGATGGATCATCATAGGTTCATTAAGGCGAATGCCATGACCGAAAGACATGAAGCACGAAGTCAGCGAAAGCTGAGTACGAACAAGCTAGAAAGAAATCCTAGTCTAACATGCTTCACTCAACAATAAAGATAATCCACATGCAAAAGCCATTCAAGTAAATCAATTAATCATGAAGACATACTCAAGACTTGACACGACTCTTAACTTTTTGATTAATAAGAATTTAGCTTCGAACGGGTAAAATAGATTAACAAAAACCCACTGAGGAAAACAAGACCACTGAGGGAAACTGAGGGTGTTGGGAGCCCACCAAACACCAAATAATATAGAGTCAGGCTTTCTACCGACAGTCGGGCCATACAGACGGAATTCCTGCGCATTTAATAAGCGAATAACCAAAAGAATGAAACAACGTCTTGTATCATTCAAGGAGTACGAGTTTCTCCGACACGACTCCCCCCATTGTTCTTACTCAAGGTATATACGTTCCAAGAGTTTTGAAGCTCATTCGGGTTGCACTTTACGTTATTTAGTATATTAAGTTCAAGACTCTACCTAAAGACATAACTCACAAGTAACTCAATAATTACACACATGAATACTTAAACAATGACACTTCATTTTAATCCTTTAGGACTTGTGATCAAACATAGGACTCCAGTGATCCTTTAGGGCCACTGTGCGAATCACGACTCACTAGAAATCAATTCCTATAAACACAAAGGAGAAACTTAATTATTATTCATGTTTACTAAATTTCCAACAACTATTTAAGAATCTAAAACACTTGGTTTATTTAGAAATTGATCGTTATCCGTTAATTTAATAGTCTCAAATAGTCAACTCAAGTCCTAGCATAAAAACATTGACTTTTGGCCTTAAAAATCATTAAAAATCAACACTTTAAGCTTAATAATAAATCTGAAAATTTAAGTTGATTCCCATAATTTAAATCGTCATTAAATCATGTGAATCAATCGCTTGAACAATCAGAATTAAAATCCTACTAATAGGTCATTAATAAAATCATGTTTTGACCTTAAAAATTGACACTTTGATTAACCCTTAAATCTGAAAATCATAATTCTTTTTGAATTAAAATTAACCTCATCAATTCAAATACGAAGTATTAAAACACGGTGTTCATAACCGATTCCATCAATTTAAATAATCCAAATAAGTAAATAATCGCAATTAAATAATTAAAACAATTTAAAAACTGAAATTTGAAAAGTTTAAAAGTATACGATTTGATTATCAACAACAACAACACACACGCACGCACGCACACACGAAAATTGTGGTGCGTGTGTGCCCTTGGCGCAACCCAGCAATACACGAGCACAGCAGCTCGGCACAAGCAACGGCACGAGCAGCGTGGGGCGGGCTGCGTGCTGTGGCGTGGGAAAGAAAGATGAGCACGGGCACTCGTCACAGGCAGCGAGCAGCGCTGTGTGTGCTGGGCAGCAAGCTGCGAGGGGCGAGGGCACGCGAAGGGCGAGGGTTGCGAGGCTTCGTGGGCGTGAGGCATGGGGCAGCACACGAGCAAGGCACGCTCGTGCCTTGGGGCTGAAGGAAAGGGCGGACGAAAAGAGAGGAGAGAGAGGGAGAGAAAATTCTGAAAATTAAGTGGGGATTTAATGAAGGGAAGGGGATATTTATAGGTTCTCATCCCTTCATGAGCTAGGTTTTAGGTTTTAAGGTTGGGCTTGCTTACGAGCTTAATTAAACTTAATTCCTTGCAAGCCTTGTTAGGTTTGATCATGAAATTTGACTGGCTTAGATTAAATTAAATTAGTTTTCAAAATACGACCCAACAATTCCCGATTAAACAAATTCGTTGAATTTATTTAATAAAATCCGGTTTTCGCAAATAATTAATAATTAAATTATTTAAAAATAAAATACATTTAATTCCTATTAAATGCAATTAAATTCATAAAAATCCTTATAAATATAATAAAAATATATTTATAAATTACGAAAAATACGAGGTATTACATGAAGTATCTGGGCCTAGAGAATTTCAAGAGAACATATGATATCGGGGTTGATATGGAAGATGACCTCACAAAAACATCCGCGGCACCGATTCCACAAGCTGAGAAGTGGAAAGGCAAGAAGGCCGAAACAACACACAAGGTCCATGAGTTCAACGCTTTAGAGGCTCCTCAAGGTCCAAAATCAAGCAACTTCAAGAACAATGCTAATCAACACAATTTCCTGAGCAGGCCTCAAAGGGTTTTTACCAACCTCGGAATGTCCTATAGCGACGCCTTTGACCGATTGGCCGAAAAGCAAGTCATCACTCCTATTCGTCCAACCGAGGATACCCCCACTGACAAGAGGTCCAAAAGTTAGGACCCCAAGGCCTATTAGAAGTTCCACCAGGGGAACGGGCACGACATCGAGAACTTCTTCAAGCTCAAACACCTAATCCAAAACATGGTGGATAACAAAACCTTGCCCTTACCCCCGGGAGCCAAGCAGTCACCCTCAGTACAAGCTATCTCTCAGGACTACGGGGATGAAGAGGAAGACTTTCCATGCAACTTAATCTCCACAGTGTACAAGCCAAGCTTCAAGCTGATGATTCCAAGCTTCTATCATCTTATTCCGCAGACTCAAAACGGGTAATCCCCGAACCTAGGGTAACCACCGACATTCAAGAAAACATCTGCCCCCTAGAGACTCTTCAAGCTCTAGGCTTCACTGAGTACGACCTGGTGTTGACTACAGAGTGGACCATCAAGTTCCACGGCATCACATACAAGATCCTGGGGGTCCTCGATTTGATCTTCTCTTTCGAGACTCACTACAACAATGCTGAGTTCTTATCGACATATCAGCCAACTATGATCTCCTGTTCGGAGAACCTTAGTTCGAGGAGCTGTTAGATGGCCCTGCCTGTCTCACACCCAAAAGCTCCAACTACAAGAGCACCTCTGTCAAACACACACCGGCCCTGCGCCAAGAAAAGAATGAGTTTGTTCATGAATTCTACTATAGGTGGAGGACCTCTGCCTAGTCCTGTCAAAAATCGACCCGACCCGGAAACCGACCCGAACCCGACCCGAAAATACTAGGTCCTGAACAAGATTTTGTGACTCGTAACCCGGTTTTATCCGAACCCGAGCAACCCGAAAAGAAATGGGTCAAAACACGACCGAACCCGTTTTAGACCCGACCGATTGAAAATCATTATATTTATAGTAATAAATGAGATTATAATAAAATTTGAGCATAATAAACACGTTATTTTTATTATTGTTGCGTGTAATATAATTTTAATTTGAATTATACGTCATTTTATGGTTGAATTTTACTAAATATAAACTTGTGTAGGAAAATTTGTTAGTTTGTGCCCATATTTTATATATTTATCACCTAAATTAATGAAAATATAATGCGCGTTTTAAATCTCTCAACCCGTTGGGTCGACCCGAACCCGAAAGTTATGGGTCTTGAACAAGCATTTGTAAACCCGAACCCGAAAGTGACCGACCCGATTAAACCCGAACCCGAAAATAATTTTTTTCAACCGGGCCCGACCGACCCGTTTGATATGTCTACCTCTGCCCGTGAAATTCAACTTGAGCTACCAGAAGGAAAGATGGTAAGGATGTTTCTCCTAGGTCTGAATGATCAATACAAGAGCCGCTTTGCTGCATTTCCATACAGTACCTGGAACCAAGTCTGGGATCAAGCTTCAAGAATATGTGGATATGACCTTCTCTATGATGATGATGATGAGGACGTTTGGGAATACACCGAGAACTATTTCTGTGATTAGTTTCTTATGTTCAAGTCCAGAGTTTGTCTTTCAATTTTCGAGTCTAATGATGAGTCTAAGAGTCTAGAGGAAGAGTCTTGCATCAATCAAGAGCCCTTAGAGGCCGAACTTCAAGTCAAAGCTGTCGATGCAATGATTGCTAATTTCAATAATACTTCAATTTCCTCCTACTCTTCAAGTCCAAATTCAAAACACATTCCTAATCCAAAAAACTTTGCTTCTCAAGAAACTGACCTTGAAATCTTAAAAGCTATCGATGAAGGAAATAATGTCCTTGGTCCAAGTATGCATTTAATGTTAAGTCTAATAAATGCGGTTCAGTATTAATTAACAAGTTAATAATTCAGTGAGATCAAGTGAGCTGAATGCCTAGCTAGAGGCCGCTTCAGTTCAAGTGGAATTAATGATATTAATCCACAGCTTACTCTTGACTGAACCCGTAGGGTCACACAAATAGTACGTAAACGGATCAAGTATTTAATGGCATTAAATACTCCATCTATGGATATTTGGAATCGACGGATCTTGGTTTCAGTGGGAGCTAAGATCGTCAAAGGCAAACAATGAATACTCCGGAAACGATGATATTGCCGGAAACGGAAATATGGATCGTATCGGAAATATAAATATTACCCAAGTCGTAGATGTTGCCGGAAACGGAAACATGGTACGTATTGGAAAATATTATCCGAAAAGGAAATATTGTCGGAATCTGAAATATTGCCGGAAACGGAAATATTGACGGAATCGGAAATATTATTGGAATCGGAAAATAATTCCGGAAACGGAAATATTAAATATTTGTTCGAAACGAAAATTAATTCCGGAATCGGAAATGTTAAATATTGTTCGTAACGGAAATGAATTCCGGAATCGGGAAATGAATCGGAAGCGCATCGTACGAATTAGCATCGGACGAGACTTGCTAGACGAAGGCCCAGCACGAAGCCAGGCCCGCGTCCAGCAAGCCAAGCGCCCAACACAACGCTGCCAAGGCCACGCCAGGCCCAGCGCAAGGCCAGGCCCAGCAAGGCCAAGGCGCGCACGCGGGTGGGCTAACGCTCGTGGGCTGCGAGCTGCGCCTGCTCATATGGGCCGCAAGGCTTGCGCGGGCTGTGCGGCATGCTCTTGGTCGTGAAACGTTTGTGTTCGATACGAATCCTAAAGCTATTGGAATTCGTTCTATGATTAATTCCTAATCCTAATAGATAGAATTAGTTTTAAAGAGTTTTAATGAAATTCTAATTAAACTAATTAGTATCCTAATAGGATTCTAAATCCCTTTCCATAGCCCTATAAATATGTGCCTAGGTTCACAATTTATGGATGAGTTTCAAGTATTCAAAGTGACATTATGAGAGCAAAATTTAGTCATATTATTGTCCCATATTAGCCGAAAATCACTAGTACCTTAAGGACAATTCTAGTTGGTCAATCTTAAGGCGGATCCGGACGTGCTGTGGACTATCTACGGAGGGACGGCACTTGGAGTCCTAAAGACTTGTTCTTGTTCGGTTCGGGCGCAGCTAGGGAGGGCACGCTACAAAGTGTATGCATCCTAGACTAATTATATGATTATGTGCAATTAATATGATTCCTGGCATCAAGGTTTTTCCGCATGATTTATGTTGTTCATATGTATCATAACCTAACAGTGGTATCACGAGCCCCTTATTAATTGCATGATCTATAATTGCTTAAACATTGTTAAATTTTACAAATTTGCAAAGAATTAAAAAGGGGTGATTAATTTTCGTAATTGTTAATTAATTGCAAATTGCGTTTATTTAATTATATGTACGCAGTTTTTCGACAGTTTATTCGTTACTCAACCAAATCGAGTGATTTTTGTGTCAATTTCGCATGTAAAAGGCATTCACAAAAAAAGTCTTTTTCGGCCGAACCCAGAATTCTCAAATTCGAAGCCTAACTATGACTTTTCGGAGGTTTTAGTTTTTCGAACGCAAAAGTTTGTAATTTTAAGATGTTAAATTGAATACTTGCGAATCTTGTTGTTAAATCTGGAATTTTTGATTGGCCTACTGTATATGTTTAACAAATTTGAATGCCTAAGCTTGTTAATTATACAACCTAATTTGTAAATTGTAATTAATTTGTTGAAATTCGAATAATTTAGAATTTGATTTGATTTTCATAATTAATTGACGATTTAATTAGGCATCCATGATTAAAAACCACCATAAAAATTGTTAATTTGTGATAAATTTTAAATTTTTATGACCTAGATTTGAATCCATGTTAATCGGAAATTAATTGATTAATAAATTTTCGATTTTTCGCCCTAAAATAATGAAATTAATATGATTTATTAATTTGTCGTTAATTTTGAATTAAATTTTTTTAAAATTTTTATGAAAAACGCTCATAGATGTTGCACGCACAAAGCAATGGACGCTACGTGTTACCCTTAAGGGGTATTGTATAGTGCGGGCACGCGACAACGAGCAAGGGAGCTCGTCGCCCGTGCGGTACGAATGTAGCGAGCAACAAGCTAGGCGCGCGCGCAAGGCCCAGCGCCTGGGCGTGTGTGCTGTGCAATGGGCGAGGGCGATGGGGCAAGGCACAAGCGACGAGCGAGACGCGTGTGGGCAGCGATAGTGCGGCGCCACAGCGCGTCTGGCTCGCCCAAGCAAGCAAGCAGACGCGACGATGCACAGGGGCTGCGCGCAGCGTGGCCAGCGATGGTTGCGTGTGCGTGTGGCGCTGTTGCTCGTGCCTTGTGCACCGATCAGTCGTACGGGGCGCAGCAGCCTCGTAGCTCGATGGGGCTTGGGCGCAAGCCCAAGTGCCTCGTCTTGCGACGATTGATACGTTTTGATTTTAATTTTAGATTTTCAGTTCGGAAATAATTTTAATTAAGTTTAAAATTAACAATTTAAATTGTTTTCTCGGAATTTAATTTTGAATATTATAATTATTATAAATTTTAATTTATACTAATTATTTTACTAAAATTAAAATCTTGAATTAATTTAAATTTAATTTTTTAATTCAACTGAAAATAAATTAAAAAGCGGATTCAATTATAATTTTATATGAGCTTTAAATTTTAATTAAACTTGTATGTTTCCGGTTAGACTAGAAATACAATTTTATGTTTAAAATTAGTAAAGCATATAAAGTTATTGGTTTAAGTGGGAGCCTTTAGTCATAAACTCTTGATTAGGTCTACAATCCTTTAAGGTTAAACAACTTGATTAGAATTAATAAGGACTGAATAATTGGTACATTATTGGTGCCCTTGATTAATTGCTGCAGAATATTTATGTGATGCATTACAATGTGTTTTTACTAACCAGCTATGTGGGCCATTCATGATAATGAATGGGTGAATGGTATATATTGTATATGTATTGTTTTGCAGGTTAATGAAAGTGACTAGTATGGCCCAAATAGAATAGAAAATATGGTCTGCGTACCATTAATTTGAATGTAATATTGGTCTAAAGTACCAAATTTTATTGCTTTAAATATGGTCTGCGTACCATCAAATAGTTGTAATTAGTTTAATTATAGCTGATCCTATTTGAAGAAAATGGCGCCTCCCATGGTGAAATTCAAGACGGAGTTTCCAATCCATTTTCAAGACGGACTTTGAAGTTGAAGCTTCAAGATGAAGTCGGGCCATACTAGATCACATTTATATCTTATGCATGTTTTAAGTTATTTATTGCTTTAAATATGTCTTATTTATGCATGAGATTATGGCTTGATTATGTTGCATGATTAAGGATTTTAGTTCACTTAAAATCTAACCAACATAGTAAGAGCCTTAAGTTCCAAACTTAAAAATTGAGTTAAAAGGTGCCATGCCCAAATAACACTTACTTGGATAACCTTTACATCAATCTTAGTAATAGTTTTCCGCCATAGAGAGGTGTTACTTATTGATTCTAAAGGGGTAAGGTACACAAATAATTGTGAGTACATGTTAGTTTTGGTGAAACTCAACGATATAAGTAAGGAGTCCTTTGATGTCGTGGCAAATTCGATAGGTTTACCTAGTAAGTTCTTAGACGTACCTATCAACCAAGAGTAGTTTCTAGACTATTAGCAAAAGGCTTGTGCTTACCTAAAATATTTTAGAATTGAGTCAAAATACATAATGTGCTTAATTCTTCAATGATTTAAGGATCTTGGAATCATTTTATTCACACCTGCCGGAACAATAAATTCGAATAAAATTCCAATAAATTGTTTAAATTGCATGATTGCTTTAATTTTCAAGTTATTACTCATGATAAATGTTTAGACTTTGCATGCTTCAATGTATGTTTTAATTATTGTTTATAATTATATGTCTTGCACTGCAGTAAATCCTTTTAGAAAGGTAACAACAAATTTCCTCGATTGGTAGTGAATCCAAGAACTATTCAAGGAAATGGGAGAAAATGAGCAATTTAAAATGTATGTTTCTTTTTGCGACTTTTATGGTTGTTTTCGAGTATCAAAGTCGAATGGCAAACCGATTGGTGCTTGTGAAATCAAAATACACTGTAGTTTTGAGATTATAAAGCATTGAGTTTAAACGCTCAGCTTTACCAATGGTTAACAACCTAATATCTTTGTCCATTTAATTCTCGAATGAGTCTAGCTCCTAGACATTCGAATAGATCGATGCTTAGAGAGCTTTAGAAGCTTCTGGTAAGATCATCTAGTTGAAGAAAAATATTCAACATAAATAAAATGGTAAGAACTTTGTTGGAGTGACATTGGACATGTCTAAACAAAGTATAAAAGTCAACACTAGAGAAGTCAATTCTTAAGACTATAAGAAAGGGTACAAGAAATAGGAAAACAAGGAACAAATGAAAGGAATTTACGATTCCGTTTCTACCTATAAGTTTATGTTTAAAGAGAAGTGACCTAGCAATCAAACTTCCTTGGTATCATATACCGCTTGAGGTTCTTACTTCGGTAATAACTCAAACAATGGAAGCTAGGCTACACTAATGGCCTACAAGTGGAAAATGAAGCATGGCAATGCTACATTAGTTGTAGGGTCATCTAGTTTGTTTTAAGTCCTTTCAAAGGCTGGAACTTAATGGCCATTTCGTTCCATAATCAGCATACCTAAATTTCTGCTTCAAACACAGAAAGACTCACATTCAAGAAAGACAGAAACAATGTTTGTTTGTAGTTTGAATGAAATGGTCATTTACGGGTTGAGTCACGTATGCTTGATTAAAACAAACAACTCTTTAACAATAAGAACTTTACTAGGTTCAAATCAATCTCTTGATTTGAGTTCCACAAACCTTTAGCATTGTTGCTTAGACCATATCAACAAGTTAACATTCAAAAGCTCTATTTTGATGGACTTTTGAAAGTTGATTGATTTCTAGATCAACTCAAGACAATCTAGTCTTACTTATTGAAAGTAACAAAATATATGAACTATTGTTAGAACACCTAGGACAATAGAGTTCAAAGCTAAAGAAATATTTTATGACTTTATTATATCACCTGGATTTGAGTGAATATAGGTTTATTTACTCAAAGTGATATAAGTTTGAATCTGTTTGGCTAGTTCAAAGATTCAGACGTATAAAATCCTCTTGGAGAGAAATCATAAAGATCTAGGTAAGATCATGTTGATGATTACTTAAGTCAAGAATGATCATCAATGATTGTGTGTTGTAATTTCACGATCTAGCTCCATAAGATATGGCATATCTACGTTGGAATGATCGAAGTCAATTAGTACTTGATTCGATCAATGATGAATCATAAAGAATTTTCCTATAATTTCTAAACAAAATGCTCAACTACCACCAAACTAAACCAAATTCGTCAAAGCAATTGAAAAGTAATTTCAGAATATCTTTTCATAATATATCTAAAGAATTCCTAAACTCAGTGGGAGCTTAGTGTTTGTTATTCAACAAACTAAGGCCCAAGAATAGATATATGTTTCATTGTGATTTATTCAAATGAGACACAAGGGTATTGTTTCTACCACGAATATTTGAGAACATAATGTTTGTTTGCTCGAAATAATGTCCTTTTGGAGATTCGTTTCCAAAATGACAAGTGGGAGAAAATAGACCTCGAAAGTCATCGAGGCGAACAACAAACATAAAAGGACATTCCGGAAGCTTTTCGAAGTTCTTTAGAAATCGGAACACGTATTCTTTAAGGACTTTAGAAGTGGCTTTAAGAATAGACATCTCTTAGAAGACTTTACAAATTCTTCAAGCAGAACAGAATATTCAAAGGACTCTCAAAGTTCCTGTTGATATTCTATTGTTTGATGTTCTATACATAGAGTTCAAGTCACTGAAACTATGAGATTCTTCTATTAGATAGTGAAGAAACATGGAGTTCAGGTCACGAAAGCTATGAGATTCTTCTATTAGATAGTAAAGAAACCTACAACTTGCAGTCAGACTATTATTATGTAGATTAATGAGTTTGTGACTTGTAAGAAAGCTATGATGAAAACCAGATTCCCTAAAATGGTTAGAGGCCATATATAGACTCAATGTTTTAGATGGTTAAAAGCCATAAAACATAACCAATTTTGTTGATTTGCAAGAATAGTTTCACACCAATTGGTTGCAAGTTTGTTTTAAGGATAAAAACCATCAAACATGAAATTGTGTTAACACACAAAGCTAGATTAGTTGCTAAAGGTTACAAGCAAATTCACGGTGTGGATTGTGTTGAAACCTCATGCAAAATCGTAATGCTTAAGTCTATAATTCAAGCAATGATTGCATATTGGTACATATGGCAATTGGATGACAAAACGTATTCCTCAATCGAATGTTGGAAGAAAACTATGTACATGGCATGTCATAGGATTTGTGGATCCAAATAATGCTTGAAATGAATGCTAGCTTATGAAATCTAAGTACAGATTTAAGCAAGCAATTGGGAATTGGAATTGTATTTTAGTGAAGCTAATAAGTATTTTAGTTTCATAAAATGTACATGATTCTTATAGATATATAAGAAGTTTAGTGGGAGTACATAAAACTTAATTGGTCCTATGTGTATCACACACATATCTCTCTATTGTGAAATAACATTCAAATGCTAATGACTTAGATTTGAAATTATTCATCAATGACGGACCAAGGCGAAACTTTGTGTGTACTGGGTATTAAGATCCATTCACAAAGATCTTATAATATTGTTCTGGATTAAGTAATGGCATTTACTAAATCAAACACGAAAGACTCCATTTGAGATATTCGACCCATATGAATAAATCTAAGTAAAAGATGTTTGAACTATGTATAAGGATCTAAGTGAGATTCTTAACCTATATTATATGTCAAAGAATTTAGCTGGATTTAGTATCTACTGAAACTAGATGAGCTAAAGTTACATGAATAGAATTCAATTGGGAATTATTCTGCAAAAGAATTTATCATGTATGATATAATATGAGGATCGCCAAAAACGTATCGTATGACTTTAGGCATGACGAACATATACCAATCTCTATTGGTATAAGTAAAGATCAAGTAGATTGAGATCAAAAAAAAAACTTATGGTACTTGAAAAGGTACATAAGAAAAGTTCTTGATTTAAGGAAATAAAGATATGCTAAATATTGATGCTACACGCATAAACACTGGCAAAGGATCAAGCAAGATTCCTTTGGAGTTAAACATTGACAAGGACGAGCTAAAGAGCATCGTGTTTTGAAATGGCAACATGGATTGGAGACCATGAGTTGTTGCGTGGGAAATTAAAATAATAATTTCTATGTTCTAAGATACAGCTGGAAAGTCATCCACATATCCGTGAACTGCTTGGATAGGTAAATCCAAACAAAGCATCACTAGCAACCTAAACAGTTGAAGTAAAAGTACTTATTGCCTAAGAAGCAATAAAACAGGGTTGTTTAAGTTAAAGAGTTCTTCACTGAACTTGAGTAGATCACATGTCTGCTGACTTGATGGTTCTTCATTGCAAAATGCGTAGAACCACTATTGTAGCAAGAAAGATTAGATCACAAAATAAACATAATCAAAAGATCTTATCATCATATCTCGAAGAATATTTGATGAAAAGGATATTAAGATTGGCAAAGCATGATAACTAAACCTATGCAACAAGTGAGAAGCAACGCTCAGGTAATCACCTATCAAACAAAGTCTAATCTCAAGATCACAAGATTGGGATTGTCCTCCCATAAATCAGGATGAGATGCTAAAAGTTGTACAAGGCCACTCGGAGAGCTAGAAACTGTAAAATGCATGGCCGTGCTCAGATGAATCATAGGCTATGATTGTCTGTTTATTTGATCAGTTGAACTCTGAAATCGAGAAACACCTTTGGACATAATAAGGATGACAACTCTTACCTTATGTTCAAGAGCAAGCATCGAGTGACAAAGGAATTAGTTAATGCACACTTGTCCCTAAGGACAAGTGGGAGACTGAAGGAAATAATGTCCTTGGTCCAAGTATGCATTTAATGTTAAGTCTAATAAATTCGGTTCAGTATTAATTAACAAGTTAATAATTCAGTGAGATCAAGTGAGCTGAATGCCTAGCTAGAGGCCGCTTCAGTTCAAGTGGAATTAATGATATTAATCCACAGCTTACTCTTGACTGAACCCGTAGGGTCACACAAATAATACGTAAACGGATCAAGTATTTAATGGCATTAAATACTCCATCTATGGATATTCGGAATCGACGGATCTTGGTTTCAGTGGGAGCTAAGATCGTCAAAGGCAAACAATGAATACTTTGGAAACGATGATATTGCCGGAAATGGAAATATGGATCGTATCGGAAATATAAATATTACCCAAGTCGTAGATGTTGCCGGAAACGGAAACATGGTACGTATTGGAAAATATTATCGGAAAAGGAAATATTGCCGGAATCTGAAATATTGCCGGAAACGAAAATATTGTCGGAATCGAAAATATTATTGGAATCGGAAAATAATTTCGAAAACGTAAATATTAAGTATTTGTTCGGAACGGAAATTAATTCCGGAATCGGAAATGTTAAATATTGTTCGTATCGGAAATGAATTCCGGAATCGGGAAATTAATCGGAAGAGCATCGTACGAATTAGCATCGGACGAGACATGCTAGACAAAGGCCCAGCACGAAGCCAGGCCCGCGTCCAGCAAGCCAAGCGCCCAACACAACGCTACCAAGGCCACGCCAGGCCCAGCGCAAGGCCAGGCCCAGCAAGGCCAAGGCACGCGCGCGCGGGTGGGCTAACGCTCGTGGGCTGCGAGCAGCGCCTGCTCGTGTGGGCCGCAAGGCTTGCGCGGGCTGTGGGGCATGCTCGTGGTGGTGCAACGTTTGTGTTCGATACGAATCCTAAAGTTAATGGAATTCGTTCTATGATTAATTCCTAATCCTAATAGATAGAATTAGTTTAAAAGAGTTTTAATGAAATTCTAATTAAACTAATTAGTATCCTAATAGGATTCTAAATCCCTTTCCATAGCCCTATAAATATGTGCCTAGGTTCACAATTTATGGATGAGTTTCAAGTATTCAAAGTGACATTTTGAGAGCAAAATTCAGTCATATTATTGCCCCATATTAGCCGAAAATCACTAGTACCTTAAGGGCGATTCTAGTTGGTCAATCTTAAGGCGGATCCGGACGTGCTGTGGACTATCTACGGAGGGACGACACTTGGAGTCCTAAAGACTTGTTCTTGTTCATTTCGGGCGCAGCTAGGGAGGGCACGCTACAAAGTGTATGCATCCTAGACTAATTATATGATTATGTGCAATTAATATGATTCCTGACATTAAGGTTTTTCCGCATGATTTATGTTGTTCATATGTATCATAACCTAACAATCGAAAATCATGAAAACAGGACACCCGTAATTGAGGAAACAGAAAAAGTTAACCTTTCTAACAACAGTGTTCCAAAACTAGTTCAGATTGGTTTGACACTATCTCAAGCATAGCGGGATGATCTTATCAAGCTACTTTCAGAGTACATAGACCTCTTCGCATGGTCCTCTCATGATATGCCCGGGATTGATCCAAGCATCGGTCAGCATAAAATTCCCCTCATTCCAGGTTCAAAGCCCATCAAACAGAAACTCCGTCGCATGAAACCGGATGTTTTCCTCAAAATTCAAGAAGAATTCTCTAAGCAGCTAGAGGCCTGGTTTATTCGAGAATCCAAATATCCAGAATGGATTGCAATTGTCGTCCCATTTCTGAAGAAAGACGGAAAGGTCCGAATGTGCATCGTTTATAGAGATCTTAAAAGGGCTAACCCTAAAGGCGGTTTTCCACTACCACAAATCGACATTCTGGTCGAAAACACAACAAATCATGCCTTAATCTCTTTTATGGATGGGTACGCATGAAGGAAATATGTCCTTCACCCAAGGTTCATTAAGTCTAATACCAAGGTTCAGATTAATTGCGAACAATTAGTTCAGTAAGATCAAGTGATCGGAACAACTAGATGGAGCAATGCTTCCGATCAGTGAATTCTAATCTATATTGAGCTCACAACTTACTCTTGACTGAACCTATAAGGTCACACTAATGACATGTAGCAGATCACCGGATTAAATGAATCGGAAAATCATTTAATAGCTTTTCGGGAATTAGTTTGGAAAAACGTATTATACGATACGACCTTGTATCGGAATCGTATCTCGTATCGCGAATATTCGTGAGCTGGGCGAAATGAATAATCATATCGTACGAAGGTGATTCGTCGTGTACGATGCGATAAATAATAGTCGTAAGGCGTTCGTCGCGAATACGAGCCGCATCGGAGCTGCCACCCCGTCGAGCCAAGCGTGCATGCGCGCAAGGCCCAACGAGCCAGCGAGCTCGCAACGCAGCAAGCAAGCCAGCCCGCGTGGCCACGGCAGCACGCACAAGGCACAGCAACACAGCAGCGAGCAAGCAAAGGCCCACGGCCCACGGCCCATGCTGCTCGGCTGCGCTGTGGGCTTCGGCATGCGGTGTATGCTGTGCGCATAGGCTGTGCGTGCAGGTTACACTTAAATGTAATTTAGGTTATATTTTCACACATACACAATCAGTTTTTCCTTAACCTAAACCTAATTCTAAATTACGTAGTTTAGTTTTGCTCTCTACTCAAAACTGTTCTTCCCTAAAGAGCAAACTCTCTTGTACGTTGTCTAAGCTACAATAATCAAGACGGATTTGAACGTGTCGGTGAACCAAATAGAGGAACGACAATTGGAGTTCTTTGTTCGTGTTCGTTGATACTATACTCGGGAAAACACGCTGCAAATGTAAGTATGCTTAATCTGTTCTTTATACATGTTTCCTGGCTTTGGGGATGTTCCGCACATGATATGTATGTTTAACTGTATTCCCCATCAGTGGTATCATGAGCCTTATGTATTCAAAGCATTTTTTCGCATGATTTATTGTTTTTGCTGTTGTCGAATTTTTTGGGATTTTTTATTGAATTTTTTTAATTATTATGGATTATTGGATGAATCGTATAATAAGTTCTAAATTCAAAAAATTTCGTATTTTCATCCTTTCTGACCCTAATCTGATTGAAAACGATTTTCTAAGATCAATTCTTGGGAACGGAATTGCAAAAACAAGCCTCGGAGTATGTGTTTTTGGGCGTTTTTGTTAATTTTCGAATTAAAATTAACAAATTCGGAAAGTTTTTCAATTAATTGGTCAACCTAAGCTAATCGGAATTGATTGAAATTTTGACACAATGCTGTTGGGTATATTTTACAATTATGGTAAAATTTTAGGTCATTTTTGTTAGGTATAAACCCTAAATTTTCTTTCCCCAAATTCGTAAATTTTAGATCGCTAATTGATTTTTTAAATAATTTGGATCTGGAAATTTGGTTAATTGGGAAAGGGAATATAATTTCATGTAAAGTGGCAGATTTTAAAATTATTGGATTAAAATTTTGATTAGATTCGTTAATTTTAATCAACACTTAAACTGAATTGGTAAAAATCTGAAATTTAATTGTTTAGAGAGATTTAAAGTTTTAGATTCAATTATAAAAGTTCAAATTTTGGTTGAAATTGTTCGTTCTTAAAATTTGAATAAAGTTTGCCTAGATTTAATAAATTTAACAAAATCGGATTGTTGTTAAAAATTAATTAAATCATAAAGTCCTTATTTTTCGAAAATAAAAATCGTTAATTTTGTGAAAAATAACTAAATGCAAATATGTTCGTGAAATTAATTTTTTTTAATTAGTTGGTCCGTTTGCATGAACCAAAGGCACGAACACGAGGGGTGTGTGGACGTGTGGCTTGTCGTAGCCACGCGGGCTACCTCCCCAATGCCCAGCCACAGCAACGCCGGCAACAGCAAGCAAGCTGCGTGCGCGCGAGCTGGGCGAGGGAGAGAGCAAGAAAGGCAGCGAGCCTTGGCTTGCAAGCTGCGAGCAAGCAAGGGGTAAGGCTGCCTTGCCTTGCGCGCAGCGTCGAGGACCACAGCGAGCAGCAAGTGCCACAATAGTGACGAGTTGCGGTATTTGTGCGCGAGGTTTGCGGGGGCATGGGCGACGTGCTCGTGTGCCTCGTAGGCCACACAGCACGAGGCAGTGCTGGGCTGGGCGCAAGCCTAGCCCGCATTGCACTTTTGGGCATTTTTCGTTTCGTTGGGCTTTAAAATTTGTATTTGCATTAAAATGGCTAACGGGATAATTAATAATTATTTAATTTAACTTGGGCCGGGCCGTGAGTTTAATTTAATATTTAAATATTTAATTATCCGGAATAATTATTGGTTTGAGTGGGAGCCGCTTAATGAAATTAAGATGAAATAATTATTTTCATTATTTTCGTAGGTCGCTTTATTTTAATTAAATTAAATTTTAATTATAATAAATTCTAAGGATTAATAATTTGAAAATTGATTAATCTTTTAGGACGCGTTTATGTGAACGTGAATTTTAAATAATTCACGTAAATACTTGCATAATTTAAATGGGCCATTCATTCAGGATACGAATGGGTGAATGCATAGAATGTATATTTTATGTAATGAAGGTACTCCAAGTGACTAGTATGGCCAATCTAGGATAGTTAAATACGGTCTCCGAACCATTTTATCTTTGAATGTAAAGTTTTAAAATATGTTCTGCGAACAATTGAAATTTTGATGTAATTTAATTATTTCGAGTATTTCTAGTTTAGAACTTTAAGTTAGCATTGAATGAAGATTCAAGACGATGCCAAGCTAACAAGATGGTGAAGAAGATTGGATGCTTCAAGACAAGAGTTTTGGGCCATACTAGCTAGTTCACCAATTTTATTTATGCTTTTATATATTGAATGAATGTATATTATGCATGAATGCGTTTTTTTATGCTCGATTAGATTTAGTTCACTAAATAATCGAACCAACATAGAAACAACTAGGTCCAAAGTAATATTGAGTTCAAAAGTTGCCTTCCAAATCAAGCACTTACAAAAATCTAAGGATCTAACGTAGTAGGTTTACGCCAAAGCGAGGTGCTATATTAGTTGACTTAGATGGTAAGGCGTCCCAAAGGAGCACATTGATTGTGGTTTCAACTCAAACAACAATGGCATTATGTTGTGGCAATGGGATAAATTATGGTATTAATTTATTAACCAAGAGTAATTTGGAGATTACTAGCAATAGGTTTTTCTTACCTAGAATCTTAAAATACTTAAGACATGCCAAAGCTGCTTAAGGATTTAGGACTTTTAGGGTCTTGGAATCGTTTCATTCATTTTTGGACCATGTTTTATTTTTGCATGAATGAAATGTTTAATAGCTTTAATGATTGCATGAATGCTTTTATTCTAGTTATTAAAGTATGATAAATGTTTTCTTTGCTAGTTCATTCTGTAGAATAGTACATCTTCAACCTTATTTCGTTCGGACAATAGAACTGTGATATTTCCTCGATCGATTGGTAACTAATTTTGAGAGCGATTCTCAAATAAAAGGAGAGTGAGAGCGTATCTTGAATGCTATTTTCTTATAGTGATCTTCATGGTTGTTTTCAAACTAAAATTTGAATGGTAGACCAATTGGACCTCATATATTCAGAGTACTGTGTAGTTTTGGAATAATGAAGTATTGAGTTAAAGACTCATGTATAACCAATGGTTAACAACCAATTTTCTTTTGATTCGATAATGAATTAGACTCGTTGGGTGTTGTCATTCAAGGTGAATAAAAGAAAGGACTTTGTAAGCATAACAAAGTAAGAAGATCATGCAAAGAGTAAAATCTTTTGGACTCTAACAAAACGTGCTAGAAAGGATAGGAAAGGGGAACAAAAGAAATGAATTTAGATATTCTATTTCTACCTTGAGGTTTATGTTAAAGAGAAACGACTTAGCAAATAAACTCCCATGGTATTAGATTACCGCTTGAGGTTCTAACTCTTGTTAAGAACTCAAATTTCGAGAGCTAAGTCTGGTTATTGACCTACAAGTGGGAAATGAAGCAAAGTTGTGCTACATTAATTGTAGGGTCATCATTTTTGTTTTAAAGTCCTTCTAAAGGCTGGAACTTAATGGTATTATGTTCCATTAATCATCATAATCAATTTCTGTTTTGACAACGGAAAGACTCACATTCAAAGTAAACAAAAATATTCGTTGAGTGTGTATTTGAATGAAATTGTCATTTAAGGGTTGAGTCAAATGATTGATTAATAAACAAACAAATCTCTTCACACTCAAACTTCAGAAGGTTCAAATCAAACATTTTGATTTGTGTTCCACATATCTTTGGCAATGTCATACGACCATATCAACAAGACAACATTCTAAGATTCCATGGCATGGATTTCTGAAAGTTGATTAATTTAAGACACGTGGGTCTTGCTTGTTGAACATGACATAGAAATGGACTATTGTTAGAAGTTTCTAGACAATAAAGTTCACGGGCCAAAGATGGATTTTATGACTTACCTATTTCACACGAATTTGAGAAAATGTGGCTATATTTATTCAACGTGAAATATGTGAAATGCTTCAATGCAATTCACAAAATGGTATAAAATCAACTTGACAAGAATTTTGGAACATCTAGGCTGGGTCAAGGTGATGTTTTCATGAGCCAAGAAAGATTATCTAGATTGTTTATATGGCATTATGACAACCGAAGCTCCATAAGAATATGGTATGTCCAAATGGAGAAATCGGAATCTATTCGATTAACGATAATCACGACTATTTTCCTATATAGTTTCTAAATGATACTCTCAAGTGACTATCACACTAAACAAAGTTGTCAAAGCTAAGGATAAGATGTCATAAGTATTGAACTTCGGTTCAGTACATCTTTTCAGTACATATATATCTAGGGTTGTCAAACCCAGTGGGAGTTAGTGTTTACATCAAACAAAGTCAAGAATAGATAAATGTTTCTTTATGAGCGACTCATAGAAACAAAAGGTATTGATTCTACCACAAATCTGAGAACATATGGTTGTTGCTCTAGATAATGTCTTTTAGGAAACCATCATATTTCCAAAAAGGCAAGTGGGAGCAAAATGACCTCGAAGTGAACTTCGAGTCAAGCAACAAACAAATGTAGGATACTTAGGAGTCTTTGGAAAAGCTCCATACTTAGAAGCCTTTAGAAGAGCTTCAGGAAGACTTTAGAAGTGCTTCAAGAGAATCCTAATACTCAAAGGACTTGAGTAATGTCTTTATAGACACTAACGTTTGATGTTCAATACCTAGGTAAATCGTATAAGGAATAAAATTCAACCAAGATAGATACATAGATATCTTGAGGAATGAAAACTATGAAGACTTTGGAAAGTTCTTCAAAAACATATGACTTACAGGTTAGCTACGACGAATTAAAAATTCCCAAGTATGGTTTGAGGCCATCAAAAACATTAGTATGGTTCGAGGCCATATTTGAGGCCATTTCATCCAAAGTACCTTCATCTTAAAGAGTAAAATCTATGATTTGGTTGATTTGCATAAAGGGTTCACTCCCCATTAGTTGCAAACATGTTTTCTAAACATAGAATGTTGATTTGCACAAAGGGTTCACTCCCATTAGTTGCAAACATGTTTTCTAAACATACAACGTTGATTTGCATAAGGGGTTCACTCCCATTGGTTGCAAACATGTTTTCAAAACATACAAAGATGATATTGTATACACATACAAAAGAGAATCTAGATTGGTGGTTAAAGATTGTAAACAACTTCACGGTGTTGATAATGTTGAAATCTTTTTCACCAAGTCGGAATGCTTGAACTATTTTGGATAAATCTAGAAATCATTGCATATGGAAATATGGCAATTGGAAAACGAAACACCTTCATCAATTGGACTTGTAAAAAGGAATTGTGTACATCACACAATGTAAAAGTTTTGGATGCTAGATAAAAGAGCAAGCTTAAGAAATCTATTCGTAGATTAAAGCATGCAAGTGGGAATTGGAACATATTTTTCAAAAAGGCTATTGAGCAATCATGGCTTTATGAAAATATGGATCATCTTGTAGATGAGGAGTTTAGTGGGAGCTAAGTCATGTTTATTGGTTCTATATATGAGATACATATCTCTCTATTGAAAATGACATTCAAATTCTAAATGGTTAGATTTGAAAGTATTTGTCAATATTAGAACCATGGCGAAACTTAGAACATACTGGGTTAAAGATCTATTGGATAGGATCTAAAGCGTTGTTTAGATTATGTAAAAGTAATTACTAAATCAAACATAATGGAGATACTCAAAAGAGACTCTCAACCCATATGAGTAAGTCTAAGTAATGAATGCTTTACCTAAAGTGTAAAGCTAGGCTGTTATCACTAAAGTTAAACATGAAGGACCTTGAAGAGGTGCCTTCACCTTATATCACATGGCAATGCCAAGATTTTAGCAAGATTCAGTATCTCTTGAAACAGAATAAAGCTAAAAGTCACATGGATGGATTTTAAAATGCGAATGGTTTTTGCATTACAATCAATCATGTATGATGTGATATATAGATCACCAAGATAACTCGTGAACATTGGATCGTGACGAGTTTATTCCAATCTATATTGATCTAGATCAAAGACCATTAGAACCATATCAAAAACATCCAATACATCTGGATATGTAGGATGAGCACTTGATAAGAGGAAGTCAAGATGAACTAAAGTTATGATGCTACATGCATCTGCCTAAGCAAAAGTTGAATCTTGTTGTGCAAACCACAAACATACACAGGCAATTAGGCGCCGTGATTAAAAGGTGGTAACATAGGTTCTAAACCATATGTGATGCATGGGAAACTTAATCAATGATTAGTTTCCAAGTTCTCAGTTGAAAGATGTATCTCCCACATCTCTGTGAACTGGTTGGAGTACTCCAAAAGGATGGCATCATTTGCAATTCTACATAATTGGAATGAACTCAATATTGCCTAAGAAGCAATGAAAGGGAATTGTTTCTAGTGGGAGTTCTTCAATGAAATCAGGTTGATCACAAGTCTGCTATCTGGATGATTTTCTATCTTAAATGTGATTATCATTCTAAACAGTAATGAAAGACTAGATCATTCTATAAACATATTCAAAGATCTTTTCATCTTACATCGAAAGGCTTTCGATAGAAAAGATGCTAAGAATAGCAAAGTATGATAAACTAAACCTCTGCATCGAATGAGATACAACACTCATATGCAGAAATGGAATCAAGGTTGATTTCCTTTAATGTTTTAAGTATTGGGTGAAAGGCCTATATCTGTAAAACATTAAATGCTTGATTTTGGGTTAGAGGCCACAAATTGGTAAGCATTTGGTTTAAACATTTATCATTTATGAAATCATATTTCATATATCATTTAATCTTGGTTAAGTATTAAATGATGAAGTCCAAATGATTAAAAACATTCAAATGGGATGTCAAGATGGATTCTTTGGCAAAGAAACACCCATAAGTGAACTTGAATATTGAAATCACCAAAGGATCCCTAATCCAGGTCATTGAAAGGTTGGACGACCAATGACTAATGAAGATTAGATTCCAAGTTGATTTATAGTTCAGTTTCTTGAACTAGATGGACTGGATGTCAGAAATCATTTGCATAGATACTTATTGGATCTTGTATCGGATTGACCATGAGAACACTTTAAGAGATTAAATTCATGTCATAAGTAGTTCTCATTAATGGTGATTAGAACCATTCCTCAGAACATGGGTGATTATGTCTGCTCGTTTGAGAATTAGTTCGCTCTAATGCTAGCTAAACGTCGCACCGTAAAAGGAGGCTATAAAAGCAGTTATTGGCGTACTATGAATCAAAGTGAGTGTTCATAGATTGCAAGAATGGATTGTCCTCCTATCTTTGATAGGATATGGTGTTGTTGTGTAACAAGGCCTCTCGGAGAGTTAGGTACTGTGAAAATGCATGGCCGTGCTCAGAATGGTTAAGGCTTAACCTTTTGTAAAAGTTTAACAGTTGAGCTCTGTAATCCGAGAAACACTTCTGGACCTAATAAGGATGGCTTGGATCTTACCTTATGTTCAACAAGTAACACTAAGCGACAAAGGAATGTGAGTGCACACTTGTCTGAATGACAAGTGGGAGACTAAAGGAAATATGTCCTTCACCCAAGGTGCATTAAGTCTAATACCAAGGTTCAGATTAATTGCGAACAATTAAATCAGTAAGATCAAGTGATCGGAACAGCTAGCTGGAGCAATGCTTCCGATCAGTGAATTCTAATCTATATTAGGATCACAACTTACTCTTAACTGAACCTATAAGGTCACACTAATGACATGTAACAAATCACCGGATTAAATGAATTCGGAAATTCATTTAATAGCTTTTCGGGAATTAGTTTGGAAAAACGTATTATATGATACGACCTTGTATCGGAATCGTATATCGTATCGCGAATATTCGTAACCTGGGCGAAACGAATAAACGTATCGTACAACGGTGATTCGTCGTGTACGATATGATAAATAATAGCCGTAAGGCGTTCGTCGCGAATACGAGCCGCATCGGAGTTGCCGGCCCGTCGAGCCAAACGCGCATGCGCGCAAGGCCCAACGAGCCAGCGAGCTCGCAACGCGGCAAGCAAGCCAGCCCGCGTGGCCACGGCAGCGCGCACAAGGCACATCAACACAGCAGCGAGCAAACAAAGGCCCACAACCCATGCTGCACGACTGCGCTGTGGGCTTCGGTCTGCGGTGTGTGCTGTGCGCATGGGCTATGTATGCTATGCACATGGGATGTGTGTGCGGTGTGTGATGTGTGGTCGGTCAAGGCCTTGTGTCTTGACCTGTAACACTTAAATATAATTTAGGTTATATTTTCACACATACACAATCAATTTTTCCCTAACCTAAACCTAATTCTAAATTACGTAGTTCAGTTTTGCTCTCTACTCAAAACTGTTCTTCCCGAAAAAGCAAACTCTCTTGTACGTTGTCTAAGCTACAATAATCAAGACGGATCTGAGCGTTTCGATGAACCAAATAGAGGAACGACAATTGGAGTTCTTTGTTCGTGTTCGTTGATACTATACTCGGGAAAACACGCTTCAAATGTAAGTATGCTTAATCTGTGCTTTATACATGTTTCCTGGCTTTGGGGATGTTCCGCACATGCTATGTATGTTTAACTGTATTCCCATCAACGGAGGCTACAATCAGATTCCCATGGGAGAGGAAGACATGGAGAAAACAACCTTCATTACTCAGTGGGGTACATATTGCTACACAGTTATGCCGTTCGGACTGAAGAACACGGGGGCTACGTATCAAAGAACAACCACAGCCGTTATGAGCGACATGATTCACAGAGAAATCGAGGTATATGTCGACGATATGATCGTCAAATCCAAGGAACGACATGAGCATACAACAGTACTTTGAAAATTCTTCAATAGGCTCAGGCAATACAATATGAGGCTTAATCCTCAAAAATGCGCATTTGGGGTGACGTCAGGCAAGTTACTCGGGTATGTCATTAGTTCTCGGGGCATCGAGGTTGATCCTTCAAAAATCAAGGTCGTTCTAGACATGAAACTGCCAGCGAATGAGAAAGAAATTCGGGGGTTCCTTGGCAAATTACAATATATCAGCAGATTCATTTCAAAACTCACCATGATTTGTGAGCCAGTGTTCCTAAAACTCCGCAAGAGTGAGCCTAAGGTATGGGACGAAGATTGTCAACATGCATTTGACACCATCAAGGGATATCTTTCAAATCCATCAGTGTTAAAGCCAG
This sequence comes from Spinacia oleracea, assembly GCF_020520425.1. NCBI lineage: Eukaryota > Viridiplantae > Streptophyta > Magnoliopsida > Caryophyllales > Amaranthaceae > Spinacia > Spinacia oleracea. The sequence continues at coordinate 45,128,631 of NC_079490.1, forward strand.
AAATACCGGGTGTTCCACTCGGGCTTTACCTTACAACAACTGACTCAGCAGTAGGGGACATGCTTGCCCAAGAGATCGAAGGCAAAGAAAATGTCGTGTACTATTTAAGAAAAAAGCTACTCGAGTACGAGACAGGATATACTCAACTCGAAAAGCTTAGTATCCCCTTGGTTTAGGCCACAAAGAAACTCTGACACTACATGCTCTCCCTTACAGTGCACGTGGTTTGCAAAACAGATCCTCTCAAGTACTTATTCGAAAAACCGGCTCTCAACGAACGGTTGTCCAGATGGTTGGTTATGTTAGATAAATTTGATCTGAAATACATTCCTCAAAAGTCTATCAAGGGTTCAGCGGTCTCAGATTTCCTAGCCGACTGTCCTATCGAGGCAGAAGAGGAGAATTACGACCTACCTGATGAGCAAATTCTAATGACAAGCGACGATAATTGGTCGCTGCACTTGGCGCCATCGTGAATGTTGCGCCATCGTGAATGTTGCGCTTGTTGTGAGCTTCGTTCATGGCATCGTTAGTAACCTCGATAGTCGATATTTCGCATAACATATTCAATCAAGAAAACATAAATAACAGAAGAATAAATCCCTTTAATCCCGTTCCTACACTCACACTCATTCCATTTTAGCTTGACTTGAATTTAACATATTCTTTTTAACTTATTCCTTAAAACTCTTTGCTTAAAGCCTATTGAATTCTATTACGTGCAAAACCTGTAAGGTTTAGCACTTATGATCCAGAACCTTGGCTCTGATACCAAACTGTAACGCCCCAACTTCTAAACACCATTAATTAGGTTAATTATCTTTAATTAGCAGCGGAAACCCTAATTTAGTCGGAGCGTCACTTGCCGTATTTCCCTCGTGGAAAATACAAGGCGACATAACCTTTTTAAATTACTAAATAAACTTTAATAATAAATACTTCTAGCATTTGGTTAATATTAGTATTAAAATCTAACTCAAATCATGAGATCAAACTTAGAGTTTAATTAATACATCCCTTTATTACTAATGACATAATTGTCTCTACTAAACATCGATCGTGAATTTGATGGTTGCATCCTCACTCTAAGGCATCCCATGATCTTCTTCGTACCTAAAACAAAAGCAACATCGTGAGCCGAGGCCCAGTAACATACTACCCTAACAGCGTAAACTCATTTCAATTCATTTTATTTACTTTGCAATCAGGGAGAATAGAACATAGTAAAACATTTTCATAAATGCAATAAAACATCATTTATAACTTGAAACTTTGATAGTTCCCATTATCTTTCTTAAAACCTTCTTTTTACTTGGTAACTGACAAGTTAGCCTTGCGGGACGTCTCCCACCTTGCGATAGTCCTCAAGGAGCACTCTCCCTTGTTGGACATACGCCCGTACCTAGATAGTTTCTTTTTTTTAGCTTGCGGTAACCCTCAAGGAGCACTCTCCCTTGTTGGGTATCCCGCGGTACGGCGGTACGTGCACGACCTAGAAATAGTAACCCCACTAACTGCCAGAACCGGTTACACTTGTATTTATCATGTTTCGTATCTTATTATTAACTCATAGACATCGTTCTTATAAAATCATACATAAACATGCTTGAATATAATCATCATAAAACATACTTTATAAACACATTTCATATCCCACAATCCAATAAAAACATATCATTATAAACATATTTCATAATCTCATCAAAACACATTTCATAAGGGAATTGTGGGTGTTAACAATAGATGTTACCTCAACCGTAGTTTATACTTCTTGTTCGATGGGCCGTTCTTCCTGAGCTCCGAGTCCAAATTCTTTCAAAGGATTATATAGTCGAATTAATATTAAATGATAAACAATTTAAAAATCGATACTTTCGAAATAATATATTTGTATATATATTTCTATTTCAAAAATCCATGAAATGTTATTTTAAATTCTATTTTTCTTTTTATTATTAGGCAAGGCTAATAACTTAAATGCAATTTTTCTTCTTAAAAAAAATAATAAAATAATTTATTAGTACATAATTAAATTTATCAAACTTTATTTATTTAAAAACATGAGTATGATTAATTATGTGAAAATATATGAACATAAAAATCATATGCCACTTACCCCGAAGCCCAAATAAAAATTGGGCCAGCTTAAATGAATTTGGAAACCAAAGTTTCAATTGAAACTTGGTTCCTGGAATTGAAAGCGCAGCGCGCAGGGGATCAACGAGGGACAGGGGAGAACGAAGAGGACAGAGGGGGGGGTGGTGGTGGCTGAACGTTTGGACGGCGCCGCTGCACGGAAACGAGCCGTAGATGCGACTGTGGTGGTGTTTGAGTGGTGGCGGAACAGCAAGGAAAGGAAGGGGTGGTCGACAAAACAGGGGAAAAACAGGGGAGGGGCGTTTCTGGTCAAGCCTGGGCGGCGCAGCAGCAGCTCGCCGAGTTTTGTGAGGCGAAGGTGAGTATAGAAGGTGGTGCGGTGGCCGGGGTGTGGTGGTTTCATGGCTGGGTGGTGCGGCAGAGGCGAAGAAAGAGGGAGGCAGAGGTGTGCGTGAGGGGGGAAGAGCAGGGAGGGGAGATACGGTGGGGTGCGGTGGTTCTGGGTGGATGCAGTGGTGGTGGTCTGAAGGTGGTGCAGCGAGGGGGTGCAACAAAGAAGAGAAATAAGGCGACAATGGTGTTGGTTATGGGTGGTGATTTCCAATTTTGTTTACTGGTTCTTGGTTTTGATTTTCTGATGTTGAATTCCAATTGGAATTAAGACTGATTTGTAAAGTCAAGAAGAGTGAAAGAGAAGCTGAAATCCTTGAGGAGCAAGGCATGAATCAAGACTGAATTGAGGGAAGGAGAGGAATGAAGAATTTTCTTCATTCTTGCAATGTACGTGGAAAGCAAAGAGAAGAGGAAAAATGGAATTTTTGATTTTCTAAGGGCATTTTTGTAATTTTACACAGTTGGAATAAATTCAGAAATTGGGTTGCCATTTTTGGAAACTACTAAAAATAGAAATGTTAAGCTAAAATAATTCTTTATAAAAATATCGTTAACGAAAAATAAATAAATTTTCGTTTATAAATTTATCGTTTAAAATAAATCGTAAAAACGTTTAAAATAACGAAATTTTTAAATTATTTCTAATAATTAAAACGAAATTACGTTAATAAAATATTATTAATTTTAATAAATCGAGTTTAAAAATTTCGGGGTATTACAGTATTACTGGACAACCCTCGAGCGGGACTGCTACATCTTCGTCAAGAAATGTCCTATCTGTCAAAAGTGTGTGAACCTGAAGCACATTCCCCCATCCTTGCTATATTCACAATCATCACCATCACCATTCTCAGCTTGGGGTATCGACATCATCGGCAAAGTCACCCAACAGGCACCGGGGGCCATGAATTCATACTGGTGGCAATCGATTACTTCACTAAGTGGGTCGAAGCCATGTCGTTCAAAATATTGGGTTCCAAGCAAGTGGCCCAGTTCATACAAGAAAACATCATATGCAGATACAACGTTCCTCACGAGTTCATTAGTGACAAGGGAACCCATTTCCAAGGCGATTGTGAAGATCTATTCACCGAGTACAAAATTCAACATCACCGATCTTCTCCTTATCACACATAGACCAATGCGGCAGTCGAAGCAGCTAACAAGAATGTCAAAACAAGCATACCATCAAGAGTAAGTGTTAGAGATTGATAGATATTTTGGTAAATAGTTATGTTATTGTTATTTTCATGCGTTAGGTTGCAATAACATTTATATATAATGCAGTAGTCATTGGATTCTATACGTGGTAGACCTACACAGAAGTTGTGTATATATTTTCGATTCTGCGATAGGTTCCAACCGAGAAACTAATGCATGAGGAATCTTGTGTTTGTAAGTTACTTTCATTTCTTTTTAAGTTATTTATTTTCGTGCCGAATCAGATTCATGAAGTGTTACTCAACTTCCAGGGCATACCAAGTGTACAAGTTTAATGGTGGGATTTGTCCGTATAGATCTACTATGCATGGGTTGAAAGGCTTCCCTGTAGAGGTATATCATGCTATTAATTATCTTTACATTGTTTTGGGTAAATACTTGGATATATAATTTATGGTTTGTTGCCAAATCAGTGTGCTCAACAAGTCGGCGCCCGCGAGTGTGGCTATTACATTATGAAGTTCATGCATGAAATGGTCACGTTACACCATAACTCTGATGAGCGATTAGATAATGTTTGTTCTTTTACCATATGTTAGCTCAACTACTAATACTAGTACTTGTATGTAGTAGAATTCTTAATTTACAAGTAGCATTACTTATCATGTTACTTATTTCAGGCTTGCACTCTAAGAAATGCGCCTTATACTGATGAGGAAATAGATGTGGTTCGTGAGCAATGGGCTAAGTTTTTTACACCCAAGTATATATTTACTTTGGTTGTTTAGACACAAAGATGGAAGCGTTTATATCTTCATGGATTTGGTAAAGTTCTTTAATTTTTCCCTATGATTATAAGTGTAATTACAAGTCATTGTCCTGATATTCCTGTCCTACTAAGTGCCTCATAGAGTTGCAAAATTTTCCTGTGCACATTTCTTTGCTTCATAATTAGTTCATAGGTCCAATAATAGATTTCTTTTACATGCTACTCTTTGCTGCTCTGAATAAAGATCTACTGATCTGTTGCTAATTTATTGCTTTTTGTGCATACTGGTCTACTGATATACTACTGCTGTGAATACTAGTCTGATGATCTTGCTACTGATATTTCATATTCTGACTACGTCACTGATTAACTAATATTCAATATTGCTGCTATGAATATTGATCTGCTGCTAATTTATGAAAGTATCCGGTAAATATCAAGATTTCTTTTATCATCTGATTTGTTAGGTCTTTGCCTCGTTGGGACGGTTCCGTGCTAGACTTTATATTTTAGCTGGTCTGAGTCTGGTACAAATTGGAACCAAATTTGGTCTTTGTTTTTATACATAAAAGTCTGACATGTCTTCTGAAATTTCTCTTTTCCTTTCTGTCTGACACTTCAAGGAGTCATGTTTTCCTCGTCCTGATGCTTAGAAAGCCTTTATTTGGCGTCTGGAATAAATTATCACCATTCGTCCCTCAATGTATATATTCACATGATAATAAATATGTGCATGCACTTTGGAAAAGACTTATTGTCCTTTTCCCCTCACTTAGTGTTGTCATGCTTGCATGTCTAGTAAACCCAAACAACCTGTTAGCCTCACCATCTTACTCCCCATTTAATTCAAGCATCAAATAATTCCTAGGTAACACCTTGAATGCTTCATATCTACAGTAAGACAAATCGATATGCAAGTCCATTCTACCTGGCCATATTAGAGTAAGATCAATTTTATCGACATGATTAGTTGTAAACACAATAATCTTCTCTTCTCCACAAACCAGACAATGGTAGTTCACTTCCTTTCTTCTTTTTCCCTTCTACTTCTTTTCCTCCTGTAAGTTTTTTTTTTGGTAAGCAAGCAATATAATTAATACCAAACAAAGGTCATTACAACCTAGCCTACTCAAACTGAGCAGGCAACACTACAACTGCCACAGCAGCCAACACACAACTAGCAGCTAACAAACTAGCTACACACAACTACACACACACAACTACACTTCAGATTACAAACTGAGAAACCAACTACTGTCACTCCTGCTCACTTTCTGACTCATGACTACTGTAATCCTAGCTCTCACAATTTGCTTCAAACTCCCCATTACAGAATACACTGTTGGCACAGAATGCTCCCAGAAGCTTTGATTTCTGCTTTTCCATATCAGGTAAACCAAGGCTGCCACCCCTGCATAGCATACTTGAGTTATGAATTTAGAAAGTCTCTTCCTTTTAATACCACAGATTACATTCTGCAAGTTTGTACCAGTAATCTGAATGCCAATCCAATCAGTAAGCCCTTGCAGACACAACAGACTATAAGGACAGTTGAAAAACAGATGCTCATGAACTTCATCACCTTGCTTGCAAATTAAACATCCTGCAGAAGTACTAATCCCCAATTTGGCTAGAGTAGCTGTAGTCTGCAGTCTACCATGCATAGCCAGCCAACAGATAAACCTGTGTTTTGGCACATTCAGTCTATTCCATACCACCTTATCCCACTGAATATGGGGTTTGTCACCAATTAGCTTACCATATACCTGTTTCACAGAATAATGTGTCTGTTTTTAAGATCATTCTGAGAATACACTTGCTTCAACTGATCCCTTGCTGCACAAATTCTTCTCCAATACCAACTTGCAGATGCATTAGGTTGGTACTCCCACCAATCCCCATCTTTGATATACACTGAATTAATCCACTTAATCCATATGTTATCCTGCTTATTGGTGATAGCCCACACATATTTCCCCATGCTAGCTATGTTCCAAGTGAGCACATCCCTAAACCCCAAACCACCCTCCTGTTTAGGAGAGCAAACCTTTCCCCAAGCTATGTTACTTGGCGTGCTACTGTATGCTTGTCCACTCCATATAAAGGCCCTACATATTCTTGTGATATCATGGAGTACACTCTTAGGTAGAATGTAAACCTGAGCCCAATACATATGCAGACTCAACAGAACTGAATTGATCTGCAGTGTAGGAAAGATTCCTAGTGCTCCACATTTTAATCCTTGCTGTCATTTTATCCACTAAAACATCACATTGGCCTGCAGAAATCTTTTTAGAACAAATAGGTACCCCTAGATACTTGAAAGGCAGAGCACTCCTAACAAATCTAGAAGCTTCCACCACTCTTGTCACATCAGTATCAGCCATGCCATGGCAATAAACAGCAGATTTACTTTTATTAGCCAGCAGACCAGATGACTTTGAGGCCCCTTTTCCTAATCTTTCTTTGTCCTGTTAAATCCAATGAACAATCTATATCTTCTATCAAAATAATCGACTTACAAGTTGTGTCAATCAACAACCTTCTTAACTCCTTGTTATTCTTCCATACTTCACCTGTAACAGCTAGTTAAAATAATCGACTTACAGACAAATGTTATGTCATATTCCATTTTTCTTAATTACTACGTGTTAGTTATCCATGTAATATAATATTTTGAGAGGACATATATAAGTGCCAGTTTCTTTACGTTTCCTCTTAATATTCAACAAACTTTATCTGGAATCCGGCATGGCCACACAGTTCACCCTGTTTTGTAATTTTGCTTATCGGAGTTATCGCCTACTGCCCTCAGTTTCTGGCATTGTTCCTATATATTAAAGCAAATCACTTCTCCAAAACTAGTGTGAAGTCCACATTCACTAATAATTTTGTGAATTCTCTAGTCTGCAACTATGTCTTTTATGCTTATGAAACTGTGGAATGTAAGAATAATATCGTGAGTGTAAACTTTGGTATTCATATATAGTTTCCTTCCATCTTGCAGGGAGTCGATTGGAAGAAAGTCAACACGGCCTTAAGGTTTGTAATGCATGATCTAAAGAGAGCTAAGTGGCCGGATTAGGAGAAATTTGTTAGACTAGCTATCTAGTCTTTTGTCTTTATTTGTTAATATTAGCTTGTAATTTGTTAGACTAGCTAGGTTGTATTGTACAATGTTTTGCATAGTGATGCATTATGGCCTAGGTGTTTAAAAATTGTAAACGTACTATACGCTTTGCTCTGTTGGGATAATATACTCGATGTTAAGGATATATTTACCAAAAATAAGAGTCATACTTTTTCTATTCTGGTGTTATATATGATTGGTGTATAGGTTTCAATAATCCATGGAGTATGTATTTAGATTTGGTGATTGCCACCTATTCCATATTTTAATGCAATTTTTTTAAAAAAAATTGTTGTTGTTTAGGTGGGCTTTTATTGTACGCCTCAACAACATACAAATTTAATTTTTGGCGCCAAAGAACAGTTATGGCGCCATAAAGAAGGTCTGTTGTGGCGCGCATTTGAAAAGTGCTCCTCAACAAAGAAGTATGTTGAGGTGGGCTTATTGTTTTTAGCATGTTTTTTGGGATGTTGTGGCGCGCTTTCAAAAGCCCACCTCAACAGATAACCTGTTGAGGCGAACAATGCCTGCCTCAACAGCTTAGTGAGCTGTTGAAGCCCCCTTTGTCAAAGCGGGCCAAGTTCGCCTCAACATGCCAAAAATGCCCGCCTCAACAGGGGTTTTTTCCACTAGTGGATGCATACTATAGCTGATATATTCTGTGTGGGATGTGGATCAGTTGTGAGATAGAAATATGTAAGCTATATTATGCAGGCTGAAATTCTATCATTCTCATGTGAAGTACAGTTAGGCAAATTGTATGCCGGTTTAGTTACTGCTGTGGGATGTCATTCTTTCAGGAGACTGTCCATGAAAAGAGCCAGAAGTACAAAGAAGGGAAATTCTTTTTTTTTCATACTTGTATCATTTCTTACCAAATTGATTTAATTTCTTTATTTTGGCGCTAAGATTTAGATTCTTTGTCATGTAAAGGCATGATTACTCTGTTTCACTATTTAGATGTATGATTGTATAGTATAACCTTAATTTTTTTTAAATATGAACTTTGTGAACATTTTTGTTATCTAATATTTATGTTTAGTGCTAGTAATACAATTTTAAGTTTTTATATAATCCCACACGCATTGCGTGCATATAAGACTAGTTTATGACTAAGCTAACTTTAGGGATAACTTTAATTAACCCATATTTCATGTCAATCACCTATCAAGAAGTTAGCCAAAAATAATTCGCATTTGTTTACTATGTAAACCTGACTAGCTCCCTCCTCAACCTAATCACTCAAACCACAATCTACATTTCCCTCTCCGTTTATTTGACCTCTAATGTATGTCCATGTTATACATTTACTTTATAGAATATTGGGTATTATTGTTAATTTTAATTGAATGTCTACTAAATATTAGTTTTCTTACAATTATGCATCATACATCTAGTGATTCTCAATCTATCGTTCGTTTTTTAAGTTTTCATCCTATGCCTTTTATTGCTATTGATCTTTTAATCTTTTTTTTTAACATTTCGATTAGTTATTTGTGGCAAAGTCTTGAAATGGATATTAAGAAATTGGTTAAGATTCTTTCAAAAGAAAAGAAAAAAAAAAGATGTAGGTCATTTTACGATAAAATATAATTTCTTAATGTGGCTTAGATGTATTCTAAAAATTCATGCACGCATCGCGTGCATAAAATACGAGTTTAACTATGTGAAAAAATGGAATTGACATGATTTCCTTTAATGTCGTTTGAGCCGAATTGTTCACAAATTAGAAAGTGCGTCCTGTTGTATATAGTTGTACATGCAATCTGTTTCGAAGCACTTTTTTCAATTTAAAAGCACAATTTACAGCTTAACATCACGTTTTACAGTTTAAAAACACATACATTTTCAGATTATAATACCGTTCTTCCAATTAAAAAAAATATCTAAAACCTAAACGTTATAGGTGTTTTACGCTCAAATTTGTGAACCCAACTTATTCAAATGTAGATTTAAATTATATTTGTTCTTTAACAAAGATTTTCATTACGTTAATGCTTAATTACATCTCTTTAGATAATTTTATGTAAGTTTATTATATTTTAGGTTATATTTCGTTAATTTATGTCCTACACTTTATTTATTTTGGGTTAATCATTATGTAACTTTGTAGTCCACAATTCTATTTTATCCTTAAGAATTCAATATTAAGTTCAATTAATCATGTACTTTGTTTTATTTTGACTTCAACACATATCTCGAATATTAGAAAACTAACGCTATTTATCATAATAGTAAACATAATTTATTTGTTGTTCTGAATGTGATTCTTATTTTATAAATATTATTTAGTTTTAAAATTTTTCTTTTTATTTTAGTGATTGTGTTGTGCTAAAGAATATGTTCTTTTTAAACGGATATGTTTTTTGTCTGTAAAAATGTGCTTTTAAGCGGTAAATATGTGTTTTTATACAAGAACGTGCTTTTCAAAGACATTAAATTACAAAACAATTTGGTTTCATGTAACTTTATATGCAACCGGGTGTACCTTCTACCAATTGGTCACACCCCCACCTTGAAGCCACCCCAAATCACCCCTGTAACCACCTGAAGCCCACCCAAACCCACCCCTTATCATACTAAATCCCACCTAAAATCTGACCTACCACAATCGAAACTCCCCCCCCCCCCCCAATAACCTGACCCCACCACCCTGAAAAGTCCAACCACGCTCTCAAAAACCCCATAACCATAAAATTTTGAAACATAAATCAAGACTTAAAATAGAAAATTACCTTCAATCATGATTTAAATGGACAACTCCGGCCTTAAAATGACGTATAATTCAAATCAAAATCATTTACACTAAAAATTAGTAACAACAATGTGTTTATTGTGTTCAAATTTCCTCATAATCTCATTTATTACTATAAGTTCAACGATTATCGGGTCAAAACGGGTTCGGTCGGGTTTTATCCCATTACTTTTGGGGTTGTTTGGGTTCATATAAAATCGGATTACAAGTTACAAAATGTTGTTCAAGACCCAGTATTTTCAGGTTGGCTTTCGGGTGGGGTTAATTTCTGACAGGTCTAGATGTAACCAATGATGGAGAATTTCCAAGCCACCACCATGAGCGAAGAAGCCGACGAAGAATTTCAAGCGACCACCATCGACGAAGAATTCCAAATGACCACGAAGAAGAACGATGAAATATTACATGTGCCAGCATCTACGAGAAGAAGAAGAAACTGTTGTCGGCGACAACCCAACCTACCTCTTCCAATACTCAATGTCGTGTTGCCTAGCCTGCCTCTGCGACACCAACCAAAAGCAGTTCGCGATAGAGACATTGATTCTAACTAAAATTAAAACCCACATGCACTCTTCAAACCATTCCACTGTATTCTGAGATTGGTCGAGAAGGTTGGAGCGTGATGAAGAGTTGTTGCGAAGAAGATGGTTGGTGGTCCGTCGATTTAGTTGGGAAGAAGATAGAGGAAGAAGATGGTTAGCGAGGTGGTCCGATGAGGAGGTCTGATGAGTTGTTTGGGCAAAGGAGAGAAAAAAACAAAACTCCAAATCTCAATTAGCCTAATTTGGAAATTAGTTTATGATTTTCACAAAAATAAAAATAAAAAATTGGTTTTTTTCATATTTTTAAACATGTTTTAATTTATTTTGGGTTAAAAAAATAAAGGTAAAATAAAAAGATAAAAGAGAAAACAAATTAATTTATGTGGTTAAGAATAAGTACACTATGTTGGTTGTCACTTTGACAATTACCTTAGAATTTTTGGTGCAATTGGGATTAATGGTGATATTGTTTTGTTTATGTGAGAGATAAATAGTAAAGAATTGGTGTAAGTGGGGTAAAACGAAGAGAGAAACAATAAATACTTAGTGGTCCCATAACAAAAGAAAAAGTATTGTAACTAAACCTATCAAACAGGTTGGTCGAGTTAAGTTATAATAAATTACTTTCGGGTTCGGGTTTGTTTGGGTCGACCACTTTTGGGTTCGAGTTTGCAAATGCTTGTTCATGACCCGAAACTTTAGAGTTCGGATCGACCCAACAGGTTGAGTGGTTTTTAAACCGTATTATATTTTCATGAATTTTGGTAATAAATATAACCATATATCAATAAATTATACAAATATGCACGCAAATTAACAAATTATACATCATACACAAGCTTATATGTATCATAATCAACCATAAAATGATGTATAATACAAAACAAAATCATTTACACCCAACAATAATAACAATAATATTTTTATTGTGCTTAAAGTTCCTCATAATATCATTATTACTACAAGTTCAACGATAATCAAGTCAAAACGGGTACGATCGGGCTTTAACCAATTACTTTCCGAGTTGTTAGGGTTCGAATAAATTCGGGTTACGGGTCACAAAAATTTGCTCAAAAGCTAGTATTTTCGGATCGGCTTTCAAGTCAGGTAAATTTTTGATATGTCTAGTTATAAGTATTCAGAAATAGTCAAAAAAAATAAATGTTGCAAATACTGAGAAACAGATGGAGTAATAATCATCACAAGAAATTCAATTTACATATTAAATTAAACTTCTTGAAAAGGCACTCTAATGGACTAGAAACTCTCACAAGTTGGCGGAGTTAAGGTTAACCCATTGGAAATGCGTATACCGCTTAGTAATGTACTACTATACGACCCATGCGATGCACCGTTTACAAATTGTAACTTTAAGTAAAGTTAAATTAAATTAGAAAAGAAATAAAGAAAAATAATGAAGATTTTGTTCATGCTCCTTTTCACCCATCACCCATAATTCCATGTTAGGTATAAAAATCAATTATCATCATGTTATTATAAATCAACTGCTAACAAAGTCAAATATTTTACAAATAGTTAGTGGGAAGCCGAGATACAATCTGGGCCCCCACTCCTCTGGCTATAACAAAGCCTATCCTGGTGAAAATATGAGCAGCAGCACGAGCCTCAATGTCATGAGTCCTAGAAAACTTCTAAATCCGCTTCAGCAACTCAACAACATCTTTATCCACCTCCCCCAAAGAATAGAAAGAGAACGGAAGAAAGCCATAACCAATAGCCCTGCAACGTGCTTCGTACTTGACCTACTTCCGAATAGCCGCATCAGTCACAACCCGGCCCGAGACAAAGCCAGACAACCCAGATTGTGTCAAAGGAGAAGATCCCGTCAAGTCAACACACACGTCACAACCCCGATCCCAAGAGTAGAGCAACACGTCTGCTAGTCGGAGAGCTCCATTGTTCCCTCTATCTTCAACCTCTTTCTGCGCCGAAATCCCAGACCGATAGCAAACATCAACAAGGGTGTCCCTAACCACATTATGCTGATGTTTAATACCCATGATGCCAGCACATGACACCACATGATCACCAAAGATGTCTCCCGCAAAGACCCTAGAGCAAGCAGAATATGGCGTCGTAACAGAGAACAAAGGAACCCCCAGCCGGTAACACAACACACATCGGTAAGCCTTAGCATTCATCGTTTGTCCTAAACCTGATATGGGGACCGCACGAAGCCAAGCATAGGTGTGATCTCCTTGCTGCGATTTCCACAACGCCGACTGTCGAGGAGATAAAGAGAAGGTGGATTTTGCAGATGCAGTAACCTTTGTGAAATATATATCTGCCAATTTCTTCATGAGTTTAGGGGCAGCGACCTCACTAGGGTTACTCATAATGTCATACTCCACCGTTCTATTATATAGACTCAACGCATATTCAAATGCTCGACCAGGACCAACAATATCAACATGCCGTAGAAGCTTTGTCTGCAAACCAAAAGACTGCAATTGAGAAGCAAGAAAAGCATAATGACGAACATCACCTGCGGAATAAACACCAAGCCCGCCAAAAGAAAAAGGTAAGGTGGAAAGTCGCCACTGCCTTTTATTGTGTTACGCGTACCCATTTTGTTACATGTCCCATTACCCCACTACAAATATATCTTACCCGTAAATAGTTTTACCTTACCTAGCAACTATAAATTTAAATATAAATCTATATAATATGTATATCGACTAACTTTTGAGGATATTGACATAAATTTGATATTAAAAAATATTTTATTAACTGTGAAAATTAAAGAAATATTCCAAACAAATGATTATAACTTATACTACGGGTGTGTTCTATTCATCTTATTTTTTTTATAAGTTTATATACTATGTCAATTTTTTTTTATTGTGCTACCCATACTCAATTTGTTACCCGCCCCATTTTGTTACTTGACCCATCTCAACTTTACTCTCTTGAAATCAGTTATGATCAAATCCAATAAATTTCAATTAGGTCTTATTAGGCTTAATCAGGTCTAAGTCCAATACGCTCAAATAATTTCGGATAATTCATTTCAAGTAAAGAGAAGAGAACACAACCTACCTCTATTTTTCTTTGTTCCACTCACTTGTTATTTAAGTATTCAAATTAAAAAATGTAATTTATGGGTTGTATATATGAAAGAAAGAAAGTATATTGGATAAAACTCAAAACCAAACCCACCACATCATCGTATAGATTACAATCATCTCTATAAATGTCATCATTTATCGAACCATTACTTATTCTCGTCTTAAACAGGGTGGATAGAGACGAATGTTCACTAAACCACTCCACCGATTTTATTGTTTTAGTTGTGATTTAAAATATTTATATGGCGATATTGTAGATAATGTCATGCAATTGTGAATAATATTATTCGTAAACTCATAAAATCTTAGATATTAGTTACCTTGTTTGGCGATAGTTTTCAAATTTTATTGATGTGTTTCCATTTAATTAATAAATAGTGGGAAAACTTTATAATTCGTAAAACGTTAATAATCAAAATTAAAACAACTAATAAAAAATTATTACTTTTTAACACCTTATTGTTATAGTTGTCAAATAGGTTGACGAGTACTTCTTGATTTTGGTCAATAACATACTAGCGCTCAAAAGAACGAATGTTGTATTACCTAAAATAGTCAAATCTGTAATAAATTATATTATACTACCTCCATTCCTGAAAGTTCTCTACACTTTCCGTTTAAGTTTGTTTCTGAAAGTTATTTACATTTATGCTTTATTCTATATTTGGAATACAATGTATACAATTATACCCTCTATTCTAATTTTTTTATTCATCCACTTGCAACATTTATCGTCCCACTTGCATAATTATACCTGTAGGGGGGTTTTTTTCGTGTTTTGTATCTCCCTACGGGGATTTGAAAGATTTTGAATTTCGAAAGAGTCGCCACCAAACAATTTTTAAGGGTCCCGTTTGGAAAGACCAAAGTTGACACTTTGCGGATAAGGCATGGAATCTTAGAAACGGATGGGTGAGATCCGGGCAAGGGAACGAGATGCTTATTTTGCGAGCTTTAGAAATGCATTCAAGTACAAGATAAGGATTGTTTTCGGATACCCTAATCATGACACTAGGTTGGTTTGAACATGCATTTAGAACATAGAATTTTGCTACTTGTACGTGGTCACTTTGCTTTAAAGTTAATTGAAGGAACCTAAGGTCGGTTTGTCCAAGAATTATCTTTGTTAAGCGTGATGTAACCTTTGTATGTTATTGAATTTAGCATGTGAGGTGATGAAAGCGATAAACAAGAAAAGCATCATCACAAGAAGTAAAGGAATTATTGAAATGCGTACAAAACCACATCACCTTAAAAATAAGGTGCGTAAAGAGTGCGGAATTGAAATTGCGTGCAATAATAAAGGTGTGATATTGAAATTGCGGTATTGAAATTTCTGTATTGAAAGTGCGATATTGAATTGCGTTATTGAAAGTGCGATATTGAAATTGTATTATTGTACTTGAGATCCGAACGCCAAACGACTACTTCATAATAAGTGCGTACGACACGGATTCAATTCTAAAAATCTCAACTTTGAGATGAGTTGCTCACCTTAAAGTGTCTTAGATTTTGGTTATTGAAATTGAACTTGAACATTGAACTTGAATATTTAACTTGGGAGGCTTAATTTTTAAAGTCCAAACCTTTTAATGTGAAAAAGATCTCAACTTTAATGTGCTCCACAACTTTGACATTGATTCTAATTTAAGGAAGTGATTACAAACAACCTTAAACATCATAGAATCTTGAAATATGAATTGTATTTGAACATAAAAGATGAATGTTCACAAGTTCTAGTTTAGAAAGGGATTGCACTTTTCATAAACATCATTGAACTTTTTTGAAAAGGTTTGAATTTTGTAAAAGTGTGTGATTGTTGTAAGTAACACTTTTGAGAACAAAAGTATCAACTTTACTAATCAATTTTGAAATCAAAGATTTAATCTTGTATGAAATATTCGAAATGGTGCTTGGACAATCATTTGGGAAGGATTTCAAGAGTGAAACCTCCCCAAAGATGGCACATTTGGCATAGTTTTCCTAGTTAATCATGGGCATGAACCCTAATGATAACATCATAAGAATTTGTATTTAGAAAGGTAGAAGAGTAGAAATCATTGTAGATTAGATTAGGGATTCGGAATTACCTATTTAGGGTTAGGCTAGTTTTCCGATTGGTGCTCCCAATTGCTTAAATGCTTGAAATTGTATAGGAAATTGTAGTTTAGAATTTGATTTTGGTATTTGATTTTGAGAGAGTATTTTAAAATTACGACGATGTATTTATGATTTTCTGCCCCAAATGCTTAGAAAATGAGGGCTTAAATAGGGGATTAATCGGCTAAAATCCAAAAGCCAGCGGCGCCAGGCCAGCGCAGGTGACGTGGCCCAGGTTCCGCCAAAGCAAGGACGATGACACCGTCCTTGCCTTTGTCTTGTATGGTTGTACCTTGGTACAGTTTGTACGACCTTGGCACGTAGTGATTTCTTGGGGATTAAGACTTGATTTGCGTCTAAAAATAAGCCGTTTTGAATTTCGATTTCGTGTTTGGACTCGGGTTTAAGGGACGGGGTCGGCATGCTTGGTTTTGTGGGTCGGCGCCCGAATTTGGATTGCTTAATGTCATTTTGACTGGAAAAGGCCTTGTAAGACCAATGGAGAGATCCATTGGGTGAGATTGTGTTTAGATTTTGAAATTGATTTTTGGAAATTGAATTTTGTCCCGAGTTCCGTAATGGGAACGGGCTCGGGAATTGGACTTTGAATTTTGGATTTTGGAATGTGTTAGGTTATGATACATATGACAAAACATAAATCATGTGGAAAACCTTAATGCCAGGAAACATATTATTTACACATAATCATTTAGCATAATTCAGATGCATACACTTTGTAGCGTGCCCTCCCTAGCTGCGCCCGAACCGAACAAGAACAAGTCTTTAGGACTCCAAGTGTCGTCCCTCCGTAGATAGTCCACAGCACGTCCGGATCCGCCTTAAGCTTGACCAACTAGAATCGCCCTTAAGGTACTATAAATTTCGGCTAATAGGGCAAGTGTTTGTGGCTGATTTTTGCTTGAAAATCTTACCTTTGAATACTTGATTCTTACGTCAATAAATTTGTGACCCTAGGCACATATTTATAGAGTTATGGAAAAGGACTTAGAATCCTATTAGAATACCAATTTAGTTTAATTAGAATCCTGTTAGGACTCTTATTAAATAAAATCTATCTACTAGGATTAGGATTTAATCATGGAACAAATTCTAATAGCTTTAGGATTTGTATTGCACACAACCGTACACGAGCACGAACACGAGCACCACCCGCGCAAGCCTTACGGCCCACGCGAGCTGCACTCGCTCGCAGCCCAAATGTCGCAGCCCATATTGCTCCGCGCCGCCAAGGCCTTGCTGGGCCTGGACTTGCGCTGGGCCTGGCGGAGCTTGGCTGTGTGTAATTGATGCATGTGGTTTGCTGGGCGATGGCCCGGCTTCGTGTTGGGCCTTCGCCTGGCAGGCCTCGTCCGATGCTAATTCGTACGATACGCTTCCGATTAAATTCCCAATTCCGGAATTCATTTCCGATACGAACAATATTTAATATTTCCGATTCTGGAATAAATTTCCGTTTCAAACAAATATTTAATATTTCCGTTTTCCGGAATTATTTTCCGATTCCGATAATATTTCCGATTCTGACAATATTTCCGTTTCCGGTAATATTTCCGATTCCGGCAATATTTCCATTTCCGATAATATTTTCCGATACGTACCATGTTTCCGTTTCCGGCAACATCTACGACTTGGATAATATTTATATTTCCGATACGATCCATATTTCCGTTTCCGGCAATATCATCGTTTCCGGAGTATTCATTTACTTGCCTTTGACGATCTTAGCTCCCACTGAAACCAAGATCCGTCGATTCCGAATATCCATAGATGGAGTATTTAATGCCATTAAATACTTGATCCGTTTACGTACTATTTGTGTGACCCTACGGGTTCAGTCAAGAGTAAGCTGTGGATTAATATCATTAATTCCACTTGAACTGAAGCGGCCTCTAACTAGGCATTCAGCTCACTTGATCTCACTGAATTTATTAACTTGTTAATTAATACTGAACCGCATTTATTAGACTTAACATTATATGCATACTTGGACCAAGGGCATCATTTCCTTCAGTCTCCCACTTGTCCTTAGGGACAAATGTGCATTTCCTAATTCCTTTGTCGCTCGATGCTTGCTCTTGAACATAAGGTAAGAGTTGTCATCCTGATTACGTCCAGAGGTGTTTCTCGGTTTCAGAGTTCAACTGATCAAATAAACAGATAATCATATCCTATGATTCATCCGAGCACGGCCATGCATTTTACAGTTTCTAGCTCTCCGAGTGGCCTTGTACAACTTTTAAGCATCTCATCCCGATTTATGGGAGGACAATCCCAATCTTGCGATCTTGAGATTAGACTTCGTTTGATAGGTGATTACCTGAGCGTTGCCTTTATAGCCTCCTTTTACGGTGCGACGGTTGGTCAACGTCAAATAAGAAGTTTTCAAACAAGTAATCTCAAATCACTCATGTATTGAGGATTTAGTGTCTAATAATTTTAATGAAATTTACTTATGACAGATTTTCATCTCTTACAGTAAAGTTTCATAGGTCTGTCCGATACTAGTCTTCCCAAAGTAAGTATCTATGCAAATGATTATGACATTGTCATGTCCACATAGTTCAAGAAACAAAACTACTAGTCATCTTGCATTCTAGTCGTCTAACGTTTTCTATGCGTCCATCTTTATAGAAAACTCCGACCATGGACCATTTTCAATTTTTGACTTTCAAGTTCACTTGATAGACATATTTTAGTCACAGGACTGGTCCTGACAGTCTATCTTGAATATTTCGTCAAATTGAAGGGACTCATCATTTAATACTAAACCAAGATTAAATGGAATATGAAAATACATTTCATATATGATAAATGTTCAACCCCATTGTTTTACAACCATGGGCCTCAAACCCATATTTAAAACAGTTCATGGAATTCAAAGCTATGCTTGATTTCCAGTGCTACAACGTGAGTGTTGCTTCTCACTTGTTGCATAGGTTTAGTTATCATGCTTTGCCAATCTTAATAACCTTTTCATCGAATGTTCTTCGAGATATGATGATAAGATCTTTTGAGTATGTTTATTTTGTGATCTAGTCTTTCTTGCTACATTAGTGGTTCTACGCATTTTGCAATGAAGAACCATTAAGTCAACAGACATGTGATCTTCCCAAGTTCAATGAAGAACTCATTAATATAAAAAAACTCTGTTTTATTGCTTCTTAGGCAATAAGTACTTTTACTTCAACTGTTTAGGTTGCTAGTGATGCTTTGTTTGGATTTACTTATCCAAGCAGTTCACAGATATGTGGAAGACTTTCCAACTGTATCTTTGGAACATAGAAATTAATATTTTAATTTCCCACGCAACAACTCATGGTCTCCAACCCATGTTGCCATTTTCAAAACACGATGCTCTATAGCTCGTCCTTGCCAATGGTTAACTCCAAGGGAATCTTGCTTGATCCTTTGCCAGTGTTTATGCGTGTAGCATCAATATTTAGCATATCTTTATTTCCTTGAATCAAGAACTATTCCTATGTACCTTTTCAAGTACCATAAGTTTTTCTTGATCTCAATCTAGTTGATCTTCACTTAGATCAATAGATACTGGTATATGTTCGTCATGCCTAAATTCATACGATACGTTTTTGGGGATCCTCATATTATATCATACATGATAAATTCTTTTGCAGAATAATTCCCAATTGAATTCTATTCATGTAACTTTAGCTCATCTAGTTTCAGTAGATACTAATTCCAGCTAAATTCTTTGACATATAATATAGGTTAAGAATCTCATTTAGACTCTTTGATGTTTAACTTAGTAAATGCTTATACATAGTTCAAACATCATTTACTTAGATTTATTCATATGGGTCGAATATCTCCAATGGAGTCTTTCGTGTTTGATTTAGTAAATGCCATTACTTAATCCAAAACAATATCATAAGATCTTTGTAAATAGATCTTAATACCCAGTATCTACTAAGTTTCGCCTTGGTCCATCATTGATGAATAATTTCAAACCTAAGTCATTAGCATTTGAATGTTATTTCACAATAGAGAGATATGTGTGTGATACACATAGGACCAATTAAGTTTTTATGTATTCCCACTAAACTTCTTATATATCTATAAGAATCATGTACATTTTATGAAACTAAAATACTTATTAGCTTCACTAAAATACAATTCCAATTCCCAATTGCTTGCTTAAATCTGTACTTAGATTTCATAAGCTAGCATTCATTTCAAGCATTATTTGGATCCACAAATCCTATGACATGCCATGTACATAGTTTTCTTCCAACATTTGATTGAGGGATACGTTTTGTCATCCAATTGCCATATGTACCAATATGCAATCATTGCTTGAATTATAGACTTAAGCATTACGATTTTGCATGAGGCTTCAACACAATCCACGCCGTGAATTTGCTTGTAACCTTTAGCAACTAATCTAGCTTTGTGTGTGAACACAATTCCATGTTTGATGGTTTTTATCATTAAAACAAACTTGCAACCAATAAGTGTGAAACTATTCTTGCAAATCAACAAACTTTCAATTTTGTCATCAAAACATTTAGTATGTTTTATGGCCTCTAACCATTTAAAACATTTGAGTCTATATATGGCCTCTAACCATTTTAGGGAATCTGGGTTTCATCATAGCTTTCTTACAGGTCACAAACTCATTAATATACATGATAATAGTTTGACTGCAAGTTGTAGGTTTCTTTACTATCTAATAGAAGAATCTCATAGTTTCAGTGATTTGATCTTTATGCCTACTTGGGTATAGAACATCAAACAATAGAATATCAATAGCCACTTGAAAGTCCTTTGAATATTCTGTTCTCCTTGAAGCACTTGTAAAGTCTTCTAAGAGATGTCTATTCTTTAAAGCCACTTCTAAAGTCCTTAAAGAATAAGTTCGGATTTTCTGAAGCACTTCGAAAAGCCTCCGGAATGTCCGTTTATGTTTGTTGTTCGCCTCGAAGACTTTAGAGTTCTATTTTCTCCCACTTGTCATTTTGGAAACGAATCTCCAAAAGGACATCATTTCGAGCAAACAAACATTATGTTCTCAAAAATTCGTGGTAGAAACAATACCCTTGTGTCTCATTTGAATAAATCACAATGAAACATATATCTATACTTGGGCCTTAGTTTGTTGAATAACAAACACTAAGCTCCCACTGAGTTTAGGAACTCTGTAGATATATTATGAAAAGATATTCTGAAATTACTTTTCAATAGCTTTGACGAATTTGGTTTAGTTTGGTGGTAGTTGAGCATTTTGTTTTAGAAATGATAGGAAAAGTCTTTATGATTCATCATTGATCGAATCAAGTACTAATTGACTTCGATCATTCCACTTAGATATGTCATATCTCATGGAGCTACATTGTGAAATTACAACACACAATCATGGATGATCATTTTTGGTCTCAAGCAATCATTAACATGATCTATCCTAGATCTTTATGATTTCTTACCAAGTGGGATTTATACTTCTGAATCTTTGAACTAGCCAAACAGATTCAAACTTATATCACATTGAGTAAATAAACCTATATTCACTCAAATCTGTGTGAAATAATAAAGTCATAAAACCTTTCTTTAGCTTTGAACTCTATTGTCTAGGCGTTCTAACAATAGTTCATATCTTTTGTTACTTTCAACAAGTAAGACTAGTTGTCTTAAATTGATCTAGAAATCAATGAACTTTCAAAAGTCCATCAAAATAGAGCTTTTGAATGTTAACTTGTTGATATGGTCTAAGCAACAATGCCAAAGATTATTGGAACTCAAATCAAGGGGTTGATTTGAGCCTAGTAAAGTTCTTATTGTTAAAGAGTTGTTTGTTTTAATCAAGCATATTGACTCAACCCGTAATTGACCATTTCATTCAAATAAACAAACAAACATTGTTTTTGTTTTTCTTGAATGTGAGTCTTTCTGTGTTTGAAAACAGAAATTTAGGTATGCTGATTATGGAACAAAATAGCCATTAAGTTCCAGCCTTTGAAAGGACTTAAAACAAACCAGATGACCCTACATCTAATGTAGCATTTCCATGCTTCATTTCCCACTTGTAGGCCATTAGTGTAGCCTAGCTTCCATTGTTTGAGTTATTACCGAAGTAAGAACCTCAAGCGGTATATGATACCAAGGAAGTTTGATTGCTAGGTCACTTCTCTTTAAACATAAACTTATAGGTAGAAACGGAATCGTAAATTCCTTTCATTTGTTCCTTATTTTCCTATTTCTTGTACCCTTTCTTATAGTCTTAAGAATTGAATTCTTTAATGTTGACTTTTATACTTTGTTAGACATGTCCAATGTCACTCCAACAAGGTTCTTACCATTTAATTTATGTTGAATATTTTGTTTCAACTAGATGATCTTACCAGAAACTTCTAAAGTTTTCTAAGCATCGATCTATTTGAATGTCTAGGGACTAGACTCATTCGAGAATTAAATGGACAAAGATATTAGGTTGTTAACCATTGGTAAGGCTGAGCGTTTAAACTCAATGCTTTATGATCTCAAAACTACATTGTATTTTGAATTCACAAGCACCAATCGGTTTGCCATTCGACTTTGATACTCAAAAACAACCATAAAAGTCGCTAAAAGAAACGTATATTTTAAATTGCTCATATCTCTCATTTCCGTGAATCGTTCTTGGATTCACTACCAATCGAGGAAATTTACTGTTACCTTTCTAAAAGGATTTATTGCAGTGCAAGATATTTAATTATAAACAATAATTAAAACATATATTAAAGCATGCAAAGTCTAAACATTTATCATGAGTAATAACTTGAAAATTAAAGCAATCATGCAATTTAAACAAGTTATTAGCATTTTATTCGATTTTATTGTTCCGGCAGGTGTGAATAAAATGATTCCAAGACCCTAAAACCATTGAAGAATTAAGCACATTATGTATATTGACTCAATTATAAAACATTTTAGATAAGCAAAAGCCTTTTGCTAATAGTCTAGAAACTACTCTTGGTTGATAGGTACGTCTAAG
Source organism: Spinacia oleracea (assembly GCF_020520425.1). Lineage (NCBI taxonomy): Eukaryota > Viridiplantae > Streptophyta > Magnoliopsida > Caryophyllales > Amaranthaceae > Spinacia > Spinacia oleracea. Next base: position 45,151,676 of record NC_079490.1, read on the forward strand.
AACTTATTAGGTAAACCTATCGATTTTGTCACGACATAAAAGGACTCCTTACTTATATCGTTGAGTTTCACCAGAACTAACATGTACTCACAATTATTTGTGTACCTTACCCCTTTAGTATCGATAAGTAACACCTCGCTATGGCGGAAAACTATTACTAAGATCGATGTAAAGGATATCCAAGTAAGTGTTATTTTGGCATGGCACCTTTTAACTCAATTTTTAAGTTTGGATCTTAAGGCTCTTACTATGTTGGTTAGATTTTAAGTGAACTAAAATCCTTAATCATGCAACATAATCAAGCCACAATCTCATGCATATTTAAGACATATTTAAAAGCAATAAATAACTTAAAGCATGCATAAGATAATTGTGATCTAGTATGGCCCGACTTCATCTTGAAGCTTCAACTTCAAAGTCCGTCTTGAAAATGGATTGGAAACTCCGTCTTGAATTTTACCGTGGGAGGCGCCATTTTCTTCAAATAGGATAAGCTATAATTAAACTAATTACAACTATTTGTGGTACGCAGACCATATTTGAATTGAAAAACAAATTTGGTGCTTTAAACCAATTACATTCAAATTAATGGTACGCAGACCATATTTTCTATCCTATTTGGGCCATACTAGTCACTTCATAACCTGCAAAACAGTACATATACAATATATACCATTCACCCATTCATTATCATGAATGGCCCACATAGCTGGTTAGTATTACACGTTGTATGCATCACATAAATATTTGCAGCAATTAATCAAGGGCACCAATAATCTACCAATTATTCAGTCCTTATTAATTCTAATCAAGTTGTTTAACCTTAAAGGATTTGTAGACCTAATCAAGAGTTTATGACTAAAAATACTCCCACTTAAACCAATAACTTTATATGCTTTACTAATTTTAAACATAAAAATGTATTTCTAGTCTAACCGGAAACATACAAATCTAATTAAAATTTTAATCTCATATAAAATTATAATCGAGTCCAGTTATTTAATTTATTTTCCAGTTGAATTAAATGAATTTAAATTAATTCAAGGTTTAATTTTAGTAAAATAATTAGTATAAATTAAAATTTATAATAATTATAATATTCAAAATTAAAATCCTAGAAAACAATTTAAATTATCAATTTTAAAATTAATTAAAATTATTTCCGAACTGAAAATTTAAAATTAAAACGAAACGTATCAATAGTTTGCAAGACGAGGCACTTGGGCTTGCGCCCAAGCCCCATCGAGCTACGAGGCCCATGCCCCGTGCCATTGACCGTTGCACACGGCCTGCACAGCCATACGCACGCACGCCCCATGCCACGCACACACTCAGCCTTACGGGCTACGTTGCGCGCAGCTTCGTGTTGCGTCGTGGCTGCTGCCCCTTGGCGAGCTTGGTGCGTCGTGGCGCAGCGCAATGCTGCCCACACGCATCGTGCTCAGCGTTGTGTGCCCCTGCCCTCGCCCATCGTATTGCGCGCATGCCAAGGCGTAGAGCCTTGCGTGCCGCACAACTCGTTGCTCGTTGCATTTGTACCGCACGGGCGACGAGCTCCCTTGCTCGTCGTCGCGTGCCCGCACTATACAACACCTCTTAAGGGTAACACGTACCTTCCATTGCTTTGTGCGTGCAACATTTATGGGCGTTTTCATAAAAAATTAAAATTTTTAATTTAAAATTAATGACAAATTAATAAATCATATTAATTTCATAATTTTAGGGCGAAAAATCGAAAATTTATTAATCAATTAATTTCCGATTAACATGGATTCAAATATAGGTCATAAAAATTTAAAATTTAACATAAATTAACAATTTTTATGGTGGTTTTTAATCATGGGTGCCTAATTAAATTATTAATTAATTATGAAAAACAAATCAATTCTAAATTATTCGAATTTCAACAAATTAATCATAATTACAAATTAGGTTGTATAATTAACAAGGCTAGGCATGCAAACTTGTTAAACATATACTGTAGCTCAATAAAAAATTCAAGATTTATCAACAAGAATCGCAAATATTCAATTTTAACATCTTAAATTTACAAACTTTTGCGTTCGAAAAACTAAAACCTCTGAAAAGTCATTATTTGTCATACTAATTTTGTCAAAATTTTAGAATGCCTTATACATGCGGAATTGACACAAAAATCACTCTATTTGGATGAGTAATGAAGAAACTGCCGAAAAACTGCGTACATATAATTAAATAAACGCAATTTGCAATTAATTAACAATTACGAAAATTAATCACCCCTTTTAATTCTTTGCAAATTTGTAAAATTTAACCATGTTATGCAATTTAGATTATGAAAATAATAAGAGGCTCGTGATACCACTGTTAGGTTATGATACATATGACAAAACATAAATCATGCGGAAAATCTTAATGTCAGGAAACATATTATTTACACATAATCATTTAGCATAATTCAGATGCATACACTTTGTAGCGTTCCCTCCCTATCTGCGCCCGAACCGAACAAGAACAAGTCTTTAGGACTCCAAGTGTCGTCCCTCCGTAGATAGTCCACAGCACGTCCGGATCCGCCTTAAGCTTGACCAACTAGAATCGCCCTTAAGGTACTATAAATTTCGGCTAATAGGGCAAGTGTTTGTGGCTGTTTTTTGCTTGAAAATCTTACCTTTGAATACTTGAATCTTACGTCAATAAATTTGTGACCCTAGGAACATATTTATAGAGTTATGGAAAAGGACTTAGAATCCTATTAGAATACCAATTTAGTTTAATTAGAATCCTGTTAGGACTCTTATTAAATAAAATCTATCTACTAGGATTAGGATTTAATCATGGAACAAATTCTAATAGCTTTAGGATTTGTATTGCACACAACCGTACACGAGCACGAACACGAGCACCATCCGCGCAAGCCTTGCGGCCCACGCGAGCTGCACTCGCTCGCAGCCCAAATGTCGCAGCCCATATTGCTCCGCGCCCGCCAAGGCCTTGCTGGGCCTGGCCTGGCCTTGCGCTGGGCCTGGCGGGGCTTGGCTGTGTGTAATTGATGCGTATGGTTTGTTGGGCGATGGTCCGGCTTCGTGCTGGGCCTTCGTCTGGTAGGCCTCGTCTGATGCTAATTCGTACGATACGCTTCCGATTAAATTCCCGATTCCGGAATTTATTTCCGATACGAACAATATTTAATATTTCCGATTCCGGAATAAATTTCCGTTTCGAACAAATATTTAATATTTCCGTTTCCGGAATTATTTTCCGATTCCGATAATATTTCTGATTCTGACAATATTTCCGTTTCCGGTAATATTTCCGATTCCGGCAATATTTCCATTTCCGATAATATTTTCCGATACGTACCATGTTTCCGTTTCCGGCAACATCTACGACTTGGATAATATTTATATTTCCGATACGATCCATATTTCCGTTTCCGGCAATATCATCGTTTCCGGAGTATTCATTTACTTGCCTTTTACGATCTTAGCTCCCACTGAAATCAAGATCCGTCGATTCCGAATATCCATAGATGGAGTATTTAATGCCATTAAATACTTGATCCGTTTACGTACTATTGTGTGACCCTACGGGTTCAGTCAAGAGTAAGCTGTGGATTAATATCATTAATTCCACTTGAACTGAAGCGACCTCTAGCTAGACATTCAGCTCACTTGATCTCACTGAATTTATTAACTTGTTAATTAATACTGAACCGCATTGATTAGACTTAACATTATATGCATATTTGGACCAAGGGCATCATTTCCTTCAAAATGCATTTTAGCAATTGGGACTTCCGCACGGAGTTGCATCAACCACCCCTCTAGGATAATAGTATCGTCATCATCCCGTTAGGGGAGACACAATTTAGGTGTCTACAATACCCTATATTCAGATTTTTTTTATTCATCTACTTTCACACTTAAACAAGATGTCATTTTCAACTACTTCCAAATAACTACCCCACTTGCCCACCATTTCCTTTACCTTAATTTGCGTGAAAATAATAATCGTAAAGAACATATAGGAATGGAGATAGTGTATATTTTTATTTATTTTGGTAGAAAAAAAAAGTGCTTTCATTTCTTGATTATATTATATAGGGAAGGTAGACTAATTTTATTTTATTGTAAGCTGGCATTAAGATTTAATTGCTTGTCTCGGTAGTATATCTTTATTCAATATCTAAAATGAAGTGAATGAATTATTATGTATTATTTCTCAAATCATTCCCTCTAACCAAATTACTACGTTGTAACAATATGACCAGTAACAATAATACGATATTTATTTATAATCTATACTAATATATTAAAATGCGTTGTGAAAAATGTATATATGTCACTTCGTATCTCTCCTTTACGCCATGCCATCCACTCACCAAGTGTTATTTCATGTCCTGGACAACCAAAAATCAATACAATGAGGTTCAAATACATGACCTCAGGTGTAGATGATAACTCTCATTACCATCTTAACCAACCACCAATTGTGGTTTATCTTTTCACATTAATTTATAAATAAATGTCAACATGAAATTTAAAACAACTAAATTTTATGTGACTTTTTGTTTTCTAAGGATTATTTTGGAAAAATAATAATAACAATTAAAGTATTAGGACAAACATGAAGAAACATGCATGATGTCATAAGTCTCATAATAATTAAGCATCAACTATAGAATGCCCTGCATAGCTGCATATATATCTAATTTGGTCCAATTGATTAGAGGAATTCCTATTCCTGTAAACAACCTACAGGACATTCCCATCTGGGGCTGCACAAATTCTGGGGACTTTTCAGTTAAATCTGCAACCTGGCTTGCTCACGACCTCCCCAAAACTGACGACAAATGGAAGTTTAGATGGATATGGAAGCTTAATTTAGCTCCGAAACTGAAAGTTTTCCTTTGGCAAATCTGTCATAAAAGTCTCCCAACCAAAGAAACGCTTTTCCATAGAAAAATCATTCCTACAAATTGCTGCCCAAGATGTAATCAAGCTAGCGAAAACTTAGATCATCTATTCCTCCATTGTGAACACTCAAAAAATGTTTGGACTCACAGACTCACTAAAAACTGGCTAGATTTCACCTTCCCTATGACCGATTTTTTCAAAACCCTAGACTACCTCAGACGAAACCAGGTTGCTCTTCGCAAATTCATCAACCTATGCTGGATTATTTGGAAGGAACGTAATGCCTTAGTTTTCTCCAACACTAAGGTCTCTACTTGCCGCTGTTTCTTCAGAGCCCTCAATACCTTTAAAGAATGGGAACTCAGACTCCTTATTGACTCTCATCAACTTAGAGGTACCCATTTCACCACTCATTCAACTACTCCTATCCAATCATCCACTTCTACTACCATCCTTGTGAGGTGGTTTCCGCCTCCCACAGGCGCCTTCAAACTAAACTTCGATGGTTCTCGCAAATCTTCGTCAGCAGCAGGAGGAATCATTATCAGAAGCAGCACCGGGACTGCTATCGAGGCTAAGGCTTTCAATTTCGGCAACTCTCAAGTCTATATGGCTGAAGCCCTGGCCCTTCACAAAGGAATCCAAGAAGCAATAAGACTAGGTATAAAGGATATTCACATCGAAGGAGATAATCTTCTAGTGATTAACTCTTTAAAAGGTACTTGGAAGCCCCCTTGGAAACTGCAAAACATTATTCATGACAGCAAGATTCTACTTCAGCGTTTTGACTCAGCTCACATCAATCACATATACAGAGAAGCAAACAGAGCAGCAGATTGGATTGCTAATGTAGGTCATCTTATTTGTAATCCTATGTGTATTTCCCCGAACTCCAGCCCCAAGTTAGACGAAATTGTACAGAGTGACTACTTAGGCTACACCCTTGTGCGAAGGGGTACCTAAGTTCCTTTTTCTTACCTTTAAAAAAAAAAAAATATCTAATTTGGTGTTTATTAATTTGAAGCACTTAGTTTCAATAGAAAACATAATACAAACTGTAAGATGATCTAATTGAAAAATTACTGTGTAGTTGACGAACTTAATGGATCTTTTTCACTTTAAGGGATACATGAATATATTTGGTCAAATATTGAGTTCAAGAAAAATCTAAAATTTTAATTATTCAATGTAGCAATCGGGGCATTGCCCGGGCCACACACTAGTTCTTATTTTTAAAATATGCATAAATATTCATAATTTCTTTGTATAAATGTGTGAGAATATACCATGAGATTTTCTACATTGACAAGATATTGTTACCACGAAACGCAGTCAAATATCACAATAATTTATCTATTATTTAATTTATGCGTAATACGAAGTATATATATATATACTTTTGTATATTACAAGATAAAAAATAAAAGAGCGACACTTGTCAGCATCATGTGGTCAGTTTTTTAGTTTGAGGGAAAAAGAATATTTTTTTGGGTGCAAATGTAATGGCCAATACAAATTACAAATTACAAATGGGGGCAAGGAGATTCTAATATGAGATCTATTGTACACATACCTTCAGTTTTAACTACTAGGCAAAGATCTCATTGGTAAGAACAAGTTAATTTGTTTTTACATACTTATATAAATCTTTAATTTTTAACTAATAATATATTTGTGCATATTTTCACTTAAAAACGAAAAGTAAGTTTAGAATAATAATATTTTTAAAAAGATTATAAGAGAGGCAAATTATAAATCGACATTATATGGATACCACAATTTAGATTATATACTCGGGTTCACGGTGCTCATTGTGCACCCTGATGAATATTTATCGAGTATCTAATGTACATGGAGAATGATTCTAATATACATGTAAAAGTGGAATATTTGAACGATATGTTCTTTAGATTTGAGCTATATGTTCATTTTGAATAATTTATATTATTTGAGTATGAACAATAGGTTCATTTAAAAATAGGGTGCATAGCGAACATTGTGCATTCGGGTGCATAAAGTATATTTTTGCTATAGATGGTGAACACACCATAAGAGAATGGGAAAGAAAAACAGAATTGGTTAACGCGCTGTCGTCCTCGTGGCGGTGCTGGATTTTTACTGTTATTTGCCACAAAATATTCTTTCTCATACTTTTCTATTTCTCATCCTGTATGATCTTAAACCCTCTCAACTGCAAAAAAAGTTTAAATTAAAAAAATCAGAATAAAGTTGCTGAAATTTAATAAAGCTTCCTCAAACTAGAATGATTCACCTCTTCCTTTGGCGTCTGATCTCCGCCATTCCTTTTTTCCCTTGTAAGTTTTCATTTTAGTATTAAGTTTAGTTTTTTGTTTCATCATTTACTTTTTTTTTTTTTTAATTTACGGATTTGATAAATACTGAATAAAATATAATTTTTAAGTATTGAGTTTGGAAATTTACTACAAAATCACGCTTCAATCGGTGTTTTTTCTTCTTATTTTTTAAAAGATAATGCTGAATACGAAGTATTTGTACTTTGTAGCTTCGAATATATCATTTGCCTTTTTATAAAAAAATAAATAAATCATTATTTGGTTGAGGAATTAGTGTATTATAACTTATAAGGTAAATGGAATAAAGTGATTTTAATTGGCTTTACTTGCAGTTTCAGCAATGGGTTTATTGGAAGGAGTGTAGTATATTGAATGCTTGTATGGTTTTTAGTAAGTGTACTTTGTTGTTTTTGTTTGCTTAATTTGGGGTTTTATGCAAGTGGGTATTTGGGAAATCAAGAGGAATTTGATGATCTGATATTTCTGTTTTGATAAAATAAGGTAATGTAGGTGAATTGGTTGGTGTTTTGTAACATGGGTGCTGTAGAATATTTTAGCTAATTGTAGAGTAATCTTGATACAATATGCATTAACAACAACGCCACCAATGATAATGAGAAGTGATGTTTTGAGGTTCTACTTAAAAGTGGGTTGTCGCCGTCATGGAGATTGGAGAGTGTATTGTTCCCAGTTTGATTAGTTGGGGAGTGAGAAGCATCATTTGGGTTTTGAGCATTAGAAATAGAAGTTTACGACAGAGTACTTCGTAAGAGATTAGTGGAAATCAGTGTTTTTTCATATTAGTATTTGTTGTGCAGATGTATAAGTTTATTTCTCCCAGTAACTTGTTTTCCTCTTCTTCCCCTTCTTTCATTGCCTTGTATGTTAGGCCTATATATGAGTTGTCTTGCATCATACGAGAGGAGAAAGAATGTTTATTTTTATAAACCTAGTGGGTTACTCCTGCTGCTGTCAATTGTTTTGTCATGAAACCTTATACTCTGTGGGAGCGGTTTGCTCCAATTCCACAATTTAGATTTACAGTGCCATATCAAACGAAGGATTATTGTATGAGGAACTGGGCCATCAATCATACAACTTTAGAGGATTTTGCCGCTATTAGCTCTGTTGAGGATTTTGACCTTTCCAATTTGGAAACTAGAGGGAACTCACATTTGAATGGTATTGTTGAAATCTCATATGATGACATGACAGATGTCTCACACAGTGTATAAAAAGGCGCGCCTAGGCTCTAAGGTGCAAGGCGTTTGGAGCCATCGCCTTTTATTGTCTGGGCGAGGCGATTTTGATAAGGCGCACCTTGAGGCGCACACCATTTTTTCACTTTTTTTTTTTACTTTTTATTAGGGCGCCTCACTTCAATGAGGCGCTACAAATCGCCTTGTTGCGCCTTCATCCTTTTTATACATTGGTCTCACATTTGGGAAGATGAGAGAAAATGATTAGATTTTAAGTTTGCAGGTTAACCCTCCACTTGCCGGATAGTTTAGGGATGAAATCATGCTTGATTTTGTACGTGATTTAACTAGGACACACCCAGGGACCGTTTTTTAAGTTTCAAGATTTACCAATATAACTAGAAGATAGCTTCCCCCTTTCACACTGTCTCCTTTATTATTTCAGGTCTTACCAACTTCACCATCTCTGTCTAGTGAACTATAAATAAGTGTTTTTTCATGAAGACTGGCAACAGGACATTTGGATGTAAATAATCTCCTTGTGGTGCCCTAGTTCTGGGAGGGGGGGGGGGGGTGTTAGGCAGCTTTGTCGTGGTCTCATCTGTGGTGAGCTACAAACACTGGTGGACGGAGGAGTTAAGCAGAAGGCCACAACCAATTAAGACATGTACTTGAAGGGTTTTGTTTGACTTTACATGGTTTATGATGGCATACCTTTTTTTTTTGCTTAATGCTAATGGTATCTCATAATTTAAGACCTTTCCAGACGTGGAGATACGTTTAGACCTTTCCCTGCTCTAATACAAACTTGTAATGCATAAAGAGGGGTCGAAGCACACACTGTATATTTTTCATATGCTTTTTAATTCATTTGGAAGGGCATCAAAACTGTTCGTCTCCTGAAATATAGTTAGCTAACTGAAGGGATACGGTCAATTTGACTACGGAGTATTATATTTTATTGGTCGTTAAATCTGAGTTTTTATCTTTACCTTTTTTCTTGTGGGTAAGTATTTAGGTCTATTCACTTTGATAACCAAGCTACCGAACATTATTTTTTTTGTTTTAGCTCTTTACTTTATAAAGGAAACACTGATTGGATTGGCTAGCTATTGTTGGTTGTCATCTTTTTTATTTTAATCTTTTACCAGAGTAGTTGGGACAGGCGTATGTTTCTGAGTGCTCTGGAGGCTGCAAACTTGCAAAGCTTGTCTACAGGTAAATCATTTTTATACTCTCCTGCAATATGACATTTCTACTCTAGAATTACTTCACTATTGTTAGTTTCATCCATAAACGGGTATTGTGGCTCCAACTTCCTGTTCGTTCACTCTTGTTAAGTATCATCCTTTTTTTTGATGAGTATAAGTAAGTACTTCATGTTTACTGAGAACTGACCCTACTTACATCATTGTCCATTGTTATTAAATGCATGTAGTTGATTATCACTAGATTTAGTTGATGTAAAGTGTGTGATCATAAATTAGGTTTGGTAAGCTGGATTTAGGTTGAACTGTAAAATCCACTTTATTGTTTTGTGTTTGCATTCTGAAACTATCACTAAATCTGCTCTTTTGTATGGCATCATGGTTGGTTCTGTCTTTTTCTTTGCTTTATTGAATTGCACATGAAATTAAATTGTGGGAAAACATAGATACAATTTTCTAATCTGATTATTATCCACCATGGTCATTCTGTGCGATCCAGTATCATGACTCATGTGAGTCATGTCTAGAGTTCGGCAGATGTTGCGATGGTATGGTGGACTTGTAACTTTTCTGAATGGAAGTTATTCTTTATTTGGGTTTTTAAAATTTGAAATGTTTTGTAAATCCATGATGGTCATATCTTTGTTTTGTTTTTTCAAATTTGATTTACATGTTGGTCCCTTTTTATGAAATATGCTCTGTTAACTGGAATAGGAAAAATCTGAAAGTTGTGTTCTCCATCATTTTGCAGACTCAAAACTTTGTGGAGATGACAATGGCCTCCGAGCTTGTGAATATTGCAACAAGTGACAAACTAACTGAGGTTGACTGGGCAAAAAACATCGAGATTTGTGAAATAGTTGCTCATGATCAGAGGTATATCTTGTATAATTGTCCTCCATGTTCTGTTATTGACATGCAGCTTTGATTTTAAAATTATTTCTTACTCTTCTGTATGAAATCTTTTATTGAACTTATAAGGTGGGTTTAAGTTACTTTCAGACTTTGCTGCAACTGAGATTTTAAACCTGCGTAGGTCCTTCAGCAGGGGGCCACTTATGTTTGTCTTGACTTTTGAGTTTGAGCTAGGATAAGGATGTTATCAATGGAGTTATGTAGATTGATTGGTTTTGATGAGAACAGTAGAGGCTAGGTAGAAGCTAGAGAGATCAAAGAGAGGAAGAAGAAACTTTGAAAATATTTTTTTTGTTTCTAACTCGTGTAAGGTTTTATGACCTAGAATACCTTTGAGCATCTTTCTAGAATATGCCCTAGCCAAGGAACCCATTCAACTTGCAGTTAGACTTAGACATAGAATCATGGTGCATAGCATCATAGAATCGCAGCAACATATATGAGCTTGCTAATGTTGGGTACTATCACTAGATTGCCTGTGTAAAAAGCTTAGGGCACAAATGGATATTTATTTTCTTGGAAAGATTTTATGACCTAGAATACCTTCTAGTGTATGGAAATGACGTTATAAGATTGGGACATATAGAAATTAACTGCTACGAGACTCCTTGCGAATAGAAAAACAGTTAAGCGTCCTCCTACAGACACCACTGGTTAAATACCGAAGTAAGCGAACATATGGATTGGTTGCTCACTCAAACGTTTAGTATCCCGTCCGCTTAGCATTTAGCCCAGTATTGTTTGTGTACATTACATTAAGTAAACGAGGGAACGCTTCATATCAGACATTTTAATAAGGTTATGTGATTCCCAGGTTGATGTTTTTTTTGTCTATGAATATATTTTCTAGACTTTAACATAATCCTATCTCTAATATTTAAGGGAACACCTGAGGTCTTTGACTAGTTGGTGTCCCCCCTATAAAATACCTATACTCATAGATAAAAAATGCGGTATCGGTCACGGTCGCGGGATCGGTCGCGGAGTCTCGGTAACGGAAATGATGCGTTAGTCGCGGACCGTGTCGCGGTTGTCGCGTAGGAATTTGAAATCTAAAAATAAGCCCCATGTCAGCCCCATTCACTACCTACCCTAGTCCCCCTCCCCTAAACCGTACACGTGACATAATTAAAATGAATTCATTTGTCTACCTTCTCTCTCCTCTCTTGTTTTAGATTTGAAAATGGAGTTCTCTACTCTATTTCAATGGAGTTTCTTCATTTCTTTCCTTTTTCCCTTTCTTTTTGTCGAAAACATGGGGAATTCGGCTGAAAACCGAGTAGATGTGAGGTTTATAACGTTTAATGCGGACAAAATTCGTTCGGATCGGTTGAACCGGTCGAGATCTCGCCGTTTTTAAAAACACCTTTACAACTCGGGATATCTCGTATCGCCAGCCTCCAAAACCTTGTTAACTCGGGCGATACGAGTTAACTCGGGCTAGTTTTTTCACCATGCCTATACTACCCTTAATGTCTTTGGTTATGAATTACTTATACTACCTCTGTGCGTTACGTACTTACATTAAGGAACATTAATCCTGAATCTTATTTTGATTTTCCTGTATGTGTTTAATCATATAACATACTTTTGCCATTCATGTAGATTATGCCATATAAGTAAGCTAACTCTTGAGGACTTGGTGTCCCCTTTTAGATTTCCTATTATACCCTTACTCTCGTGTCTAATTTGTAAAAATACAAAAAGCTCTTGATATATTTGGAAGGAAAGATTAATTCTATAATCCAACCTTTGGGATGTTCGCTTTAATTAATCCCACATATTAGTTTCTTTTTAATAATCAAATCTTTTAAGGATATTTTCTTATACTGGTCCCTTATGACCATTAACTTGCATAGCAGGTAATTTGTTTGTTCCCCTTTTCATTACTCCTAGTTCATCACCAGATAAGGGAACGAAGAAGGAGAAGACAACCAAATTGAGGAAAGAGAGGGGTTGTGTTGGGTGAAGCGGTTGAGTGTCGGAGTTCTGGGTGGTTGCGAGTGGGTGTTGGCTTGTGATGTCAATTTCACAGAGGAGAGAGAAAGAGGTACATGGATCGTGATTGATGAATCAAAATATCAAATACCATCCATTCGAAACCGGCAGCCGTTTTTCGATGAATACGATACCACAAACTACCATCCATTTTCCGATTCATATTCTTTAGCGAGAGAAATATCCATGAATAGTAATCGTATTCTAGCTTTAAACTTTGTGAGCGAGTTTTTTCTTATAAAAAATGAGTTCTTATGAAAATGAGCAACAATTCAGACGGAGGGAGACATGAATCATATATTCCGATGATGTAGTAACAAAAAGGAGCAAATTATCAAATTAAATTCACAATTTTACACTTCATACTCATAAAAAAAATGAATATTGGAAACCATTTATAAATTGATAACTCAAATGGAGTATTTAGTCACATGCTTAATACATTAGTCTTATTAAAATCCACCAGAAGGGGGGAAGATGGGGGAATTTTTAAAGGATGATTTAATTGAATTGAGAATTATTTGTATTAGCATTGCTCGTATTATATAGTAGTAAAAAAGAATAAATGAATGAAATTTTGGAAGAAGAAGGTACTTGAACATGAAACAAGTAGGCAGAGCTGGGAAGGGGTCTCACAGGTGGTCGAAGACAGTGTAGGTCGTGGCTGGGTTCGTCTATGTTGGGCGGTGCTCGGCGGAAGAGGTGGGTTGTCGAAGGAGAGAAAGTGGTGGGTGGGGTGGGGGGGGTTGCCTGCGGGGGCGGAAGGATAAAGGAGGAGAGCATGAGAGGGGGATTTTTGCTGGTTGTAGAGGAAGGAAGGAAAAAGGAAATGAAAAAAAACATTAGACCAATTCGAGAACGACACGTTGACTAATAACCTGCTACAGCAGGTAGATTACTTGTAGGGACCATTTAAAGTGAATCCGAAAAGTTAGGATTATTTATAAAAGAATCTCAAATGTGGGAGTATTATTAGTAAACCGTCCGAAAAGGTAGAATTATTAGAATCAAATATTCCTATTTGGAAAAGATAATTTCCAAAAATAAGAAAAAACCTTCCATCTACCTTGGTGAATCCTCACAATAAAAATGTACGCATGCATCATGTGCATGAACACTAGAATCACTTGATTTCAAAAGCATTGAAGCTGCTTTATTACCTTGATTAATTGGAAAAGCCTTTTTTTGTTGTATGCAAATGACCGTAGCATTGTCTGATAGTCTTGATAGCAATTAATCCCCGCCTTTCAGAGTTGGAAGGGTCTGTGGCACTTTTTAATTTTGGATTACAGGACAAAATGAAATGTCACAATAACGTGTTCTCTCCTCTCTTTTTCTATGTGAAGATTGATTTACAAAATAAAGGCACCTATGGAAAGGATTGTTGGGGGGAAGTATTCGTTAGGCTATTAGCTTTACCAGCAGTAGGCGGTTTTAGAAACTAGTTGATAAGCAAAGTAACATCCTTTTTATTGAATAATCAATTTATTTATTTTCTTGCATGGTGTTAATTTAGTCTATTGCATGAGGCTCCTGTGAGTCCTGTCTATGATGAGGTAGGATTGGGTTTTGCAGGCATGTGACTGATTGACTTAAGTTTAGGTTCGGTTTACTTATCACTTTGTCAGCTGTGCTACAGATTCTTTAGCTTGATGAAAGAAAATATGTTGGCTGAATACAGTAAATCTGTGTGTTACAAAATTTTCGAGGTTTTAAGTGCAGCCTCCTCTTTGGTGGGTTTCTTTTCCTTCTATCTTTTGAAATGTCTTGGTAATTATTCTGTGTAGGCAGGCAAAGGATGTGATGAAGTCGATAAAAAAGCGCTTGGGTAGTAAAAGTCCAAATGCTCAACTGTATGCTGTTATGGTAGGTAGAGCTGAATAGCCATTCAGGGTTCATTATTGCATTTCCTTACATTTTTGGACACTGTATTAATTTTTTTGGTGGTTATGTATCATTTAAGAAGTTTGATGTCTCTTCCAATTATTCTTATGAAAACGGAGCAGTCCGTAATAAAATGGTTTGATCATTATTTTGTTCAATAACGGGCAGTTGAGTTTTAGGGATTGAATCGGAGTAAAGTTGTATAACAAAATACTGAAAATCTGGTAGTAAAATGGAGAAAAATTATACTACCTTTGTTTCATGAAGTTCTTTATACTTACTATTTGCATGGACTCTAATGCAATATTTGACCGTTAATAAAACCAATTACGTATGGCAAAAAAATAAGAAAGTTGATATTTGGATTTTGGAAAATAAATTTTGAGACGAATCTAACAATATCTCACGTGATAATGTTTTGATACATATTAATAATGGGAGTTTATGGTCAGTTTTTACTTTTAGACACATTTTTCAAAGGAGGTTAAGCTAACATTTTGGGTCTATCCTTTTGAATTCTTCACCCTTTAGGACCTACACGTTTTTTTTTTTCACCTTTTGGGACCTGAACCTAAAAATCCGGCAACTTAACCACACATAAACTCACCGTTAACTACATGAACTTTATAAGTTAAAAAAAAGTATGTTAGTTGCAATAGATTTATCAAATAAGTAAATATTCAACTCATACATTTTCTCTTATTAGTGCTAACTATCACTTTATCTAAATACATTTTCTCTTATTAGTAAATATTCTTGTTTTGGTGGGAGATAAGAAAATAAAGGATAGATAGAGGTTCTACTTTGATAACTTGTTCAACGGGGATCAAGGGAGCGATATTGGAGATACAAATATCCCTTGGGATATGGTTAACCTAGACTTTATGCGAAGAATTCAAAAGAGAGAAGTCGAAGTGGCATTGAAAAAAATGGGATGCAAGAGGGCAGTTGGGCCCGATGGCATACCTATTGAAGTCTGGAGATGCTTTGGAGAGTGAGGGGTTGTATGGGTAACAAGATTTGGGGAAATAATAGGATGCTATTGGAGTGGAGGAAAAGTACTATCATCCCCTTGTACAAGAACAAGGGTGACGTCCAAGATTCGAGGAATCAAACTAATGAGTCATACTATGAAACTTTGGGAGAGAATTATTGAGCAAAGGTTGAGGAGATGTGTGAAGATTTCAGAGAACCAGCTTGGGTTTATGCCCGGGAGATCGACTATGGAGGCCATTCATCTTATAAGACAACTAATGGAGAATTATCGAGATAAGAAGAAGGATTTACATATGGTTTTCATTGATTTGGAGAAGGCGTATGACATGGTACCGAGGGAAATTCTTTGGCGGGCATTAAGTAGGAAAGGAATTCCGAGGAAGTATATTGATATCATCAAGGACATGTTTGAGGGAGTTCTGAGATATTCCGCTATTTAGGATCTATTATCCACAAGGATGGGGAATTGGATGAGGATGTGGTTCATAGAATCAAAGCAGGTTGGTTGAAGTGGACAAGTGCAATGGGGTTCGTATGTGATCCAGGCATGCCCCAAAGATTGAAGGGAAAATTCTACCGCATGGCAATTCGACCGGTGTTGTTATACGGCACAGAATCCTGTGCAGTGAAACATTGTCACGTGCATAAGATGAATGTGGCGGAGATGCGCATGTTACGTTGGATGTGTGGGCATACAATAAAGGATCGATTGAGGAATGAGATTATTAGGAAGAAAGTAGGGGTTGCACCGATTGAGTTTAAGATGATGGGAAATCGTTTAAGATGACATGTAAGAAGAAGATCAAGAGATGTCCCGGTTAGGAGGCTAGAAGGGTGGCAAAGTGATAGGATTGCAAGGGGTAGGGGAAGACCTAAGAAAACTTGGAGGAAGTTGATTGAGCACGATATGAGCCTACTTGGGATTGCGGAAAATATGGCGTTGGATAGGACATAGTGGAGGGAGAGAATATACGTTGATGACGTTATTTGCCTTATACATCTTCCATTTTGACTCTCTTAGTTTACTTCTTGCGTTTTGCAAACCTTTAGTGGACGGTTTTGTTTTTGTTTTTTTTTTAAATTTTTTTAAAGGCTCACTTTTATATGCTATTTTCAAAATACTTATTGTATTTATTTTTAATTTTCTCTTTTTAAATTTTGCTTATTTTTACTATCCCTTATAATATTTTTTCTGTATATTTTAGCTCTTATTTTACTTTCATTACTTTCCCTTTCCCCCTCTTCCTTGTTTATTCTTTTAACTTCTCGTTCCTGTCTTGTTTGATTGGTCACATTGACGATCTCCTATTTCGATTCATGTTAGCCGATCTCAAATCATTTTGGGAGTAATGCTTTGTTGTTGTAGTAAATATTCTTGTTAATGCCATACATTAAATATTCTTGTTAGTGCAATAAACAATCTTCTTCGTGCTAACTCATAACTTCTCTTATTAGTAAATATTAACCCAGCTCCAAATCATCTTCTTCTTCTTCTTATTAATGCCAAAGAATTGAAGACCACGATCCATATATTATTTCTTCCCCTACCAACCCGCCAAATTAATTATCACTTCAAATCATTCTTCATTTCCAGATTTTCTTTTATCAATTAAGTATACTTATCTTTCGATTGTTAAAATATCATCAAAATTAAATGTCTAAAGTTTATTATCTTAATTGAGCCTATTAAGGTATTGTGCCAATCAAAAACTAGTTAGAATTGAGATAAAACCCAATTAAATATGGGAATTAAGAGTAATCCAATGCCTCGATTGTTGAGTGTACTTTGCAGTTCTAAGTCAGACAAGATATTGGTGTTAAATATTGGTGAAGGGTGATTAGTTTGGTGAAGGGTTAAATATTGGTGTTAAATATGCCTCGAGTGTTAAATATTGGTGACGCTGCTGCATAGGTTAACTTACCAACTTCATGATCTTATGTGAAGGGTGATTAGTTTTGAAAGCTTTTTTTTTCCATTTAAGATTTCTGAAATTGAAGTTCCAATTTCAAATATATTTGCTTAATTCTGTTAAAAGGCTCCACTTTGGTATCATATCATCATGGTTGAGGAAGAAGAAACACCATTAGATTCTTATGTTTCTAATATCCTTACATCAAATTTGGTATATATCTGCATGTGGTACCTTTTCCTACTAATTCTTCGATCTTCAAGGTTACGGTTTTTGCCTAACCTTTTGGTTCAACATTCCATTTCGGATGAATTTTCCCTTCCCCTTTGTTTGTTAAAAGTGCTAATTAATTAAAATTCCTCCCCTAAATTTCCTTTTCAGTTTAATTTCCTTTTATTCATTGCCTATTGGACACACTTTAAAAACCAATCCAACCATTGTACCTATGCCAAGTGGATTTTTAACTCAAGGACCTAAACTATTAATCAAGGGGACTAACCTTTTTTTATGCTTTGGTTAAATTTGGCCGGAAAATGAATAGTAGATCCTAAAAGGTGACCAAAAAAGATGCAGGTCCTAAACGGTGAAAAAATATAAAAGGTTGGACCCCAACTTTGTTCTTAACTCTTTTTCTAAGTGAAAGAACTTGATGAAACAGAGGTAGTATTTTTAAGAAACTTGCTGCTGCCAATATTCGAACCTGAGACCATACAAGGCTGAAAACTTGTCATTTTTAGTGCTACCAACTACTCCAAACTAATTAACCCTCCCGGGTTTGTTTCGGATGTACTTTTGGAGGACAGTACTCCATGAACTATCTTTGTATTCTTAACTTTTTAATTTAAATGTTACACGCTTGCATTTAAAAAATAACGAAGCTACTCCCAACTCAAGGATGGTAAACTAAATGTGTTGATTTCCTTTTATCTTGTAGGGGCTAGAGCCCCCCCCCCCCCCCCCCCAATCCCCAATCTCCACCCCTGAGTTTGTTTTCGAAACTTTCAGCTGCTAGAGATGTTGATGAACAATATTGGTGAGGCTGTCCATAAGCTGGTGATTGAAGCAGGCATTCTTCCTATTCTGGTCAAAATTGTGAAGAAAAAGGTACTCTGTAATTTGTTTTCTCACCCAGATGGGCTGATGGAAGCAACAACTTTGATTGCCTGTTTATACTTGATCTGACTTTCTTGCCTCCCATTGTGCAGTCTGATTTACCTGTGCGAGAAAGGATATTCCTTCTTCTAGATGCCACACAGACATCAGTTGGTGGAGCAACCGGAAAGTTTCCACAATACTATAATGCTTATTATGAGTTGGTGGTAGGTTATGTCATGCATGAACTTCCAGCTTGTGGGCTTTTGAGTCTTGTATAATAAGAGTTGTTTTGAGCTTTATTCATATTGATGGACGGTGGTTCTTATTTTATCAGATCTCATCTTAGCCTTAACAGAAATGGTTGTGAAACCTGTTAATGAATAATGTGCAGTATGCGAGGGGTGCAGCCATTTTGGCTTTTTTTATTTTCCTGAAAAGTGAATCGGTTTCAAGCTGCATATCACCCCCCCCCCCCCTCCCCCCGTCCCGAGAGCATTGTTGAAGATTATTTCAGATGTTTTGTGACAAATATTTAGAAGATAGAAGACCCTGGCTGAGCAATGCTTCGTGTTTTAACAAGATTTTATAGATAAATATGTGCATGTTCCGACTTGGGGTTTGAAACTTTGAGTAGCCCTTGGTTACACTGGAACTCAATGCCTTTTATTTTCACCTATCCTCCTAGTGGTGATTAACTAACCTTTAAGAAAAGACCATGATCATGTAACTTATTGCTCATACCGTCCTGACCTGAAGCCTGCTCGATCACCTCTTCTCTTTTAAGTTTCCCTGTCTCCTGAGCTGTATGAGGCAACACATATGTTTTGGAGGCGAACCATTAAGATTTCTAATTGTTTGTTATTGCTCTCTCCTCCCATTTCTAGACCAGCTACAGAAAATGGTCAGTTTCTGTCTTCTTATTCTTTTGACATTGATGATCATTTATTCTAGATGACGAGGAATTTCACTTTGGTCGTTTCCAAACCTGATCCCCTGAAACTGGAGCCAAGTTTGTAGCAAACCAGAACAGATTTTATTGCTCAAACTCGTCTTTGGAAAATATGGTCTTTAGGGCACTAATCCGAAACTGCTACAATTTGTGACCCTACAATGAATAATTGATGAGATCCTTTAGATCTTGTGATTGAAGATTACATTTTAGCTTCTTTTCTCAGAATCTCTATGACATTGGCATTTAAAAGTCGAAACAGTTGTCTCTATTAACGGACAATGGAAGCTATTTTCTTTTACATGTTAACTACTCTTTTGTGTTTGACTTATTTCTCCTCGTGTATCTCATTTCTCTTTTTGTTCCTTCTCTCTCTAAGACTCTTTCTTTTATATCAAGTCGAGTAGCTACTTTATATCCTGAATACATCATCATCCCACTACTTTTTTTTGCAATTGGCATGAATCTATTAGATGAAGACTTTTTTAGGGAGGATAGCATGAGAAAATTTAGAGTGAAGTTAACAATTTCCAACGTTTTGGCACATTCCAACATGTAGTGGTGGAAATACGTTTTTGGAAGCTTGGATGGGTAGGAGAAAGTTGGTATATGCCTTACCTTTGGTGCAGATTTTCCAAGGGATTTTCGTAAGGGAAAGGGCAAGGCTAAAACTGTTAGAGACGCTTTTCATTATACTTGTGTCATATTTTGATAAAAGTAAAATTATTGAGGAGAAAATTCATCCTTTCATCAAGAGTCGAGATGTGGGGTAGCTTGTAGAGGTCACTAGGAACAGTGGTGATATGTTAAATATTGGAAGTCTTTTGAACTTGAACTTGCTTCTAATTAGGTTATCAATAACTATTTTGTATTATTTTCCTCTTAGTAAACTCAAGGGTAAAAGAAGGTACAGAAACGTTGTTACACTTCATGGAAGATAATATGAGATTTATGTCCCTCTCAATTTCCGCCTCACCCGCTCCCAAAAGTTTTGAAAAAAAAAAAAAAAAAAAACGGAAAAAGGAAAGTGACTGAGTTTCACATCTTGAATTTGCTCGTGTAATAGGTGTTTTTATATGTTATATTTTTTCTGTCCGTCCCATTGCCACCCATGTTTGTAACTTTGTACTTATTTCTTGCTCCCCTATTTCTTTTTGCTTTTTCCGGATTAATAGTTTTTATATTGTTCGTGGGTAGTGTATTTGATGATTTCTTAAAATTTAAAATGCACTGACCGCTTCTTTTTATTCAGAGTGCAGGAGTAAAGTTTCCTGGAACTGTAAGGCCCCATCCAGTCTCGTCTGACCATAACTCCTCTGGTGCAAACAATAGCAATTTGACTATCGGAAGCATTGCCTCGGCAAGCGAAAGGACCACTAAAAGGGAAGAATCTCAGCCTGCTCCTGGGTCCAGGTAGTTTATCACTCCTGTCTTGGTAACTACTCTTATCATCATTTTGAGTTGTGTTGAAGTAGTTGTCAAGCATCTAACAGAATAACTAAAATCTAAATCATTTAATATGCCTCAAACAATACGCTTTTTTTGTTTTCCTCATAGTAACCTTGCCATGCTGAACTGTTGGTTATCTCAACGCTGTAGATGATCTTGTTTCTGTAATAGGCATAATATTCATATATTACGGAGTAGTGCACTAGCAATCTGGTGCATGAAATTCATTAATTTCTAAATTTGTGCTTATACAGTATAATTGAGAAAGCTAAAGCAGCAATGGAAGTTCTAAGAGAAGTTTTGGATGCAGTCAATGCTCAAAATCCCGAGGTACTTCTGAACTCATAGTCTTTCGGTGGATACACTTTCATGCAAATACTGCAGAGGATTTATATGCATTTTGAATACTACCATACAAGGAAAGTTTTCCTCTCTGTCGGCAATAGGAAATAGTAAAATATGTCTTAGCTCCTTGGGTATTGTTGTGTAGGGCTGTAACTTCGGGAGCTGGCTCGACGAGCCCTCAATCTAAGCTTGGCTTGATCTTGGTTTGACCTAGCCTAAGCCAAGGTGGCCTCGATCTGAAACACTGTTTTGCTTAGTGCTCTTTTGCTTAAGGTCTGGCATCCCTGAACAGGGGGGGATTGACATACTCTTACAAAATGTTGTACCTGTGTAGCTTGTAAAACGAGTTTGCATCTTCTTTGCCGTTTTAGTCTAATGTAGAAGGTAAAAGACAATTGACAAGTCTCTGTATTCCTGATAGTTGTTCTTCATGCTACCATCTGTCCCGTTCTACTTCTTGCATCGGTTGCTGCTTCTTGAGCTTGACAATTTTGACATGCACAAATTTTTATTTTATTTAAAGGCGGTGTACAATAAAAATTGTACATCGAAATAAAAGTTAGGTCAAAACGTTTAAAAGTTATCACGGTATAATGTACTCCCTCCGTATTTTATTAGGAGTCACATTACCATTTCTGGCCGTATTTTATTAGGAGTCACACTTCCATTTTTAGTAATTTTTCTACCCCACCATCTAATTAAATAATATATCTAATTTACCCTATGACCCACCACCAAGTTAAGCAATTAATTTCAGAAACCCCCCACCCTCCAGAATTAATGGTCCCTACTTGTTTTACTTGATTAAAATATTTACCCCAATCCCACTTGCTTTATTATTTTATTTCATTCAACTATTCTTCCTTATACCCGTATCCGGCCATATGTGACTCCTATTTATATACGGAGGGAGTAAATGTTATCTATTTCTTAGTGCTAAAATTTTCTGCTTTAATAAAAATTATATCTTCAAAATCACTAATAACATAGAAAAGTAACTATGTAACCCTTTAAAATGTTTATCAATAAAAAAAATTATAATATAAAAGTTCATCAAAAGATGTTAAAAGTTACCAAAACTACCCGATGTACAAATATGTACACCTTTTGCATGCAAGCCTTTTGTTTGACCTGTTGTCATCAGGAAAATTTTATTATCCTGTATATCCTCAAAATAATAGATAAATAATTAAAGTTGAAAGAAGCTAGAGGGTTGATTGTCTGATGTCTACATGTCTTGGAATGCTTCTTATGTCATTTACAACTCATTTTTATCAATTGATACTCACAACTTTATCATCTGGGTAATGGTGCTGCTGATTAACTTTCGTGTAAATGCTGCTTGAAATTAGTTTAACTGTGTATGTACGCACTCATTTCTCTTTTAGGCCGCAAAGGATGAGTTCACTCTTGATCTTGTGGAGCAATGTTCATTTCAAAAAGACAGAGTAATGCACCTTGTGATTTCATCCAGGTAAAAATAAAGAAGTACTGCTTATTCCTAGTTTTTTTTTTTAATTGTATACTTGTATGTGCTCTTTACTAGGACATCTTCTCATTGAGACAAAATCAAATACCAATGTGAATTGTGAAAATGAAGTTAGAAGTAGGACTATAGACAGACTGTAGACTCCATGATCTCTTTTCGCATGCACTGGAAACCGGGAAGTCTGCAATTATAAATATTATATTCACAGATCACAAATCATCCGTTTATTTTTTTAATGGTCTCAAAACTAAAATGAACCCTTTTGTGGACGATGGTGTTGCATTACAAGATAAAACACCTCCCAGCGCCACACATACAACTAATTTATTAGGCTGCTTTGAAGACACCGGTTTGGTCCCCGTGTGCGTCCAGGATTAAAATTCTGTTACGGATTATCTATTTGTTCAAAAAATAAAATTAAAGTTTAGGTAAATATTGTAAGTAGCCATATTAAAACAATTGATCAAAGATAATGAATATGGAAAATATTATACAGAATATTTATATGATTAATAATCTTTAGATGATGTCCTATATAAGGTTCATTTTATATTTCTGTTGTATGATATACAATTATGCACAGCTTCTATTCTTCCCTCTTCTTGTTCTTTTAATAGTCCTTATGTTCCAAATAATTTCTTTACTTTGAGGATGGGTATTAACGGTGGTTATGAAATTAATACACCTTCATTACACTGTTGCCACTTTGTAAGATTATCTGCTTATCCAAAGAACCTGTCATTGAAGGAAATTTTTGTACGATACTTGAAGGAAGAACTTTTTTTGGGTGCATCCAAAAAATAATAATACCTGTAACCGTAATAAATAAATTATTTTGGGACAGAGGTAGTATGAAAAAATTTAGTACGAAAAAACTGTTTTAATTAGAGAACTACAACAGTTCTTTTACATCGAATATCCAGCTCATGATTTCAACGTTTCATTTTTATAAACAGAGATGAGAAATTGGTCTCTCAGGCTATAGAGTTGAACGAACAGCTCGGCAGGATTTTGGCAAAGCATGCAGCTCTGCTTTCAGAAGAGCCTGCATCAACAGCTAAAGCTCCTGCAACTCCTAAGCAACTCACTCTATCGTTGAACGATAATAATCACATGGATAGTGCCGTTTGTGTACCAAACCATAATATGGCTAGGGGGGGCTCTTGGGCATCAAATCATAAAAATCATGCTGGTCAGCTAAATCATATCAATCGTACAGACCATGAAGAAACAGATGAAGAAGAGGAGGCAGCTCAGCTTTCTCGTAGGTGCGTGCCTATGTAGTCTCTATATAAATTTCCTTTGGTCTTGGAATTTGTGTTGACCCTTGGACTTAAACTCAGGATTCGGAAAGGAAAAGCACTTGTCAGGCCTGAAGATGAAGAAAGTGCACAAGGGAGGCCCTTGGGATTGCAGGGAATTTCCATGCCAACTGAAACTTTGCATCGTCCTCTTATAAGACCTTTAACTCTCGAATCACCATCCCGTGAGCTGACGGTGCCTCCTTTGATCCCTCCCCCACCTGCAAAACATGTTGAGAGGGAAAAATTCTTCCAGGAGAAGAAGGGAGATGGCGCTTCTTTATCAGGCCATATGAGGGGTCTTTCATTACACAGTCGCAATGCTAGTAATAGCTCATACAATGGGAGCATAGGCTCTAGTGAGTGATAGTAGCCCACTCTTTGAGTATATTTATTATATGTTATGCGGCTTTTACAGTTGAATATTGATGTTATCTCATATGGAAGGAAAGAGATCTTTCATTGTTGTTCTGGGTTTGGTTGAGTGCGTCTGAAGCTATGTGTGGACATACAGGTGTATATGTATGAAGCTATATATGTGGACATACAGGGTCTGTTGGTGGCGATGATTTCTGTATACTTGCTTTTGTCGGTTTAGGTATCAGGTTTCCTGTAGTAAAGCATTTTTAGGATGTGTTTGTAAATGAGTTGTTTCTTCATGTTCGATATGTATATCTATACCTGAATGAATGTAACAGTTATTTTATTTATTATAAGAATATACTTTTTTTTTACAGATAAGAAGAAATTAGATTAGGAGGCCCTTCGCACTCAAAGGGAACTTCTAAGTCGTCACTATTGTACAATTGAATTTAACCCTTGACTGTTACAAGGGACAATATGCATCTAATCTGTAACAAGATGTCCTACATTAGCTATTTAATCTGCTGCTCTATTTGCTTCTTTATAGATGTGTTGAATATGAACTGTAGAAAAGTGTTGAAGAGGGATTCTGATGTCCTTGGCAATGGTATGAAGTTTCCAAGGAACGTTTCAGATACATTTTACTGCATTATAAATTTATCACTAGAAGATTGACCTTCAATATAGATATTTTGAATTTGTAGCCGAGTTGTCTCTTGAAGACCTTTATGAAGTGTCATAGCATTTGCCATAAAACCTGAGTCGTGCCTAGGTTGAAAGCAATCGTGGATGTAGTATTATCAGTGTTGTCTCTGATGATGTTGTCTGCTGCTGCGGAGTTAGATTTGTACAAACCGTCGAAATTGACTTTGAAGGCGCCATCGGGTGGCGGAAACCACTTCACCAAGAGAGATGGGGAAGTGGTTGGAGGAGAGATATGATGAGAATGTGGAAAAAGGGTATATCTAAGTTATTGGGTGTCAATAAGGAGCCGAAACTCCTATTCTTTTTGTGCATTAGAAGCTTCGAAAAAGTACCTACAATTCGGAAAAGAGGATTGAGAGAAGTTACAGTCATTCATCTCTTTCCAAATAGACCAACAAAGACAAAAGAAATTTGGTGAGCGTGATGGGGTGGCGCCTAAGGTCTTCTAGAGTTTTGAAGAAATCATCATTTGGTATTGTACAATTTAACAATTGTTTATTGAGTCTATGGGTCTAAACTTGTTTGAAAGAAGGACAAGTTAATAAGAGATGATTAATAGATTCATCTTCTAAGTTGCATCTTGGGCAAGAAGCTGTTGGTAAAATCTTTCTAGAAAATAGGATTTTTCTTGTTGGGATGCTTTTGTGGCACGTTTGCCATAAAAAGATTTTCAATTTGATCCAGTTATAGTTCCACTTCATAGAAGTTTGTGAAAGGTCATGTGCTAGCCATGTGGCCACTTGACCGAGAACTCATCCCCATATTGGTTCATCAGGTGTGTCATTAGAAGGAATAGGAATAGCTTTGATACGTAACGCAATGTGTTGTTGAACTATAGGGGATAATTTCCCCAAGTTCCAATGCATGCTTTGAGGGAAGTATAAAATCTGAATTGTGGCATGAATATTGATCGTGTTTGTATGTTTGTTCAAGATGTCAATAAGGTTTGACTAGGCTATCCAGTTATCCAGCAAAAATTGAAAGAAGAGTCATTGCCTACTTTCTAGCGGATTCCTTTATGTAGTATTTCTCGTCGACTTAGTATATGTGTCCAAATGAGAGAATCTTTCTGTTTAGGTTTAACTATTAAGAAAGCATTATTCGAGAGAGGTATTTACTTCTCATTAGAGAAGCCCTAAATTATTGTTATTCCAAAGGATTTTCCATCCAATTTGGCTATAAATGCTCTCTTTTTCTTTTCTTGATCTAGGCCTAGTGATAGTAAGGGAGAGGAAGTCGGTGATTCCGCTCGGAAGAGGGCTCCAATACTATATAGGGTGCATCTATTCTCTTAAGCATTTCATTGTATCGGTGTTGTAGTAGGGGAAGTAATTCACCCAATACATGCTAGTGGGAAGTCTCATATCCCTAGACCTTTAACCAATTGTTTCTTAGTCTCATTCATTAGTTTTCCTTGATATAATTAGTCTTTAATCAACCACGAAACTGTTTTCTCCTTAGCATTTAGATTAATTCTCGACTTAGTTCTATGAGTATTCCTCGTGGATTCGACCCTACTTGCCCTACTACATAGTTAGTTGCACAAGTTAGGTATTATTTTTATGTAGGTGTGCTGCCGCATCAAATGCGGTCGACGAGCTCATGCAAGACAAACAAGTGATCCTTTAACAACTTAGCTTCGTTTAGGGGCAAGTTGAAGAGGCATTAGACAAGTGAGGGACCCTAGTTTGAGCGGCCACCACTCCCGCGAGATGCAATTTTCCAGTGATACCAGCCTTGAAGGATTTTTTTGTTGTCCGATAAAAGTTACAGATGTTAGGTTATGAAGAATCTAATGTCATGCGGAAAAACCATAAATGCCAGAATCCAAATTAAATGCACATAATCAACAACAACAATAACAACAACAAAGCCTTAGTCGCAAAATGATTTGGGGTCTGCTAACATGAATCGTCATAGGAAATCGTTATTGTCACCAATCAAACCAGCAAGGAGCAGGAAGTAACAAGAAAAAAGCAAGGAAGAGAAGTTGGAATTAATGAAAGTAACATAGGAGACAAATGTATATATATTATAGAAGAAATATTGTAAGAGATAATAAAAAAAATAAGTAAAGTTTAAAATAAATGAATAAGTAAAATAAGTACATTTCAAAATAGCATGTAAAAATTTAAAAAAATTCAAAAGAATTTTAAAAATAAAATAAAAAATAAAAATAGGAATAAAAATAAATTAAAAATAGAAAATAGAAAAAAACAGAAACATGAAAGCTGTATAAGTCAAATGAAGTCATCAATATATATTTTCTCCCTCCACTTTGTCCTATCCAACGCCATATTTTCCTCAATCCCAAGAAAGCTCATATCGTGCCCAATCACCTTCCTCCAAGTTTTCTTAGGTCTTCCCCTACTCCTTGCAATTCTATTATTTAGCATAATTTAGTGCACACAATTTAGTGAACACAATTTGTGATGCGTGTCTTCCCTAGCTGCTCCCGAACCGAACAAGAACAAGTTAGAACGCCAAACGTCGTCCCTCCGTAGAAAGTCCACAACACGTTCGGATCCGCCTTAGATCGTACCAACTAGGGTATATAATATAAGGTTTATGAATTTCGGGATCTCACTTTAATGTGATGAGCAAAGAGAATTGAATTGTGTTTCAATTGATGTGTATTGTACATGTCCATAGGCCATGTATATATAGGAAATAGGAAAAACCATAGGTACCAAAACCCTGGCACGATTTAGGAAAATATACCAAAAATCCAAAATCCTAAAACTCCTAGGACTGGCCGGATGCTTTGCTTGCATAGCAAGCAAGCCGACCAACTTGCCTTTTGCACGAAGCCATGCGCGCTGGCCCAAGGCAGCAGGCACATCAACGCTGGACCGCGTGCTAGGCGCAGCAGCGCTGGCCCATGGCGCTGGCCAGCTGCGCTGGCCCTTGTGGCTGTACGCGGTGTGCCTTGGCCTATGGCGCTGGCCAGTAGCGCTGGCCCTTGTGGCTGGCGCGCTGTGCCACGGCCCACGAGCGATGGGCCGTTGCTTCGTGCAACGGTCTGTCGCTCGTTCCGTGCTTCCGATTCGTTTTTCCGATTCCGAAATTTATTCATGATTCGAACAATATTTACGTTTCCGATATATTTCCGAGTTCGACAATATTTCCGATTCCGAAATTTTTTCGTTTCCGGTAATATTTCCGATTCCGGCAATACTTCTATTTCCGATTAATATTTCCGATACGAACCATATTTCCGTTTCCGGCAATATCTTCGACTTCGATAATATTAATATTTCCGTTATGAACCATATTTCCATTTCCGGTAATATCTTCATTTCCGGCAAATATTCTTTCTTTGCTTTTTGACAGCTTGCTTAGCTCCCACTGAAACCAACATCCATCATTTCCGAATATCCAATTAGAGTATCTATTGAATATAATATTCAACTAAATACTTGATCTGTTAACGTACTATATATTTGTGTGAACCTACGGGTTCAGTCAAGAGTAAGTTGTGGCATTAATTATATTAATTCCACTTGAACTGAGAGGCCTCTAGCTAGGCATTCAGATCACTTGATCTCACTGAATAATTAACTTGCTTAATTAATACTGAACCGCATTTACTAGACTTAGCATTAAATGCAAACTTGGACCAAGGGAATTATTTCCTTCAGTCTCCCACTTGTCCTTAGGGACAAGTGTACATTTCCTAATTCCTTTGTCGTTCGATGCCTGCTCATGAACATAAGGTAAGACTGTTCATCCTTATTACGTTCAGAGGTATTTCTCAATGTCAGAGTTCAACTGGTCAAATAAACAGATAATCATAGCCTATGATTCATCTGAGCACGACCATGCATTTTACAGTTTCTAGCTCTCCGAGTGGCCTTATACAACTTTTGGCATCTCTTCCCGGATTATGGGAGGACAATCCCAATCTTGTGATCTTGAGTTTAGACTTCGTTTGATAGGTGATTACCCGAGCGCTGCCGTTATGGTCTCTTTTTACTGTGCGACGGTTGACAACGTCAAAGCAACCAGTTCTCAAACAAATAAGTTCAAATCACTCAAGTATTGAGGATTAGTGTCTAATAAGATAATGAAATTTACTTATGACAGTTTTTCATCCGTTACAGTAAAGTTTCATAGGTCTTGTCCGATACTAGTCTTGTCAAGTAAGTATCTATGCAAATGATTATGACATTGCCATGTCCTCATAGTTCAAGAAACAGGACTACTAGTCATCTAGCATTCTAGTCGTCTAACGTTTTCTATGCGTCCACCTTTATAGAAAACTCCCGACCAGGGACCATTTTCAACTTTTGACATTAAAGTTCACTTGATAGACATTTCTTAGTCACATGACTGGTCCTGACAGTCTATCTTGAATATATTGTCAAATTAAAATGACTCATCATTTAATAAAACCATAAAAATTAAATGGAAGAATGAAGCTTAATTCCTTTCTATGAATGGTTAACCATAATGTTTTAAAAAGTAATCAAAACTTAAAACTTTAAAACATTAGAGGACATCAAAGCCATTCTGCAATATGCTTGATTCCCATAGCTGCTTTGTACGAGTTGTGCTTCGCTTGTGGCAGGGGTTTTGTCAATGGATCTGAGATATTGTCATCAGTTTCAATCCTGCTTATCTTGACTTTTTTTTTTCCATGAACTCTCGTAGAAGGTGAAATCTACGAAGTACATGTTTGACTCTTTGGTGGTGTCTAGGCTCCTTTGCCTGTGCAATAGCTCCATTTTTGTCACAATATAGAGCTAATGGTCCTTTAATGGAGGGGACTACACCAAGCTCACAAATGAACTTCCTTAGCCAAATAGCTTCCTTTGCTGCTTCATGTGCAGCAATGTACTCCGCTTCAGTTGTAGAATCCGCAATAGTGTTTTGCTTGGCACTTTTCCCGCTTACTGCTCCTCCGTTGAGGCAGAAGACAAACCCAGACTGTAATCTGAAATCATCTTTGTCGGTTTGTAAGCTTGCGTTCGTATAGCCTTTAATAATCAATTCATCATCTCCACCATAGACCATGAAATCATCTTTGTGCCTTTTCGGGTACTTTAGAATGTTCTTGGCAGCAGTCCAATGTGCCTCTCCTGCGTCTGCCTGGTATCTACTCGTAGCACTGAGTGCATGCGAAACATCCGCGCGTGTACATATCATAGCATACATTATTGAACCAATAAATGATGCATATGGTATCCCACTCATTCGTCTTCGCTCATCTAGTGTTTTTGGACACTGAGTCTTGTTAAGAGTCATTCCATGAGACATGGGTAGGTGACCTCTTTTGGAGCAGCTATATTGAACTTATCAAGTACCTTATTGATATAAGTACTTTGACTTAGCCCAATCATCTTCTTGGATCTATCTCTGTAGATCTTGATGCCCAGTATGTACTGTGCTTCTCCTAGATCCTTCATCGAAAAAAAAATTCCCAAGCCAATTCTTTACAGAGTTCAACATGGGTATGTAATTTCCGATAAGTAATATGTCACCGACATATAATACTAGGAAAGCAATCTTGCTCCCACTGACCTTCTTGTATACACAAGATTCATCTGCGTTCTTGATGAATCCAAAACCACTGAGACACCTACTTTTGTCCCCATTCCCGAAAGGGAAAGGTTCGATGATGAAAACGTAAATCTCCACTTGACAACGCATCTCCTATAAAATAACGAATCTCAATCAACCTTTTCATTTCACCCGAAACCTGCTATTTATAGAAACCTGCTATTTATGGAAACCTGCTAAAAATAGTAACTGCCGTAAAGGGTAGTTGCTAAAAGTAGTAAGAATAAAAAGATAGAAACCTGTCAGAATTAGGTGTTGCACTCCAACATAAATCCTAAAAGAGATAGAAATTGTGAAAGGAATTCTATTCCTATCGCAGTTCGATAAAAGAGTTAACGTATTAATTAAACTCATAACGAACCTAGAGTTCGTAAAGGGCCCAGACGCATTCCGTCGTAAATTGATACGCACCAAATAACTCGGATTAAGTCTCTTAATGAACTCCGTACTCTAGAGTCCAATCTGACAAAGAATTCTGCCAGACCCTATTTTCAACGCCCAGCCCTGGGCGCCAAAAATTCCAGCGCCCAGAGCTGGGCGCCGAAAATACCTGGGACGGATTCTTTTCCTAATCCGTTTTGTATTCAAATTCCTGAAAAACTATCTTTCTACGCCACTTTTTCCTATAAATAGACCCCTAAGACCGACGTGAAGAACACACAACAACACACAATTATATTCTGAGTATTGACTCCAACCCTTAGCCTAAGCCTCTCGCTGCGAAATTGTTCACGCGTTCTGTCGCAATCGATCCATAAATCGAACAGAACGTATCCTGTCCCATAATTGAGATTCGTTAAATAAAAAGGAGAAATAGCAAAGTCAAAGTGGTTAGTTTTCTGAGAACCGTGACGCACCTCTCAAGGGTGCGTCGTAATGTGTCCCTTTTCGATGATTTAACTGCTTTCCTCGCCCTTTTTATGAACCGTTAAACTAACTAAATCTGATTGTTCTATCACGCCTAACAAATATGATATTTTTGGGAAATCGGATTATCATGCTAGGTCCCTTAATGCTATTTAAATCAGATAATCACGATCGAATTAGTATTATATGTTGCATATTGCTAAAATCAACTCAGATTAGTTTAATAGTTAACGCATGTCCCTTCAATTATTTATGCTGAGCTAGTAAGGATATCCTGCCTCTGGAGTTATCGACGAGCGAAGTACTCCTCTCGGTAGTTACAGTCCCCCGAACCCTCAATCTCTACCTTGCGGGTGTGTATTGAGAGATCCCCACACCAGGGATCACAAGGGAACCTACGGCCGTCGTGGTCAAACATAATTGCACTCCCTTTATGTCACGATAACCGGGTTTTGTCAGTTTTTCTCATTGTCGTTAAAAACTGAATGGCGACTCCTATATTACTAGTCAATTGGGTGTACACTCACAGGAAATCCAATTACACTTGATTGAATAAAAAGAATCGTCACACCCACGAGGGACGAGGTCACGCATTAGCCTCGCGCTTTTTCGACCCCCTCACAGTGGCGACTCCACTGGGGATAGTGAAGGAAATACTCGTGCTTGTAGGTAATCAAAATAGCCGAAGGGTGAAACGATCCTACCCCGCGTTTATTTCCCCATCAAGTTGGGACGACCTGAAAATCAGCATATTAATGTGAACGGGCAGAACAGCATAACGAATCTCGGCTCCCTCGGGAGTTGGGACTAAGGATACCTTTTTTCACCAATAGGGGGTGCATACGCCGCGCATGTTGCCCACACTACTAGAATTTCCGTGTTATGGCAACGCCTTTTGAGCTGATTAGCGACGCCTAAAGGCGTCGAGATAAAAGGCCTCGACGCCTGCCATCCGCGTCGAGGAATCGTTAGTCGAGAATTGGCGACACCTTATGGCGTCGAGAATGGGGACGCTCTCCGCTGTCCAGGTCATGAGTAAGGCGTCCAGAATTGCTACGCCTTACAACGTCTACTGTGTAGTGCAGCGTCGATAATGGCGACGCCTTTAGGTGTCCAGAAAATGAGAGGTGCGTCGTGATTCTCGACGCCTTAAATCGTTGTAATGGTTTTTTAGGCGTCGAGAAACATAAATTAAACCTAGATTGAAAAAATTTGTCGACGCCCTTTTGGGTCCTTATTCTAGACATCATTTGTCATCCACATTGTTCTTGACGCTTTTCTGCGACATCACAAAGAGTTATGGCGGGAAATTTAAAACATAAATAATGTAAAACAATCACAACGACATCATAACGTGTCCACAATTTTTTTGTAAGCTTTTTTCACCTGTACATATATATATATATATATATATATATATATATATATATATATATATATATATATATATATATATATATATATATATATTGATCTTCACTTCATCGAACAATGTACGTAACATATTTTTTTGGCAAATAATAAAATTTTATTAATCACCAATATAATAAGCTAATTAAGTACGTAGTTAATATTAAAATCCATACTATATCTAGAATGTATAAATAAGTACGTTACAAATCCATAGTACGTACATTGATATTACTAATTAAGTCTAGAAAAACTAAAATTCATGGTAATTAAAAGGAAAAAAAAGCCTAAAATAACTAACTAGGATTGTTCCTAGACGATGGTTCATAGTACAGTAGATAATAAAGACTAAAATAACTAGCTAGCTATACAGACGATTGTTCGTAGTAGCTAATATGAAGCTCAAGTGTCTCAGGCTGGTTCATTCTTTTGTTGCTCCTTTATCACGTTGGACAACCTTCAAAACAAAATAAAGAATAATAATAAGTAAAAATAAAATATACCAAAGCTCATATGAGGCCCCTCCGCCCCAAATAAAGTTACAACATAATTATTAACTATAAACATATTATTTATTTATTTATTTGGTAATAAGACATACTCCGTGTTTTTATTACACATAAGAAAACGCAAAACACTAGCCAAACAACACAAAGGCAGTTAAACTGCAGTGGACACAACAGAGTACAGCAGGAGAGCACGCAGCAGAGCACATTAGTAGAGCACGCAGCAGAACACGCAGCAGGGGATGAAGAATACAAGGCTGCAGATGATGGAAGTTCAGAACACAATGCATCTGATGACGGTTATGACGACTACTGGTATCTAGGAAACTTGAGATTGTTAATGATTAAAAGATAATTTCAATTGTTACTGAGTCTCCTAAGTTAGAGGCCGGGGAAGTTGAAGATCTGGAATGCATTTGTTAAATTCTGTTTTTTTAGATCAATATTTATAGGTATTTTGAGATATGCTGATGTTTTCAGACTATTTAAGCTTACAATGCAGCAGATAAGCAGACACAATGCAGCAGATAAGCAAGCAGCAATGTGGATTAAGCAGTCAGCAGAGCAAGAATTTTGTTAGTAGTAGAGCACAGCAACAACAAAGATACAATGCAGCAAATAAGCAGACACAATGCAACAACTGCACTACAGGCAGAACTGCAGACCTGCAGTAAGCCCTGGCAGCTTGCACAGCAGGTACATATATGCACAAGGCGTCGAGACAACATCAAACTTTCTTGTGACTGAATGTACTCTGGATACAAATAACAATATATCTTTATGATGCAGGACAAATGCAGATGGATGCAGCCAACTTCATGACTGAATGAATGCGCGCAGGGACAAATTTTGTGCATGACTGAATGTTTGTGCATCCAAATAATTGTCTTGCCAAGCAACATATAACATGTTAAAAGAGTTCAAATGATAAGAGATTAGAATATATACCCTTTGGTGTGCCATGCCCAAGACTTGCTGTGCTAAACTTAGAGCTTCTGTAGAAGCAGTTCCTGTACGAACTTGACCTACGAATTGAGAAAATTGTCCAATAAAAGTTGTAAGCAGAAAATTATTCTCTTTCACTTGGGCTTGCAGCTTTTCATTTTCCTTCTCAAGCTTTTCATTTTTCTTGCTGAGAGCTGACACTTCTTCTTTCACAATTTCCATCACCACGGTCCTCTCTCGAACTTTCCCATACCCTTTCTTCCTTAGCACACCATGCACCCCATAAACGTCGCTCTTTCGAACTCCAAGTCCGTACCCTACAGGGCGTTCGGGAATCTTTCCACCATGCATAGTGTCCTCAAAAGCTGCATTTTCAAGTTCTTGTTCAGATTTAGAAGGATCTACTGTCCTCAACGTTTCCATCTTAGCCTTTGCATCATCCTATACAACAATTTAGGATAACAGTATAAACAAATTAAGAAGCAGACCCATATTGGTTTATCAATCACCTATCTTTTTCATAACAAAAGTAGCTTAATTAATCTATTAAATTTGAATGTTTATACCACAAAATCTTCAGTGACTGTGCCTGGAAGAAAGGTCCCGTCCTTGCCGCGATGAGACTTTACCCAAAGGGCTAATAAGCTCATTTTTTTCCATGCTCATCTTCCTATATATGAATAGCAATGTAAAAAGTATTAAAGAAAATCTGAAAAGATGTGATGCATATATTTAACCAACACAAAATATGTGAGAAGCAAAAGCATATAAGTCCATTCATACATAATCAGCTTGTTGGTTCGCATAGCTGTCAGAACCCGATCTATGAAATTGATTTTGAGATGCCCGTGCAGCTTTTCCACATTCTGATGCTCTCTGCAGTCATATTCAAAGAGATATATTAAGAAATAATCAAGTTCCAGGATCTGTAGTGCTTGTATTTTGTTGGGTTTCAAATTTGTTCTGTTACCATTGAAATCTTCTCACTCTGTACAGTATGATATTGGCTATCTTCTCAAGTGTTTTTGTTGGATTGTATGGTTCAATCGTTGTCTATCAGGTATATCAACTATACTACCAAAGTAATTTCTCTGTCAATAATATGTTATTTGCCACTGTTTTTGTTACTTGTTGATTTTTTGTCCGGAGTTCCATATATTGATCAAACTAAATTAATGGCAGCTAGGCCCCGATACAGAAAGAAATTGTGTATATGTATTTGAATAGCTAATTTGGCTACTGTTGAAAATACATAAGAAGTAAAAGACGCAGACTAAGTGAAAAGAAAAAACAGCTAGCTCCACTGCATACAAATACAGAATAAAAAAGCAGACGTAGTCAGGTTTGGAGGCAATGGTGCTACAAAATATGTTCTCTCTTAATCGAACTCCCGAAAAGTAACCAGTAAACAAAGTTGGAAATAAATCTTTCCATTTAAACAAGGTTATGTTTTACCAAGCAATACATGATCAATGATTGAAAGAAGCAATTAAGAGAAGCTCCATTAACATAAAAAGAGAATGGCTTCAAGGACATTGACAACTGACAATATAACAGGTATACTTAATAAACCACTCAAAAGTTCAGTTTACCAAGTACTTTCAAAATAAGAGTAGCACAAGGAACCAAGTTTTCAACATGCCAAGAGAGAACTAAAAACAAGAATATACAAGCAGTATACTTGTTGGATTTCAAAACAAACATGCTTAGTGTAACTATGACTGATTTTAAATTCAGTATCCCAAAAAAGTGAAAAAAACTAGCACTTAAGCTCAACCAACTGTCAGGACATATACTTAAGCAGATCAATTCATGGTACTTACTTGCCCTTCATCCGAAGCCCAGTACTTAACCAACTTTCTCCATTGAGTACTGGTAATTCCATGTCTTGGCACAATATCGCACATCTCAGCAAGTGTTTTCTCATCTGGTTTGTAGTATCTCACCTTAAGAGAGTGTTTATACTGCCTCCAACTTTTATTGGCGCGCTTGAGGATTTGTTTGTTATATTCCGGATGAGCGGGAATAACAAAGCGTTCCTTCGAGAAAAGCATTTACAAAATCAGAATTTTTATGCTATTGAAATAAAATAAACTTCTAGAAAAGCGAATAAAGACTTGAACTTACTCTTATTTCTTCTACCATCTTAGCTTTTGAATCTTTGTCGATATCAGACCAATCCCCTTCTCCAAGTGGACAGTAGGTCTCTACCTTTACAATACTACCAATGAATCTGACCAACATTTGTCCACCTTTCCTAAGCGGTTGGTAAAGGTCATTGAATTCAACATAGTACTGCACGCCATTGTTACTCCAGAGGTCGATGGTTTGAATAGAACCACTCACCAGTTTAACATTTCCCTTAGCATCTGCATAAAAAAAAAGAATAAGTAACATATATACTATGTATGTGTATATATATATATATATAGAAGATTACAAGAACAAGACGTATATTCAGCAACATAAGGGCAGAATATAACATAACAGGTATACTGGTGATTCTTTTGGAAGCATTCGGTTTAGTTTTGGTGGGGTTGTATCATATTTGCATTTTTACGTCATAATAAAACGTATTCTCCGTTTCATGATATTATAATATGAACGAAGATTAATGCTGATGCAAATGATTTCAAACGAAGATTAATGCATTTCAGAACTGATGCACATGAATGAAGATTAAGGCAGATGCAACAGTTGTGAAAATGGATAAATTGCAGTTGGTACTTGCAGCCTCTGTACTGGAAGAGGTTGGTAATTGCAGCCTCTATGATTACTCATCAGTTGTGACTATGCTAAAGAAGTGTGGACTGCTGTACTGCACACACTTTCAGTCAGATAACAGTTGTGAAAATAGATAAATAGCAAGGATCGCAATACAACGTATTCTCAGTTTGAATATGAGAGAGTGAGATAAGTCAGATAATAGTTGTGAAAATGGATAAATATCAAGGATATTGCTAGTGACTTACCAATGGTCAAAACCTCCTCCTTGTCATCAAAATCTATAGTTACAGGCCAATCCGGATATGACTTCACCCTTAGGGACTTCGATTTTGTTGAGTTCTCTTTTGGTTCTTCACTATTGTTCTGCTGTTGATTGGTCTGAGAAACTCTTGAAGATGTTTTAATATGACTAGGTGGGATAATAGGTGTCATATTGGGTGGCATATAAGGTGAGATATGACTAGCAGGCGAGATATTAGGTGGGACACGACCAGAGGAAGTAGCATGATATTTTTGTGATTTTGATGTAGGGTATTTCTGTGATTTGGTTGTGTTAGAAGGTGGGATACTAGTTGGAACTTCAGGTGAAGTCTTGGATGAAATCTTGGGTTGAAATGAATCTCTAGTTGCTTCCATAAGTGAACTTGATGTTGATCCAGTAGGTGGCTTTTTCCATATAGCTCCAAGTATGTCATCGGTTTGCAGTGCACTTTTTGAAGTACTCGAACATGGAGGTGCAACCACTGATTTTACGGTACTTTTTCCGCTATGAGCATCAAAGGCATCTACACCTTCCCACAACAATTTTAGCTCATGGATTAGTGGTTGCAAGTACACATCAATATCCATACCGGGACCAGACTTACCAGGGATGATCAAAGGCAAAATGAATGACGTTGACTTCATACAAAGCCATGGTGGCAAATTATAAGGAATTAGGATCACTGGCCATGTACTGTAACTAGTATTCATCAAACGATATGGATTAAAACCATCACTTGCTAGACCCAATCTTACACTACGAGGGTCTTTGGCAAATTCCTCATATCTTTGATCAAATTTTTTCCAAGCTTCACCATCTGCCGGGTGACTTATGATCTTTTCATCCTTGCGGTCAAAATGCCATCTCATGTCCTCTGCTGTTTTAGATGACATGTAAAGCCTCTTTAGTCTAGGGATGAGAGGAAAATACCGCATTACTTTAGCTGGAACGCCCTTCTTACGTGTTTTTATAACATTCTCACTTGTATCACCCTCATTTCCGTTCACATTTCTCCACCTTGATGTGTGACAGATATGACACTCATTTTTTTCTGCAAATTCACCCCAATATAAAATGCAATCATTTGGACATGCATGGATTTTCTCGTAACTCAATCCCAAATCCTTTATTATCTTCATGCCTTCATAATACGATGACGGAAACTCCATAATAATAGGAAATGCGTCTAATAGAAGCTCAAGCAACTTATTAAATGACGCAGCTGACCAATGAAACATACACTTGAGGTGAAACAAGTGCAATAGAAATGACAATTTTGAGAAAGTAGTACACCCCTCGTATAAACCCTCATCAGAAGCTTCCCTTAGTCGTTTATATTTTGCCTCTTCTTCATTGGTGTTGGTTGATGGAAACTCATCATCTTCCTCAGGATCAAAATTTAACTCTTCATGCATGTTATACGGATCTTCATCTTCAAAATTTGCTTCACTTAATGATGGGTCTTGGGATTCGTTGGTGGGTTGTGCAGTATTGTCAACCCTAAAAGCTGCTGCTAATAACCCATCAATATCATCTCGACCTACTACCTTTGCTTGATCACTAGGGATCTCTATGGTATTACTCTCTTCATCTTTACAATGGAAAACCCATTGTCTATAGTTCTTATAAAAACCGTAAAATAAAATGTGTCCTCCTACCTCTTCTAAGGGATATGAGTTATTCAACTTGCATTTATTACATGGGCATCGAGTCATTCCCTCTAAAAGAGTCTCCTTAGCAACCTCTAAAAATTTCATGCAACCATTATAATAACCGGCAGTCCCTTTTCGTAAATCAATCCAACTAGTATCCATGTCTACAAAAAAAATTAAAAAACAAAACATAATAAAAAAGGACCGTTGTAGGGAAAAAAAGCCTTTCAACCGGATTATATTGTTGGAAGTTAGTAAGCTCGCAATAAAAGGAAAGAATTCACAGGTTTTTACACGTTTTTTCAGACTTGCAGATAATAACAAAAGGTTATGTCCTATGAACGCTTTTAGTAATCTCTCTTATAAACACTTTCAAAACATACTACACCTCGCTTTGCATAATCTGCTCGAAAGTCACCTAATATTAAAATAATATTCAGCAGATAACTCCAACTACGCTTTCAAATAA
Organism: Spinacia oleracea; assembly: GCF_020520425.1. NCBI lineage: Eukaryota > Viridiplantae > Streptophyta > Magnoliopsida > Caryophyllales > Amaranthaceae > Spinacia > Spinacia oleracea. Next base: position 45,191,095 of record NC_079490.1, read on the forward strand.
TACTCTCCATTGTTCATGTCAAAAGCAAATCTACTCCCACAAAAAAGTACTAAGAACAACCTTAAAACGCTAACAGCCAATAAAAAAGTGTAAGGTCTTTTCGGAAACATTAAAATTGATATTTTCTTTTACAGAGAAGGTCAAAAATTGATACTCCAAAAAATTTTTCCCCTTTTGAAACATTAAAATTGATATTTTCTTTTACAGAGAAGGTCTACAAAGTTGAATATAGCCCAATAAGTCATTTAACAAACCTCACACATTCAGCTACGAAAACATTAAGCTCAATTGTTTTCTTAGAATTACTTAATCTCCCAAACAAATCGTTGTTTTCCTTTCAAACCGAAATATCTAATCAATACAAACAAAAATCATCAAACAACTAAATAGCAGACTACTTCATGGAAAACAACTAAATATACCTTCAAATCCTTTCGGAATCAATAACTAACTACACAGCTACCAACTTGTTCTATATTATCAGTTTATGCAACCATTCAAAAGAACACATATATTCTGCTTTGATGTGATAGTGATACATAATAATCCACAACACCAACAAATAGAGGGGCCAAATAAAATCAAGCAATAAATAATCCACAACACCAACAAATAAAATCAAGAAATTCCACGAGAAATCTTTGCAATTCCGTTTTACATAAGTCACAGGATTCTAATGTCAGATACAACAAACTGAAAATATCAATAAGAATTGGGAATGGATGCGATTGAGAAAACAGAACACGTGCAATAAATACCTTAGAAATTTCAGCACACAATTGAGCCGTACGTAAATCCCTTCGAATTATCAGCACCCGATGCGATTTTCCACTGTGACTTGTTGGATTATGATAAGAAGAAGGAGGAGAATTAAAAATTCAGATCAAGAAGAAAAACCAAGAAGAAACTACTCAAGCATAGAACGGTTTCAAATTGAAGAAAACGAATAGCATATAAATCGAACGCGAGTTTCGGAAAAACTAAGAAGTCGAAGAAGAAGAAGAAAGTATAAAATTGACAAACCTTGCTGAAAAATCAATGGCAGAGTAAAGCGGCTTCGAATTTGCAGAGGGCTGAGGATCGGAGAATGACGACGACGCGGTTTTTTTTGCTGGTCACCTAATTAATTAGGGTTAATTAATTAGGGAGAGATAGAATACGTACGTGCGTGTATACGGTTTTGAGTTTTAGGGAGTTTTAGCGCTTATTTTTCGTGAATTTTCTTTTTTTTTTAATTAATAGCGCTCAATCTAATTTTCACCAAATTTGAAGCGCGGGTTTGAAATTGGAAACACGTGCAAGGCACATGTTTTGCCGACGCCTAAACGCATAGCCAAATATCTCGACAGCCAATGGCGTCGACAAAAAGCTGTCGGCAATATGCACGACGCCATAAGTCGTCGCCTAAACACGGAATTGTTTTTGCCTCCCAACGCCCCCCTCTTGGCGTCGAGGCTCAAGCGTCTCCAAATAGGTTGTTTTGTAGTAGTGCCACTCGGTACTTGTGCAGGTAGTACACCTATCCCGAACCCAATCGCTCGCTCATTAGGTCCCTCTCGCCTGCATGCCCCCTTGGCTTGCACTTGCGGTTTGGCCTCTTGGGCGAAATTCGTCTGTTGAAGACACTACCTCGACCGGGGCATGTGTTGGATCTACGATAGAAGCGGTACCAAGCCAGGCGCAAATAAACTACCCATAGAGGCCTATCATAAACTACGTGACATATTTAATTTTCAAATCCATGTTTGTAATGTAGTTATGTGTAGCGAAATATGTGATTGTGTGTGACAAACTATCCTAGAAAAACCAACGACCTTAAAAATTGCCCAAACATTCATAAACCAATTTGCCAAAGAGTTATACCGAAATACGTGTTCCGCAAACCCGAACAATCGCCACAAAAATAAGCGACGCTCGGGATGGCCTGTAACGAATCCCACAAACGCTGCACAACGTGTAAAGGACGTTATAAAGCAAGCACGCAAAATTAAAGTCGCAAAAACAAAAGTAGACGAAAGCAGAAAACGAGAACCAGCCAGGGACGCATTTTCAGCGCCCCTTGCTGGGCGCCGATATTTCTCACGCCCTTCGTTGGGCGCTGAAGTTGCTGCCTGGCCTTTTGGTCAGGCACAGCAGCCTCGGTGCCCACGCATGAAGAAAATAGGTAGCAAAAAAAACTTTTCGTAAAAATTGCTGCAAGGGCGTATGAAATAGCACTCGATTCTAGAAGCGACTTATAAAAAATAAAAATAACTCTTTGTGTCGTTGTTAGGCCTCCTACGACGACAATGCTCGGCATCAAAACCGAACATGCTAATAATTATGAATGTCACATGGGCAAAGTATTTAAAGAAAAATGTTCGAATGGAGTCTTCAAGGAAAAATAATGTTCGAATAAAAAAAATAAATCCGAGTCTAGACTAGGTTATGCCGAAGTACAATCCAAATCCTAAGTCTTAGTTGTCTTATCCATAGAATCGGTCCTAATACTTGGTGTCGTTCTGCAAGCTAAAAGGTTAAACCATATTGAGTCTCCCTTCCTAACATTTAAATCAATAAGCACCCATATGTAATTGTCATCCCTTGCTAGGAATCCACGGCCTCAATACTCTCTCTCACCAATAAAAAGAATATATTATAGTATTTGCAAAATGGAAACGGTCACATTCTGGAAATCATTCCCCCATAGTCGCACAACCCCCAAAGTGAACCTAAGGTGTCAATACCATTAGCAAAAAAATTAATGGCCTCAAGGCTCAAGATCACATTGGGTCACGACTATCACAGTCCTCTCGAGCCACTCGCCCCTTTAAATACTCCTAAGTACGGACTAAAATATTTTCCATGAATGCAACATGACCAACCATGAAAATATCCAAATCGACATACCATAAGGCTACCATTGGGGTAAAGCAATACACACTAAGAGAGAAGCCGCACTAATGATTCTAGTCTTGCAAAAATAAAAATTCGATCTCCCCAATTAACTACCTTGCCAACATTAAGCAAAATGGCGCATGACAAATGAACACCCAAGGGTTAAAATCTAAAGTGTCAACCAACGAAAGTTATGGTCCAATTAGCCTAAGTCTGAGAGTCGCTTGGTCAAGTATTATAGGCTTACGCCATGTCATTATTTTGAGTCTAGGCCACCTCCTTATATTCATACACGGGTTATAATCAGAAAGATTAATGAAAGTTCGAGTCTAAATCACAACTTCCAATTAAATCCCGAAAATTAGAATCTGAAAAGAAGCAAAAAAATTATTTTCGATGTAATTCTTTCGTTAAATTTCAATAAGGTAAAAACAACATTTTGAATCTACGCTATTTGCACATTTTAAGAAACGACTAAATACGCTTGCAAAGTAAGACAATTTAAAGGTCCACCCTAGGCCCACTAAAAGCTAAAGGTCCACCCTAGGCCTACTAAAGTTAAAGGTCCACTATAGGCCTACCAAACGAGGCTCACTCAGTCTCGCCTCGTGACTCAAAGACCACAACCATCTACCTTTTAGCCCAAATAAAAAAGATTTTGAAGGATTTATGTTGGGGAGAAATCCCAAGCAAAAAAGAAAAAAGAGAAAGAGAAAAGGGAGAGCGAAAAGAGCCATGAAATACTTAGCCCGTACCTCCCAAAGTGCGAAATCTACCCAAGTAAACGAAGGAAAAGAATTGAGTCAACCAATCCAAATCATAAAATTCTACGATGTCTACCCTTTCCAATCCTTATGCTCTTAGACACCTTCGCTATGGGGTCCCTGTGCAGGTCATTTAACCCATCCATGTTCTCATTGCCATAACCCAAGAAACCATTACCTCAACTCTTGTTTTTGAACTTGTTATCAACCGCAAACCACGCACGGCCATTGACACGTGCGTCATGCTCATCATTTCCAAAGTCCAAACCTGCTCTTACACCACCATTAGCATAATGACCATATAACTGGTTTGGATATGTCCTGTTGATATAACCTTGAGCCGTCCCCATGCTATTCATTGGCCTTGGTTGATGTAATCCTCATGCTCGACTAATACCTATACAATTTATCCTATCTCATTCAACCCATCTTTCAAGCCGCCTCGAGTCACAAATAAAAAAGAGACAAATGAAGAGTACATTCTATGCTCAACGTAAAAATAAAAAAAATGTAAAAAAGAAACTTTGCAAAGCGCCTCTAAAGTTAGTCTAAAAAGGGAAAAGAAGCATTTAGCGCACCAAAAAAGATCCGCCCAGGAAACATTTCCAGCTCCCCACCTGGGCGCCGAAAATTTTGACGCCCCAGCCTGGGCGCTTAATCTCTCTGCTTGCTAAAATTTTGTCCAGAAGTGCTCGTCATTTTATCCGCACATGCACGGAAAAATAACAAACACTTGGAGGGGTACAACACGTATTCAGATATACGTACCACCAAAAAATACATGTACTCAAAAAAAAAATATAAAACAAATTTTTGGCAGCAGATTTAAATAATAATAAACTTCACTTATTCTACCGTTTTAAATAATATGTTTCCACCTCTGAACATACTTGTTTAAAATCGGCATTCTATGAAACCATTTTCTAGGCTAAGAACTACGCAAGACCTGATTCCAAATTAAATCTATTTAAGGCGGATACGTAGGCAATCCATGATTCGGTCCAACCAATTTGCAAAAATATTAAAGCCTATAGAAAAATAAGAATAAAAAATAGAAGTCCCTTATTGAAATTTAATTACTTGCAACCCAAGTCGAAAGAAAAAAAATTTAAAAAGGAAGAATCCAAGTCACCAAGATGCCAAAATTAATGAGCACACATCGAAATAATAAGGGCACGTACCCTTGCCAGAAGGAGCACTAGGCACTTAGCCAAGACTCAAAAGATCGCTCTGCCTCAATTGAATGGGGGCTAGCGCAAGCGTCCATGACCTCTAAAGTACTCGACTTGACCCTCCCTAAAGCGAACTAACTCACTTAAAGACTTTCTTTCACCACTAGACATAGTCGTTCGCTTAAAGGCCTTCTTTCACCACTAGACACAGTCATAATCGCCAACAAGTAGTAAAGGCAGTAAGCTTGCAATAAAGAGAATTGTTCTACGGCATCGCCCCATCGTTTCTTCGAACTCAGGGCACCCGTTCATGGTAATTCAAATGCTTGCTAATCCCCTTTGAAAAAAAAAGAAACAGACATTGTGAATAGACTTGGCACTTAACCAAGGCTCACCCTACTCAGACATATGACACGGACATCTAAAATCGAAATCTGAAAGCATCCTTAATGGGAAGACATAATAGCAATTGAGGGCTAAAAATTGAAATGAAAGAGCTAGGGAAAGAACTAAGTATACCTTGACCTTTTATGCAGACATACACCAAGTAAATCTAAGTCAATTTGAAAACGGTTTATATTCCCGCAATTCTGGAAAAGATGGCCTTAAAAGCCTAAAGTATATGCCAAACGGGCACAAGTATATCTTGACGCCTGCACCCCGGCTTCCGGCAAATCCTTAGACAGCATTCCAAAAATCGTAACAGTATTTTGATTCACTCATGTAATCCTGTACGAACCCTTCTATAAGTCAACCTACATAGGACACCTCGGATTGTACGCAGTAGGACTCGGATTTTAAATAATTTTCAAATGATTTTTCAAGACTTCTTCGGACAAATAAAGTGTCGTTGGTTTAAGCTTAGTGTGCGTCCATCTCAACGTTGCAAGTGAGTCAAAAAGATTTTTAAATATGATTATGGGTAAAGAAAGACACCTAGCTTTTAGTCAAGGCACACTTCAACATGTGACTACCTTGACCATGGCAATGTCACACAATACGACATTTACAAGAGAAGTAGCAAATCACTACTCGAACATACCCCGCACTAAACGAGTCTGGTTCAAACTATTCATGATCCGTGTCACCATGAATGCATAAAAACGTATGCAAAGCATTATAGCACCAAGCCAATCCCGTAGCTACAATTGGGGGCTTGAGAAAAACACTCTAAAAATGCTCGAAATGACGATTTTATCGCAAATTCTCGACGCTAATGCTATACATATGTCATAGGGGCTCAATCCTAAGCTTTAGTCGTGCAAAACGAACCTTAGAATGGCTACAACCCCTCCCAAATTCTAAAGCACTACTTAGAATATATAAAGTCACCCCACTAACAAGGGTAACTGAAAATCGCGAGTCACCAAAACTCCGATCAAACCACTGCACATAACGCTCGCCCTATAAAGCGCCCGTTACACAGTCTACATCGTTCCAAAGAAAAAGAGAAAGAAAAAAAATCAAAAAAAAACTGTCAAAGTTCTGCCCAGAAATCATTTTCAACGCCCAGAGCTGGGCGCCGATATCTTTAACGCCCCAGCCTGGGCGCTGAATATCTCTGCTTGCTAAATCTTGCCCTGATATAAAAACAAGAAAGAAACACCTATGAATCCTCGCATCGAACGAAGTAATAAGCCGTGCAAACCCACGCAGAAGGTGCTACACTTATTCGAGCACCTGAACAAGGCATGATGAAATACTCCAATGCAAATGATATCCCAACACCTGGAAGAATGTTCTAAGACACGCCGTTAGGCCACACAAGCCTACGTCGCACCATAAGTTCAACCGTCCCACGGTACAAGTCTAAAAGAAGAGTAAGGCATGTTGCACTAATGTAGGCACGACCAAGAGCATGTGTAAAAGAGGCAAAGACTACTTATCAAAATGCAAGCCCCACGACTTCTACATTAAGGATTAAAGGTAGCAAAATATTACCTACCACGAAAGGGATAGCTCGCACCTACACGAGCGGAACCCCAAGGCATCTTTCTCAAAAAAAAAACCTACAAAATCGTACGCCAAAAGGAAGCATCCCAACATGCATACTTAGGGGCTCCAAGCTACGAAACGACCATAGCAAAATAAAAAATCTCGAAGCGAATGTTTGAACAATCGAAAGGGCAAGATGTTTGAGCCCACTCCATGAATGGGCCTGAACCCTATCAAGCTTTTAAGCAAACTATTCAAAATCAGTCATTGCTCAAAAGATGATTCAAGCAAACTGATTAATGGACCGCACACAACGGCCATTCTATGAACGCTCATTCGCACATACATATCATCATTCTAAGTATCGAACATTCACGAACGCGTTCAAAAGGAAAAATATACAACAACAAGAGCGGTAAAAGTCTTACGCCTCAAGGTATGTTCCTCGGGCCATATAGACTCGCCCAACTATCGCAATAACTGTACGCCTCAAGAGCAACAGTTCCTTAAAATAATCGCCCCGAAGCGACAGGCACCGTAGTCCACCAATCGGCTACGGCTTCTCAAGAAAATCATCACGTTCTAAAAACAAAGAAAAAAAGAAAAAAAAGAAAAGAGAATACATAGAACTTCCAAGTGAAATAAACGAATGAACAAGAGGCCAACTGTGTCATCAAAAGACCAGCCCAAACAACATTTTCAACGCCCCGCCTGGGCGTGAATTATTTCAACGCCCAGGCCTGGGCGCCGAAAATGAACCCAGGCTCAAAAAAAGGCCCTAACTTCTATTGGGCCCTGCCGCATCCATTTGACTCGAAAATTGCCAATTTCCTTACTGAAAGTTGCACCTCACGACTTTGTCAAGAGTAGCACACCACTACGAAGATCGCTCGCACTTACGAGCACGATCCCAAAAACAATCATGGACATTACAAAATGCGTATCCCCAAAGAACCTCTTTGACAAGAACTGACCGCCAAGCACGAGTACTTGGTGGCTCGAAAGGAAAAAATATATCTCAAAAAAAAAGGTATGCAAAGTTAAAACAATATTCCCAGACTACGCTGTACAAAGTCCCGTGTTTGGATAATCAGAACCGATTTACGGCCTCAAGACAAAGGTCGTCGTTGATACTTATACATGGTCCCCCAATCAAGGACCCAGGTAGTGGCAAAATTGAGCCGTAAGGACTAGCTCAAAACCATGAAGGAAAATGACCACAAGACAATGGTCCGTCTAAGCACGTTGCCAACCCACATTCAGGTTACAACTAAATCCGAGCATCCCTCGAAAGAATTCGCTCCTACAAGAATGAATAAAAAGAAATTCTCAAAAGAAATCACAAGAAAAGAAATGAAATAGGGACTTGCCCACCTCAATCGGGCAAGATCGCGGCACACGAATCCCAAATCGAAAAGACGAATTCAGGTTCGCTCACCTCCAGCGAGCGGGGCGTCCATCCTTAGCGGAAAGGGCTCGCCCACCCTCAGCGGGCGGGGTCTGCGTCACTAGCCGCGCAGGTCCTCAGTTTTCGAAAAAATAAAGTTTTCAAAATTAAAACAGGCTCGCCATCTTCAGCCGGCGGGGTCTACGTCACAAACCGCGTAGGTCCTTATTTTCAAAAAAGCAAAACAAATTTCAAAATAGATTCGTCCACTTCTATCGGACGGGGTGTCCACCCTTAGCGGACAAGGTTCGCCATCTTTAGCCGGTTGGGTCTACGTCACAAACCACGTAGGTCCTTATTTTCAAATTTCAAAAACAGATTCGTCCACTTCTATCGGACGGGGTGTCCACCCTTAGCGGACAGGCTCGCTATCTTTAGGCGGCGGGGTCTGCGCCATTAAACCGCGCAGGTCCTTAGTGAAGAAAATAATGCCCTTGGTCCAAGTATGCATTCAATGTTAAGTCTAATAAATGCGGTTCAGTATTAATTAACAAGTTAATAATTCAGTGAGATCAAGTGAGCTGAATGCCTAGCTAGAGGCCGCTTCAGTTCAAGTGGAATTAATGATATTAATCCACAGCTTACTCTTGACTGAACCCGTAGGGTCACACAAATAGTACGTAAACGGATCAAGTATTTAATGGCATTAAATACTCCATCTATGGATATTCGGAATCGACGGATCTTGGTTTCAGTGGGAGCTGAGATCGTCACAGGCAAGAAATGAATACTCCGGAAACGATGATATTGCCGGAAACGGAAATATGGATCGTATCGGAAAAATAAATATTATCCAAGTCGTAGATGTTGTCGGAAACGGAAACATGGTACGTATCGGAAAATATTATCGGAAATGGAAATATTGCCGGAATCGGAAATATTGCCGGAAACGGAAATATTGTCAGAATCGGAAATATTATCGGAGTCGGAAAATAATTCCGGAAACGGAAATATTAAATATTTGTTCGAAACGGAAATTGATTCCGGAATCGGAAATATTGAATATTGTTCGTATCGGAAATGAATTCCGGAATCGGAAAATTAATCGGAAGCGTATCGTACGAATTAGCATCGGACGAGGCCTGCCAGACGAAGGCCCAGCACGAAGCCGGGCCATCGCCCAGCAAGCCAGCGCGCCACAAACGCACCAGCCAAGGCTGCGCCAGGCCCACCGCAAGGCAGGCCCAGCGCGCGCCAAGGTTACGGCAGCGTGTGGGCTTGCGGCAGTGGGCTGCGAGCTCGCGGGCTGCGCGCGCGCGCATGGCGCCCCTCGTGGGCTGCTGTGCGTGCGTGTGTGTTTGTGTGCTACTCGAATCCTAAAGCTACCGGGATTTGTCATATGATTAAATCTAATCCTAAAAGATTTAGTTTATTTAATTAGAGTCCTAGTAGGATTATAATTAAATAAATTAGTATCCTAATAGGATTCCAAATCCTTTTCCATAACTCTATAAATAGGTGCCTAGGGTCACATATTTACATCGAGCATTCAAGTATTCAAAGTGAGTTTTTGAGAGCAAAATTCAGTCATACAATTGCCTATAAAGTGCCGAAAATTCTAAGTACCTTAAGGGCGATTCTAGTTGGTCAATCTTAAGGCGGACCCGGACGTGCTGTGGACTATCTACGGAGGGACGACACTTGGAGTCCTAAAGACTTGTTCTTGTTCGGTTCGGGCGCAGCTAGGGAGGGCACGCAACAAAGAGTATGCATCTAAACTATGCTAAATGATTATGTGTAAATAATATGTATTCCTGGCTAAATGGTTTTTCCGCATGATTTATGAATTGTCATATGTATCATAACCTAACAGTGGTATCACGAGCCTCTTATTATTTTCATAATCTAAATTGCATGAACATGGTTAAATATTACAAATTTGCAAGAATTAAAAGGGGTGATTAATTTTCGTAATTGTTAATTAATTGCAAATTGCGTTTATTTAATTATACGTACGCAGTTTTTCGGCAGTTTCTTCGTTACTCATCCAAATTGAGTGATTTTTGTGTCAATTCCGCATGTAAAAGGCATTCTAAAATTTTGACAAAAATACTTATTTTTCTGCCGAACCCAGAATTCTCAAATTCGAAGCCTAACTATGACTTTTCGAAGGTTTTAGTTTTTCGAATGCAAAATTTCGTAAATTTAAGATGTTAAATTAAATATTTGCGATTCTTGTTGATAAATCTTGAATTTTTGATTGACCTACTGTATATGTTTAACAAGTTTGAATGCCTAGCCTTGTTAATTATGCAATCTAATTTGTAATTATGATTAATTTGTTGAAAATTAGAATAATTTAGAATTAATTTGATTTTCATAATTAATTATATATTTAATTAGAAACCTATGATTAAAAACCACCATAAAAATTGTAAATTTATGATAAATTTTAAATTTTTATGACCTAGGCTTGAATCCATAATAATCGGAAATCAATTGAATAATAAATTTTTGATTTTTCGCCCTAAAATTATGAAATTAATATTATTTATTAATTTATCATTAATTTTAAATATAAATTTTAAATTTTTATGCGATTCGTTCATATAACTTGCACGCACAAAGCAATGGACGCTTCGTGTTACCCTTAAGGGGTGTTGTATAGTGCGGGCATGCGACGACGAGCAAGGGAGCTCGTCGCCCGTGCGGCACGAATGCAATGAGCAGGGGCATGGTGCACGAGCACAAGGCAGCAGCCCTGCCTTGTGTCGTGGGCCACGAGCTATGGATGAATGGGCATGGGCGAAAGGCAAGGCATGGCAGTCGCGTGTGGGCAGCAAGCGAGCTGCGCCACAACGCGCACTGCCTCGCGCAGCCTCGCGCGCAGCGAGCGCAAGCTCGCGTGCCACGAGCGCTGCGCCCAGCGTTGATCGCGCGCAATTGCTCGCGCACAGCGAGCGATGGCTCGCGTGCATCAAGCGCTGGAGCGCGCGCAGCAAGCGCTGGCGAGCGCGCACAGCGAGCGATGGCTCGCGTGCGTCGAGCGCTGGCGCGCGCGCAGCGAGCACCACTTGTGCGATGGCTTGCGATGGAAGATGCAGCAGCTATGCGACGAGCGCATGGGCTGCGCGCACGTGGCCAGCGATGGCTGTGTGCGTGCGGCCCATGGGCGTGCGATGCGTAGGGTGTTTGCGTTGCGATTAGATCGTTTTGAATGTTTAATTTGAAATTTTCAGTTTACGTAATTTTAATTAATTTTAAAATTAATAATTTAAATTATTTTCTTGGATTTTAATTTTGAATATTGTAATTATAATAAATTTTATTTATTCTAATTATTTTACTAAAATTAAAATCATGAATTAATTTAAATACGACTGAAATTAAATTAAACTTTTTGGATTCAATTATAAATTCATATGAGCTTTAAATTTTAATTAAATTTGTATGTTTTCGGTTAGACTAGAAATACATTTTTATGTTTAAAATTAGTAAAGCATACGAATTTATTGGTTTAAGTGGGAGCCCTTTTAGTCATAAACTCTTGATTAGGTCTACAAATCCTTAAGGTTAAAACAACTTGATTAGAATTAATAAGGACTGAATAATTGGTAGATTATTGGTGCCCTTGATTAATTGCTGCAAATGTTTACGTGATGCATAATGTGTTTTACTAACCAGCTATGTGGGCCATTCATGATAATGAATGGGTGAATGGTATATATTGTATATGTACTGTTTTGCAGGTTATGAAGTGACTAGTATGGCCCAAATAGGATAGAAAATATGGTCTGCGCACCATTAATTTGAATGTAATTGGTCTAAAGTACCAAAGTTATTTTTCAATTCAAATATGGTCTGCGTACCATCAAATAGTTGTAATTAGTTATAGCTTATCCTATTTGAAGAAAATGGTGCCTCCCACGGAGATTTTCAAGACGGACTTTGAAGTCAAAGCTTCAAGATGAAGTCGGGCCATACTAGATCACATTTATCTTATGCATGTTTTAAGTTATTTATTGCTTTAAATATGTCTTAATTATGCATAAGATTGTGGCTTGATTATGTTGCATGATTAAGGATTTTAGTTCACTTAAAATCTAACCAACATAGTAAGAGCCTTAAGTTCCAAACTTAAAAATTGAGTTAAAAGGTGCCATGCCAAAATATACACTTGCTTGGATATCCTTTACATCAATCTAGTAATAGTTTTCGCTCAGCGCGCGAGGTGTTACTTATTGGTCCTAAAGGGGCAAGGTACACAAACAATTGTGAGTACATGTTAGTTTTGGTGAAACTCAACGATATAAGTAAGGAGTCCTTTTATGTCGTGGCAAAATCGATAGGTTTACCTAATAAGTTCTTAGACGTACCTATCAACCAAGAATAGTTTCTAGACTATTAGCAAAAGGCTTTTGCTTACCTAAGATGTTTTAGGATTAAGTCGACAAACTGTGCTTAGTTCTTCAATGATTTTAGGATCTTGGAATCATTTTATTCACACCTGCCGGAACACATAACTTGAATAAAATGCTTAATAAACATTGAATTATGCATGTATGCTAGAATTTAAGTTTATTAAGAGAAACTGTGAATGGTTATTTATTTGTTTATTCTTTTCAATTGTAGTTTTTAATATGGAAAACAACAATTCATTCAACATTCGATCAATTCTCGAAAAGTAGAAGTTGAACGGGAAAAACTTCCTTGACTGGCAAAGGAACTTGCAAATAGTTCTTATGCAGGAAGAAAAGGAGTATGTCCTAGATGAGGCGATGCCCGAAGCCGCAGGCGACGGGGTCACTCAGGCAGCCCTCAATCGTTGGATTGATGCCAACAAGGATGTGAAATGTCTAATGCTCGCCACCATGAGTGCGGATCTGCAGAAAACGTTCATCAACTCAGATGCTTTCACAATCATCAGTGAGTTGAAGAACATGTTCCAAGATCTGGCTCGAGTCGAAAGATTCGAGACTCATAGGAAAATTCTTGAGACCAAGCTTAAGAAAGGCGAGCCCGTAAGTCCACATGTTCTCAAAATGATTGGACTCATTGAGAATATGAGTCGGCTGGATCAGCAATTTTCTCAGGAAATGGCTATAGACACCATCCTCCATTCTCTTCATAGCGGGTATGATCAGTTCAAACTGAACTACAGTATGAATAGTCTGGACAAAACGCTCACTGAGCTTCACGGTATGCTGAAGACCGCTGAAAAGACGCTCAAAAGTGATAAGCAGGATGTGCTTATAGTGCGTGGGGGCAAGTTCAAGAAATCTGGAAAGAAGAGGAATGCTAAGAAAGGTGGCGACAAGGCCAGCCCAACTAAGCAAACTGGCGCCAAATCTGTAAAGAGGAAGGTCAGTCAACCCACTTCTGAATCCGAATGCTTCTACTGCAAGAAGAAGGGGCATTGGAAGAGAGATTGCTTGAAGCTAAAGGAAGATCAGAAGAACGGAACAGTCGTTCCATCTTCAGGTATTTTCGTTATAGACTGTATACTTGCTAATTCAACTTCTTGGGTATTAGATACAGGTTGTGGCTCACACTTATGTTCCAATCCACAGGGACTAAGAAGAAGTAGAAAGTTAAGCAAGGGTGAAGTCGACCTACGAGTGGGAAATGGAGCACGGATTACTGCATTAGCTGTAGGAACTTACTATTTGTCGTTGCCCTCCGGGCTAGTTTTGGAACTGGAAGAATGTTTCCATGTTCCAAGTCTTACGAAAAACATCATTTCAGTTTCTTGCTTAGATGCTAAGGGATTTTCCTTTTTAATAAAAGACAATAGTTGTTCGTTTTATTTTAAAGAGATGTTTTATGGATCTGCTAGATTAGTCAATGGACTTTATTTATTAGATCACGACAAACAAGTATATAACATAAATACCAAAAAGGCCAAAAAGGATGATTCAGATCTCACCTATCTGTGGCATTGTCGATTAGGCCATATAAACTTGAAACGCTTAGAAAGACTTCAAAAGGAAGGAATTCTAGAACCATTTGACTTAGAGGATTATGGTAAATGCGAATCATGTTTACTTGGCAAAATGACAAAGCAACCTTTCTCTAAAGTTGGAGAAAGAGCAAATGAACTATTGGGTTTAATCCATACAGATGTATGTGGACCAATGAGTACAAAGGCTAGAGGTGGTTTCAGCTACTTTATCACTTTCACTGATGACTTCAGTAGATATGGTTATGTCTACCTAATGAAGCATAAGTCTGAATCCTTTGACAAATTCAAGGAATTTCAGAGTGAAGTAGAGAATCAATTAGGCAAGAAGATTAAGGCACTGCGGTCTGATAGAGGCGGTGAATATCTGAGCTATGAATTTGATGACCATCTGAAAGAATGTGGAATTCTATCAGAATTGACTCCTCCTGGAAAACCACAATGGAACGGTGTGTCGGAACGGAGGAACAGAACCTTGCTAGACATGGTCAGGTCAATGATGGGTCAGGCCAAACTTCCATTAGAATTTTGGGGACATGCACTAAATACAACTGCACTCACTATAAATAGAGCTCCGTCTAAAGCTGTCGAAAAGACTCCATATGAATTATGGTTTGGAAAGCCTCCAAATGTGTCTTTTCTGAAGATTTGGGGATGTGAAGTATACGTCAAACGATTGATTTCAGACAAACTTCATCCAAAATCTGACAAATGTATCCTTGTGGGCTATCCAAAAGAAACAAAGGGGTATTACTTCTACAATACATCTGAGAACAAGGTGTTTGTTGCTTGAGATGGTGTCTTTTTGGAGAAAGATCACATTTCCAAAATGACAAGTGGGAGAAAAGTAGACCTCGAAGAAATTCGAGTCGAACAACAAACTTTAGAGAATGCTCAAGATGACATTCAGGATGAAACTCAGAGATCTTTAGAAGAATCTGGTGAGAATCATGGTCAAACTAGAAACGTTACCCCGCGTAGAATGCAAAGATATAGATCTCAACCGGAAAGGTACTTAGGTATTTTGACGAACGAGAGCTATGACGTTCTATTACTTGAAAGTGATGAACCTGCGACTTACAAACAAGCTATGACGAACCCTAGCTCCAAGCAATGGCAAGAAGCCATGCAATCTGAATTAGACTCCATGTCTGAAAACCAAGTATGGGATTTGGTCGATTTGCCAGATGGCTACCAAGCCATTGGAAGCAAATGGGTTTTCAAACTGAAAAAGGACAAGGATGGGAAACTTGAAGTTTTCAAAGCTAGATTGGTTGCAAAAGGTTACAGGCAAGTCCACGGTGTGGATTACGATGAAACCTTTTCACCAGTTGCAATGCTAAAGTCTATTCGGATAATGTTAGCAATCGCTGCATATTACGATTACGAAATATGGCAGATGGAAGTCAAAACTGCTTTCTTAAACGGCGTTTTAACAGAAACTGTGTTTATGACACAGCCTGAAGGTTTTGAGGATCCAAAGAATGCTAAAAAGGTATGCAAGCTAAAGAAGTCAATCTACGGATTGAAGCAGGCATCTAGGAGCTGGAATATACGTTTTGATGAAGCAGTCAGTGACTTTGGTTTCATCAAGAACGCAGACGAATCTTGTGTATACAAGAAGGTCAGTGGGAGCAAAATTGCTTTCCTAGTATTATATGTCGACGACATATTACTTATCGGAAATGACATTCCTATGTTGAACTCTGTCAAGATTTGGCTTGGGAAATGTTTTTCGATGAAGGATCTAGGAGAAGCACAGTACATATTGGGCATCAAGATTTACAGAGATAGATCTAAAAGGATGATTGGACTTAGTCAAAGCACTTATATCAATAAGGTGCTTGATAGGTTCAAGATGGCGGACTCCAAGCGAGGCTACCTACCCATGTCTCATGGAATAACTCTAAGCAAGACTCAGTGCCCAAAAACACTTGATGAGCGTAGACGAATGAATGGGATTCCATATGCATCATTGATTGGTTCAATAATGTATGCTATGATATGTACACGCCCGGATGTTGCGTATGCACTCAGTGCTACGAGCAGATACCAGTCAGACCCAGGGGAGGCGCATTGGACTGCTGCCAAGAACATTCTGAAGTACCTGAAAAGGCACAAAGATGACTTCCTGGTCTATGGTGGAGATAATGAATTAATTGTTAAAGGCTATACGGACGCAAGTTTCCAAACCGACAAAGATGATTTCAGATCACAGTCTGGGTTTGTCTTCTGCCTCAACGGAGGAGCAGTAAGCTGGAAAAGTGCTAAGCAAAGCACCATTGCGGATTCTACAACTGAAGCGGAGTACATTGCTGCACATGAAGCAGCAAAGGAAGCTATATGGCTAAGGAAGTTCATAGGTGAACTTGGTGTAGTCCCCTCCATTAAAGGACCAATAGCCCTGTATTGTGACAATAACGGAGCTATTGCACAGGCAAAGGAGCCTGGACACCACCAGAGAGTCAAGCATGTACTTCGTAGATTTCACCTTCTACGAGAGTTCATTGAAAGAAAAGAAGTCGAGATAAGCAAAATTGGTACTGATGACAACATATCAGATCCATTAACTAAACCTCTGCCGCAGGCGAAGCACAACTCGCACACTGCAGCTATGGGAATCAAGCATATTGGAGAATGGCTTTGATGTCTCTGTTTAATGTTTTAAAGTTTTAGAGTTTAAATCTTTGTAAAACATTATTGGTTAATCATTCACAATAAATGAAAAGAATTCATTTTTCCATTTAATTTGTGGTTTATTAACTGATGAGTCCCTTCAATTTGACGATATATTCAAGATAGACTGTCAGGACCAGTCCTGTGACTAAGAAATGTCTATCAAGTGAACTTGAATGTCAAAGGTTGAAAATGGTCCCTAGTCGGAGTTTTCTATAAAATTGGACGCATAGAAAACTTTAGACGATTAGAATGCAAGATGACTAGTAGTTCTGTTTCTTGAACTATGTGGACATGGCAATGTCATAATCATTTGCATAGATACTTACTTTGGGAAGACTAGTATCGGACAAGACCTATGAAACTTTACTGTAAGAGATGAAAATCTGTCATAAGTAAATTTCATTAAAATTATTAGACACTAAATCCTCAATACCTGAGTGATTTGAGATTACTTGTTTGAGAACTGGTTGCTTTGACGTTGACCAACCGTCGCACCGTAAAAGGAGGCTATAAAGGCAACGCTCAGGTAATCACCTATCAAACGAAGTCTAATCTCAAGATCGCAAGATTGGGATTGTCCTCCCATAAATCGGGATGAGATGCTTAAAAGTTGTACAAGGCCACTCGGAGAGCTAGAAATTGTGAAATGCATGGCCGTGCTCGGATGAATCATAGGCTATGATTATCTGTTTATTTGATCAGTTGAACTCTGAAACCGAGAAACACCTCTGGACATAATAAGGATGACAACTCTTACCTTATGTTCAAGAGCAAGCATCGAGCGACAAAGGAATTAGGAAATGCACACTTGTCCCTAAGGACAAGTGGGAGACTGAAGGAAATAATGCCCTTGGTCCAAGTATGCATTCAATGTTAAGTCTAATAAATGCGGTTCAGTATTAATTAACAAGTTAATAATTCAGTGAGATCAAGTGAGCTGAATGCCTAGCTAGAGGCCGCTTCAGTTCAAGTGGAATTAATGATATTAATCCACAGCTTACTCTTGACTGAACCCGTAGGGTCACACAAATAGTACGTAAACGGATCAAGTATTTAATGGCATTAAATACTCCATCTATGGATATTCGGAATCGACGGATCTTGGTTTCAGTGGGAGCTGAGATCGTCACAGGCAAGAAATGAATACTTCGGAAACGATGATATTGCCGGAAACGGAAATATGGATCGTATCGGAAAAATAAATATTATCCAAGTCGTAGATGTTGCCGGAAACGGAAACATGGTACGTATCGGAAAATATTATCGGAAATGGAAATATTGCCGGAAATGGAAATATTGCCGGAAACGGAAATATTGTCAGAATCGGAAATATTATCGGAGTCGGAAAATCATTCCGGAAACGGAAATATTAAATATTTGTTCGAAACGGAAATTGATTCCGGAATCGGAAATATTGAATATTGTTCGTATCGGAAATGAATTCCGGAATCGGAAAATTAATCGGAAGCGTATCGTACGAATTAGCATCGGACGAGGCCTGCCAGACGAAGGCCCAGCACGAAGCCGGGCCATCGCCCAGCAAGCCAGTGCGCCACAAACGCACCAGCCAAGGCTGCGCCAGGCCCACCGCAAGGCAGGCCCAGCGCGTGCCAAGGTTACGGCAGCGTGTGGGCTTGCGGCAGTGGGCTGCGAGCTCGCGGGCTGCACGCGCGCGCATGGCGCCCCTCGTGGGCTGCTGTGCGTGCGTGTGTGTTTGTGTGCTACTCGAATCCTAAAGCTACCGGGATTTGTCATATGATTAAATCTAATCCTAAAAGATTTAGTTTATTTAATTAGAGTCCTAGTAGGATTATAATTAAATAAATTAGTATCCTAATAGGATTCCAAATCCTTTTCCATAACTCTATAAATAGGTGTCTAGGGTCACATATTTAAATCGAGCATTCAAGTATTCAAAGTGAGTTTTTGAGAGCAAAATTCAGTCATACAATTGCCTATAAAGTGCCGAAAATTCTAAGTACCTTAAGGGCGATTCTAGTTGGTCAAGCTTAAGGCGGATCCGGACGTGCTGTGGACTATCTACAGAGGGACGACACTTGGAGTCCTAAAGACTTGTTCTTGTTCGGTTCGGGCGCAGCTAGTGAGGGCACGCAACAAAGAGTATGCATCTAACTTATGCTAAATGATTATGTGTAAATAATATGTATTCCTGGCTAAATGGTTTTTCCGCATGATTTATGAATTGTCATATGTATCATAACCTAACACTTAGTTGCTGCAGCGATAACTTTTGCTGGATTTTCCTTCGTTTTACGTCCTATAAAAACAAGGGTGCTGGATTTTCCTTCGTTTTACGTCCTATAAAAACCAGGGTGCTGGATTTTCCTTCGTTTTACGTCCTATAAAAACAAGGGGGTTTTCTCGTTTAACTAGCCTTGAAAATGAGAATCTTTAAAAACATTTTTTACCTCGTGATTAGGCTTGGCCAGGCCCAATTACACTTTATAGCTTTGATTTCGAAAACATCTGTAGCTACTCCCAATGACAAAGTGAGGGAGTTTCTACGCACCTTTAGATCCTTCCAATGACAAAGTGAGGAAGTTTCTATACTATCAGTTGACAAATCCCAATGACACGTGAGGGATATGTCGACACTTCAAGTGATGATCCTTAAGTCAAATGTTATCACTCGGGGGCTCGTGAGACCCTCGCCAAAACAGGTCACCATGGCTTGTGCGACGCACTCCGTCTAATACTTTGACCATCGTCTTATTCCAAGACTCAGTCAAAGTGGGGGCTAACTGTAGACACCTACTTTTGTCCCCATTCCCGAAAGGGAAAGGTTCGATGATGAAAACATAAATCTCCACTTGACAACGCATCTCCTATAAAATAACGAATCTCAATCACCCTTTTCATTTCACCCGAAACCTGCTATTTATGGAAACCTGCTAAAAATAGTAACTGCCGTAAAGGGTAGTTGCTAAAAGTAGTAAGAATAAAAAGATAGAAACCTGTCAGAATTAGGTGTTGCACTCCAACATAAATCCTAAAAGAGATAGAAATTGTGAAAGGAATTCTATTCCTATCGCAGTTCGATAAAAGAGTTAACGTATTAATTAAACTCATAACGAACCTAGAGTTCGTAAAGGGCCCAGACGCATTCTGTCGTAAATTGATACGCACCAAATAACTCGGATTAAGTCTCTTAATGAACTCCGTACTCTAGAGTCCAATCTGACAAAGAATTCTGCCAGACCCTATTTTCAACGCCCAGCCATGGGCACCGAAAATTCCAGCGCCCAGAGCTGGGCGCCGAAAATACCTGGGACGGATTCTTTTCCTAATCCGTTTCGTATTCAAATTCCTGAAAAACTATCTTTCTACACCACTTTTTCCTATAAATAGACCCCTAAGACCGACGTGAAGAACACACAACAACACACAATTATATTCTGAGTATTGACTCCAACCCTTAGCCTAAGCCTCTCGCTGCGAAATTGTTCACGCGTTCTGTCGCAATCGATCCATAAATCGAACAGAACGTATCCTGTCCCATAATTGAGATTCGTTAAATAAAAAGGAGAAATAGCAAAGTCAAAGTGGTTAGTTTTCTGAGAACCGTGACGCACTTCTCAAGGGTGCGTCGTAATGTGTCCCTTTTCGATGATTTAACTGCTTTCCTCGCCCTTTTTATGAACCGTTAAACTAACTAAATCTGATTGTTCTATCACGCCTAACAAATATGATATTTTTGGGAAATCGGATTATCATGCTAGGTCCCTTAATGCTATTTAAATCAGATAATCACGATCGAATTAGTATTATATGTTGCATATTGCTAAAATCAACTCAGATTAGTTTAATAGTTAACGCATGTCCCTTCAATTATTTATGCTGAGCTAGTAAGGATATCCTGCCTCTGGAGTTATCGACGAGCGAAGTACTCCTCTCGGTAGTTACAGTCCCCCGAACCCCAATCTCTACCTTGCGGGTGTATATTGAGAGATCCCCACACCTGGGATCACAAGGGAACCTACGGCCGTCGTGGTCAAACATAATTGCACTCCCTTTATGTCACGATAACCGGGTTTTGTCAGTTTTTCTCATTGTCGTTAAAAATTGAATGGCGACTCCTATATTACTAGTCAATTGGGTGTATACTCACAGGAAATCCAATTACACTTGATTGAATAAAAAGAATCGTCACACCCACGAGGGACGAGGTCACGCATTAGCCTCGCGCTTTTTCGACCCCCTCACAGCTTCATCAAAACGTATATTCCAGCTCCTTGATGCTTGCTTCAATCCGTAGATGGATTTCTTAAGCTTGCATACCTTTTTAGCATTCTTTGGATCCTCAAAACCCTCAGGCTGTGTCATAAACACAGTTTTTGTTAAAACGCCATTTAAGAAAGCGGTTTTGACATCCATCTGCCGTATTTCGTAATCGTAATATGCATCGATTGCTAACATTATCCGAATAGACTTTAGCATTGCAACTGGTGAAAAGGTTTCATCGTAATCCACACCGTGGACTTGCCTGTAACCTTTTGCAACCAATCTAGCTTTGAAAACGTCTAGTTTCCCATCCTTGTCCTTTTTTAGTTTGAAAACCCATTTGCTTCCTATGGCTTGGTAGCCATCTGGCAAATCGACCAAATCCCAAACTTGGTTTTCAAACATGGAGTTTAATTCAGATTACATGGCTTCTAGACATTGTTTGGAGCTAGGGCTCGTCATAGCTTTTTTGTAGGTCGCAGGTTCATCGCTTTCAAGCAATAGAATTTCATGGCTCTCATACGTTAAAATACCTACATATCTTTCTGGCTGAGACCTGTACCTTTGCGATCTACGCGGGGCAACAATTCCAGTTGGTTCTTGAACCTCACCAGATGCTTCTAAAGATCTCTGTGTTTCAACCTAAATATCATCTTGATTATTCTCTAGAGTTTGTTGTCCGACTCGAAGTTCTTCGAGGTCTACTTTTCTCCCACTTGTCATTTTGGAAATGTGATTTCTTTCCAAAAAGATACCATCTCGAGCAACAAACACCTTGTTCTCATATGTATTGTAGAAGTAATACCCCTTTGTTTCTTATGGATAGCCCACAAGGATACATTTGTCAGATTTCGGTTGAAGTTTGTATGAAATTAATCGTTGAACGTATGCTTCACAACCCCAAATCTTACGAAAAGACACTTTTGGAGGCTTTCTAGTCCATAGTTCATATGGAGTCTTTTCGACAGCTTGTGACGGAGCTCTATTTAGTGTGAGTGCAGCTGTATTTATTGCATGTCCCAATTCTATTGGAAGTTCGACCTGACCCATCATTGAACGAACCATGTCTAGCAAGGTTCTATTCCTCCGTTCTGACACACCATTCCATTGTGGTGTTCCAGGTGGAGTCAATTCTGACAAGATTCCACAATCTTTCAGATGGTCATCAAATTCATAGCTCAGATATTCATCGCCTTTGTCAAACCGCAATGCTTTAATCTTCTTGCCTAGTTGATTCTCTACTTCACTCTGAAATTCCTTGAATTTGGCAAAGGATTCAGACTTGTGCTTCATTAGGTAGATATAGCCATACCTACTGAAGTCGTCAGTAAATATGATAAAGTAGCTGAAACCACCTCTAGCATTTGAGCTCATTGGTCCACATACATCGGTATGGATTGAACCCAATAGTTCACTTGCTCTTTCTCCAACTGTAGAGAAAGTTTGCTTTGTCATTTTGCCAAGTAAGCATGATTCTCATTCGCCATAATCCTCTAAGTCAAATGGTTCTAGAATTCCTTCTTTCTGAAGTTGTTCCATGCGTTTCATGTTAATATGGTCTAATGGACAATGCCACAGATAGGTGAGATCTGAATCATTTGTTTTGGCCCTTTTAGTATTTATGTTATAAATTATTTGTCGTGATCTAGCACATAAAGTCCATTGACTAATTTTGCAGATCCATAAAACATTTCTTTAAAATAAAACGAGCAACTATTGTCTTTTATTTCAAAATTAAAGCCCTTAGCATCCAAGAAAGAAACAGAAATAATGTTTTTAGTAATGCTTGGAACATGGAAACACTCTTCCAGTTCCAAAACTAGCCCAGAGGGAAACGACAAATGACAAGTGCCTACAGCTAATGCAGCAATCCTTGCTCCATTTCCACTCGTATGTCGAATTCTCCCTTGCTAAGCTTTCTACTTCTTCTTACTCCCTGTGGATTGGAACATAAGTGTGAGCCACATCCAGTATCTAATACCCAAGAAGTTGAATTAGCAAGTTTACAGTTTATAACAAAAATACCTGAAGGTGGAACGACTGTTCTATTCTTCTGATCTACCTTTAGTTTCAAGCAATCTCTCTTCCAATGCCCCTTCTACTTACAGTAGAGGAATTCGGATTCAGAAGTGGGTTGCCTCACTTTCTTCTTTGCAGAACTGGCGCCATTTTTCTTAGGAGGGCTGGCCTTCTTGCCACCCTTCTTAGCATTCCTCTTCTTACCAGATTTCTTTACTTTTCCCCCTCGCACCATAAGCACATCTTGCTTATCATTCTTGAGCGTCTTTTCAGTGGTTTTCAGCATACCGTGAAGCTCAATAAGCGATTTGTCCAAACTATTCATGTTGTAGTTCAGCTTGAACTGATCATACTGATGAGTGACATTTATGTCGCTCATAGGGTAGTGATTAGGCAATTATTTGAGTCGTTTTATCCTATTTTTATTATTTTTTTAATCTTTTTTTTTTTTTTTTGGCAGGCAAATTAGGATATATTGATTAGCACAAAAACAGTATTACACCCTTAACCTTTGGCAAACCAGCCACAAGGTCAAAGAACAGAAAGGCTAAGAACACCTAGCCTAAAAAACACACAGCATGAGCAACAAGCTCTCCTTTACAAACTGTTGAACCAATTGAGATCACTAGGCCTAGACTTCTTACTAAGCAGGTTATAAACCCTTCCTTTGACTTCTGCCTTGATGTTAGCAACTGTAGAGTGGATAGTAGGCACTTTAGCAGCCCAAACAGCTGCATTTCTGGCTTTCCATACATTGTACACTAAACTGGCTATGGCAGTAAACAGAAGTGCCTTTTTGCATTTTCCTCTATTGTATCTTTGAACCCCTTTGAGGAGGCTGATTACAGTGAATCTTTTTAGATTGATCCCAAGCCAATCCAGAACCAGCTGCTTGCATTGCTTGCTGAACTCACAGGTAAAGAAAAGGTGGTCAATCTTTTCTGTATGAGTGAAACAGACAGGACACAGGTCATCAGGAACAATCCCCACCTTGTGAAGTCTCTCTTTAGTTTTCAATCTGTCAAGCATTGTGAGCCAAAGGATAAATCTGTGCTTTGGAATAGTCAACCTATTCCAGACATATTTCTGCCAAGTTACTCTATCACCAGCAGTTGCAATTTGATTGTAAGTGTCTTTAATGGAGTAATTACTAGTGGAATACCACTGAGGTGACTGCAGCTGTTGAGTAACATAATCCTTCACTTTGCACACAAACTTTACCACCCAACTGGCAGCAGTAGGAGCAGTAAAACTTTCCCAATTTTTCTCCTTGATGTAAACTGCATGAATCCATTTCACCCATAAATTATCCTGTTTTTGAGCAATGGCCCAAACTTGCTTTCCAACAGCAGCCTGATTCCATAGCAAAAGGTTTCTAAACCCCAGCCCACCATGTGGTTTAGGGAGACAAAGGTGATCCCAAGCAACAGGCCCAGATCTTGCATCATCATAAGTTCCATACTAGAGGAAGGCTCTACAAATGGAGTTAATCTTTTTTAGAACATTCTTGGGAAGTAAGAACATCTGGCACCAGTAAACACAGATACTCATCAACACTGAATTAACCAACTGAACTCTACCAGCAAAGGACAAGTTTCTAGAACTCCAGTGCCTAACTCTTGCTGTCATCTTATCCACTAATTGCTCACAATCACAGGTTTTCAATTTCCAAGGGCTCACAGGCACACCCAAGTATTTGAAAGGTAAACTCCCCTGAACAAACCCAGTTAAATTTGTGATGGCTTCAATCTGATGATCATTCATGCCACAACAATAAAGGGAAGATTTAGAAGCATTGACCTTCAGGCCAGTGGTATTAGATAAGACCTTAAATCCCTCCATCATCATGCTAATGACCCTTTGTTCCCCTTTACAGAACATCAGCAGATCATCTGCAAAGCATAAATGATTAACCTCAAGTACCTGCATCTAGAATGGAATTTAAAACCTGGGCACTCTCCCACAGCTTTCATGGTTCTGGAGAAATACTCCATGCATAGGGTAAAGAGAAGGGGAGAGAGAGGATCCCCTTGTCTCAAACCCCTTCTTGGGTGGATAAGTCTAGATGGAACACCATTAATCATAACTGAGTACTGAGTAGTGGATAAACAAGTCATGATCAAACCAATGAAGAAGGGAGGGAACCCCAAATCCTGCATCACCTCCTTAATAAACTCCCACTCCACTCTATCATATGCTTTCTGCAAATCAAGTTTCAGAAGACAATTGGGTTGAGGCTGGCCTTTTCTATACATTTTGACAATGTCTTGACAAATAAGAACATTATGGAGAATGGACCTCCCAGCAACAAAAGCCCCCTGATTTTGAGAGATGATGTCTGGAAGCACACAGCTTAGCTTTTCACACAGCAACTTAGAGATACACTTATATAGAACAGAATAGCATGCTATGGGTCTAAAATCTCCAACTGTGGCAGGAACACTTACTTTGGGAACCAAAGTAATGGATGTAACATTGATCTCTTTTAGCATTTTTCCTGTTCTAAAAAATTCAGAAACAGCAGCAAACATATCCCCCTTGACTATCTCCCAGGTGGTTTTGAAAAAATGGCTATTGAATCCATCTAATCCAGGTGCCTTGTTGTTAGGGATGTCATCAAGTACCCTTTTCAGATCAGTCATACTGAAATCACAAGCCAACTTGGATCTGTGGTCATCAGTTAGCCTAGGTCCATGATCCATTAACACAGGATCCACACTAGTCCTATTTTCAGTATGAGAACAAAATAAATTACCATAGAACTCCAAGAAAGCTTCCTGAATCTGATCTGGAGATGTGAACCACTCCGCATTGAGGTTTTGAATAGAGTAAATGGCATTGTGTTTTCTTCTTTGCTTTATACTCTGAAAGAACAGTTTTGAATTCTCATCCCCCTTTTCTAGCCATTTCAGTTTGGCAGTTTGGTATAAGAAAGAGTTGAGATTATCTTTGGCTTCCCTGTAAGCTTCAGCAATGGCTTTTTCTTCAGCAGCAAGAGTGGCATTATAGGGATCTTGGTGAAGCTTATCCTGAATTTCAGCAAGCTGTTTTTGCTTAGTGATTTTCACAGTTTCCACATCACTATAGCCTTAGCTGTTTAGGGTTTTAAGCTCACTCTTTATCCACTTGAGCTTCTGAGTGACTCTAAACATATGGCAGCCATAAACATATTTTTGCCATTGTCTGGTAACCAGGGGTAGAAAATCTGAAGAACTGGTCCACATGTTGTAGAACCTAAAAGGTTGCTTCTGACAATGGTGACTGGTGGTATGAAGAATCATAGGACTATGATCATAAGTTCCTTCAGGTAAATACATAGCTTCTGCAGTTTCAAATCTGTCACTCCATAGAGAATTGGAAAGAACCCTATCAATTCTGGTGAACACTCTATCACATCCTTCCTGTTTGTTGTTCCATGCAAAATGCCTGCCAACAGTTTTCACCTCTGTGAGCTTGCAGCTAGCCATGCATTGTCTCATAGGCAACACATCATGCATCCTAATTGGGGAACCAATCCTGTCCTCCATATTCATTATTGCATTAAAGTCCCCCATTATCAGCCAAGCTGAATTATTACAATTGGCTATGTCAGTCAAAGTTGTCCAAAGTTCCTCTCTCTCTGCTGGAGAGTTCATGCCATACACAAAGGTACAATAAAAGCCAACCCCTGACAACCTGGGGGTAACAAAGCAATGAATTACTTGAGAGCTCATATGAACAATGTGCAAAGTAAAAGCAGCAGGGTTCCAAGCAATCACAATCCTCCCATTCTTATGGCAAGCTAGATTAGTGGTGAAGCACCAAGTTGGACACACATTGAGGTAGAGTGTACCCATCTTTGCAGCTTTCACCCTAGTCTCCAGGAGACCAAATAAGCCAATGTGGTGAGATTGAATCATCTGTCTCACCTCTACTTGTTTTGCATGCTTATTTAGTCCCCTCACATTCCAGCAAAGGATTCTATCCATTAGGCATAGGGGATGTCACCCCCCTGCCTAATACTGCCTCTCCATGCCCCACCTTGCTGACATTACCACTCATCCTAGTACAGTTATCCTCTGTACCCTCAGCACCATCATCAGATACAGTTAAAGCTTGGAATGAATTGTTAGTAACCACAGGTCTCAATTGTTGCCCCATCTCCCTACTGAATTTAGTGGCTTGAGTGAAGCCAGTTGAGGTGGATGTTGTTCCAACAGATGCAGCTACCATAGGTTTCACAGTGTTGGATTGTTGGGTTTTTGCCACCCACATTTTCTTGGTTTTCCCTGCAGCCAATCTGGTGCAGTTAGCCATTTCATGTCCCATTCCCTTGCATCCCTTACAGGTGATAGGAATCCATTCATAGTTGACTTTCTGGTCAACTCTGGCACCTTTTTCGTTCATGAAGTGGATCACAGTAGGGAACTGTTGATCAATTTGCACCTCAATCAATATTTTTGCAAACATCAGTTTTGAAGGAAATAATGCCCTTGGTCCAAGTATGCATTCTATGTTAAGTCTAATAAATGCGGTTCAGTATTAATTAACAAGTTAATAATTCAGTGAGATCAAGTGAGCTGAATGCCTAGCTAGAGGCCGCTTCAGTTCAAGTGGAATTAATGATATTAATCCACAGCTTACTCTTGACTGAACCCGTAGGGTCACACAAATAGTACGTAAACGGATCAAGTATTTAAAGGCATTAAATACTCCATCTATGAATATTCGGAACCGACGGATCTTGGTTTCAGTGGGAGCTAAGATCGTCACAGGCAAGAAATGAATACTCCGGAAACGATGATATTGCCGGAAACGGAAATATGGATCGTATCGGAAATATGAATATTATCCAAGTCGTAGATGTTGCCGGAAACGGAAACATGGTACGTATCGGAAAATATTATTGGAAATGGAAATATTACCAGAATCGGAAATATTGCCGGAAACGGAAATATTGTCAGAATCGGAAATATTACCGGAATCGGAAAATAATTCCGGAAACGGAAATATTAAATATTTGTTCGAAACGGAAATTAATTCCGGAATCGGAAATATTAAATATTGTTCGTATCGGAAATAGATTCCGAAAATGGAAATTTAATCGGAAGCGTATCGTACGAATTAGCATCGGACGAGGCCTGCCGGACGAAGGCCCAGCACGAAGCCAGGCCGTCGCCCAGCAAGCACGCACGCCACAGCCCAGCGCGCACAAGGCCGCGCATGCGTGGGCCGCGCTGCATGGGCTGCTGCTCGCATGCGTGGGCAGCCCTTGTGGCTGCCGTGTGTGTGTGAGTTTGAGCTCATGCGAGATTCCTGAATCTGCAAGAGTCAGTGTATGATTAAATGTCTATTCCTATTGGATAAATTGATTAAGTAGAATTCATGTAGAATTCTAATTCCAATTAATTCGCATCCTACTAGGATTACGATTCCTTTTCCATAACTCTATAAATAAAGGCCTAGGGGTCATAATTTATACACAAGTTTCAAAGTATTCAAAAGTGAGTTTTTGAGAGAAAATTCAAACACCCATCTTGCCCCAAAAGTGCCGAATTTTCTGAGTACCTTAAGGGCGATTCTAGTTGGTCAATCTTAAGGCGGATCCGGACGTGCTGTGGACTTTCTACGGAGGGACGACACTTGGAGTCCTAAAAGACTTGTTCTTGTTCGGTTCGGGCGCAGCTAGGGAAGGCACGCAACAAAGAGTATGCATCTAATTATGCTATATGATTATGTGTAAATAATATGTTTCCTGGGTTAATGGTTGTTTCCGCATGATCTATGTAATGTCATATGTATCATAACCTAACAGTGGTATCACGAGCCCCTTATTATTTTCATAATCTAAATTGCATGAACATGGTTAAATATTACAAATTTGCAAGAATTAAAAGGGGTGATTAATTTTCGTAATTGTTAATTAATTGCAAATTGCGTTTATTTAATTATATGTACGCAGTTTTTCGGCAGTTTCTTCATTACTCATCCGAATTGAGTGATTTTTGTGTCAATTCCGTATGTAAAAGGCATTCTAAAATTTTGACAAAAATAGTATTTTTCTGCCGAACCCAGAATTCTCAAATTCGAAGCCTAACTATGACTTTTCGAAGGTTTTAGTTTTTCGGATGCAAAATTTCGTAAATTTAAGATGTTAAATTAAATATTTGCGATTCCTGTTGATAAATCTTGAATTTTTGATTGACCTACTGCATATGTTTAACAAGTTTGAATGCCTAGTCTTGTTAATTATGCAATCTAATTTGTAATTATGATTAATTTGTTGAAAATTAGAATAATTTAGAATTAATTTGATTTTCATAATTAATTGTAATTTAATTAGAAACCTATGATTAAAAACCACCATAAAAATTGTAAATTTACGATAAATTTTAAATTTTTATGACCTAGACTTGAATCCATATCAATCGGAAATCAATTGGATAATAAATTTTCGATTTTTTCGCCCTAAAATTATGAAATTAATAATATTTATTAATTTGTCATTAATTTTAAATATAAATTTTAAATTTTTATGCGATTCGTTCAAATAACTTGCACGCACGAAGCAATGGACGCTTCGTGTTACCCTAAAGGGGTGTTGTATAATGCGGGCATGCGACGACGAGCAAGGGAGCTCGTCGCCCGTGCGGCACGAATGCAATGAGCAAGGGCGTAGTGCACGAGCACAAGGCAGCAGCCCTGCCTTGTGTCGTGTGCCACGAGCAATGAACGGATGGGCATGGGCGAGGGGCGAGCCAAGGCAGTCGCGTGTGGGCAGCAAGCGAGCTGCGCCACAGCGCGCGCTGCCTCGCACAACAGCGCGCAGCCTCGTGCGCAGCGAGCGCAAGCTCGCGTGCCACGAGCGCTGCGCACAGCATCACTCGCGCGCACAGCGCGCGACGTCGCCCGCCCAGCGAGCGATGTCGCGCACCAGCGAGCGATGGCTCGCGCGCGCGCAGCGAGCGATCTCGCGCGCCAGCGAGCGATGGCTCGCGCGCACCAGCGAGCGATCTCGCGCGCCAGCGAGCGATGGCTCGCGCGCACCAGCGAGCGATCTCGCGCGCCAGCGAGCGAACCAGCGCGCACAGCGAGCGATCTCGCGCGCGCACTGCGAGCGATAGCTCGCGTGCGATGGGGCGCTGTGCGGAGGCTTGCGTATGGGACAGCAGCAGCTATGCAACGAGCGCATGGGCTGCGCGCACATGGCCAGCAATGGCTGTGTGCGTACAGCCCATGGGCGTGCAACGCGTAGGGTGTTTGCGTTTCGATTAGATCGTTTTGAATGTTTAATTTGAAAATTTCAGTTCACGTAATTTTAATTAATTATAAAATTAATAATTTGAATTAATTTCTTGGATTTTAATTTTGAATATTATAATTATAATAAATGGCATTTATTCTAATTATTTTACTAAAATTAAAATCATAAAATTAATTTAAATGTGACTGAAATTAAAATTAAATTTTTGGATTCAATTATAAATTTATATGAGCTTTAAATTTTAATTAAATTTGTATGTTTCCGGTTAGACTAGAAATACAATTTTATGTTTAAAATTAGTAAAGCATATGAATTTATTGGTTTGAGTGGGAGTGCTTTTAGTCATAAACTCTTGATTAGGTCTACAAATCCTTAAGGTTAAAACAACTCGATTAGAATTAATAAGGACTGAATAATTGGTAGATTATTGGTGCCCTTGATTAATTGCTGCAAATGTTTACGTGATGCATAATGTGTTTAACTAACCAGCTATGTGGGCCATTCATGATAATGAATGGGTGAATGGTATATATTGTATATGTACTGTTTTGCAGGTTATGAAGTGACTAGTATGGCCCAAATAGGATAGAAAATATGGTCTGCGTACCATCAATTTGAATGTAATTGGTCTAAAGCACCAAAGTTATTTTTCAATTCAAATATGGTCTGCGTACCATCAAATAATTGTAATTAGTTATAACTTATCCTATTTGAAGAAAATGGTGCCTCCCACGGAGATTTTCAAGACAGACTTTGAAGTCAAAGCTTCAAGATGAAGTCGGGCCATACTAGATCACAAATATCTTATGCATGTTTTAAGTTATTTATTGCTTTAAATATGTCTTAAAATGCATGAGATCAAAAGCTTGATTATGTTGCATGATTAAGGATTTTAGTTCACTTAAAATCTAACCAACATAGTAAGAGCCTTAAGTTCCAAACTTAAAAATTGAGTTAAAAGGTGCCATGCCAAAATATACACTTGCTTGGATATCCTTTACATCAATCTAGTAATAGTTTTCGCTCAGCGAGGTGTTACTTATTGGTCCTAAAGGGGCAAGGTACACAAATAATTGTGAGTACATGTTAGTTTTGGTGAAACTCAACGATATAAGTAAGGAGTCCTTTTATGTCGTGGCAAATTCGATAGGTTTACCTAATAAGTTCTTAGACGTACCTATCAACCAAGAATAGTTTCTAGACTATTAGCAAAAGGCTTTTGCTTACCTAAGATGTTCTAGGATTAAGTCGACAAACTGTGCTTAGTTCTTCAATGATTTTAGGATCTTGGAATCATTTTATTCACACCTGCCGGAACAATAAATTCGAATAAAATGCTAATAACTTGTTTGAATTGCATGGTTGCTTTAATTTCAAGTTATTATTCATGATAAATGTTTAGACTTTGCATGCTTCAATGTATGTTTTAATTATTGTTTATAATTAAATATCTTGCACTGCAATAAATCCTTTTAGAAAGGTAACAGTAAATTTCCTCGATTGGTAGTGAATCCAAGAACGATTCACGGAAATGAGAGAAAGTGAGCAATTTAAAATGTACGTTTCTTATAGCGACTTTTATGGTTGTTTTCGAATATCAAAATCGAATGGCAAACCAATTGGTGCTTGTGAATTCAAAATACAATGTAGTTTTGAGATCATAAAGCATTGAGTTTAAACGCTCAGCTTTACCAATGGTTAACAACCTAAAATCCTTTTTCCATTTAATTCTCGAATGAGTCTAGTTCCTAGACATTCGAATAGATCGATGCTTAGAGAACTTTAGAAGCTTCTGGTAAGATCATCTAGTTGAAACAGAATATTCAACATAAATTAAAATGGTAAAGAACCTTGTTGGTGACATTGGACATGTCTAACAAAGTATAAAAGTCAACACTAAAGAATTCAATTCTTAAGACTATAAGAAAGGGTACAAGAAATAGGAAAACGAGGAACAAATGAAAGGAATTTACGATTCCGTTTCTACCTATAAATTTATGTTTAAAGAGAAGTGACCTAGCAATCAAACTTCCTTGGTATCATATACCTCTTGAGGTTCTTACTTCGGTAATAACTCAAATAATGGAAGCTAGGATACACTAATGACCTACAAGTGGGAAATGAAGCATGGCAATGCTACATTAGTTGTAGGGTCATCTAGTTTGTTTTAAGTCCTTTCAAAGGCTGGAACTCAATGGCTATTTTGTTCCATAATCAGCATACCTAAATTTCTGCTTCAAACACAGAAAGACTCACATTCAGAAGAACAAAAACAATGCTTGTTTGTTTGTTTATTTGAATGAAATGGTCAATTACTGGTTGAGTCAATATGCTTGATTAAAACAAACAACTCTTTAAAGAACTTTACTAGGTTCAAATCAAACCCTTGATTTGAGTTCCATTAAATCTTTGGCATTGTTGCTTAGACCATATCAACAAGTTAACATTCATAAGCTCTATTTTGATGGACTTTTGAAAGTTGGTTGATTTCTAGATCAACTTAAGACAAGCTAGTCTTACTTGTTGAAAGTAACAAAGAATATGAACTATTGTTAGAACGCCTAGACGATAGAGTTCAAAGCTAAAGAAAGGTTTTATGACTTTATTATTTCACATGGATTTGAGTGAATATAGGTTTATTTACTCAAATGTGATATAAGTTGAATCTGTTTGGCTAGTTCAAAGATTCAGAAGTATAAAATCCACTCGGCAAGAAATCATAAAGATCTAGGTTAGATCATGTTGATGATTACTTGAGACCAAATATGATCATCAATGATTGTGTGTTGTAATTTCACAATCTAGCTCCATAAGATATGGCATATCTACGTTGGAATGATCGAAGTCAATTAGTACTTGATTCGATCAATGATGAATCATAAAGACTTTTCCTATAATTTCTAAAACAAATGCTCAACTACCACCAAACTAAACCAAATTCGTCAAAGCTATTGAAAAGTAATTTCAGGATATCTTTTCAATTATATATATCTAAAGAGTTGCTAAACTCAGTGGGAGCTTAGTGTTTGTTATTCAACAAACTAAGGCCCAAGTCTAGATATATGTTTCATTGTGATTTATTCAAATGAGACACAAGGGTATTGTTTCTACCACGAATTTTTGAGAACATAATGTTTGTTTGCTCGAAATAATGTCCTTTTGGAGATTCGTTTCCAAAATGACAAGTGGGAGAAAATAGACCTCGAAAGTTTTCGAGGCGAACAACAAACATAAACGGACATTCCGGAGGCTTTTCGAAGTGCTTCAGAAAATCCGAACTTATTCTTTAAGGACTTTAGAAGTGGCTTTAAAGAATAGATATCTCTTAGAAGACTTTACAAGTGCTTCAAAGAGAACAGAATATTCAAAGGACTTTCAAGTGGCTATTGATATTCTAATGTTTGATGTTCTATACCCAAGTAGGCATAGAATTCAAGTCACTGAAACTATGAGATTCTTCTATTAGATAGTAAAGAAACATAGAGATCAGGTCAATGAAACTATGAGATTCTTCTATTAAATAGTGAAGAAACCTACAACTTGCAGTCAAACTATTATCATGTAGATTAATGAGTTTGTGACTTGTAAGAAAGCTATGACGAAACCTAGATTCCCTAAAATGGTTAAAGGCCATATATAGACTCAAATGTTTTAAATGGTTAGAGGCCATAAAACATACTCAATGTTTTGATGACAAAATTGAAATTTTGTTGATTTGCAAGAATGGGTTCACACCTATTGGTTGCAAGTTTTAAGGATAAAAACCATCAAACATGGAATTGTGTTCACACACAAAGCTAGATTAGTTGCTAAAGGTTACAAGCAAATTCATGGTGTAAATTGTGTTGAAACCTCATGCATAATCGTAATGCTCAAGTCTATAATTCAAGCAATGATTGCATATTGGTACATATAGCAATTGGATGACAAAACGTATTCCTCAATCAAATGTTGGAATAAACTATGTACATGGTATGTCATAGGATTTGTGGATCCAAATAAATGCTTGAAAGAGAAAGCTAGCTTATAAAATCTAAGTACAGATTTAAGCAAGCAATTGGGAGTTGGAACTGTATTTTAGTGAAGCTAATAAGTATTTTAGTTTCATAAAATGTACATGATTCTTATAGATGTATAAGAAGTTTAGTGGGAGTACATAAAAACTTATTTGGTCCTATGTGTATCACACACATATCTCTCTATTGTGAAATAACATTCAAATGCTAATGACTTAGATTTGAAATAATTCATCAATGATGGACCATGGCGAAACTTAGTACATACTGGGTATTAAGATCTATTTACAAAAATCTTATGATATTGTTTTGGATTAAGTAATGGCATTTACTAAATCAAACACGAAAGTCTCCATTGGAGATATTCGACCCATGTGAATAAATCTAAGTAAAGGATGTTTGAACTATGTATAAGCATTTACTAAGTTAAACATCAAAGAGTCTAAATGAGATTCTTAACCTATATTATATGTCAAAGAATTTAGCTGGATTCAGTATCTGCTGAAATTGAATAAGCTAAAGTTACATGAATAGAATTCAATTGGGAATTATTCTGCAAAAGAATTTATCATGTATGATATAATATGAGGATCGCCAAAAACGTATCGTATGACTTTAGCCATAACGAACATATACCAATCTCTATTGATCTAAGTGAAGATCAACTAGATTGAGATCAAGAATACTTATGGTACTTGAAAAGGTACATAGGAATAGTTCTTGATTCAAGGAAATAAAGATATGCTAAATATTGATGCTACACGCAGAAACACTGGCAAAGGATCAAGCAAGACCCCTTTGGAGTTAACCATTGACAAGGACGAGCTATAGAGCATCGTGTTTTGAAATGGCAACATGGGTTGGAGACCATGAGTTGTTGCGTGGGAAATTAAAATATTAATTTCTATATTCTAAGATACAGCTGGAAAGTCTTCCACATATCTATGAACTGCTTGGATAGGTAAGTCCAAACAAAGCATCACTAGCAACCTATAAAGTTGAAGTAAAAGTAATTATTGCCTAAGAAGCAATAAAACAGGGTTGTTTAAAGTTCTTCACTGAACTTGGGTAGATCACCTATCTGCTGGCTTGATGATTCTTCATTGAAAAATGCGTAGAACCACTCTTGAAGCAAGAAAAACGTCTGCTAACTTGATGGTTCTTCATTGCAAAATGAGTAATACCACCATCGAAGTAAGAAAGACTAGATCACATAATAAACAAACTCGAAAAGATCTTATCATCATATCTCGAAGAACATTCGATGAAAAGGATATTAAGATTGGCAAAGCATGATAACTAAACCTATGCAACAAGTGAGAAGCAACACTCACGTTGTAGCACTGGAAATCAAGCATAGCTTTGAATTCCATGAATTGTTTTAGAAGATGGGTTTGAGGCCCATGGTTATAAAACATTGGGGTTGAACATTTATCATATATGAAATGTATTTTCATATTCCATTTAATCTTGGTTTAGTATTAAATGATGAGTCCCTTCAATTTGACAATATATTCAAGATAGACTGTCAGGACCAGTCCTGTGACTAAGAAATGTCTATCAAGTGAACTTGAATGTCAAAGATTGAAAATGGTCCCTAGTCGGAGTTTTCTATAAAATTGGACGCATAGAAAACGTTAGACGACTAGAATGCAAGATGACTAGTAGTTCTGTTTCTTGAACTATGTGGACATGGCAATGTCATAATCATTTGCGTAGATACTTACTTTGGGAAGACTAGTATCGGACAAGACCTATGAAACTTTACTGTAAGAGATGAAAGTCTGTCATAAGTAAATTTCATTAAATTATTAGACACTAAATCCTCAATACCTGAGTGATTTGAGATTACTTGTTTGAGAACTGGTTGCTTTGACGTTGACCAACCGTCGCACCGTAAAAGGAGGCTATAAAGGCAACGCTCAGGTAATCACCTATCAAACGAAGTCTAATCTCAAGATCGCAAGATTGGGATTGTCCTCCCATAAATCGGGATGAGATGCTTAAAAGTTGTACAAGGCCACTCGGAGAGCTAGAAACTGTGAAATGCATGGCCGTGCTCGGATGAATCATAGGCTATGATTATCTGTTTATTTGATCAGTTGAACTCTGAAACCGAGGAACACCTCTGGACATAATAAGGATGACAACTCTTACCTTATGTTCAAGAGCAAGCATCGAGCGACAAAGGAATTAGGAAATGCACACTTGTCCCTAAGGACAAGTGGGAGACTGAAGGAAATAATGCCCTTGGTCCAAGTATGCATTCTATGTTAAGTCTAATAAATGCGGTTCAGTATTAATTAACAAGTTAATAATTCAGTGAGATCAAGTGAGCTGAATGCCTAGCTAGAGGCCGCTTCAGTTCAAGTGGAATTAATGATATTAATCCACAGCTTACTCTTGACTGAACCCGTAGGGTCACACAAATAGTACGTAAACGGATCAAGTATTTAAAGGCATTAAATACTCCATCTATGAATATTCGGAACCGACGGATCTTGGTTTCAGTGGGAGCTAAGATCGTCACAGGCAAGAAATGAATACTCCGGAAACGATGATATTGCCGGAAACGGAAATATGGATCGTATCGGAAATATGAATATTATCCAAGTCGTAGATGTTGCCGGAAACGGAAACATGGTACGTATCGGAAAATATTATTGGAAATGGAAATATTACCAGAATCGGAAATATTGCCGGAAACGGAAATATTGTCAGAATCGGAAATATTACCGGAATCGGAAAATAATTCCGGAAACGGAAATATTAAATATTTGTTCGAAACGGAAATTAATTCCGGAATCGGAAATATTAAATATTGTTCGTATCGGAAATAGATTCCGAAAATGGAAATTTAATCGGAAGCGTATCGTACGAATTAGCATCGGACGAGGCCTGCCGGACGAAGGCCCAGCACGAAGCCAGGCCGTCGCCCAGCAAGCACGCACGCCACAGCCCAGCGCGCACAAGGCCGCGCATGCGTGGGCCGCGCTGCATGGGCTGCTGCTCGCATGCGTGGGCAGCCCTTGTGGCTGCCGTGTGTGTGTGAGTTTGAGCTCATGCGAGATTCCTGAATCTGCAAGAGTCAGTGTATGATTAAATGTCTATTCCTATTGGATAAATTGATTAAGTAGAATTCATGTAGAATTCTAATTCCAATTAATTCGCATCCTACTAGGATTACGATTCCTTTTCCATAACTCTATAAATAAAGGCCTAGGGGTCATAATTTATACACAAGTTTCAAAGTATTCAAAAGTGAGTTTTTGAGAGAAAATTCAAACACCCATCTTGCCCCAAAAGTGCCGAATTTTCTGAGTACCTTAAGGGCGATTCTAGTTGGTCAATCTTAAGGCGGATCCGGACGTGCTGTGGACTTTCTACGGAGGGACGACACTTGGAGTCCTAAAAGACTTGTTCTTGTTCGGTTCGGGCGCAGCTAGGGAAGGCACGCAACAAAGAGTATGCATCTAATTATGCTATATGATTATGTGTAAATAATATGTTTCCTGGGTTAATGGTTGTTTCCGCATGATCTATGTAATGTCATATGTATCATAACCTAACAAGTTTATCTCTATTCAATGTGGCCATGTCAACTTTGATCATTTTCCCCACCTGTCCAACGATTTTACTCAAACATTTTTCACCCCAATACTTCACCTCTAATCCTGGTAACTGAACCCAAATAGGTATAGTCTTAACAGGATCCTTGCTAAAGTTCTCATCAACAGACCAAGGCTTCACAATCAATGGCTTAGAGTCAAAGAATTGGTGCCCATCACTCAGCACTTTGGAGCAATTCTCCATAGTAGTGAATCGAACCAAGTATATCCCCCTCCCCACCTGAGACACCTTATCTACTCCATATTTCCCCCAAATCCTTCTAACAAACCCTTCCATTACATTTTGGGGAGGGTTTGCCCCCAAAACATAGCACACAACAGCTGACTCCCAATAAGCAACCTCTTCCTTAATGTCTTCAAAATCAATTGTTACTAGAGGGGTCAAAACAGGGTCTAAAATAGGGGATTGGGCAACAACGCTAGAATTATCAGATTGAAGCAAGCAATCATTACTAGGATTCAATCCAGACATATGCATAGGCAAAGCAGGAAGCAAATCAACATTATTCGCGCCAGATTTTGAATGAGATTAAAAATGGGTTCGAACATCCTTACCACTTTTGAGGGCGGTCAACCAGGCATTAAATTCACCTCGCACCTGGGATTGGTGTTGTAGATGCTCCAAAATAGCTTTTGGAGTATAATTTCATTAGAATCGAAGTCTCGATCATATGGGTTTCCATCAGAAAGCGACGAAAAATCATCTTCAACCGCCAAAACAGAGGACTTCTCGATGTTAAGTTGTGGCTTGTTCTTATTTGGTACCTTTTGTAGACGATTGTGGCATTCTTTTTTTACTCTTGCTGCCTCCATTGGAGGAATTTCGAGCTTTTGAGCGAGTATTAGCCATGGCGACGAAGAAGGAGCGAGAGGTCTCCCCTTCAAACCCACGCAAAAGCTTTGCTATTTTTTTAATCTTTATTTCCCTTAATTTCTTATTTTGATTATTTATAGCTTAGTTTAGCATTTTTAGCAATTTTTGTTAGTTTTAGATCTTAATTCCGTAACTTATTTATTTTATTTGTTTTATAATTTTATTGTTTAATTATTTTAGTTTTCGTTATTAATTTTGTCTTTTTATTTCTATTATTATTATTATTATTATTATTATTATTATTATTATTATTCTTATTTGCCTTCGTTTTATTTTTTTATGTCTTGTTTCTCTCATTTTCTTTGTTTTTGTGTTAGGTGCATGTTCGGGTTTCGGAGTACGAGTCTCAAGACCGGTTGATTGTCATATTTGGTGAAGACAAAAAGGAAACCTTAACCTACACCACTCTCCTCTTAACCCACACCACACCTCAAACTCCCTCTCCTCTCCTCTCCTCGCCAATGCTGCGCTGCAACACACCAACACCTGCCACCATCACAGCAAGCAACAACAACAGCAAGCAACAACAGCAAGCAACAATAGCAGCAAGCAACAACAACAATATCAAAAATCGCAGCCAAGAACAGAGCAAAAACAGAGTAATTTGAGTTTGGTCGAACCCGTATTAAGTTCGACTGAACCCCAATTTTTGAGTTCCTGACAAGGTCGGGTCCGGCCGAACCTCCCTTATGTTCGACCGAACATTTGAGCGCTCAAGTTCTAGTACGGATTAATGAAATTCTATGGCTGCGATTGAATTGACAATGGACGGTGATGATCGATGCGTGATGAGTGATGATGATGATGCGTGAGATAATCGAACGGCGAGGAACAATTGAGGATTGATGATTGATAATGATGGACGACGATGATTGAAGACGAGGGAGGAGGGAGCACCAGAAGCTGCTTGCAATTGAAGCAGCGAAGAAAAGGACAAAGGAGAAGACGAAGTGCAGGGGCTGAGTTGGTTTGTTTTGGGCATTTTGATTCTTACGTTTCTTTAGATTCCTTTTTATTTTATTTTCCTTTTCTTTTAATCTTCTTTTAATTCTTTCTCTTTACTTTTAATCCTTTTTTTTTTAAGTTTTACAATTTCTTTTTCTTTTCTTTTCTTTTTTCATTTTTTCTTGCTTTTAGTTATAGTAGTATAAATAGAATTTAGGAACCAACTTCTTAACCATGTAAAAACTTAGAACATTTTTAGGGTTTTAGTTTAGTTTAGTTTAGCTTTTAGAGAGATAAAGTGAGAAATAATCAATGAAAATTGG
This sequence comes from Spinacia oleracea, assembly GCF_020520425.1. Classification (NCBI taxonomy): domain Eukaryota; kingdom Viridiplantae; phylum Streptophyta; class Magnoliopsida; order Caryophyllales; family Amaranthaceae; genus Spinacia; species Spinacia oleracea. The sequence goes on from NC_079490.1 coordinate 45,231,159, forward strand.
GGGTTTTGAATTGAAGTGTGGCAATTTTGTTCAAGATTTCCACCATTAATCAATGAGAAATTTCTTACTCTCTCTCCTCATTTATTTCTTTATTTATTGTTTTATTTATCGTTGTAATTAGTTTAATTATTTTGGTTTAGTTTAATTATTCATGTCTAGATTAGTTGTTATTAATGTTTAGAATCATGTTTTTAGTTGTTAATTTCTTTAAATTTCCTATTTTTATGTTTGTGGAGTAGTGTTGTTGGTTAGGGTTTGGGTGAAAACTCAACAATGATTGATTTGGGGATTTGAGTTCGAAATTATAGATTTTACATGATTAAATTATTCCATGTTTGAATGTACTCAAGCTTTGTTGCATATGAATTGATCATTTGTGTGTAGCATTGAAATTGGGGTAGTCGGCCTTGGAAAATCAAGGGATTGTGACTTTGTGTTGACTATTTGTTGGTTGATGTTTAATTTACCTAAGAGTGATAGAGTGTAGGATGGGAGTCCGCATTTTGTCATCCTAAGAAAGGATTCGCCTCGGGAGATGATTGGAGTCCATAATTGAACCAACATTTCATTCATGTAGTGTTTATGCATTATCGTACCTAGTTTCGGTCCTCTTATGCTTGTATCATGATCGGTTGTCGTTTGATCCCCATTCCCTAACCTCGTTTGTCTTTGGTAGTTAGTTTAGTTGATTTAGTTTTAGTTGGTTAGTTGACTTTCCAACTCGTTTCGACCTAGCTTGTTGTTCGATTAGCATAATCTAGTGCACCTTAGTCCTTGTGGATTCCGACCCTTGCTTACCGCTTTACTTGTGTTTAGTGGTTAGTTTAGGTAATTTGTTTGATTAGGAGAGACTAGTAACGACCTAGTTTTCCCCTTGATCACATACCCGCTATGAAGAGAGTGGAGGATGGTGTCTACAACCATTTCTTGGGAGAATTGCTGATCCAGCCTACTCATATTCTCAATGAGTCCAATCATTTTGAGAACATGTGGACTTACGGGCTCGCCTTTCTTGAGCTTGGTCTCAAGAATATCCCTATGGGTTTCGAATCTTTTGACTCTTGCCAGATCTTGGAAAATGTTCTTCAACTCACTGATTATAGTGAAAGTGTAGGGGGGGTTTTTCCCGTTCCCTACAGGGGGGGTTTAGGAGGCCGGCCGGCTCGTTTAGAGAACCGTTTGAATTTTTGCACCTCGAAGGAGTCGCCACCAAACTTTATTTAAGGTCTTGTTTAGAAAGACCGCAAATGACTCTATTTTTGGATAAGGCCTTGAATCCTTGAAACGGATGGGTGAGATCCGGGCTCGGGAACGAAAATTCTCAATTTCAATTACGGGCTTTGAAGAAGAGGAACTCGCAAGATTTTCTTGGACCTTTTTGTTGGCATCCTCCTGTTATATAATATGAAAAGATCACTCAAAATCTATTAACCAAGAATACTATGTACAAGCAAAGAAAAAAATAAATAGACTTCAAGAGACAAGATTGATTTATAGAATTAGCTCAATGCAATGATACCACAAATTGATGAGGAAGTGTGCCCTCTTTAAAGCTTCCATCTTCTTTGGCGTAAACTGATTTGAAAAATGCCAATTCGCTAAACACTCCTTTCTTCTCTTTCTGCAATTTCAGGAAAAAAATAAATTGAAAACTGAAATTTTGAAGTTCTTAAACCGACTATCACTATATTTGTTTAACACTTTGAGTTGTTATCCCCGTAGTAGGGTTGCTGGGTGCATTGCCACTTTGCAAGGGGTGACAGAGTCGGCAACAGAGGCAGTGACATCAGCAAGCTCTCTGCTAATTATGTCAGGCTAAGGGGAATTCAGGAGTACGTTTCCTTGTAGATGCAGGGAAGATAATAAACAGAAGAAATATTAGCCAATAGTTGCTTTATACCTGTATTCAGTTTGTTTTGTTTCTGTAACAAGTGGCAAATATTAGTTCTAGTTATTAAGATATTAGGTAAATAAGTTTTTGCAAACTTGTTTGCAGGTACATTTTCTTTGCATTGTTTTTAGTTTATCTTACATGATCCAATAATTAAAATCAATATGGACATTGATGAATCCCATGATCCCAGCTGGCCTCTATGCTTTTGACAGAGGACTAACAGATAATCTATCGATTCTTATAATCTCATAATGTAAACATTGACAGATAATTTGACTACTAAGTGAGTAAATAAAATGAAAACCCAGACCAATTGGACGACTTCGACGCTGTCCCACGGGCACCATAGGGTTCCGATTTCCCCTCATAAGAAGGAGAAGGAGAAGGAAAAGCCTAACTCTTTGAAGGTTGTGAGGGCAGCGCCGAAGGCAGAGTCGAATACCGATGCTAAGAGTGGAGTTCAGAAGTTTAGGGTCAAGCTGTTGCCTGAAAGTGGTGGCCAAGAGTGTCATGGATGTTCTCTGTATGGTATGTTGTTCTTGCAGCCGTTTACATACGTTTTATTCTGTTATTGTTGTGTTTATTGATTTTGGCTTCTGTATATCCTTTAGCGAGCTTGGATTTCCTGTTGGTTTTCAGTTCTAGAACAATGTATTGTCATCATGAAGGGGATTAGAATTTCCTGGAACATATATGGTTTCCTGAATGAATACTTTATTGGTTTCGAGTCAGATGTTTGGGAAAGAACCGGATTAGTTGGTTGTTAACTTTTTATGTCAGCTAGAATTTAGCTAAATTAGTGAGTTTTAGTGCTGAATGGCTTGATCAATTATCAAAAGTTCTAGAACAATGTATGTCATCATGAAGGGGATTAGAATTTCCTGGAACATATATGGTTTGCTGAATGAATACTTAATTGGTTTCGAGTGAGATGTTTAGGAAAGAACCATATTAGTTAGTTGGTTGTTAACTTTTGATGTCAGCTAGAATTTAGCTAAATTAGTGAGTTTTAGTGCTGAATGGCTTGACCAATTATCAAAAACTCATTTTAAAGGATCAAAGACATTATTTCGGGAATAAATTATATGGTGGACTGGTGGTGGTGAGGTGAAGCTTTGTTATTTTGGTTGAAATGTTAATAGAGAAAGGAATGTTGTTGGTTGTTTGTTGATTGGATAGGTTTGAATTTGTGTAATTGATTTACTCTTGAATTAGTCATGTTTAGGCTGTTGTGCTTGATTAATCTCAAATTAGAAATAATAATGGTGTTGATTTGCAACATTTGCAGCTCACAAGGCCGCACTTCACATCATCTCTAATTTTATTTACATTATGCTATGCTCTTATTAATGCTGGTTTTGATGTCTCAGCCTTACTTCAATAGCTGGGAATATCATCAACTGAAACAAGTGAGAAAGTTGGGACATTTTCACTTGCATATGCAGCTCACAAGGCCGCATCTCCGATAAAGTTTCTGCCTACAGTTGCCCTAACTCCATTGTTGCTTCCTGGATTTCAAGAAAGTAGATAAAGATAACTAATCCCAGAATATATGACTACTCTGTATATGACTTTTCTTCCATTTGTGTAATACCAGAATATGTTATTGGATACGTAGCAGAATCAACTCTTTGTCATTTCATTGTGAATTTGCATTTTAGTGTGTTCAGAGCAAATGCAAGAACCATTAATTGCTGGCCTATCTCAAACATAGATCTCCATAACAATTTATCTGTTAACAGCTACTTACTTGATCTGTTCTCACTAAGACCAACAATGTAATTTACAGGCTACACCTACAGACTAACAGCTAAACATGTTTCGTTCACAATTAATTGATTATCATTGCAGGGTTTTTGTTGTAAAAATGCAGATCGAATAATGATTAGTTATGCTTAATTATGCATAATTTTTATTCTTTGTTATTGACTTTTAGTTAGAACTTTGTGAACAATTTTTTATCGCCTGAAGTTTATGGGGATAATGTAATAGAATGAAATACTGCCTTTGTTGTTTAAATTGAATAGTTTTTGCAGCTTCATGCACTGCAGATGGACTTCATTGCCTCTGCTTTCTGATTTTTTTCTACTTTAAACTTGGAGTAGCCACGCACACCCGCTCCCATCCCCAGACCACCCTCCAGAATCATACTTCTTAGTTCCTGTTAAAAGTTGACTCTATTTGACAGTAATAGTGTCAGGTAACCCCGTTTCCTGATCCTAAAAGCTCTAAGTTCATGAGAATCTAGGACAACTATCTCCAAAACGTTTGAAGAGTCACATAATGTATACTTCTGCAACATGGTTTATAACAGAAACGGAAAGTAGGAAGATTTTCCCAGCTGCTGCTTTCAATTCCATTTGCCCGCATAGCCAACTTTTCTACATTTCTCTACTTTAACATTAGAAAACTAAAGAATGTCCTTATGTGTGAGATTAGATATGCATATACGAGTAAATATTACTCTTATTTGTTTATGAATTTTAGACTTTTATATCACTCTTATTTGTTTATGAATTTTAGACTTAGCACCTATAGCAATTGAAATGCTACAAACCAAATAGCTAGGTTGAAAAGCATACCATATCAACTCTTCGATTAGCAAAGCTTGTAGCACCACTGTTGTGCTTATTGCCTTGTAAAGCTCGAGCATTTTTTCCCATTTCAGATTTTTCCTAGTTTCATGAAACCAATGTTAGCATATATAGGTGAAACAAATAAAACTTACTAAATTTAGGATATTTTGGGTCACAAACCATGGCCTCTGGTAAAAGCCAATAATCTACCAATTCCGTCCAACTCCTAGTGGACACTCCATCAGGCACGTTGGCATAGTTCTCTTCTCGAGATTTATTCACTGGATCGAAAAAATCCCTCTTCAATTTGTATCGATGATTGTTCCATGGTTTGTCAATACGCATCACTAGTGCCTTGTTAACTAGAGGTCCATCAGGTAACACAAAATGTTTCTTCAAAAAAAAAAGGAAAAATTAAGTTACAATGTTAACAAAATAATTTGCCTAGCTAGTTCTGATCAGATCAGATCAGACTGATCTGTCTGATCTGATCAGCACTGATCTGATCAGAACTAGCTAGGTGAACTTAGTGATTCTGCAGAAACTTAACCCGGGGTCGGAACCCCCATGACCAAATAAAAACCTGAAAAACGGGCAACTGATTGATGAACACAGATGGAAACAGAATAAATTTAAAGCTAATTACACAGTTAACCAAGCTAAAATAAAACTACAATTAACATAAGTGTTAAGAACAATAAATCCACATACCCGAATCATTGTAACAACATTAGTTTTTAACTGATTGTTCACAGCACGCCAACTTGGGACTCCCACTGGACAAAGTGAATCATTTTTTGCAATATCTCCAAGGAAGCTCACAAGGATCTTCCCACCTTTTCGAATAGGTTGGTTGAATTCATTGAGCTTGACAATGTATCTGAACCCCTTTGCATCATGCCAAACGTCTCGAGGCAGAACTGGTCCCTTTACCAGATGTCGTATTCCATCAGCATCTGTCACTGGAGCTAAATCAGACTAAAAAATCACCAAGATTGATAATTTACAGTTTGCATATTTGATGTAGAGACATGTTTACCTATAGCTATAGCCTCCACCTTCTCATCAAACTCCCTCGATTCTGGCCAATTTGGAATAATGATTCGATGTCGAAGTGTTGCTTTCTTCACAGCAGTATCACTTCCTTCTCCTTGATCAAATTCATTTTCACTCTCAGAAGCCGATTCTTCAAATTCGTCCCAGTTGTAGTTTGGCATAACTTCACTCTCAACCTGATTGGATGGAGGAGATCGCAGAGGTTGAAATGCATTCTCACTCACATGCATGTATGTTGGAGGCAACTGACCTTCTTGCTTCCCGGTTCTCTTTTTCATTGCCATGGTGTCTGGTGGTGTAGGAGATTGTGACATCACATGTTTTGTTGCTCCCAAAGGTGCAACAAATGCTCTTTTCTCTAAATGTGGTTTAACACTTGTAAAAGAAGATACCGGCTGTTGTGTAGCTTTTTGAGGCTGTTGTGTAGCTTTGTGAAGCTGATGGGTAGCTTTTTGAGGCTGATTGGTAGCTGTTTGAGGCTGTTGGGAAGCTTTGAAAGGCTGCAAAGAAGGCTGCAAGGTAGCTTTGAAAGGCTGCAACACAGGCTGCATAGTAGGCTGGTGTGGATTCGGTGTTGACGTTTTTTGTGTTGCAATTTCAGTCAGATTGGGAAACGTAGGTCCTTTATACCATCTACTTTGTGTTGTTCCTGTAAGAGTGGGCGGAATTGGTTGTTGTAATGGGTTAGAGGATGGTTTTGTCTGGGTAAAGGATGGTTTTGATAATGCCTTCAGTTGTGGCTTTGAAACCATGGAAGTAGGCCGAGGCAAGGATGATTGTGGTGCAACCATGGTTTTTTTAGCAGCTACTGGTTGCTTAATGGGTTGTGATACCGTCCCAAATGTCTGTGACACTCCAAGTGTTGGAGGACTGAACGGTCCCCAGTTTTGGGTGGATGGATCAGAAGATTTTGGGGACTTGGATGCAGCAATGCTCGACCCTTCGTCAATAGCTACCAATGTTCTTTTAGTCCTGTAACTCATATTTTAGTTCCTGTTCAGAAAGTAAGAAACACAGTCAGCCATGAATAAAAAGGTCATTAAACCAACTCAATTGCTACAAGAATGAATCACTAAATAGGATAATAGGTATTCACTCAAAGTGACAATCATACACGTTAAATCAGTTTAACATTTTCACATAAACAAGAATTACAATGAGCAGAAAACTCAGTAAATATAGAAGCAAAGTGCAAATCTGATTGAGAAAAAGAAATTCATCCTGGCTCTAATTGGTCGTTAGCTCACTGAGTGATCTAGAGTCTAGAATATACAAGTCATAGACTCAAAAGTCTGAAACCTTCAAGGAACTTGAAAACTTTATATTGGAAGGCCTTTTGCTCCGTTCATCCCTTTATTAAGTTTCATTATAACCTGTCACATTACAAGCATAAGCACGAAACAAGATAGAGAAGGCAAACCAGAAAGGAAACAACTAACGGAAATGCACTGAAGATATTATCAGAAAGTGAAGATATTAGCACTATGGAAACAACCAACCTCCAGGTGGCTACCAAATCTCCCTGGAGGTCGAATTAGCAATATGGCCCCTACGAATGTGGATGCGAATGAGTGTGTAGCAGCTTGGTGGATTGAGGAGGGTGATGGATGGCATTTGGAGGGATTGATCTCACATCTTTGGGTGCACGAACAGGAAGCTATCAAGATAATGAGGGTAGCAAGAATTTTGTTTATCTCCCTTGAACTCAAATTATCCCTTTATTGGTTTTAACATGTATTTTGTTTCTGCAGAGATACTTGAAATTTGAAGAATCTGCAGGTGACCCTGCGCGTGTTCAGATTCTATATGAACGTGCTATCACTGAGTTTCCTATATCTAGTGATTTGTGGACTGACTATGCACGCTATATAGAAAAGAAGCTCAAGGTACTTTCTCAATTTCTGATTTTAACTGTTTTGGTTGAGAAATCTGCTAGCTAGCTTATTGTCAGTTGCCAAAAAACAATTTTTTCAGTTCTGATGGATCAAAGAGATGATCTCATAGCTGGCACACTTCCTTTTTTTTTGGGTGTAGTTTAGACTGAAGTTATAAGCAATATTTTAGTTGGCCTACACTCATTTACTACACTTTTGCTCTACAGTTATGAGGGAAAGGGCAAGATGAACCTGCTACACCCTCCTTTTCTGAGATTCAGACTACAGTGAAAACTCTCAATTTTTATATTATCATGGCACCAGGAAAAAGCTAAAGAACAATCTAAAACAAGTCATCAAACAAATCAGGAAGCTGTGAACCAGCAAAACAACATCAAGCAACAGTTGCATGTCTGACATGTATTAACAAAATGATTTGGCTACCTTATTAGTTATTCCCCATTATGTTTTGAAAAGAAAGGAGGGGAACCATACCTAGAATAAAGATCTTTGCTGCTTGATTCAGAGAGCTTAAATCAGTAATATCCTGAGCCTGTAGTTTTAAGAAAATGATTATCAAGAGAGTTATACATTCCATAGGAGAGAAAACGGGCGATAAAAGGATCAATATTACAATACAAATGAGCTTAGAGAAGCTTGAAAAAAGCTAGCTATAATTATATAAAGTCGGTGGTCACATATGATTCTCAAAGTCAAAAGACATAGAAAGAGGATCCAATGGGTGATCCGGCAGCTTAGTATAGTAGTAAATGGCAGCTTTGAAGAGGTGGATGCACATTGTTAATTGTTAACATGAATGCAGAACACAAACATCTAAGGGAGAATCAAGCCTAAATTGCAGAACTCGAAACAGACAGAAACATAAATGAAGAAGTAAAGAGGTAACGTGTTGATACTTGTGTAATATTGGAAACTACTGGAGTGATGTTTACTGTTATAAACAATGAAATCTAGTGAATTGTTTTTAGCAATATTTTACATTGGAGTCATTTCATGATTAACTCACAGCATTTCACTAATCTTACAGATTCAAACCGGTTTGTCTGTGTGGTTCTCCTTAGATAGCCAGGCATGATATTTTGGCAACTCTGACAGATACGCTTTGTCAAAGGGGGGTAAAACTTTCAGAACCAAGACAGATGCATACAAACAAGAATCAATCTTTTCCCAATAAACCTTATTGTTTAGTTATAATGGACCAACCCACCCCTGACACACATTTTCTTGTGTACCACAGGCGCAACAAAAAAGGGAAGAAAAGCAACAACAACACTGCAACAACAATGAACCAAATCAAATACAAAAGGGGGAAATCACAAAAAATAAAGATAAATTGCCCCCTTTTCACGGAATAACGGTATAAAAATATCTGTATCACCATCAAAGAAACTAGTAGTAGGGTACTTGGACATTAGTAGACAATAAAATAAGTGAGTATAGATTAAGTATATAACTCATTATTCAACCAGATTAAACAATATGACTCACAACGTCATGAACAAATACAAATCCAAAGCAAAACAATAAAAAATAAGCATGATCAATTGGTCCCACCCTCTTCCTCTACTGGTAAAGAATCCCCTAAATCAAACACATCTCTAGGCTTGTTCTTAACAACATGCAACCATCCCTTTTGTATCTCATCTTCTATGTAAAAAACTTGTTTTGCTTGAGATGAGAATACAAATGGATCATCTTGCAACAATCGTCCAGAATGCATCAATTTAGAGAAATTGACACATACTCCGCCATTTGGATATGCTTTTACACCCCTATGAATGTCTACCCAATCACAACGAAACAATACAACTTTGTAATCTCCGTAATAATCTAATTCATAGATATCTTTCACTTTTCCATAGTAGGCATCTCCATCCGCTTCGACCATAATTCCAGAATTTTGTGTCAAAAGACGAGAATCGCGATCCGTGGAAAGGAATTTGTATCCATTGATTATGTATCCTTTTAATTTTCTACCATAAGAATGCAAACCACCCGCCAAAGCTTTTCTTAGTTTCCCATCTTCGGTGGTTGCATCTATGTAATGTACCTACGATGATACATCATTAAATCAAATACATTTTTTTTAAAAGAAGTATGTATTCACATTAAAAGAACTTAAGTAACCTTATTTTGCAGCCACCCTCCAAACTCATTGATGATCCAGTTACTTTCATCACTCTCCGTGACAGGATTTTGTAAGTTCATTTGACGTTTCTCGGTTAAAAATTCACTTCATGGAAGAAGAACAAAATTAAAAATCATCTATTATAACAATTGATAATTCAAAAGAAAACCAACATAATACTTACTCCAGATCCCCTTTTATCTCATCAGAGTGAAGCAAAATGTAGCGATGAGCTTGTTTTAAGCTTTTGTCATCAAGGCGAATGCTGACCTCCTTCCCAATAACTCGACCACCAGAATTAAACAAGTAATCATTGGGATTTGGAATGTCATCATCCATCCTTTTAGGTATGTTGAAAATGGTCTTAACACCTTGAAGATATCTCGAACAAAACCTAATTGTCTCCTCTAAAAGGAAGCCTTCTGCAATAGATCCTTCAGGTTGGGCTTTATTGGTTACATGTGATTTCAAATGGGACAAGTACCTTTCAAATAAAACATTTGTACTTAATATATGATAAATGTGAAATATTAAATAAAAAGAATATAATTTAGACGTGTAAGATATTAACCTTTCAATGGGATACATCCATCTGTATTGCACTGGTCCACCAAGTTTAACCTCCTCCACTAAGTGAATCAACAAATGGACCATGATTGTGAAAAATGAAGGCAGAAACTCCTTTTCCAACTCACAAAGAGTTAAAATAATTTCATTTTGAAGACCATCTAAATCATCTGGATCAATAGTTGTAGAGCACAACTTCTTGAAAAAGGAAGACAATCTAGCCAACAAGTAAATTACTTTTGTAGCTTTAGAGGCCCTTAAGGCAACGGGAAGGATATCCTGCATTAGAACATGGTTGTCATGACTTTTGAGGTTAATCAACTTCCTTTGCTTCATATTCACACAACTAGAAAGGTTGGATCCATATCCATCAGGAACTTTAATTTTCTGCAAAACATTTAGGAACCTCTCCTTCTCCTCCGTGGACATAGAATAGGAAGCCGGAGGCATGCATTCACCTCCGTTAGGATTAGTACTCAGCCAAAGGTGAGACTTTATTCTCCATGCTTCAAGGGCTTCTCGATCATTCCTACTATCTCTACTCTTATCCATGCTAAGAAGAGTTCCCAAAATATTCTCAGACACGTTTTTCTCAATGTGCATCACATCTAAATTATGCCTTAGAAGATTATGCTCCCAATACACCAAATCAAAGAATGTGCTTCTCTTGGTACCAAAGTCACTTTCATCTTGGACATCATCGTCATCATCGTGTCCTCTTTGCCTCTTTTTCGGTGGTGCCTTCGACTTTCCGTAAACATGCTTCACCTTTTCTTGCTGCCTCAATATATCAGTGCCGCTAGGACGAGATGGGGCTTTACCCCACTCATTAGTTCCAAACTTCTCACAAAACTTGTCACCTTGACATCGATATGGGTGATCTGCAGGTAACCATTTTCTATAGCTACAATAGCAAATCTTGCTCCCAAATCTATCAGAAGGCGTGGAATCTAAGCATATAGGACATGCATTGTAACCTTTTGTGCTCAAACCAGAGAGCATTGCATAGCCGGGAAAGTCATTAATAGTCCAAAGCAAATCCGCACGCAAATTAAATTTCTCTCCGGCAAAAGCATCAAAAGCTTCAACCCCTGTCCACAGCAATTTCAATTCATGCACTAATGGCTGCAGATACACGTCAATATCATTTCCGGGACCTGATTTTCCAGGAATAAGCGTGGACAGAATGAAAGAAGACGGTTTCATACATAACCATGGTGGAAGATTATAAGGAATCAACATCACTGGCCACGTACTATAAGTGGTGTTCATTAAACGGTAAGGATTAAAACCATCACTCGCAAGACCTAATCGAACACTACGAGGGTCTAATGCAAAATCACTGTGACGCTCATCAAATGCCTTCCATGCTAAGCCATCTGAAGGATGCCTTAAAATCTTCTTATCATCTTCACCCAATCGCTCTGTATCATGCCATCTCATATCTTCTGCTGTTGATGATGACATGTAGATTCTTTTTAGTCTCGGTATAAGAGGGAAATATCGCATTACCTTAGCTGGCACACCTTTCTTACAAGTATCCGTACCTTGATCACTTACAACGTTGCCCCTATCCTTAGTTTTCTTCCACCTCGATGTACCACAAACATGACACTTGTCTTTCATTAAAAATTCACCCCAATACAACATGCAATTATTCGGACAAGCATCAATCTTTTCATACCCAAGGCCCAAGTCTTTTATCATTTTCTTACTGTAATAATAAGAAGAGGGAAAATCAAGTATTTGAGGAAATGCATCTAGAATTAGCTTCAACAACATATTGAAAGATTCTATGGACCAGTGATTCATACACTTCAAGTGAAACAAGTGTAACAGAAAAGATAACTTTGAAAAATTGATACACCCCTCGTACAATTTCTCCTCAGAAGCTTCAAGCAACTTCTTATATGTCACATCTTCTTCTATTGTAGAATAATCATATTCTACATCTGTGTCATAGGCCAAGGGCTCCTCAATCCATTCATCATCCTCTCGTGCTTCTAAATTTGGGCAATTGGGAGGCATATTAACGCTAAATGCTGATCTTAATAGCCCTCCCATATTATCTCGACCTACAAACCCACTTTGGTTATCAAGGGATCCTTCACTAGTAATCCCTCCATCACTCTCAAACATACGCTGAAACGTATCCCCTTTACCATGAAAAATCCAATCCTTATATGGCTTATAAAATCCCTTAAACAAAATATGCCTCTCCACTTCATTTACGGAGAACCATTTCTCTACCTTACAGTTCTTACATGGACATCTAATTTTTCCTTCGACTAGATCTTGCTTGGCAAACTCAATAAATTCCATACAACCGTCGATATATTCATGATGACCAGTGGGTAGATCGATCCAACTTTTATCCATATCTATACGAAATTAGTTGAGTAATTAGTAATATACGTCGGTCGCAGAATAGGAAATTTTTATATGTACTTATTAAAATATTATAATCATTCTTAGAACCTTGATATATCACACGAGATTAATTTAAGTCACATAACACCTCCGTACACAACTCTTCTTAATTCATACCATAACTTATGGTTTTTTGTTTAATCATTCTTCCTTAGTGACTAATATTTGTGATCTATCTTCATCTTCTAAAAGTTATTACCCTATATCACTTCCATATTATATTTTCTTTTTGCGTACAAGATCATACTTTCAACTTCACATGAATTTGCAAGGAAAATAAAGCATGTGATTTTAGCGCACAAGGTGATATTTTCAACTTCACACGAAGACAACAATATAAATCCATTTTTTAAAAAGAGTAAGAGTACCTTAAGTAATGTGGCATCACATAATCAGAATTTATGGTAAAATTTCTTGGATTAAATGTAATTAAGCTAAGCAAAATTATGTAGTGGGGATAATGTAATTAGACAAACAATACCAACACAAAATGCCAAAGCTAACAAAAATACGTACTTACAAATTTAAAGCTATTATATCAAAACATTTGAAATTAAATCAACAGGAATACAATAGAAAGATCCAACTTTTGCATGATTGACGTAAGTTATGATAGCACAATAAACGTCGGTATATGCTCATTGTATATATATATTGGACATCGAGGAAATGTAAAGCCACGGAAATTATATTCTAACACTTAACAAACCTAACTTGCAGAGTTGTAGCCCACCCTTGTCCATACAAAATTAGGGAAATAACAATTTTCCAATAAAAAACCTAAAAGGGACTTTATAGTATACATACCTCTAGTATCAAAGAGCATATGCAACGTACGAACCGATGCACGAACCTACGAACAACGCTAAAGACTTGCAGGAAACCTTGAACCGGTGTAGCAACGCACGAACTGATGCACGAACCTACGAACAACGCTAAAGAATCACAGGAAACCTTGAACGGTGTGGTCGGCGAAACCTGATAATGTTGATAAATTATGGTCAAAATATAAGGACAACAACATTATCAGGAATTTAAAATCTAAAAAATATAGTAGATGAAGTTATCAACTTAAACAGAAAACACTACAAACATATCAATTCATGACCATGAATGCTCCATGAAAATGAACAAATGTAGGGAAGCAATGTGCTAAGCGCAGGTCAAAGAAGGGTGTTTTTTCTACATGGAAAGTAAAAGCAAATATTATCTGCAATCTACTCCGCGATAAGGGGATCAAGCAATTGAGTTTACGAAAGTCGTTATTGTGGGGCGACAAAAATACCAGAGGAGAGAGAAAGGAGATAGTGGTGAACGTAGAGGGACAGGAGAAGAAGTGAACTGATCAGAAGTGAACTGATCAGAAGTGAACTGATCAGAAGTGAACTGATCAGAAGTGAACTGATCAGAAGTGAACTGATCAGAAGTGAACTGATCAAAAGTGAACTGATCAGAAGTGAACTGATCAGGACTGATCAGGATTGACCAGTAAGGACTGTTCAGAACTGATCTGATCAGGACTGATCTGGACTGATCTGATCAGGACTGATCTGATCAGGACTGATCTATTTTCTATGTCGTCTGAGAGTGCAAGTGTCACAGTCCATAGAAAGCTAGCTATTCCATTTATTACTCAAAAGTGATCACCATACTCCGTATTAAGCAGCCATATTATCTCATATTCAAGGAAGTTGACAGAACACAACACATAATTAAAAAGACTCCCAAAAGTTTTATAATAATATTAATCCTACCTTATTATGTCTAATCTAAATATTAGTCATTATAGATTACTCTTCTATTATGACTCATCAATTCCACGATCAATTATTTATAACTTGTACACCGTAGCAATCAGTATGTATTACTCCACTTCTTAAGCTCTTAGCTAGTGTTTGTTTGAATAATGAAATAAGAATAGTAATCACAATTTTGGATTAGATTCTATTAATTTGTTAAGAATAGAGTTATTCAAATAGAACGATAATCTCATGATTGAGCTTGAACTGATTTAGTGAAACACTCCTATCCGGTGCAATTGCATAGCCTCTAAAACGTTTTCTGTTAATGTTTCCCATTTTTTCCCGGTTATGCGCAACACATGATGTATATAGTTAAGGTTCGATAGTTATATTAGCAACACCAACATAAATTGGGATGTTTTCCAATTCCAATTACATTATTTATGTGTGGGATAAAGTAATTAAACCTAAACAACACCAACACAAATCAGGAGAAGAAGTGAACTGATCAGAAGTAAACTGATCAGAACTGATCAGGATGGATCAGTAAGGATTGATCAGGACTGATTTGATCAGGAATGATCCGATCAGGACTGATCTGATCAGGATTGATCAGAGCAGGACTGATCTATTTTCTATGTCGTAAATAGCCTAGGACTGATCTATTGTCATGTAATGCATGATCTATTGTCATGTAATGCATGATCTATTTTCTAAAATCAATAGAGATAAAAAGTTCAGGTATGTAATAAAAAATACTCTAAACAGCTCTATAGAGAAGCACTAAAAAAAGCTAGGTAACGACTCTTTACCATAATTCCATAAACCCTTACTCGCAAGTTCAAAATAATTCAACAGAAGAATACAATGTCGTTCTTTCTAACAATAGAACCTAAAGTGTAGCCAAACCATCCATCTCAAAAATTTGCTACTGTTACTTTTAACTCGATACATGTTGAAACTAACTGCTATGTTATTATCAAAGCTCGTAGTCATAAAAACCATTTATGCATGCTGCAGTTTATTGGGGCAAAGATGGGGGCCTCAGGACTACAAATACAAACAGAAAGTGGCCTAATTAGCATCCCTAGTAATATCTGATGTGTTGTTGTGAAATATCTTCCTAGAGGTGCCCTAAAGAAATACCTCATTGATAATCGAAGGAAGAAGCTAGCTTTTAAGGTTGTCCACCAGTTGGCGCTTGATCTTTCTAGAGTGACAAATAATTTTGCAAACTCAGATAAATAATACCGGATGATAAGCTATAGTTCAAAGCTACTCTCAACTTGGCATGATAAACCCAGATAAACAATAAGCTAGTGCTGATAAGATAATATTTGGTTAGCTATGACAGTTCAAAACCGGATGATAGAAACTCAGAAATGGTTATCTGAGTTTATCATCCCAGCTATGACAGTTCAAAAATCAAAACCGGATGTTCTATCCCTTAACTCAGTTAAGCTATAGTTCAAAGCTACTCTCACTTCTCTGTGTTTTGAACTGCATATATTCAGATTAGGGTGCTTACTGCATAGGTTTATTCCTTACTCCATACAACTGGTAGTCAAACCTATATTTGGTGCCAACTAAAGCAGGGAAAGGCAAAGAAATTTATAATAAAGACAAGCAAAGTGCTGATAAGATAAGATATTTAACACTGCGATACACTGCCACTACCTAATACTACAGTTATGACATATAGAAAGCATGCAGTAGCTTAACATAACGATGACAGACAGACAATGAGCTTATTAGTCGCCTAATACTAAGTTCTGCTTTGTAAAGCTCAGTTCTGTTTTGTGCAAAGTTTGTTCAGTTCTTTTCTACTTACAGTCAGTCCATCGGTCACACATTTCACATAATCAGTCACAGAAAACAGTGTAGCCTCAAAAGAAGTTATAGATAACAGTAGAAAATGCTAAGTGAAAGGGTTCAAATAATTAGTATAAGTTCTATAGCGACAAATAATTTTGCAAACTCATCCAACATGCACATTTGATGCACCAAGTTTCTCACTAAAGACAACCTAAACTAACCAAGTACATCTAGGTGTCTTAAAGATTGACAACAGATTTTTCATACTAAGTACCAGATATCTTGGTCAGAGATTATCACCTAAATCTCACTAAATGTCTGTGTGTCTTTATACAAAGCATTGCCATGTATCCAAATTTCAAAGATTCTAGGCCAACTAAAAGTTGCAAATTTAAAACTATGGAATCACAAAAGTACAAAGTAATTCAAGAAAGATACCGCAGAAAATTAGAAATAGATAGACAATACCTACAGTAGTAACAACACGGAAGAAGAAGTCAGACGTTCACCACTTTCCAACTATCTTCCAAATTACCAACTATCTGCAATTGAAAACTAAAATAAATGAAATAGCAAACACTCTGTAAGCGGTATATAGAAAATCACAGAAACTAAGAAGACCCATTCTAGTTTTTTTCTTGAATTAAGGATGCAATATAACATGGAAAACTTAAAGGCATATGATTGACATTAGAAATTGACATGAAAAAACGTGAATTAACAATATATGACGGAAATTAAAATAGTGAATCAAACCTAAACATTGTTATATGATAAAAATCAAATAGTGAAGGCGTGAAGCAGACCGAAAATACCTGGCGAATATATCCGGCAACACCGAGGATGAAGCAGCAATTAAGAAACCAGAGTATGCTTGAATTTCTCCAATTTAAAACCAGAGAGAGCAACGAATTTATCTTGAATTTGTTGGGCGAATTGTGAATTCAATAATTGGGATTTTTCATGAATTTATAGGATGAGGAGTGAGATAGCTTATACTGGGAGATTTGACTTTGCTAACGTAAAGGTTGAAGACGGAATTCATGGAATTCGTTAATGGCCGGTGCTGAAGGTGAGGAGGAGAGATACGAATTCATCGGAAATCTGACGAGGGTGGTTAGTTTCGTAAAGCAGCAAGGTATGTCGGTGGGAGGAGGTTGAGAGAAACGTGGGAGGTGGGTTGAGAGTTAGGCGGGATTCTGCGAAAAAAACAGAGAGTTAGGCGGGATTTCTTGCCCAAAAATTCAGTTGCATTGCTGCCTCACAAACACGTGCAACACACGTGTCTTTTTTTTGTAAATAGCAACGCTTTAGAACGTCGAAATATTTTGCGGCTCTCTAAAGCGTCGCAATTTACAAAATAATATTCGCGCCCCCATTTCCTTGCGACTCTTTGTTAGACCGTCACAATAATTCCGTCTCAATATGTACCTCTTTTTTGTAGTGTTAGGAAAGCGCAAGTCAAAGTATTTCGAAAGGACGGAGAATGGTCAAGATGTTCTGCAATCGAGACCACTCTTTATACGCCGGTACCTGCATAAAACAGGCGTTAGAAAAAGGATAGAGTCTACCTCGGTGCGGTTGGTGATGACTCCGGTTTGTACTTGTATTTTTCCGCCTTCAGTTCAGGACGGAGCTTGGCATCGAAAATTTGAATTTTTGAATCTTGAATTTTTGAATTTGAATACCCGGAGTTAATCCGTTGGGGATGTGCTCTGCTGGGGATAAGAGCTTTTTGCTGGCCCTTAGATTTTTGAAATTTTGACTGACTTTCCCGGAGCTTGGGTCCGTTGGGAGTTGGGCGCCTGAGTCGTTGTATTTTTTGGACTTTGTATTCTTGAGCTATTCATCTGTTTGTACTTGGAGCTACAGGTGTATTCCCGTATTTTCGATGGATGGTTCGATGCGACGTTTGATGCTTGGTGCGGAAGACCGTAGCAGCAAAGGACGTGCAATCAGCAAATGAGACCGCGCGCGCTGCAGATTCGCGCATGCAGCACGGCAGCGCAGTGCGCTGGGTCGGTGCCTGGCGCGGGGCTGAGCTATAAAAGCTCCCCTTGCCGTGCCATTTTGAGGCACATTCTCTTGAATTCTTTGCTCTTTTCTCTCTCAAAGGTTGATTAAGCTCTTCCCTTGGTCTTGTTCTTGCCTCGTCCATGTAAATTTTTCATGTTTTTGCGTAGGAAATAACTCTAGGATTGCATGTAGTTTTGACTTTCTCGTACTTTGAAATGATGCTCGTACGCTTAAGCTTCTTGAATCTTGTAGAAAACTGTTTGATAGGCACTTGAACGTGAACTGTTGGAACTTGTACTTTTGAATTTTTTTTGAACTTGTATCTGCTTCTGCATGGACAGCCTAGGCGTTGATGTAGAACTTGAATACCTGCTTCGGCGTGGGTAGCCTAGGCGTTGGTGTAGAATTTGAATACCTGCTTCGGCGTGGGTAGCCTAGGCGTTGGTGTAGGAATTTGTATCTTGAACTAGAGATCCACTGGGGATTTTTGTTTCGAATCTTTTGACTTCGCATAGGCCAGTATAGGATAGCCCCCAGTTTAGAATTTTGACACTTTGTATGCTACTTGATTTAGTATGCCTCGTCACACTCGGAGGAAACTCGCTGAATCATCTGTGGTTCGAGCTGCCGAGGAAGATGCTTCGGATGATGAAGCGGCTACTGGTTAGATCCCTTCCGACCTGGTGTTTCGGCCGGATTGGCACTTGTCTCAGTGGCCTCGCGCTGGCATGGTGAGTCTTGTACTGTGTTTTGGGTTCGTACTTTGTAATTGTATAGGTCTTGAGCTAACTCGTTCACCTGTAGGCCGATGGAAAGCCGTTCCGTACTTACTGGTCCTTGGTGGAGGTTCAGAGGGCCTTTAAAGCTCTCCGTGCTGATGAGAGGGCTATGGAGATTTGGTCGCAGACGGGCCTGGCCGATTTCTGGCACACCATGGGAGGTTCTCCGAGGAGAACGGGGATTAAAAACCGTTTGTGGGCTTTGCTAGAGCGGTGGTGGGATACCACCAACACTTTCCACATGGCATGGGGGGAGATTACTATTACCCCTTTTGAATTTTCTATGATTACAGGTCTTCCTTTTTCTGAGAGGAACGTGACCTTTGATTCTGAGCTGACGTGGCGCTCGGCCGCTGCCAGGGACTTGCTCGGCCCTGTTGTTGACTTGTCTGATGACGATGCTCACGCTTCCGTGAAGGTGATTGTGGAGGCTATCTGCGGTGGGGGTGTGCCCGCGGAGCAGAGGGTTAGGCTTTTCCTCCTAGCCTTGGTGAGCAGAGTGATGGCCCCGAGTAGGAACAGTCGGGTGCACATCAAATTCTTGTCCGCTTTGCGGGACTTGGGAGCTGTTTCGAGCTATAACTGGGGTGGCTTTGCATACAGCCACCTTTTGTACGAGATGAAGCGGGCCTCCCGGACTACACTGGGGAATGACCCGAGCATGGCTGCTCTGTGGAGCGTGCTGGAGGTATTTGAGACTCCTTGTACTTTGTACTTTGTACTTGTATGCTTGTATTTTGAACTTGACTGATGTTTTGCTTGTTCCTTGAAAGATTTGGATCTATGAGCACTTTCCGACTTTGGCGCCGGAGCGTACTAGAGATGCGGCTTACCCGTATGCTGCCTCTTGGATAGGAGCGGTGCGCGTTGGTGCGTCTCTGGCGGCTTCTCGCAGGGCTTGGAGAGTTCTATCCGCTGAAGATGTAATCTTTTGTACTGTTTTGCTCTCTTGTATTTGTATTTGCACTGTTGCCTGAGTTGTTTGCTTTGCAGGTGGCATGGCGTCCTTTTGCCAACGCGGTTGTGCCTGTCTCGGCTGCTCGTGCCCATTTCCTGTCTGGGCGGCGGGTTTTGCTTCCAGGGGTGTACCGCCACATGTGGTATCTGGGGGAAAGAGTGTCCCTTCAACACCATTCAGGGGATAGGCTTGTCCCCAAGGATCCACCGGAGTCCATGCTGGCTCTGGATGAAGATCTTGCCCGACTCTATGCGGAGGCTAGGGGCGAGGCTGTTTGCCGCTCTTGGAGGGAGTTTGTACACAGGAAGGGTAGCTATGATGACTTCCTAAGGAGGTTGGCCCCACCAGTACGCTTCGTACTGCCGGTGAGCTTTTGAATCTTGTATCTTGTATTCTTGTATTCTTGTATTGATTGCATGATTGTATGATTGTATGATTGTATGAGTGTATGTAGGAGGAGGAGGTTGATCCTGAGGACATTCCTCATGCTGATAGGATCCTCCGCTATGAGAACTCGGACGGGGAAGAGGTGGTGGAGACCATTCCTTGGGCTTTTCCTCTGCACCGGAAATCATATGATGTTGTACCTGAGCATTAAGCCCCTGTAAGTACTGTTGCATTTTTGAAACTGTTTGTAACTTTGTATGGGAAGATTGATCTTGAATTTTGTATGCAGGCGCCTCGGATGAGAGTGCGTCGTTGGATGCTCTTGCTTGATTCTTGGAAGAGGCAGTGCGCCAAGCTGACCCGGAAGCTTTCTGGCCGGAACAGAGAGGTACCTCACTTGATCTTGAAACTTGTATACTGGAAATTCAGACTGGAAAATTGATTCTTGAAATTGTATTTTGTATAGGAGCGCTGTCGAGACCGTAGAGACTCTGTTAACAAAGAGCCTCAGGCGGAGACGTCCTTGGGACAGGAGGGACCGAGCTTGGAGCTGGGACAAGGGTCCGGTGCTGGTGCTCATCAGAGGCATTCTGATGCTGAGCGGGGAGCTTCCCCTTTTGTACATGTTGATCCCACCAGGCATTCATTTGGAGGTGCTAGCGGTTCACGGCCCTTTGTTCCTCCTTCCGGTTACTACTTCGGGGGAAGTGGCCCTCAGCCTTGGGGTGCAGGTTCATGGGCTTGCTATGCGGAGATGGAGAGGATGCGCCAGACACAGATGTTTGGGTCGTACCCGTATATGCCGATGCCGCCGCCTTATCAGTATTTCTCTTCTCAGCAGGGAGTTCATCCCTCCACTGGCACACTTCGTATCTCGGAGGAGGATCCTAGTACCCCTAGGACGGAGCTGGAGCGCCTTAGGAGGCGAAATAGGGACAAGGCGCCTGTGGTTGACGTCACCGCTGATGATGACTCAGACTGACCCTGCATGGTAGCGAGTTCCAGCTTGCCTAGGTTGATTTTGTATAGGCTGAATTGTATTGTATTTGTATGGGTTGAAACTAGAATTTTTGTATGGTTTGTATGGTTTTGAACTTGAATTGGTCTGAAGTTTTTTGAAGATTGGCTTTTGTATGTTTGAATGCTTGAAATTGTATGCGTAGTGTGTGCCATGAAATTTTGTAGCTATATGCATGCATGATAATTTTGCAAAAAATTTGAAAAAATTTGCCCATTTTTTCGGGTGTATATACCCACTATAAGCCCCCACTTTGACTGAGGTTTTTTGGTTAGGAAAAGCGCAAGTCAAAGTATATTCAACTTTTGCTAATGCACATGCAGACTCGACTTAGGACGCCGATCTAGGACTGGAATGCTTAAATTTTGAAAAAAATTGACCCGAAATCTGCCCGAAGCGTTGATCCGGACTGCTTGAAATTGCGCGGCTTGCAGCTTTGGAATCTTGAATAATGGAGGTTGTATTCTGCTGTCCGAAACACTAAAGAGTGTGTACTCGGAGTCATAAGAGAGGACGGTGGCCTCGTCCTTTGGTGCAGGCTCCCGGCGTCTGGCGCGGGATTGGTGCCTGACGCCTGTGGGCCGTCGTACAAGCCGACTCTTGTATAAATAGGGAGCGTGTTGGATCATTTCTTGCATCAATCCTTCCCTGCTATCATTGCATATTGTTTCCTCTCGAAAAGAAAAGAAAGTATGGCTGTGTCCTTTGTAAGTGCCTTGAACTCGTGGCTTGGTTCGCTAGGCAAATTGGAGAAAAGGGAGCTTGATGGCATGCATCTTGGGGTGCTCGTCTCTTTCCGGTTTGTAAAATTGGATTTGCACTTCATTCTTGCTGCTCTGGAGGCTTAGGACCCGAATCATCATGTCTTCCGTTTTGGAAATAATGAGGTATGTCCCCTCCCTGAGGAATTTAGTGCTATATTGGGGTGGCCCTGGATGCTGGAGCCATGCATGCCTAGTGTTGAAGAACACTTTTTCTTGAGTTTTGAAAGGTATTTGGGCTTGAATCCCCCACTTTTGAGTGTTGTTGTATATGGCAGAGGGGTGGATTTGTCCCTCTTTGTCACCTACTTTGCTGGGCTTGATGTTCCCAAAGTATTCCGCCTGAGAGCCTTGAGTTTTTGTATATTCGCTCGCTTTCTCTTTTCGAAGCAGGGGTTTGGCAATGGTGATGCCTCCCTAATAGAGATTGTAGAGCAGTTTTCTAATGGTCGGGACCCAATGCCGCTCGTGGTTGGCGAAACATTGATGGGCCTTGACATGCTGAAGTCGGACCCCTCTTCTCTGCCGTCAGGAAGTCCGGTATTACTCCAAGTAAGGATCTGGAGCTTTCTTGTATGTTGAATTTTGTACTTGTATTTGAATTTTGAATGTTGAATTTTGAAATGTGCTTCTTGTATACTCCCCAAGGTTTGGCTTATGGAGAGGCTCATGTTGGTGGCACCACCGGAGAACATTGCGAGCTATAATAGAAAGGGATTCACTGTGCGACCCATGCTGCATGGACGGCTTTAATTGGATGAGTGGCGGTGTACACTCTCTGGGGTTGAATCTTGTATAAGGTGGGTAGTTCCTTGGTGGGGGATTGCTTCTATGAGACATGCCCCTGGTTTTATTGCTTTGAGGGTGCCAAGCCTCACAATGCTGGTCTTCTACTCGCCTGCCCGAGTGATGAGACAGTATGGCTTGAAACAGGAGATCCCGGACTGTACTGAAGAGAACCCGAAACCTATTGCGCTGAATGCAAATCGACTTGAAGTTTGGAGGCGGTATTGGGTCGCCAAACCATTCTTGAGTATCCAGTTCCCACCTGAGTCAGTTACTTTGTCTGCGGGGTATATTGTATGGATGAGAGGCCTAAGCCAGAGGGACATTTCTCTCTCTGGACCAGCCAGAGTCCGAGGTTCTAGAGCTAGACGTCCTGCATCAACTGAATATGAGGTAGGTGACGGGAGTGTGGCCCATCCGGTGCTTGACCGTTCCGAATCCAAAGGAGGTTCGTCGTCCTCCCGTCTTGGAAGGCTTGCAAGTTCCTTCTCCCGCCGCTTGGGCAAGGGGAAGATTGATGATTGATTGCGGAGGAGCCAGGGGATAGTACTCAAGGTGCCAAGACTCGAGAGCATAGTCGCCTGACCCTAGATCTTTGTAGGCTAAATGTGTTTGAATTGCATTGCGATGAATTGTGTTTAGAATGTGTTTGGAAGATGTGTTTAGAAAGTGTGTTTAGGAAGTGAAAAGGCTTTTAAACTTTGCTTCACTTGATCCTGACTTTGTATTTGAATTAGCTTTGAAGGCCTTAGGGCCAAATAAGTTATTGTGTTAAATTCCGCTTGAACATGCTTTGCTTTGAATTGGCACATTTGGAATAAAAAGAAAAACAATTTTGAAATTTGAAATTTGATTTGATTTGATTTTTAGGATGCCCTTAATTGAGGAAATTTTGAATTTTTTCGTATTGAAGTGGCCGGGCCTCGTGATGAGGTTGCCTACGTGTCCCGTTAGGGAATCAGGCCGGACGTAGTTCTGACTACCTTACAAGACCTGAATTTGGATTCTTAAATTTGAACAGGGAGCTTAGACATAGAACTTCTTGAGTTGATCGAGGTTGGTAAGAGATCTGAATTCTGTTCCGTCGATGTCTGTTAGTTCGACTGCTCCCCCTGAGAGGATCTTCTTGACAATGTATGGGCCTGCCCAGTTGGGTTTGAATTTTCCCCTTGGGTCCATGGTGCTTTTGCGAAGGGCTTTTAGGACAAGCTCGCCTTCCTTGATGTTTCGGTTTCTGACCCTTTTGTTGAAATGTCTGGCCACTCGGCGCTGATAGACTTGTACATGGTGAGCGACTTGAAGCCGACGCTCATCGAGCATGACTAGCTCGTCGTATCTTGCTTGTACCCATGCAGCTTCTGGGATTTTGCTTTCGAGGACTATCCTTAGAGAAGGTATCTCCAGCTCGATAGGTTGTACTGCTTCCATTCCATAGACCAATGAGAACGGAGTTGCACCAGTTGAAGTTCGAATTGAAGTTCGATATCCCCACAATGCGAAATGCAGCTTTTGGGGCCAGTCCTTGTAATTGGTAGTCATTTTCATGATGATGGTCTTGACATTCTTGTTGGCTGCTTCGACTTCCCCATTGGTTTGTGGGCGATAAGGTGAAGAGCGATGATGTTGAATCTTGTACTCGGTGAATATATCTTCACACTCTCCTTGAAAATGGGTTCCCTGGTCACTGATGAAGTCGTGAGGAACGCCATATCTGCATATGATGTTTTCTTGTATGGACTGGGCCACTTGCTTGGAACCCAATACTTTGAATGACCTGGCCTCGACCCATTTGGTGAAATAGTCGATGGCGACCAGTATGAACTCATGACCCCCGGTGCCTGTTGGAGTGATTTTGCCGATGACGTCGATACCCCAGGCTGAGAATGGCCACGGTGATGATTGAGAGTATAGTAGTGATGGAGGAATGTGCTTCAGATTCGCACACTTCTGACATGTAGGACACCTCTTGACAAAGAAGTAGCAGTCCCGTTCGAGGGTTGTCCAATAGTATCGTGCCCTAATGATCTTGAGGGCTAGCATCTTCCCATTCATGTGGGTGCCACAGACTCCTGCATGTATGTTGTCCATGACTCTTTGAGCTTCGTGCTTGTCAACACATCGGAGGTTAGGACCGCTAAGGGACCTTTTGCATAGAATGCCGCCTTCTATGACGAAATTGGCTGATTGTAGTCGCAGAGCCCTTCGATTCTTGCTTGAAAAGTGTGGGGGATACTCTGAATTGTGTAGATACCTTTGAATGTCTGTAAACCAAGGCTCATCTTCGTCTTGCTCGACGTTGTCAATAGCATGGACATATGCTGCTTCTTGACGGGTTTCAATTGTAAGTGGCATTTCAGCCATGCTGCTTGGAATGTTGATCATTGAGGCCAGTTTTGCCAGTGCATCGGCGAATTGATTCTCCTCTCTTGGGAGGTATGTATAGCGAAGCTCTTCTATTTGTTCAGACAGTTGTTCGAGATAGGACTGGTATGGAGCTAAACTCTCGCTTTTACTTTCCATTTGCCGGAAATTTGATTGATGATAAGGGAGGAATGCCCGTACACTCGAAGTTTCTAGACGCCCAGTGCTAAGGCGGCTTCCAGGCCCATGATACATGCTTCATATTCTGCCGCATTGTTTATGACGTTGAATTGCAGTTTTGCTGATATAGGAATGTGCGTGCCGTCTGGGGCTACTAGAATTACTCCAACACCACATCCGTTCTGGTTGGAAGCACCGTCAAAATGCATTGACCAACTGTCATTACTGGTCATTAAGATTTGCTCGTCGGGTAAGTCGTAATCTTCCTCTTCTGCCTTGACTGGACAGTCGGCTAGGAAATCTGAGACTGCTGAACCCTTGATAGACTTTTGTGGAATGTATTTGAGGTTAAATTCTGCTAGCATGACCAACCATCTGGACAACCGCCCGTTGAGTGCTGGTTTCTCGAATAGATACTTGAGAGGATCCGCTTTGCTGATCACATGTACTATATGGGATAGCATGCAGTGTCGTAGTTTCTTTGTGGCCCAAACCAAGGCGATGATGAGTTTCTCGAGCTGAGTGTATTTGGTTTCGTACTCGATCAGCTTTTTGCTTAAGTAGTATACGGCGTTCTCCTTGCCTTCAATTTCCTGGGCAAGCATAGCCCCCACTGCTGAATCTGTTGTTGTGAGGTAGAGCCGGAGGGGAATCCCTGGCATTGCTGGTTTTAGTACTGGTAGGTTGGAAAGGTAGCTTTTGATTATTTCGAATACATGCTGACAGTCGTCATCCCACACCTTGGGCTCGCTTTTTCGGAGCTTTCGAAATACTGGTTCACAGATCATTGTGAGTCTTGAAATGAACCTGCTAATATATTGTAGTTTGCCGAGAAAACCCTGAATTTCCTTTTCATTCGTTGGTGGTTGCATCTCGAGAATTGCTTTGATTTTCGAAGGATCAGCCTCTATGCCTCGAGAGCTGATAACATATCCGAGTAACTTGCCTGACGTTACCCCGAATGCGCACTTTTGAGGATTGAGCCTCATGTTGTATTGTCTGAGCCTGTTGAAGAACTTTCGAAGTACTGAGGTGTGCTCGTGCCGTTCTTTGGATTTGACAATCATGTCGTCGACATATACCTCGATTTCCCTGTGAATCATATCGCCCATGATAGTTGTGGCTGTTCTTTGATAAGTTGCTCCTGCGTTCTTTAGTCCGAACGGCATAACTGTATAGCAATATGTGCCCCACTGAGTGATGAAGGTTGTTTTCTCCATGCCTTCCTCTGCCATGGGAATCTGATTGTAGCCTGCATACCCGTCCATAAAAGAGAGTAAGGCGTGATTTGCGGTGTTGTCGACCAAGATGTCGATGTGAGGCAATGGAAAACCGTCTTTAGGGCTGGCCCTGTTAAGATCTCTGTAGTCCACACACATTCGTACTTTTCCGTCGTTCTTTGGAACTGGGACAACATTTGCGATCCATTCTGGATATTTTGCTTCTCGAATAAACCCGACCTATAACTGCTTGGAGACCTCTTCTTGAATTTTGAGGGAAACATCTGGTTTCATGCGACGGAGTTTCTGCTTGATGGGTTTTGAACCTGGAATAAGGGGAATTGTATGCTGACCGATGTTTGGATCAACCCCTGGCATATCATGATAGGACCATGCGAAGACGTCTACATACTCTGAAAGTAGCTTGATAAGATCGTCCCGCTCTGCTTGAGAAAGAGTTAAACCAATCTGAACTAGTTTTGAATCACTGTTGTTAGAAAGGTTGATTTTTTCTGTTTCCTCAATTATGGGCGTCCTGTTTTCATGATCTTCGATAGCTTTTAGAAATTCAAAGTCAGTTTCTTGTGAAGCAAAGTTGTGTGGATTAGGATTTGATTTTGAATTAGGACTCGAAGAGTAAGTAGAAATTGAAGTGTAATTGAAATCAGCAATCATTACATCGACTGTTTTGACTTGAAGCTCGGCCTTTAGAGGCTCTTGATTGATGCAAGACTCTAGTTCTAGACACTTAGACTCATTGCTAGACTCGAAAATTGAAAGGCAGACTCTGGACCTAGACAAAGACACTAATCGTAAAGATAGTTCTCAGGGTATTCCCAGACATCCGCGCCATAATCATCATAATCATCGAAGATGGGGCTGCATGCACAGACTTTTATGACTTGATCCCAGACTTGGTTCCATATGCTGTAAGGAAATGCAGCGAAGCTGCCTTTGCATGAAGTGTTGAGCCCTAAGATGAACATTCTCACCATTTTTCCCTCTGGTAGCTCAGGCTGAATTGTACGAGCGGAGATTGCCCATCTGTGGTAGTATTCTTGAATGCACTCATCCTTTTCCTGGCGTACAGCCGACTTTTGCTTGATGATAGTGTCTCGGAAGCTTGAACCTTTGAGGGTGAGGCAGGCAGGGCCATCTAGTATTTCCTCGAACCAAGGCTCTCTGAATAGTAGGTCGAAGTTAGTAGGCACATCGATTACCAGGAACTCAGCATTGTCGTAATAGGTGTCAAAGGAGAAAACCAGCTCAAGGACAAGACTTTGTATGTGACACCCTGGAGTTTGACAGTTTGTTGGGCACTTAGCATGAGATCGTACTCGGAGAACCCTAAAGCCTTCACGGTGGCGAGTGGACAGATGTTTTCTTGAATGTCGGTGGTTACCCTAGGCTCGGGGATCACCCAGTTTTGAGCACTTGGAAGTAGATGGCAAAAGCTTGGAACCATAAGCTCGTAGCCCGGCTTGCATATTGTGGAGATCAGATTTCATGGAAACTCCTCTTCTTCATCTTCGCAGACATAGGAGATGGCTTGTACAGAGGGGGTTTGCTTAGCCCCTGGTGGTAAGGGTAAGGTCTTGTTGTCGACCATATTCTGGATCAAGTGCATGAGTTTGTAGCAATCTTCGATGTCATGACCCTTCCCTTGATGGTATTTGCAATGAGCTGTCGGATC
Organism: Spinacia oleracea; assembly: GCF_020520425.1. Taxonomy (NCBI): domain Eukaryota; kingdom Viridiplantae; phylum Streptophyta; class Magnoliopsida; order Caryophyllales; family Amaranthaceae; genus Spinacia; species Spinacia oleracea. The sequence goes on from NC_079490.1 coordinate 45,259,421, forward strand.
CCAACTCTTAGATCTTTTGTCAACTGGAGGATCGGGTGTTGGACCGATTGGTGCTATGACTTGTTTTTCGACCAGCCGATCAAATGCCTCACTGTAAGACATCCCGAGGTTTGTGAAGACTCTTTGGGGTCGGCCTTGATAGTTCCGCTGGTTAGCATTGCTTTTGAAGTTGTTCGATTTTGGACCTTGAGCAGCCTCTAGGGAGTTAACCTCATGAACTTTGTGTGTTGTCTCAGGTCTCTTCCCCTTCCATTTTTCAGTTTGCGGAGCTGGGGCTGCGGGTGCTTTCATTAGGTCATCCTCTATGTCGACCCCGATGTCGTAGGTTCTCTTGAAGCTTTCTAAGCCTAGGTACTTCATGTGAGCATTGTACTTTGGAAGAAGACCGGAAATGAAAATCTTGACTAACTCTCTTTCGGAGGGCTGGGTTACCATTTGGGATGCCATTTCCCTCCATCGGTTGAGGTAAGTAGTGAAGCCTTCCTGGGGCCCTTGCCTGAGAACTTCCAGTTCCCTTAGAGTGGTTTGAAGTTGAATGTTGGGTTGATATTGCTCCATGAATGCTCGAGCAACTGCCTCCCATGTATTTGTTTGATGTTTCTTGAGTGAATAGTACCACTTCTGGCAGAAAGGTTCCAGAGGCATAGGGAATACCACTGGGTACAGCTCGAGTTCGACCCCCTTGATGGCCATTGTAGCTCTGAAATTCTTGAGATGGTACTTGGGATTGTCAGTTGATTTGAACTTTGGAATCTCATTGGCGGAGAATTTTTCTAGCAGATTAGCCTTCCCCTTGAGGTTGTCCTCCATTGAGGTGTCAAAGTAGTTCTCTTGATTGGTAACCTTACTGACAAGACTCTCGATCGTCTTGGTTAAGTCATCAGTGGGCACGCCCTGTTCCACGACACCCAATCGGTTGCTTATGCTCTCCACATTGGCACTGAGGCTGGCGAAAGCTGTTAGGAGCTGAGCGAGTTGATCGGAGGCAGACATTTGGATTGTTTCTTGAATGGGACTGGGAGTTTGATTTGTAGGAGATGAACTGGCTGCTCGTTCGATGCCGGCTATGAGGGAAGCTAGGGCTGATGGATTTCTTTTCAACCTTTCTCCTCTTCGACGAACCCACAGGATCTTCGGACTCCTAGTTAGAACACACCAGGCGATTTTAGAACTTGGACCTCCTGACACATGATATGATATGCATGCAATGAATGAGACCTAGACTTGACTCTAAGTGCCACTCCGAAGATTCAGGATTTTGGATTTTGTGTTTGTATTCGGGATTTGCAACCCGTTGGAAATGTTTGAGAGGAGCGTTCATTCTTTTGTGAAAGTTGGCTCTTGTACTAGAACTTGGAAAAGGAATATTCCGACCTATTGGAAATTGGACTTATTTGAAGGGGATTTCAACCCGCTCGGGAATATGGAAATTGGACTTGTACTAGGAAATTGAATTTTGTATTATTTAAAGGGAATTTCAACCCGTCAATTTTTTAGGGGAGTTTCAACCCATTGGACTTTGAATATTTTGAAGGGAATTTCAACCCGATTGAAAGGGAATTGATTTTGTATTATTTAAAGGGAATTTCAACCCGATTGAAAGGGAATTGATTTTGTACTCCCTCTGTCCCAGATTAGTTGTTACACTTTCCTTTTTCGTCCTTCCCAGATTAGTTGTTACACTTCTAAATTAGGAATGACCCCACAATTATTTTATTGTCTCTCTCTTCCCACTAAATATTTTTTTGTTCCCACACCCTCTCTCATTCAATTAAAAAAAGTACTCCATTAACTCTTATCACATCTACTTTTTCAATAAAATAATAATTGATAATCAAACAACCACTTATCACCTAAAACTTTGTGCAAAGGTAAGTGTAACAACTAATCTGGGACGGAGGGAGTATTATTTAAAGGGAATTTCAACCCGTCAATATTTTAGGAGAGTTTCAACCCATTGGATCTGGAATATTTGAAGGGAATTTCAACCCGCTTGAGAATTGGAATTTGTATTATTTCAGGGGAGTTTCAACCCATTGAATGGAATCTCGAACTTGTATTATTTCTGGGGAGTTTCAACCCGTTGGAAATATTTGGAATGGGGTTTGAATTATTTTATGGGATTTTCAACCCGTCAATATTTTAGGGGAATCTCAACCCATTGGAATTGGAGTATTTGAAGGGAATTTCAACCGATTGGAATTTGTATTATTTAAGGGGATTTTCAACCCGCTTGAGAATTGGAATTTGTATTATTTCAGGGGAGTTTTCAACCCGTTGGAAGATTGGACTTGTATTATTTCTGGGGATTTTCAACCCGTCAATATTTTAGGGGAATCTCAACCCATTGGAATTGGAGTATTTGAAGGGAATTTCAACCCATTGGAATTTGTATTATTTCAGGGGATTTTCAACCCGTAGAATTTGAATTTGACTCGAAGTTTGAATTATGAAATGGAAAAGGACGCATTTTGTATGTAGAACATGAAGCTTCGTGTTTGGAAATTCCGGCATTATGTCGCCGTGGATTTGAGACATTGAATTTGGGAACTTGAAAGTCCGGCATTATGCCGCCGTGGACTTGGAGTGTAGGATTTGAGATTTGAAGGTTTGGAATTTTTGAACTTCGAGCTTGAGGTTTGAAATATGGAATGGAAAATCGGCATTATGACGGCATGGATTTGGAATTTGAAGTTTTGAGCATAGGACTTGAAATTCGAAAGATTGATATGGAATTTGAGGTTTGAAAGTTGGAGTTGAAAAGTTGGCATTATGCCGGTCATGAACTTTGGCATTTGAACTTTGAGGTTTTGAGACTTGAAATTGGGGACTTGACTTCGATGCTTGAAGACTTGAATGTTTGAAATAGGAAATCCGGCATGACGCCGTTGGATTTGTGGTCTTTGACTTTGAAGTTTGAAGCTTGAAATTTGGATTAGAAAGTCTGGCATTAAGGCGCCGTTGGATTGAGTCTTGTCTTGAAACTTGAAACTCGAACTTTGGACTAGAAAATCCGGCATTAGGGCGCTGTTGGGTTGCATTTGAAAATTGAAGTTTTGGACTAGAAAGTTTGAATTTGAACTTGAAGCTTGAAGACTAGGAAATCCGGCATTATGACGCCGTTGGGTTGAATTTGACTTGAAAATCGAAACTTGAGTTTGGAAAATCCGGCATTATGGCACCGTTGGATTTGTACTTGAAAATTGAGGTTTTGGATTAGAAAATTTGAACTTGACTCGAAATTCGAAATTTGGACTGGAAAATCCGGCATTATGACGCTGTTAGATTTGAACTTTGACTTGGAAGAAGTAGGAAATCCGGCATTATGACGCCGTTGGATTGAATTTTGAATTTGAAACTTGGAATTTTGGACTCGAAAATCCGGCATTATGACGCCGTTGGATTGAATTTTGAATCTGAAACTTGGAATTCGGACTCGAAAATCTGGGATTATGACGTCGTTGGATTGAATTTTGAATTTGGCATTTGGAATTTGGACTCGAAAATCCGGCATTATGACGCCGTTGGATTGAATTTTGAATTTGAAACTTGGAATTTGGACTCGAAAATCCGGCATTATGACGCCGTTGGATTCAATTTTGAATTGAAAACTTGGAATTTGGACTCGAAAATCCGGCATTATGACACCGTTAGATTGAATTTTGAATTTGGCATTTGTGCGTGAGGCGTGTTTAAGGGTTTTGAATCAAATGGAGTGACACTCCTAAAGACCCTAAAATCGGCGATTTAGATGCATGAGGTTTGAATGATGCTCCTAGGGGTTTGGTTTCCTAGTTGGAGGCTAATTGGTTTTGGCAAGCTAGAACTCGAGGTTAGCCATTCACGCGTGCAAAGACGCCCACACAATGCACAAGTAGCACGTTGTCACACTAATCATGAATATGAATGCGACATGCAAAGTTCTCAACCTAAGGTCGGTCTAAGTTTTGTATGATGCAAGTGGTCGGCTTTGGGTGTCAAAAGGTACTTGGCTAAGAGACGGATCCGGCGACAAGCTGTCACATCCGCCTAAGGGAAGTGTGTGTCGGCAGACGGCCTCCATACTTGACATCAGGAATGTCAAGTAAATGCCAAGTTTCGGTAGGCGCGGAAGTGGTCACACACTTTGGTCGGGAACCGTATGGAGAGTCACCATTTCGTTGCCCCCGGGGCTAACCCGAATGTAGAACACATCCGTTTGGGCAAGGGTAGAAATTCATTTTGCACAATATGGTTTTCGAAAAATGCATGAAATGCCTAGAAATTGAAATTGAAATCGTACTTGAATTTGTATTTGTAGAGCTCGTTTTTCGGCACTCGTTCACGAGGTTTGGGAGCGTCCTTCCAGATGCAAAAAACACGAAAAGTTGAGCAAAAGTGGGCGACAAGCCACTGTGAGCCACTGTCCTGGATGCAGGCAGTGGCGTTGGGCGCAGGGGCTGCGCCTGGCGCCAATGCTGGCATCCAGTACTTCGGCAGATCAGTGGCCGGTTGCTCGAAATTTGCTCGCATTTTCGAATTGATCGAAACTAGAAAGATCCCCAGTGGAGTCGCCAGAATTGTAGGGGGGTTTTTTTCCCGTTCCCTACAAGGGGGGGTTTAGGAGGCCGGACGGCTCGTTTAGAGAACCGTTTGAATTTTTGCACCTCGAAGGAGTCGCCACGAAACTTTATTTAAGGTCTTGTTTGGAAAGACCGCAAATGACTCTATTTATGGATAAGGCCTTGAATCCTTGAAACGGATGGGTGAGATCCGGGCTCGGGAACGAAAATGCTTATTCAGCGAGCTTTAGAAATATTCAAGTACGTTGGCACAACATTAGTTCGAAAATAAACCCTAGATTAGACTATGTGGGTTTGAATTTTAGAGCAAAATAGAATTTCTAATTGTACGGTGGTCACTTTGCTTTAAAGATTGATTTAAGGAACCTAAGGCCGGTTTGTCCAAAAAATATCTTTGTTAAGCGTGATGTAACCTTTGTATTTTGTTGTATTTAGCATGTTGGTGATGAAAGCGATAAAGCACATAAATCAACATCACAATACTAAATAAAGTGCGGAATTAGTAAATACAAGACCCCCTAGAAAAGGACTAGGGATAGGTCCACATTGCCTAGAAATGGACTAGGCAAGTAAAGATGCGGAATTGAAAGTGCGGAATTGAAATTGCGGTATTGAAATTGCGGTATTGAAAGTGCGATATTGAAAGTGCGATATTGAAAGTGCGATATTGAAAGGTGCGATATTGAAATTGCAATATTGAAAGGTGCATAATTGAAATTTGTACTTGGGCACATGAGATTCGAACGCCAAGCGGCTCCTTAAAAATAAGTGCGCCCGACACGAATTCAAAGCCAAAAATCTCAACTTGGGAGAGGTTGCTCAACCCAAATATCCTAGATTTTGCATGTTAAACTTGAAATTAAAAGCTTGAATATTGAAATGTTTGAACTTGAAATGATTGAAATTTGAACTTGAAATGATCCTAGTTTAGGGAAATAACTATGAATAATCCTAAACATGGTAAGATCTTTGAAAATTGAAGACTTGAATTTGTATATTGAAAATGGAGTTTTGAATCTCAAAAGACTAAACCTTTAAATGTTAAATGGTGTTTATCTTTGATTACCCCATGTTTGATGGTGATTCTAGCCCAAGAGATGATTGTAAACAACTTGGACATCCTTGAATCTTTGAAAATTGTATTTTGTATTTTGGAAAAGTTTGTATTTTTGGAAAACATGTGTGATTGTTGCAAGTGGTGTTTTTTATTGATTAAAAACACCAACTTGCTAATCATTTAGAAATCAAAGCAACATAGTAGATTAGAATGGGATTCGGATTTACCTAGTTAGGTTTAGGCAAGAGCTCCCAATTGCTTTGGAATTTAGGAATTTTGTATGTGTTTTTGAGGAGTTTTGAATTGTATTTTGAGACGTAATGTCGAAATTACGACGTTGTATTGTTGTGCCCCCCTTTTTTCGATGGAAATGAGGGGTATTTATAGGAGGGAATGGTGCAAAACGCCAGCACACGCCAGCGCAGGGCGCCAGGCCAGCGCAGTGCGCTGCTGACGTGGCTTGAATGCCGCCAAAGCAAGGACGGGGAATCGTCCTTGTTTCGTCTTGTAGCGTTGTACCTGTTGTAAGAATAGTACTAGTTTTGGCGTTTTGTATTTTCTTGGAGGTTAAGGCATCGTTTAGCGTCTAAAAACAAGCCTTTCTCGGGGTTTTGAATTCCGGTTTTACGGGACGGGGCCCGGCATGCTCGGTTTTGTGGGTCGGTGCCCGAATTTAACTTGCCTTATATGATTTTGAGTGGAAAAGGCTTAGTAAAACCAATGGGATGGTCTACTAGTTGAGATTGTACTTGGATTTTTAAATTGGATTTGGAAAGTTGTATTTTGTACCGAGAACCGAAAGGGGAACGGTCTCGGGGGTTGGACTTTGGATCTTGAATTTTGGAAGCATTCTTAGCAATTGGGATTTTCGCCTGGAGTTATTCCAATCACCTAACAAGAATAATGGTATCGTCATCATCCCAAAGGGGAGACACAAATTAGGTGTCTACATAAAGCATCTGAGTTGATGAATGTTTTCTGTAGATCTGCTCCCATTGTAGCAAGCATTAGGCACTTCACTTCCTTGTTGGCTTCAATCCAACGATTGAGGGCAGCCTGAGTGACCCCTTCGCTAGCGGCTTCGGGCATCTCCTCATCCATGACATACTCCTTCCCTTCCTGCATAAGAACTATTTGCAAGTTCCTTTGGCAATCAAGGAAGTTTTTCCCGTTCAACTTCTCCTTTTCGAGAATTGATCGAATGTTGAATGAATTGTTGTTTGCCATAGTAAAAAAATACAATTGAAAAGAATAAACAAGTAAATAACCATTCATACATGCTCTTAATAAAATTAAATTCAAGCAATCATGCATAATTCAAAATCATTAAGCATTTTATTCGAGTTTATGTGTTCCGTTAGGTGTGAATAAAATGAATCCAATTAAGATCCTCAAAACCATTAAGGAACTAAGCATGCTTTGGCTTGTCTTAATTCTAAAACATTTTATGTGAGCAAATCCGTTGCTAATAGTCTAGAAACTACTCTTGGTTGATAGGTACGTCTAAGTTCTTGTTAGGAAAACCTATCCCATTTTCCATGACATAAAGGACTCCTTACATATATCATTGAGTTCAACCAAAATCAACTTGTACTCACAACTAATGTGTACCTTACCTCAATAAAATCAAGAAGTGACACCTCGCTTTGGCGGAAACCTATCACTAACTTGACATAAAGGTGAGAAAGTAAGTGTTATTTTGGAATGGCACCTTTTAACTCAATTTTAAACTTTGGAACTTAAGGCTTTTACTATGTTGGTTAGATTTTAAGTGAACTAAAATCCTTAATCATGCAACATAAGCAAGCCATAATCTCATGCATAATATCAAGACATATTTAAAGCAATAAATATCTTAAAACATGCATAAGATAAAATTTGTGATCTAGTATGGCCCGACTTCATCTTGAAGCCTCAATCTTCAAACTCCGCCTTGAAAATGGATTGGAAACTCCGTTCTTCGAATTTCACCATGGGAGGCGCCATTTTCACCAAATAGGATTTTGCAATAATTAAACTAATTACAACAAATTGATGGTACGCAGACCATATTTAAATAAAAACCATGATACTTTTGACCATATTTTACATTCAAATTTAATGGTACGCATACCATATTTTCAATCCTATTTGGGCCATACTAGTCACTTTCCGCAACCTGCAAAACAATATATTTACAATATACCGTTCACCCATTCATTTATCAATGAATGGCCCACTTAGCAAGTTAGCATAAAAACAGGCATCACATAAATATTTGCAACAACTAATCAAGGTTCCAACGATCTACAAATTATTCAACCTTATTAGTTCTGATTGAGTTGTTTTAACCTTAAGGAATAAAGACCTAACCAAGAGTTTAATGACTAAAATCTCCCACTAAAACCAAGATTTATATGCTTTACTAATTTTAAATATAAAGTTATGTTTCCTAGTCCAACCGGAAACTTACAAATTTAATTAAAATTTGAAGCTCATATAAAATAAATTTAAATCCCTTAAATATTTTTTCAGTTGATAAAAATTAATTAATTATAATTTTATCAAGGTTTTAATTTTATTAAATAATTAGTATAAAATTAATTATAATAAATAACTTAACAAAATTAAATCCCGATAAAAATTATAAGTACGAAATTAAAAAAAATTAAAATCGTTACTCAACGAAAAATTAAAACGAACGATCCAACAAGCCAAGGCAAAGCCGTAGGCCAAAGCCCACGCCTCACCCTAGGTGGTAGCAGCAGCGCCCATGGGCCGCGTGCACGATTGCAGCGTCCATCGCCTGTTGCTTGGTTGCTGGCCGTAAAGCAAGCCACATCACACACCGCACAGCTCGCTGCCTGCGTGTGCACTGGGCAGTGGGGCTTGGCGCAGTGGTACGCGAGCTCCCTTGCTCGGCGTACTTCCCGCCTTGCCTCCTGCCTCGGGTTGCTTTCTTCGTCGCCCACGCTCACTTGCTCGTTGCCTAGTACCGCATGGGAGACGAGCTCCCTTGCTCGTTGTCGCATACCCGCACCAATCCAACACCCCTTAAGGGTAACACTTAGCTATCAATTGCTTTGTGCGTGCAATTTTGTGAATGTAACTTTATAAAATTGAAACTTTTATAATTAAATTTAACGACAAATTAATAACTCATATTAATTTCGTAAATTTAGGCGATAAATTCAAACATTTATTAATCAAATCAATTTTCGATTATACGATTTATTAGGGATTAAAATCTAGGTCATAAAATTATAAAATTTCTAAATTTTAACAAATTTTATGGTGGTTTTTAATAATAGTTACCCAATTAAATTATCAATTAATTATGAAAATCAAAACAAATTCAACAAATTAATTTTAATTACAAATTAGGTTGCATAATTAACAAGTTTAAGCCTTAAATTTGTTAAACATATGCAGTAGGTCAATCATAGATTCAAGATTTACGTACAAAATTAACAAATATTAATTTTTGATATCATTAAAATTATAATTATGCATTCGAAAAACTAAAACGTTCGAAAAGTCATAGTTAGGCTTCGAATTTGAGAATTCTGGGTTCGGCCGAAAAATACTAATTTTGTCAAAATTTTAAAACGCCGTCTACATGCGAAATTCACTATAATAACATAAGATTCCGAGAATTATTGACAAAACTGCCGAAAATCCTGCGAACATATTAATTAATAATCGCACGAATTTGCAATTAATAATACCAAATTAATTCACCCCTTTAATTCTTTGCAAATTTATAATATTAATCCATATTAATTTAAATGATTATGCAATTAATTTGAGGCTCGTGATACCACTGTTAGGTTATGAACAATCTAATGTCATGCGGAACAACCATAAATGCCAGAATCCAAATTAAATGCACATAATCATTTAGCATGATTTAGTGAACACACTTTGTGATGCGTGCCTTCCCTAGCTGCTCCCGAACCGAACAAGAACAAGTTAGAACGTCAAACGTCGTCCCTCCGTAGAAAGTCCACAGCACGTTCGGATCCGCCTTAGATCATACCAACTAGGATATAATATAAGGTTTATGAATTTCGGGATCTCACTTTAATGTGATGAGCAAAGAGAATTGAATTGCGTTTCAATTGATGTGTATTGTACATGTCCATAGGCCATGTATATGTAGGAAATAGGAAAAACCCTAAGTACCAAAACCCTAGCACCATTTAGGAAAGTTGGAAAATATATCAAAAGTCCAAAACCCTAAAACTCCTAGGGCTGGGCGGCTGCTTTGCTTGCTTAGCAAGCCAGCCGACCAGCTTTCCTTTTGCACGAAGCCATGCGCGCTGGCCCAAGGCAGCAGGCATAGCAACGCTGGCCTGCGTGCTAGGCGTAGCAGCGCTGGCCCATGGCGCTGGCCGTTGTGGCTGTGCGCGATGTGCCTTGGCCCATGGCGCTGGCCGGTAACGCTGGCCCTTGTGGCTGACGCACTGTGCCACGGCCCACGAGCGATGGTCCGTTGCTTCATGCAACGGTCTGTCTCTCGTTTCGTGCTTCCGATTCGTTTTTTCCGATTCTTGATTTTCTTTCTGATTCGAACAATATTACGTTTCCGATATTATTTCCGATTCCAATAATATTTCCGATTTCGACAATATTTTCGATTCCGATAATATTTCTGTTTCCGGTACTATTTCCGATTCCGGCAATATTTCTATTTCCGATTAATATTTTCGATACGTACCATATTTCCGTTTCCGGCAATATCTTGGACTTCGATAATATTAATATTTCCGTTATGAACCATATTTTTGTTTCCGGTAATATCTTCATTTCCGGCAAATATTCTTTCTTTGCTTTTTGACAGTTTGCTTAGCTCCCACAGAAACCAACATCCATCATTTTCGAATATCCATAATTAGAGTATCTAGTGAATATAATATTCAACTAAATACTTGATCTGTTAACGTAGTATTTGTGTGACCCTACGGGTCCAGTCAAGAGTAAGTTGTGGCATTAATTATATTAATTCCACTTGAACTGAAGCGGCCTCTAGCTAGGCATTCAGATCCTTGATCTCACTGAATAATTAACTTGCTTAATTAATACTGAACCGCATTTACTAGACTTGGCATTAAATGCATTAAATGCAAATTTGGACCAAGGGCATTATTTCCTTCAACAAAGACTTTCATAGTTTGAGCTTCCACCATAGTGGAAGCTCAAACTATGGAAGTCTCCATATTAATAAAGAATATAATTCATTTTTTTTTATGATTATTGAATTTGAAATTATTATCCGAAAAAAATTTAGTTAGACTTATTCGTTTTGAGTTTGCACCATGGTGTAGACTTCTGTGGTTTGAGCTACTACCATGGTGGAAGCTTAAAACGAAGAAATCTACACCATGGTGGAAGCTTAAAACTCAAAAGTCTCCATATTAAAAAAAAGAAAATTAATTCTACTTGTATGTTATTATTGATATTAAATAAAATTTTCTAGTTTAATATTGAATTTGAAAATAATACGTAATAATAATTTTTAATTTGATTAATTATTTGAATTTGATCAACATTATATAATTAAAAAAAATGAACATGAAAATTTATGTGTTTAAGCTTCCAACATAGTGTGGACTTCTTCATTTTAAGCTTTGATCACCATGGTAGAAGCTCAAACAACAGAAATCTACACCATGGTTCAAGTTCAAAACGGAAAAGTCTAACTATTTTTTTCCACAATAATAATTTCGAATTCAACATTAAATTAGTCAAAACTATTTAATAACCCTAATAAAATAAAAATAGAATTAAATTTCTTTTTTAATATAGAGACTTTCGCGTTACAATAAAACCTCAAACAACTAAAGTCTACACCATGGTGCGAACTCAAAACGAAAACGTCTAACTAAATTATTTTTTCCCTGGAATAATAATTTCAATTTCAACAATAATAAAATTGAATTAATAATCTTTATTAATATGAAGACTTCTACAGTTTGAGCTTTCATCGTGGTGGAGACTTTTTCAGTTTGAGCTCCTACCACGGTATGAACTCAAACTGCAGAAGTCTCCACCATGGTGGAAGCTCAAACTGTGAAAGTATCTATAACTTTTGCTAGACAAAAATAAGTAATCATCAGAGACATGAGTTGTCGGAAAACTGCCCCTCGCCGGAGTGGTAGCCGCCGATTTTTTTTTGCCGAAGTTATGTCCGTCGGAGTGGGTGGGAAGGTTGAATGTAAGAAGTGATTTGGTAAAAAGTAAAGTGAAAGGTAAAAACATGAAGGGTAAATTTAGAGAGGGTAGTTATATAATTTAATAGGGCGATTGAGTATTTGTGGGGCGGGTTTAAGGCTAGGAATGACAATGGATCAGACTCGGGTGGGATGTAGTAAACTACAAATCCGATCCATTTAAAATTCGGACTTCATAATTGCATCCATTTCCAAATCCATTTAAAACCTGGACTCTAAAATTGCATCCATATCCATATCCATATCCATATCCATATCCATAATTCATATCCATATCCATATTCATATCCAAATCCGAATCATGCGTTAACTTTACTTACATAGAGCTTGTGTTTTTTAATTCTGAAATAAATTATAAATCCTATTTCTCATTTCTCAAAATCTAATGAGTTTCTAATAAATAAGTTAATACAAATATACGCGCTTTAATTAAATATATTAGATTAAATTGGGAACTTTCTTTAAAAAAAAAAGTTATGTACGAAAAATATACACTTTGAAATAATTTCGGTTCGGATTTGGACTCGGATTCGGACTCGGGTCGGATTCAGGTCGGAGTCTCTGCAGACTCCATATCCAATCCATATCCATTCGTATTCAGATGTTTTTAATCGGATTCATATTCAGACCTTTTTTTTTCTCGAATTCGGATCAAATTTTTTCCTTCGAATCGGGTCGGACTCGGTTCGGATTCGAATGTGAATATGTGATTGTCATCCCTATTTAACGCTCTACATAATAAACTCTCAAATAATGAGAATGAAGTATCATTTTAAGCACAAATTCAAATGCTACTAAAACCAAGAAAATCAAGGCTTACGATCAACAAGAACGTGGAGGAAGAGACGGAAGAGGCAACATATTGGTTTAATTATGTTTTATTTTTTTAAATTTATTTTTTTAATGTAGAGGGAGCCACAAAGGGCAAGACAGTTAGTGATTTAGACGAGGTTTGATCTCAGATTTTGAATACACCACCTCAAGACTTAACCAACTAAGTTAGTTGACATCTACATTTGTTTATTTATGTGAGTATTTAAGAACTTCTTTATCCTTGTATCACCAAAAAAACCTAAAGTTTATATGTGGCCAACCACACCATCAACTTGATGGTGTGGCACTGTGGCATGTTCACATTTGTAAATAAGACCAACGCGTTTAAAGCCCAATTAGCAGATGTTAATGGCAGTTTTCCTTTAGGGAACTTACTTTTATAGTTTTAGGCCATATACTTTTATAGTTTTATAGTTTCAGGAACCTTAATTTTATAGTTTTAGGGGAAGTAATTTAATAGTTTTAGGAGTGGTACTTTTAAAGGAGAGGTACTTTTGTAGTTATAGTTTTAACTTTTAAGGGAGGTACTTTACAATTTTAGTCAAAGTACTTCTATAGTTTTATAATTTCAGGGAATGTACTTTAATAGCTTTTAGGCCATATACTTTTATACTCCCTCCGTCCCAAAAGTATAGTCATGTTTTCCAAATCAGGCGTCCCATAATTATAGTTATGTTTCCTTATTTGAACATAAAATATTTCCCATGTTACTCTCATTTGGGACCACAAAACAAACAGAAAATGTACTTTATTCCTTTTTACATGTACTATTTTCTCTTTCGTATGTACTTTATTCCTTTTTACATGTATTATATTCTATTTTTTCATCATTATTGTAATATATTTCAATTTCTCATAGAATATATTCCACATTTCTTAAAATTCGTGTTTTTAGTCAAACAAGACTATAATTTTGGGACGGAGGGAGTATAAGGAACCTCTAACATAAAAGTCAAGACTGCAATAAAACAGGAAAAGTAACCACGAATACACTACATAAGTGACACCAACATAAAAAATTAAGTAACACTAATCAATAACATTCTCCATAATAATTACGCGAATGTCACACAATCAAATTGATAATGTCACTGGTCACACGTAAACACTCAACCAAAATAAATGTCAAAATCAATTTTTAATGCGCTAATTTAATTATCGGAATGATTAATAAGGTAGGGTCATTCTTTCATAAAACAAGATTGATTTATATTTGTCAAAAAAAAAAACAAATTGATTTATTGTCCTAGTGGTGAGATGGTGGGGTCGACATTAGCATGTGTGCCAAAAACTCACCCCCTTCATGTCGACCCCACGTGCTTTCCCCTTTCTCTCTCGTCTCTCCTCTGTATATGTAAACTACTTCCTCAAAGATCACTTCTTCTTCACTTTTCTCTCTCCTCTTTCTATTTATAGCACTTACTCCCTTTACACTCTGATTCTCACGCACGTAATCCCCTCAATTATTACCAGAAACCATTATTATGCATTTCATTCTCCCTCCCTTTTCTTCGTAGATTCTCCTTTTTTTTCCCTCAAAATTAAAATCCAATTAAATTGCAAAAAGAGGACTTAAAATTTTGCCAAAATGGAAAAATACGAGGTAATGAAGCAATTAGGAGCTGGGAATTTTGGAGTTGCAAGATTAATGCGTCTCAAAGATACCAAAGAGCTCGTTGCCATGAAATACATCGAGCGTGGCCAAAAGGTTTGTTTTTTGGTTTGATTTTAAATAAGAAATCATAACTTATCCAGTTGCTAATTTTGTCAATTTTTTTAATTTTTTTTTTTTGCAGATTGATGAAAATGTGGCAAGAGAGATTATCAACCACAGGTCGCTTCGTCACCCTAATATTATTCGATTTAAGGAGGTAATTCAGTGATAAAGACGGGATTTGATCCGTGGTATTATCTATCGAATTAACTAGTATGGAATGTTTATGAAAATGAAATTAATTAGTTATTATTATGATTTTTAGGTGGTTTTGACACCAACCCATCTTGGAATCGTGATGGAATATGCTGCTGGTGGTGAGCTTTTCGACAGAATTTGCACTGCTGGTCGTTTTAGCGAGGATGAGGTATATACTCTACTTTGTTTTTTCTTTTTTAATTTTTTTTTTTCTTCTAGTAAGTACTGTATGATTTTATTGATTTTTTGGGCTTTTTATAATTTATAATTGTAAATATATATTTGTTTGATATTTGTAGTAGTTTATGTTACAATTAGTTGAAGTAATTTCCATGACTACTCTCTTTGTATCCCTCTTTGGGTGTTACAAATGGGTCCCACTTGGGATTTAACACTCAGCAACATCTTGTTTGGTATTCCCTAGTGCTCTAAGGAACAGAATTCCCCAATCTTATTGAGTAAATTTCCCCA
Source organism: Spinacia oleracea (assembly GCF_020520425.1). NCBI lineage: Eukaryota > Viridiplantae > Streptophyta > Magnoliopsida > Caryophyllales > Amaranthaceae > Spinacia > Spinacia oleracea. Next base: position 45,274,469 of record NC_079490.1, read on the forward strand.
CCTTAAGTTGGTTTTATGACAAAATCACTTCGTTAGATGTTATTAGGTGTTTAATATTTCTACTTTTAGCTTGTTATTAAGTTATCGTAAGGACGGCTTTTGCATTTTTCTGTAGTTAATGGGCTGTATGTTTGATAAATATTTCAGGCTAGATATTTCTTCCAGCAGCTGATCTCAGGTGTTAGCTTTTGCCATTCCATGGTAATTTCCAGTATCCTTGTTGTCTAGTATTGTAGTTAATCATCATAATAAATATAGTAATATTAATATGTATTGTTAAAGCTTAGTTGACATGCCAATAAAAAAAATGCTACTGTTTTTGTTGCAGCAAATTTGTCATAGAGATTTGAAATTGGAGAACACGTTGTTAGATGGAAACCCGGCACCCCGCCTGAAGATATGTGACTTTGGTTATTCCAAGGTTCGGGTGAATCTTACCATGTTTATGTTTTCCATGAAGCTCCACATAAGATATTACTCTGTATCATGTGGATTTTCTATGGCATCATGTGTTTGTTTGACTTATAACTAAGTTGTTTATAATTAAGTACTTGAATTAGTGAGTTCACTGATTGTTTATTGTTAAATAATGCAATTTGTAGTCGTCTCTTCTGCATTCAAGGCCTAAATCCACGGTAGGGACTCCAGCATACATAGCACCTGAAGTACTTTCGAGGCGAGAATATGATGGAAAGGTGAGTCTTTAAAGATTATTTTCTAAGTGAAGGGGCGAAAAACTGTCTAGTCATTCCAGGCTTGCATTGTGCAGATTTTGATATAAGTGTGTATTTTTTTGTGTCAGATTTCTTGATTAGCTTAACTGGTACCCATGAATCCATGATAAATAGTATCAAAGATGTGATAATTTGTTCCATTTCATACGTTTGACTATTTGGTTAAACCTTATTAGCTTTGATAATGATAAAAACTATAAATCAATAATCTCAATAATATTTTTATACAATTTTGAAATTTGTTAGGACTCATTTTGCATTTTCAAATTTACTTTCAAAGTGAACTTCTTCCAACAATTTCAAATGTGTCTTTTTGTCTTTTGTATCTTTTACAAAGCACATCATGTCAAGGTAGGATAGTGCATGTATACGCAGGTAAAGTATACCCTAAAGTGGATTTAAAGTGCTTCCTTTCTTGCATTTTCCTATTCCCTATTTGATACAGAAAAGCTTATGATTTGTTTCTTAAGAAGGATTTGGGAAGTCTGTACTCTGTTTATCAAAATGCATATTATGAGTCACGAGTGCGAATTAAGTGCGTTCGCTTTGTTTAATGGATGCCTTACCTTGTCTTCAGTCTGCAGTATGCACCCATGTGACCACATGTTGCAAAATTTATTTTGCTGCAAACTTAATGCATGATGGTTGTTTGTAGCTCTAAGTTGATTGGCCCATGTTGTATTAATTACATCAATTATTTAGGTATGTCTATCTATTGAAAGTCAATCCTTGGTGCCTGTGTATTGAGTCCCGTCAGATTCTGCATGGTTTTAGGGAAGGTTTTATTATGTCAATTGCTAAAGTCGATGAATCTCTATTCTCTTATCTGTGCTCAGATTATCTGAAACCCCGCGTCTGCACGAGGTAGGAGTAATGACAGTGTATGCGTATAGACTTATAGTTGTAATGTTTTCAGAGCTCCCAATCTTAGGCTTTGTAGTGATAAAAGTTTATCCCACCAAAAGAAGTGCTATGTGAATTGTGAAACACTATGAAAGCACCTTAGTGGAGATTAGTTATCCATCTGAACGGTATCTTTGGTGATTCTCAAGATAGCGCCACCTGCATACATTTAGGCAAAGCTTTGGAAAAATGTTTTTAAAGCAACCTTAGCTTGGTACCACATTTACTTATATATGCTTATCCTTCTAAAGTAAGAAGATAGTGTTTGCTTTTGCTTTTGCTTTATTTTTATTTATTTTTGTCTGGCATGTAGTAGTAGTCACCAGTATATATGGTGATCCAGGTAGGATTATGCATTAAAGTTGTTGAAGGAAAGACAATATATATGGTTAAATGGTTTGCATCCCATCTGCTGCTCTATGGAACTAGGTTGATTGCCTTGCGCATGTGGAATTGGCTAAATGAATTCTTCTTAGAACAAATCATGCCGCTTTTTTAGTTGAATTCCTATTTTTAACTTGTTAATCCCAATTAATATTTGTATGAATTCACCAATATGTCCATGACAGTCCAACATTTTTTGAATTCCTATTTTTAACTTGTTAATCCCAATTAATATTTGTATGAATTCACCAATATGTCCATGACAGTCCAACATTTTTTGATTTGGCCCCTCTCTATAAAGGCATTGGGAACACAATGTCTGAAGTCAAAAGAAATTCGTTAAATAATATTTCACATCTGTCTGTTTGAGACTTTGAATAATACTCCGTATTCACAATGTCTGAGATTGAGTTTTATCAAATTGGATTATAACGTCTTTAACATGACAAGCATTTATAATAATGCTAGAAAAATACGCAATACTTTTTAAGATCAACTAGAATGTTATTTTCACATTATAACTAAATATGATTTTCAAGAAATATATGGCCAACATTAGCAAGCTTTGGCTACCAAAGTCAAAAGCAATCTATTGTTTTGAGATGAACTTTGTCCTTTTCTAAGATTCGGCAGAAGGAATGGCTACATTTTGAACCGCATGAGCAGAAGTTATACTGGTGCCTTCCGAGGATATTTGTAGTCAAGATTTAGGCAATTGTCTTGTTATCTCAATATACTCGTCACAAGGCACGCTTTTTCTTAAACTGTAGATTTTAGTCGATAATGGTTGAAAGCTCTGTAATACGTCTAGTTAAATGCTCTCTGATTTATTTGTTTGTCTCAAGTCCCCTTTTATGGTGGACGATGGTTGAAAATTTTGTATTACCGTACCCATTCTCTTATCCAAACCTTGCTGTGGGCTGTGTGGGAAAATCCAATGTAGCGTTGTAAATGATCAGCTACATAAATCCTTGTGATTCATATTTCAGACTTTCTGAAGTCATTGTTCATGTTCAGTTGGCAGATGTGTGGTCTTGTGGAGTGACCCTGTACGTTATGCTGGTTGGAGCATATCCCTTTGAAGACCCGCAGGATCCAAAGAACTTCAGAAAGACAATTACTGTAATTTCAGTTCTTAACTTCTCATATCAATTTGTTGAGCTCTTACTGTGTTGGTCAACTTTAGTATTTAACTTTGTCATTGATGAATTCTTGTGCAGAGAATCATGGCGGTTCAATACAAAATCCCAGAATATGTTCACATATCACAGGATTGCAAGCATTTGCTTTCTCGTATCTTTACTACCAATCCAACAAGGGTATGTATGTTACTGAAGTTTCCTATATCTGTGTTGACCAAATCTCAGAAGTACATGTTTCTAAGGGTTTTGTAGATTAGAAATTTAGAATAAGAAAACACTTAGACAAACGCTACCAAGCTCAACATTCAACTAACAATAAGTTCAGACTTTAGTGAAGTGCCAGAAAGTTTAGATGTTTTCGGGTATGGTCTACCAAGTTCAATTCACAACACCCCCCCCCCCCCCCTAAAAAAGAAGTTAAATTAATTTCTGTTCTGATAAACAGTTTTCAGATGAAAGAAAAAAAAATACAGCCTCAGAATTATCCTCATAGATACTGTATGGAATGAGAGGATGATTGGTATTCTCTGTAGCTGCTGCCTGCTCATCTTCATTTATCTCGTCTTTTCACTCAAACATAAGCATTGATTCTACATAGATTTCCTTTGTTAGCTCACTTAAACTAGATATACTTTGTATCCCCTTTTCCAATGGCTTTGAAGATTCCCCTATTTCAGTGAATTTGAAGATAGAAGACTGTTATACTGATCTAAGTAAATGAACTGCTAACTGCTTTTTGTACATTAATCTAATTTATGTACATGAAATCAAGTAGAGTAGATGATTGTGTGTTCAACTGACTGGGAATATGTGGGTTATATTGTATTATTTTATCAACATTAATTCGCATGTTCCTGCAGAGAATAACCCTGAAAGAAATCAGAAACCATCCATGGTTCTTAAAGAATCTCCCAAAAGAATTAACAGAACAAGCTCAAGCCTCCTACTATCAAAGAGATAACCCGAGCTTCGCAAATCTACAAAGTGTGGAAGAGATAATGAAAATAGTGGATGAGGCAAGGAACCCTGTTCCTATCGCAAAGGCTGTCCCTGGATGGGAGAATGAGAATGAAGACGATAATGATGAAGATGCAGAAGAAGTAGAAGAGGAGGATGAAGAGGACGAATACGACAAGACAGTGAAACAAGTTCATGCAAGCGGAGAGTTCATTATCAGTTAAGTTAAGCTTGCATTATTGGGCATTGAATTCAAGTGTACGTGTTTTATAAAATTTCTGATTATTGAATGTGCATAGCCAGCATAAGCTACGTGCTCCGGAAGTTAAAACGATTCAAGATGTTTGTGGGTTTTTATAACTTTGTACTGTTAGTTTGTAAGAATAGGAGCACTAGAAATTGGCACTATTTAATATTTATATCCTTGATTATTGTTATTGTTCAAGTGTAGTATTTGTTTCATGTGGACACTGTCACATTCAAGTGTTATAAACTACTCCGTACTATACATTGTAGTATTAGTAGACTACGGAGTAGTAGTTTCTTTAAAACAGAGACTGTATGTATATCAGTATATGGGTTTTGTGTTGATGATACAGTATCAGTATGCGTACATGAGTAAAAGTTGAATAAGGTTTCAGTTTCACTAACTGACACTAGTGGGCTGTCCCGCAAAGACCATCCTTCCATCTCATCCGGCCTGTTTCGGTCAAAAAATGGATTCTCTGCCACTGGTGTGGGAGGTGAAAAGTGAAACCAACTCCCTCGGGCCTCGGTGATTAAAGAATGAAATCACGCCGCAACGGTAGGGAAGAAAAGCCAAATGAATGAGTTGTTTAGGTAATGAAAATGAAGTGTCCCAGTTGCTAATGCTTTGTTTGCTTTTTCGCAGCCCACCACCTTACAATCACTCATAAGTCATAGCTTAAACTTTGATTGTGGGGTCTAGCGTTTTAATCAATAATCATGCACCCTTCTAATTCTAAAGCATGATTTTTGCCAACATTCTGTTTTCCCCTTTTACACTAGACTTCCTTCTAAACCCCATCATTTTAGAGCTGTTATACATATTCTACTCATTTCATGCACTCTACAATCACTACAATGTATACTAGCTTAGCTTTATTGATTAAAGTTTTTAAACCCCGTAAAGATGCTAGTAGAAATATCTTCTTTCACACTAGTAAAATCTGTATGTATTTATACTCTACACCTATTATTGTAGGATAATATAGAATAGATGCATAAAGCGGAATTTTAGGAAACAATTTTTTAACATCTATCACAGGATCATATTATAATGAAAGAATAATCACCTTTGTAGCGTGTTCTCCAGTTTGTATGCAAGCTTCGAATATGTTAGAGCCCCAAGTGTTGTTCCTCTATTTTGTCCACCAACACCAGTTGAACACCAACGTCTGCTAGGGCGGAAGAGAAAAAACTTCTCTGGCTTTTGATGGTGGTATGAACGGCGTTTCTCCCGAGAAGGGTTTTGGGTTTATTTTTGTTTCAAAGTTACTGATTAACTTAATCTACGTAAAACTTAATATTGTATCAATATGTAATATTAGAGTTTTAGGTTAATTAGGAGAGTAAAATCTCCATACCCTTTCCCTTATGGCCAGTTGGTACAAGGCCCACTAATGAGCTCGTTTACTTATGTTCAACTAATTTTACAATGTGTGATCTTATAGGATTAATATATTTTAGTTGTAGATCCAATTAATATTGTCCTACTAATCACATTTATTCTCTAGCAAGCAAATATCACTACAATAAATTAAAGGCCAATAATCGTTGATTAATGACGGAATTTCCTGGCCCTAGCTGGCCCCTTTACAATACTTATAAAATTTAGTTTGGGAAAAAAAACTGCTTTATGAGTTAGCATGACAGATTGTAATTAGCAGAAAGAAATGGCGTGATAGTATGATTTAAGACCCTACCAAAAATACACATAATCGTGGCTGTCTGAAACCTTTAAAACATTTGACAGACTGTTTGTATGATTTGATGAGGTTAATTTATCCAAATCAACACACACAACTCACCCCACTTCCCACATTATTCATCATTCCAACCCCATTTCTTCCCTCTTTTTAAGCTCCCCTCTTTCCCACTTCTCCCTCCATCAATCCACTTTTCTCTCTAATCAAAACTAACATGGCTGAAGAAACACTAGTAAACCATGCAGTTGCAGTTGTAACAGATGTTGCAGAAGAAGCAGTAGTTGCGGCGAATGAAGATGTTTCGGCCAAGGAGGAAGAGGAGGCAGATGCTGAAACAAAAGCTGTCATTGAAGATGTTTCCGCCAAGGAGGAGGAGGAGGAGGAGGTGAGTAGTGATGTAAAGCTTTCTACTGTTGTTGTTGTTGAGAATAATGTTAGTGATGAAATTACTAGTGATGAAGATAATGATTTGTACCCTGAAAATGAAAAGAAGGCGTTGGTTGATCTTAAGGAGCTAATCCGAAATGCTCTTAAGAATCATGAGTTTATAGCTCCTCTAGACTGTTGTCTGCGTCAACCACGAGTTGAGGAGGGTCCAACTAAGACAGATGATAATGGTGAAGCTGAGACAATAGTTGTAGAAGAAGAGAAAGAAAAAGAAGAGAAGAATGAGGTGGCTACCAATGACAGGCCGAAAGAGCCTGTGATGGTATGTGTAAATGAGGATGGGACCAAGACTGTGGAAGCCATTGAGGAGACCATAGTGTCAGTGGTTTCCGAAGAGCCACATGATGAGTCTTCTGCTGCTAGCGTTGAGCAAGAGGTGAAGACCACGACAGAGGCAATAAAAGAAGTTGGTGCAACTTCTTTATTGCCTCCAGAGGAGGTGTCCATATGGGGTGTACCACTCCTCAAGGACGAGAGGACGGACACCATCCTCTGGAAGTTCCTGCGTGCCAGAGACTTCAAAGTGAATGAAGCTTTCGCAATGATTAAATCAACCATCAAGTGGAGGAAGGAGTTTAAGATCGACGAGCTGCTCGATGAAGACTTGGGAGATGACCTGGAGAAGATGGTTTTCATGCATGGATTCAGCAAACAAGGTCATCCTGTATGTTACAATGTTTATGGTGCTTTTGAAAACAAGGAATTGTATCAGAAAACATTCGCTGATGAAGATAAAAGGCACAAGTTTCTCAAATCGAGGATTCACTTTTTGGAGAAAAGTATCAGAAACTTGGATTTTAGTCCTCGTGGTATTTCTACTATGGTTCAAGTTAATGATCTTAACAATTCACCTGGACCTGGGAAATGGGAGCTTAGGCAAGCTACCAAACAAGCCCTTCAATTGCTTCAGGATAACTACCCTGAATTTGTTGCCAAACAGGTCGGTCTGTTTATTTTAATATATTCATAATTGACGCAACAATATTTTTCTTGTAATGCATGATTACTCATTCCGGACATATTTTACTAACTTTAGAATGTTGCTTTATTTATTTTATTCATTTCATAGGTGTTTATCAATGTACCATGGTGGTATGTGGCAGTCAACAAGATGATAACTCCCTTTTTGACCCAGAGGACTAAAAGCAAGTTTGTAGTTGCTGGACCTTCCAAATCTTCAAAAACTCTTTTCAGGTTTAGCTTTTTTTTTTTTTTGCTTCAAAACGTTATACTCATTATACAATTAAATTAATTTTGTATCAATTTGTTGTCTTTCTTTTTCAGATTTCAGTAAAAAAAACTATACACCAAGTACTCTGAACTTGTATAAAAACTCATGTTTTCGGTTATTATCAGTTTTTAAAATCAACCTATCTTTTATCTGCATTCCTAGATTAAGATTTATTGTTCATCGAGAATCATGCCAAATGTTACCTGAATTAGTTAAAGTGAATAAAGCTAATTTGCGATATATTTAATAATTCCAGCTACGTAGCTCCAGAGCAAGTACCAGTTCAATATGGTGGTTTTAGTAAAGAAGGAGAATTTGGAACCAAAGATGGTGCAACACAGATAATTGTCAAGCCAGCATGCAAGGAAACTGTGGAATTTGCTGTTACTGAGGTCAGTCTTATTATACATACTCTTTATGTTTAACAGATTTATGTCATTATTGCATTACTTATTACTCCGTATCAGTTAAGTTCGCCACAGTGTTTAAAAGAAACTACGACCAAGTATGGGTTATGTTATAGGCACCGCACGACGACTCACGAGTCAATTTTGTCGAGAAATACGGGTTAAATTATTTTGTTTTTGCTTTGGAATCATTATTTCTATTTAAAGAACATGGTAATGAGTAGACAAAAATATGAGCATGCACATTAATTTTTACTGTAACAGCACTAATATTTATTTTTATTGGATTCTTGAGTTAGTGATGAAACATCAGTGATTATGTTTTGTTTCAGTTACTCTTTGTGGGTCAAAGCGCAACATCTTTTTCAGCTTTCGGTTGGTTGGGTAAAAAGATAAAGTAAAAGATTTAAAGTGTATACTACATAGTACATATCATAAAAAGAAGTAAAAGTGTTTTTATTTCTAGGGTAAAGTATCATCACTAGGCTTGGTTATTGGGCGGGTCGGGACGGGTCACTAGCGGGTCGGGTCATTTGCAGGTCACATAAAAATATATGCGGGTCAGGGTCATAAGGGTCAGGGGCGGATCAGGGTCATAGTCAAAAGCTTATAGGGTCGATAGCGGGTCAGGGCCATAGCCAAATCTGCCAAATCTATATACAAAAATTTTATGAACGAAATAGAAAAAAATCATTTTTCAAGCCGTATGTAATATGGAAAACAATTCCCGACAATAATATACTAACCCATTATTAATATGGAGTGGTTTCTAAATGTGTTGACAACACCTAATAATAAATAATTAAAAATAATTCAACTATATCAACAAGCAGTATCAACCGAAAATAATGTTAAACTGTATCAACAAGCAGCGACCCAAGGATACCACTCAGCAGTATGCCGTATACATCTCTGACAGGTCACAAAAGTTCTAAGCAAAGTAAAACCCCAATAGAAAAGTTAAAAAGGATTTAACTCCCTTATTACAAATACAAATAATAACATGAAGTATTCCATTCAACAAAGTATAATTCACTGAATAATAGAAGTATTCCATTCAGGACTTGTATGAGTCTTGTTCCTTAGCTAAAGTCTCCAATTCACCAGCTTCTTCATCAGAAATTGAAAATGGATTATGCAAAATTTGAGGAAAATTTACCTTAAAAGTGGTGATTCTGAGTTCGAATATTGGATATGCGACGAGTTTAGATCGATTTCGTCAAAAAGGGTAATTTGATTATCGGTCGATGGATCAGCGAGAATGAGGAGAGAGAACGCTGACAGCCTGATATACCAGGTATGGGGAGGAGAGAGAAAGAAAAAAAAGCGTGTATATTTTTTTGATGGAAAAAAAAGCGTGTATTTTACTTTACCTATTATTGACCCTTTATTTTTATTTTAAGTTATTGGGCTTATAAACAATATCCTATAAGAGCCCTATAAGCAAATATCCTATAAGGGCCCTGTCCAATAAAAAGTTAAAGGGTCAAGACCCTTTTAAAATTGACCCGACCGTTATACCCATTGGACTACCCTGACCAATAACCAGGCCTAATCATCACCCGTTTGCTAGTCTATTTACCAAGTTTATTCCGAATTGGGGCGGGTTTTATTCCTTATGTCAGGTTTAGGATTGAAACATGTAAAACAATGTATGTATTAAATGAAAATTAGCTTTTGAGCCCGTTCATAGAACGGACGGTTGTATAGTGGTTGTTCAAATGTCGTTTAAAATTTTAATTTGGGAGTACTTCTGATTTTTGGTAATATATGAATTAAATAGAGGTGTAATTTGAAGGTTGAAAAAATATAAAAATTATATGTTGAATAAATATTGGATATTAAAGGGGTGGAGTGGAAGAGACTAATGAATATATTAGACTATTAATAACTTGATGTTTAATAAGGAAAATGGAGTGGAAGAGGCATTAGAAGTTGTAAATCATAAAAACAATAAAGAAAAATTGAAAAAAAAACAAAATGATGGATGAAAGGAGAGATGCCACATGGCTTCTAATAATGAGATGTCACATGGCTTCTAATAATCTATAGTGTTCTTTTTTATAGACTAGATATAGATTCTTGCTTTTTAGGAAAACCGAAGACCGACTCGGCGTAGTATTGTACTATTGCAGCTAGGCATCCATAAAAATCAGACTAGAATAATATGCTTGATTATTAATTTCGGATAGAGGAAGTAATTAGTCGAGTACATATAGTATAATACTATATGCTACGTATCCCGTATAATATACAGTATTAAGAATGCTTAATGATTGTACATTGATATGAATGTGCAGGCATGCCATCTAGCATGGGAAGTGAGAGTGCTTGGATGGGAAGTGAGTTATGGTGCTGAATTTGTGCCAAATGCTAAAGATGGTTACACTGTCATTATTCAAAAAATGAGGAAGGTGGGACCCACTGAAGAAACCATTATTAGCAACAGCTTCAAGACTAGTGAGCCTGGCAAAATTGTTTTCACAATTCATAATTCTTCCTCTAAGAAGAAAAGACTTCTTTATCGCCTCAAAACCAACCCATCCTTTGATTAAGAACAACCTTAAGTGTTTTTTTTTTGATTAATTTTAAGGAATGTCTTCTTAATTATTCATGTAGTTATGTTTTTATCATGATTATTGTTAATAATATTATTTTTGGTTGTGGTCTATCTTGTGGAGAAAGAGAAAGATGGGTTATCTCATTGGAATATTTTGTCAATTGGATTTTAATTTATTGTTTCTATTCTATATCAATTGATCAAGTTTAATCGAGTAAGATTTGACTATTGTATCCCACAACCATGAATTTGTGAGATAAATCCGACCAGGGAACACTTTGAATTGAGGATTTCTTACCTGTCTTCATTTCTAAAGGATTTTGTCCACAATTCGAATCAGGTTAAGCCATACAAGATTTTGGCATGACCTTCTAACCCAACAAACAAAAATGTAATCCAAGTTTCAAAATTAGATACGTGTCTGATACTCCGTACATGCATATGGAACTTTGCGTAATATTTTGTCAGTATTCCCTACTTTGTAGGAATAGACTACATGTACAATAGGTGTACAAGATTTTCTTGTACATCACCATTAATTTGTTGACACGTCATCAAATCCACTAAAAAATGAGAATGAAAGGTAATATATATGTCATTTCAATGGATCATTTTATCATAGTAATCATAAAAATGACCGTTGTTTAGAATTAATATGGGTCACACAAAATTCTTTTCTTTTATCTTTAAATTTAATAAAAATAATATATTTTAATGAATTTAATTCTTTTATCTTTAAATTTAATTACACAATTTCTTTTATGAAAATACCTTTTGTAATTTCTGAATTTCCCAAAAATATCTTTTGTATTATCTGAAATTAATAAATAAAATAATTAGGAAACTTAATTAACAATTATGTTTATCAATTAACAATTAAGTTTATTTCTCTCTCCTCTTGCTTAAGCTAATCCAAGGTTTCGTCGGAGTTCCGAATGCCGGCAAATCGGCCTGCAGTGAAGGACCTCACAAAGCTCGTTCATCGTTCGCCGTTCATCGTTCATGGGTATCGCTGAAGTTCTTTTATATTCTCATAGTTTCATCCCTGTTTCTTACCACGAAATTATGGGTTTTGGTTTGTTAGATCTAGAAATCAAAAGAGGGAGGTGTTGTGAAATGACAGACTTTGGTGGCCGCCGGATAAAATGGAGTGACGACGGAAGTTTGGTAATTCGTCGGGAGTGTTAAATATGTTGAATAATAATAATGTTTTAGTGTTAAATCTGGAATTAACAGGTCCATCCCTAAAGACGGTTTTCCACTTTCGCATATCGACATTTTTGTCGACAACACAGTAAATCATGCCTTACTCTCTTTTATGGACGGGTACGCAGACAACAATCAGATTCCCATGGCCGAGGACGACATGGAGAAAACAACCTTCATCACTCAGTGGGGTACATATTGCTACACAGTTATGTCGTTCGGAATGAAGAACGAGGAGGATACTTATCAAAGAACAACCGCATCCATTATGAGTGACATGATTTACAGGGAAATTGAAGTGTATGTCGACAACATGATCGTCAAATCCAAAGAGTGTCATGAACATACAATAGTGCTTCCAAAATTCTTCAACACACTCAGGCAATACAATATGAGGCAATCTTCAAAAATGTGCATTCGGGGTAACGTCAGGCAAGTTGCTCGGGTATGTCATCAGTTCTCGGGGAATCGAGGTTGATCCTTCCAAAATCAAGGTCACCCTAGATATGAAACCACCACCGATGAAAAAGAAATTCGGGGGTTCCTTGGCAAATTACAATACATCAGCAGATTCATATCAAAGCTCACCATGATCTTTGAGCTAGTGTTTCGAAAACTCCGAAAGTGAGCCTAAGGTATGGGACGAAGACTGTCAACATGCATTTGACACCATCAAAGGCTATCTTTCAAATCCGCCAGTGTTGAAGCCAGCAATACCGGGCATCCCACTCGGGCTTTATCTTACAATGAATGACCGAGCAGTTGGGGCTATGCTCAACTCGAAAGGCCCAGTGTCGTCTTGGTTTGGGCCACAAAGAAACTCAGACATTACATGCTCTCCCATACAGTGCACGTAGTATGCAAAGCAGATCCTCTCAAGTTCATATTCGAAAAACCGACTCTCAACGGAAGGCTGTCTAGATGGTTGGTTATGCTAGCCGAGTTTGATTTGAAATACATCCCTCAAAAGTCTATCAAGGGATCAGCGGTCTCTGATTTCCTAGCTGATTGTCCTATCGAGGTAGAGGAGGAGAGTTACGACCTACCCAATGAGAAAATTCTAATGACAAATGACGACAGCTGGTCGTTGCACTTTGACGGTGCCTCCAATCAATGCGGATGCGGTGTCGGGGTAATCCTAATAGCTCCTGGCGGCACTCACACTCAAATCTCTGCAAAGCTACAATTCAATGTTACAAACAATGAGGCTGAGTATGAAGCCTGCATCATGGGTCTGGAAGCCGCCATAACTTTGGGTGTCCAGAAACTTCGAGTGTATGGGGACTTTTCCCTAATTATCAACCAATTTTCCAGCAAATGGAAGGTCCAGAGTGAAATCTTGGCCCTTTACCAACCTTATCTCAAGAAGTTGTCCGAGCAGGTGGAAGAGCTTCGTTATACATACCTACCCTAGGAAGAGAATCATTTTTCCGATGCACTGGCAAAACTAGCATCAATGATCAACATCCCAAACGGCATGGCTGAAATGCCACTTACAATTGAAACCTGTCATGAAGCCACATATGTCCATGCTATTGATGATGTCGAGCCTGAGGAAGACGGACCTTGGTTTTCAGACATTCTAAGGTACCTACAAACTTCCAAATATCCCCCACACTTTTCAAGCAAGAATCAAAGGGCTTTGTGCCTCCAATCAGCAAACTTTGTTCTAGAAGGTGGTGTCCTATATAAAAGGTCTCCCGACGGCCTCAATCTCCGATGTGTTGAAAAACACGAAGCAGAAAAGGTCTCCCGACAGCCTCAATCTCCGATGTGTTGACAAACACGAAGCACAAAAAGTCATGAACACCGTACATGCCATGGTCTGTGGCACTCACATGAATGAGAGGATGTTAGCTCTCAAAATCATTAGGGCTCGGTATTACTGGACCACCCTTGAGCGGGACTGCTACATATTTGTCAAGAGGTGTGATCGGGGAAAATCTAGGTCGTTACTAGTCTCTCCTAAATCAAACAAAAACCTAAATTAATCACTAAACACAAGTAAAGCGATAAGTAAGGGTCGAAATCCACAAGGACTAAGGTGCACTAATTTATGCTAATCAATCGATAAGCTAGGTCGGAACGGGATTTTGAAAAGTCAACTAATCGACTAAAACTAAATAAACTAAACTAGGAAATCAAAGATAACTAGATTAGGGAATGGGGTCAAACAACAATAAATTATGTATTGGATATAAGAGGATTGCAAATATGCGATGAAACACAAGAACTACATGAATGAGCGTTGAATTCACAAATAGCTTCTACCACCTCTCGGTGCGCGAACAATTTCCCTAAGCATCATGGATGAAGTCTCGTTCTACCCTAACTTACACGGGGTAAATTAAAGTCCTAATTCAACCAAATAGTCTAGTTTAGGTCTTTAATCTCTTTCCAACCCAAGTAGACCACTCCAAGCAATCATGGAACACTTAATTGATCAAGTTAAATGCAACATGTATTGGAAATGCTTAAACATATAACAATTTAATCATGAAAATACCTAATTTCCAATCACAAACACCAAACTAACCAATGTTGAGTTTTCACCAAAACCCTAACCAATAACTACTCCATCAACATAAAAACAATAAATTTAAAGAATTTAATAACTATTAACATGAAACCAAACAATAATAACAACTAATCCAAACATGAATCATTAAACTAAACAAAAACAATTAATAAAGCAACAAAATAAATAGATAAATGAAGAGAGAAGAGTAAGAAATACTCATTGATTGATGGTTGATCTCCAAAACAAGTTGCCACCCCTTGAAATTGAAAAACCCCATTTTTTCATTGAATTTTTCTCACTGTTTTCTCTCTTGGAAACTAAGCTAATGAAAATCCTAAACCCTAATAAAAGAGAGAACTAAAGTAATTATTACATGGTTTTTGAGTCTCTCCACCAATGAATATTTATACTACATCCTAAATAAAAGAAGAATAAAAGAGAAAATAAATAAATTCAAAAAGGAATTAAAACCAAAGAAAGGGTCGAGAAAAACAGAAAATGGGAAAATGGGGTCTGATGGGTTTTTAATCAAAAGGAATTCAAAGGAAAAGAAAAAGAAAATGAAAACACTTTTCTAATTTGAAGAGTCAGACCCCCTTTTCTTTTGTTCTTAGTTGCTCCCCCTTCGTCATTTCGCTCTCCTTCTTCCATTTCGATCTCCTCATTTTTGCAGCTCCCATCATCATCAATCATCAATCATCAATCATCAATCATCAATCATCAATCAACACCATTAATCAATCAGCATCAGCACCGTCTATCATCAATCACCATCGCCAGCCGGCCATCATCCTCCACCGTCGATCATCATCAATCGTCCATCACCTTTGATCATCAACCATCATCAATCATCCACGACCACCATCATCTCAATCATTTCCTACCCAAAATCGCAGACATCAATTGACTGTTGTACGGCAATGAATCGAGCTGCCCAACAACCACGAGCGCAGCCACGTGACTTCATTAATTCCGTACAACCAACCGGTACGTGCACACTGTTTTGAGGTGCAGGCACACATCTCTGGAAATGTCAAATTAGACGAGATCAGAAGCATTTTTACAGGTGATTTCCGTGAGGGTGCTGGCGGGCGAAATCGGTGCGGGCGCACGAACCAATTGCTATGTTTACTCTGTTTTTCTCTGTTTCTTAGCTTCATTTGATGTTATTGATGCGCTATGTTGGAGCTTGGTGTTGTGGGGTGTGCAAAGGAGAGAGGATGAGAATGGGCTTCCGGTGGTGGGAGGTGCAGCTCGCAGCTGCCTGCTCCGTTGTTCAGGGCGGAGATTAAAGGGAGGTGAGAAGATGAAGTGTGGGGGAAAGGAGCAGTAGCTCATGGTAGAGGGCGCGTGAGTTTAGGAGTGGTGAAGGATATGCGGTGTGGGCTAAGGAGAAGTGTAGTGTAGGATATAGGGCTTTGTTGGAGATGCTTGAGAGGAAGGAGAGATGGTTGTCCCACAAAATCAAGTTTGACTTTTTAATTGACCTCCCCTTTACCATGTTACACAATTAATTTGGCCCTTGAAATTAATCCGAAACTCAACCACGCACCTATACAAAAAGGAAAAATAAAGGAGAATCACAAAATAAAATGAAACTAAATAATAATAACAAAATAAAATGAATCACCTGTTGAAGGTCCGGGACCGGCCTTTGATGATGCTCTTGGTCTTTTCAACAGGACCGTGGAGACCGACCTTATGCGTAGCCCTAGTGAGATCGCTGCCCCCAGACTCATGAAGAAATTGGCAGACATATATTTCACGAAGGTTATTGCTGATGCGGAATCCGCCTACTCCTTATCTTCACGTTTTGTTGCCCTATGGAAATCTCAGCAGGGGGATCACTCCTCAGCTTGGTTGCGGGCAGTCCCCATCTCGGAGTTAGGCCAGACTATGAACGGTAAGACTTATCGTTCGGTTCTTTGCTATCGGTTGGGTATTCCGTTGTTCTCTGATTCGACGCCGTGTTCTGCTTGCTCTCGGGTTTTCGACGGGGACATTTATGGGGATCATGCCGTGTCTTGTGCTGGGATTGTGGGTATCAAACATCGTCATAATGTTGTTCGTGATACCCTTTTGGATATTTGCTATCGGTCGGGGATTTCTGCTCGCAAGGAGGTTGATGTTGGGCTGGCTAGTGAGAGTGATGGAGCTCTTCGTCCTGCAGATATACTGCTTTACTCATGGGATGGTGGTCTGGATGTGTGTGTTGACTTGACTGGGTCTTCCCCTATGACGCAATCTGGGTTGTCAGGCTTCGTTCCGGGTCGGGTTGTGGCGGTTGCAGCGCAGCGGAAGCAGAATAAGTATGGGGCACGTTGTAGGGCTTTGGGTTACGGTTTCTTCCCTTTTTCCTTCTCTTCTTTTGGGGAATTAGAGAAAGGGGCTGTTTCTTTGCTGAAGCGGGTCCAGGCGTACTCCAGGGCTCAAGACATTGGGGCACGGGCAGCTGCCCACATTTTTAGCAGGATCGGGTTCGCCATAGCTAGAGGAGTGGGGGCCCAGATTGTCTCTCGGCTCCCCTCCAACTTCTTGTAGTTCATTTGATCTTTGTAGCTTGTTAAGCTTGTAACGTTTTATTATTATTATTATAATAATAATAATAATAGTAATAACTATTTGTAAAATATTTGACTTTGTTAGCATTTGATTTATTTGATAATAATAATAATAATAATAATAATAATAATAATAATAATAATAATAATAATAATAATAATAATAATAATAATAATAAGAAGAAATAGATATAGAAATAGAAAATTAATAATGAAAACTAAAATAATTAAACTATAAAAACATCGAAACAAGATAATAAATAAATTAGGAAAATAAGACTTAAAAACTAACAAAAATAGCTAAAAACGCTAAACTAGCTATAAATAATCAAAATAAGAAATTAAGGAAAATAAAGATTAAAAGTACTAACAGAATAGAATGACTCAAATGATGCCTAAATCACTACCCTATGAGTGACATAAATCAAGGTGTCCTATTTGTCAAAAGTGTGCCAACCTAAAGCAAAATCCTCCATTCTTGCTACATTCACAGTCATCACCACGGCCGTTCTCAGCTTGGGGAATAGACGTCATCGGCAAAGTCACTACAACAGGCACCGGGGTTCATGAGTTTATACTGGTTGCAATCAATTACTTCACCAAGTGGGTCGAAGCCAGATCTTTCAAAATATTGGGTTCCAAGCAAGTGGCCCAATTGATTCAAGAAAACATCATATGCAGATACGGTGTTCCTCACGAGTTCATCAGTCATTAGGGGACCCATTTTCAAGGCGAATGTGAAGATCTATTCACCAAGTACAAAATTCAACATTACCATTCTTCTCCTTATCGCCCACAGACCAATGGGGCAGTCGAAGCGGCCAACAAAAATGTCAAGACCATCATCATGAAAATGACAACCAATTACAAAGACTGGCCCCAGAAACTACACTTTGCATTGTGGGGGTATCGAACTTCAATTCGCATTTCAACTGGCGCAACTCCATTTTCATTGGTCTATGGAATGGAAGCGGTACAACCTATTGAGCTGGAACTACCTTATTTAAGGATAGTCCTCGAAAGCAAAATCCTAGAAGTTGCATGGGTACAATCAAGATTCGGTGAGCTAGTTATTCTCGGTGAGCGCTGGCTTCAAACCGCTCACCATGTACAAGTCTATTAGCGTCGAGTAGCCTGACATTTCAACAAACGGGTCAGAACCCGAAACATAAAAGAAGGCAAGCTTTTCCCGAAAGCCTTCGCTAAAGTGTCATGGATCCAAGGGGAAAATTCAGACCTAACTGGCCCAAGCCATACATTGTCAAGAAAATCCGTTCCAGATGAGCAGTTGAATTAACAAATGTCGATGGGACTAATTCCGTTCTTTGACGAACCTGGATCAGCTCAAGAAGTTCTATGTCTAAATTCAAAGTTCAAGTTCAATTTTCAAAACGTTTTGTAAGTTAGAACTACGTTCGGCCTGATTCCTTAATGGGACACGTATGCAACCTCATTCCGAGGCCCGACCACCTTAATATTTAAAAAAATTCAAAGTTTCCTCAATTAAGGGCATCCTAAAACTCAAATCAAATTCAAAAGTCATAAATTCAAATGTGCAAATAAAAAGCATGTTCACAATTTTCAAATGACTTTTATTCAAATGGCTCTAAGGCCTTAATTCAAGCTAATTCGATTAAAAGGTCGGGATCAAGTGAAGCAAGGTTATTTTAAGCCTTTTCGCTTCCACTAAACACATTTATAAACACATTCTCAAACACATCTCCTACAAATACAATTTTCAAACACTTCAAGCCTACAAAGTTCTGGGGTTGGGCGACTATGCTCTCGTGCCTTAACGCTTTGAGTACTATCCCCTTTCCCTTCTTGCAATCATTCATCCATATTCCCCTTGCCCAAGCGGCGGGAGAAAGAACTAGCAAACTTAATTTCCAAGGTGAGATGATGATGAACCTCATCTAGACCCAGAACGGACAAGCACCGAATGGGCCAAACTCTTATCACTCTCCCCTTAAGAAATAGATGCAGGATGTTTAGCCTTAGAACCTCTGACTCCCATAGATTCAAAGAGAGAAGCATCTCTCTGGCTTGGACCTTTCATCCATACAACATACCCCACAGACAGCGTAGCAGGCTCAGGTGGGAATTGAATATTAAAAAAGGGTTTGGCAATCCAGTACCTCCTCCACCGCGTAAGAAGACCAGTATTGAGTACAACAGGCTTCAGATGCTCCATAGCACAATCTGGAATATCTTGCCTCAAGCTATACTGTCTCTTCACTCGAGCAGGAGAGTAGAAGACTAATGCAGAAAGGCTAGGCACTCTCAAAACAGAAGAACCAGTTGCATGCCTCATGGAAGAAATTCCCCACCATAGAATTACCCACCTGATAGAAGATTCAATCTCCAAGAGTGCGCATCGCCACTCATCCAAAGAAAGTCGGTCGTACAACATGGGCCGTACAGTAAACCCCTTTCTATTATAGCTCACCATGTTCTCTGTTGGTGCCACCAACATGAGCCTCTCCATAAGCCATACCTTGGGGAAAACACAAGAAAGCAATTCAATACTCAATGTTCTAAGTACAAATGCAAATTTCAATATACAAGAAACTCCAGATTCTTACTTGGAGTAGCACCGGGCTTCCTGAAGGCATGGAAGAGGGGTCTGATTTCAGTATATCAAGGCCTAGCAATGTCTCCCCAATTACAAGCGGCATGGGGTCTTTGCCACAAGCAAACTGCTCTACAATCTTTATTATGGCGGCATTGTTAGGTTATGACAAATATAAAACATATATTTCATGCGGAAAAACCATAAAGCCAGGAATCCAAATTAATTGTCACATAACAATTAGCATAATTTAGGATGCATATATTCGAAGCGTGCCTTCCCTAGCTGCTCCCAAACCGAACAAGAACAAGTTTAGGACTCCAATTGTAGTCCCTCCGTAGATAGTCCACAACACGTTCGGATCTGCCTTAGATTCAATTAACTAGAATTTAGCCTAAGGTTTTATGTTATTCGTTTATAATTATTTGGCAAATTAGTAACCTTAGTTTTTAACTTAAAACTATATGAATACTTGAATTGATGTATTATAAATTGTGATTTCCATCACCTATTTATAGGGTAGGATTATCGGAACTAGAAACCTACTAGGATTCAATTTATCTAATTCAATTAGAATTAGACTTAAATTAAATCTATTAATTTTAGTGTTTAGCTTAACAACTAATTCCAGTAGTTTCAGGAAAATAGTTTAATCGGATAAATCCTAAATGCATAAGCATTCGAAACACGCACGAACACAACAACACGCACGAACAACCCGCAAGGGGCCTGCCTGCGCGCGCGGTGGGTTGGCTAGGCCCAGCAGCTGGTATGCGGCCCACGAAGGGCGCGCCAGCCTGCTGGCCTTGCTTCTTTGCTTGGTTGGGCCAGCTTGCTTGCAGGTTGTGCTGCTCGCCTGCTGTGCTTGCGCGGGCATCGCTAGGCGCGGGCCTAGCTTCGTGCTGGGCCTTGCGTCTAGCAAGCTCGTCCGATGTTTATTTCGTACGACGCGCTTCAGATTAATTTTCCGATTCTGGAATTTATTTCCAATTCGAACAATATGTAATATTTCCGATTCCGGAATTAATTTCCGTTTCGAAAAAATATTTAATATTTCCGATTCCGGAATTTATTTCCGATTCAGATAATATTTCCGATTCCGACAATATTTCCGTTTCCGACAATTTTTCCGATTCCGGCAATATTTCCATTTTCGATAATATTTTCCGATACGTACCATGTTTCCGTTTCCGGCAACATCCACGACTTGGATAATATTTATATTTCTGATACGATCCATATTTCCGTTTCCGGCAATATCATCGTTTCCGGAGTATTCATAATTTTCCTTTTGACGATTTCAGCTCCCACTGGAACCGAGATCCGTCGATTCTGAATATCCATAAATGGAGTATTTAATTCACTTATACTTGATCCGTTCACGTACTATTTGTGTGACCCTACGGGTTTAGTCAAGAGTAAGCTGTGGATTAATATTATTAATTCCACTTGAACTGAAGCGGCCTTTAGCTAGGCATACAGTTCACTTGATCTCACTGAATTATTAACTTGTATAATTAATTAATACTGAACCGCATTTATTAGACTAGCATTGAAATGCATACTTGGACCAAGGGCATTATTTCATTCAGTCTCCCACTTATCCTTAGGGACAAGTGTGCATTGCCTAATTCCTTTGTCGCTTGATGCTTGCTCATGAACATAAGGTAAGAGTTGTCATCCTTATTATGTCCAGAGGTGTTTCTCGGTTTCAGAGTTCAACTGATCAAATAAACAGATAATCATAGCCTATGATTCATCTGAGCACGGCCATGCATTTTACAGTTTCTAGCTCTGCGAGTGGCTTTGTACAACTTTCAGCATCTCATCCCGATTTATGAGAGGACAATCCCAATCTTGTGAACTTGAGGTTAGACTTCGTTTGATAGGTGATTACCCGAGCGTTGCCGTTATGGCCTCCTTTTACGGTGCGACGGTTGACAACGTCAAAGTAACCAGTTCCCAAACAAGTAATCTCAAATCACTCAGGTATTGAGGATTAGTGTCTAATAATTTTAATGAAATTTACTTATGACAGATTTTCATCTCTTACAGTAAAGTTTCATAGGTCTGTCCGATACTAGTCTTCCCAAAGTAAGTATCTATGCAAATGATTGCGACAATTCCATGTCCACATAGTTCAAGAAACAGAACTACTAGTCATCTTGCATTCTAGTCGTCTAGCGTTTTCTATGCGTCCATCTTTATAGAAAACTCCGACCAGGGACCACTTTCAACTTTTGACATTCGAGTTCACTTGATAGACATTTCTTAGTCACGGGACTGGTCCTGACAGTCTATCTTGAATATATCGTCAAATTGAAGGGACTCATCATTTAATAAACCACAAATTAAATGGAAAAATGAATTCAATTCATTAATATGAATGGTTAACCAATAACGTTTTACAAAGTATTAAACTCTAAAAATTTAAAACATTAAATAAGGACATCAAAGCCATTCTCCAACATGCTTGATTCCCATAGCTGCGGTGTGCGAGTTGTGCTTCGCTTGCGGCAGAGGTTTAGTTAATGGATCTGAGATGTTGTCGTTAGTTCCAATCTTGCTTATCTCGACTTCTTTTCTTTCAACGAACTCTCGTAGAAGGTGAAATCTACGAAGTAGACTCTCTAGTGGTGTCTAGGATCCTTTGCATGTGCAATAGCTCCGTTATTATCACAATATAGAGCTATTGGTCCTTTAATGGAGGGGACTACACCAAGTTCACCTATGAACTTCCTTAGCCAAATAGCTTCCTTTGCTGCTTCATGTGCAGCAATGTACTCCGCTTCAGTTGTAGAATCCGCAATGGTGCTTTGCTTAGCACTTTTCCAGCTTACTGCACCTCCATTGAGGCAGAAGACAAACCTAGACTGTGATCTGAAATCATCCTTGTCGGTTTGGAAACATGCGTCCGTATAGCCTTTAACAATTAATTCATCATATCCACCATAGACCAGGAAATCATCTTTATGCCTTTTCAGGTACTTCAGAATATTCTTGGAAGCAGTCCAATGTGCCTCTCCTGGGTCTGACTGGTATCTGCTCGTAGCACTGAGTGCATACGAAACATCCGGGCGTGTACATATCATAGCATACATTATTGAACCAATCAATGATGCATATGGAATCCCACTCATTCGTCTACGCTCATCCAGTGTTTTTCGGCACTGAGTCTTGCTTAGAGTCATTCCATGAGACATGGGTAGGTAGCCTCGCTTGGAGTCTTCCATATTGAACCTTTCAAGCACCTTATTGATATAAGTGCTTTGACTAAGTCCAATCATCTTTTTAGATCTATCTCTGTAAATCTTGATGCCCAGTATGTACTGTGCTTCTCCTAGATCCTTCATCGAAAAAAATTTCCCAAGCCAAATCTTGATGGAGTTCAACATAGGAATGTCATTTCCGATAAGTAATATGTCGTCGACATATAATACTAGAAAAGCAATTTTGCTTCCACTGACCTTCTTGTATACACAAGATTCGTCTGCGTTCTTGATGAAACCAAAGTCACTGACTGCTTCATTAAAACGTATATTCCATCTCCTTGATGCTTTCTTCAATCCGTAGATGGATTTCTTAAGCTTGCATACCTTTTTAGCATTCTTTGGATCCTCAAAACCCTCAGGCTGTGTCATAAACACAGTTTTTGTTAAAACGCCGTTTAAGAAAGCGGTTTTGACATCCATCTGCCGTATTTCGTAATCGTAATATGCATCGATTGCTAAAATTATCCGAATAGACTTTAGCATTGCAACTGGTGAAAAGGTTTCATCGTAATCCTCACCGTGGACTTGCCTGTAACCTTTTGCAACCAATCTAGCTTTGAAAACGTCTAGTTTTCCATCCTTGTCCTTTTTCAGTTTGAAAACCCATTTGCTTCCTATGGCTTGGTAGCCATCTGGCAAATCGACCAAATCCCAAACTTGGTTTTCAGACATGGAGTCTAATTCAGATTGCATGGCTTCTTGCCATTGCTTGGAGCTAAGGCTCGTCATAGCTTGTTTGTAAGTCGCAGGTTCATCAGTTTCAAGTAATAGAACTTCATGGCTCTCGTTCGTCAAAATATCTAAGTACCTTTCCGGTTGAGACCTATATCTCTGCGATCTACGCGGGGTTACATTTCTAGATGGTCCTTGATTCTCACCAGATTCTTCTAAAGATCTCTGAGTTTCAACCTGAATGTCATCTTGAGCATTCTCTAGAGTTTGTTGTTCGACTCGAATTTCTTCGAGGTCTACTTTTCTCCCACTTGTCATTTTGGAAATGTGATCTCTTTCCAAACAGATACCATCTCGAGCAACAAACACCTTGTTCTCAGATGTATTGTAGAAGTAATACCCCTTTGTTTCCTTTGGATAGCCCACAAGGATACATTTGTCAGATTTTGGTTGAAGTTTGTCTGAAATTAATTGTTTGACGTATACTTCACAACCTTAAATCTTAAGAAAATATACATTTGGAGGCTTTCCAAACCATAACTCATATGGAGTCTTTTCGACAGCTTTAGACGAAGCTCTATTTATAGTGAGTGCAACTGTGTTTAGTGCATGTCCCCAAAATTCTATTGGAAGTTCGGCCTGACCCATCATTGATCTAACCATGTCTAGCAAGGTTCTATTCCTCCGTTCTGACACACCGTTCCATTGAGGTGTTCCGGAAGGATTCAATTCAGATAGAATTCCACATTCTTTCAAATGGTCATCAAATTCATAGCTCAGATATTCATCGCTTCTATCAGACCGCAGTGCCTTAATCTTCTTGCCTAATTGATTCTCTACTTCACTCTGAAATTCCTTGAATTTGTCAAAGGATTCAGACTTATGCTTCATTAGGTAGACATAACCATATCTACTGAAGTCATCAGTGAAAGTGATAAATTAGCTGAAACCACCTCTAGCATTTGTACTCATTGGTCCACATACATCTGTATGGATTAAACCCAATAGTTCAGTTGCTCTTTCTCCAACTTTAGAGAATGGTTCCTTTGTCATTTTGCCAAGTAAACATGATTCGCACTTACCATAATCCTCTAAGTCAAATGGTTCTAGAATTCCTTCCTTTTGAAGTCTTTCTATGCACTTTATGTTAATATGGCCTAATCCACAATGCCACAGATATGTGAGATTTGAATCATTCTTTTTGGCCTTTTTGGCATTTATGTTATAAACGTGTTTGTCATGATCTAATAAATAAATTCCATTGACTAATCTAGCAGATCCATAAAACATCTCTTTAAAATAAAACGAGCAACTATTGTCTTTTATTAAAAAGGAAAATCCCTTAGCTTCTAAGAAAGAAACAGAAATGATGTTTTTAGTAAGACTTGGAACATGGAAACACTCCTCCAGTTCCAAAACTAGCCCAGAGGGCAACGACAAATAATAAGTTCCTATAGCTAATGCAGCAATCCGTGCTCCATTTCCCACTCGTAGGTCGACTTCACCCTTGCTTAACCTTCTACTTCTTCTTAGTCCCTGCGAATTGGAACATAAGTGTGAGCCACAACCTGTATCTAATACCCAAGAAGTTGAATTAGCAAGTATACAGTCTATAACGAAAATACCTGAAGATGGAACGATTGTTCCGTTCTTCTGATCTTCCTTAAGCTTCAAGCAATCTCTCTTCCAATGCCCCTTCTTCTTGCAGTAGAAGCATTCAGATTCAGAAGTGGGTTGGCTCACCTTCTTCTTTTCAGACTTGGTGTCGCCAGTTTCCTTAGTCGGGCTGGCCTTCTTGCCACCTTTCTTAGCATTCCTCTTCTTGCCAGATTTCTTGAACTTGTCCCCACGCACCATAAGCACATCTTGATTATCATTTTTGAGCGTCTTTTCAGCGGTGTTCAGCATACCGTGAAGCTCAGTGAGCGTTTTTTCCAGACTATTCATACTGTAGTTCAGCTTGAACTGATCATACCCGCTATGAAGAGATTGGAGGATAGTTTCTACAGCCATTTCCTGAGAGAACTGCTGATCCAGCCGACTCATATTCTCAATGAGTCTGATCATTTTGAGAACATGTGGACTTACGGGCTCGCCTTTCTTAAGCTTAGTCTCAAGCATTTACCTATGAGTCTCGAATCTTTCGACTCGAGCCAGATCATCGCAGACATCAATTGACTGTTGTACGGCAATGAATCGAGCTGCCCAACAACCACGAGCGCAGCCACGTGACTTCATTAATTCCGTACAACCAACCGGTACGTGCACACTGTTTTGAGGTGCAGGCACACATCTCTGGAAATGTCAAATTAGACGAGATCAGAAGCATTTTTACAGGTGATTTCCGTGAGGGTGCTGGCGGGCGAAATCGGTGCGGGCGCACGAACCAATTGCTATGTTTACTCTGTTTTTCTCTGTTTCTTAGCTTCATTTGATGTTATTGATGCGCTATGTTGGAGCTTGGTGTTGTGGGGTGTGCAAAGGAGAGAGGATGAGAATGGGCTTCCGGTGGTGGGAGGTGCAACTCGCAGCTGCCTGCTCCGTTGTTCAGGGCGGAGATTAAAGGGAGGTGAGAAGATGAAGTGTGGGGGAAAGGAGCAGTAGCTCATGGTAGAGGGCGCGTGAGTTTAGGAGTGGTGAAGGATATGCGGTGTGGGCTAAGGAGAAGTGTAGTGTAGGATATAGGGCTTTGTTGGAGAAGCTTGAGAGGAAGGAGAGATGGTTGTCCCACAAAATCAAGTTTGACTTTTTAATTGACCTCCCCTTTACCATGTTACACAATTAATTTGGCCCTTGAAATTAATCCGAAACTCAACCACGCACCTATACAAAAAGGAAAAATAAAGGAGAATCACAAAATAAAATGAAACTAAATAATAATAATAATAATAATAATAATAATAATAGTAATAACTATTTGTAAAATATTTGACTTTGTTAGCATTTGATTTATTTGATAATAATAATAATAATAATAATAATAATAATAATAAGAAGAAGAAATAGATATAGAAATAGAAAATTAATAATGAAAACTAAAATAATTAAACTATAAAAACATCGAAACAAGATAATAAATAAATTAGGAAAATAAGACTTAAAAACTAACAAAAATAGCTAAAAACGCTAAACTAGCTATAAATAATCAAAATAAGAAATTAAGGAAAATAAAGATTAAAAGTACTAACAGAATAGAATGACTCAAATGATGCCTAAATCACTACCCTATGAGTGACATAAATCAAGGTGTCCTATTTGTCAAAAGTGTGCCAACCTAAAGCAAAATCCTCCATTCTTGCTACATTCACAGTCATCACCACGGCCGTTCTCAGCTTGGGGAATAGACGTCATCGGCAAAGTCACTACAACAGGCACCGGGGTTCATGAGTTTATACTGGTTGCAATCAATTACTTCACCAAGTGGGTCGAAGCCAGATCTTTCAAAATATTGGGTTCCAAGCAAGTGGCCCAATTGATTCAAGAAAACATCATATGCAGATACGGTGTTCCTCACGAGTTCATCAGTCATTAGGGGACCCATTTTCAAGGCGAATGTGAAGATCTATTCACCAAGTACAAAATTCAACATTACCATTCTTCTCCTTATCGCCCACAGACCAATGGGGCAGTCGAAGCGGCCAACAAAAATGTCAAGACCATCATCATGAAAATGACAACCAATTACAAAGACTGGCCCCAGAAACTACACTTTGCATTGTGGGGGTATCGAACTTCAATTCGCATTTCAACTGGCGCAACTCCATTTTCATTGGTCTATGGAATGGAAGCGGTACAACCTATTGAGCTGGAACTACCTTATTTAAGGATAGTCCTCGAAAGCAAAATCCCAGAAGTTGCATGGGTACAATCAAGATTCGGTGAGCTAGTTATTCTCGGTGAGCGCTGGCTTCAAACCGCTCACCATGTACAAGTCTATTAGCGTCGAGTAGCCTGACATTTCAACAAACGGGTCAGAACCCGAAACATAAAAGAAGGCGAGCTTTTCCCGAAAGCCTTCGCTAAAGTGTCATGGATCCAAGGGGAAAATTCAGACCTAACTGGCCCGAGCCATACATTGTCAAGAAAATCCGTTCCAGATGAGCAGTTGAATTAACAAATGTCGATGGGACTAATTCCGTTCTTTGACGAACCTGGATCAGCTCAAGAAGTTCTATGTCTAAATTCAAAGTTCAAGTTCAATTTTCAAAACGTTTTGTAAGTTAGAACTACGTTCGGCCTGATTCCTTAATGGGACACGTATGCAACCTCATTCCGAGGCCCGACCACCTTAATATTTAAAAATATTCAAAGTTTCCTCAATTAAGGGCATCCTAAAACTCAAATCAAATTCAAAAGTCATAAATTCAAATGTGCAAATAAAAAGCATGTTCACAATTTTCAAATGACTTTTATTCAAATGGCTCTAAGGCCTTAATTCAAGCTAATTCGATTAAAAGGTCGGGATCAAGTGAAGCAAGGTTATTTTAAGCCTTTTCGCTTCCACTAAACACATTTATAAACACACTCTCAAACACATCTCCTACAAATACAATTTTCAAACACTTCAAGCCTACAAAGTTCTGGGGTTGGGCGACTATGCTCTCGTGCCTTAACGCTTTGAGTACTATCCCCTTTCCCTTCTTGCCATCATTCATCCATATTGCCCTTGCCCAAGCGGCGGGAGAAAGAACTAGCAAACTTAATTTCCAAGGTGAGATGACGATGAACCTCATCTAGACCCAGAACGGAAAAGCACCGAATGGGCCAAACTCTTATCACTCTCCCCTTAAGAAATAGATGCAGGATGTCTAGCCGAGAACCTCTGACTCCCATAGATTCAAAGAGAGAAGCATCTCTCTGGCTTGGACCTTTCATCCATACAACATACCCCACAGACAGCGTAGCAGGCTCAGGTGGGAATTGAATATTAAAAAAGGGTTTGGCAATCCAGTACCTCCTCCACCGCGTAAGAAGACTAGTATTGAGTACAACAGGCTTCAGATGCTCAATAGCACAATCTGGAATATCTTGCCTCAAGCTATACTGTCTCTTCACTCGAGCAGGAGAGTAGAAGACTAATGCAGAAAGGCTAGGCACCCTCAAAACAGAAGAACCAGTTGCATGCCTCATGGAAGAAATTCCCCACCATAGAATTACCCACCTGATAGAAGATTCAATCTCCAAGAGTGCGTATCGCCACTCATCCAAAGAAAGTCGGTCGTACAACATGGGCCGTACAGTAAACCCCTTTCTATTATAGCTCACCATGTTCTCTGTTGGTGCCACCAACATGAGCCTCTCCATAAGCCATACCTTGGGGAAAACACAAGAAAGCAATTCAATACTCAATGTTCTAAGTACAAATGCAAATTTCAATATACAAGAAACTCCAGATTCTTACTTGGAGTAGCACCGGGCTTCCTGAAGGCATGGAAGAGGGGTCTGATTTCAGTATATCAAGGCCTAGCAATGTCTCCCCAATTACAAGCGGCATGGGGTCTTTGCCACAAGCAAACTGCTCTACAATCTTTATTATGGCGGCATTGTTAGGTTATGATAAATATAAAACATATATTTCATGCGGAAAAACCATAAAGCCAGGAATCCAAATTAATTGTCACATAACAATTAGCATAATTTAGGATGCATATATTCGAAGCGTGCCTTCCCTAGCTGCTCCCGAACCGAACAAGAACAAGTTTAGGACTCCAAGTGTAGTCCCTCCGTAGATAGTCCACAGCACGTTCGGATCTGCCTTAGATTCAATTAACTAGAATTTAGCCTAAGGTTTTATGTTATTCGTTTATAATTATTTGGCAAATTAGTAACCTTAGTTTTTAACTTAAAACTATATGAATACTTGAATTGATGTATTATAAATTGTGATTTCCATCACCTATTTATAGGGTAGGATTATCGGAACTAGAAACCTACTAGGATTAAATTTATCTAATTCAATTAGAATTAGACTTAAATTAAATCTACTAATTTTAGTGTTTAGCTTAACAACTAATTCTAGTAGTTTCAGGAACATAGTTTAATCGGATAAATCCTAAATGCATAAGCATTCGAAACACGCACGAACACAACAACACGCACGAACAACCCGCAAGGGGCCTGCCTGTGCGTGCGGTGGGTTGGCTAGGCCCAGCAGCTGGTACGCGGCCCACGAAGGGCGCGCCAGCCTGCTGGCCTTGCTTCTTTGCTTGGCTGGGCCAGCTTGCTTGCAGGTTGTGCTGCTCGCCTGCTGTGCTTGCGCGGGCATCGCTAGGCGCGGGCCTAGCTTCGTGCTGGGCCTTGCGTCTAGCAAGCTCGTCCGATGTTTATTTCGTACGACGCGCTTCAGATTAATTTTCCGATTCTGGAATTTATTTCCAATTCGAACAATATGTAATATTTCCGATTCCAGAATTAATTTCCGTTTCGAAAAAATATTTAATATTTCCGATTCCGGAATTTATTTCCGATTCAGATAATATTTCCGATTCCGACAATATTTCCGTTTCCGACAATTTTTCCGATTCCGGCAATATTTCAATTTTCGATAATATTTTCCGATACGTACCATGTTTCCGTTTCCGGCAACATCCACGACTTGGATAATATTTATATTTCTGATACGATCCATATTTCCGTTTCCGGCAATATCATCGTTTCCGGAGTATTCATAATTTGCCTTTTGACGATTTCAGCTCCCACTGGAACCGAGATCCGTCGATTCAAAATATCCATAAATGGAGTATTTAATTCACTTAAATACTTGATCCGTTCACGTACTATTTGTGTGACCCTACGGGTTTAGTCAAGAGTAAGCTGTGGATTAATATTATTAATTCCACTTGAACTGAAGCGGCCTTTAGCTAGGCATACAGTTCACTTGATCTCACTGAATTATTAACTTGTATAATTAATTAATACTGAACCGCATTTATTAGACTAGCATTGAAATGCATACTTGGACCAAGGGCATTATTTCATTCAGTCTCCCACTTATCCTTAGGGACAAGTGTGCATTGCCTAATTCCTTTGTCGCTTGATGCTTGCTCATGAACATAAGGTAAGAGTTGTCATCCTTATTATGTCCAGAGGTGTTTCTCGGTTTCAGAGTTCAACTGATCAAATAAACAGATAATCATAGCCTATGATTCATCTGAGCACGGCCATGCATTTTACAGTTTCTAGCTCTGCGAGTGGCTTTGTACAACTTTCAGCATCTCATCCCGATTTATGAGAGGACAATCCCAATCTTGTGAACTTGAGGTTAGACTTCGTTTGATAGGTGATTACCCGAGCGTTGCCGTTATGGCCTCCTTTTACGGTGCGACGGTTGACAACGTCAAAGTAACCAGTTCCCAAACAAGTAATCTCAAATCACTCAGGTATTGAGGATTAGTGTCTAATAATTTTAATGAAATTTACTTATGACAGATTTTCATCTCTTACAGTAAAGTTTCATAGGTCTGTCCGATACTAGTCTTCCCAAAGTAAGTATCTATGCAAATGATTGCGACAATTCCATGTCCACATAGTTCAAGAAACAGAACTACTAGTCATCTTGCATTCTAGTCGTCTAGCGTTTTCTATGCGTCCATCTTTATAGAAAACTCCGACCAGGGACCACTTTCAACTTTTGACATTCGAGTTCACTTGATAGACATTTCTTAGTCACGGG
Organism: Spinacia oleracea; assembly: GCF_020520425.1. Lineage (NCBI taxonomy): Eukaryota > Viridiplantae > Streptophyta > Magnoliopsida > Caryophyllales > Amaranthaceae > Spinacia > Spinacia oleracea. The sequence continues at coordinate 45,305,659 of NC_079490.1, forward strand.
ACTGGTCCTGAAAGTCTATCTTGAATATATCGTCAAATTGAAGGGACTCATCATTTAATAAACCACAAATTAAATGGAAAAATGAATTCAATTCATTAATATGAATGGTTAACCAATAACGTTTTACAAAGTATTAAACTCTAAAAATTTAAAACATTAAATAAGGACATCAAAGCCATTCTCCAACATGCTTGATTCCCATAGCTGCGGTGTGCGAGTTGTGCTTCGCTTGCGGCAGAGGTTTAGTTAATGGATCTGAGATGTTGTCGTTAGTTCCAATCTTGCTTATCTCGACTTCTTTTCTTTCAACGAACTCTCGTAGAAGGTGAAATCTACGAAGTAGACTCTCTAGTGGTGTCTAGGATCCTTTGCATGTGCAATAGCTCCGTTATTATCACAATATAGAGCTATTGGTCCTTTAATGGAGGGGACTACACCAAGTTCACCTATGAACTTCCTTAGCCAAATAGCTTCCTCTGCTGCTTCATGTGCAGCAATGTACTCCGCTTCAGTTGTAGAATCCGCAATGGTGCTTTGCTTAGCACTTTTCCAGCTTACTGCACCTCCATTGAGGCAGAAGACAAACCCAGACTGTGATCTGAAATCATCCTTGTCGGTTTGGAAACATGCGTCCGTATAGCCTTTAACAATTAATTCATCATATCCACCATAGACCAGGAAATCATCTTTATGCCTTTTCAGGTACTTCAGAATATTCTTGGAAGCAGTCCAATGTGCCTCTCCTGGGTCTGACTAGTATCTTCTCGTAGCACTAAGTGCATACGAAACATCCGGGCGTGTACATATCATAGCATACATTGTTGAACCAATCAATGATGCATATGGAATCCCACTCATTCGTCTACGCTCATCCAGTGTTTTTTGGCACTGAGTCTTGCTTAGAGTCATTCCATGAGACATGGGTAGGTAGCCTCGCTTGGAGTCTGCCATATTGAACCTTTCAAGCACCTTATTGATATAAGTGCTTTGACTAAGTCCAATCATCTTTTTAGATCTATCTCTGTAAATCTTGATGCCCAGTATGTACTGTGCTTCTCCTAGATCCTTCATCGAAAAAAATTTCCCAAGCCAAATCTTGACGGAGTTCAACATAGGAATGTCATTTCCGATAAGTAATATGTCGTCGACATATAATACTAGAAAAGAAATTTTGCTTCCACTGACCTTCTTGTATACACAAGATTCGTCTGCGTTCTTGATGAAACCAAAGTCACTGACTGCTTCATCAAAACGTATATTCCATCTCCTTGATGCTTTCTTCAATCCGTAGATGGATTTCTTAAGCTTGCATACCTTTTTAGCATTCTTTGGATCCTCAAAACCCTCAGGCTGTGTCATAAACACAGTTTTTGTTAAAATGCCGTTTAAGAAAGCGGTTTTGACATCCATCTGCCGTATTTCGTAATCGTAATATGCATCGATTGCTAACATTATCCGAATAGACTTTAGCATTGCAACTGGTGAAAAGGTTTCATCGTAATCCACACCGTGGACTTGCCTGTAACCTTTTGCAACCAATCTAGCTTTGAAAACGTCTAGTTTCCCATCCTTGTCCTTTTTCAGTTTGAAAACCCATTTGCTTCCTATGGCTTGGTAGCCATCTGGCAAATCGACCAAATCCCAAACTTGGTTTTCAGACATGGAGTCTAATTCAGATTGCAAGGCTTCTTGCCATTGCTTGGAGCTAAGGCTCGTCATAGCTTGTTTGTAAGTCGCAGGTTCATCACTTTCAAGTAATAGAACTTCATGGCTCTCGTTCGTCAAAATATCTAAGTACCTTTCCGGTTGAGACCTATATCTCTGGGATCTACGCGGGGTTACATTTCTAGATGGTCCTTGATTCTCACCAGATTCTTCTAAAGATCTCTGAGTTTCAACCTGAATGTCATCTTGAGCATTCTCTAGAGTTTGTTGTTCGACTCGAATTTCTTCGAGGTCTACTTTTCTCCCACTTGTCATTTTGGAAATGTGATCTCTTTCCAAACAGATACCATCTCGAGCAACAAACACCTTGTTCTCAGATGTATTGTAGAAGTAATACCCCTTTGTTTCCTTTGGATAGCCCACAAGGATACATTTGTCAGATTTTGGTTGAAGTTTGTCTGAAATTAATTGTTTGACGTATACTTCACAACCTCAAATCTTAAGAAAATATACATTTGGAGGCTTTCCAAACCATAACTCATATGGAGTCTTTTCGACAGCTTTAGACGGAGCTCTATTTATAGTGAGTGCAACTGTGTTTAGTGCATGTCCCCAAAATTCTATTGGAAGTTCGGCCTGACCCATCATTGATCTAACCATGTCTAGCAAGGTTCTATTCCTCCGTTCTGACACACCGTTCCATTGAGGTGTTCCGGAAGGATTCAATTCTGATAGAATTCCACATTCTTTCAAATGGTCATCAAATTCATAGCTCAGATATTCATCGCTTCTATCAGACCGCAGTGCCTTAATCTTCTTGCCTAATTGATTCTCTACTTCACTCTGAAATTCCTTGAATTTGTCAAAGGATTCAGACTTATGCTTCATTAGGTAGACATAACCATATCTACTGAAGTCATCAGTGAAAGTGATAAAGTAGCTGAAACCACCTCTAGCATTTGTACTCATTGGTCCACATACATCTGTATGGATTAAACCCAATAGTTCAGTTGCTCTTTCTCCAACTTTAGAGAAAGGTTCCTTTGTCATTTTGCCAAGTAAACATGATTCACACTTACCATAATCCTCTAAGTCAAATGGTTCTAGAATTCCTTCCTTTTGAAGTCTTTCTATGCACTTTATGTTAATATGGCCTAATCCACAATGCCACAGATATGTGAGATTTGAATCATTCTTTTTGGCCTTTTTGGCATTTATGTTATAAACGTGTTTGTCGTGATCTAATAAATAAATTCCATTGACTAATCTAGCAGATCCATAAAACATCTCTTTAAAATAAAACGAGCAACTATTGTCTTTTATTAAAAAGGAAAATCCCTTAGCTTCTAAGAAAGAAACAGAAATGATGTTTTTAGTAAGACTTGGAACATGGAAACACTCCTCCAGTTCCAAAACTAGCCCAGAGGGCAACGACAAATAATAAGTTCCTACAGCTAATGCAGCAATCCGTGCTCCATTTCCCACTCGTAGGTCGACTTCACCCTTGCTTAACCTTCTACTTCTTCTTAGTCCCTGCGAATTGGAACATAAGTGTGAGCCACAACCTGTATCTAATACCCAAGAAGTTGAATTAGCAAGTATATAGTCTATAACAAAAATACCTGAAGATGGAACGATTGTTCCGTTCTTCTGATCTTCCTTAAGCTTCAAGCAATCTCTCTTCCAATGCCCCTTCTTCTTGCAGTAGAAGCATTCAGATTCAGAAGTGGGTTGGCTCACCTTCTTCTTTTCAGACTTGGTGTCGCCAGTTTCCTTAGTCGGGCTGGCCTTCTTGCCACCTTTCTTAGCATTCCTCTTCTTGCCAGATTTCTTGAACTTGTCCCCACGCACCATAAGCACATCTTGATTATCATTTTTGAGCGTCTTTTCAGCGGTGTTCAGCATACCGTGAAGCTCAGTGAGCGTTTTTTCCAGACTATTCATACTGTAGTTCAGCTTGAACTGATCATACCCGCTATGAAGAGATTGGAGGATAGTTTCTACAGCCATTTCCTGAGAGAACTGCTGATCCAGCCGACTCATATTCTCAATGAGTCCAATCATTTTGAGAACATGTGGACTTACGGGCTCGCCTTTCTTAAGCTTAGTCTCAAGCATTTACCTATGAGTCTCGAATCTTTCGACTCGAGCCAGATCTTGGAACATGTTCTTTAACTCACTGATGATCGTGAAAGCATCTGAGTTGATGAATGTTTTCTGTAGATCTGCACTCATGGTTGCAAGAATTAGACATTTTACATCTTTGTTGGCATCAATCCAACGATTGAGGGCTGCTTGAGTGACCCCGTTGCCTGCGGCTTCGGGCATCGCCTCATCCAGGACATACTCCTTTTATTCCTGCATAAGAACTATTTGCAAGTTCCTTTGCCAGTCAAGGCAGTTTTTCCCGTTCAACTTCTCCTTTTCGAGAATTTAGCGGATGTTAAATGAATTGTTGTTTGCTATAGTAAAAACTACAATTGAAAAAGAATAAACAAATAAATAACCATTGACAGTTTCTCTTAATAAACTTAAAATCTAGCATACATGCATAATTTATTATTTATTAAGCATTTTATTCAAGTTATGTGTTCCGGCAAGTGTGAATAAAATGATTCCAAGACCCTTAAATCATTGAAGAATTAAGCACATTATGTATTTAGACTCAATTATAAAATATTTAGGTAAGCAAAGCCTTTGCTAATAGTCTAGAAACTACTCTTGGTTGATAGGTACGTCTAAGGTCTTATTAGGTAAACCTATCTCATTTTCCACGACATAAAAGGACTCCTTACTTATATCGCTGAGTTTCACCAAAACTAACATGTACTCACAATTATTTGTGTACCTTACCCCTTTAGGATCAATAAGTAACACCTCGCTATGGCGGAAAACTATTACTAAGATTGATGTAAAGGTTATCCAAGTAAGTGTTATTTTGGCATGCCACCTTTTAACTCAATTTTTAAAGTTTGGAACTTAAGGCTCTTACTATGTTGGCTAGATTTTAAGTGAACTAAAATCCTTAATTATGCAACATAATCAAGCCACAATCTCATGCATAATTAAGACATATTTAAAGCAATAAATAACTTAAAGCATGCATAAGATATAAATGTGATCTAGTATGGCCCAACTTCATCTTGAAGCTTCAACTTCAAACTCCGTCTTGAAAATGGATTGGAAACTCCGTCTTGAATTTCACCATGGGAGGCGCCATTTTCTTCAAATAGGATAAGCTATAATTGAAACTAATTACAACTATTTGATGGTACGCAGACCATATTTAAAGCAATAAAACTTTGGTACTTTAGACCAATTTTACATTCAAATTAATGGTACGCAGACCATATTTTCTATCCTATTTGGGACATACTAGTCACTTTTCATAACCTGCAAAACAGTACGTTTACAATATACCATTCTCCCATTCATTTATCAATGAATGACCCACATAGCTGGTTGGTAGAACATATTAAGCATCACATAAATATTTGCAGCAATTAATCAAGGCTTCCAATAATCTACAAATTATTCAATCCTTATTAATTCTAATCGAGTTGTTTTAACCTTAAAGGAATGTAGACCTAATCAAGAGTTTATGACTAAAACGCTCCCACTAAAACCAAGAAATTTACATGCTTTACTAATTTTAAATATAAAATTGTATTTCCTAGTCCAACCGGAAACTTACAAATTTAATTAAAATTTAAAGCTCATATAAATTATTATTTAAATCCTTTAATTTATTTTCGTTGAATTAAATTATTTAATTTAAATTTAATCAAGGTTTTAATTTTAGTAAAATAATTAGTATAAATAAAATTTATAATAATTAAATTATTCAAAATTAAATTCCGAGAAAAAATTTAATTTCAAATTTTAAATTTAATAAAAATCTTTTTCCAATCGAAAATCAAAATTAAAATTAAAACGAACCAATCGAGCCAAGACAAGGCCATGGGCTCGCGCCCATGCCTCGTCGAGTCCATGCTAGCAGCAGCGCCCAATGGGCTGCCACTCGACAGATCGTACCGCAAGCCCGAGCGACAACGCGCAAACGCAGCAAGCCGAGCAAGCCCGCTTACGCGCAACCCACTCGCATACTGCCGAGGCAACACTACTAGGCAACGTAGCTGGACGAGCCAGCCATCGCTGCCGCGCGTGCGATGCGTTGTGCTCGTCGCCTTGCCTTCTCGCCCACCTCGCCCACTGTTCGCAGCACGTAGCGCTAGGCAGGGCTGCTGCCTTGCGCACACGTGCCACGCCCTTGCTCGCTGCATTGGTACCGCATGGGAGACGAGCTCCCTTGCTCGTCGTCGCATGCCCGCGCTATACAACACCCCTTAAGGGTAACACTAAGCGTCCATTGCTTCGTGCGTGCAAGATTCGCGAACGGATTTTATAAAAATCATAACATTTATTATTAAATTTATCGACGAAATAATAAATCATACTTCAATTTCATTAATTATGGGCAAAAAATCGAAATTTTATTATTCGAATTAATTTCCGATTATATTTATTTTCATGGATTCAAATCTAGGTCATAAAATTTTAAAACTTTTAAACTTTAACAAATTTTATGGTGGTTTTTAATCAAAGGATCCTAATTAAATTGCTAATTAATTATGAAAATCAAATCAAATTCTAAATTATTCGAATTTAAACAAATTAATTACAATTACAAATTAGGTTGTATAATTAACAAGCTTAGGCATTAAAATTTTTAAACATATACAGTAGGTCAATCATAGATTCAAGATTTACAAAAAAGAATAGCAAATATTTAATTTAACATCCAAAAAATTATAAATTTTGCGTTCGAAAAATTAAAACCTCCGAAAAGTCATAGTTAGGTTTCGAATTTGGGAATTCTGGGTTTGGCATCAAATCTATGATTTTAGTCAAAATTTTAAAATGCGGTTTACATGCGAAATTTACTATAAAATTACACGATTCCGACCATTATTGACTAAACTGCCGAAAATCCCCCGAACATATAATTAAATAATCGCACGAATTTGCAATTAATTACAAAAATCTAAATTAATCACCCCTTTAATTCATTGCAAATTTATAAAATTTAACCATGTTAACTATAATTGATTATGGAATTAATTAGAGGCTCTTGATACCACTGTTAGGTTATGACAAATATAAAACATATATTTCATGCAGAAAAACCATAAAGCCAAGAATCCAAATTAATTGCCACATAACAATTATCATAATTTAAGATGCATACATTCGAAGCGTGCCTTCCCTAGCTGTTCCCGAACCGAACAAGAACAAGTTTAGGACTCCAAGTGTAGTCCCTCCGCAGATAGTCCACAACACGTTCAGATCCGCCTTAGATTCAATTAACTATAATTTAGCCTAAGGTTTTATGTTATTCGTTTATAATTATTTGGCAAATTATTAACCTTAGTTTTTAACTTAAAACTATATGAATACTTGAATTGATGTATTATAAATTGTGATTTCCATCACCTATTTATAGGGTAGGATTATCGGAACTAGAAACCTACTAGGATTAAATTTATCTAATTCAATTAGAATTAGACTTAAATTAAATCTACTAATTTTAGTGTTTAGCTTAACAACTAATTCTAGTAGTTTCAGGAAAATAGTTTAATCGGATAAATCCTAAATGCATAAGGATCCGAAACACGCACGAACACAACAACACGCACGAACAACCCGCAAGGGGCCTGCCCGAGCGCGCGGTAGGTTGGGCCTTGCGTCTAGCAAGCTCGTCCGATGTTTATTTCGTACGACGCTCTTCCGATTAATTTTCCGATTCCGGATTTCATTTCCGATTCGAACAATATTTAATATATCCGATTCCGGAATTAATTTCCGTTTCGAACAAATATTTAATATTTCCGATTCCGATAATATTTCCGATTCCGACAATATTTTCGTTTCCGGCAATATTTCCGATTCCGGAAATATTTCCATTTCCGATAATATTTTCCGATACGTACCATGTTTCCGTTTCCGGCAACATCCACGACTTGGATAATATTTATATTTCGGATATGATCCATATTTCCGTTTCCGGCAATATCATCGTTTCCGGAGTATTCATAATTTTCCTTTTGACGATTTCAGCTCCCACTGGAACCGAGATCCGTCCATTCCGAATATCCATAAATAGAGTATTTAATTCACTTAAATACTTGATCCGTTCACGTGCTATTTGTGTGACCCTACGGGTTCAGTCAAGAGTAAGCTGTGGATTAATATTATTAATTCCACTTAACTGAAGCGGCCTCTAGCTTGGCATACAGTTCACTTGATCTCACTGAATTATTAACTTGTATAATTAATTAATACTGAACCGTATTTATTAGACTTAGCATTGAAATGCATACATGGACCAAGGGAATTATTTCCTTCAAGCATCGCCATTGCCAAACCCATGTTTCGAGAAGAGGAAACGAGCAAAGATACAAAAATTCAAGGCCCTCAAGCGGCAGACCTTGGGAATCTCCACTCCGGCAAAATGAGCAACAAAGAGGGATAAGTCCACCCCCCGCCCATATACAGCAGCACTCAAGAGTGGGGGTTTAAGACTCAAATATCTTTCAAAAGTTGAAAAGAGATGTTCTTCAACATTAGGCAAGCAAGGCTCTATCATAAGGGCCAACCCAGTATAGCACTAACACTTCAGGGAGGGGACATACCTCGTTGGTTCCGTAGAGAAAAACATGGTTCATCGGATCCCAAGCCACCAAAGCAGCATGGAGAAAGTTCAAGTCAAGTTTTACAAATCGGAACGAAAAAAGCACTCCAAGATGCATGGCATCTAGCTCTCTTTTCTCCAATTTTCCTAACAAGCCAAGGCACGAGTTCAAGGCGTTTTCAAAAGACATAGCCATTTGCTTTTTTTTTAAGAAGATGTAGAGGGTGAATCAGAACAGGGAAGCAGAGGTGCAAAGAACTGATTTTCAAAGCCACCTATTTATACAAGAGCCAATATTTATTGCGGTACTTGGAAGTACCACCAGCGCTAGGCGCAAGGTCGGCGCCAGGTGCAAGGCCTGCCAGAAGGACTAACCCAACTTCCCACTTTATGGCATCAAGTACGCCTCTCTTCATTGCATAGTACAAACGAATCAGCTCAATGATTTGGGCCGAATGTTCCGAAAAGCCGCAAATCGCGCAAATTCAAGCAGTTCAAGTCAGCACCCGGGTCAATTGCGGGTTATTTGTTCAAAGTTCAAGCATTCTAGTCCTAGATCAGCGTCTTAAGTCGAGTCATCATATGCATAAGAAAAAGTCGAATATACTTTGGCTTGCGCTTTTTCTAACCAAAAAACCTCAGTTAAAGTGGGGGCTTATAGTGGGTATATACACCCGAAAAAAATGGGCAATTTTTTCATTTTGCATGCATACATGTAGCCAGAAATTTCAAAATGCACACACAACGCATACCAGTTTAATTCAAACCATGCAAAAACACGCAACAACATATTCAAAACCATACAAATTCAAAACCGTACAAGTACAAATTCCAAAATTCAAAAACTGTACAAATCCAATTCGATTACAGACCTACAAATATCCATACAAATATAAAATACATATATCAATACAAAAATCCCACATACAAAAAGCCTAACTGTGAGGGGGTCGAAAAAGCACGAGGCTAATGCGTGACCTCGTCCCTCCTGGGTGTGACGATTCTTTTATTCAATCAAGTGTAATTGGATTTCCTGTGAGTATACACCCAGTTGACTAGTAATATAGGAGTCACCATTCAGTTTTTAACAACAATGAGAAAAACTGACAAAACCCGGTTATCGTGACATAAAGGGAGTGCAATTATGTTTGACCACGACGGCCGTAGGTTCCCTTGTGATCCCTGGTGTGAGGATCTCTCAACATACACCCGCAAGGTAGAGATTGAGGGTTCGGGGGACTGTAACTACCGAGAGGAGTACTTCGCTCGTCGATAACTCCAGAGGCAGGATATCCTTACTAGCTCAGCATAAATAATTGAAGGGACATGCGTTAACTATTAAACTAATCTGAGTTTATTTTAGCAATATGCAACATATAATACTAGATCGATCGCGATTATCTGATTTAGATAGCATTAAGGGACCTAGCATGATAATCCAATTTCCCAAAAATATTATATTTGTTAGGCGTGATAGAACAATCAGATTTAGTTAGTTTAACAGTTCATAAAAAGGGCGAGGAAAGCAATTAAATCATCGAAAAGGGACACATTACGACGCACCCTTGAGAGGTGCGTCACGGTTCTCAGAAAACTAACCACTTTGACTTTGCTATTTCTCCTTTTTATTTAACGAATCTCAAATTGTGGGACAGGATACGTTCTGTTCGATTTATGGATCGATTGCGAAAGAACGCGTGAACAATTTCGCAGCGTGAGGCTTAGGCTAAGGGTTGGAATCAATACTCAGAATATAAATTGTGTGTGTGTTCTTTTCACGTCGAATTTGGGGCTGTATTTATAGGGAAGAGTTCGTGGAAAGATAGAATTGCAGAGTTCTAATCCACAAAGAATTAGGAAAAAACACGTACCCATGTATTTTCAGCGCCCAGGCCTGGGCGCCGAAGATTTCTTAGTCAGATTCGGATTCCTGAAATCCGTAGTGTTTGAGACTTAATCGAGTCTTTTAGTGCGTATCAATTTCATGACGGAATGCGTCTGGGCCCATTACGAACTCTAGGCTCGTTAGGATTTTAATTAATACGTAACTCTTATTTCCGAATCATATTAGGAATAGGATTCTCGCAGTTTTCTATCTCATTTAGGATTTATGTTGGAGTGCAACACCTAATTCTGACAGGTTTCTATCTTTTATGACTTGCCACTTTTAGAAGCTACCCTTTACGGCAGTTACTATTTTTAGAAGGTTTCTATAAATAGCAGGTTTCGGGTGAAATGAAAAGGGGAATTGAGTTTCGTTTATTTTATAGGAGATGCGTTGTCAAGTGGAGATTTATGTTTTCATCATCGATCCTATCCCTTTCAGGAATGGGGACAAAAGTAGGTGTCTACAGTTAGCCCCCACTTTGACTGAGTCTCGGGATGAGACGATGGTCAAAGTATTAGACGGAGTGCGTCACACAAGCCATGGTGTATGTGACCTGTTTTGCGAGGGTCTCACGAGCCCCCGAGTGATAACATTTGACTTAAGGGTCATCACTTGAAATGTCGACATATCCCTCACGTGTCATTGGGATTTGTCAACGGATAGTATAGAATACTCCCTCACTTTGTCATTGAAAGTATCTAAAGAGGCGTAGAAACTCCCTCACTTTGTCATTGGGAGTAGCTACAGATGTTTTCGAAATCAAAGCTATAAAGTGTAATTGGGCCTGGCCAAGCCCAATCACGAGGTAAAATTGTTTTTAAAGATTCTCATTTTCAGGGCTAGCTAAACGAGAAAACCCCCTTGTTTTTATGGGACGTAAAACGAAGGAAAATCCAGCACATCGCTCTTTTTTGGAAAAAACGGAAAACCAATCCTTTTAAATTTTGGAAAAGGGAAAACCAAAAAAAGTTACCGTTGCAGCTACTAAGGACCTGCGCGGTTAGTGACGCAGACCCCGCCGGCTAAAGATGGCGAGCCTGTCCGCTAAGGGTGGACGCCCCATCCGAAAAAGTGGACGAATCTTGTTTTTTGAATATTTGAAAATAAGGACCTACGCGGCTTGTGACGTAGACCCCGCCGGCTAAAGATGGCGAACCTGTCCGCTAAGGGTGGACACCCCGTCCGATAGAAGTGGACGAATCTATTTTGTAATTTGTTTTGTGTTGTTTTTTTTTGAAAATAAGGACCTACGTGGTTTGCGCCGTAGACCCCGCTGGCTGAAGATGGCGAGCCTGTTTCATTTTGTTTTTGAAGACTTCATTTTTGGAAAACTGAGGACCTGCGCGGCTAGTGACGCAGACCCCACCCGCTGAAGGTGGGCGAGCCCTGTCCGCTAAGGGTGGACGTCCCTGAATTTGTTTTTTCGATTTGGGAACTCGCGCGGTTTGTGACGCGATCTTGCCAACTGAAGATGTGCAAGTTCCTATTTCTTTGGTTCTTTGTGATTTCTTTCGAGAATTTCTTTTTATTCATTCTTTGCAAGAGCGAATTCTTTCGAGGGATGCTCGAATTTAGTTGTAACCTGAACGTGGGCTGACAACGTGTTCAGACGGACCTTTGTCTTGCGACCGTCTGCTTTCGTGGTTTGAGCTAGTCTTTACGGCTCGATTTTTGCCTCTACTTGGTCTTTGATCAGAGGACCATGCACAAGTGTCAATGACGACCTCTCTCTGAGGTCGAACCTGTTTTTTTTAGATATCCAAACATGATATGGTGTATGGCGCAGTCCGGGAATGTGATTTTGATCGTGCGCTCCTTGTTGGAGTATATTTTTTCGCGAGCCCCCAAGCACTGGGGCTCCTCGGTCGTTTTTCGCATCTTGTAACCATGTTTGGGGTCATGCTCGTACGTGCGAGTGACCTTTTATAGTAGTGTGCTACTTTAGCGAAGCCGTGGAGTACGACTTTAGTTTTCAGGCGACATCCGGTTTTAGCTTGGCCCGGATTAATCCTTTGACAGACAAACATTTTTTATTTGGAAAACCAACGAGTTAACGATACACATTTTTGGTGTTTCGAAGAATGACCATGATATTTAACTTGTTTTTTGAAAAGTGTACATAAGCATTTTCTGAGACGAGTCTAAGTTTCGACCAAGTTTTAATGTTTATTTTTTTTTTGCTTATTTGGGAGCTAAAGGTGCTTTGGGCTTGATCCTACTTGCAATAGGGCCTCGTGTTTAGCAACACGGTTTTAAGTCCTTTCCTGTTCCGCGTTTCGTGAAATCCGGGCCTTGGGCTGCATTTTCAGCGCCCAAGGCTAGGCGTTAAACATTTCGGCGCAAAGCCGTGGGCGCCGAAAGTCTTTTCCTGGTGATATTTGACTTTCGGATTTCCTAACACGTTTCCGAATGGGATCAGGATGTCACTGGGTGCGTCCAGCTATATATAGGGGCTAGATACGTCCCTATTTTCCACCACTCTCAATTTCTTTCTCTCTTTTTGCTGTGTTTTAATTACTCATTGCTTTTTCCATGTCGATCCCTACTTTCTCACTCCAACGGACTGTTAGGCGTTGGCTACGGGCGCTTACTCCCACAGAAAAGGTTTTGTTAAAAGAATACCACTTAGAGGCACTTTTAGGCTTACAACAAATTAATATTGATTATAACTTTCTGCATGCTGCCTTAAGCTTTTGGGACTCCGATCATCATGTTTTTGCCTTTCGGGGCAACGAAATATGTCCTTTGCCGGATGAGTTTGCTGCGATCCTTGGTTATCCTACTAATGCTACTCCTGTTACCCCTGGCACTATTGAAGAGGGTAAAACAACCATAGGGACTTTCCTAGGACTAGATGATAACATGTTTGCTGAAATTGTTGTAGGCGACGAGGTTAACTTGGCAAAACTTGTAAAACATCACTTTAGGTCTAGTAAGAATATGACCGAACAGAAATTGAATATTCGAGCCCTTGTATTTTGCTTGTTGAATCACTATTTGCTGTCGAATAACAATGGTGAGTTCGGTGACATAAGGTTGATCCCCTTGATTAGCCAGATGGAAAGTTGCTATTCTATTATGCCGTTGATTGTTGCCGAGACTTTGCTGAGTGCGGATGAGCTGAAGAAGGATGCCAAATCTGAACATTTTAAGGGAAGCCCCCTATTACTGCAGGTAATCGATTTTCTTCTTTGCGCACGCATACGCCCCTTTTGCATATATTTCTTTTGCCTGGGGCTGAGTTTCAGCGCCCAGGGCTGGGCGCTGGAGTTTTCTGCGCCTGGTCCTGGGCGTTGAAACTGCGCCCCAGGGACCGTTTTTTCTTTTCATTCTTTTGATTCGATCGTATCCTGTTTTTGCAGATTTGGCTTGCGGAACGGCTTAGACTTTTGGAAGCTCCTGCAGATCCTAAACATTATCGCCCTATGGCCTTGGGTAACCGAAAATACTTGCACCAAGGCCAGGACGAGGCCGAATGGACCTCCTTTTTTACTTATGGCATTTGTTCTATTAAGTGGGTGGTACCATGGTGGGGTTTGACTACTATGACGGGGGGGCCCTGATGTATCGGTTTATGTTTCCTTGTTGGGGCTATCTCGTCCCATTTATATTTTCCCTTACCGAGTCATGCATCAATATGGTTTTAAGGCAGACTATCCCCTTTTCTGATACGGTACCACCTAAGGTAGCGGCCTTTTCACAAACACGGGTCCTAGCGTGGGCTAAGTATTATGATGGTCTCCCGCGTTGGGCCGTAGATACAAATGGCTTTGTGGGTCTTTCTGAAAACTACAAGTTGTGGATGAGCTCCGATGATAAAGATGTGAGGGCCGAGGCTCGTAATGGGGAGCCGGCTGAGCTTTTGATACCTCATATTCGTGTTAAGTATGAGGGTCCTGATTCTGCCAAACCTCGTACCTATAGTATTAAGACTGTGAAAGCTCGTCCTGATCGAATGCGAAAGGAAGTTCCTCCCCGTTCCAGTTTCAGGCCAAAAAAGATGCCTAACATGAAGGGGCCTGCTGTTGTTAAAAGAAATGCAAGCTCTCGCGGAGATCGTCGCCGGAACAATGTATGGGTTAGGAAGGCTCAGCCGCCTGTAGAGACAGTGGCTAGTCTAGTTGATGATAATAATCCTTCTCCCACCATTGTCTGTGCCCTTGAGGCTGAGCGGGATATAACTGAGAATGTTTCTTAAGCCTTGGCATCTTTGGAAGTTAGTGTCCAGGAGCCGGTTCTTATGGAGATTGATATTGGGGCAGCGCAGAAGACTGTGGGGGTGGATCCTGCGAACATTGCCCTCTACAAGACTTTATTTGATGATCCGGAAGAACTAGAGTAGTGTAGTTCTTGCTAGGGTGTAGGTGCCCTTTATTTATTTCCGTTGTGTTTGTTTTTATTCTTAGCACTTTGTTTTCCTTCTTATTATTTTTTTCAATAAAGGCGTGTTTTTATTTTTCATTTTCATTCATTTTTGTTTCTCCTCTTTTTTAGGCGTTTTTTTTATATGTCTAACACTTTTTGCACAAAGAATATGTGTTTTTTTTTATTGGACCGAATCCTTGGTAAGGATTGCCTACGTATCTTGTCAGAATCAGGTCGCGCGTAGTTCTAGCTAGATAAGTTCTAGGATGCCAGATTTTAATAGATATGCCCTGAGGTGGTAGCATATTACTTAACCGGTCAAATGAGTGAAGTATTATCATTATTTTCGTCTGCCGTTTTTTTTTCCCGTAAGTCGCGTAAAAATTGAAATTCGACTATGTTTTGTATGGCTATATTTTTGGTAAGCCTATTTGGATAACTGTGAGGGGGTCGAAAAAGCACGAGGCTAATGCGTGACCTCGTCCCTCGTGGGTGTGACGATTCCTTTATTCAATCAAGTGTAATTGGATTTCCTGTGAGTATACACCCAATTGACTAGTAATATAGGAGTCGCCATTCAGTTTTTAACAACAATGAGAAAAACTGACAAAACCCGGTTATCGTGACATAAAGGGAGTGCAATTATGTTTGACCACGACGGCCGTAGGTTCCCTTGTGATCCCTGGTGTGGGGATCTCTCAACATACACCCGCAAGGTAGAGATTGAGGGTTCGGGGGGCTGTAACTACCGAGAGGAGTATTTCGCTCGTCGATAACTCCAGAGGCAGGATATCCTTACTAGCTTAGCATAAATAATTGAAGGGACATGCGTTAACTATTAAACTAATCTGAGTTGATTTTAACAATATGCAACATATAATACTAGATCGATCGTGATTATCTGATTTAAATAGTATTAAGGGACCTAGCATGATAATCTAATTTCCCAAAAATATTATATTTGTTAGGCGTGATAGAACAATCAGATTTAGTTAGTTTAACAGTTCATAAAAAGGGCGAGGAAAGCAATTAAATCATCGAAAAGAGACACATTACGACGCACCCTTGAGAGGTGCGTCACGGTTCTCAGAAAACTAACCATTTTGACTTTGCTATTTCTCCTTTTTATTTAACGAATCTCAAATTATGGGACAGGATACGTTCTGTTCGATTTATGGGTCTATTGCGACAGAACGCGTGAACAATTCCGCAGCGTGAGGCTTAGGCTAAGGGCTGGAGTCAATACTCAGAATATGAATTGTGTGTGTGTCCTTTTCACGTCGAATTTGGGGCTGTATTTATTGGGAAGAGTTAGTGGAAAGATAGAATTGCAGAGTTCTAATCCTCAAAGAATTAGGAAAAAACACGTACCCAGGTAATTTCAGCGCCCAGGCCTTGGCGCCGAAGTTTTTGGCGCCCAGAGCCAGGCGCTGGAAATAGGGTATGGGCTGTTTTCTTAGTCAGATTCGGATTCCTGAAATCCGTAGTGTTTGAGACTTAATCGAATCTTTTAGTGCGTATCAATTTCATGACGGAATGCGTCTGGGCCCGTTACGAACTCTAGGCTCGTTAGGATTTTAATTAATACGTAACTCTTATTTCCGAATCATATTAGGGATACGATTCTCGCAGTTTTCTATCTCATTTAGGATTTATGTTGGAGTGAAACACGTAATTCTGACAGGTTTCTATCTTTTATGACTTGCCACTTTTAGAAGCTACCCTTTACGGCAGTTACTATTTTTAACAGGTTTCCATAAATAGCAGGTTTCGGGTGAAATGAAAAGGGGAATTGAGATTCGTTTATTTTATAGGAGATGCGTTGTCAAGTGGAGATTTATGTTCTCATCATCGAACCTTTCCCTTTCGGGAATGGGGACAAAAGTAGGTGTCTACAGTTAGCACCCACTTTGACTGAGTCTCGGGATGAGACGATGGTCAAAGTATTAGACGGAGTGCGTCACAGAAGCCATGGTGTATGTGACCTGTTTTGCAAGGGTCTCACGAGCCCCCGAGTGATAACATTTGACTTAAGGGTCATCACTTGAAATGTCGACATATCCCTCACGTGTCATTGGGATTTGTCAACGGATAGTATAGAATACTCCCTCACTTTGTCATTGGAGTATCTAAAGAGGCGTAGAAACTCCCTCACTTAGTCATTGGGAGTAGCTACAGATGTTTTCGAAATCAAAGCTATAAAGTGTAATTGGGCCTGGCCAAGCCCAATCACGAGGTAAAAATGTTTTTAAAGATTCTCATTTTCAAGGCTAGCTAAACGAGAAAACCCCCTTGTTTTTATGGGACGTAAAACGAAGGAAAATCCAGCACATCGCTCTTTTTTGGAAAAAACGGAAAACCAATCCTTTTAAATTTTTGAAAAGGGAAAACCAGAAAAAGTTCTCGCTGCAGCGACTAAGGACCTGCGCGGTTAGTGACGCAAACTCCGCCAGCTAAAGATGGCGAGCCTGTCCGCTAAGGGTGGACGCCCCGTCCGAAAAAGTGGACGAATCTTGTTTTTTGAATATTTGAAAATAAGGACCTACGCGGCTTGTGACGTAGACCCCGCCGGCTAAAGCTGGAGAACCTGTCCGCTAAGGGTGGACACCCCGTCCGATAGAAGTGGACGAATCTATTTTTTCATTTGTTTTGTGTGAGGGGGTCGAAAAAGCACGAGGCTAATGCGTGACCTCGTCCCTCGTGGGTGTGACGATTGTTTTTATTCAATCAAGTGTAATAGGATTTCCTGTGAGTTTACACCCAATAGACTAGTAATATAGGAGTCGCCATTCAGTTTTTTAACGACAATGAGAAAAACTGACAAAACCCGGTTATCGTGACATAAAGGGAGTGCAATTATGTTTGACCACGACGGCCGTAGGTTCCCTTGTGATCCCTGGTGTGGGGATCTCTCAACATACACCCGCAAGGTAGAGATTGAGGGTTCGGGGGAGTGTAACTACCGAGAGGAGTACTTCGCTTGTCGATAACTCTAGAGGCAGGATATCCTTACTAGCTCAGCATAAATAATTGAAGGGACATGCGTTAACTATTAAACTAATCTGAGTTGATTTTAGCAATATGCAACATATAATAATAGATCGATCGCGATTATCTGATTTAAATAGTATTAAGGGACCTAGCATTATAATCCAATTTCCCAAAAATATTATATTTGTTAGGCGTGGTAGAACAATCAGATTTAGTTAGTTTAACAGTTCATAAAAAGGGCGAGGAAAGCAATTAAATCATCGAGACGGGGCACATTACGACGCACCCTTGAGAGGTGCGTCACGGTTCTCAGAAAACTAACCACTTTAACTTTGCTATTTCTCCTTTTTATTTAACGAATCTCAAATTATGGGACAGGATACGTTCTGTTCGATTTACGGATCGATTGCGACAGAACGCGTGAACAATTTCGCAGCGTGAGGCTTAGGCTAAGGGTTGGAGTCAATACTCAGAATATAATTGTGTGTTGTGTGTGTGTTCCTTTCACGTCGAATTTGGGGCTGTATTTATAGGGAAGAGTTCGTGGAAAGATAGAATTGCAGAGTTCTAATCCATAAAGAATTAGGAAAAAACACGTACCCAGGTATTTTCAGCGCCCAGGCCTGGGCGCCGAAGATTTCGGCGCCCAGAGCCAGGCGTTGAAAATAGGGTATGGGCTGTTTTCTTAGTCAGATTCGGATTCCTGAAATCCGTAGAGTTTGAGACTTAATGAAGTCTTTTAGTGCGTATTAACCTTGCGACGGGATGCGTCTGGGCCCGTTACGAACTCTAGGCTCGTTAGGATTTTAATTAATACGTAACTCTTATTTCCGAATCATATTAGGAATAGGATTCTCGTAGTTTTCTATCTCATTTAGGATTTATGTTGGAATGAAACACCTAATTCTGACAGGTTTCTATCCTTTATGATTTGCCACTTTTAGAAGCTACCTTTTACGGCAGTTACTATTTTTAGCAGGTTTCCATAAATAGCAGTTTTCTATAAATATCAGGTTTCGGGTGAAATGAAAAGGGGAATTGAGATTCGTTTATTTTATAGGAGATGCGTTGTCAAGTGGAGATGTATGCTTTCATCATCGAAGCTATCCCTTTCGGGAATGGGGACAAAAGTAGGTGTCTACAGTTAGCCCCCCACTTTGACTGAGTCTTGGAGTAAGATGATGGTCAAAGTATTAGACAGAGTGCGTCACACAAGCCAGGGTGACCTGTTTTTTGCGAGGGTCTCACGAGCCCCCGAGTGATAACATTTGACTTAAGGGTCATCACTTTGAAGTGTCGACATATCTCTCACGTGTCATTGGGATTTGTCAACGGATAATATAGAAACTTCCTCACTTTGTCATTGGAAGGATCTAAAGAAGTGTAGAAACTCCCTCACTTTGTCATTGGGAGTAGCTACAGATGTTTTCGAAATCAAAACTTGTTAAACATATACAGTAGGTCAATCAAAAATTCAAGATTTATCAACAAGAATCGCAAATATTTAATTTAACATCTTAAATTTACGAAATTTTGCATTCGAAAAACTAAAACCTTCGAAAAGTCATAGTTAGGCTTCGAAAATTTTAGAATGCCTTTTACATGCGGAATTGACACAAAAATCACTCGATTTGGATGAGTAACGAAGAAACTGCCGAAAAACTGCGTACGTATAATTAAATAAACGCAATTTGCAATTAATTAACAATTACGAAAATTAATCACCCCTTTTAGTTCTTGCAAATTTGTAATATTTAACCATGTTCATGCAATTTAGATTATGAAAATAATAAGGGGCTCGTGATACCACTGTTAGGTTATGATACATATGATATTACAAAAATCATGCGGAAACAACCATTAACCCAGGAATACATATTATTTACACATAATCATATAGCATAATTTAGATGCATACTCTTTGTTGCGTGCCTTCCCTAGCTGCGCCCGAACCGAACAAGAACAAGTCTTTAGGACTCCAAGTGTCGTCCCTCCGTAGATAGTCCACAGCACGTCCGGATCCGCCTTAAGATTGACCAACTAGAATCGCCCTTAAGGTACTAGAATTTTCGGCACTATTGAGCAAGGAATGTGGCTGAATTTTTCTCTCAAAACTCACTTTGAATACTTGAATTAATCTCTGAAAACATGTGACCCTAGGCACGTATTTATAGAGTTATGGAAAGGGAATTGTAATCCTAATAGGACACGAATTAATTAAACTTAGAATCCTACAAGAACTCTAATTAATTAATTTATCCTTTTAGGAATAGGAATTTAATCATATACTAACTCTAATAGTTTTAGGAATCATGCATGAACACAAACTCACACACACACACACGGCAGCCACAAGGGCCGCCCATGCGCGTGCGTGCGAGCAGCAGCCCACGCAGCGAGGCCCACGCAGCCGTGGCCTTGGCGCGCGCTGGGCCTGCCTTGCGGTAGGCCTGGGCGCTGCCTTGGCTGGGCTTGTGGCGCGCGTTTGGCTTGCTGGGCGATGGCCCGGCTTCGTGCTGAGCCTTCGTCCGGCAGGCCTCGTCCGATGCTAATTCGTACGATACGCTTCCGATTAAATTCCCGGTTCCGGAATTCATTTCCGATACGAACAATATTTAATATTTCCGATTCCGGAATCAATTTCCGTTTCGAACAAATATTTAATATTTCCGTTTCCGGAATTATTTACCGATTCCGATAATATTTCCAATTCTGACAATATTTCCGTTTCCGGCAATATTTCCGATTCTGGTAATATTTCCATTTCCGATAATATTTTCCGATACGTACCATGTTTCCGTTTCCGGCAACATCTACGACTTGGATAATATTTATATTTCCGATACGATCCATATTTCCGTTTCCGGCAATATCATCGTTTCCGGAGTATTCATTTCTTGCCTGTGACGATCTCAGCTCCCACTAAAACCAAGATCCGTCGATTCCGAATATCCATAGATGGAGTATCTAATGCCATTAAATACTTGATCCGTTTACGTACTATTTGTGTGACCCTACGGGTTCAGTCAAGAGTAAGCTGTGGATTTAATATCATTAATTCCACTTGAACTGAAGCGGCCTCTAGCTAGGCATTCAGCTCACTTGATCTCACTGAATTATTAACTTGTTAATAAATACTGAACCGCATTTATTAGACTTAACATAGAATGCATAATTGGACCAAGGGCATTATTTCCTTCAGTCTCCCACTTGTCCTTAGGGACAAGTGTGCATTTCCTAATTCCTTTGTCGCTCGATGCTTGCTCTTGAACATAAGGTAAGAGTTGTCATCCTTATTATGTCCAGAGGTGTTCCTCGGTTTCAGAGTTCAACTGATCAAATAAACAGATAATCATAGCCTATGATTCATCCGAGCACGGCCATGCATTTCACAGTTTCTAGCTCTCCGAGTGGCCTTGTACAACTTTTAAGCATCTCATCCCGATTTATGGGAGGACAATCCCAATCTTGTGATCTTGAGATTAGACTTCGTTTGATAGGTGATTACCTGAGCGTTGCCTTTATAGCCTCCTTTTACGGTGCGACGGTTGGTCAACGTCAAAGCAACCAGTTCTCAAACAAGTAATCTCAAATCACTCAGGTATTGAGGATTTAGTGTCTAATAATTTAATGAAATTTACTTATGACAGACTTTCATCTCTTACAGTAAAGTTTCATAGGTCTTGTCCGATACTAGTCTTCCCAAAGTAAGTATCTATGCAAATGATTATGACATTGCCATGTCCACATAGTTCAAGAAACAGAACTACTAGTCATCTTGCATTCTAATCGTCTAACGTTTTCTATGCGTCCAATTTTATAGAAAACTCCGACTAGGGACCATTTTCAATCTTTGACATTCAAGTTCACTTGATAGACATTTCTTAGTCACAGGACTGGTCCTGACAGTCTATCTTGAATATATCGTCAAATTGAAGGGACTCATCATTTAATAAACCACAAATTTAATGGAAAAATGAATTCTTTTCATTTATTGTGAATGATTAACCAATAATGTTTTACAAAGATTTAAACTCTAAAACTTTGAAACATTAAATAGAGACATCAAAGCCATTCTCCTATATGCTTGATTCCCATAGCTGCAGTGTGCGAGTTGTGCTTCGCCTGCGGCAGAGGTTTAGTTAATGGATCTGATATGTTGTCATCAGTTCCAATTTTGCTTATCTCGACTTCTTTTCTTTCAACGAACTCTCGTAGAAGGTGAAATCTACGAAGTACATGCTTGACTCTCTGGTGGTGTCTAGGCTCTTTTGCCTGTGCAATAGCTCCGTTATTGTCACAATACAGGGCTATTGGTCCTTTAATGGAGGGGACTACACCAAGTTCACCTATGAACTTCCTTAGCCATATAGCTTCCTTTGCTGCTTCATGTGCAGCAATGTACTCCGCTTCAGTTGTAGAATCCGCAATGGTGCTTTTCTTAGCACTTTTCCAGCTTACTGCTCCTCCGTTGAGGCAGAAGACAAACCCAGACTGTGATCTGAAATCATCTTTGTCGGTTTGGAAACTTGCGTCCGTACAGCCTTTAACAATTAATTCATCATCTCCACCATAGACCAGGAAGTCATCTTTGTGCCTTTTCAGGTACTTCAGAATGTTCTTGGCAGCAGTCCAATGCGCTTCTCCTGGGTCTGACTGGTATCTGCTCGTAGCACTGAGTGCGTACGCAACATCCGGGCGTGTACATATCATAGCATGCATTATTGAACCAATCAATGATGCATATGGAATCCCATTCATTCGTCTACGCTCATCAAGTGTTTTTGGGCACTGAGTCTTGCTTAGAGTCATTCCATGAGACATGGGCAGGTAGCCTCGCTTGGAGTCCGCCATCTTGAACCTATCAAGCACCTTATTGATATAAGTGCTTTGACTAAGTCCAATCATCCTTTTAGATCTATCTCTGTAAATCTTGATGCCCAATATGTACTGTGCTTCTCCTAGATCCTTCATCGAAAAACATTTCCCAAGCCAAATCTTGACAGAATTCAACATAGGAATGTCATTTCCGATAAGCAATATGTCGTCGACATATAATACTAGGAAAGCAATTTTGCTCCCACTTACCTTCTTGTATACACAAGATTCGTCCGTGTTCTTGATGAAACCAATGTCACTGACTGCTTCATCAAAACGTATATTCCAGCTCCTGGATGCCTGCTTCAATCCGTAGATTGACTTCTTTAGCTTGCATACCTTTTTAGCATTCTTTGGATCCTCAAAACCTTCAGGTTGTGTCATAAACACAGTTTCTGTTAAAACGCCGTTTAAGAAAGCAGTTTTGACATCCATCTGCCATATTTCGTAATCGTAATATGCAGCGATTGCTAACATTATCCGAATAGACTTTAGCATTGCAACTGGTGAAAAGGTTTCATCGTAGTCCACACCGTGGACTTGCCTGTAACCTTTTGCAACCAATCTAGCTTTGAAAACATCAAGTTTCCCATCCTTGTCCTTTTTCAGTTTGAAAACCCATTTGCTTCCAATGGCTTGGTAGCCATCTGGCAAATCGACCAAATCCCATACTTGGTTTTCAGACATGGAGTCCAATTCAGATTGCATGGCTTCTTGCCATTGCTTGGAGCTAGGGCTCGTCATAGCTTGTTTGTAAGTCGCAGGTTCATCACTTTCAAGTAATAGAACGTCATAGCTCTCGTTCGTCAAAATACCTAAGTACCTTTTCGGTTGAGATCTATATCTTTGCGATCTATGCGGGGTAACGTTTCTAGATTGACCATGATTCTCACCAGATTCTTCTAAAGATCTCTGAGTTTCATCTTGAATGTTATCTTGAGCATTCTCTAGAGTTTGTTGTTTGACTCGAATTTCTTCGAGGTCTACTTTTCTCCCACTTGTCATTTTGGAAATGTGATCTTTCTCCAAAAAGACACCATCTCGAGCAACAAACACTTTGTTCTCAGATGTATTGTAGAAGTAATACCCCTTTGTTTCCTTTGGATAGCCCACAAGGATACATTTGTCAGATTTTGGATGAAGTTTGTCTGAAATTAATCGTTTGACGTATACTTCACATCCCCAAATCTTAAGAAAAGACACATTTGGAGGCTTTCCAAACCATAATTCGTATGGAGTCTTTTTGACAGCTTTAGACGGAGCTCTATTTATAGTGAGTGCAGCTGTATTTAGTGCATGTCCCCAAAATTCTAATGGAAGTTCGGCCTGACCCATCATTGACCTGACCATGTCTAGCAAGGTTCTGTTCCTCCGTTCCGACACACCGTTCCATTGTGGTGTTCCAGGAGGAGTCAATTCTGATAGAATTCCACATTCTTTCAGATGGTCATCAAATTCATAGCTCAGATATTCACCGCCTCTATCAGACCGCAGTGCCTTAATCTTCTTGCCTAATTGATTCTCTACTTCACTCTGAAATTCCTTGAATTTGTCAAAGGACTCAGACTTATGCTTCATTAGGTAGACATAACCATACCTACTGAAGTCATCAGTGAAAGTGATAAAGTAGCTGAAACCACCTCTAGCATTTGTACTCATTGGTCCACATACATCTGTATAGATTAAACCCAATAGTTCATTTGCTCTTTCTCCAACTTTAGAGAAAGGTTGCTTTGTCATTTTGCCAAGTAAACATGATTCGCATTTACCATAATCCTCTAAGTCAAATGGTTCTAGAATTCCTTCCTTTTGAAGTCTTTCTAAGCGTTTCAAGTTTATATGGCCTAATCGACAATGCCACAGATAGGTGAGATCTGAATCATCCTTTTTGGCCTTTTTGGTATTTATGTTATATACTTGTTTGTCGTGATCTAATAAATAAAGTCCATTGACTAATCTAGCAGATCCATAAAACATCTCTTTAAAATAAAACGAACAACTATTGTCTTTTATTAAAAAGGAAAATCCCTTAGCATCTAAGCAAGAAACTGAAATGATGTTTTTAGTAAGACTTGGAACATGGAAACAATCTTCCAGTTCCAAAACTAGCCCGGAGGGCAACGACAAATAGTAAGTTCCTACAGCTAATGCAGCAATCCGTGCTCCATTTCCCACTCGTAGGTCGACTTCACCCTTGCTTAACTTTCTACTTCTTCTTAGTCCCTGTGGATTGGAACATAAGTGTGAGCCACAACCTGTATCTAATACCCAAGAAGTTGAATTAGCAAGTATACAGTCTATAACGAAAATACCTGAAGATGGAACGACTGTTCCGTTCTTCTGATCTTCCTTTAGCTTCAAGCAATCTCTCTTCCAATGCCCCTTCTTCTTGCAGTAGAAGCATTCGGATTCAGAAGTGGGTTGACTGACCTTCCTCTTTACAGATTTGGCGCCAGTTTGCTTAGTTGGGCTGGCCTTGTTGCCACCTTTCTTAGCATTCCTCTTCTTTCCAGATTTCTTGAACTTGCCCCCACGCACCATAAGCACATCCTGCTTATCACTTTTGAGCGTCTTTTCAGCGGTCTTCAGCATACCGTGAAGCTCAGTGAGCGTTTTGTCCAGACTATTCATACTGTAGTTCAGTTTGAACTGATCATACCCGCTATGAAGAGAATGAAGGATGGTGTCTATAGCCATTTCCTGAGAAAACTGCTGATCCAGCCGACTCATATTCTCAATGAGTCCAATCATTTTGAGAACATGTGGACTTACGGGCTCGCCTTTCTTAAGCTTGGTCTCAAGAATTTGTCTATGAGTCTCGAATCTTTCGACTCGAGCCAGATCTTGGAACATGTTCTTCAACTCACTGATGATTGTGAAAGCATCTGAGTTGATGAACGTTTTCTGCAGATCCGCACTCATGGTGGCGAGCATTAGACATTTCACATCCTTGTTGGCATCAATCCAACGATTGAGGGCTGCCTGAGTGACCCCGTCGCCTGCGGCTTCGGGCATCGCCTCATCTAGGACATACTCCTTTTCTTCCTGCATAAGAACTATTTGCAAGTTCCTTTGCCAGTCAAGGGAGTTTTTCCCGTCAACTTCTCCTTTTCGAGAATTGATCGAATGTTGAATGAATTGTTGTTTGCCATATTAAAAACTACAATTGAAAAGAATAGACAAATAAATAACCATTCACCGTTTCTCTTAATAAACTTAAATTCTAGCATACATGCATAATTCAATGTTTATTAAGCATTTTATTCAAGTTATGTGTTCCGGCAGGTGTGAATAAAATGATTCCAAGATCCTAAAATCATTGAAGAACTAAGCACAGTTTGTCGACTTAATCCTAAAACATCTTAGGTAAGCAAAAGCCTTTTGCTAATAGTCTAGAAACTATTCTTGGTTGATAGGTACGTCTAAGAACTTATTAGGTAAACCTATCGATTTTGCCACGACATAAAAGGACTCCTTACTTATATCGTTGAGTTTCACCAAAACTAACATGTACTCACAATTATTTGTGTACCTTGCCCCTTTAGGACCAATAAGTAACACCTCGCTGAGCGAAAACTATTACTAGATTGATGTAAAGGATATCCAAGCAAGTGTATATTTTGGCATGGCACCTTTTAACTCAATTTTTTTTAAGTTTGGAACTTAAGGCTCTTACTATGTTGGTTAGATTTTAAGTGAACTAAAATCCTTAATCACGCAACATAATCAAGCTTTTGATCTCATGCATTTTAAGACATATTTAAAAGCAATAAATAACTTAAACATGCATAAGATAAATGTGATCTAGTATGGCCCGACTTCATCTTGAATCTTTAACTTCAAAGTCCGTCTTGAAAATCTCCGTGGGAGGCACCATTTTCTTCAAATAGGATAAGCTATAACTAATTACAACTATTTGATGGTACGCAGACCATATTTGAATTGAAAAATAACTTTGGTACTTTAGACCAATTACATTCAAATTAATGGTACGCAGACCATATTTTCTATCATATTTGGGCCATACTAGTCACTTCATAACCTGCAAAACAGTACATATACAATATATACCATTCACCCATTCATTATCATGAATGGCCCACATAGCTGGTTAGTAAAACACATTATGCATCTCATAAATATTTGCAGCAATTAATCAAGGGCACAAATAATCTACCAATTATTTAGTCCTTATTAATTCTAATCAAGTTGTTTTAACCTTAAAGGATTTGTAGACCTAATCAAGAGTTTTATGACTAAAAGGGCTCCCACTTAAACCAATAAATTCACATGCTTTACTAATTTTAAACATAAAAATGTATTTCAAGTCTAACCGGAAACATACAAATTTAATTAAAATTTAAAGCTCATATAAATTTATAATTGAATCCAAAAGTTTAATTTAATTTCAGTCGTATTTAAATTAATTCATGATTTTAATTTTAGTAAAATAATTAGAATAAATAAAATTTATTATAATTACAATATTCAAAATTAAAATCCAAGAAAATAATTTAAATTATTAATTTTAAAATTAATTAAAATTACGTAAACTGAAAAATTTCAAATTAAACATTCAAGACGATCTAATCGCAACGCAAACACCCTACGCATCGCACGCCCATGGGCCGCACGCACACAGCCATCGCTGGCCATGTGCGCGCAGCCCATGCGCTCGTCGCATAGCTGCTGCATCTCCATTGCAAGCCATCGCACGCTGTGGTGCTTGCTGTGCGCGCGCCAGCGCTCGACGCACGCGAGCCATCGCTCGCTGTGCGCGCTCGCCAGCGCACGCTGCGCGCGCTCCATCGCTCGCTGTGCGCGCGAGCCATCGCTCGCTGTGCGCGCGAGCCATCGCTCGCTGTGCGCGAGCAATTGCGCACGATCAACGCTGGGCGCAGCGCTCGTGGCACGCGAGCTTGCGCTCGCTGCGCGCGAGGCTGCGCGCGCTTGCGCGAGGCAGTGCGCGTTGTGGCGCAGCTCGCTTGCTGCCCACACGCGACTGCCTTGGCTTGCCTTTCGCCCATGCCCATTTGTTCATAGCTCGTGGCCCACGACACAAGGCAGGGCTGCTGCCTTGTGCTCGTGCACCACGCCCTTGCTCATTGCATTCGTGCCGCACGGGCGACGAGCTCCCTTGCTCGTCGTCGCATGCCCGCACTATACAACACCCCTTAAGGGTAACACGAAGCGTCCATTGCTTTGTGCGTGCAAG
This sequence comes from Spinacia oleracea, assembly GCF_020520425.1. NCBI lineage: Eukaryota > Viridiplantae > Streptophyta > Magnoliopsida > Caryophyllales > Amaranthaceae > Spinacia > Spinacia oleracea. The sequence goes on from NC_079490.1 coordinate 45,333,352, forward strand.
TTATATGAACGAATCGCATAAAAATTTATTAATTTATATTTAAAATTAATGACAAATTAATAAATAATATTAATTTCATAATTTTAGGGCGAAAAATCGAAAATTTATTATTCAATTGATTTCCGATTGTTATGGATTCAAGTCTAGGTCATAAAAATTTAAAATTTATCATAAATTTACAATTTTTATGGTGGTTTTTAATCATAGGTTTCTAATTAAATTATGATTAATTATGAAAATCAAATTAATTCTAAATTATTCTAATTTTCAACAAATTAATCATAATTACAAATTAGATTGCATAATTAACAAGGCTAGGCATTCAAACTTGTTAAACATATACAGTAGGTCAATCAAAAATTCAAGATTTATCAACAAGAATCTCAAATATTTAATTTAACATCTTAAATTTACGAAATTTTGCATTCGAAAAACTAAAACCTTCGAAAAGTCATAGTTAGGCTTCGAATTTGAGAATTCTGGGTTAGCCTTTTACATGCGGAATTGACACAAAAATCTCTCGATTTGGATGAGTAACGAAGAAACTGCCGAAAAACTGCGTACGTATAATTAAATAAACGCAATTTGCAATTGATTAACAATTACGAAAATTAATCACCCCTTTTAATTCTTGCAAATTTGTAATATTTTACCATGTTCATACAATTTAGATTATGAAAATAATAAGGGGCTCGTGATACCACTGTTAGGTTATGATACATATGATATTACATAAATCATGCGGAAACAACCATTAACCCAGGAATACATATTATTTACACATAATCATATAGCATAATTTAGATGCATACTCTTTGTTGCGTGCCTTCCCTAGCTGCGCCCGAACCGAACAAGAACAAGTCTTTAGGACTCCAAGTGTCGTCCCTCCGTAGATAGTCCACACCACGTCCGGATCCGCCTTAAGATTGACCAACTAGAATCGCCCTTAAGGTACTAGAATTTTCGGCACTATTGAGCAAGGAATGTGGCTGAATTTTTCTCTCAAAACTCACTTTGAATACTTGAATTAATCTCTGAAAATATGTGACCCTAGGCACGTATTTATAGAGTTATGGAAAGGGAATTGTAATCCTAATAGGACACGAATTAATTAAACTTAGAATCCTACAAGAACTCTAATTAATTAATTTATCCTTTTAGGAATAGGAATTTAATCATATACTAACTCTAATAGTTTTAGGAATCATGCATGAACACAAACTCACACACACACACACGGCAACCACAAGGGCCGCCCATGCGCGTGCGTGCGAGCAGCAGCCCACGCAGCGAGGCCCACGCAGCCGTGGCCTTGGCGCGCGCTGGGCCTGCCTTGCGGTAGGCCTGGGCGCTGCCTTGGCTGGGCTTGTGGCGCGCGTTTGGCTTGCTGGGCGATGGCCCGGCTTCGTGATGAGCCTTCGTCCGGCAGGCCTCGTCCGATGCTAATTCGTACGATACGCTTCCGATTAAATTCCCGGTTCCGGAATTCATTTCCGATACGAACAATATTTAATATTTCCGATTCCGGAATCAATTTCCGTTTCGAACAAATATTTAATATTTCCGTTTCCGGAATTATTTTCCGATTCCGATAATATTTCCAATTCTGACAATATTTCCGTTTCCGGCAATATTTCCGATTCTGGTAATATTTCCATTTCCGATAATATTTTCCGATACGTACCATGTTTCCGTTTCCGGCAACATCTACGACTTGGATAATATTTATATTTCCGATACGATCCATATTTCCGTTTCCGGCAATATCATCGTTTCCGGAGTATTCATTTCTTGCCTGTGACGATCTCAGCTCCCACTGAAACCAAGATCCGTCGATTCCGAATATCCATAGATGGAGTATCTAATGCCATTAAATACTTGATCCGTTTACGTACTATTTGTGTGACGCTACGGGTTCAGTCAAGAGTAAGCTGTGGATTTAATATCATTAATTCCACTTGCACTGAAGCGGCCTCTAGCTAGGCATTCAGCTCACTTGATCTCACTGAATTATTAACTTGTTAATTAATACTGAACCGCATTTATTAGACTTAACATAGAATGCATACTTGGACCAAGGGCATTATTTCCTTCAGAACCTGCCCGCTAAGGGTGGACGCCCCGTCCGAAAAAGTGGACGAATCTTGTTTTTGAAGTTTGAAAATAAGGACCTACGCGGCTTGTGACGTAGACCCCGCCCGCTAAAGATGGCGAGCCTGTCCGCTAAGGGTGGACACCCCGTCCGATAGAAGTGGACGAATCTATTTTGAAATTTGTTTGTGATTTTTGAAAATAAGGACCTACGCGGCTTGTGACGTAGACCCCGCCGGCTAAAGATGGCGAGCCTGTTTTGAATTTGAAGATTTTATTTTTTGAAAACTGAGGATCTGCGCGGCTAGTGACGCAGACCCCGCCCGCTGAAGGTGGGCGAGCCCTGTCCGCTAAGGGTGGACATCCCTGAATTCATTTTTTCTTGATTTGGAACTCGCGTGGTTCGTGGCGCGATCTTGCCCGATTGAGGTGGGTAAGTCCCTATTTCTTTTGTTCATCGTGATTTCTTTTGAGAATTTCTTTTTGTTCATTCTTGTAAGAGCGAATTCTTTCGAGGGATGCTCGGATTTAGTTGCAACCTGAATGTGGGTTGACAACGTGCTTAGACGGACCATTGTCTCGTGGTCATCATCTTTTCATGGTTTTAAGCTAGTCTTTTCAGCTCAATCTTGCCACTACCTGGGTCCTTAATTAGGGGACTATGTATAAGTGTCAATGGCGACCTTTGTCTTGAGGTCGTAAACCGGTTTTATTTTTTGAGACATCCAAACACGGGACTCTGTACAGCGTAGTCTGGGAATATTGTTTTAACTTTGCACACTTTCTTTTGAAATATATATTTTCTTTCGAGCCCCTAAGCATTCGTGCTTGACGGTCATTTCTTGTCAAAGAGGTTCCTTGGGGATACGCATTTTGTAATGTCCTTGATCGTGTTTTGGGACCGTGCTCGTAAGTGCGAGCGATCTTTGTAGTGGTGTGCTACTCTTGACAAAGCCGTGAGGTGCGACTTTCAGTAAGGAAATCGGCAATTTTCGAGTCGAATGGATGCGGCAGGGCCCAATAGAAGTTAGAGCCTTTTTTGAGCCTGGGTTCATTTTCGGCGCCCAGGACAGGGCGTTGAAATAATTCACGCCCAGGTGGGGCGTTGAAAGTGTTGTTTGGGCTGGTCTTTTGATGACACAGTTGGCCTCTTGTTCATTCGTTTATTTCACTTGGAAGTTCTATGTATTCTCTTTTCTTTTATTTTTTCTTTGTTTTTAGAACGTGATGATTTTCTCGAGAAGCCGTAGCCGATTGGTGGACTACGGTGCCTGTCTCTTTGGGGCGATTATTTTAAGGAACTGTTGCTCTTAAGGCGTACAGTTATTGCGATAGTTGGGCGAGTCTATATGGCCCGAGGAACATACCTTGAGGCGTAAGACTTTGACCCGTTCGTGAATGTTCGATGTATGTGCGAACGGGCGTTCATAGAATGGCCGTTGTGTGCGGTCCATTAATCAGTTTGCTTGAATTATTTTTTGAGCAATGACTGATTTTGAATAATTTGCTTAGAGACTTGATAGGGTTCAGGCCCGCTCATGAAGTGGGCTTAAGCGTCGTGCCCTCTCGATCGTTCAAACATTTGCTTCGAGATCTTTTATTTTGCTATGGTTGTTTCGTAGCTTGGAGCCCCCAAGTATGCATGTTGGGATGCTTCCTTTTGGCGTACGATTTTTGTAGGTTTTTTCGAGAAAGATGCCTTGGGGTTCCGCTCGTGTAGGTGCGAGCTATCCCTTTCATGGTAGGTAATATTTAGCTACCTTTAATCCTTAATGTAGAAGTAGTGTGGCTTGCATTTTGAATTTGGGCGATAAGTAATCTTTGCCTCTTTTACACATGCTCTTTGGTCGTGCCCGCATTAGCGCAATATGCCTTACTCTCTTTTTTAGACTTGTACCGTGGGATAGCTGAATTTATGGTGCGACGTGGGCTTGTGTGGCCTAACCGCATGTATTGGAACATTTCTCCAGGTGTTGGGATATTATTACTTTTTGCATTGGAGTACTTCATCACGCCTCGTTCAGGTGCTCGAACAAGTGTAGCACCTTCCGCGTGGGTTTGCACGGCTTATTACTTCGTTCGATGCGAGGAGTAATAGGTATTTCTTTCTTATTTTTATATCTGGGCAAAACTTGGCTAGCAGAAAGATTCAGCGCCCAGGCTGGGGCGTTAAAGATATCGGCGCCCAGAACTGGGCGTTGAAATTGATTTCTGGGTATATTTTGACAGTTCTTATCCTTGATTTTTTCTTTCGCTTTTGCTTTGGAACGAGGTAGACTGTGTAACGGGCGCTTGTAGGGTGAGCGTTATGTGCAGTAGTTTGATCGCAGTTTTTGTGACTTGCGATTTTCAGTTACCCTTGTTAGTGGGGTGACTTTATATATTCTAAGTGGTGCTTAGAATTTGGGAGGGGTTGTAGCCATTCTAAGGTTCGTTTTACACGATTGACCTTAGGATTGTGCCCCTAGGACGTGTGTATAGCATTAGCGTCGAGAATTTGCGATAAAATCGTCATTTCGAGCATTTTTAGAGTGTTTTTCTCAAGCCCCAATTGTAGATACGGGATTGGCTTGGTGCTATAATGCTTGGCATACGTTTTTATGCATTCATGGTGACAAGGATCATGAATAGTTTGAACCAGACTCGTTTAGTGCGAGATACGTTCGATTAGTGATTTTGCTACTTCTCTTGTAAATGTCGTATTGTGCGACATTGCCATGGTCAAGGTAGTCACATGTTGTAGTATGCCTTGGCCAAAAGTTAGGTGCCTTTATTTACCCATAATCGTATTTAGAAATTTTTTGACTCACTTGCAACATTGGGATAAACGCATACTTAGCTTAAACCAACGACACTTTATTATGTTTGAAAAAGTCTTTGAAAATTATTTAAAATCCGAATCCTACTGTGTACAATCCGAGGTGTCCTAAGTAAGTTGACTTATAGAAGGGTTCCTACAGGATTACATGAGTGAATCAAAATACTGTTACGATTTTTGGAATGTTGTCTAAGGATTTGCTGGAAGCCAGGGTGCAGGCGTCAAGATATACTTGTGCCCGTTTGGCGTATGCTTTAGGCTTTTAGGGCCATCTTTTCCAGAATTGCGGGAATATAAACCGTTTTCAAATTGACTTAGATTTACTTGGTGTATGTGTGCACAAAAGGTCAAGGTATACTTAGTTCTTTCCCTAGCTCTTTCATTTCAATTTTTAGCCCCCAGTTGCTGTCATGTCTTCCCATTAATAATGCTTTAAGATTTCGATTTTAGATGCCCGTGTCATATGTCTGAGTAGGGTGAGCCTTGGTTAAGTGCCAAGTCCTATCGACAATGTCTGATTTTTTTCCCAAAGGAGATTAGCAAGCATTTGAATTACCATGAACGGGTGCCCTGAGTTCGAAGGAACGATGGGGCGATGCCGTAGAACAATCCTCTTTATTGCAAGCTTACTGCCTTTACTACTTGTTGGCGATTAAGACTGTGTCTAGTGGTGAAAGAAGGTCTTTAAGCGAACGACTATGCCTAGTGGTGAAAGAAAGTCTTTAAGCGAGTTAATTCGCTTTAGGGAGGGTCAAGTCGAGTACTTTAGAGGTCATGGACGCTTGCGCTAGCCCTCATTCAATTGAGGCAAAGCGATCTTTTGAGTCTTGGCTAAGTTCCTAGGAGTGTGAGTGCTCCTTCTGGAAAGGGTACGTGCCCTTATTATTTTTCGAGGTGTGCTCATTTTGGCATCTTGACGACTTAGATTCTTTTTTTGACTTAAATTTTTCTTTCGACTTGGATTGCAAGTAATTAAATTTCAATAAGGGACTTCTATTTTTTATTCTTTGTTTTTCTATAGGCTTTATTATTTTTGCAAATTGGTTGGACCGAATCATGGATTGCCTACGTATCCGCCTTAAATAGATTTAATTTGGAATCAGGTCTTGCGTAGTTCTTAGCCTAGAAAATGGTTTCTTAGAATGCCGAATTCGATAAGTATGTTCTGGGATGGAAACATATTTTTTTGAAACGGTAGAATAAGTGAAGTTTATTATTATTTTAATCTGCTGCCTTGCCGTAAGCCAAAAATTTGTTTTATATATTTTTTTTGAGTACATATATTTTTTGGTGGTACGTATATCTGAATACGTGCTGTACCCCTCCAAGTGTTCGTTATTTTTCCGTGCATGTGCGGATAAAATGACGAGCACTTCTGGACAAAATTTGGAGAGCAGAGAGAATCAGCGCCCCGGCTGGGGCGCTAAAGATTCCGGCGCCCAGCCGTGGGCGCTGAAAATGACTTTGGGCGGATCTTTTTTGGTGCGCTAGATGTTTTTTTTCCTTTTTAGACTAACTTTAGAGGCTCTTTGCAAAGTTTGCTTTTGTATTATTTACATTTTTTGTACTTTTCATTTGTCTTTTTTTTTTTTTTTTATATTCGTGACTCAAGACGGTTTGAAAGATGGGTTGAATGAGATAGGATAGTTTGTATAGGTATTGGTCAAGCATGAGGATTATATTTGCTAGGGCTCACAATTTGCAGCCTCGAACTAGTGTCATGAGTTTACATCAACCAAGGCCAATGAGTAGCATGGGGACGGCTTAAGGGTATCAACAGGATGCATCCACACAAGTTATATGGTCATTATGCTAATGGTGGTGTAAGAACAGGTTTTGGGCTTTGGAAATAATGGGTATGACGCACGTGTCAATGGCCGTGCGTGGTTTGCGGTTGACAACAAGTTCAAGAACAAGAGTCGAGGTAATGGTTTCTTGGGTTATGGCAATGAGAACATGGATGGGTTAGATGAGCTGAACAGGGACCCCAGAGCGAAGGCGTCTAAGAGCATAAGGATTGGAAAGGGTAGACATCGTAGAATTTTATGATTTGGATTGGCGACTCAATTCTTTTCCTTCGTTTACTTGGGTAGGTTTCGCACTTTGGGAGGTACGGGCTAAGTATTTCATGGCTCTTTTTCGCTCTCCCTTTTCTCTTTCTCTTTTTACTTTTTGCTTGGGATTTCTCCCTAACATAAATCCTTCAATCAATTTTTTGTTCGGGCTAAAAGGTAGAGGGTTGTGGTCTTTGAGTCACGAGGCGAGACTGAGTGAGCCTCGTTTGGTAGGCCTATAGTGGACCTTTAATTGTCTTACTTTGCAAGTGTATTTAGTCGTTTCTTAAAATGTGCAAATAGCGTAGATTTGAAATCTTTTTTTTTTACCTTATTGAATTTTAACGAAAGAATTACATGGAAAATAATTTTTTTACAGTTTTCGGGATTTAATTGGAAGTTGTGATTTAGACTTGAACTTTCATTAATCTTTCTGATTATAACCTGTGTATGAATATAAGGAGGTGGCCTAGACTCAAAATAATGACGTGGCGTAAGCCTATAATACTTGACCAAGCAACTCTCAGACTTAGGCTAATTGGACCATAACTTTCGTTGGCTGACACTTTAGATTTTAACCCTTGGGTGTTCATTTGTCATGCGCCATTTTGCTTAATGTTGGCAAGGTAGTGAATTGGGTTCTCTCTTAGTGTGTATTGCTTTACCCCAATGGTAGCCTTATGGTATGCCGATTTGGGTATTTTCATGGTTGGTCATGTTGCATTCATGGAAAATCTTTTAGTCCGTACTTAGTAGTATTTCAAGGAGCGAGTGACTCGAGAGGACTATGATAGTCGTGACCCAATGTGATTATAAGCCTTGAGGCAATTAATTTTTTCTTTGCCAATGGTATTGACACCTTAGGTTCACTTTGGGGGTTGTGCGACTATGGGGGAATGATTTTCAGAATGTGACCGTTTCCATTTTGCAAATACATAACATATTCTTTTTATGGGTGAGGGAGAGTATTGAGGCCGTAGACTCTTAGCAAGGGATGACAATTACATATGGGTGCTTATTGGTTTAAATGTTAGGAAGGGAGACTCAATATGGTTTAACTTTTTGACTTGCAGAACGACACCAAGCATTAGGACCGATTCTATTGATAAGACAACTAAGACTTAGGATTTAGATTGTACTTTTGGCATAGCCTAGTCTAGACTCGGATTTATTTTTTTATTCGAACATTATTTTTCTTTAAAGACTCTACTTGAACATTATTTTTTTGAATACTTTGCCCATGTGACATCCAAGGTTATTTCGATTAGCGTGTTTTGTTTTGATGCCGAGCATTGTCGTCGTAGGAGGCCTAACAACGACACAAAGAGTCATTTTTTTTATAAGTCGCTTTTGGAATCGAGTGCTTTTTCATACGCCCTCGTAGCAATTTTTTTCACGAAAAGTTTTTTTTTTTGCTACATATTTTCTTCATGCGTGGGCACCGAGGCTGCTGCGCTTGACCGAAAGGCCAGGCAGCAACTTCAGCGCCCAGCGTAGGGCGTGAGAAATTTTGGCGCCCAGCCCGGGGCGTTGAAAATGCGTCCCTGGCTGGTTCTCGTTTTCTGCTTTCGTCTACTTTTTGTTTTTGCGACTTTAATTTTGCGTGCTTGCCTTATAACGTCCTTTACGCGTGTGCAGCGTTTGTGGGATTCGTTACGGCCATCCCGAGCGTCACTTATTTGTGTGGCGATCGTTCGGGCTTGCGACACACGTATTTTGGCATAACTCTTTGGCCAATTGGTTAATGAATGTTTGGGCAATTCTTAAGGTCGTTGGTTTTCTAGCATTATTTGTCTAGCATTATTCGTGCGCACAATCATAACATAGTCACATAGTTCGCTACACATAGCTACATTACAAACATGGATCTGAAAATTAAATATGTCACGTAGTTTATGATAGGCTTCTATGGGTAGTATTTGCGCCTTGCTTGGTAGCGCTTCTATCGTAGATCCAACACATGCCTCGGTCGAGGTAGTGTCTTCAACAGACGAATTTCGCTCAAGAGGCCAACCCGCAAGTGCAAGCCAAGGGGGCATGCAGGCGAGAGGGACCTAATGAGCGAGCGATTGGGTTCGGGATAGGTGTACTACCTGCACAAGTACCGAGTGGGCAACATGCGCGGCGTGTGCACCCCCCTATTGGCGAAAAAAAGGTATCATTAGTCCCAACTCCCGAGGGAGCCGAGATTCGTTATGCGGTCCTGCCCGTTCACATTAATATGCTGATTTTCAGTTCGTCCCAACTTGATGGGGAAATAAACGCGGGGTATGATCATTTCACCCTTTGGCTATTTTGATTACCTACAAGCACGAGTATTTCCTTCACTATCCCCAGTGGAGTCGCCACTGTGAGGGGGTCGAAAAAGCACGAGGCTAATGTGTGACCTCGTCCCTCGTGGGTGTGACGATTCTTTTTATTCAATCAAGTGTAACTGGAATTCCTGTGAGTTTACACCCAATTGACTAGTAATATAGGAGTTGCCATTTAGTTTTTAACGACAATGAGAAAAACTGACAAAACCCGGTTATCGTGACATAAAGGGAGTGCAATTATGTTTGACCACGACGGCCGTAGGTTCCCTTGTGATCCCTGGTGTGGGGATCTCTCAACATACACCCGCAAGGTAGAGATTGAGGGTACGGGGGAATGTAACTACTGAGAGGAGTACTTCGCTCGTCTATAACTCCAGAGGCAGGATATCCTTACTAGCTCAGCATAAATAATTGAAGGGACATGCGTTAACTATTAAACTAATCTGAGTTGATTTTAGCAATATGCAACATATAATACTAGAACGATCGTGATTATCTGATTTAAATAGTATTAAGGGACCTAGTATGATAATCCAATTTCCCAAAAATATTATATTTGTTAGGCGTGGTAGAACAATCAGATTTAGTTAGTTTAACAGTTCATAAAAAGGGCGAGAAAAGCAATTAAATCATCGAGAAGGGGCACATTACGACGCACCCTTGAGAGGTGCGTCACGGTTCTCAGAAAACTAACAATTTTGACTTTGGTATTTCTCCTTTTTATTTAACGAATCTCAAATTATGGGACAGGATACGTTATGTTCGATTTATGGATCGATTGCGACAGAACGCGTGAACAATTTCGCAGCGTGAGGCTTAGGCTAAGGGTTGGAGTCAATACTCAGAATATAATTGTGTGTTGTGTGTTTGTTCCTTTCACGTCGAATTTGGGGCTGTATTTATAGGGAAGAGTTCGTGGAAAGATAGAACTGCAGAGTTCTAATCCATAAAGAATTAGGAAAAAACACGTACCTAGGTATTTTCAGCGCCCAGGCCTGGGCGTCGAAGATTTCGGTGCCCAGAGCCAGGCGTTGAAAATAGGGTCTGGGCTATTTTCTTAGTCAGATTCGGATTCCTGAAATTCGTAGAGTTTGAGACTTAATCGAGTCTTTTAGTGCGTATTAACCTTGCGACGGGATGCGTCTGGGCCCGTTACGAACTCTAGGCTCGTTGGGATTTTAATTAATACGTAACTCTTATTTCCGAATCATATTAGGAATAGGATTCTCGCAGTTTTCTATCTCATTTAGGATTTATGTTGGAATGCAACACCTAATTCTGACAGGTTTCTATCCTTTATGATTTGCCACTTTTAGAAGCTACCTTTTACGGCAGTTACTATTTTTAGCAGGTTTCCATAAATAGCAGTTTTCTATAAATTTCAGGTTTCGGGTGAAATGAAAAGGGGAATTGAGATTCGTTTATTTTATAGGAGATGCGTTGTCAAGTGGAGATTTATGCTTTCATCATCGAACCTTTCCCTTTCGGGAATGGGGACAAAAGTAGGTGTCTACATTTTGTGTTGTTTTTTTTTTTGAAAATAAGGACCTACGTGGTTTGCGCCGTAGACCCCGCCGGCTGAAGATGGCGAGCCTGTTTCATTTTGTTTTTGAAGACTTCATTTTTGGAAAACTGAGGACCTGCACGGCTAGTGATGCAGACCCCGCCCGCTGAAGGTGGGCGAGCCCTGTCCGCTAAGGGTGGACGTCCCTGAATTCGTTTTTTCGATTTGGGAACTCGCGCGGTTTGTGACGCGATCTTGCCAACTGAAGATGGGCAAGTTCCTATTTCTTTGGTTCTTTGTGATTTCTTTTGAGAATTTCTTTTTATTCATTCTTTGCAAGAGCGAATTCTTGCGAGGGATGCTCGAATTTAGTTGTAACCTGAACGTGGGCTGACAACGTGTTCAGACGGACCTTTGTCTTGCGACCGTCTGCTTTCGTTGTTTGAGCTAGTCTTTACGACTCGATTTTTGCCACTACTTGGTCTTTGATCAGAGGACCATGCACAAGTGTCAATGACGACCTTTCTCTGAGGTCGAACCTGTTTTTTTTTTGAGATATCCAAACATAATATGGTGTATGGCGCAGTCCGGGAATGTGATTTTGATCGTGCGCTCCTTGTTGGAGTATATTTTTTCGCGAGTCCCCAAGCACTGGGGCTCGTCAGGCGTTTTTCGCATCTTGTAACCATGTTTGGGGTCATGCTCGTACGTGCGAGTGGCCTTTTATAGTAGTGTGCTACTTTAGCGAAGCCGTGGAGTGCGACTTTAGTTTTCAGGCGACATCCGGTTTTAGCTTGGCCCGGATTAATCCTTTGACAGACAAACATTTTTTATTTGGAAAACCAACGACTTAACGATACACATTTTTGGTGTTTCGAAGAATGACCATGATATTTAACTTGTTTTTTGAAAATTGTACATAAGCATTTTCTGAGACGAGTCTAAGTTTCGACCAAGTTTTAATTTTTTTTTTTTTTTTTTTTTGCTTATTTGGGATCTAAAGGTGCTTTGGGCTTGATCCTAATTGCAATAGGGCCTCGTGTTTAGCAACACGGTTTTAAGTCCTTTTCTGTTCCGCGTTTCGTGAAATCCGGGCCTTGGGCTGCATTTTCAGCGCCCAAGGCTTGGCGTTAAACATTTCGGCGCCCAGCCGTGGGCGCTGAAAGTCTTTTCCTGGTGATATTTGACTTTCGTATTTCCTAACACGTTTCCGAATGGGATCAGGATGTCACTGGGTGCGTCCAGCTATATATAGGGGCTAGATACGTCCCTATTTTCCACCACTCTCAATTTCTTTCTCTCTTTTTGCTGTGTTTTAATTACTCATTGCTTTTGCCATGTCGATCCCTATTTTCTCACTCCAACGGACTGTTAGGCGTTGGCTACGGGCCCTTACTCCCACAGAAAAGGTTTTGTTAAAAGAATACCACTTAGAGGCACTTTTAGGCTTACAACAAATTAATATTGATTATAACTTTCTGCATGCTGCCCTAAGCTTTTGGGACTCTGGTCATCATGTTTTTGCCTTTCGGGGCAACGAAATATGTCCTTTGCCAGATGAGTTTGCTGCGATCCTTGGTTATCCTACTAATCCTACTCCTGTTACCCCTGGCACTATTGAAGAGGGTAAAACAACCATAGGGACTTTCCTAGGACTAGATGATAACATGTTTGCTGAAATTGTTGTAGGTGACGAGGTTAACTTGGCAAAACTTGTAAAACATCACTTTAGGCCTAGTAAGAATGTGACCAAACAGAAATTGAATATTCGAGCCCTTGTATTTTGCTTGTTGAATCACTATTTGCTGTCGAATAACAATGGTGAGTTCGGTGACATAAGGTTGATCCCCTTGATTAGCCAGATGGAAAGTTGCTATTCCATTATGCCGTTGGTTGTTGCCGAGACTTTGCTGAGTGCGGATGAGCTGAAGAAGGATGCCAATTCTGACCATTTTAAGGTAAGCCCCCTATTACTGCAGGTAATCGATTTTCTTCTTTGCGCACGCATACGCCCCTTTTGCATATATTTCTTTTGCCTGGGGCTGAGTTTCAGCGCCCAGGGCTGGGCGCTGGAGTTTTCGGCGCCTGGTCCTAGGCGTTGAAACTGCGCCCAGGGACCGTTTTTTTCTTTTCATTCTTTTGATTCGATCGTATCCTATTTTTGCAGATTTGGCTTGCGGAACGGCTTAGACTTTTGGAAGCTCCTACCGATCCTAAACATTATCGCCCTATAGCCTTGGGTAACCGAAAATACTTACACCAAGGCCAGGGCGAGGCCAAATGGACCTCCTTTTTTACTTATGGCATTTGTTCTATTAAGTGGGTGGTACCATGGTGGGGTTTGACTACTATGACGGGGGGGTCTGATGTATCGGTTTATGTTTCCTTGTTAGGGCTATTTCGTCCCATTTATATTTTCCCTTACCGAGTCATGCGTCAATATGGTTTAAGGCAGACTATCCCCTTTTCTGATACGGTACCACCTAAGGTAGCGGCCTTTTCACAAACACGGGTCCTAGCGTGGGCTAATTATTATGATGGTCTCCCGCGTTGGGCCGTAGCTACAAATGGATTTGTGGGTCTTTCTGAAAACTACAAGTTGTGGATGAGCTCCGATGATAAAGATGTGAGGGCCGAGGCTCGTAATGGGGAGCCGGCTGAGCTTTTGATACCTCGTATTCGTGTTAAGTATGAGGGTCCTGATTCTGCCAAACCTCGTACCTATAGTATTAAGAATGTGAAAGCTCGTCCTGATCGAAAGCGAAAGGAAGTTCCTCCCCGTTCCAGTTTCAGGCCTAAAAAGATGCCTAACATGAAGGGGCCTGCTGTTGTTAAAAGAAATGCAAGCTCTCGCGGAGATCGTCGCCAGAACAATGTATGGGTTAGGAAGGCTCAGCCGCCTGTAGAGACAGTGGCTAGTCTAGTTGATGATAATAATCCTTCTCCCACCATTGTCTGTGCCCTTGAGGCTGAGCGGGCTATAACTGAGAATGTTTCTGAAGCCTTGGCATCTTTGGAAGTTAGTGTCCAGGAGCCGGTTCTTATGGAGATTGATATTGGGGCAGCGCAGAAGACTGTGAGGGTGGATCCTGCGAACATTGCACTTTACAAGACTTTATTTGATGATCCGGAAGAACTAGAGTAGTGTAGTTCTTGCTAGGGTGTAGGTGCCCTTTATTTATTTCAGTTGTGTTTGTTTTTATTCTTAGCACTTTTGTTTCCTTCTTATTATTTTTTTCAATAAAGGCGTGTTTTTATTTTTCATTTTCATTCATTTTTGTTTCTCCTCTTTTTTAGGCGTTTTTTTTTGTTTTTTATATGTCTAACACTTTTTGCACAAAGAATATGTGTTTTTTTTATTGGACCGAATCCTTGGTAAAGATTGCCTACGTATCTTGTCAGAATCAGGTCGCGCGTAGTTCTAGCTAGATAAGTTATAGGATGCCAGATTTTAATAGATATGCCCTGAGGTGGTAGCATATTACTTAACCGGTCAAATGAGTGAAGTATTATCATTATTTTCGTCTGCCGTTTTTTTTTTGCCGTAAGTCGCGTAAAAAATGAAATTCGACTATGTTTTGTATGGCTATATTTTCGGTAAGCCTATTTGGATACGTACTGTACCCCCCAAGTGTTCGTTACTTTTCCGTTGTGTGCGGATAAAATGACGAGCACTTTTGAAAAGAAAATTTTTGGTAGGCAGAGAGTTTCAACGCCCAGGCTAGGGCGTCAGAAATTTCGGCGCCCAGCCCTGAGCGCTGAAAATGACTTGGGCTGTCAATTTTGGACGCTTTGCTTCACATGTTCTTGTATTTATCTCTTTTTTGTGCCTTGATATTTTGCTCGTATTTAAAGTCAATTTTGAGGCTATTTTGGAGGCTTTTTTGACTGTTAGCGTGAAATGCGTTTTTGTCTGGATTAATTTTTTTTATTCGTGACTCGAAACAGTTTTGAAAATGGGGTTAGGGTGCGGAAGTTATGAAGATCTTTGTGTAGGCTTTTGAGGTGGGTTGAAGTGTGTGTTGTTAGTGAAGGGTATGATGGAATTATGTTTTATGAATCTGTTTTTTTTGGTAACATTTGCATTGTTTTGGATTTTGATTTCCTTTGATTTTGGGTTGCATGGATTGACTCTTATGATGACACTGGTTGGCTTTTTAGGTTTTGGGGATATAAATGGGATAATGTGGTTTATTTTGTGGGTTTCGGGAATTGGTTCCCATGGCACTATTTCAAAACCGAGTGGGCTTTGTTTGTTGGGCCTAGAGTGGGCCGCCTCTTTATTTTTGTATTTTGCAAGTACATTTGGTGTTTATTTAGTGTTAGAAAAAAATTTTAGGAGAAATATTACGCCTTTATTGATTCGGAAAGTAAGGAAAACACACTTGAAATAAAACTGACCTATATTCTAAGGGGCCTTAGGACCATCTAAAGTCTCTATTATTTTTTCTATCAATCTAAAGAACTAGTAGGCGCTTTTTACTAATGGTGCTCTATGTGGCTCAAGCCTGGGGTTTAGTCTCATAAAACTTCGGTCCTTCACCGATACTCATCTTGAATTCCATTCCTTTTGCATTGACCCACTGATATGTCTTCACCCATCCGTTCTCGACCTCTTCTAGTGTTGATGCAGGAGAGATTAACCGGGTTGGATCGAAACCTTCATCTTGTAAAGATAGGGTAGTCATCACAGTCTCGTTCTCCATAGGCCTCGTTTCGTTAAATAATGTCCATAGAGCCTGGTTGTCCAATATTTCAGCTGTTTTAGTCTTGGTGAGGTGGGGTGCCTCATCTAAGGTATGGCAGTCATGGAAAATTTCAAATCCGAGTTTTAGCAAGCCATCCTGAACGAAGGGTTCAGGAAAATCACAGCATGGGTGTTCTTCTCCTTCCCGAACGAACATCCCGTTAAGGGTCCTTTGATACGGGGGAAGGAGGGTGGTTTGTTTGGCTTTGTTAAGGCGTAGCCTAGACATGCGGTAAGCAATCTCTTCCTAAGTTGGTTCATAGCCTAAGCCAAAGGGAGTAGATTTGTTGGGAAAAGGATGGAATGTGTATTCCTTCTTCCTTATGCCCAATGGGGTTCCAGGGAAATAACCTTGAGCTAACAGCATTCTAGGGATGACTCGGGATGCATGTGGGTCTAGGAATGCTGGATCATAATCTTCGATGAACTGGATTGTTTCTTCCATTTGAAACCCGTAAAGGTCGTCTGCAGTTTCGGCCGTTCCAACCATAGTACAACTGACGTCGAGAGGAGGGGCGCCGATTTCTAGTATTACCCCGTTATGGTTAAGCTTAACCATTTGGTGCAAGGTAGAAGCCACACCTCCTAAGTCATGGAGCCAAGGTCGCCCCAAGAGGAGGTTGAAAGTGGGCTTGATGTCGATTATTTGAAACTCCGTGGTGCGTGCCACAGGCCCGGTTTGTATGGTAAGGTTGATTTTTCCCAATACAGGCCTTCGGGAGTTATCATAAGCTCGTACCCCTTGCGTGGAGGTTTGGAAGTCATCGTTTCCTAGCCCCAAGCAATGGGCGGTTCGCAATGGGCAGACATAAACCGCCGAACCATTATCTACGAGCGCTAGGGGGATGTTTTGTCCTTTGCATCCAACCACTAGGTAAAGGCCTTTATTGTGAGCACCCCCCTCTTTGGGCAAGTCTTTGTCAGTGAAAACTATTGCTTTTTCTCCGGCATCTCTCGTGACATGGCTAACCAATGAGTCAGGTGTGATATCTGTAGGTACTGAGATGAGGTCGAGTGAGCGAATAAGCTTTTCGCGATGTTCGTTTGAAGTACACAAGAGATCCCAGATGGTAATCTCGGCTTTGGTTCTTTTTAGTTGTTTCAGGAGAGGATTTTCAATGACTTCTTCGACGGTGGCGTGCCATCCATTCTCAGAAGTTTGCCTAACCGGGATGTCGTCCATAGGAGGTGGGTGAATATCCGGTTGGTATATTCTTCCGGATCGGGTGAGGTTGTCGACCTCGTGCTCCTGAGGGGTGGTGTCAATGAGAGCATACCCGGGCCAAGTTTCGGTGAAGAGGTCCTGGCCCGATACTTGAGATAGGTAAATATCTTCAGCATCATCATTCCACACACCGCACACTTCTCTCTCGATTCGATCCATAGGGACCACGGCGAGTGGTGCACCTTGAGGCGTGATGTACACCGTGGGGTCGAAATTCTCTGGTTGGTCGAGAGAGATGTGACAAGAGCCGAGTGGGCTCTTGTTGTTGTTGGGTTTTCCAACGTTAGGGAGAGGTATCACTTCATCCTCTATCATGTCCTGGATCCTATGTTTTAGATTCCAGCAGTTTTCAGTGTCATGCCCATTTCCTTGATGGAATTTGCAGTAAGTACCTTCGACCCAATATTTGCTTTTGACAGGAGGGTCACAGGTGGGGCCTATAGGTCTCAACTTTCCTTGATTGGTTAGTCTTTCAAAGGCTTGTACCAATGTCGACCCGAGTGGGGCTAACTTTCGGTTTCTGACCCATCTTCCAGGGCTTCTTCGGGCGGGAGTCTCTTCTACAACATGGACTTTTTGGGCTTGGGATGTGTTACCCCGATTATAGGTGTTGTTTTTATATGTGGGTTTGCTTTGTATGGTTTTGGCGAGGTCGTCCTCGATCTTTATTCCCACATCATAAACTCTTTTGAAAGTGTCAAGTCCCAGGTACCTAAGGTGTTGTTTGTAAGCCGGGTCCAGGTTGTCAATGAATTTTTGGACCAATTCTGTTTCGGGAGGCCTGTTGATTAGCTGGGCCGCCTGGTCCCTCCATCTAGCAAAGTAGGTCGTGAAACCCTCATTTTTCTTTTGGAAGAGAACTTCCAGCTCGCGCATGGTGACTTGGAAATCCATGTTCGACGAGTATTGCTTGATGAAGACATTGACAAAGTCTTCCCAAGTGGGGAAGAGCTTAGGGTGCTGGTGATAGTACCATTTGAGCGGCACAGGTTCCAAGGACAAAGGAAAGGCAGGTAAGTACATGGACTTATCCACGCCTTTCAAGTTCATGGCATTCACAAAGCTCAGTAGATGATCACGGGGGTTGTTCGTGGACTTGAACTTTGGTAAGTCAGATGAACTGAACTTTTCTGGTAGTTTGCCAGGAAAAGGTTCAGGATCGAGGAAGAAGTATTTGCTCCCCATGGTTTGCTGTATGACCATTTTTTCAATCCTCTTCTCGTTATCAAGGTCATTTTTGGCTTGCGCAGCCGCTAAAGCTTCATTTTCCATTTTCAATTGGCCCATAAGTTGGGTCATTTGGACCATCTGGTCTCGCAAATCTTCGATGGACATGTTTGAAGGTGCGAATCGAGGTTGGGGAAGCGGAGATACTTGAAATGAGGGACGACGGACGGAGCTTGGAGTCACTAAACCTGATGTTGGTGATGTATCTTCGAGACGCACTAACCGTTGATTCCCTGATCGGCACCAAGTGGCAGGACCAGTCCTAGGCATAAGATAAGCTAAAGTTTAGGTTCCCAAAGTTTCAAGCATTACTTAGTCTAGACTTCGACTCTCTCTATTGGTTTTTCACTCTTTCTTTTGTTGGTACACTTTTTCGTTTTTTTTCTTTTGATCATTCTTTGGATTTTCGAAACACTTGCCCGTGTGACATTCATAGTTTTTAGCATGTTCGGGTTTTTTTTAGTGCCGAGCATTGTCGTCGTAGGAGGCCTAACAACGACGCAAAGAGTTATTAATTTTTTACGAGCCACTTTTGAAATCGAGTGCTTTTCTTACGCCCTCGTAGCAATTCTTTTTACGAACATTTTTTTTGTGCTACGTATTTTCCTTTTGCGCGGGCACCGAGGCTGCTGCGCCTGACCAGAAGGCCAAGCAGCAACTTCGGCGCCCAGCGAGGGGCGTGAGAAATTCTGGCGCCCAGCCAGGGGCGTTGAAAATGCGTCCCTGGCTGGTTCTCGTTTTCTGTCTTCTGTTTATGCGACTTCGATTTTCGTGCTTGCCTAATAACTTCCTTCACGCTTAGCAGCGTTTGTGGGATTCGTTACAGGCCATCCCGAGCGTCGCTTATTTTTGTGGCAATCATTCGGGTTTGCGGAACACGTATTTCGGTATAACTCTTTGGCAAATTAGTCTATGAATGTTTGGGCAATTTTTAAGGTCGTTGGTTTTCTAGGATAGTTTGTCACACACAATCACATATTTCGCTACACATAACTAACATTCATCATGAGGCGATAATAACATGTCATGTAGTTTATGATAGGCTTCTATGGGTAGTTATTTGCGCCTGGCTTGGTACCGCTTCTATCGTAGATCCAACACATGCCCCGGTCGAGGTAGTGTCTTCAACAGACGAATTTCGCTCAAGAGGCCAACCTGCAAGTGCAAGCCAAGGGGGCATGCAGGCGAGAGGGACCTAATGAGCGAGCAATTGGGTTCGGGATAGGTGTACTACCTGCACAAGTACCGAGTGGGCAACATGCGCGGCGTATGCAGCCCCCTATTGGCGAAAAAAAAGGTATCCTTAGTCCCAACTCTCGAGGGAGCCGATATTCGTTATGCGGTTCTGCCCGTTCACATTAATATGCTGATTTTCAGGTCGTCCCAACTTGATGGGGAAATAAACGCGGGGTAGGATCGTTTCACCCTTCGGCTATTTTGATTACCTACAAGCACGAGTATTTCCTTCACTATCCCCAGTGGAGTCGCCACTGTGAGTGGGTCGAAAAAGCACGAGGCTAATGTGTGACCTCGTCCCTCGTGGGTGTGACGATTCTTTTTAATCAATCAAGTGTAATTGGATTTCCTATGAGTTTACACCCAATTGACTAGTAATATAGGAGTTGCCATTTAGTTTTTAACGACAATGAGAAAAACTGACAAAACCCGGTTATCGTGACATAAAGGGAGTGCAATTATGTTTGACCACGACGGCCGTAGGTTCCCTTGTGATCCCTGGTGTGGGGATCTCTGAACATACACCCGCAAGGTAGAGATTGAGGGTTCGGGGGACTGTAACTACCGAGAGGAGTACTTCGCTCGTCGATAACTCCAGAGGCAGGATATCCTTACTAGCTCAGCATAAATAATTGAAGGGACATGCGTTAACTATTAAACTAATCTGAGTTGATTTTACCAATATGCAACATATAATACTAGATCGATCGTGATTATCTAATTTAAATAGTATTAAGGGACCTAGCATGATAATCCAATTTCCCAAAAATATTATATTTGTTAGGCGTGATAGAACATTCAGATTTAGTTAGTTTAACAATTCATAAAAAGGGCGAGGAAAGCAATTAAATCATCGAAAAGGGACACATTACGACGCACCCTTGAGAGGTGCGTCACGGTTCTCAGAAAACTAACCACTTTGACTTTTCTATTTCTCCTTTTTATTTAACGAATCTCAAATTATGGGACAGGATACGTTCTGTTCGATTTATGGATCGATTGCGACAGAACGCGTGAACAATTTCGCAGCGTGAATCGATCCATAAATCGAACAGAACGTATCCTGTCCCATAATTTGAGATTCGTTAAATAAAAAGGAAAAATAGCAAAGTCAAAGTGGTTAGTTTTCTGAGAACCGTGACGCACCTCTCAAGGGTGCGTCGTAATGTGTCCCTTTTCGATGATTTAATC
Organism: Spinacia oleracea; assembly: GCF_020520425.1. Taxonomy (NCBI): domain Eukaryota; kingdom Viridiplantae; phylum Streptophyta; class Magnoliopsida; order Caryophyllales; family Amaranthaceae; genus Spinacia; species Spinacia oleracea. The sequence continues at coordinate 45,353,760 of NC_079490.1, forward strand.
GCTTTCCTCGCCCTTTTTATGAACTGTTAAACTAACTAAATCTGATTGTTCTACCACGCCTAACAAATATAATATTTTTGGGAAATTGTATTATCATGCTAGGTCCCTTAATGCTATTTAAATCAGATAATCGCGATCGATCTAGTATTATATGTTGCATACTAGATCAACTCAGATTAGTTTAATAGTTAACGCATTTCCCTTCAATTATTTATGCTGAGCTAGTAAGGATATCCTGCCTCTGGAGTTATCGACGAGCGAAGTACTCCTCTCGGTAGTTACAGTCCCCCGAACCCTCAATCTCTACCTTGCGGGTGTATGTTGAGAGATCCCCACACCAGGGATCACAAGGGAACCTACGGCCGTCGTGGTCAAACATAATTGCACTCCCTTTATGTCACGATAACCGGATTTTGTCAGTTTTTCTCATTGTCGTTAAAAACTGAATGGCGACTCCTATATTACTAGTCAATTGAGTGTATACTCACAGGAAATCCAATTACACTTGATAGAATAAAAGAATCGTCACACCCACGAGGGACGAGGTCACACATTAGCCTCGTGCTTTTTCGACCCCCTCACAGTGGCGACTCCACTGGGAATAGTGAAGGAAATACTCGTGCTTGTAGGTAATCAAAATAGCCGAAGGGTGAAACGATCCTACCCCGCGTTTATTTCCCCATCAAGTTGGGACGACCTGAAAATCAGCATATTAATGTGAACGGGCAGAACAGCATAACGAATCTCGACTCCCTCGGGAGTTGGGAGTAAGGATACCTTTTTTCGCCAATAGGGGGGTGCATACGCCGCGCATGTTGCCCACTCGGTACTTGTGCAGGTAGTACACCTATCCCGAACCCAATCGCTCGCTCATTAGGTCCCTCTCGCCTGCATGCCCCCTTGGCTTGCACTTGCGGGTTGGCCTCTTGAGCGAAATTCGTCTGTTGAAGACACTACCTCGACCGGGGCATGTGTTGGATCTACGATAGAAGCGGTACCAAGCCAGGCGCAAATACTACCCATAGAAGCCTATTATAAACTACGTGACATATTTAATCTTCAAATTCATGTTTGTAATGTAGTTATGTGTAGCGAACTATGTGACTATGTTATGATTGTGCGTACGAATAATGCTAGACAAATAATGCTAGAAAACCAACGACCTTAAAAATTGCCCAAACATTCATGAACCAATTGGCCAAAGAGTTATACCAAAATACGTGTTCCGCAAGCCCGAACGATCGCCACAAAAATAAGCGACGCTCGGGATGGCCTGTAACGAATCCCACAAACGCTGCACAACGCGTAAAGGACGTTATTAGGCAAGCACGCAAATCGAAGTCGCATAAACAAAAGTAGACGCAAACAGGAAACGAGAATCAGCCAGGGACGCATTTTCAACGCCCCTGGCTGGGCGCCAGAATTTCTCATGCCCGAAGCTGGGCGCCGATGTTGCTGCTTGGCCTTCTGGTCAGGCACAGCAGCCTCGTTGCCCGCGCAAAAAAAAACACGTAGCAAAAAAAAACTTTTCGTAAAAATTGCTGCAAGGCGTATGAAAAGGCACTCGATTCTAAAAGCGACTAAAAAAAATAAAAAAAAATAACTCTTTGTGTCGTTGTTAGGCCTCCTACGACGACAATGCTCGACACCAAAACCGAGCATGCTAATTAAACGACCTTGAATGTCACACGGGCAAAGTATTCAAAAAATAATGTTCGAATAAAGTCTTCAAGAAAAAAATAAATGTTCAAATAAATCCGAGTCTAGACTAGGCTATGCCAAAGTACAATCCAAATCCTAAGTCTTAGTTGTCTTATCCATAGAATCGGTCCTAATGCTTGGTGTCGTTCTGCAAGTTAAAAGGTTAAACCATATTGAGTCTCCCTTCCTAACATTTAAATCAATAAGCACCCATATGTAATTGTCATCCCTTGCTAAGAGTCTACGGCCTCAATACTCTCTCTCACCAATAAAAAGAATATACTATAGTATTTGCGAAATGGAAACAATCACATTCTGAAAATCATTCCTCGTGGTCGCACAACCCCCAAAGTGAACCTAAGGTGTCAATACCATTAGCAAAAATTAATGGCCTCAAGGCTCATGATCACGTTGGGTCACGACTATCATAGTCCTCTCGAGCCACTCGCTCCTTTAAATATTCCTAAGTACGGACTAAAAGATTCTACATGAATGCAACATGACAAACCATGAAAATACCCAAATCGGCATGCCATAAGGCTACCATTGGAGTAAAGCAATACACACTAAGAGAGAAGCCGCACTAATGATTCTAGTCTTGCAAAAATAAAATTCGATCTCCCCAATTAACTACCTTGCCAACATTAAGCAAAATGGGGCATGACAAATGAACACCCAAGGGTTAAAATCTAAAGTGTCAACCAACGAAAGTTATGGTCCGATTAGCCTAAGTCTGAGAGTTGCTTGGTCAAGTATTATAGGCTTACGCCACGTCATTATTTTGAGTCTAGGCCACCTCCTTGTATTCATACACGGGCTATAATCAAAAAGATTAATGAAAGTTCGAGTCTAAATCACAACTTCCAATTAAATCCCAGAAACTGGAATCTGAAAAGAAACAAAAAAATTATTTTCGATGTAATTCTTTCGTTAAATTTCAATAAGGTAAAAACAACATTTTATGCTATTTGCACATTTTAGACGACTAAGTACGCTTGTAAAGTAAGACAATTTAAAAGATCCACCCTAGGCCTACTAAAATTAAAGGTCCACCCTAGGCCCACTAAAATTAAAGGTCCACTATAGGCCTACCAAACGAGGCTCACTCAGTCTCGCCTCGTGACTCAAAGACCACAACCATCTACCCTTTAGCCCAAATAAAAAAAATTGAAGGATTTATGTTGGGGAGAAATCCCAAGCAAAAAGAAAAAATAGAAAGAGAAAAGGGAGAGCGAAAAGAGCAAGCCATGAAATACTTAAAAAGAAAGAGAAAAGGGAGAGCGAAACGAGCGAGCCATGAAATACTTAGCCCGTACCTCCCAAAGTGCGAAATTTACCCAAGTGAACGAAGGAAAAGAATTGAATCAACCAATCCAAATCATAAAGTTCTACGATGTCTACCCTTTCCAATCCTTATGTTCTTAGACGCATTCGCTCTGGGGCCCCTGTTTAGCTCATTTAACCCATCCATGTTCTCATTGCCATAACCCAAGAAACCATTACCTCGAATCTTGTTCCTGAACTTGTTGTCAACCGCAAACCACGCACGGCCATTGACACGTGCGTCATACCCGTTATTTCCAAAGCCCAAACCCATTATTACACCACCGTTAGCATAATCACCATATAACTTGTTTGAATGCATCCTGTTGATATTCCCTTGAGCCGTCCCCATGCTACTCATTGGCCTTGGTTGATGTAAACTCATGACACTAGTTCGAGGCTGCAAATTGTGAGCCCTAGCCAATATAATCCTCATGCTTGACCAATACCTATACAAATTATCCTATCTCATTCAACCCATCTTTCAAACCGTCTTGAGTCACGAATATTAAAAAAAAAAGACAAATGAAAAGTACAAAAAATGTAAATAATACGAAAGCAAACTTTGCAAAGCGCCTCTAAAGTTAGTCTAAAAAGGAAAAGAAGCATCTAGCGCACCAAAAAAGATCCGCCCAGAAGTTATTTTCAGCACCCACAGCTGGGCGCCGAAATCTTTAGCACCCCAGCCGGGGCGCTGAATCTCTCTGCTTGCTAAAATTTGTCCAGAAGTGCTCGTCATTTTATCCGCACATACACGGAACAATAACGAACACTTGGGGGGTACAACACGTATTCAAACATACGTACCACCAAAAAAATACATGTACTCAAAAAATATATAAAACAAATTTTTGGCTTACGGCAAGGCAGCAGATTAAAATAATAATAAACCTCACTTATTCTACCGTTTCAAATAATATGTTTCCACTCGAACGTACTTGTTTAAAATCGGCATTATGAGAAACCATTTTCTAGGCTAAGAACTACGCAAGACCTGATTCCAAATTAAATATTTTAAGGCGGATACGTAGGCAATCCATGATTCGGTCCAACCAATTTGCAAAAATATTAAAGCCTATAGAATAACAAGAATAAAAAATAAAGTCCCTTATTGAAATTTAATTACTTGCAATCCAAGTCGAAAGAAAATCTAAGTCAAAATCCAAGTCATCAAGATGCCAAAATTAATGACCACACATCGAAATATAATAAAGGGCACGTACCCTTGCCAGAAGGAGCACTCACACTCCTAGGCACTTAGCCAAGACTCAAAAGACCGCTTTGCCTCAATTGAATGGGGGCTAGCGCAAGCATCCATGACCTCTAAAATACTCGACTTGACCCTCCCTAAAGCGAACTAACTCACTTAAAGACTTTCTTTCACCACTAGACATAGTCGTTCGCTTAAAGACCTTCTTTCACCACTAGACACAGTCATAATCGCCAACAAGTAGTAAAGGAAGTAAGCTTGCAATAAAGAGGATTGTTCTACGGCATCTCCCCATCGTTCCTTCGAACTCAGGGCACCCGTTCATGGTAATTCAAATGCTTGCTAATCTCCTTTGAAAAATCAGACATTGTCAATAGGACTTGGCACTTAACCAAGGCTCATCCTACTCAGACATATGACACGGGCATCTAAAATCGAAATCTAAAAGCATCATTAATGGGAAGACATAATAGCAACTGGGGGCTAAAAAATTGAAATGAAAGAGCTAGGGAAAGCACTAAGTATACCTTGACCTTTTGTGCAGACATACACCAAGTAAATCTAAGTCAATTTGAAAACGGTTTATATTCCTGCAATTCTGGAAAAGATGGCCCTAAAAGCCTAAAAGCATATGCCAAACGGGCACAAGTAATATCTTGACACCTGCACCCTGGCTTCCAGCAAATCCTTAGACAGCATTCCAAAATCGCAACAGTATTTTGATTCACTCATATAATCCTGTACGAACCTTTCTATAAGTCAACCTACTTAGGACACCTCGGATTGTACACAGCAGGACTCGGATTTTAAATAATTTTCAAATAATTCTCAAAGACTTCTTCGAACATAATAAAGAGTCGTTGGTTTAATCTAAGTATGCGTTTATCCCGATGTTGCAAGTGAGTCAAAAGATTTCTAAATATGATTATGGGTAAAAGAAAGGCACCTAACTTTTGGTCAAGGCACACTTCCACATGTTACTACCTTGACCATGGCGATGTAGCATAATACGACATTTACAAGAGAAGTAGCAGGTCACTACTCGAACGTACCTCTCACTAAACGAGTCTGGTTCAAACTATTCATGATCCATGTCACCATGAATGCATAAAAACGTATGCAAAGCATTATAGCACCAAGCCAATCCCGTAGCTACAATTGGGGGCTTGAGAAAAACACTCTAAAAATGCTCGAAATGACGATTTCATCGCAAATTCTCGACGCTAATGCTATACACACGTCATAGGGGCTCAATCCTAAGCTTTAATCGTGCAAAACGAACCTTAGAATGGCTACAACCCCTCCCAAATTCTAAGCACTATTTAGAATATATAAAGTCACCCCACTAACAAGGGTAACTGAAAATCGCGAGTCACCAAGACTCCGATCAAACTACTACACATAACGCTCGCCCTACAAGCGCCCGTTACACAGTCTACCTCGTTCCAAGGCAAAAGCGAAAGAAAAAAAATCAAGGATAAGAACTGTCAAAATATACCCAGAAATCAATTTCAACGCCCAGAGCTGGGCGCCGATATCTTTAACGCCCCAGCCTGGGCGATGATTCTTTCTGCTAGCCAAGTTTTGCCCAGATATAAAAATAAGAAAGAAACACCTATGAATTCTCGCATCGAACGAAGTAATAAGCCGTGCAAACCCACGCAGAAGATGCTACACTTGTTCGAACACCTGAATGAGGCATGATGAAGTACTCCAATGCAAAAATAATAATGATATCCTAACGCTTGGAGGAATGTTCTAAGACACGCCGTTAGGTCACACAAGCCTACGTTGCACCATAAGTTCAACCATCCCATGGTACAAGTCTAAAAAAGAGAGTAAGGCATATTGCACTAATGCAGGCACGACCAAGAGCATGTGTAAAAGAGGCAAAGACTACTTATCGCCCAAATTCAAAATGCAAGCCACACGACTTCTACATTAAGGATTAAAGGTAGCAAAATATTACCTACCACGGAAGGGATAGCTCGCACCTACACGAGCGGAACCCCAAGGCATCTTTCTCAAAAGAACCTACCAAAAATCGTACGCCAAAAGGAAGCATCCCAACATGCATACTTGGGGGCTCCAAGCTACGAAACAACCATAGCAAAATAAAAAAATCTCGGAGCAAATGTTCGAACAATCGAAAGGGCGATGTTTGAGCCCACTTCATGAATGGGCCTGACCCCTATCAAGCTTCTAAGCAAACTATTCAAAATCAGTCACTGTTCAAAAAAATGATTCAAGCAAACTGATTAATGGACCGCACACGACGACCATTCTATGAACGCTCGTTCGCACATACATATCATCATTCTATGTATCGAACATTCACGAACGCGTTTAAAAGAAAAAAAATATATACAAGAGCGATCAAAATCTTACGCCTCAAGGTATGTTCCTCGGGTCAAATAGACTCGCCCAACTATTGCAATAACTGTACGCCTTAAGAGCAACAGTTCCTAAAAATAATCGCCCCAAAGCGACAAGCACCGTAGTCCACAATCGGCTATGGCTTCTCAAGAAAATCATCACGTTCTAAAAACAAAGAAAAAACAAAAGAAAAGAGAATACATAGAACTTCCAAGTGAAATAAACAAACGAACAAGAGGCCAACTGTGTCATCAAGAAAGCTCGCCAGGAATTATTTTCAGCGCCCAGCGCTGGGCGCCGAAATCTTTAACGCCCAGGCTTGGGCGCCGAAAATGATCCCAGACCCTCTCTGACTTCTATAGGGCCCTGCCATATTCATTTGACTTTAAAGTTGCCGATTTCTTTACTGAAAGTCGCACCTCACGGCTTTGTTAAGAGTAGCACACCACTACAAAGATCGCTCGCACTTACGAGCACAATCCCAAACACGATCAAGGACATTACAGAATGCGTATCCCCAAGGAACCTCTTTGACAAGAAATGACCGTCAAGCACGAATGCTCGGGGGGCTCGAAGGAAAATATATATTATGCAAAGTAAAAACAATATTCCCAGACTACGCTGTACGAAATCCCGTGTTTGGATGTCTCAAAAAATAAAACCAGTTTACGACCTCAAGACAAAGGTCGCCATTGATGCTTATACATAGTCCCCTAATCAAGGACCTAGGTAGTGGCAAGATTGAGCCGTAAAGACTAGCTCAAAACCATGAAAGATGATGACCACAAGACAATGGTCCGTCTAAGCACGTTGTCAACCCACATTCAGGTTACAACTAAACCCGAGCATCCCTCGAAAGAATTCGCTCCTGCGAGAATGAATAAGAAAAGAAATTCTCAAAGAAATCACAAGAACAAATGAAATAGGGACTTGCCCACCTCAATCGGGCAAGATCGCGCCACGAACCACGCGAGTTCCAAATAGAAAAACGAATTCAGGGATGTCCACCCTTAGCGGACAGGGCTCGCCCACCTTCAGCGGGCGGGGTCTGCGTCACTAGCCGCGCAGGTCCTCATTTTTCAAAAAATAGAATCTTCAAAAAAACAAAAATGAAACAGGCTCGCCATCTTCAGCCGGCGGGGTCTACGTCACAAACCACGTAGGTCCTTATTTTCAAAAAGCACAAACAAATTTCAAAATAGATTCGTCCACTTCTATCGGACGGGGTGTCTACCCTTAACGGACAGGTTCGCCATCTTTAGCCGGCGGGGTCTACGTCACAAACCGCGTAGGTCCTTATTTTCAAATTTCAAAAACAGATTCGTCCACTTCTATCGGACGGGGTGTCCACCCTTAGCGGACAGGCTCGCCATCTTTAGCCGGCGGGGTCTGCGCCACTAACCGCGCAGGTCCTTAGTCGCTGCAACGATAACTTTTTCTGGTTTTCCCTTTTCCAAAAATTAAAAGGATTGGTTTTCCGTTTTTTCCAAAAAAGAGCGATGTGCTGGATTTTCCTTCGTTTTACGTCCCATAAAAACAAGGGGGGTTTTCTCGTTTAGCTAGCCCTGAAAATGAAAATCTTTAAAAACATTTTTACCTCGTGATTGGGCTTGCCCAGGCCCAATTACACTTTATAGCTTTGATTTCGAAAACATCTGTAGCTACTCCCAATGACAAAGTGAGGGAGTTTCTACGCACCTTTAGATCCTTCCAATGACAAAGTTAGGAAGTTTCTATACTATCAGTTGACAAATCCCGATGACACGTGAGGGATATGTCGACATTTCAAGTGATGACCCTTAAGTCAAATGTTATCACTCGGGGGCTCGTGAGACCCTCGCAAAACAGGTCACATACACCATGGCTTGTGTGACGCACTCCGTCTAATACTTTGACCATCGTCTCATCCCGAGACTCAGTCAAAGTGGGGGCTAACTGTAGACACCTACTTTTGTCCCCATTCCCGAAAGAGAAGGTTCGATGATGAGAACGTAAATCTCCACTTGACAACGCATCTCCTATAAAATAACGAATCTCAATTCCCCTTTTCATTTCACCCGAAACCTGCTATTTATGGAAACCTGCTAAAAATAGTAACTACCGTAAAGGGTAGCTTCTAAAAGTGGCAAGTCATAAAAGATAGAAACCTGTCAGAATTAGGTGTTGCACTCCAACATAAATCCTAAATGAGATAGAAAACTGCGAGAATCCTATTCCTAATATGATTCGGAAATAAGAGTTACGTATTAATTAAAATCCTAACGAGCCTAGAGTTCGTAACGGGCCCAGACGCATTCCGTCATGAAATTGATACGCACTAAAAGACTCGATTAAGTCTCAAACGCTACGGATTTCAGGAATCCGAATCTGACTAAGAAAACAGCCCAAACATCAATTTCAACGCCCAGCCCTGGGCTCTGAAATTGTATGGGTCCTATTTTCAACGCCTAGAGCAGGCCTGGGTGCTGAAAATACCTGGGTACGTGTTTTTTTCCTAATTCTTTGTGGATTAGAACTCTGCAATTCTATCTTTCCACGAACTCTCCCCTATAAATACAACCCCAAATTCGACGTGAAAGGAACACACAACACACACAATTATATTCTGAGTATTGACTCCAACCCTTAGCCTAAGCCTCACGTTGCGAAATTGTTCACGCGTTCTGTCGCAATCGATCCATAAATCGAACAGAACGTATCATGTCCCATAATTTGAGATTCGTTAAATAAAAAGGAGAAATAGCAAACTCAAAGTGGTTAGTTTTCTGAGAACCGTGACGCACCTCTCAAGGGTGCGTCGTAATGTTTCCCTTTTCGATGATTTAATCGCTTTCCTCGCCCTTTTTATGAACTGTTAAACTAACTAAATCTGATTGTTCTACCACACCTAACAAATATAATATTTTTGGGAAATTGGATTATCATGCTAGGTCCCTTAATGCTATTTAAATCAGATAATCGCGATCGATCTAGTATTATATGTTGCATATTGCTAAAATCAACTCAGATTAGTTTAATAGTTAACGCATGTCCCTTCAATTATTTATGCTGAGCTAGTAAGGATATCCTGCCTCTGGAGTTATCGACGAGCGAAGTACTCCTCTCGGTAGTTACAGTCCCCCGAACCCTCAATCTCTACCTTGCGGGTGTATGTTGAGAGATCCCCACACCAGGGATCACAAGGGAACCTACGACCGTCGAGGTCAAACATAATTGCACTCCCTTTATGTCACGATAACCGGGTTTTGTCAGTTTTTCTCATTGTCGTTAAAAACTGAATGGCGACTCCTATATTACTAGTCAATTGAGTGTATACTCACAGGAAATCCAATTACACTTGATTGAATAAAAGAATCGTCACACCCACGAGGGACGAGGTCACGCATTAGCCTCGTGATTTTTCGACCCCCTCACAACACTTTTTGCACAAAGAATATGTGTTTTTTTTATTGGACCGAATCCTTGGTAAGGATTGCCTACGTATCTTGTCAGAATCAGGTCGCGCGTAGTTCTAGCTAGATAAGTTCTAGGATGCCAGATTTTAATAGATATGCCCTGAGGTGGTAGCATATTACTTAACCGGTCAAATGAGTGAAGTATTATCATTATTTCCGTCTGCCGTTATTTTTTGCCGTAAGTCGTGTAAAAAATGAAATTCGACTATGTTTTGTATGGCTATATTTTTGGTAAGCCTATTTGGATACGTACTGTACCCCCCAAGTGTTCGTTATTTTTCCGTTGTGTGCGGATAAAATGACGAGCTCTTTTGAAAAGAGAATTTTTGGCAGGCAGAGAGTTTCAACGCCCAGGCTGGGGCGTCAGAAATTTCGGCGCCGAGCCCTGGGCGCTGAAAATGACTTGGGCGGTCAATTTTGGACGCTTTGTTTCACATGTTCTTGCATTTATCTCTTTTTTGTGCCTTGATATTTTGCTCGTATTCAAAGTCAATTTTGAGGCTATTTTGGAGGCTTTTTTTACTGTTAGCGTGAAATGCGTTTTTGTCCGGATTAATTTTTTTTATTCGTGACTCGAAACAGTTTTGAAAATGGGGTTAGGGTGCGGAAGTTATGAAGATCTTTGTGTAGGCTTTTGAGGTGGGTTGAAGTGCGTGTTGTTAGTGAAGGGTATGATGGAATTATGTTTTATGAATCTGTTTTTTTTGGTAACATTTGCATTGTTTTGGATTTTGATTTCCTTTGATTTTGGGTTGCATGGATTGACTCTTATGATGACACTGGTTGGCTTTTTAGGTTTTGGGGATATGAATGGGATAGTGTGGTTTATTTTGTGGGTTTCGAGAATTGGTTCCCATGGCACTATTTCAAAACCGAGTGGGCTTTGTTTGTTGGGCCTAGAGTGGGCCGCCTCTTTATTTTTGTATTTTGCAAGTACATTTGGTGTTTATTTAGTGTTAGAAAAAAAATTTAGGAGAAATATTACGCCTTTATTGATTCGGAAAGTAAGGAAAACACACTTGAAATAAAACTGACCTATATTCTAAGGGGCCTTAGGACCATCTAAAGTCTCTATTATTTTTTTCTATCAATCTAAAGAACTAGTAGGCGCTTTTTACTAATGGTGCTCTATGTGGCTCAAGCCTGGGGTTTAGTCTCATAAAACTTCGGTCCTTCACCGGTACTGATCTTGAATTCCATTCCTTTTGCATTGACCCACTGATATGTCTTCACCCATCCGTTCTCGACCTCTTCTAGTGTTGATGCAGGAGAGATTAACCGGGATGGATCGAAACCTTCATCTTGTAAAGCTAGGGTAGTCATCACAGTCTCGTTCTCCATAGGCCTCGATTCGTTAAATAATGTCCATAGGGCCTGGTTGTCCAATATTTCAGCTGTTTTAGTCTTGGTGAGGTGGGGTGCCTCATCCAAGGTGTGGCAGTCATGGAAAATTTCAAATCCGGGTTTTAGCAAGCCATCCTTAACGAAGGGTTCAGGGAAATCACAACATGGGTGTGCTTCTCCTTCCCGAACGAACATCCCGTTAAGGGTCCTTTGATACGGAGAAGGAGGGTGGTTTGTTTGGCTTTGTTAAGGCGTAGCCTAGACAAGCGGTCAGCAATATCGTCCTCCGTTGGTTCATAGCCTAAGCCAAAGGGAGTAGATTTGTTGGGAAAAGGATGGAATGTGTATTCCTTCTTCCTTATGCCCAATGGGGTTCCAGGGAAATAACCTTGAGCTAACAGTATTCTAGGGATGACTCGGGATGCATGTGGGTCTAGGAATGCTGGATCATAATCTTCGATGAACTGGATTGTTTCTTCCATTTGAAACCCGTAAAGGTCGTCTGCAGTTTCGGCCGTTCCAACCATAGTACAACTGACGTCGAGAGGAGGGGCGCGGATTTCTAGTATTACCCCGTTATGGTTAAGCTTAACCATTTGGTGCAAGGTAGAAGCCACACCTCCTAAGTCATGGAGCCAAGGTCGCCCCAAGAGGAGGTTGAAAGTGGGCTTTATGTCGATTATTTGAAACTCCGTGGTGCGTGCCACAGGCCCGGTTTGTATGGTAAGGTTGATTTTTCCCAATACAGGTCTTCGGGAGTTATCATAAGCTTGTACCCCTTGCGTGGAGGTTTGGAAGTCATCGTTTCCTAGCCCCAAGCAATGGGCGGTTCGCAATGGGCAGACATTAACCGCCGAACCATTATCTACGAGCGCTAGGGGGATGTTTTGTCCTTTGCATCCAACCACTAGGTAAAGGGCTTTATTGTGAGCACCCCCCTCTTTGGGCGAAGTTTCGGTGAAGAGGTCCTGGCTCGATACTTGAGATAGGTAAATATCTTCAGCATCATCATTCCACACACCGCACACTTCTCTCTCGATTCGATCCATAGGGACCACAGCGAGTGGTGCACATTGAGGCGTGATGTACACCGTGGGATCGAAATTCTCTGTTTGGTCGAGAGAGATGTGACAAGAGCCGAGTGGGCTCTTGTTGTTGTTGGGTTTGCCAACGTTAGGGAGAGGTATCACTTCATCCTCTATCATGTCCTGGATCGTATGTTTTAGATTCCAACAGTTTTCAGTGTCATGCCCATTTCCTTGATGGAATTTGCAGTAAGTACCTTCGACCCAATATTTGCCCTTGACAGGAGGGTCACGGGTGGGGCCTATAGGTCTCAACTTTCCTTGATTGGTTAATCTTTCAAAGGCTTGTTCCAAAGTCGACCCGAGTGGGGCAAACTTTCGGTCTCGGACCCATCTTCCAGGGCTTCTTCGGGCGGGAGTCCCTTCTACAACATGGACTTCTTGGGCTTGGGATGTGTTACCCCGATTATAGGTGTTGTTTTTATATGTGGGTTTGCTTTGTATGGTTTTGGCGAGGTCGTCCTCGATCTTTATTCCCACATCATAAACTCTTTTGAAAGTGTCAAGTCCCAGGTACCTAAAGTGTTGTCTGTAAGCCGGGTCCAGGTTGTCAATGAATTTTTGGACCTATTTTGTTTCGGGAGGCCTATTGATTAGCTGGGCCGCCTGGTCCCTCCATCTAGCAAAGTAGGTCGTGAAACCCTCATTTTTCTTTTGGAAGAGAACTTCCAGCTCGCGCATGGTGACTTGGAAATCCATGTTCGACGAGTATTGCTTGATGAAGACATTGACAAAGTCTTCCCAAGTGGGGAAGAGCTTAAGGTCCTGGTGATAGTACCATTTGAGTGGCACAGGTTCCAAGGACAAAGGAAAGGCAGGTAAATACATGGACTTGTCCACGCCTTTCAAGTTCATGGCATTCACAAAGCTCAGTAGATGATCACGGGGGTTGTCCGTGGCCTTGAACTTTGGTAAGTTAGATGAACTGAACTTTTCTGGTAGTTTGCCAGGAAAAGGTTCAGGATCGAGGGAGAAGTATTTGCTCCCCATGGTTTGCTGTAGGACCATTTTTTCAATTCTCTTCTCGTTATCGAGGTCATTTTTTACTTGCGCAGCCGCTAAAGCTTCATTTTCCATTTTCAGTTCGCCCATGAGTCGGGTCATTTGAGCCATCTGCTCTTGCAAATCTTCGATGGACATGTTTGAAGGTGCGAATCGAGGTTGGGGAAGCGGAGATCCTTGAAATGAGGGATGACGGACGGAGCTTGGAGTCACTAAACCTGATGTTAGCGATGTATCTTCGAGACGCACTAACCGTTGATTCCCTGATCGGCACCAAGTGGCAGGACCAGTCCTAGGCATAAGATAAGCTAAAGTTTAGGTCCCCAAAGTTTCAAGCATTACTTAGTCTAGACTTCGACTCTCTCTATCGGTTTTTCACTCTTTTCTTTTGTTGGTACACTTTTTGGTTTTTTTTTTTGGTCATTCTTTGGATTTTCGAAACACTTGCCCGTGTGACATTCATAGTTGTTAGCATGTTCGGTTTTTTTAGTGCCGAGCATTGTCGTCGTAGGAGGCCTAACAACGACGCAAAGAGTTATTAATTTTTTACGAGTCGCTTTTGAAATCGAGTGCTTTTCTTACGCCCTCGTAGCAATTCTTTTTACGAACATTTTTTGTGCTACGTATTTCCCTTTCGCGCGGGCACCGAGGCACCTGCGCCTGACCAGAAGGCCAAGCAGCAACTTCAGCGCCCAGCGAGGGGCGTGAGAAATTCTGGCGCCCAGCCAGGGGCGTTGAAAATGCGTCCCTGGCTGGTTCTCGTTTTCTGTCTTCTGTTTATGCGACTTCGATTTGCGTGCTTGCCTAATAACGTCCTTTACGAGTTGTGCAGCGTTTGCGGGATTCGTTACAGGCCATCCCGAGCGTCGCTTATTTTTGTGGCGATCGTTCGGGCTTGCGGAACACGTATTTCGGTATAACTCTTTGGCAAATTAGTCTATGAATGTTTGGGCAATTTTTAAGGTCGTTGATTTTCTAGGATAGTTTATCACACACAATCATATATTTCGCTACACATAAATAACATTCATCATGAGGCTATAATAACATGTCATGTAGTTTATGATAGGCTTCTATGGGTAGTTATTTGCACTTGGCTTGGTACCGCTTCTATCATAGATCCAACACATGCCCCGGTCGAGGTAGTGTCTTCAACAGACGAATTTCGCCCAAGAGGCCAACCCGCAAGTGCAAGCCAAGGGGGCATGCAGGCGAGAGGGACCTAATGAGCGAGCGATTGGGTTCGGGATAGGTGTACTACCTGCACAAGTACCGAGTGGGCAACATGCGCGGCGTATGCACCCCCCTATTGGCGAAAAAAGGTATCCTTTGTCCCAACTCCCGAGGGAGCCTAGATTCGTTATGCGGTTCTGCCCGTTCACATTAATATGCTGATTTTCAGGTCGTCCCAACTTGATGGGGAAATAAACGCGGGGTAGGATCGTTTCACCCTTCGGCTATTTTGATTACCTACAAGCACGAGTATTTCCTTCACTATCCCCAGTGGAGTCGCCACTGTGAGGGGGTCGAAAAAGCACGAGGCTAATGTGTGACCTCGTCCCTCGTGGGTGTGACGATTCTTTTATTCAATCAAGTGTAATTGGATTTCCTGTGAGTATACACCCAATTGACTAGTAATATAGGAGTCGCCATTCAGTTTTTAACAACAATGAGAAAAACTGACAAAACCCGGTTATCGTGACATAAAGGGAGTGCAATTATGTTTGACCACGACGGCCGTAGGTTCCCTTGTGATCCCTGGTGTGGGGATCTCTCAACATACACCCGCAAGGTAGAGATTGAGGGTTCGGGGGACTGTAACTACCGAGAGGAGTACTTCGCTCGTCGATAACTCCAGAGGCAGGATATCCTTACTAGCTCAGCATAAATAATTGAAGGGACATGCGTTAACTATTAAACTAATCTGAGTTGATTTTAGCAATATGCAACATATAATACTAGATCGATCGCGATTATCTGATTTAGATAGTATTAAGGGTCCTAGCATGATAATCCAATTTCCCAAAAATATTATATTTGTTAGGCGTTTCTGGGCTGTTTTCTTAGTCAGATTCGGATAGCATTAAGGGACTGTCTGGGCTGTTTTCTTAGTCAGATTCGGATTCCTGAAATCCGTAGCGTTTGAGACTTAATCGAGTCTTTTAGTGCGTATCAATTTTATGACGGAATGCGTCTGGGCCCATTACGAACTCTAGGCTCGTTAGGATTTTAATTAATACGTAACTCTTATTTCCGAATCATATTAGGAATAGGATTCTCGCAGTTTTCTATCTCATTTAGGATTTATGTTGGAGTGCAACACCTAATTCTGACAGGTTTCTATCTTTTATGACTTGCCACTTTTAGAAGCTACCCTTTACGGCAGTTACTATTTTTAGCAGGTTTCTATAAATTCCAGGTTTCGGGTGAAATGAAAAGGGGAATTGAGATTCGTTTATTTTATAAGAGATGCGTTGTCAAGTGGAGATTTATGTTTTCATCATCGATCCTTTCCCTTTCGGGAATGGGGACAAAAGTAGGTGTCTACACTAACCAAGGCAAAGCTAGATCTCGCTACCATGTAGGATCAGTCCGAATCATCATCAATCACAGTCTCAACAGGTCCCTTGCCCCTGTTCCGACTCATATACCGCTCGAAATCCTGGTCAAGCTCTCCCCCGGGGTATCTGGCTCCTGCCCGAAATACGAAGAGTACTGGGAAACTGATGAGGTCCCTGCTGACAGGAAAAGAACTGATAGGACTGTTGGGTCGTAGAAAATCGGCGCCGCATCTCCATCTCCTTAAACAAGCGCATCCTCTCATACTCTTTCCATTGAGCCATGGTCGGCATTGTAAAGCCGACACTCAATGATGGGGATCCACTCATGACTCCATAGCCACCCATAGGCGGTCCCTGAAGCGGTTGAGTACCCGTATCTACAAAGGAGTACGAATACCTGCCAGTCTGGGTAGAAGAAGAGGGAACATCCCTCAAATCAGCATCTGAGCGCCTCCAGCGAGTCTCGGCACTAGAGCCAGGGCCCGGACCCAAGTTCCACCCAGTCTGCTCCATCAAAACACTAGCTCTATCCTCGAACTCTCTACGACCCCGACGACGCTCCTACACAAAATTTTAAATTCAAACATTAGATATCTATGTACACGTTTTAAAATACCAGCAACACAGAGTTGATAAACCTACAGCTCGGTCTCGACCAACGAGCTTCCTAGTTAGCTTAACATAATGCTTCTTTAAAGAGTCTATTACAACCATCTAACGGTGCACTCTTGCTCGAGGCGCCTGCATATATACAAAATTCAAAAGTCAATTTCTATATACAAGAATACAACCATTTAAAGAAATACAAAAGCACTCACAGTTGCGTAATGCTCAGGAGAGTGTTGTCCGCCATCCACTCTGAAGGAGGGGCCGCTGGGATAATGAACTATACCTGCTCCCCATCCGAGTCCACAGAACGGAGGACCTTGTCAGCATAAGGGACATCCTCCGGGTTGGCCTCCTCGACCTGCAAACACACATAAAAGATTCAAGTCATACAGAATACAACATACAAGAATACAAAATTCAAATTCAAAGCTTACCGATGGCATAAAAAGAACTACCGGGGCAAGCCTCGGCAGGAAGTTTCTGTCGCTAGCAGCCCTATTTACAAAGTTCTTCCATGGGAGACAAAGGGAGTCGACACCCGCCTCTACAGCATCCATATAGGCTCGAATAGCTGCGGTAGTCTTCAGCATCATGCACTCCGAAGGGTCCAGAGGAACAAGCCGACATGAAGTACTATGCTGGAGAGTCACTCGCTCACCCATATACCACATGGGGCGATAAACCCCCGGAATCAACACCCGTCGCCCAGACAAGAAATAGGCTCGGACAGTAGAAGCGGGCATGGGCACATCAGAAAAAGAGCGACAACGCACCTACAAAGCAGACAGCTCGTCAATATACAAAATACAACCAGTGCAAGACTCTAAAAAATACAAACGTACCTCCTCAAAAGGTGTGACCCGCAAAGCTTTGCGGAAAGCTGCTATAGCCATCCTAGTGAGCTCCGCTCCTTCCCAAGAGGTTGTAAACGGGTAAGCCGCAACTCTAGGGCGAGCAGGCTCCAAGCAAGGAAAATGCTCATACGCCTAAATCTTCAAGAAAATAAGACATTAGTCAGTCTGATGCATATGTAATGCGACACACAAAATACAGGTACAAGATACAAGTTCAAGGAGTTCCAAGAACCTTCAACAATCCCCACAGGGCAGCTATGCCAACCGAGCTCTCCAAGGCAGTCCTCAAGCATTCTTTATCTCATACAAAAGGTGGCTATACGCTAGGATACCCCAGCTAAGCCCCGAAACAGCCCGCAAGTCACTCAAAGGCCTCAAGAAGCCCACCAGCACGCGACAATTCCTGCCCGGGACAACCATCCGGTATACGAGAGCCAGATAAAAGAGTCGAACCTTCTGCTCCGCCGTGGTACCAACCATGTCGATACCCCTCAATATCACTTCCACTGAAGCAATGGTGTCGCTATCAGCAATCAAATCTACAACAGGGCCCATCAAGTCCATGACGCCAGCAGGTCTCCATGTCAAGGTGGAGTCAAAAGCAACCTCCACCTCAGAAAATGGGAGGCCAGTAACCATAGCAAACTCGAAGAGAGTGATGGTAATCTCCCCCCAACTCATATGGAACGTTTCAGTGATGTCCCGCGACCACTCCAAAAGATCTTATGTCCAGGCTTTGACACCTATCGTCCCCTCTAAACCCCCTGACTTCCTCCAAAAAGGCGGCAAAACCAGTGTGAACCCAAATCCCTCGGGTCTCCTCAACCTAGAAAACAATAATCAGAGAGGCCTCCAAGAGCTCCTACCGAGACCTGAACACTCGGATCCCCGTCCTATCGGTCTACAAAAAGAGTGGGTCAGTACAAACAAATACAATTCAAGTAACAAGTTCAAAAGTAGAGAACAAGGCATACCAAGCCAGCACGTGGGCGCTGAGACAAATGATGTCTCGGGTGGAATACACGGTCCGTCGGCTGCTATCCACGATCGTGTATTGTAGGTCTTCCCCAAGGGGTCATGCCTGAGAGGAGCGCCTCTATCTCAGCAGCTTCATTATCAAAAGCGTCCTCCATGGCAGCCCAACTGCTCGAGCATTCAGCTAGCTTGTGACGAGGAATACTAGAAGCATACAAAATACAAAAATCAACATCCAAGTCTGGGGGCTATCTCATAATGGCCCATACATAATTCAAGAGCTTAAAAAATCCCCAGGGGCAGTACAAGTCTAGCTAGGGACTTCTATTTCAAGAGACTATCTAAGGTCAACACCAACGCCTAGGCTATCCATGCTAAAGCAGGTATTCAAGGTCAACACCAACGCCTAGGCTATCCATGCCGAAGCAGATATTCAAGGTCAACACCAACGCCTAGGCTACCCATGCCGAAGTAGGTATTCAAGTTCTACACCGACGCCAAGACTATCCAAGCCTATTCCTATACAAGACCCATAAAGGTCCTTAGTAAAGTCGGCATCTACAAATTCTAAGTATAAAGATTCCAAATGCAAAATTTCAAATTCGTATTCTACAAAGTTCCAACAGTTCAAGTTCGAGATGGCTATCAAACAATTTGCATACAAAGTACAAAAATCTACTACCAACTACACTTCAACATGTCAAACAGTTCAACAAAATTCGACATATTCAAGAAACAAATTCAACATCAATAATACAAGAACATTTCAAGTATAAAATTTATCCTACATGCCATCCTAAGGCATCAAACGTCGAATCAAGCTCCTTTCCGGCAAATACGGGTATACATCTGTCCTATCAACCCTGACAGATAAATATGTAACACCCTAATAATTCCTTGCTTTTATAAAACCATTTTCCAACTTAAAATAAAATAATTACTAAAGTATTACCGCCACCGTGATAACGGTTAAGGCTAGTACCAGAATTACGCAGCGGAATTTAATGTCAACTAACTTTCAAACAACATAAATAATAATTATTGAGGCCTACTACAAGTTGGAACCATAACGGCCCAAAAACCAAAGCATTAAAATTCAACAAAACCCAAAACATGCATATAGTACACTTCAAAATAGTTTTAAAGCACGAAAGAATGCAATTCTCTCAATCATCCCAAGCCACATGATTTCGATCGTACTTCAATCTACCAACCTACTATATTAATCTACTCCCCAACAATGCAAGTGCAAATAATGGATCATCATAGGGTCATTAAGGCAAAGGCCATGACCAAAAGACACAAATCACGTAGTCAGCAAAAGCTGAGTACTTACAAGGTTAGAGTGAAATAAAACGATAAACATGCATCACTCGCTAAAGTACAAATCAACATGCAAAAGCCATTTAATAGATAACAAGTAAATCATGAATACAAGACTCGACTTTTGACTCGACTCTGGACTAACAATTTAATTAGAATAAGCTTCGAACGGGCAAAAGAATATTCCATAAAGGAAGGGTGTTTGGAGCCCACCAAACACCATAATAAAATAATAAAATATCGGACCATACCGAGTGTCGGGCCATACCGACGAAATTCCAGCGCATAAATTAAATGAAACAACGTCTTGTATTATTCGTAGGAGAACGAGTTTTCCGGCAAGTCTCCCCCCATTGTTCATACTCAAGGTATATACGTCCCAAGAGCTTTGAAGTTTGTTCTGGTTGCACTTTACGTTTATTAATATTTTATTAATGGTGAACTCGAGACACGGACACACTTACATACATACATACAATTAGTAAACGACAACAAAAACAATTCATTTTAATTCTTTGAGGACTTGTGATCAATAAATCAAGACGTATTGAATTACTACCAGGTTCCTTCTCACAAAAGTGATATTCCACTCATGCCTTAACATGAGGGTTGTGCCCTTGCACGACAAATCCTAATTCATTTCATATAAAATATTCCCAACTAAACCCTACATGTGCGGTGACTTACGTGAGCTAACCCTTCACATGTGGTAAAATAAATAGTACAACGTGGTACGAATAATTGGCTCAAAAGTATGCTAGACATCCCGTACAATAGCATAACAATAAATAATTCATCCCTTGCATGTGAAACAAACCATACATGCATAAATATTGAACAACATGATTGACAATGAAATCCATACTCATAATAATCCCAACATGCTTGTTCAACCAATAAATCAATAATTCCAATATAATAATCCACATGATCGTTCACCAAAACAAATATGAATCCACCAAGTTCACATAATATAATTCACATCCATAACAATCATGTAATGTCCCTTGACAAATAGTGTGGTCTCCATAGACTTGTACGTACCTTGAATACCTAAGCGTACGGGCCACTTTGCAAAACGATCACTTACTTAGAAATCACCTCCTATCATCAAAATAGTGAAACTTTAATTATTTCCATGTTCATTAAATTTTCAGCAACTTTATAAAATATAAAACCTTCCTAAATAATTAGAATTCAATCGCCCTTTAATAAAATAATCGTCTCAATTTGCAAAACTAATCCCTAGTATGAAAACATACTTTTTTCACCCTTAAAATCAATTAAAATCAACACTTTAGACCTTTTTGTAAATCTGAAAATATAATTGATTATCATAATTAAATTAATCACCTAATTATGCTAATCAATTGACCCATTAGGTCTAGGTTAAAACCCTAACTTGAATTTCTCAATAAAACCAATTTAACATCATAAAAATCAATTATTTATTACATAAACAAATCTGAAAATTCATACTTTAATAATCAAAACATATAAATCCTCAAAACACGGTGTTCATAACCGATTCCCTACATTTTAATTATTCAAAACAATAATAATAATGTAATTTGAAAAACGAAATTGAAATAAAATATATTAAGGGAAATAGGATTATACCAATCCGGCCTATAACACGGAACAACCACGAAATAATTGTGATTAGGCGAAAGAATTGAACGAACGAAACAAAACAACACACACACACACACACACACACACACACACACACACACACACACACACACACACACACTTCGTGTGTGTGCGCGCAGCAGAGGGGCGACGAGCAGGCACAGCGCGTGGGACGAGGGGCGACGAGCAAGGCACGGTGCGCTGGGCGCGATAGAGTGAGGGCGAGGGATAGCGCGCTGGGCGCGAGAGAGTGAGCGGGGGCGTGTGTGGCTGGGCGGGAAGAAGGGCACCAACAACACAACAGCAGCACAACACCAGCAGCAAGGCGTGCTGGCTAGGCGGGCTGCGAGCAAGAGAGTGGGCGAGAGTGTGGGCGAGCAACGAGGGCACGAGGCACGCGAGTGCCGTGCGGGTGAGCCAGACAAGAGAGGAGAGTGAGAGGAAGAGTGTGGGGCAAGAAAATAAAGAGGGGGTTTATGAAAAATAAGGGGATTATTTAATGAGGAGAGTCCTATTTATAAGCTCTCATATCCCTAGTGGGCTAGGCTTGGAAATTTGACATTAGGCTTAGCATTTAAATGATTGGGCTAGCCTTAAGCTTAGAATTAAATTCTTTTGATTGGGCTTGATTAATAAAACGAATTGGACTTTTCATTTAAAACCCAAACCTTTAAAATTACTTGCGACCCATTAAATTTCCCTACTCGAAAATTAAATTCGTTTCATAATTAATTAAAATAGTAAATATTCTAATTAATTAAAATACATTTAAATAAAATTTAAATGCGAAATAAATCCTAAAAATCATAAAATGCCTTATAAATATAATAAAATATATTTATAATTATTATAAAAATACGAGGTATTACAGTCTACCCTCCTTAAAAGAAGTTTAGTCCCGAAACTTGGGTTCGGAAATCAAAATTCAAACTCAAAACTTGAGACTTTATGAGACTTTAATGCGTTCACTTGCAAAAATTTTAAGTTGCTGTACTCTTTACATGATTAAACAGGACAATAATAAGTGCAAATTCAATAGAAAGCACTAAATTGAGCATAAAATAGGGGAAAACAAGGTAAAAAGCGCGAAATTCTACCGCACTCTACGCCCCTTAAAAGACACGAGTTACGACCCCGTAACTCAACTAACCTATTTAAACTTTGGTCTAATTATATGGTCTCCGGTTGCAACACATGCGACTTATCCGGAACATACTTCCTCAACTGTGATATGTGGAACACATTATGCACTCTATGCAAGTCCATAGGCAAGGCTAGTCAATAGGCTACCTTTCCAATTCGTTCTAAGATTTTATGTACTTAGGGCTTAACTTCCCTTTCTTTCCAAATCTCATGACACCTTTCATTGGTGACACTTTGAGCAACACCTTATCACCTTTGTTGAACTCTTCATCCCTACGTTTCAAGTCTTCATAACTCTTTTGGCGATCCTGCGCCGCTTGAATTTTTGATTGGATGGTTCGGATTTGGTTCATGGTGTCCTCTATCATTTGGGTCCCAACACTACGGTTTCACTAATGTCATTCCAACAAAGTGGACTTCTACACTTCCGTCCATACAGGGCCTGAAATGGTGCCATTCCTGTAGTAGCATGATAACTATTGTTGTATGAAAACTCAATCAAATCCAGGCTATCTTCCCAAATTCCTTGGAAATCAATGATGCATGCTCGAAGCATGTCCTCAAGGGTTTGGATGGTTCTCTCAGTTTTTCCATCTGTGGCTAGGTGGAAGGCTGTACTCATTTTCAATGTCGTACCAAAGCTCTTCTGCACACTTTTCCGGAAATTCGAAAGAAACCTTGAATCCGTATCTGATACGATATCATTAAGAACTCCATGTAACCTCACAACATTCTTAATGTAAGCTTTAGCAAGTTGTTCCATTTTTCAGGTTTCCTTCATTGGTATAAACACTGCCGACTTGGTCAACCTATCTACCACGACCCAAATTGTATCATTTGCGGTTTTCGACTTAGGCAAACAAGTGACAAAGTCCATTGAAATACAGTCCCATTTCCAGCTTGGAATCTCTAAAGGTTGGACCTTTCCTTGAGGTATCCTATGTTCTATCTTAACTTTCTGACAAGTCAGGCATCTAGCCACAAATTCAGCTACTTCGTTCTTCATTCTTGGCCACCAATAGATCTTTTCAAATCCTTATACAACTTGTCACCACCTGGGTGCATAGAATATAACGTATTGTGCCCTTCTCTCATCAATTTCTCCTTCAATTCACCACAATTTTGAGGCACACACCACCTACCTTTGTACCTCAAACTTCCGTCATCGTGGATCTTGAAATCTAATTCCTTTCCTTGCGAAATCTTTTTCTTGATTCACTCCAACTTTACATCACCAGCCTGATTCTCCTTAATCTCATCAAATATCGACAGCTGGATGGTTAAGGCATTCATCATTCCCTCAAGACATTCACCACTCACTATTTCAAGGTTCAAACGATGTATGTCCTTACACAGCTCGTTAGCAACTACTAACGCAATAACACTATGACTTAATTTCCTACTCAAGGCATCCGCAACTACGTTGGCTTTTCCTTCATGGTACTGAATATCCAAATCATAGTCCTTAATTAACTCCAACCACCTTCGTTGGCACATATTCAAATCCTTCTGTGTGAAAATGTACTTCAAACTCTTATGATCCGTGAATATCCTACATTTCACACCATACAGATAGTGTCTCCTTATCTTCATTGCAAACACTATGTCGACTAGCTCTAAATCATGGGTAGGGTAATTGGATTCATATGGTTTTAACTGCCTCGACGCATACGCAATAACCTTTCCGTTGTGCATCAATACACACCCTAAACCATTCTTAGAGGCATCACTATATACATCATAGGAACCACTCTCATCTGGCAAGGTTAACACCGGTGGAGTTGTCAATCGCGTCTCCAAGGCTTGGAACGCCTCCTCACACTAGTCATTCCATTCAAACTTTACTTCCTTCTTCATCAAGGTTGTCATTGGCTTGGCTATCCTAAAGAAGCCTTGCACAAAGCGTCTATAGTAACCAGCTAATCCCAGAAAACTTCGAATGTAAGTCACACTCTTGGGTGTAGGCCATTCATTAACAGCTTTGATCTTAGCAGGGTCTACTGCCACTCCTTCTTTAGACACAAAATGTCCCAAAAATGCAACCCTTTCCAACCAAAATTCACACTTCGAGAACTTGGCATACAACTGGTTATCTCTCAGCGTACTCAAAACAGATCTCAAGAGTTCAGCGTGATCCTCTTCACTCTTCGACTACACTAGGATGTCATCTATGAAAACCACTACAAACTTGTCTAAATAGGCATGGAACACATGGTTCATTAAGTCCATAAATATTGCAGGTGCATTGGTTAACCCAAAAGGCATAACGGTGAACTCATAATCACTAGTAGAAAAAACCCCTGTCGCAGCCCCCTTGTCGCAGCGTACATGTATTAATACGCTTCAACAACTAGTAAGTCAACGCGGGTCAAACTCTTTAAAGGGTTATTGCAGCGTACAAATTAATTGCCCCCTTCAAAAGAGTTTTTTGCAGCGTACATAATAAAAGCCCCCTGCAATAGCCCTTTTATTTTGCAGCGTACATGGTAAAAGCCCCCTGCAATAGCCTATTGTAATCTTTTTCGCTGCAACTTAATTAATTCATACCATACATTTCTATCTCAAACTTGAAGACCCAAAAAAATTCATATCCCGCGGGCGCTCAGTACTCCCTTCTTCTTCCCTAATATTTCCCCGCGTCTTGCCCGTTGCCGGTGGTTCTCCCAGTCGCCGTCGACCCGTCGTCGTCGCCCGTAGTCGGTGGTACTCAAGCAAGGGTCTATTTCCTTGCCTCCTCACCGGTGGTTCCTGCTCGAAAAACCACCGTAGAAGTTATTCCTGCTCCGAAAGCCACAGGTGAAGTCATTCCCTGCTCGAAAAACTTAGCTACTTTGCTCGGCCGGTTTGCGAAATCTGTTCTCCGTCAATCCTCGCCGCGGCAAGTAACTTTCTTCCCTGTCCCTCTTGATTTGCGTTTTCAAAATTAGGGTTTGTTCAATTTTTTTTTTTTTTTTGTGTGTTGCAAGATTTTCAATTCGTTTATCTTTTGTTGAGTTCTTATTGTCTGATTTTGCTGGTTTAGAAGAGCATAATGTTTGCATTTTTTTTTTAAAATTGACTGAGTTTTGATTATTTTCATTTTCATTGTTGCTGGCTATGAAATGTGTTGATTTCTGTAGGGTTTGATTTTTTAATGGTTCAACCTAATTGAGTCAATAATTAGTATTGATTAGCTATTGCCTGGATTAGGGTAGTTGATTAGGTAGAAAATATTACGAGAGAGAATTTCACATGGAGTTTCTTCGGAAACTGTTACCTTCCGCTTTTCGAATTAATTCCAGGTGCTTTCATTTGATCTATGTCAATATTTTCTTGAAGTTGTGTTTGTCTGGTTTAGGATTGAGTGGAGGTTTTACAGTTGGTTAATTATTTCATTCTACCATAACTGTTGATAACTTTAATGCTTCTTACATTGGCTGATTAATGCTGCAAGATGATGAGTTATGTTTTTGGTACAAGTAGAGCTACATCTAACAGTCATAATGATGTAGACGGGATGGATCTAAGTTGTATTGAACAGAACCTGAAGCAGGGAGTGGTAGCAGAAATGAGAATGTTTATACTCATCTGGAGTATGAACTTTCTCATGGGGACAGGAACAAGAAATTAGTCTAATACTCGTATTACACAGCTTTCAGTCAAAACTAAAGGCATAAACTTGAGTTGTTGGAATAAAAAGCACGGGGACCACCCAGCAAATAATATACTCCAAAGCACAGACTATCAATCCCGCCAGACGCACCCCCCAATTCCGCTCCTCTCAACGGTTTGAAACTAGTGCGGGGTTTCCCTTTCTCCACAAAATAAACTCATTTTTTCTCTCTTTGTGTGTTTTATCCTCGATTCAGCCAATATATTTTGTCTTTATACTCCAGATTTGACAATGTCAATCATGGTAAATGTGGAAGGCCTAGATGAATCTTTATTTATGGATTACTAGGGAGAGTGAAAAATTGAATCGGAAGTTGCGAGTCAATAAAAAGAAGTATTGAGCTTAATACCGTCATTAAATAAAGAAAATTTGTTGCCAATCACAAGCATGATTGTCTGTTGATAGAAGACCTAGGAAGTCATTTATCAATTGTTTTTACCTTGTCGTAAACATATATGTTTATAAGCTGTACTTGTTTTGTTTAATTGCTGCTGGGTGTATTTTCATCTCTCATACTTATTCACCCAATCCAAATCATACCTTATCCATCTAGAGGGGAAAAAAGGGGAGGGTTACGAGTTAGTATAAGTTATGTTAGTTTGACTGTCCATCTTTGATTAGGGATTAGATTATTGATGGATTTGACTGATGCTCGGAATTCATAAGCACCAATCAGTTTATGGTCAGGTGGGATTCAATTTGCCTCAACGCAATTGCCTCATCTGGAACACATATAGGATTTTTGCACTTTTCATATGTGACTTTGTTTCTGAGTTAGGCAGTTAAACAAAATGCAGGCTCTAAATTTAAATGACCGCTCAAAGACCTGAACCTTACTTCATGTAGAAACTTGCACAAGCTTGACGGACCGGTGCTCGATAATGCGTTGATTATCAACCTGGCTTCAACTCTAAGTAATTTCCTGGCATTAGGATGTTTCAATACATACAAAAAAAAGAGTGTGATTGATCAATAAACCAAAATAAAGAGTGCACTTGATCTATAAACCAAAATAAGATAATGAATAGCTGATGTGTCAATTGAAATAGTTCTTTTCTTTCATCAATAATATTTAGTATTCAGTTTGCTTTTCTTTTTGAAATCCTTGAACCTACCAAACTTTTTATGCTAAACAGCTAGCAAATCCACTTGTCCAAAAATAGGAATTTTTTTCTGTATGATTTGAAACTTTTTTATCTTGTTAACTACCTAAAAGAACAAGTTGAATTTCAAAATGTGAATTCTTAAGGCTAACAGCTATTTTACTTTGTATCTTATTTTGTATAGTTACTTTCATGTTCTTTAATCAGAAAATATAAGGGGAGAGAGAGAGGCAAACAGTGTGTGTTCCTTATTACTTGGAGAAGCATAAACGAGGTTACCTTTATCTTTAGCATACATTTATGCTAAACAATTAGTTCTTACCGAACCCCTTCTTGTTAATTTAGTTCCTAATTTGCTTATATGGTCGCACATGCTTTGTAATGTATTTAGGTCTCTCTTTCTTTCCCTGTATACTTCCTCTTCTCGTTTATTGCTTACTGTTAAATATTACATTTTTCTAATACAAAATCCATGACAAGCTGTACAAATTAAGTTGCAATTCGAAGTCGTTATAGGTCATATTTAGGCTAAAATGTGGCATTTGCGCTCCCAACATTGAACTAAAGAACCTAAGGACTCCTTTTAAACTTATTACATGATTAATATGCTTAGTTTTAAGTTTCTAAGACTTATTCTAATCTACTTATACACATTTAAGGCGTGTTTGGTCGTTATAGGACATATTTAGGCTAAAATGACATTTTCGCTCCCAACTACGAACCAAAGAACCTAAGGACTCATTTTAAAACTACTAAATGTTTTATATACTTAGTTTTAACTTTCTAGGACTCATTCTAATCCATTTATGCACATTTAAGTCTCATTGTGTCGTTATAGGTCATATTTAGGCTAAAATTATATTTTCGCTCCCAACTTTAAACTTAAGAACCTAAGGACTCATTTTAAACTTATTATATGATTAATATGCTTGGTTTTAAGTTTCTAAGACTTATTCTAATCTATTTATGAACATTTAATGCTTGTTTTATCGTTATATATAGGTCATATTTAAGCTAAAATGAGGCATTTTCGCTCCCAACTTTAGAATAAAGAACCTAAGGACTCATTTTAAACTTATTACATGTTTAATATGCATAGTTTTAACTTTATAAGACTCGTTCCAATCTATTTATGCACATGTAAGGCTCATTGGATCGTTGTAGGTCATATTTAGACTAAAATGACATTTTCGCTCCCAACTATGAACTAAAGAACCTAATGACTCATTTTAAACTTACTAAATGTTTTATATGCGTAGTTTTAACTTTCTAGGACTCATTCCAATCCATTTATGCACATTTAAGGCTCATTGTGTCGTTATTGGTCATATTTAGGCTAAAATTACATTTTCTCTCCCAACTTTGAACTTAAGAACCTAAAGACTCATTTTAAAATTATTATATGATTAATATGCTTAGTTTTGAGTAACTAAGACTTATTCTAACCTATTTATGCACATTTAATGCTTGTTTTATCGTTATACGTCATATCTAGGCTAAAATAAGGCATTTTCGCTCCCAACTTTAAAATAAAGAACCTAAGGACTCATTTTAACCTTATTACATGTTTGATATGCATAATTTTAACGATCTAAAACTCTTTCCAATCTATTTATGCACTTTAGGCTCATTGGGTCGTTATAGGTCATATTTAGGCTAAAAGGAGGCATTTGCGCTCCCAACTTTGAACTAAAGAACCTAAGGACTCATTTTAAACTTATTACATGATTAATATGCTTAGTTTTAAGTTTCTAAGACTTATTCTAATCTACTTATACACATTTAAGACTTGTTTGGTCGCTATAGGACATATTTAGGCTAAAATGACATTTTCGCTCCCAACTATGAACCAAAGAACCTAATGACTCATTTTAAAAATACTAAATGTTTTATATGCTTAGTTTTAACTTTCTAGTTCTCATTCCAATCCATTTATGCATCGCCGACTTATTTGGAAAAAGGAAGAAAATCTCTTTGATCTCCAGAAGAAAAAGTAGAAGCAGAAGCTATTCCGTGTCATTATAGGTCATATTTAGGCTAAAATGACATTTTCGCTCCCAACTTTAAACTTAAGAACCTAAGGACTCATTTTAAACTTTCAACATGATTCATATTATTAGTTTAAACTTTCTAAGACTCAATCCAATCTATTTATGCACATTTGAGACTTGTTTGGCCGTTATAGGTCATATTTAGGCTAAAATGACATTGTTGCTTACAACTTTGAACTAACGAACTTAAGAACTTATTTCAAACTTATTACATGATTCATATGATTAGTTTTAACTTTTCAAGACTCAATCTAATCTATTTATGCACATTTGAGACTTTTTTGGTCGTTTTAGGTCATATTTAGGCTAAAATGAGACATTTTCGCTCCCAACTTTGAACTAACGAACCTAAGAACTCACTTTAAACTTTCTAAATGATTCATATGATTATTTTAAACTTTCCATGACTCAATCCAATATATTTATGCACATTTGAGACTTATTTGGCCATTATAGGTCATATCTAGGCTAAAATGACATTTTCGCTCCCAAATTTGAACTAACGAACCTAAGGACTCACTTCCGCTAATTACATGATTAATATGATTAGTTTTAAGTTTCTAAGACTCAATCCGATCGATTTATGCACATTTGAGACTTGTTTGGTGGTTATAGGTCATATTTAGGCTAAAATAAGGCATTTTTGCTCCCAACTTTGAACTAAAGAATCTAAAGACTCATTTTAAACCCTTTACATGATTAATATTCTTAGTTTTAAGTTTCCAAGACCCTTTCCAATCTTTTACGCACATTTAAGGCTCATTGGGTCGTTATAGGTCATATTTAGACTAAAATGACATTTTCGTTCCCAAATGTGAACTAAAGAACCTAATGACTTATTTCAAACTTATTACATGTTTAATATGCTTATTTTTAAAGTTTTCAAATACTCATTTCAATCTATTTATGCACATTTAAGGCTCATTGGGTCATCATAGTTCATATTTAGACTAAAATGACATTTAATCTAATGCTCCCATCAAATTTTTGTTTTTGAAGGTCTATACTACAGGAATGCGCCTTATGCTAGTGAGGAAATTGATGTGGTTCGTGAGCAATGGGCTAAGTTTTTTACCATAAAGTATTTATTATTGGCCTGAGGGCGTTTGATCGAGTTGGCTTAGATGTTATAGGACAATATTTTGTATTAAAATGTATGCGTACGTTGAAATTGGAACGTACATATATTTAAATGTATTAGTACGTGCACTTTGGTTTTGGAATATATACAAAACTACAGTTATTGTTTATATATTTGTTATACAGGTTGTGATATTCTATTATTGTTATGACAGGTTTCTATATTTGGTGCACAGTCCCTAAACAAAATTAGAATTTTCCCGCCAAAAGTGCTTTGTTGCAGCGTACATATATATGTGTACGCTGCAACAAGGGTCTAAATTTTGGCAAATTTTCAGACTTGTTGCAGCGTACAAATAGATGTACGCAGCAACAAGTGGAGTTTTTTGCAGCGTACACTTCTTTGTACGCTGCAACAAGTCACTATTTTTGCCAAAATTTTGACACTTGTTTCAGCGTACATGCATATGTACGCTGCAAAAAAGTACTTTTTGCAGCGAACATTGTACGCTGCAACAAGTTCAGACTTGTTGCAGGCCCCCCAGTTGCAGCATACGATGTACGCTGCAACAGGGGTCTAAAAGCCCGCTGCAATTAGGGTTTTTTCTACTAGTGAATGTCCGTATCTAGTCTTAAAAGCGGTCTTTGGTATATCGTGATCAGCGATTCTCAATTGATGATAACCTGAGCGCAAATCGATCTTTGAAAAGATTCATGCTCCTTTCAGTTGGTCAAATAGGTCCTCTATCCTAGGCAAAGGATACTTATTCTTAATCGTGACCTTATTGAGCTCCATGTAGTCTATACAGAGCCTCATACTTCCATCCTTCTTTTTTACAAACAAGACTGGTGCTCCCCAAGGCGATGAACTTAGACTAATGTAACCTTTCTCTAATAGATCCTCCAATTGGCCTTTTAACTCATTCATTTCTGATGGAGACATTCGATATGGTGCTTTCGAGATAGGCGCGGTTCCAGGCACTATGTCTATGGTAAAGTGAATAGGTTGATTGGGAGGCATCCCCGGGATCTCTTCCAGAAACACATCGAGGAATTCATTCACTACCGCAATGTCCTCAGGTTGATCTTTGGTCACATGCTCTAGGTTCCTCACATTGCATAAGAAGACTGGGTTCCCTTTACTGACTAGCTTCACGAGATCCATTGTCGTGATAATCCCTATGTTCTTAGGTTTACCAAAACGATGATACGACACTACTTTGCCTAAGCTAGACCTCAAGTGAACCTTTTGCTTCTCACAATCTATTTTGGCTTTGAACATGGCCAACCAATCCATCCCTACAATCACATCTAGCTCTCCTAATTCAAACTGGATTAGGTTAGATAAGAATACGGTCTTGGCTATGGTCAAAGGCACATCTCTATGGATTTTGGTACACTTCACTATGCTACCAGTAGGTATGACTATAGGTACCTCAATTGTTTCAGGCTCTTTCAAACCTAATTTTCCCAAAACGTCTATTGAGGTAAAAGAATATGTTGCACCAGAATCAAATAGTACTTTAACTAAAACGGGGTTAATAGACAAAGTACCAGCTATGACATCAGAGGAAGTCTCCGCTTCTTGCCTAAATATCACATTCAGCTTCCCTTGGGCAACTCCTTTATTATAGCCAGCTCCATTGGTGTTTCCATTGTTATTTCGGTTCCCATTCTGGTGTTGGTTCCCTCCAGGTTTTCCATGGTTCTGGTGATTTCCATTGCTATTATTATTGTTACCACCTTGGTAATTCCTTTGGTTTCCACCTCCATTTCCTCTATTTCGGTTCTGATTATTCCGATTATTATTCTGGTGGTTACCTTGGTTAGGCTTCCCATTCTTAGAATAGCATTCATACTCCCTATGGCCTAACTTCTGACAGAATCTACAGGTCACTAGGTTTCCGCCACAATCCTTTCCAGGGTGATTCATGTTACAGCGCCTACAGTCGTAGGTCCTTACTCCATTCCTTCCAGACTGGTTTCCACCACCTTGGTTGTTGCGATTTCCACCATTGTTAGCCCTAAACTGGAAATTCCCATTCCCTTTGTGCTTCTTGAAATTACCTTGATTCTGTTGGTTACTCCCCTAATTCGAGTTCCCAACATCCTTTCTTTTCTCAGAACTTCTATTCTTCCTTTGTTGTAACCCATACAGGTGAGCAGCTTTTCCGTATAGGGTGTCTAATGAGGTAAAGGTCTCTCCAGACAGCAACAACTGTAAGTCCATGGTCAATCCATTCTCAAACCTTTGAGCTCTAAGCTCTTCCGTTGCCACTACTTCAGGTGGAAACCTAGACAGCTTTATAAACTTAGAATAGTACTCCGTTACAGACAAACCCTCCATTTTGAGTTCGATGAACTCCTGCGCCTTTTGCTTCTTCATGTAAGGTGGGTAAAACTTGTTCCTCAACGCAGTTTTAAACGCTTCCCACCCAAAGTTAGGCGTGGCTCTAAGGGTATTCTCACATCGTTGCCACCATAAATCAGCTTCACCTCTAAGGTAATACACAGCATTGTTTACCCTAAGGTTTTCGGGGCAATTCACAGCTAGGATAAGCTTATCAAATTCTCTCAACCAGTTTTCAAGTACACTTGGTTCAATCTCTCCGCTATACAGTGGAGGCTTGCTTTGAGCTATTTTCTTAAACATTTCCCCAGCCGGATCATGCACTGGGTTGGCTCTAGTTTGAGCTAGGTCTCGAACTACCTCAGCTAGTTGTCTAACCACTTCAGAAATCTCTTGGTTAGCCATATCCCTTCTCCTGAATAGAATAAAAGACTAACTTTAATATTGGTTGGAGATGACATTACTAAGGCACTAGTTCGACAACGAACCCACTCACAACAAGAACACAAATGACACTCGTCCTAGGGGAAGTTGGCGCCAACTTTGGGCCTTCTCTTCCACCTATTCGATGCATGTAATTTTAGATGGTTGCTAATTGGACCACCTTGCACATAAAATTTCATTGAAGAAATAACAATTAATCCCTTTGCGATACCCACGAAACTTAGAATTGAAAATTGAACTTAAGAGATAACGAAAAGGAAATTCGATGCTTTTATTAATACTTCAATGATAAAGTCTTACATCCATCAATAATATAACTTTTATTTCTCCAAACTTTAATTGAACTAATAACCATAAGTAGTAGCTTTGCCACTTTATTACTCAACGAAATAAATAACTAAGGATTACATTTCTCTAAAGACTAATGTCATCACGACGATCATTCTTTTCTTTGTATTGCTCTGGAGTAAAGTCTTGATCATTAGGATCATCCAAGTCTTATTCTGGATCAAAGTCTTCATCCATAGCCTCATCATACTGTTGTGGCTCACTATCAACCACATTGTTCTCCTCAAGCTCATCCTCAGATCCACTAGATATCTCAATTGTTGGTTCAAGAACTACTGGGTTAGGATTTTCAATCTCAACTACATCATCCTCATCCTCCTCAACATCATTAGCTTGCTCATCATGTATCATGCCATCTTCAACATCACTTTCTTCTCCTCTATAGCCTATACCTAGACCCGCAGAGTATTTTCAATCCTCATAGCTATTCTCCGCAACCTCTAAGATATTAGTGAGAACCTCAGTATCATACTTCCACCTACCATCTCCAGTCCCATATTTGTACCAATTAGGGGTACCATCATTGCATGTGAAACAAACCATACATGCATAAATATTGAACAACATGATTGACAATGAAATCCATACTCATAATAATCCCAACATGTTTGTTCAACCAATAAATCAATAATTCCAATATAATAATCCACATGATCGTTCACCAAAACAAATATGAATCCACCAAGTTCACATAATATAATTGACATCCATAACAATCATGTAATGTCCCTTGACAAATAGTGTGGTCGCCCTAGACTTGTACGTACCTTGAATACCTAAGCGTAGGGGCCACTTTGCAAAACGATCACTTACTTAGAAATCACCTCCTATCATCAAAATAATGAAACTTTAATTATTTCCATGTTCATTAAATTTCCAGCAAGTTTATAAAATATAAAACCTTGCTAAATAATTAGAATTCAATCGTCCTTTAATAAAATAATCGTCTCAATTTGCAAAACTAATCCCTAGTATGAAAACATACTTTTTCCACCCTTAAAATCAATAAAAATCAAGAACGGAAATTTTCCTCTCTCTCTCTCTCATGGTGTGGTGCACGTTAAGGTTCTTTGCTAACGTACGCCACCCTTGTTAATGGCGAGGAAGAAGAGAGCACAGAAGCTTGAGACTGCTTAGGTTAATGAGGAAGCGTCTTCTCTTCTTCATCAAGAACTTTCGAGGCCTAAGAACCAGAACCAACTCAGAAAACAAATACCCATTTCTGATGAACCTCGGGGTAGTGAAGGTCTGGTGACACCAGCGCCTCTACCTCATCCTTTCTATGGACCACCGTCGACGGAACTTATGGACACCTTACAAGCTTATCAGGATTCGATTAGTGAGTCGCAGTTAGTTCGTACTGATGTAAATCGACCACCATCGTTGGTTGAAGCTTTGGAAGATATCTATGAGGATAGCCATCGAATGGTGGTGGGAAAGGATAGGGTAGGCTTGCTGGTGAGAAGTGTCAATGCTGCTCTCAAGGAGATGCAACATAGGGGTGCTGCGAAGGAGAACACAGGTGTAGATCCAACCCAGAAAACAGGGGATGTCCGTACACAAACAGAGCATGGAGGGAATGGTGTGCAGCCACCTCAAAGGCGACTGAATATGGATCCAAAACTATGGGTGAAACTGTTTAAAGGTAGTACTCTTCCTTCTAAAGGTGTTGCGTTGAATTTTATTGCTCCCACAGTTTGTGAAGGCACACCCATAGCTTTACTTGTTAAGAATGAGTTTCAGAAAATGAATGAACTGTGGGGGAATGCAATTGTCATGTATGTGGTGGGGGAAAAACCTTCGATTAGTGCTGTTTTGAGATTCATTGAAAACGAATGGCAGCAAGTTAGCAAACCTCAGATTTTCCTCCATGATGAGGGCTATTTTGTGATTAGATTTCAGTCAAAGAAGGACAAGGAATCAGTACTAGTGCCTGGTCCTCATATGTTCTTTGGCAAACCTATGATTTTGAAACCTTGGGCAGCAAGTTTTAATTTCCAGGAGGAAATATTGAGGGTAGTACTATTGTGGGTTAGATTGCCTAATTTACCATTAAGCTGTTGGGGGGCTGATTCATTGAGCAGAATAGGAAGCTTGCTTGGAGATCCACTATTTGCGGATGATTGTACTTCTAAGCAGCAAAGAATATCCTTTGCTCGAATACTCATTGAGGTGGATGTTAATGGTGACTTGCCTAAATATGTGCAGATTCAGGATCCTTTGGGTAACATTGTTAAACATGTGGTGGAGTATGAGTGGCTACCACCATACTGCCAGGACTGTAAGATTGTGGGACATGATTGTACTCATACAAAGGTGAACACTACAAGGTTTAGGCCAGCTACTGTTCAGAAAAGAAAGGTTGTGAGGGTGTGGAAACCTAAAATGTACAACCAGCTCCTGAAGCAAAAGAAACTGCTGATTTGAATAGTAAACCTGGTGCACAAGAGAATGATGGAGAGAATGGAGAGTTGTCTGCTACTGATAGACCTTTTACCTTACTTGCTCCAATTCATGATGAAGGGTGGAGGGTTGTTTCAAGGAGAAGGAGAGATATAAGAACTCCAGTACAGACTGTGGGGCTTGTTGAGGTTCACATGAGTGGGGGGGATGTGGTTGCTGGTGGTGATGGAGTGAACTTTTCAACTAATCCAACATGAATATAAGCACCTGGAATGTTAGGGGATTGAATGATCCCATTAAAGTAGTTGAAATAAAGAAATTTTTGGCTAATAATAACATTAGTGTTGTAGCTTTGTTAGAAACTAAAGTTCAGGAGAAGAATAGTAGTAAAATTCAGAAGAAAATAGGGAATGGGTGGCAGTGGATTATGAATTATGAGCACTCTCCTAGGGGAAGGATATGGATTGGTTGGAAGCATGCATTGGTGTCAGTTCAGCTACTTCACAAAACTGAATTCTGTATTCACTGTACTGTTGCTACAAAAAATGGCCTTTTTAGTGCTAACTTCATAGCTGTGTATGGTTTACACTCTGTTGATACTAGAAGACCTATGTGGAGAGAGATTTCCAATTTTAGTAGTACTGTTGTTTGTCCTTGGCTAGTCATGGGTGACTTCAATGCAGTGTTATTAGCTGCTGATAGAGTAAATGGCAATGCAGTCACTGAGGGAGAAACTAAAGATTTTGATAGCTGTATGGATTCTGCAGGTTTGGCTGAACTTAAAAGTTGTGGGAGTTACTATTCTTGGAGCAATAAGGGGCAAGGTAGTTTGAGAATTTGTTCCAGAATAGATAGAGATATTGCCAATTCTATTTGGCATGCTAAGTTTGTTGATGTTGTGGTGGATTATTTGCCTCCAGGGATTTCTGATCATTCCCCCCTAGTTATGTCATGTAATATTCATTTGGGAGGAGGTAATAGACCTTTTAAATTCTTTAACTACATGGAAGATCATGCTCAATTTTTGGATGTGGTTAGGAAAGGATGGGATGTTTCCTGTCCAAGGAGTGGATCCATGCTGAAGGTGTGGACTAAGCTGAAAGCAGTAAAGCAAGGATTGAAGGAGCTGCATCACAAGGATTTTGCCAAGCTTGATGAGAGAATTGAGGGGTTAAGGGTTGATTTGTGTCAAATTCAGACTCAGCTAGCTTCTTGCCCTACTGATAGTAATGTGCAACAAAGTGAGAGGGAGTGTAGTGAGACTCTTAAGAAGTTTCTGCATATTCAGGAAAGTGCCTATAGACAGAAAGCAAGAATTCAGTGGTTGCAAGTGGGAGATTCTAATTCTAAGTTCTTTTTTAGTGCAATGAAGGAGAGGTTAGCTAAGGACAGTATTGATATCCTTTATGATGAAACTGGAAAGAAGCTAAGTACTACTCAGGAAATTCAGGAGGAAGTTAGCTCATTCTATAAGCAATTGATTGGTACTGCAGCTAGTTCCTTGACTGGTGTGGATGTTGGGGTGGTTAGGAAAGGGAAACAGCTTTCTGCTGCTGATGCAGAATTGTTGGTGGTTCCTATTTCAGATGCAGAAATTGATGCAGCTATCAAAGGTATTGATAACAATAAAGCTCCTGGACTTGATGGGTTCAATAGTTTATTTTTCCTTAAAGCTTGGGGGATTGTTTAAGCAGATGTCTATGAAGCAGTGAAAGAGTTTTTTAGAACTGGAGTTATGCTGAAGCAAGTGAACAACACTTCAGTTACTCTTGTTCTTAAGATCTAGAATGCTTCTTGTGTGAAGGATTTTAGGCCAATAGCCTGCTGTTCATTTGTTTACAAAATTATCTCCAAAATCCTTACTACTAGAATGCAATGTGTTATTGGGAAAGTTGTGAGTTGTTCTCAGTCTGGCTTCATTCCTGGTAGAGTTATTTCTGATAATATTTTGCTAGCTTGTGAGCTGGTGAAGTGCTATTCAAGAAAATATATTTCTCCTAGGTGTATGATCAAGGTGGATCTCAAAAAAGCTTATGACTCCTTGGAGTGGCCTTTCTTGAAAACTATGTTGTCATAGTTAGGTTTCCCTGTGAAGTTTGTGAATTGGGTGATGCAATGCCTCTATTCTGTCTCTTATTCTATTCTGATAAATGGTTGTCCCACAAAACCAATTCCTACAAAGAAGGGTTTGAGGCAAGGTGATCCCATATCACCTTACTTGTTTGCTTTGGGTATGGAATACCGGCCTGTCAAGGTGTCTTGCTTCACTTGCTAATAATCCTGAGTTCTCTTATCATCCTAGATGCAAAAAGCTGGACCTTACCAATATGATGTTTGTTGATGATTTACTGATGTTCTCTAGAGCTGATGAGAGTGTTGTGAAGGCTTTATTTGATGCTTTCACTAAGTTTTCTTTGGCTTCTGGATTGGAGGCTAACTTGCATAAAAGTTAGGTTTATTTGGCTGGAGTTCCTAACCATGTTGCTTCCAGTATTGTTAGCTCTATTGGGGTTCCTCAGGGGTCTTTCCCATTCAGATACCTGGGTGTTCCTCTTACAACTAGGAAGCTGTCTTTTACAGACTGCAAACCTCTCATTGACAGAACTGTTGCTAGAATCAAGAGTTGGACTTCTAAATTTCTCTCTTATGCAGGAAGGTTACAACTTGTGAAATCTGTTCTGTTTGGTATCCAGCTTTACTGGTGCCAGATTTTTATTATGCCTAAAAAAGTGATGAAAGAAATTCAAAGAATCTGTAGATGTTTCTTGTGGTCTGGCACTGATGCAGAATCTAGGAAAGCATCAGTCTCTTGGGAGCAATTATGTTTTCCTAAGAGTTGTGGAGGGTGGAATCTTAAAGACCTAACTGTGTGGAACAAAGCAGCAATTTTGAAGCATTGTTGGGCTTTAGCTTTGAAGCAGGATAGACTTTGGGTGAGGTGGGTCCATGCCTATTACATTCAGCATAGAGACTTCTGGACTATGCCTATCCCTAATGGCTTAACTTGGTCTCTAAGAAAAATATGGCATAATAGAGAATTCTTTCTGCAGGCTAATGGAGTTGATCAGTTTGTGCAGGCTGGAAAATTTATAATTCAGAAAATGTATAAATTTCTTCATCCAGTTGGAGTACAGGTGGGATGGAAGAGATTGATTTGTAATAGTCATGCTAGTCCAAAGAGTACATTCATTGCTTGGTTAGCAGTGCAGAACATACTAGCTACAAAAGACAGATTGATAAGATGGCAACTGAATATTGATGGTGTGTGTGGTCTGTGTCAGTTGGAAAATGAAAGTTTGGATCATCTGTTCTTCTCTTGTTCTTACTCTAAGGAGATTTGGAGACAGGTTCTGATTCATCTAGGAGTGACTAGAATTGTGTTGCCTTGGCAGGAAGAAGTTCAGATTGTAGTAAAGAGAAGCATAAGTAAAAAGAAGAAGGCTTGCAAGTATAGTGTAGCTTTCATTGAGTCAGTTTACTGTTTCTGGTTACAAAGAAATTCTAAGGTGTTTAGGGATCATGTTGATCGAGTTAAAGCTGTTGTTAGCAACATAATGTTTAATGTTGAGTCTAGATGTCAGTATTGGATGATGTAAGCCTTAGTTAGCTTGTGGTGTGTAGCTTGTTGCTACTGTTGTAGTTGGGTGGACAGTTGGTGTTTTCAGAGTTTGTTAATACTCTGATTACTTGGTAAATAAAAGCTTATTATTATTTGCAAAAAAAAAATCAATAAAAATCAACACTTTAGACCTTTTTGTATATCTAAAAATATAATTGATTATCATAATTAAATTAATCACCTAATTATGCTAATCACCCATTAGGTCTAGGTTAAAACCTAACTTGAATTTCTCAATAAAACCAATTTAACATCATAAAAATCAATTCTTTATTACATAAAAAAATTTGAAAATTCATACTTTAATAATTAAAATACGCCTCATGAATCAAAACATATAAATCCTCAAAATACGGTGTTCATAACCGATTCCCAGCATTTTAATTATTCAAAACAATAATAATAATGTAATTTGAAATACGAAATTGAAATAAAATAGATTAAGGGAAATAGGATTATACCAATCCGGCCTATAACACGGAACAACCACGAAATAATTGTGATTGGGCGAAAGAATTGAACGAACAAAACAAAACAACACACACACACACACACACACTTCGTGTGTGTGCGCGCGGCAGAGGGGCGACGAGCAGGCACAGCGCGCGGGACGAGGGGCGACGAGCAAGGCACAGCGCGCTGGGCGCAAGAGAGTGAGGGCAAGGGACAGCACGCTGGGCGCGAGAGAGTGAGCTGGGGCGGCGTGTGTGGCTGGGCGGGAAGCAGCGCACCAGCATCACAATAGCAGCACAACACCAGCAGCAAGGCGTGCTGGCTGGGCGGGCTGTGAGCAAGAGAGTGGGCGAGAGTGTGGGCGAGCAGTGAGGGCACGAGGCACACGAGTGCCGTGCGGGCGTGCGGATGAGCCGGACAAGAGAGGAGAGATAGAGGAAGAGTGTGGGGAAAGAAAAGAAAGAGGAGAGTCCTATTTATAGGCTCTTATATTCCTAGTGGGCTAGGCTTGGAAATTTGACATTGGGCTTAGCATTTAAATGATTGGGCTAGCCTTAAGCTTAGATTTAAATTCTTTTGATTGGGCTTGATTAATAAAACGAGTTGGACTTTTCATTTAAAACCCAAACCTTTAAAATTACTTGCGACCCATTAAATTTCCCGACTCGAAAATTAAATTCGTTTCGTAATTAATTAAAATAATAAATATTCTAATTAATTAAAATACATTTAAATAAAATTTAAATGCGAAATAAATTCTAAAAATCATAAAATACTTTATAAATATAATAAAATATATTTATAATTATTAAAAAAATACGAGGTATTACAAAATATCTCAAGAATATGAAGTTCGAAAAATATGCGGATTTAAGCTTTCTACTCCAGCGGACCCAAGCTCCGGGAAAGTCAAAGAAATTCAAATTCCAATAGTCAATAAAAAAACTCTTTTCCCCAGTGGATATATTCCCCAGCGGTTCAAGCCTCAGACGACGTTTCAAACAAGTACAAAACCTAGTGGATTCACTACGAGTGTTCAAATTCAAAATTTAAAGGTTCAAATTTTGAAATTCAAAATTTTCTATGCCAAATTCCGTTCTAAGTCTAAGGCGGAAAAGAAATGCAACCCGTACAAAGATTAGAGTCGTCAAGCCGCACGGAGGTAGACTCTATCCTTTTTCTAACACTTGTCTTGTGCAGGTACCCGCGTACAAAGAATGGTCCTGATTGTAGAACATCGTGACTATTCTCCGTCCCTATTCGAAAACTTTGACTTTTGCTTTCCTAACCGAATGCTCAATCAAAGTGGAGGCTTTTATAGACACCTAATTCGCATCTCCCCTAATGCGATGATGACAAAACCATTATCCTTGCTAGGTGGTTGGAAAAACTCCGTACGGAAGTCCCAATTGCTAAGATGTATTCCAAAATCCAAAGTCCAATTCCCGAGCCCGTTCCCATTTCGGAACTCGGTACAAAATTCACTTTCCAAAATTCAAATTCAAAATCCAAACACAATCTCACCCAGTGGACCTCTTTATTGGTTTTATAAGGCCATTTCCAATCAAGATGTCATTAAGCAATCCAAAATCGGGCGTTGACATACAAAACCGAGCATGCCGGGCCCCGTCCTGTAAAACCGAGTCCAAATACAAAACCGGAATACAAAAGGTGAGTTTTTAGTCGCAAAATGTTGCCTTAACCACCAAGAAAACACTATGCTCCAAAGCTCGTACTAAGGTACAAAGCCCCGGTACGAAGAAAGGACGGCGTCATCGTCCATCTTTGGCGGCATCAGGGACACGTCATCAGCGACTATCACTAGCCCTGCGCCTGCGCCTGGCGCTGGCGTGGTTTAGCTTTTAGCCGGCTAATCCCCTTATTTAAACCCTTCATTTTCACCCAAATGGTCGGAGTAGGATAATTCGAATACAACGTCGTAATACACATTTTCTCTCTCAAATTCCAAATACAAAATTCAATCTTCAAAAATCTTCAACGTTTCCTACAATTTTTCAAACTTTAAAGCAATTGGGAGTACAAATCAGAAATCTAACCTACACCTAACAAGGTACAACCGAATCCCTAATACAAATCACCATGATTTAATCTAATTTTCTACCTTTCTTATTTCAAGTTTACTAATCATGTGATGTTCTTGTGATGTTCATACTCACTTGAACTAGGAAATGTTTCAAAAGGAGTAATCTTTCAGGGGATTTCATACTTGAAACCCCCCTCAAATGATCTTCCAAACTCCCTTTACAAGTTTCAAGTTTCAATCTTTATGCTTTGTTTTCGAAAAATATGATTAGTAAGTTGAAGCTTTCATTCTTGAAAGTGTTCCTTACAACAATCATCATCAAATCTTCAAAAAACTCAACTTTATACAAGTTCAAGGATGTTTGGGAAAGTGCAAACCCTTTTCTAAACTAGAACACATGAACATTCAAAGTTCTATATTCAATATTCAATGATGTTTAAACGAGATCAACTTCTCTTTAAACTAGAATCAATTTCAAGTCATGGAGCATATTAAAGGTGAGGCATGTTAACATGGAAAGGTATAATCTTTAAGAACCAAACCTCCTAATTTCAATATTCAAGTTCTATTTCGATATTCAAAATAAATGATGCTTCAAGATGAGCAACTCATCTAAAGTTAAGATTTTCTATAGAATTGAATCCGTGTCGGACACACTTATTATTAATAAGTTTCTTGGCGTTCGGATCTCAAATACAATAGTAAAATTTCAATACCGCAATTTTAATATTGCAATTTCAATATCGCAATTTCAATATCGCACTTTCAATATCGCACTTTCAATACCACCCTTTCAATGCCGCACTTTCATTATAGCACTTTCAATATCACACCCTTTACTCGCCCTTCCAAGGCGATGTGGTTTTGTTCGCATTTCAATAATTCGTTTTCTATTTGTGATGATGCTTTATGTGTTTATTGCTTTCATCACCCAACATGCTAAATACAACAATATACAAAAGGTTACAACACGCTTAACAAAGATAATTTTTTGGACAAACCGGCCTTAGGTTCCTTGAATTAACTTTAAAACAAAGTGACCACATACAAGTAACAATTTCAATGTTTCTAAATGCATGATTCAACCAACCTAGTGCCATGATTAGAATTTCGCAAAACAATCCTTGTCTTGTTTTTGAATGTGTTTCTAAACCTTACCAAAATAAGCGGTTCTTTCCCGTAACCGAATCTCACACATTCGGTTTCAAGATTCGATGTCTTCTCCAAAAAGAGTCAACTTTGGTCCTTCCAAACGAGACCCTTAAAATGTTTGGTGGCGACTCCGTCAAAATTCAATATTTGAAAGCTGTAGGGGTATTTTGCGCACTTTCTTATATTTTGAGCTTTGATTTTATATGTTCAA
This sequence comes from Spinacia oleracea, assembly GCF_020520425.1. NCBI lineage: Eukaryota > Viridiplantae > Streptophyta > Magnoliopsida > Caryophyllales > Amaranthaceae > Spinacia > Spinacia oleracea. Next base: position 45,397,266 of record NC_079490.1, read on the forward strand.
ATTCAATTACATCATTTGTGTGAACTTAGAGTTTGGCTCCCCTTTTGGGGTGGGATTGAGAAGATCAAGTCAAACCTAGTTGATCACACACTTGACAAATTGGACAAGTTAGAGACTTTGGTGAGTCTTAAATAAGATTCATCAAGCTCTCACAACTTAAATACAAAATTCAATCTACAAGTTATACGAAATACAAAAAATACCACTACAAGAGCGAATACAAAAAAAACCCTTACGCAATCCAACTAGTATCGTTAAAGAGTTAAAACTGTGAATCAGATAGAAATTTGGAATGAAACCGGTAAATATGGAATCCCGCGGAAAGAAATCACCATCGCTAGAAAATTCTAGCGCATGCCACACACGCGTCGCAATATTCCGTCGCACAGACACCAGTGCCATATAATTATTGTTAGGTTATGATACATATGACAATACATAAATCATGCGGAAAAACCATAAAGCTAGGAAAGCATATTATTTACACATAATCATTTAGCATAGTATAGATGCATACACTTTGTAGCGTGCCCTCCCTAGCTGCGCCTGAACCGAACAAGAACAAGTCTTTAGGACTCCAAGTGTCGTCCCTCCGTAGATAGTCCACAGTACGTCCGGATCCGCCTCAAGATTGACCAACTAGAATCGCGCTTAAGGTGCTTCGGAATTTTCGGCTATTATTGTGCAAGAGTGTGGCTGAATTTTCTTTCAAAACTTACCCTTTTGAATACTTCAATCGTGTTTATAAATTATGACCCTAGGCCCTTATTTATAGAGGTTTGGAAAGGGAATTGGAATCCTAGTAGGATACGATTTAATTAAACTTAAAATCCTACAAGGACTCTAATTAATTAAATAATCCTAATTGGAATAGGAGTTTAATCATACACCAAATCCAAATAGATTTAGGAATTGTGCATGGACACAAACATACACGCACGGAGCCACGAGGGCGCACGCACGCGTGCGCTCGGCCCACGCAGCGCACGCTGGGCAGCCTTGCCTTGACGCGCTGGGCCTGCCTTGCGGTGGGCCTGGCGCTGCCTTGGGCTGGGCGTTGGCGCGCATCTTTGCTTGCTTGGCGATGGCCTGGCTTCGTGCTGGGCCTTCGTCCGGCAGGCCTCGTCCGATGCTTATTCGTACGATACGCTTCCGATTAAATTCCCGGTTCCGGAATTCATTTCCGATACGAACAATATTTAATATTTCCGATTCCGGAATTAATTTCCGTTTCGAACAAATATTTAATATTTCCGTTTCCGGAACTATTTTCTGATTCCGATAATATTTCCGATTCTGACAATATTTCCGTTTCCGGCAATATTTCCGATTCCGGCAATATTTCCATTTCCGATAATATTTTCCGATACGTACCATGTTTCCGTTTCCGGCAACATCTACGACTTGGATAATATTTATATTTCCGATACGATCCATATTTCCGTTTCCGGCAATATCATCGTTTCCGGAGTATTCGTTTCTTGCTTGTGACGATCTCAGCTCCCACTGAAACCAAGATCCGTCGATTTTGAATATCCATAGATAGAGTATTTAATGCCATTAAATACTTGATCCGTTTACGTACTATTTGTGTGACCCTACGGGTTCAGTCAAGAGTAAGTTGTGGATTAATATCATTAATTCCACTTGAACTGAAGCGGCCTCTAGCTAGGCATTCAGCTCACTTGATCTCACTGAATTATTAACTTGTTAATTAATACTGTACCGCATTTATTAGACTTAACATTGAATGCATACTTGGACCAAGGGCATTATTTCCTTCAGTCTCCCACTTGTCCTTAGGGACAAGTGTGCATTTCCTAATTCCTTTGTCGCTCGATGCTTGCTCTTGAACATAAGGTAAGAGTTGTCATCCTTATTATGTCCAGAGGTGTTTCTCGGTTTCAGAGTTCAACTGATCAAATAAGCAGATAATCATAGCCTATGATTCATCTGAGCACGGCCATGCATTTCACAGTTTCTAGCTCTCCGAGTGGCCTTGTACAACTTTTAAGCATCTCATCCCGATTTATGGGAGGACAATCCCAATCTTGCGATCTTGAGATTAGACTTCGTTTGATAGGTGATTACCTGAGCGTTGCCTTTATAGCCTCCTTTTACGGTGCGACGGTTGGTCAACGTCAAAGCAACCAGTTCTTAAACAAGTAATCTCAAATCACTCAGGTATTGAGGATTTAGTGTCTAATAATTTTAATAAAATTTACTTATGACAGATTTTCATCTCTTACAGTAAAGTTTCATAGGTCTGTCCGATACTAGTCTTCCCAAAGTAAGTATCTATGCAAATGATTATGACATTGCCATGTCCACATAGTTCAAGAAACAGAACTACTAGTCATCTTGCATTCTAGTCGTCTAATGTTTTCTATGCGTCCAATTTTACAGAAAACTCCGACCAGGGACCATTTTCAACTTTTAACATTCAAGTTCACTTGATAGACATTTCTTAGTCACAAGACTGGTCCTGACAGTCTATCTTGAATATATTGTCAAATTGAAGGGACTCATCATTTAATACTAAACCAAGATTAAATGGAATATGAAAAATACATTTCATATATGATAAATGTTCAACCCCAACGTTTTACAACCATGGGCCTCAAACCCATCTTTAAAACAGTTCATGGAATTCAAAGCTATGCTTGATTTCCAGTGCCACAATGTGAGTGTTGTTTCTCACTTGTTGCATAGGTTTAGTTATCATGCTTTGCCAATCTTAATATCCTTTTCATCGAATGTTCTTCGAGATAGATGATAAGATCTTTTGAGTATGTTTATTTTGTGATCTAGTCTTTCTTGCTCCATTAGTGGTTCTAAACATTTTGCAATGAAGAATCATTAAGTCAACAGACATGTGATCTACCCAAGAACTCTTTAACATAAACAACCCTGTTTTATTGCTTCTTAGGCAATAAGTACTTTTACTTCAACTGTTTAGGTTGCTAGTGATGCTTTGTTTGGATTTACTTATCCAAGCAGTTCACAGATATGTGGAAGACTTTCCAGCTGTATCTTAGAACATAGAAATTATTATTTTAATTTCCCACGCAACAACTCATGGTCTTCAATCCATGTTGCCATTTCAAAACACGATGCTCTATAGCTCGTTCTTGCCAATGGTTAACTCCAAAGGGATCTTTCTTGATCCTTTGCCAGTGTTTATGCGTGTAGCACCAATATTTAGCATATCTTTATTTCCTTGAATCAAGAACTAATCCTATGTACTTTTTCAAGTACCATAAGTTTTTCTTGATCTCAATCTAGTTGATCTTCACTTAGATCAATAGAGATTGGTATATTTTCGTCATGTCCAAAGTCATACGATACGTTTTTGGCGATCCTCATATTATATCATACATGATAAATTATTTTGCAGAATAATTACCAATTGAATTTTATTCATGTAACTTTAGCTTATCTAGTTTCAGTAGATACTAAATCCAGCTAAATTCTTTGACATATAATACAGGTTTAAGAATCTCATTTTGACTCTTTGATGTTTAACTTAGTAAATGCTTATACATAGTTCAAAACATCCTTTACTTAGATTTATTCATATGGGTCGAATGTCTCCAATGGAGTCTTTCGTGTTTGATTTAGTAAATGCCATTACTTAATCCAAAACAATATTATAAGATCTTTGTAAATAGAACTTAATACCCAATATGTACTAAGTTTCGCCTTGGTTCATCATTGATGAATAATTTCAAATCTAAGTCATTAGCATTTGAATGTTATTTCACAATAGAGAGATATGTGTGTGATACACATAGGACCAATTAAGTTTTATGTACTCCCACTAAACTTCTTATATATCTATAAGAGTCATGTACATTTTATGAAACTAAAATACTTATTAGCTTCACTAAAATACATTTCTAATTCCCAATTACTTGCTTAAATCTGTACTTAGATTTCATAAGCTAGCTTTCCTTTTCAAGCATTTATTTGGATCCACAAATCCTATGAAATATCATGTACATAGTTTATTCCAACATTTGATTGAGGAATTTTTTTGTCATCCAATTTCCATATGTACGAATATGCAATCATTGCTTGATCTATAGATTTGAGCATTACGATTATGCATGAGGTTTCAACACAATCCACGCCGTGAATTTGCTTGTAACTTTTAGCAAGTAATCTAGCTTTGTGTGTGAACACAATTTCATGTTTGATGGTTTTTATCCTTAAAACAAACTTGCAACCAATAGGTGTGAAACTATTCTTGCAAATCAACAAAATTTCAATTTTGTCATCAAAACATTGAGTATGTTTTATGGCCTCTAACCATCTAAAACATTTGAGTCTATATATGGCCTCTAACCATTTTAGGGAATCTAGGTTTCGTCATAGCTTTCTTACAAGTCACAAATTTATTAATCTAATGATAATAGTTTGACTGCAAGTTGTAGGTTTCTTCACTGTCTAATAGAAGAATTGCATAGTTTCAGTGACATGAACTCTACGCCTACTTGGGTATAGAACATCAAACAATAGAATATCAATAGCCACTTAAAAGTCCTTTGAATATTCTATTCTCCTTGAAGCACTTGTAAAGTCTTCTAAGAGATGTCTATTCTTTAAAAGCCACTTCTAAAGTCCTCAAAGAATAAGTGTTCGGATTTTCTAAAGAACTTCGAAAAGCCTCCGGAATCTCCGTTTTATGTTTGTTGTTCGCCTCGAAGACTTTCGAGGTCTATTTTCTCCCACTTGTCATTTTGGAAACGAATCTCCAAAAGGACATCATTTCGAGCAAACAAACATTATGTTCTCAAAACATTCGTGGTAGAAACAATACCCTTGTGTCTCATTTGAATAAATCACAATGAAACATATATCTATACTTGGGCCTTAGTTTGTCGAATGACAAACACTAAGCTCCCACTGAGTTTAGCAACTCTCTAGATATATATTATGAAAAGATATTCTGAAATTACTTTTCAATAGCTTTGACGAATTTGGTTTAGTTTGGTGGTAGTTGAGCATTTTGTTTTTAGAAATTATAGGAAAAGTCTTTATGATTCATCATTGATCGAATCAAGTATTAATTGACTTCGATTATTCCAACTTAGATATGCCATATCTTATGGAGCTAGATTGTGAATTTTACTACACACAATCATTGATGATCATTCTTGACTTAAGTAATCATCAACATGATCTAATCCTAGATCTTTATGATTTCTTACCAAGTGGGATTTATACTTCTAAATCTTTGAACTAGCCAAACAGATTCAAACTTATATCACATTGAGTAAATAAACCTATATTCACTCAAATCTGTGTGAAATGATAAAGTCATAAAACCTTTCTTTAGCTTTGAACTCTATTGTCTAAGCGTTCTAACAATAGTTCATATCTTTTGTTACTTTCAACAAGTAAGACTAGCTCGTCTTGAATGATCTAGAAATCAATCAACTTTCAAAAGTCCATCAACATAGAGCTTTTGAATGTTAACTTGTTGATATGGTCTAAGCAACAATGCCAAAGATTAGTGGAACTCAAATCAAGGGGTTGATTTGAACCTAGTAAAGTTTTTATTGTTAAAGAGTTGTTTGTTTTTAATCAAGCATATTTACTCAACCCGTAATTGACCATTTCATTCAAATAAACAAACAAACATTATTTTTGTTTTTCTTGAATGTGAGTCTTTCTGTGTTTGAAAACAGAAATTTAGGTATGCTGATTATGGAACAAAATAGCCATTAAGTTCCGGCCTTTGAAAGGACTTAAAACAAACTAGATGACCCTACAACTAATGTAGCATTGCCATGCTTCATTTCCCACTTGTAGGTCATTAGTGTATCCTAGCTTCCATTGTTTGAGTTATTACCGAAGTAAGAACCTCAAGCGGTATATGATACCAAGGAAGTTTGATTGCTAGGTCACTCTCTTTAAACATAAACTTATAGGTAGAAACGGAATCGTAAATTCCTTTCATTTGTTCCTTTGTTTTCCTATTTCTTGTACCCTTTCTTATAGTCTTAAGAATTGAATTCTTTAGTGTTGACTTTTATACTTTGTTAGACATGTCCAATGTCACTCCAACAAGGTTCTTACCATTTATGTTGAATATTAAGTTTCAACTAGATGATCTATTCGAATGTCTAGGGACTAGACTCATTCGAGAATTAAATGGACAAAGATATTACGTTGTTAACCATTGGTAAAGCTAAGCGTTTTAAACTCAATGTTTTATGATCTCAAAACTACAGTGTATTTTGAATTCACAAGCACCAATTGGTTTGCCATTCGATTTTGATACTCGAAAACAACCATAAAAGTCGCTATAAGAAACGTACATTTTAAATTGCTCATTTTCTCTCATTTCCGTGAATCGTTCTTGGATTCACTACCAATCGAGGAAATTTACTGTTACCTTTATAAAAGGATTTATTGCAGTGCAAGATATTTAATTATAAACAATAATTAAAACATACATTGAAGCATGCAAAGTCTAAACATTTATCATGAGTAATAACTTGAAAAGCAATCATGCAATTTAAACAAGTTATTAGCATTTTATTCGAATTTATTGTTCCGGCAGGTGTGAATAAAATTATTCCAAGACCCTAAAATCATTGAAGAATTAAGCACAGTTTGTCGACTCAATCCTAAAACATTTTAGGTAAGCAAAAACCTTTTGCTAATAGTCTAGAAACTATTCTTGGTTGATAGGTACGTCTAAGAACTTATTAGGTAAACCTATCGATTTTGCCACGACATAAAAGGACTCCTTACTTATATCGTTGAGTTTCACCAAAACTAACATGTACTCACAATTATTTGTGTACCTTGCCCCTTTAGGACCAATAAGTAACACCTCGCTGAGCGAAAACTATTACTAGATTGATGTAAAGGATATCCAAGCAAGTGTATATTTTGGCATGGCACCTTTTAACTCAATTTTTAAGTTTGGAACTTAAGGCTCTTACTATGTTGGTTAGATTTTAAGTGAACTAAAATCCTTAATCATGCAACATAATCAAGCCACAATCTCATGCATAATTAAGACATATTTAAAGCAATAAATAACTTAAAGCGTGCATAAGATAAATGTGATCTAGTATGGCCCGACTTCATCTTGAAACTTCAACTTCAAAGTCCGTCTCGAAAATCTCCGTGGGAGGCACCATTTTCTTCAAATAGGATAAGCTATAATTAAACTAATTACAACTATTTGATGGTACGCATACCATATTTGAATTGAAAAACAATTTTGGTACTTTAGACCAATTACATTCAAATTAATGGTACGCATACCATATTTTCTATCCTATTTGGGCCATACTAGTCACTTCATAACCTGCAAAACAGTACATATACAATATATACCATTCACCCATTCATTATCATGAATGGCCCACATAGCTGGTTAGTAAAACACGTTATGCATCACATAAATATTTGCAGCAATTAATCAAGGGTACCAATAATCTACAAATTATTCAGTCCTTATTAATTCTAATCAAGTTGTTTTAACCTTAAGGATTTGTAGACCTAATCAAGAGTTTATGACTAAAAGGGCTCCCACTTAAACCAATAAATTCATATGCTTTACTAATTTTAAACATAAAAATGTATTTCTAGTCTAACCGGAAACATACAAATTTAATTAAAATTTAAAGCTCATATAAATTTATAATTGAATCCACATATTTAATTTATTTTAAGTCGTATTTAAATTAATTCATGATTTTAATTTTAGTAAAATAATTAGAATAAATGAAATTTATTATAATTATAATATTCAAAATTAAAATCCAAGAAAATAACTTAAATTATTAATTTTAAAATTAATTAAAATTACGTAAACTGAAAATTTCAAATTAAAATTGTAAAACGATCTAATCGTAACATAAGGTACGCAACATCATCACGCAACGCACAACCATAGGCCACACGCAACGCACAGCCATAGGCCACACGCACGCAGCCATCGCTGGCCATGTACGCGCAGCCTATGTGCTGCGTCGCATCTGCTGCTGCTCACCATCGCAAGGCGCGCGCCAGCGCTCGTCGCAACACGCTCGCTGCTCACCATCGCTGGGCGTAGCGCTCGTCGCACGCGAGCTTGCGCTTGCTGCGCGCGAGGCTTCGCATGTTGCGCGCGGCAGTTGCGTCGTGGCGCAGCTCGCCTGCTGCCCGCACGCGACTGTCGCTGCCTTGCTCTCGCCCTTGCCCACTCGCCCATCGCACACAGCACACGACACAAGGCAGGGCTGCTGCCTTGTGCTCGTGCACCAAAGCCTTGCTCATTGCATTCCCGCACTATACAACACCCCTTAAGGGTAACACGTAGCGTCCATTGCTTTGTGCGTGCAAGTTATATGAGCGAATCGCATAAAAATTAAAATTTTATTTTCAAAATTAATGACAAATTAATAAATCATATTAATTTCATAATTTTAGGGCGAAAAATCAAAAATTTATTAATTAATTGATTTCCGATTAACATGGATTCAAGTCTAGGTCATAAAAATTTAAAATTTAACACAAATTTACAATTTTATGGTGGTTTTTAATCATAGGTATCTAATTAACTTATTAACTAATTATGAAAATCAAATTAATTCTAAATTATTCCAATTTTCAACAAATTTATCATAATTACAAATTAGATTGCATAATTAACAAGGCTAGGCATTCAAACTTGTTAAACATATACAGTAGGTCAATCAAAAATTCAAGATTTATCAACAAGAATCGCAAATATTTAATTTAACATCTTAAATTTACAAAATTTTGCGTTCGAAAAACTAAAACCTCCGAAAAGTCATAGTTAGGCTTCGAATTTGAGAATTCTAGGTTCGGCGGAAATAAAAAACTTGTCAAAATTTTAGAATGCCTTTTACATGCGGAATTGACACAAAAATCACTCGATTTGAATGAGTAACGAAGAAACTGCCGAAAAACTGCGTACATATAATTAAATAAACGCAATTTGCAATTAATTAACAATTACGAAAATTAATCACCCCTTTTAATTCTTGCAAATTTGTAATATTTAACCATGTTTATGCAATTTAGATTATGAAAATAATAAGAGGCTAGTGATACCACTGTTAGGTTATGATACATATGACAATACATAAATCATGCGGAAAAACCATAAAGCCAGGAAAGCATATTATTTACACATAATCATTTAGCATAGTATAGATGCATACAGTTTGTAGCGTGCCCTCCCTAGCTGCGCCCGAACCGAACAAGAACAAGTCTTTAGGACTCCAAGTGTCGTCCCTCCGTAGATAGTCCACAGTACGTCCGGATCCGCCTCAAGATTGACCAACTAGAATCGCGCTTAAGGTGCTTAGGAATTTTCGGCTATTATTGTGCAAGAGTGTGGCTGAATTTTCTTTCAAAACATACCCTTTTGAATACTTCAATCGTGTTTATAAATTATGACCCTAGGCCCTTATTTATAGAGGTTTGGAAAGGGAATTGGAATCCTAGTAGGATACGATTTAATTAAACTTAGAATCCTACAAGGACTCTAATTAATTAAATAATCCTAATAGGAATAGGAGTTTAATCATACACCAAATCCTAATAGATTTAGGAATTGTGCATGGACACAAACACACACGCACGGAGCCACGAGGGCGCCCGCACGCGTGCGCTCGGCCCACGCAGCCCACGCTGGGCAACCTTGCCTTGGCGCGGTGGGCCTGCCTTGCGGTGGGCCTGGCGCTGCCTTGGGCTGGGCGTTGGCGCCCGTCTTTGCTTGCTGGGCGATGGCCTGGCTTCGTGCTGGGCCTTCGTCCGGCAGGCCTCGTCCGATGCTTATTCGTACGATACGTTTCCGATTAAATTCCCGGTTCCGGAATTCATTTCCGATACGAACAATATTTAATATTTCCGATTCCGAAATTAATTTCCGTTTCGAACAAATATTTAATATTTCCGTTTCCGGAACTATTTTCCGATTCCGATAATATTTCCGATTCTGACAATATTTCCGTTTCCGGCAATATTTCCGATTCCGGCAATATTTCCATTTCCGATAATATTTTCCGATACGTACCATGTTTCCGTTTCCAGCAACATCTACGACTTGGATAATATTTATATTTCCGATACGATCCATATTTCCGTTTCCGGCAATATCATCGTTTCCGGAGTATTCATTTCTTGCTTGTGACGATCTCAGCTTCCACTGAAACCAAGATCCGTCGATTCCGAATATCCATAGATAGAGTATTTAATGCCATTAAATACTTGATCCATTTACGTACTATTTGTGTGACCCTACGGGTTCAGTCAAGAGTAAGCTGTGGATTAATATCATTAATTCCACTTGAACTGAAGCGGCCTCTAGCTAGGCATTCAGCTCACTTGATCTCACTGAATTATTAACTTGTTAATTAATACTGAACCGCATTTATTAGACTTAACATTGAATGCATACTTGGACCAAGGGAATTATTTCCTTCAATTATGGCTCTACAGTTTGATTCTCATCCAATCACGTCACATATAGATTTTTGGATGGGATGTCAGGTTTGGCGCTGCCATTGGACTTTCTTGAAAACTCGAACTCTTCAAACGTCTATGTTATTTCGACCGGGTACGTTATAAATACGAACCTCTGTAATCCAGAACCGACACCAATTACAAAGTATCACCAATTTACTACCAAATACCCTAAGCTTGAGAATTAAACGAAGCTGCACTTTGTCTTGTATTCGCGACCGTCTGCCGTTTTAACACATTGTTAAGCAGACTCTGCCCGCATAATTACTCAGCCCATCCTGACACTAGTAGAAAAACCATCAAAAGTGGCTAGTTAAAGGTGGCCCTTGTCTAACAAGGGCATCTTTTGAGTGACAAAAATTAAAATAAAAATAAATAAATAAAACTAATTCCTGGGAAGCGCATCTTTTTCTCGCTGCTTCCCCTTTGTTGCTGGTGCTCGTGCTCCCCTTTGTTTTTGCTGCCCCCGCGCACTACTCTTCTTCTCCATCTTCTCCATCTTCCCACTCTTCACTTGCTCTTCAATTCGAAGTTAAACACTCGCACCAATCTCACAATTATCTCCCCTCCACCGGCGACGACCTCGACAAGAAGAACCATCATTGTGAAATTCTCTCCACTCGACCGGCAATGACTTCAATGGTGTTCGATTTAGGGTTTTTATTGGTATGGGATCAAGTTCTGAATTTTTTGTTTGTTCAAAAGTTGTGATTTTTGTTTTATATTTTTTATGTTTTCTGCGAATTTTTTGTGCAAGCTGGGAATTACTTCGATTCATTATGCAATTTAAGATGTGAATTATTGTGCGAATGTGCTGAATTATTCCTCGAATTTTGTTGTGAATATAATTTATAAATTGTACAAATTTAGTTTGTGATTTTGTTTTTGAATTTGAATAGGAATTTCCAGGGTTTAAAGAGGGTTTAATTGGGTTTTTTGAGGATTTTGGTTGTTGTTATTGCTGATTTTTTTATGGTTTAATTGGGTTTAATCGGGTTCATCGTATTGAAATGGGTTATTCAGTTGATACTTGATACGCCTTGTGTATTATGTTACACTACTCTTTGTGTCAATGTTTGATACCATGTCTGATTTTAATTGATGGATTATGAGAATCTTTTCTTGTAGTCATTGCTCAATGATTTTTTGTTTGACTCTTCTTTAAGCTCATCTATGCTTTTAGGTGATCAGGACATATGCGTATAATAGAGCTTGGGTTGTAGGCTTTTTGATGGATATTGGTGGTGCACTTTTGATGTTGAGGGCATTATCTCTTGCTCCAGTAAGTTGTTTCCATGTATTTGAAAGATACTCCATATTTTTGTTATTAGTGGGCCTTAAACTACTATCCTTCTGGAAGTGAAAGAAATAGAACTTAATATGGTCATCCTGTCATGGACTCATGGGTGTGTTCCTGTAGTTACTGCAAAAGACCATGGCTTGCTGTCCAGGGAATGAGAAAATAATTTAGCTTAAAATTCAGGATATAGTTTTAAATAGTTTCAACCGCTCTTGTTGGGAAATTGTGTATTATACTTTGGTGTTTATTGCTGCGGTGGTGGGGATTCCGGTACAAGCGAGATGGCGAGGAACCTTAAAACTGTCTCGTGTTGTCTTTTCTGTGACATTTTATACGTAATGGTTTACATTGTACTGAACAAACATCAGTTTATCCAAACTGGTATTTAGAAACCGATGCTTGAAGGTTTACTTTGATGGAAGAGTTGCTACTAGTGTGCAGGATAATTATGCTAGAAACAAAGGACAAGCTAGTATGTCTCCTTTATTCATAGGTAGACATAATGTAGAAATTGTGTTAATAGTGTCTTTTGTCTTATAGATAGCTGTTATTGAGATTCACTCTTTCAGTTTTGAGTTTTCCCTATCTTCGCTTGTTCTATGAATTGTGATCGTCACCTTGGTATCTAGCACCTGTCTCTAAGCTGCTTTAAGCATGGGTCTGTTTTCTTCATTAGTGAATGATATGTTTAGATTTTTTATTGTTTCTTGTTGAGTGTAAATTGTAGCAGAAGCAGCATTATACTGCTTGCACTTGCAACAGTTATATTCTCTTTAGCGTCTTGGTTTGTATTTTTTTTTCTATAAATCTTGTTAATCGCCTGTATCCTGGTAATGAATTCACTTTTTCTCAAATTCATGCATCTTTTCTCAACAATCCCTATGTATTTTATTCTAAATTGTCAACTATAAATGAAGCCTATGTTGCATACAACAACTTTTAATGGTCAACATCGTGCTAAGCTGGTTATGTTCTTTTGAAACCAACTTGATTTTCCTATCGCTTTCCCACCATTACAGGTATCTATCATCCAACCTGTTTCTGGATGTGGACTTGCTATACTTTCCATTTTCTCCCATTTTTACTTGAAGGAGCTTATGAATGTTGTAGATTGGTTGGGAATCGCATTAGCTGGCATTGGTACAATAGGTAATGTAAGCTAGTAGAAGCTCTCTTTTTTAAACTTTATTATTTCCTAATTTACTTAAAAGTTGACATCCATATAGTAATCATATTGATTTGAAAAATGACAACAAAAAAATGGAAACTAATTTTTGTGCTTTCCATATTTTTGTTCTTAGTTTTCTAAAAAACAGAAAACTGATGCAAAAAACAATAACGAACGGGGCCTAATTAATTAGATTTCGTAGGAGAATGGTGATACTTTTAATTTTACAACCAAAGTATTTTGTGTTAAGAAAGAGATTCACATAAATTCTCCATCACGTTACACTGGGATAATTTTGTATATTCTCCCGTTCAGATTGAGTGAAGATGGCTGCCTATTTGGCAACTAACTGCTGGCTAATTGTTCTGGCTATTAGATTTAGTGATAGTTGTTTAAATTTTCTGTTTTTTGTGTTACTTAAAATTTGTAATTTACTAGTTATTAGTTTTTTAAACATGTAAAATGATATATAAGGACAAGACTAGGCTCTAATTAATTGGTAGTTGTTTGATAGGTTTCTAAAATCTTAGAGACAAAAGAATCTAAAAACTTTGGCACCAGTATTGTGTCTTGCTGGTTTAGTCTGGCGTGCAGCCTGGCAGCAGATCAGCTGCTGAACAGTTCAGTTTCTGATCTGTTCAACAACAGATTAGCTGCTGAACACATCAAAAACTGATATGTTCAGCTACTGATCATCACAGTTATTACACTTCAACCGTTCATCATTTAGGACTATTTCTATGCTTGTGTAATTTTGAACCAGCCATGTTACTACTAGATGCAGAGAAAGGGAATACCTTATTACCTCTGGAGATCAAAATATGAATGTGTGAAACCCTTTTCTTGTATTTTTCTTTCATGGCTGTTAGCTTTAAATCAGTGTTTATCTTGATAGATGTATATGATTTCCAGTTTCCCTGATGAAGCTTTTGAGGCATTAGGAAAAGGCTATGTTGCCTGAATAGGATGCAAACTTTCTAGGATGTTACCTCTTGAGTAATACATTTGTCAGTTCAAGTAAAGAATGATACCCATGGTTAGTTAAAAAACACATTTTTTTTACTGGCTCTCATTTGAATTTGAACTAGAGCTCAACTTAGCTCATCTTGATCACTAGTTGAGTTGAGCATATTACATTTGAGCTCATATTGTATTTACCTGCGTGATTGAATCCTGGTGTAAGGTGTTGTGGGATCTTTTACGGTGCTGACGTGTCACGCGTTCCTCGGAGGTATCAAGTATGACTTGGCACAAACTTCTGGCAACCTGCAAAACAAGAATATTCCCGTAGGAATATTTCCTCCGATGCTTAAGTATAAGCTAGAGAGAGAAGTAATTTATAGAAAGAAGGCAGAGCAATGATAGTTTTGGTTGGTGGGAATGAATTGATTGCCCCTTACCTTGGGATCTGAGCTATTTATAGGGCTAGGGTTTCTTGGGAATTGATCCCTCAACCCTAGCTGTGGGATGCGTGCTCCTTGGGGATTTAGGACATGTGTCATTTGGCAAACAATGATGAGCCTTTTATGAATTGGGCCTGGCTTCTCAGAGAAGGTGGGCTTTCCAAAATAAGGCTTTGCTCTTATTTCGTTTAGGTACCAAGGTTTGAGCCTACTTCCTAGGCCTGGGCCCAGCTGGCCTGTATTGGTCATTGTAGCTTCTTTGGGCCTTATGGTGGAGATATTCAGGCCCACATCATTTGCCCCTCATGAGGAGTGAAAACAGACGTTAGTTTTCACTGCTCTTGGAGTGTTCAATGGGATGACGACGCGTGGCAGGGGTAATCATTTCTTACCCCTCCATAAATAAGTGGCCATTTTGAGTGACTTTCCCCTTCATTTCTAGTGATTATTTGAGAGCTATAAGAGGAGGCGATTTCCGGCGTCTTACATCCACCGAAATTCACTGTAGCGCCGCCACAATCTTCAAAGCCCTGTTCTTGCAGTTCTTCATCAAGTTTCTTCAAAAATTCTCTTTGATCTATCAGGTAATGCTTTCTTTTGAGAAAATTTGTTTGTTGATTTTGATCCCTACCAATTCTCTTTTCTTAACTATGCAAGGATTACGTTAAACTGAGGGCGTCAACCTGTCCTTTTGACGCCTTCTCTTTTCAAGTAATGCCCCTCGTCTTGAGCCAAGTCTTCAGCTTGTGCAGGATTTCATGGCGCGAATAGAAGACGAAGAGCAATTCGAAGGGGAATCTTCTTCTCCCATGGAGGAGGACATCCCCTCAAACGAGCGCGCCGATGTCGCGCCGGCGAGCACGTCAGGTGGGGAGGAAGGTCACCTTCACCCCAGCGCAATCTTCCCACTTCAGCCGTGGCTGACCTTCCTCACCATCCAGGGGAAGGATTATGGGAAGTCTCTAAATCTAGGTTCGGAGTATAAGTTTCGTATGCCGGCTGGTATGGACTGCACCAGCTTTGGACTGGTTGAAGGGGAATTCGCCGTGTACAGCTCCTTTCTGAAGCTTGGCATGAGATTCCCCCCTCACCCCTTTGTGGTGGAATTGCTGGACGGCTTCAACATTGGCCTGAATCAAATGTCCCCCAACTCTTGGGCTTGTGTGTTCGGCTATATCGCTCGTTGTGAGCTCGAAGGTATTACTCCCTCCTTCCCGGCATTCCTGAGGATCGCCTCCATGTCCCAAGTTTCCAAAGCTGCCGCGGGTTGGCTAATTCTTACGTACAAGGGAGCTTATCGGACGGTGATGGGCAAGGCGTCCAAATGGCATCACTGGAGAAAAAAGTGGGTGGTTATCAAAACCACCAATTTGGAGATGTGCGAGCGGATGAGACGTTGGACCGTCAAGCCCAACTTGGTTGGAAAGGCAGCTTTTTCCCTCCGGTCTCCGCCGATCTATTGGAACGGATCTCGTCTTTGTTCAAGGCCAAGCCGCTCATAGTTAAGGACAAGACGGCCTACATACCCGAGGGGTGGTTGCCTCATCTGGATCAACTGGCCGATCCCCTTTTCCTCTC
The DNA here is from genome assembly GCF_020520425.1 of Spinacia oleracea. Taxonomy (NCBI): domain Eukaryota; kingdom Viridiplantae; phylum Streptophyta; class Magnoliopsida; order Caryophyllales; family Amaranthaceae; genus Spinacia; species Spinacia oleracea. Next base: position 45,413,215 of record NC_079490.1, read on the forward strand.
GGCTGTGGGCTTGTGTCCGTATATGCCGAGAGGTAATGAATCTATACCTCAAATCTTTCACTGTTTCATCAAAACTACTTTACTAATGTCTTTATTTGTTTTTTCAGACGAGGCCATGGATAAGCTAGACGATGCCTCCAAAGGCCAAGTGGATATGCCGTCCTGGCTGGCAAAGGTACTTGACGCCAGCACCTTTAAGGCTTGGCAGCGTCAGCAGGCGGCCCAGCAAGTCGTCCCAGAGTAGATGGCTCCCCCTACTGCTGCTGAGGAGAAGGTATTGATCAAGCCTTCCTATGTAATTCCCATTATTGTTTGCCACTTATATGTTTTCATTTCTTTAGAATGCGAGGAAGGCGGTCACGGACGCAGCACCTTCTTCTAAGCGCAGGGCTGGCGGCACAGGGAAACCCGTCTTCAAGTCAACGGCTTCGAAGGCTCCTAAGGTGTTTGTCGTCCCCAAGGCTGCATCCGTTTCTCCTAGCTTTCGGAAAGCTGGAGCGACGGTCGATCCTCTTGCGGGGATTGCTGAAGCCGTCCGCCGGAATATTCCTCTGAAGGCGGCGGAAAGAGCTAGGAATTCTGGGGGTAAGTTTTACTCCAACATCGTAACCACCTGCCGTTCCTCGTCTAGCAATTCTATAGTCTCTCCCAGGGATTCTAAGGCGTTGTTTTTCCCATAGAAATACCCGACCCTCAGAAAGACATTGATGCTGAATTGGATCAGATCCCTTCTTCAGGCGGGTTCAACTCTCATGACCGAAGGAGGATAATGACGTTGATGCGCAATGCCATTCCTCCCAAGTATGCTGAGACCCTTCCTGAGGCGGCCGAGAATATGCTTGCCGCTATGCAGTCCTCGGCACTGGATGTGAGTTTCATTATGCCTTTATTATTTACATATTCTTGTTTCTCTTGTGTTTTACTCTTGCTGGTTTTTGTGCAGCTGTTCATTCTGGTGGACTCGCTGAAGAAGTGGCGCACTGCTTTGGTGCACGAAGAGGCTCGACACCGTCTCTTGGCCAGTCAGTGTGGCGATCAGCATTTTGCTGAGCTGGAGAAACTTCATTTTGACAGGCGGGAGGAGATTGACGTTGTGACCAACGCCCTGGCCTCCCAAAATGCTGAGAACGCGACTCGTCTCCTGCAAATTGATCAGAACTTTTCTCAAATGGAGGACCTTTCTGACAAAATTAAGGAGAAGGAAGCAGAGTTTTCTCGTCTTGAGACTCAGTTTAAGGATTTGGAGGTCCAGCTGGAGGCGGCTCGCAAGGAGGTTTCTTCGTCAAAGAGTGTTCTCGACCAGTCGGCCATGCTAGGTGAGAAATCAACCCGAAGGGGCATGGAGCTTGCATGGAATGCCGAATTTGCCAGTGAACGTCCCTTCAGCTGGTTCGAGAAGTTCCTCACCTATCAGATTGAGGTGGAGAAGGCTCAGAAGGAAGGACGCACTCCTCCTGAGTTTGTTCCCAGCGAGGATGAGGAATGAGAGCTCCTAGGCGTCTTGTATTTATTTTGAGCTTATTTTCGTGACGCCTTGCTTAGTGGAACTATGTGCATAATTTTTGTAATTATGACTAATTTTTGGAATGACATGGCGTCTTTTGAACGTTTTATTGCTCTTTAGCTTTTGTCATCTGTTTATTTGTGATTGATTCTACGATTATATCTGACGCCTCTGAATTGAGACGTCAAATGTCTGCCCTGGTCTTTTTGCCGAGGTCTTTAGCTACTTTGTATAGCTATTTTTAGAAATGTGTGACCCCTGTGTTCTAGGTGATCAGCCTAGTGAGGGTGCTAATCTGGGCCACTTCTTAGGCCTTTAGACGACTAGTCTTTATTTCTTGGGAGAACGTTAGTTTGCATTTCTCCAAGGAATTTGGTAACATATTTGTCATAAAGATTTCCCATCAAGGCCGGCTTGCGAGGAATTTTTCATTTAATGTTTAAAGCATGCTACATGGTGCGTCTAAGTTTTGGACGTCTTTACAAAACATATAATCAAGGTAACATAAGTGTTAATCTAGAAAAAGTACTTCTTGAGGTTATCCACATTCCATGTACGCAAAATCGGACGTCCCTGCATGTCTTGGATCCGGTATGTTCCGTCTCGAACCTCCTCGTAAATCTCATATGGACCTTCCCAAGTAGGAGTGAGTTTCCCTTGTTCATTGGCGCGTCCGACGGCTTCCATTTTTCTAAGCACAAAATCTCCGACTTTTAGTATTCTTCTAGAAACCCTTTTGGTGTACTCCCTTGTCATTCGGAGTTTGTATAGCTGCTGTCGTAGAGTCCCGTTTCCTCTTGTTTCTGGTAAGAAATCCAAGGCCGCCTTCATCATTTCCCAATTGGCGTTTTCATTAAACAACATGACGCGCAGAGTTAGTTCAAACATTTCAATGGGTAGGACGGCTTCAGCTCCATAAGCTAACAAGAATGGTGTTTCTCCTGTGGAGTTTTTTGCCGTGGTCCGTATAGACCATAAAACATTGGGTAACTCGTCGGCCCATAAGCCCTTTGCCTCATCAAGCTTCTTTTTCATCCCTTCAGAGATGATTTTGTTGAATGCTTCTACTTGTCCGTTAGCTTGGGGGCGTCCTACTGATGCAAAACATGCTGTGATACCATGGGCAGCCAACCAATCTTCCAATTTGGGCGTCTTGAATTGTGGCCCGTTGTCAAAGACAATAGACTAAGGCACGCCAAATCTTGTGATGATGTTTTTCCAGATGAATGATCTCACATCTTGTGCCTTAGTGTTTTTCAAAGCTTCAGCTTCTACCCATTTAGTGAAATAGTCGATGACAACTATTACATAACGCAATCCCCCTAGTGCCGTCGTATAGGGACCTAATCAGTCCATCCCCCATTTGGCAAATGGTATAGGGTTGGTGATTGGTGTCAGTTTCTGCGCCGGCCGTCGAATTAGGTGAGCAAATCGTTGGCATTTATCACACCGCTTGACCAAGTTGAGAGCGTCTTCTTTGAGAGTGGGCCAATAGTATCCGGTTCTTAGGGCTTTTTCTGCCAGGGCCCTCCCTCCTATGTGAGAGCTGCATAATCCCTGATGAAGATCTTCCAGTACTTCATGCCCCTTCTCGAGGGTTACGCAGCGAAGAAGAGGCCGTGAGAAGGCTTTCTTGTATAGAGTCCCATTCCATATCTCAAACCAGGTACTTTTTCTTTGTAATTTTTCTGCCTGCCTGGGATCATCAGGGAGTAATCCATTCATTTTGAAATTAACAATGTCGTCCATCCAGGTGGCTGTTCGGTCTAGAATATTTGTCCTTGAGGTGTCAATGCTTTTGAGCTGCTTTACTTCCCAAAACACATGACGTGGCGTATCACAAGACGCTGAGCTTGCTAGTTTGGACAGAGCGTCTGCTTTGTTGTTTTCAAACAGGGGTATATGTTGTATTTCAAAGTTAGACAGCTGCTGAACTTCCTGACGGACCTTTTCCAGATATTTTATCATGGCGTCATCCTTGGCCACATAATCTCCTTTTACTTGATTGACGATTAACTGTGAGTCACATAAAACCAGGACGTCTGCCGCCCCCGCTGCTTTGCTCATCTGAATTCCACATATCAGGGCTTCGTATTCAGCTTCGTTGTTTGATGCCTGAAAGTTAAAACGCATTGCATATTAATAGATATCCCCTTCTGGTGATTCGCAGATAATACCGGCTCCCGACCCATTTTGGGTGGCAGAGCCGTCCACATGAACTATCCACTGGGTTTTCTCATTTCTCAAATAGGGTGGCTTGGTCAGTTCCGCAATGAAATCAGCAAATGCCTGTCCCTTTATTGCCTTCCGCGGCTCATACGAAATATCAAATGCGTTAAGCTTAATTGCCCAGTTGAGCATTCTTCCGGATGCTTCTAGATTGGAGAATGGCCGCTTTAGCGGTTGATCCGTGTAGACTATCAGCCGATGAGCCAGGAAATATGGACGAAGCTTCTTACTAGCCAAGAACAGGGCGAAGCCGAACTTTTCAATTGTTGGATATTTGAGTTCGGCGTTCTGCAACATGTGGCTGACAAAGTAGACAGGCAGTTGCGTCCCATCCCTTTCTGTAAGCAAGACGGCACTTAGTGCGTACTCTGAGATGGCAAGGTACAGATACAAGACCTCTCCTGAGAGAGGGTTGACCAGTCGCGGCAAAGTATGCAGGTGTTCTTTTAAACGAAGGAAGGCGGCCTCTGCCTGCGACGTCCACTCAAACTGGGTGCCCTTTTTGATGGTACTGAAAAAGTAATAACCCTTATCTCCAGCTCTAGACAAAAATCGCCCCAAGGCGGCAAGACATCCAGTTAGGCGTTGCACATCTTTGACCGTCCTTGGCGACGTCATATTAATGACCGCCTGCACCTTGTCCGGATTTGCTTCAATCCCCCTTTCGTCAATCAAGAAGCCAAGGAACTTTCCAGAGGATACCCCGAATATGCACTTCTTGGGATTGAGCCTCATTTGGTATGTCCTGAGGGTCTCAAAGGTTTCTCGCAAATCGTCGAGGTGATCCATCTTTTGTTTGCTTTTTACAATCATATTGTCGATATAGGCTTCTATATTCCTCCCCAGCTGCTTCGCGAAAACCGTGTTCACCAACCGTTGGAAGGTGGCTGGGGCATTTTTTAAACCGAACGGCATTACTTTGTAGCAGTACAATCCTTGTTCCGTGACAAATGACGTCTTCTCTTGATCTTCGGGCCACAATGGGATCTGGTGAAATCCGGAGTAGGCGTCCATGAAGCTCATCATGGCATGTCCGGCCGTTGAGTCGACGAGTCGGTCTATCTTTGGCAGTGGGAAACTGTCCTTGGGGCAAGCTTTGTTGAGATCGGTGTAATCAACACACATCCTCCATGTCCCATTGGGCTCGGGTACCAGTACTACGTTAGCTACCCAGTCGGGGTATTGACACGGACGTATGAAGCCTGCATCCATTAGTTTTTTAACCTCAGCAGCGGCGGCCAAATTTCTTGCTTCTCCATGATTCCTCTTCTTCTGGCGCACTAGCTTTATAGCGCTATCTACATTTAGCTTATGCATGGCTACCGCCGGATCAATGCCTGGCATCTCCTCTACCGTGAAGGCAAATATTTCCTTGTATTCTCGGAGTAGTTGCACTAATGCTTCTGACATGGGGTCGTCAGGGTGAATCCCAATGGGGACCGTTCGAGACGGGTCTCCTAAGTCCAGAATTATAGCATAGTGTGCTCCCACTGGTTCAGGTCGTCTTTCTGCATTGTGCTCCATTGGTGTCTCCCGGGTTTTATGATGGGTTGCCAGAGGTTTTATGACGGCTTTCTCTTTTCCCTTTGGAGAGGATCCCCAGGCCGTTGGCTCCAATGTCGATAAGTAACAATCCCTGGCGAACTGTTGATTTCCATAGAGAGACCCAACGCGTCCGTTACTTCCTACAAATTTGACCAGTAGTAAATGAGGAACGATCACAGCTCTTAGGTCGTTGAGTGTTGGACGACCGAGTATGATGTTGAATGTGGTGAGGTTCGCTACAATTATAAACCGGATGACGCCTTCTTTGGTCACTGGGGTAACTCTAATAGAGGCCGGGAGCAAGATGGAGCCGATTGGACGAACGATGCTCCCTCCGAATCCTACCAAGGGCCCGAACACTTTTTCTATGGCTTCAGGATCGTGCTTTAATTTCCGTAGACATTGCAGACTGATTATGTCGGACGAGCTCCCCGTGTCCACCAGTACTCTCTTCACCTTGAGGTTAGCCACCTTAATCTCTATAACCAGAGGGTCGTCGTCATATGGTGCTGCCGCCCTTCTGTAATCGTCTTTGGAAATTTCTACAGATGGTAGATTCATCTGTGCAGGGCGAAGAAGATGGGCCTATTTGCCATCCTTCCTTACATGGTTCTCCGGCAGCTATTCCCCCTGATATTACCATAACTCTTTCGTCTGAATACTTCTTAAAGGTGAGGCTCATTTCTTTGTCTGCGTCCTTTAAATGGATGTACTGGCGGAGGTGTCCTTCAGCCGCGTGGTCACTTAATATCTTTCTCAACATCCGACAATTTTGGGTGTCATGTCCTTAATCGTCGTGGAAAGCACAAAAAGGGGCCTGTTGGCTGGAGGTGGTCGGTCGTGGGGGGGACGGTTCTATTCCCATACTCGGTCCCTCAGCCAGGAGGATGTTTTCAAGAGCCGTGTTGAATATAAAGGAACCCCTAGAGGACGACCTCCTTCGCCTTCTTTTCTCCTCAGTGCCGCGGCCATTCTTTCTCAGGATGACGCTCTCATGCTGTCTTCTAGGAGTCTTGAGAGAGTGATGACCCTGGGCCTCATCATTCTTCTGTGAAGTTCGTCTCGTCCATCTTCCTAGACGTTCCTCTTTTACATGCCGACTCTCCTTCTCCAGGGTGCGTCCTTTCATAGGTGAGTCGGGATCTTCTGATAAAGATGCTACCATCCTGCCATTATCGTGCTTAGGATTGACTTCGTGAGCGCCATTCAACAAGTGCTGCTCAGAACTCGCGGCAGCAGGGCGGCTAGCTGCCGCGTCACGATGAGTGTCGGACCTATCTTTAGACACCCCTCCCCTGACTTGGAGTCCCGTTTTTTCCTCGGGTTTTCCGCGCTCAGATTGAAGTTCAGCCATGACACTGTACCTCCCCACAGACGGCGCCAAATGTTGTGGGATCTTTTACGGTGCTGACGTGTCACGCGTTCCTCTGAGGTATCAAGTATGACTTGGCACGAACTTCTGGCAACCTGCAAAACAAGAATATTCCTGTAGGAATATTCCCTCCGATGCTTAAGTAAGTATAAGCTAGAGAGAGAAGTAATTTATAGAAAGAAGGCAGAGCAATGATAGTTTTGGTTGGTGGGAATGAATTGATTGCCCCTTACCTTGGGATCTGAGCTATTTATAGGGCTAGGGTTTCTTGGGAATTGATCCCTCAACCCTAGCTGTGGGATGCGTGCCCCTTGGGGATTTAGGACATGTGTCATTTGGCCAACAATGATGAGCCTTTGATGAATTGGGTCTGGCTTCTCAGAGAAGGTGGGCTTTCCAAAATAAGGATTTGCTCTTATTTCGTTTAGGTACCAAGGTTTGAGCCTACTTCCTAGGCCTGGGCCCAGCTGGCCTGTATTGGTCATTGTAGCTTCTTTGGGCCTTATGGTGGAGATATTCAGGCCCACATCATAAGGTATCCTTCAATCAGCTTCTGATAAATGCTGGTTTAAGTCTAGTTTCTTGTTATTGGCAGGTCTTAGTTAGCTCTTTGGAGTAGAAAATTTATGAAACAGAGAAGAAATTTGAAGAAATTAGTAAAATCAGCGAAGAACGGTTGAAACAGGCACTTGATGCAGAATCAAGAATGATAAAGCTGAAAACAAATATGCAAAGGTTTATTGAGTGCTACATTCTTATGTTTCATTTCAACTATAGATTTGTTAATTTATTTTGGATATACATACTATTACTTGGTTTGAAGCTGCTTATGAAGTGGTGGTCCATTTCTACAGGCTCGAAGAGAAAATGTTTGACATGGAATCAGAAAATAAGATCCTTCGACAACAATCATTGTTAGGAGCACTTGTAAACTCAAGTTCAGAATTTACTCCAATATTTGTTAGGAGCACCTTCGAAAAGTAGTAGTAATTCATGTTGTCATTCTAATCAGAGATTGTATATTTGTTGCAGGAGAATGTTGATGCTCTCATTCATTGTGTGGCAAAAAACATTGGCTTCAATCAGGGAAAGCATGTGGCTGCATTCACAATTTACAAGTGTCTCCTCCATTGGAAATCATTTGAAGCGGAGAGGACTAGTGTGTTTGACCGCCTTATCCAGATGACTGGTTCTGCCATTGAGGTAAAAAAGTTCTGTTGTATTTGATGTGTTTCTTAAACTTAACACCTTAATAATTCCATTATGAAACTTGAGGATTATTAAGGCTGTGAGATTGTCATGCCGCATTTCTTTTAGTTGCAATTGTGGTGTCAATTGTTTTGCTATAAGTAAAATTCATCTGCAATGGTGGGAACAAAATTCTCCACCCAATAATGAAATAATGAAACAACCTGAAACCTTTTTCCCAAAGCAACCCAAAATCAAAACTGACTAATAGATACATGGAACGATTCCCTGCACTAGGAACAAGGTGAATTTTCACCGGTGGCATGAAATACACCATATTCTTATGATTTTTCTTCCATTTGATTAATAATCCCCTCTTATTCCTGTCTAAAGTTGCACCAGTAAATTTGGACCCCTCATTAGTATTTTGATGTCTTGTAGAATCAAATAGGTTCATTTGTTGGTAGTTGGGATCGAAAATCCCATTTTTGGCCATAAATGACCTATATCGACCCAGATGACCCATAGGCGTTCATAACGAATATGAATGAGTCTTATAAACATATAATTAATCATATGAATCATGAAAAACGTTTAGAATATGGAAATAGGTTCGTTTGTTGGTAGTTGGGATTGAAAATGCCATTTTTGGCCGTAAATGGCCTATATCGACCCAAATGATCCTTAGGCTTGCATAACGAACTTCAAATGAGTTTCATAAACATATAACTAATCATATGAATCATGAAAAAGGGTTAAAATGTGGAAATAGGTTCGTTTGTTAGTAGTTGGGATCGAAAATGCCATTTTTTGCCATAAATGACCTATATCGACCCAAATGACCCATAGGCGTGAATAACGAATTTGAAATGAGTCTTATAAACATATAACTAATCATATGAATCATGAAAAAGGTTTAGAATGTAGATATTGATTCGTTTGTTGGTAGTTGGTATCGAAAATGCCATTTTTGGCCATAAATGACCTATATCGACCCAAATGACCCATAGGCGTTCATAACGAACATGAAATGAGTCTTATAATCATATAACTAATCATATGAATCATGAAAAACGTTTAGAATATGGAAAAAGGTTCGTTTGTTTGTAGTTGGGATCGAAAATGCCATTTTTGGCCATAAATGACCTATATCAGCCCAAATGACCCATAGGCGTGCATAATGAACTTAAATGAGTCTTATAAACATATAATTAATCATATGAATCATAAAAAACGTTTAGAATACGGAAATAGGTTCGTTTGTTGGTAGTTGGGATCGAAAATGCTATTTTTGGCCATAAATGACCTATATGGACCCAAATGACCCATAGGCGTGCATAACGAACTTAAAATGAGTCTTGTAAACATATAATTAATCATATGAATCATGAAAAACGTTTATAATATGAAAATAGGTTCGTTTGTTGGTAGTTGGGATCGAAATGCCATATTTGGCCATAAATGGCCTATATCGACCCAAATGACCCTTAGGCTTGCATAACGAACTTCAAATGAGTTTCATAAACATATAACTAATCATATGAATCATGAAAAAGGGTTAGAATGTGGAAATAGGTTCGTTTGTTGGTAGTTGGGATCAAAAATGCCATTTTTGGCCATAATTGACCTATATCGACCCAAATGTCCCATAGGCGTGAATAACAAACTTAAAATGAGTCTTATAAACATATAATTTATCATATGAATCATGAAAAAGGTTTAGAATGTGGATGTAGGTTCGTTTGTTGGTAGTTGGGATCGAAAATGCCATTTTTTGCCATAAATGACCTATATCGACCCAAATGACCCATAGGCGTTCATAACGAACATGAAATGAGTCTTATAAACATATAATTAATCATATGAATCATGAAAAACGTTTAGAATATGAAAATAGGTTCGTTTGTTGGTAGTTGGGATTGAAAATGCCATTTTTGGCCATAAATGACCTATATCGACCCAAATGACCCTTAGGCTTGCATAACGAACTTCAAATGAGTTTCATAAACATATAACTAATCATATGAATCATGAAAAATGGTTAAAATGTGGAAATAGGTTCGTTTGTTGGTAGTTGGGATCGAAAATGCCATTTTTGGCCATAAATGGCCTATATCGACCCAAATGACCCATAGGCGTGAATAACGAACTTGAAATGAGTCTTATAAACATATAACTAATCATATGAATCATGAAAAAGATTTAGAAAGTGTCCTTAGGTTCATTTGTTGATATTTGGGATCAAAAATGCCATTTTTGGCCAAATATGATCTATATCGAGCCAAATGAGCCTTTGATGTGCATAAAGAACTTGAAATGAATCTTAGTACACTCAGAAAGTTGTTTTCGTGACCATTATAATTTCTGTTTTCGCATATGAAACTTAATTTAATTTATTGGTTTGCATGTACATTGTTCTTTTAAAGGTTTACAAAGCTCCAAGGGAGGGGCCCTTTACCAAAGAGGAGTTGGATGAAGTGCGAGACAAGTGGGCTACTTACTTCGACGATTGTGAACTACCCTCAGTGTAATAAATAGAGCAGGCTTGTAGTTATCCGTGACTCTTACATTAATTTGTTATTTATCGATTTAATTAATTACATTTGAATTAATTCTGTAATATTATTAGAAATTTGAAATTTATATCATTTTTGAGGAATGTCAAGCTGATGTTTGGTGAAACAGTATTCTATAAATTATAATGCAGAATTTTATATTGCAAAATCAGAAATTATATTGCAGAATATCAGGAATTATATTGCAGAATTTTTTTTGTAAAAAAAAAAAAAAAAAAAACTCAAAAGTTACCCTTGTTTGCAACAAAAGCAACTTATGTGAAGCTTATAAGTAGCCCTTGTTGCAAACAAGGGCAACTTATGTGAAGCTTATAAGTTGCCCTTGTTAAGGGCAACTTTTGATAATTTTACAAAAGTGACCCCCCCATAGGTGGCACTTATGAAGGGCAACTTATAAGCCTATTTTAAGGGCAACTTATGATGTTTTTTCCTAGTGTAAATACTACCAAATTTCTGACATAATCCCAAGCCTAACTCTGGAAGAATCTCACCAAACAGTCAGTCAGTTACCAGGAAGTTCGAAACAGAAAAGGAAGGCTAGTAGAGACAAGTGGTTAGTGTTCTTGTTAATCGGGTATACTATAACCTAAAATCTACATTTTTACTGTTTTCGTCACCAAAAGATGCTCTCAAAAACACAATTACAACATGTAAATTGGTGAGAGTTCTCCAACTAATTCTCCACTCACTCTCTCAACCCTCATATTTCTACAAGATGCTCTCAAAAACCCTTTCCAAAAATTAAAAAAAAGGGCATTGATGACTTCATCAAAAGAGCTATCCGATCAAATCTATATAATATACTAAAAGAGAGGAAATCAATGTGGTGATGACAAATGTCACTCATTGATTCGCCTCTCTTTTAAAATAATTAAAATATTATTTTCTCTAACTATCTCTAAATAAAAATTTATTATGGACTACATAATATTAGATTTTCTAAATATAAGGAAACTATATATGCATATATATACGATTAACTAAATATACTATTGATTTTATTTATATATAATATGGATATCTTTACATTCTACAAAGTATATTACTACTTTTCCATTGTATGTTATTCTATATACGTATATATACGGTTTCTTCGTTCATTTTGTTTATTTCAGTTCTGTTATACATCTTTTGTTGATTCTCATAACACTTGATTGATGATGTTATATGTTACTCAAGAACTAGGATATATAAATATATATATATATATTTACATATCTATCTATATCTATATATTATACTAAAAGAGATGAAATCAATGTGGTGATGACAAATGTCACTCCATAATTCGCCTCTCTTATAATATAGTTAATTAACCTATATGAAATATTAATATACATCTTATTTTTTTAACCTAAATCTTCTAATTATTTATGGTAACAATTATATCGATTATATTATGAAGTACTCTTTTACTTATGGAAATAAATTTTTTAATTTAAATAAACTACTAATTTAACATGCTTTTATATATATACTCCGATCCGCCTGCCTCAGTTTGAGAAAATTTGTGGGATGTATTATAATCATCGGGAAATAGTTTCATACGAACAAAAGAAAATAAAACAGGGTCCTTATACATACCAAGTAATACCTTTGTACAACTAAACAACAAATAATATGTCCCATTAGACCATGTAAAACACCGACTTAGATAAACAAATCTACTTACTGCAAGCTAGGATAGTATTTCAAATATTAAGACAAACTTTAATTGTGAATTTTATAGAAAAATAAATTCCTATCAAATATATAGAGTTACCATCAACCTATTTAAAAACTAATATCACATGTCATATATTTACATTTATTAAAAAATATATGTATATCACCGAGAATACGATAAATAAATATTATTAGCGAAAATGATAAAGGTCGCAACATGTAACATCTAAGTCGTGAGACAATGATAACATGTCATGCTTATGTGTCATGATTTAAATTGGAAACTAAAATATTCAACTTATATAACCTATTATACATGTTTTAAAAAAAGGTAGGAAAATCTTAATATTCTAATTTGTTTCCTTCTTCATATCGACTACCTTATTTACACATTGTCATAGTAAAAATATTGCATTGATTGTAAGAATATTCTGATGGAGCATAGCCTATGTGGCGCCTATATGTACCAATTAAACTCCGACACGTAAGATTGCAACAACTAAATGTTGTCGCAACTTGCGATATTTATCATCACCCTATCATTAGTACTTAATTATGAAAAGAATCACAATAAGATAAATGGTGGGCCGGTACACATGAAACGAGTATTAAGTGGGTATGGATACTTAAGTGATGGATGAGAATGATAAAGAATGATTATATACGAAGTTTTTTCTAATAAAATTTTTAAAAATGTATAATAAAAATCAAAAGCTTATAATATGAAAAAGACATAACAAGGGTTAGTGATGAGTGTATGCATACATATAGTTTAGAGAAATTTGAAATTTGCATTTTAAAATTTATATTAAGTTCGATAATGTTGATGAATAAAGATAAATTTTTAAATGAGTCAAGTTAGTTAAGGGGGCACGTGCATAAAACTTTTAAATGAATCTTTGGTCGAATGTGGATGGACATTGTAATATATCATATTTGGTCTACTAACTAATATATCACATTTGAGGTGGTGGAGCGGAGATGATTTTGGAATTTCTAACTCCATAAGCCATCAACTTGATAATGGTTATATCTTATAACGGTTTATATTGCACGGGGTAGTTTCTTATATTATAACAAAAATATTATTTATATGTTTGCAACAATAAAAATATTGTTTATATGTTAACGTAAAGGATTGCAATATCACTTATATATATAAAATTTCGTGCAAAATTAACATTTTAAATGTAACAGTGCATCACACTTGATGACGGGCGAGTTTAGATTTTAGATTGGGCTGGCGACGAAGATAAACAGATCATTGACTAATAAATATAGATTGGATGTTGGTAAACGGGTATAAGGATAACATGTACCCACCTTGTAGATTGGATGAATTTGAATTTATCGGACTTGATAACACTCACCAAATCCTAATTATGCATGTCACTTTCTTTTAAAAAATTATCAATGTTGTAGCTAATACAATCAATTTATTCAAAAATTAGCTGAAAGGCAAAGTGAATTAATTACGGAATATACAGAAATTAGATATTTAGTGGGACGGGGTTTGGAGAGTTACCCCGCACATCCGCCCCAAGAGGGCGAGGTGGAGGAATATTTGGAGGTGATGGGTTAAAAAATGTATTTGTCGCGGGTGACAGAGCGATTATAGATTTTAGATTGGACCCACCCGCTTTAGCTCGCTTATCCTTCATCTAATTTTTTTAAATTAGATGAAGGATAAGCGACCTAAAGTGGGTGGGTCCAATCTAATTGAGTATGAACATATTTTTTTTTTTACTACTAACCTATATATTATAACTTTTTGTTCATTTACCCAATTACTCTAATTGGACGACCGAAATTTTTAAAATTCAAAACTCTGTTACTAAACAAAAATGTCGCGTCTATGGATGAGTTTGACTATTTTAGGCGTGTATGAATACATGTGTGAGTGTTGGAACGGGCCGGGATGATATTTTTTACCCCCTCAAAATGAGGATTGTGGAGGGTAGTTACCGTTCCTATCGTGGGTGGCACCGTGGCGGGGATGGGATACGAATTTAGTCGGGTATGGTTTGTGGAGGCTCAACCCCGCCTCAAAGTCAAGATAAATGGGTGGGGTAATGAAGTAGATAGGACGAGTGTTAAGTGAGTATCCATCAAAGTGAATGGTGGATGAGAATAAATTTATGCTTGACCTAGGTGATGAATGACCGAGGATGAAAATAATTTTGTCTATCTTGATTTTTTAAATAAATAAGACACCGAATATAGCAATAACCGATTTTTCTGCCATTAATTTTAATTAGGAGAATATGTATAAGCTCTATTTTGATAATTATTATCTACCATTATAATTTAGATTTCATATAACTTTATAGTTGGATTATAAACCGTGCATCGCACGGGTATTATACTAGTTTTTTACTATATGGTGATCCCATATTATATCCTGTATTTATTCAATCTTGTAATTAATTGTCTCTCACAAACAAAGTGACTCTGATCCACTTGTTAACAAAAATCTATTCTTGGAGGTGTTTTACTCAAGAGGTAACTTGAAGTAACATTCCATGAAAAGTTGCTCAAGGGCAACCTCAATGTTGGCCAAGTCACCAAGAGATAACTTTTTTTTGGAAATCGAGCTGTTAGAGAGTTACTTCGAAAAGCGGAAAAGGCTACATGTACACCTTGTGTACAAGATTCTCTTGTACACCGCCATTAATTTATTGACATATGATCAAACCCACAAAAAAATGAGAATATAAGATAATAAATATGTCATTTCAACCAATAGAAAAACATAGTATACAGATACCTTGTACACTAGGTGTACATGTTATTATGAAGCACGCTATCGGTTATTAAGGAATACTTAGGCTTAGAGGGTGGTCCCCCTTTCTCGCGTAAAAGCGATCGAAGGGAATCGACCATTTTAAATAAATTGTACGTACATTTGACAAAGATAACGTGACAAACTGACATCGTTTTGTTTGTTTTGCACAAACTCAACCCGCTCATAATTTCATGAAAATGTTGCATGTGACTAAAGCTTCAGTTTCGGATATGATCCAAAATTAATGTTTTTTGAATTCAATTAAAATTTGTATAAAAAATCATACTTTTAAGGGTAAATTATTTTTACCATCTAAAAAAATGTTAAATTGTTTTTTACCATTTAAAAAAATAAAAATTATTTTTTATCACCTCTTAACCGGAAAGATGGACGAAAACGTTATACAGACTTATTTCAATGACTATATTTTATATTTCCTTCTCTTCTCTTACGACTTTGTGAATTTACTTTACTATTTCGTCCATCTTGGAGTTAAGAGGTGGTAAAAGACAATTTTTATTTTATTTTTAATTGGTAAAAAAAATTAGTTTTTTAGGTGGTATAAAACAATATGTCAATTATTTTAGATGGTAAAAAATAATTTACTCTACTTTAACTAGTGTCCATAACATGCAAGGAAAACTTCAATGTTCGATATCGTTTATTTCGCTTTTTTAGAAATCACAACAAATATCAGTTTCAAAATGTTTAATTGTTTATAAATATGACTAATTTTAACTCCACGATCGATTCAAATAAACCCAAGTCATAGTATTAAGAATTTGAATATTGCGGAGTATAAAACAAAACGTTGAAGGTAATAGTGATACCAAAAGAACACCAAGCCCGGAGTACTAGTATGGGCATGTGATAAAGTTTGTGTCATGTGAATTACAGGCAAATTCGTGCGTGAACCTGATCCACAATAATATTAGTGTAGATGTAAAATTAAAAGTTTTCTCTTACACCTTTTTTACACACATAGAGAGTTATTTATTGCTGATATAGTGACTAAAATAAATTAAACACCGAAATTCTTAGACATATTAACCATTTTTTGAATCATAGTAACCCTATATTTTTAAAAGTGAATTGTGACTTAAAATCACATTATTCAAGCATAATATGTATCAAGGACATCAATTTGATATTTTGTTCATAATAATCCTAACAAACGTGACAAAATAAATTAGAAATAAATTGTTGACCCCTTTTTTTAAGACATGGTCCACACTAAATTTAGTGTGATCCAAGTCCATTTAAAAATTGGTGAGCAAAATAATTGATAAAATCTTATCCAAAAACTCTATATATTTTAACTGAAAGGACACTTTGTGGATTAGCTAAGAATTTACTCACTTGTTTGTTTACACTTTTACACAAAGAAAAGAAGATAAGGCCGGAGCCAGAAATTTGCAATGTACAAGAGATTATTTGGGCTATGTTTGTTGTTGGTCGTCCTCCTCGCTTCTCGTAAGTTATCCATTATTCATACCTTTCATTTATTTAATTATCCATTATTCATAACTTTCATTTACTTAATTATTTACTTTGTTCGTCGTAACGTAATCAAACTTATACTTCCTTCACCCAAAATTATTTATCATATTTATATTGGTTGCATGTATATTTTGAAATAGTAACGTATGAAATTAATAATCATATTAGTTGTATATTTGAATTAGTAACGTGACTGCTTAATCCAATTACCTTCACCATAAATTATTGAGAAACTTTTGTGTGAGACCGCCTCACAGGAAAGACCGCCTTGTTGGCAGTCTTGCTGGCAGCCATGTTGGCGCATGTGCTGACGTCATGCTGACGTCAGCATGTAATTTTTTTTTCAAAATTTTTTTTCAAATTTTTTTTTGGAATTTTTTTTTTCCAAATTTTTTTTTTGCTTTTTTTTTTCAGGCTTAACTAATTGGACTTCAGGCTTAACTAATTGGACTTCAAGCTTAACTAATTGGATTTTAGGCTTAACTAATTTGATTTCAGGCTTAAATTTTTTTGTTTTTTTTATATAAAAAAATTTAGAATTTTTTTTTTTTGAATTTTTTTTTTTTTTTTGAATTTTTTTTCCAGGCTTAACTAATTGGATTTCCAGGCTTAACTAATTGGACTTCAGGATTAACTAATTGGACTTTAAGCTTAACTAATTGGACTTCAAGCTTAACTAATTGGACTTCAAGCTTAAATTATTTTTTTTGATTCAAATTTTTTTTTCGAAATTAAAATTTTCAAATTTTTTGGGTACTAACTAAACTAGTGTAAAACATAACTAAAAGTAATAAAATCATAACAAATTGAATAACAAAATAGTTAAGGTATAAAAAAAATAGTTAAACTTATGAGTCGAATAGTTATTAATTTAAAACAAACTTATTATTAACTAAAACTCATAAAATCTTAACTAATTAGTTGCAATGCTTAACTAATTGATTTCATTGCTTAACTAAGCTAATTGGTTCATTGCTTAACTAATTGATTTTGTTGGATAACTAATTAATTTCGTTGCTTAACTAATTGAATCTCAAACTTAACTAATTAGTTTCAGTGGTTAACTTAATTAGATCCAGCGCATAACTAATTGCTTCCAATGCTTCACTAATTGGTTTCAGTGCTTCACTAATTGGTTGCATGCTTTAACTAATATGTTACATCACTTAACTAATTTATTACATTGCTTAACTAATTGGTTCTGAAGCTTAACTTATTAGTTTCATTTTTAACTAATTGATTCAATTGCTTAACTAATTATTTTCAATGCTTAAAATATTGTATCCTAAATAAAACTCTAAAATGCATTATCTGAAACAAAAATACATAACTAAAACTCAAAAAATCTTAACTAAAACCAAGAAAATCGTAACTTAAACTGGTAAAATCATAACTAAAACTCGAAAAGTCATAACTAAAACTCTGAACGAAAACTCAAAATACGTAACTAAAACTCAAAAAACCTTAACTAAAACCAAAAAAATCGTGACTAAAACTTAAAAATTCATAACTAAAACATAGAAAATCAGTCCAGCCATTCCACTGAGAAGACCATTATTTCAGAATTATAACTAAAACTAAAACATAATTATTCTTTACTAAATACAAAAAAAGAGTAACTAAAATATTACAATTCTTAACTAAAAATAAAACGAAACTAAAACAACTAAAACACCAGTATATTCGACCAACAACTGTCATAGTGCTTCCAGCTACGAACCCTCAGTCTGTCACCGACCGCCACCACCGCAAATCCTCCTCCTCCTTGTACAAGAGGTCGGATTGTCAACCGAAGTGGAGATCTATAGTACCACAGACCTATACAACAAAAAACTAATCGAATTCAATTTAATTGCAACAAAAACCTAATCAAAATCATCACTATATCAGGGTGAACATATCGGGCCAAGCTAGCATCAACATTCAATAGATCGGGGTGAATTGAATAGAAAGTCGATCGAAATACAAATCACATGAATCGAAAAATCGAAACCTAACTAAATTAAGAAGCTAAAATAAAGGAGTGATGAAAGAAGTACCAGCGTAACGCCGAGACCACAACCGGCTCCAAACCAAACCAAATCTCACCTTCGCCACCACCAATTGCGAGATCAAAAATCGAGTGCAAGGCACCAAATCAATCCACCGCAGCAGCCAGAAGCTATAGCCGATGATAACGTCAACCGAGAGAGATCGCCGGAATAGAGATCGCAGACAAGAATCGGTGTAACAGCCATTAAATTAGGGTTTGAGACTCAACCTCGTAATCCACTCTTTCTCTCTCCTCTTTTCCTCCTCTCAGGCGCCACCGCCGTTGTCGCTGCTTCTGTTGCTCGTAGAGACGATCTCAACTTCTTAGGAAGCCACAACCATAGCCGCCTGGCTCCCTCACACCTTCGATCAACGAAAATTGAAACATCAAAAACCTTAAACCATTGAAGAAAAATGGAGGAGAGAGGGATGGAAGAGTTACCTCCGTCGTCGTCTTCGTGATCTCTCTCGCCTGCTTCGTCATCTCAGACAACAATTTCGATGAGAGGGGGCGGCGATTTGAAGGAGAGAGAGAAGAGGGGCAGAGTGGTTGAGGAGAGAGAAATGCATTAGGGTTTTGAAATGAAAATTAAAAGAAAATTTTGATATATATTTTCACTGAAAAAAATTGTTGGGTCATGCTGATGCCAGCAATTACGTGGCATAATGGTTGCCATCAAGGCGGTCTTTTCTGTAAGACCGTCTTTTACAAAAGTTTGTATAAATTATTTGTCATATTTATATTGGTTGTATGTTTTAAAATAGTAACGTATGAAATTAATAATCATATTGGTTGTATATTTGAATTAGTAACGTGACTGCTTAATCCAATTACCTTCACCATAAATTATTTGTCATATTTATATTGGTTGTATGTTTTAAAATAGTAACGTATGAAATTAATAATCATATTGGTTGTATATTTGAATTAGTAATGTGATTGCTTAATCCAATTACCTTCACCATAAATTATTTGTCATATTTATATTGGTTGTATGTTTTAAAATAGTAACGTATGAAATTAATAATCATATTGGTTGTATATTTCAATTAGTAACGTGATTGCTAAATCCAATTAAGGGAAGTGTTAGGAATTGTAGAATTCTATGACCCCTTCTCATACTAAGGCCCCGACCGCATTTGATTGAGTTGATCAATCTTTTCATTTCATCAAGTGTTGAGTTGAAGTATGTCATAACAATGTGAACTTTATTCATGAATGAAATTTTAGGAATGGTATATTTCTACGCAGTCCTTTGCAATATTACCTCCGTTTTAAAATGATTTTACTATTTTTGTTTTAGTTTTGTTCATAATATTTTTTACATTATGTTTTACAATATTTTTAAACATTCAGATTTATTATCCTACCCTTCTTTACTTACACAGTTACAATTTTGTATTCATTTTCTCTTAATTTTTTTTCTTATACCCACCCACTTTCTACACATCTATTTTCTTTTATCTACTTCCTCAATTTTTCAATAATTCCACCATCTAGGTTTTAGCACTATTCTCATATTCTTGTTTAGTTATTTTTTGTGTTTATATATAAGGAATAATATCTCAATGTGGGATCTTGTTAGATTCGTCTAGAAATATACTTTCAAATTATCAAATTTTTATAATTTTTAAAATGTATAATGAGAGATATTAGTGGTTAAAATAGTGCATTAATTGGCAAATGTGAAATCTCATATGGTGCAATTAAAAAAATTAGTTTTTACCCCGTGCGATGCACGAGTTTCTTAATTTAAAAATTCGGGTACATCATTTATGTCATATAAAGTAGGATACACAAATTTTGAAAAAATAAAATGTGAAACATTTGGAGTGTAATGAAATTAAATTTAGCATGTGAAATAAATAAAAGTATTTTTAAAATAAAATGAATATCTAAGTAATTAAGGAGGAGAATTGGAAAGGATGACTATAAATGATGATATAACAATAAAATAAAATAATATAAAAGAGATGACACGTGGCATCATTACATGCAAACATTGTGTTTTAAAATATTAGAATAGATATGGAGGAAGTATATCTTATTATATTCATCCACCATTTACACATTAAACTTATTTTATAATTCCTCTGTTTCAAAAAAAATTCACACTTTAACTAGCACGTTTGCCAAGATTCAACTCTCTCTATAATCATTTCTAATTATCTTTTTCTAAAAATCTTAAAATTTAAATATTATGAAAATATATAATGAAATCATTTCAATGACATTTTACTTGATAACATTTGCTTTGAATAAATTAGTAAAAATATATGGTTAAAGTGGTGTATGAATAGTGACAAAACTCAAAATATTACAATTTTTTTGAAACGGATAAAGTATTAATATATGCAAATAGTAATTATAGATTTCATTATGAAACGGAAATAGTATATACGTAAAATAATCTCAAAAGATTCTCAACCCTAACTCGATATACATGTTTATGTTTATTTAATGAGTGTGGTACCGTGGTCATATCGAGTCCTTTAATTAAGCTGGTCTTAAATCATTAATCAGCCCGTCTCTTGTGTGACCGGTCACACCATCAACTTGATGGTGTGACACATTCACATTGAAAATTTGCTAATTTCAGATCAGTAGGTGTAACCTTCTTCTCCAGGAGTAACTTGGCATCACTCACATCTTTAAACTCCATATTATTCGTGTTGATGTGTTGACGCAATAATTCAAACATTTGATCATCTGAATGACGACGATCTTATTCTGTTTTTAATTTTTTGGGGATGGAAAGTCTGATGGGCGGATTATAAAAAGAAGTAACTGAAATTATAAAAAGAAGTAATCACTTATTAACTCTACTAATATTTTCTAAAGCTATTAAAGTAATTACTACTAATATTACTATAAAAAAAAGTAACAAATCTAAATTATAGAAGTAACATACCTAAATTAAAAAATTATATCCTCCATCTAAAACTACTCCGTATAAAAAAAGTAACATGTCTAAACTATAAAAGTAACATACCTAAACAAAAAAAGTACCATGTCTAAACTATTGAATTAACATACCTAAACTAAAAACGTACCTCTTCTAAAATTATAAAAAAAAAGTAACATGTCTAAACTACTGAAGTAACATACCTAAACTAAAAAAGTAATATGTCTAAACTATAGAATTAACATACCTAAACTAAAAAAGTACCTCTTCTAAAATTATAAAAAAAGTATTATGTCTAAACTATAGAATTGAAGTAACATACCTAAATTTAAAAGGTACCTCCCCTAAAACTACTTTGTATAAAAAAATAACATGTCTAAACTATAGAAGTAACATACCTAAATTAAAAAAGTAACTCCTCTAAAATTATAAAAAAGTAACATGTCTAAACTATAGAAGTAACATACCTAAACTTAAAAGGTACCTCCCCTAAAACTACTCTTGTATAAAAAAAGTGACACGTCTAAACTATAGAAGTAACATACCAAAACAAAAAAAGTACCTCCTCTAAAATTATAAAAAAAAGTAACATGTCTAAACTATAGAAGTAACATACCTAAACAAAAAAAGTACCTCCTCTAAAATTATAAATAAAAAAAAAAAAAAGTAACATGTCTAAACTATAGAAGTAACATACCTAAACTAAAATTGTACCTCCTCTAAAATTATAAAAAAAAGTAAAATGTCTAAACTATAGAAGTAACATACCTAAACTAAAAAGGTACCTCCCATAAAACTACTCCGTATAAAAAAAAGTAATATGTCTACTTTTTTTTAACAAGTATAGAAGTATAGTAAACATATTGTTTCTAATTTTCTATTCATTATCTCTTTATTGCTTAATTAGTTTACCTTGTTGAGTCCAGTGACATATTAGCTAGAAATTAATCCAACGTAATTGAAAATGTTCTTAGGATTATTATGTGTTTCAATAAAAACATTTGAAGCTAGATCCAGAAAGGAGTCGGTTTAATTAATACAGAGTATATAAGAGTAGAATTTCAAATGTCCTTTTCAGGAGAATATGCATGGTGATATAGAAGGGATGGGTGATGGTTTGGTACTCTTGGTCACCTTTCAGGTTGTTTTAATAACAAAGGTCAGTCCATATAGTGTGAACACGTCACACCATCAACTTGATGGTGTGGTCGATCTCATACAAGACTTGAGGATCATTAACACTAACCTATTTTTTTTCGGTGTCACCGTGTCATGATTGTGTCACGTTGTAATACTCATACCTTATTAGTAAGTTCAACATTTCCTAGTTTCAAAATTTAGTAAAATATATTATTGAAGTTAATAAAATTAACTACAAAATGCAGGGGAAGTGAAGCAAGCAGAAGGCAGGATATGCCAATCAAGAAGCCACTACTTCAAGGGAGCCTGCAAACGTGACCGTAACTGTGCGTATGTTTGCCGCAACGAAGGTTTCTCCGGTGGCCAGTGCCACGGTTACTTCCACCGCCGCAGCTGCTACTGTACTAAGCTTTGCTAGGGAGCATTATATTGCTTAATTAGTCATGCGCGCTATTTGATTTACAAATCTCTAGTTACTTCATGGTTGGTCTGTTGATGAAAATTATGGCGATATTGCAACAATGTTTTCAACTTCGTCTGCAATCGATTTGAACGAGATCGAAAATCACCTCTAGATAAACAGACCGTTTAATGCTTGTGTCAAACAACAATATTGAAGAGATTATGTAGAATTCTCAAATTTCATTCCTTCTTTTATATATATTTTTTTTAACATAAGCTTAATTTTTAGACAAACTATATGTACGGTGCTGCTTTTTATCAAAACTTGTCCATTTGTATGTTTGGATTTTGTAATGTAAGGTTTCTATTGAAAAGCAAGATCATTAGTTTTGCCTTGATTTTTGACAATTTCACCCCCAAGGGGAGCCAAACCCTAAGTTTGCACGCCTACAACATATAAGATCAAAGAGGCAAAAAAAATCACCCTCTTTGATGTAAAACTCGCCCTATAGGCTATCAGGTCAATTTTAAAATCGCCATCCCATCGCCCTGTAAGGCTTAGGGCAAACAAAAATTTTCGCCCTCTTTAAATGGAATCAAAGAGGGAAATATTTTTCGCCCTCCTAGAATTAAATCAAGGAGGGCAATATTTCTCGCCCTCCTAGAATGAAATCAAAGAGGGCAATATTTTTCGCCCTCCTAGAATGAAATCAAAGATGGCAATATTAGTACTAATCACATTAATCAGTTTGAACATTTGAAAATCGAAACTCAATCATGAAAAATGCGTTAAAAATCGCCCTTACGGCTTAAAATATTGAGTTCCGACAGAGTCGCCACGAAAAAAATTTAAGGGCCCGATTTGGTAAGATCATGACTTGGGATAAGGTATAGGACTTGAAACAGCTTAGAGATTTGGGTAAGGGAACGAGCTGACACACTTATTTAATTTAGAAAGATTATCATGTTCGGTTAATCAAGACAAAGATCGTTTTCGTGCAAGAAAATCTTAATCATGATACTATGTTTAGATGGGTTTGACATGCATTTTAGAACATCAAGTTTGCTATATTGTACATGATCACTTTGCTTTAAGTTAAATTAAAGGAACCTAGTCCGGTTGTCCAAGATTTATCTTTGTTAAGTGGGATTGGAACTTTGTATATTGTTGATTTAGCATGTTGGGTGATGAAAGCAATAACAAATAAAGCAAAGCATCAAAAATAGAAATAAATTAAGGGCACAATAAGTAAAGTTATACACCACCTAGAATGGACTAGGTGTAACCAAATTGAATGAATAATAAAGGTGCAAAATTGAAGGGTGCAATCAAGCAATTAATAAGTAATGTAAATATTAAATAACCGAAATTGCAATACTAGAAATTGAAGGTGAAATGTTGGAAATCCAAACAAGAAACACTTGTTCAGGGATGACTTGGTTTGGCATCTCCAATATTTTTTTTTAATATTTTTTTTTTACATAGGCTCATTTTTGACAGGTTAAAGTCGTATCGCCTAATAAAAAATAACCTAAGTCCACTAACAAGATAGTAAAGGAAGTAGGGATCGAATCCACAGGGAAACATGTGTTCTTTCTATTACTAAATCTAAAGTCTAGACTATTGCGAGCAAGAATTTGGTTGGTTTTGATATTAAAACTACGACAATAATAAAATAGGGATAATTCAGATATTAAAAGGTCTAGGGCATAGGTTCACCAATGAATAACAATCCAGGATGATAAACATTCGATAATAATCAATAAAGCAGTTAATTAGACTAGCTCTCTCGAATCGATACTAATCATAGACTTAGAATTAACGGGCTCTCGCTACGTATTGATTCCAATTCTACCTATTGAAACAAGCCTAAACATCAAATTGCATCTCTCGAATCTTAACTTGATATTGCTAGACTAATACAATTAAACCAACGCAAATCTAATAGCATAGTAAATGAAACCAATCAATAGGAATTAACCACAATACTAACAATCAACAACATTCAATCATCCCTTCATATTAATTCATGGATTCCAAAAACCCTTGAAAATTGACTACTCACTCATATTACGATGAACAAAGCAATTAATACTATTGAAAACATGATTAAAACAAATTAATAAAGCTATGTATGAATTAATACCTTAACTGAAGAACAATGAATAATGAAAGCTTGAATTTTTGATTGAAATTAAATACTAAGTGTTGCAACAAATTTAGAGAATAAACTAAGTTATGAGAATAAAACTAAGGAATAATATTTCAACTAAAACATATGGGCTTAGTATTAATTTATAGTTTGCCCAAAACACAAGTAAAAAATGGAACTAAATCATGCGAAATAACGCGCAGGGTCGTCGTCGCACGGTCGGGCAGACATCCGCCCGCCGGGCGAGCAGCTCGTAACCCGCCCGCCGGGCGGATTTACGGAATTGCAAACTGCACGATCCTCTATCTTTAAAACGCCATATCTCCTTTGTTATTCGTTAGAATTAGGCGAGTGACCACTCGTTGAAAAGCTCTTGAAGTCTAGAATCTAACCCAATTTGAATCACTGAATTTGGAGTTGTGGAACTTAACTTAAGGTCAAAAGAGTAGATGAGTGTCGGTTTTCTACTTCTTCCACTATTCGCTTTGCTTGAAAAACTCTTCCAACTCAATCTTTGTGCTCTAGAAAGTACATAATCTCTTGTATTGATTCAAATGAGTAGGAAATGCACAATAATATGCTAATTCCTACAATGATGAACCTGAAAATACAAACACACTAAAACGAGCACATTAGTACTAAAAATCGCTCAGAAGAGCTCATTTGAGATAAAAAAGTACTAAGGGACGGGGGTAAAAGTACTATAAAATATGAACATATCAAACTCCCCTAATCTAGATCTTTGCTTGTCCCTAAGCATAGAAATCATCGATGAATACATGAATCAACTTCACCCTAAAAACAACTTAAAGCAATGTATACGATTCAAGGTAAAATCCAACAAGTATGCATCAATGTCATCCAATCAAACCCATTCGACCACAAATTCCCCCTAACAATCGTCACGCAGAGCGAACCACAAGTGCACATGGAATTCAAGACTAGTGCTCACACACTCTTCACTCATTTTTGTGGCGGGTAAAAAAAGGTACCCGTTTGCTCTCCTCTCGACAATGTATGTGAACAATTCCCTCCCAAACTCACAACACTCATGTGTTTAAAAGGACACGCACTCAACCTAACAGTCGACTCGGAATATGTCAAGTCATAACTTGGATTGATAAACAACTATTTTCACATTAATATGACTCTATGCACAAAGGTCGGAAGGTCTTCAAAGCTTGTAATAATAGGCTTAGGTAAGGGTGTGGTAAATTTGGATGAAATGTGAGCTTAAAGCTTTAGCTTTGGGGAGAATAAATCCTAATAAGACCCATGATCAAACATAAATGATGACGACAATACTGCTACTCAACACATGAGGATGCAACAAACGAACCACACCACACTTTTTCACCTTTCTCAACTATAAGACCATAATACTTGAATGAAACAATGCTTTGAATTTTTCTGAAAGTAATGATTTTTTTCTTTTTGCTGAAAATATTTTTTTTTCTTTTGGGAAGCTTCACATTCTCAATTCTTCTTCTCTTTCTGCTCATTATTTTTGTTCTAATCACCACACAATAACAAGAAAAACTCCCTTTCTTTTTCCAATACCCAAATTGTGTTCAAATGAAGCACACTACAACGTAACTCCCTCACTCACTAATAGCTCCCCCAAGCCAAGCTTGGGACTAGTAACCAATGGGGCTTTCATGGACTTGTAATATGGCTAGTCACCGAATAAAGGGCACAAGCAACAACATGGGTAGAAAAGAAGGAACAAATGTATCTAATTTCATCCGAAGGCTACCTAAATAGAAAAATGCCTTCGTTCTCCTCAATGTGCATGTATATGAGTCATAAAGCATTACTAATAGTTGCAAACCAATACTCAAAATCAACGACACACCAGGAAGCTATCACACATTCCTAACCAAGTCAACTAGCCAAGCACCAAGTCCACAAATAGTTGGTCAAAGTTGACTCATGTCAAGGCGTCAAAGTAATCAAACATCAAATCATGGCTAACATATCCACATTGCTCGTCATCACATACCAAGAATCAGAACAATTTTCAATCAAAGGGGCACAGGGAAGCATGGTTTTTGTATTCATCGGAACGTATTTTTGTTCTTTTTTTTCAAAAGCGATAAACTACTCTAGAAAGAAATAACACATACCTCCCCCAAGCCAAACTCAGAAATGTCCTCAGTGCTTAAAGGACTGGAGATCGAGGGTCTCAATCTTCATTGAACCCCTCCGGCTCAAACTCTTATGCGCCTCCCGCAAAGCGACTGGTTAGTAAATAACCAACCAACGAGCGCAAAAGCTTGTCATGTGCACTCGCACATCTTTCGTGCAACAAGAAATGCACGATAATCAACAACAACATTTTCATAAAGTCCGAACGAACTCTATGCCAGTAAGGAGTGGGATGCCTAAAGGAATAATAAGTAAAAGAAAGAAAAGAGAAAGTAGGCATACTCTCCTTATAGAAACTGTTTTTGTGGACTATTGATTCTTCAACCTCAATGATTAATGAAATAGCTCTCTCTGTGTTTTGGCATTCCAGGTGGACAAGCCCTTCACCATATAGAGCTCTCTGCAAAGCATCCACCTCTTCTTTGTAAGTACCGCAAGTACCTACAAAATATTCACAAAGAGGAACATACTCTATTGGGTCATTGGGCTTTTGATTTTCGGGGAGAAGAGGAAGGTCCTCAAGCAAAGGTTTTATGAGGAAAGCGTAGGAGAGTGATACGGTGTAAACGGGGCTAAGAATAACCCTTCCTAGCCTTGGAATATGAGGGGTAGTGGTTGACTCAACAACAAGGGTTTTATCAACTTCAACTTCCTCATGGACTTGCTCTATAACATATGGCTTTTCAGCTTTAACAAATCATTCATCCATTGATCCAACAGTCACATCATCATCCTCGAATTCACCCTCAACCTCCATTATAAGTTCCTCACACTCTTGGTTACCTATGGGTTCACTCAGTTGACCCTCATCCCCAACACAACTCGAATCATTATTTTCAATAATTTCTTGAATTTTTCTAAATCTCTCAAGAGTAGCCTTACTAGCTTAAATAATCTCATTAGTAGCCTCTTGATATCTAGTACACTGAATCTCAATCTCAAAGTTTAATCTTCTTAATTCCTCTAAGAAGCTATCTCTGCTTTCTGATTCGGGTTGAACAGGATTGGGCAAGGGTTCACAATAATACACGGGAGAAGCAATAGTGGAATTACGAGGCAAAACATTGATATCCATGCAAGGGTTAGATAAGTCATTAGAATATGCATGATTATCATATACATTAGAATGCACCTCATTATAACAAGCATTCAAGGGAGAGGGGGTAGAAACATGTAGATTATTCTCATAATTTGGATTAGCATATGGAACATGAATGGCCATTTCACGCTCATACGAATCCCTTGCAAACCACATATAGTAATCCCACATATCATCCAAATACAAGGCTCGAAAATCACCATTAAATCTACTTTCTATCACATTGCTTGTACACTCATTTAAACCACCATAAGAAAAACCACAAGAATCCCAAAGATTAAGATTGTGGTAACCAATAAAATCATTTAGCCTATCGAAATACACCCAAAAAGGTTCATTTACGAATCGAGGGAAAGAATAATAATCCATTTTTTTAGGAAAAAAAAAAATTAAAAAATAAAAAAAGTAAATTAAAGAAAATAAAATATATACATGGTCTCAAAGAACTTGAAGTTCTTTGAGACTCAAGAAAATAATCTAGCTCATAAAATTAATAGCAGAAAATTAAACCGTTTCCCCGGCAACGGCGCCAAAATTTGATAGACTAAAGTCGTATCGCCTAATAAAAAATAACCTAAGTCCACTAACAAGATAGTAAGGGAAGTAGGGATCGAATCCACAGGGAAACATGTGTTCTTTCTATTACTAAATCTAAAGTCTAGACTATTGCGAACAAGAATTTGGTTGGTTTTGATATTAAAACTACGACAATAATAAAATAGGGATAATTCAGATATTAAAAGGTCTAGGGCATAGGTTCACCAATGAATAACAATCCAGGATGATAAGCATTCGATAATAATCAATAAAGCATTTTATTAGACTAGCATGCTCTCTCGAATCGATACTAATCATAGACTTAGAATTAACGGGCTCTCGCTATGTATTAATTCTAATTCTACCTATTGAAACAAGCCTAAACATCAAATTGCATCTCTCGAATCTTAACTTGATATTGCTAGACTAATACAATTAAACCTGCGGAAATCTAATCGCATAGTAAATGAAACCAATCAATAGGAATTAACCACAATACCAACAATCAACAACATTCAATCATCCCTTCATATTAATTCATGGATTCCCAAAACCCTAGAAAATTGACTACTCACTTATATTAACGATGAACAAAGCAATTAATACTATTGAAAACATGATTAAAACAAATTAATAAAGCAAAGTGTGAATTAATACCTTAAATGAAGAACAATGAATAATGAAAGCTTGAATTTTTGATTGAAATTAAATACTAAGTGTTGCAACAAATTTAGAGAATAAACTAAGTTATTGTAGACACCTACTTTTGTCCCCATTCCCGAAAGGGAAGGTTCGATGATGAAAGCGTAAATCTCCACTTGACAACGCATCTCCTATAAAGTAACGAATCTCAATTCCCCTTTTCATTTTACCCGAAACCTGCTATTTATAGAAACATGCTATTTATAGAAACCTGCTATTTATGGAAACCTGCTAAAAATAGTAACTGCCGTAATCGGTAATTGTTAAAAGTGGCAAGTCATAAAAGATAGAAACCTGTCAGAATTAGGTGTTGCACTCCAACATAAATCCTAAATGAGATAGAAATTGCGAGAGAATCCTATTCCTAATATGATTCGAAAATAGGAGTCACGTATTAATTAAAATCCTAACGAGCCTAGAGTTCGTAACGGGCCCAGACGCATCCCGTCACAAGGTTAATACGCACTAAAAGACTCAATTAAATCTCAAATACTCCGGATTCTAGGAATCCGAATCTGAGTAAGAAAAACGGCCCAGATCCTATTTTCAACGCCTGGTTCTGGGCGCCGAAATCTTCGGCGCCCAGGCCTGGGCGCTGAAAATACCTGGTACGTGTTTTTTCCTAATTCCTCGTGGATTAGAGTTCTGCAATTCTATCTTTCCACGAACTCTTTTCTATAAATAGGGCCTTAAGTTCGACGTGAAAACAACACACAGTTCATATTCTGAGTATTGACTCCAACCCCTAGCCTAAGCCTCACGCTGCGAAATTGTTCACGCGTTCTGTCGCAATCGATCCATAAATCGAACCGAACGTATCCTGTCCCATAATTTGAGATTCGTTAAATAAAAAGGAGAAATAGCAAAGTCAAAGTGGTTAGTTTTCTGAGAACCGTGACGCACCTCTCAAGGGTGCGTCGTAATGTGTCCCTTTTCGATGATTTAATTGCTTTCCTCGCCCTTTTGATGAACTGTTAAACTAACTAAATCTGATTCTTCTACCACGCCTAAAAAATATAATATCTTTGGGAAATTGGATTATCATGCTAGGTCCCTTAATGCTATTTAAATCAGATAATCGCGATCGATCTTGTATTATATGTTGCATATTGCTAAAATCAACTCAGATTAGTTTAATAGTTAACGCATGTCCCTTCAATTATTTATGCTGAGCTAGTAAGGATATCCTGCCTCTGGAGTTATCGACGAGCGAGTACTCCTCTCGGTAGTTACAGTCCCCCGAACCCTAAATCTCTACCTTGCGGGTGTATGTTGAGAGATCCCCACACCAGGGATCACAAGGGAACCTACGGCCGTCGTGGTCAAACATAATTGCACTCCCTTTATGTCACGATAACCGGGTTTTGTCAGTTTTTCTCATTGTCGTTAAAAAGTGAATGGCGACTCCTATATTACTAGTCAATTGGGTGTAAACTCACAGGAAATCCAATTACACTTGATTGAATAAAAAGAATCGTCACACCCACGAGGGACGAGGTCACGCATTAGCCTCGTGCTTTTTTGACCCCCTCACAGTGGCGACTCCACTGGGGATAGTGAAGGAAATACTCGTGCTTGTAGGTAATCAAAATAGCCGAAGGGTGAAACGATCCTACTTCGCGTTTATTTCCCAATCAAGTTGGGACGACCTGAAAATCAACATATTAATGTGAACGGGCAGAACCGCATAACGAATCTCGGCTCCCTCGGGAGTTGGGACTAAGGATACCTTTTTTCGCCAATAGGGGGGTGCATACGCCGCGCATGTTGCCCACTCGGTACTTGTGCAGGTAGTACACCTATCCCGAACCCAATCGCTCGCTCATTAGGTCCCCCTCGCCTGCATGCCCCCTTGGCTTGCACTTGCGGGTTGGCCTCTTGAGCGAAATTCGTCTGTTGAAGACACTACCTCGACCGGGGCATGTGTTGGATCTACGATAGAAGCGGTACCAAGCCAGGCGCAAATAACTACCCATAGAAGCCTATCATAAACTACATGACATGTTATTATCGCCTCATGATGAATGTTAGTTATGTGTAGCGAAATATGTGATTGTGTGTGACAAACTATCCTAGAAAACCAACGACCTTAAAAATGGCCCAAACATTCATAGACTAATTTGTCAAAGAGTTGTACCGAAATACGTGTTCCGCAAACCTGAATGATCGCCACAAAAATAAGCGACGCTCGGGATGGCCTGTAACGAATCCCACAAACGCTGCACAACGCGTAAAGGACGTTATTAGGCAAGCACGCAAAATCGAAGTCGCATAAACAAAAGTAAGACGCAAACAGAAAACGAGAACCAGCCAGGGACGCATTTTCAACGCCCTTGGCTGGGCGCCAGAATTTCTCACGCCCCTCGCTGGGCGCTGAAGTTGCTGCTTGGCCTTATGGTCAGGCGCAGCAGCCTCGGTGCCCGCGCGAAAGGAAAATACGTAGCACAAAAAAATGTTCGTAAAAAGAATTGCTACGAGGGCGTAAGAAAAGCACTCGATTTCAAAAGCGACTCGTGAAAAAATTAATAACTCTTTGCGTCGTTGTTAGGCCTCCTACGACGACAATGCTCGGCACCAAAACCGAACATGCTAATAACTATGAATGTCACATGGGCAAGTGTTTCGAAAATTCAAAGAATGACAAAAAAAAAATTAAAAGTGTACCAATAAAAGAAAGAGCAAAAAAAACCAATAGAGAGAGTCGAAGTCTAGACTAAGTAATGCTTGAAACTTTGGGAACCAAAACTTTAGCTTATCTTATGCCTAGGACTGGTCCTGCCACTTGGTGCCGATCAGGGAATCAACGGTTAGTGCGTCTCGAAGATACACTGCCAACATCAGGTTTAGTGACTCCAAGCTCCGTCCGTCATCCCTCATTTCAAGGATCTCCGCTTCCCCAACCTCGATTCGCACCCTCAAACATGTCCATTGAAAAATTCCAAGAGCAGATGGCTCAAATGACCCGACTCATGGGCCAACTGAAAATGGAAAACGAAGCCTTAGCGGCTGCACAAGCCAAAAATGATCTCGATAACGAGAAGAGGATTGAAAAAATGGTCCTACAGCAAACCATGGGGAGCAAGTACTTCTCCCTCGATCCTGAACCTTTTCCTGGCAAACTACCAGAAAAGTTTAGTTCATCTGACTTACCAAAGTTTAAGGCCACGGACAATCCCCGTGATCATCTATTGAGCTTTGTGATCGAATGCCATGAACTTGAAAGGCGTGGACAAGTCCATGTATTTACCTGCCTTTCCTTTGTCCTTGGAACCTGTGCCGCTCAAATGGTACTATCACCAGGACCCTAAGCTCTTCCCCACTTGGGAAGACTTTGTCAATGTCTTCATCAAGCAATACTCGTCGAACATGGATTTTCAAGTCACCATGCGCGAGCTGGAAGTCCTCTTCCAAAAGAAAAATGAGGGTTTCACAACCTACTTTGCTAGATGGAGGGATCAGGCGGCCCAGCTAATCAATAGGCCTCCTGAAACAGAATTGGTCCAAAAATTCATTGACAACATGGACCCGGCCTACAGACAACACCTTAGGTACCTGGGACTTGACACTTTCAAAAGAGTTTATGATGTGGGAATAAAAATCGAGGATGATCTCGCAAAAACAATACAAAGTAAACCCGCATACAAAAGCAACACCTACAACAGGGGCAACACGTCCAAAGCCCAAGAAGTCCATGCCGTAGAGGAGACTCCCGCCCGAAGAAGCCCTGGAAGGTGGGTCCGAGACCGAAAGTTTTCCCCACTCGGGTCAACTTTGGTACAAGCCTTTGAAAGACTAACCAATCAAGGAAAGTTGAGACCTATAGGCCCCACCCGTGACCCTCCTGTCAAGGGCAAATATTGAGTCGAAGGTACTTACTGCAAATTCCATCAAGGAAATGGGCATGACACTGAAAACTGTTGGAATCTAAAACATACGATCCAGGACATGATAGAGGATGAAGTGATACCTCTCCCTAACGTTGGCAAACCCAACAACAACAAGAGCCCACTCGGCTCTTGTCACATCTCTCTCGACCAACCAGAGAACTTCGACCCCACGGTGTACATCACGCCTCAAGGTGCACCACTCGCTGTGGTCCCTATGGATCGAATCGAGAGAGAAGTGTGCGGTGTGTGGGATGATGATGCTGAAGATATTTACCTATCTCAAGTGTCGGGCCAGGAGCTCTTCACTGAAACTTGGCCTGGGTATGCTCTCATTGACACCACCCCTCAGGAGCCCGAGGTCGACAACCTCACCCGATCCGGAAGAATATACCAACCGGATATTCACCCACCTCCTATGGACGACATCCCAGTTAGGCAAACTCCTGAGAATGGACGGCACGCCACCGTCGCAGAAGTCATTGAAAATCCTCTCTTGAAACAACTAAAAAGAACCAAGGCCGAGATTACCATCTGGGACCTCATGTGTACTTCAAAGGAACATCGCGAAAAGCTTATTCGCTCACTCGACCTCATCTCAGTACCTACAGATATCACACCTGACTCATTGGTTAGCCATGTCACGAGAGGTGCCGGAGAAAAGGCCATAGTTTTCACTGACAAAGACTTGCCCAAAGGGGGGGGGGGGGGGTGCTCACAATAAAGCCCTTTATCTAGTGGTGGGATGCAAAGGACAAAACATCCCCCTAGCGCTCGTATATAATGGTTCGGCGGTTAATGTCTGCCCATTGCAAACCGCCCATTGCTTGGGGCTAGGAAACGATGACTTCCAAACCTCCACACAAGGGGTACGAGCTTATGATAACTCCCGAAGGCCTGTGTTGGGAAAAATCAACCTCACCATACAAACCGGGCCTGTGGCACGCACCACGGAGTTTCAAATAATTGACATCAAGCCCACTTTCAACCTCCTCTTGGGGCGACCTTGGCTCCATGACTTAGGAGGTGTGGCTTCTACCTTGCACCAAATGGTTAAACTTAACCATAATGGGGTAATACTAGAAATCCGCGCCCCTCCTCTCGACGTCAGTTGTACTATGGTTGGAACGGCCGAAACTGCAGACGACCTTTACGGGTTTCAAATGGAAGAAACAATCCAGTTCATCGAAGATTATGATCCAGCATTCCTAGACCCGCATGCATCCCGAGTCATCCCTAGCATGTTGTTAGCTCAAGGTTATTTCCCTGGAACCCCATTGGGCATAAGGAAGAAGGAATGCACATTCCATCCTTTACCCAACAAATCTACTCCCTTTGGCTTAGGCTATGAACCAACGGAGGAAGATATTGCTGACCGCCTGTTTAGGCTACGCCTTAACAAGGCCAAACAAACCACCCTCCTCCCCCCATATCAAAGAACCCTTAACGGGATGTTCGTTCGGGAAGGAGAAGGACACCCATGCTGTGATTTCCCTGAACCCTTCGTTCAGGATGGCTTGCTAAAACCCGGATTTGAAATTTTCCATGACTGCCACACCTTGGATGAGGCACCCCACCTCACCAAGACTAAAACTGCTGAAATATTGGACAACCAGGCCCTATGGACATTGTTTAACGAATCGAGGCCTATGGAGGACGAGACTGTGATGACTACCCTAGCTTTACAAGATGAAGGTTTCGATCCAACCCGGTTAATCTCTCCTGCATCAACACTAGAAGAGATCGAGAACGGATGGGTGAAGACATATCAGTGGGTCAATGCAAAAGGAATAGAATTAAATATGAGTACCGGTGAAGGACCGAAGTTTTATGAGACTAAACCCCAGGCTTGAGCCACATAGAGCACCCGTAGTAAAAAGCGCCTAGTAGTTCTTTAGATTGGTAGAAAAATAATAAAGACTTTAGATGGTCCTAAGACCCCTTAGAATATAGGTCAAGTTTGTTTCAGTGTGTTTTCCTTACTTTCCAAATTAATAAAGGCGTAATATTCCTCCTAAAGATTTTATTCTAACACTAAGTAAACACCAAATATACTTGCAAAATACTAAAATAAAGAGGCGGCCCACTCTAGGCCCAACAAACGAGGCCCATTCGGTCTTGAAATAGTGCCATGGGAACCAGTTCCCGAAAACCCACAAAATAAACCACACTATCCCTTTCATATCCCCAAAACCTAAAAAGCCAACCAGTGTCATCATAAAAATCAATCCATGCAACCCAAAAAATCAAAAGGAAATCAAATTCAAACAATACAAAGGTTGCTCAAGAAAAAAACTCATAAAAAATAGACACCGCCCCCCGCATCAACACGCACATCAACCCACCCAAAAGCCTACACAAAGATCTTCATATATTCCACACCCTAACTCCATTTTTAAAACCGTTTCGAGTCACGGATAGAAAAAAAATAATCCGGACAAAAACGCATCTCACGCTAACAGTCAAAAAAGCCTCCGAAATAGCCTTAAAATTGATTTTAAATACGAGCAAAAATCAAAGCACTAAAAAAAGAGAAAAAGAAATAAATGCAAGAACACGTGAAGCAAAGCGTCAAAAACGACCGCCCAAATCATTTTCAGCGCCCAGGGCTGGGCGCCGAAATCTTTGACGCCCCAGCCTGGGCGTTGAAACTCTCTGCCTGCCTATATTTTTTAGAAGTCCTCGTCATTTTATCCGCACATAACGGAAAAATAACGAACACTTGGGGGATACAGCACGTATCCAAATAGGCTCACCAAAAAATATAGCCATACAAAACATAGTCGAATTTCATTTTTTACGCGACTTACGGAAAAAAAACGGCAGACGAAAATAATGATAATACTTCACTCATTTGACCGGTTAAGTAATATGCTACCACCTCAGGGCATATCTATTAAAATCTGGCATCCTAGAACTTATTCTAGCTAGAACTACGCGCGACCTGATTCTGACAAGATACGTAGGCAATCCTTACCAAGGATTCGGTCCAATAAAAAAAACACATATTCTTTGTGCAAAAAGTGTTAGACATATAAAAACATAAAAAGAGGAGAGACAAAATAAATGAAAATGAAAAATAAAAATACGCCTTTATTGAAAAAATAATAAGAAGGAAAACAAAGTGCTAAGAATAAAAACAAACACAACTGAAATAAATAAAGGGCACCTACACCCTAGCAAGAACTACACTACTCTAGTTCTTTCGGATCATCAAATAAAGTCTTGTAGAGGGCAATGTTCGCAGGATCCACCCCCACAGTCTTCTGCGCTGCCCCAATATCAATCTCCATAAGAACCGGCTCCTGGACACTAACTTCCAAAGATGCCAAGGCTTCAGAAACATTCTCAGCTATAGCCCGCTCAGCCTCAAGGGCACAGACAATGGTGGGAGAAGGATTATTATCATCAACTAGACTAGCCACTGTTTCTACAGGCGGCTGAGCCTTCCTAACCCATACATTGTTCCGGCGACGATCTCCGCGAGAGCTTGCATTTCTTTTAACAACAGCAGGCCCCTTCATGTTAGGCATCTTTTTAGGCCTGAAACTGGAACGGGGAGGAACTTCCTTTCGCTTTCGATCAGGACGAGCTTTCACAATCTTAATACTATAAGTACGAGGTTTGGCAGAATCAGGACCCTCATACCTAACATGTTTACGAGGTATCAAAAGCTCAGCCGGCTCCCCATTTCGAGCCTCGGTCCTCACATCTTTATCATCGGAGCTCATCCACAACTTGTAGTTTTTAGAAAGACCCACAAAGCCATTTGTAGCTACGGCCCAACGCGGGAGACCATCATAATACTTAGCCCACGCTAGAACCCGTGCTTGTGAAAAGGCCGCTACCTTAGGTGGTACCGTATCAGAAAAGGGGATAGTCTGCCTTACACCATATTGACGCATGACTCGGTAAGGGAAAATATAAATGGGACGAGATAGCCCCAACAAAGAAACATAAACCGATACATCAGAACCCCCTGTCATAGTAGTCAAACCCCACCATGGTACCACCCACTTAATAGAACAAATGCCATAAGTAAAAAAGGAGGTCCATTCGGCCTCGTCCTGGCCTTGGTGCAAGTATTTTCGATTACGCAAGGCTATAGGGCGATAATGTTTAGGATCGGAAGGAGCTTCCAAAAGTCTAAGCCGTTCCACGAGCAAAATCTGCAAAAAGCGGGCACGATCAAAAAATAATAAAAGAAAACGTTTCCTGGTGCGCAGTTTGAACGCCCAGGACCAGGCGCCGAAAATTCCAGCGCCCAGCCCTGGGCGCTGAAACTCATTGTGTACGCAAAAAAAAATGTTACGTGCGCAAGAAAAAATCGATTACCTGCAGTAATAGGGGGCTTCCCCTAAAATATTCAGATTTGGCATCCTTCTTCAGCTCATCCGCACTCAGCAAAGTCTCGGCAACAACCAACGGCATAATAGAATAGCAACTTTCCATCTGGCTAATCAAGGGGATCAACCTTATGTCACCGAACTCACCATTGTTATTCGACAGCAAATAATGATTCGACAAGCAAAATACAAGGGCTCGAATATTCAATTTCTGTTCGGTCATATTCTTACAAGGCCTAAAGTGGTGTTTTACAAGTTTTGCCAAATTAACCTCATCGCCTACAACAACTTCAGCAAGCATGTTAACATCTAGTCTTAGGAAAGCCCCTATGGTTGTTTTACCCTCTTCAATAGTGCCAGGGGTAACAGGAGTAGCGTTAGTAGGATAACCAAGGATCGCAGCAAATTCATCTGGCAAATGACATATTTCGTTGCCCCGAAAGGAAAAAATATGATGATCGGAGTCCCAAAAACTTAAGGCAGCATGCAGAAAGTTATAATCAATATTAATTTGTTGTAAGCCTAAAAGTGCCTCTAAGTGGTATTCTTTTAACAAAGCCTTTTCTGTGGGAGTAAGGGCCCGTAGCCAACGCCTAACAGTCCGTTGGAGTGAGAAAGTAGGGATCGACATGGCAAAAGCAATGAGTAATTAAAACACAGCAAAAAAGAGAGAAATCAAATTGAGAGTGGTGGAAAATAGGGACGTATCTAGCCTCTATATATAGCTGAACGCACCCAGTGACATCCTGATCCCATTCGGAAACGTGTTAGAAAATCCGAAAGTCAAATATCACCAGGAAAAGACTTCCAGCGCCCATGGCTGGGCGCCGAAATGTTTAACGCTAGCCTTGGGCGCCGGAAATGCAGCCCAAGGCCCAGATTTCACAAAACGCGGAACAGGAAAGGACTTAAAACCGTGTTGTTAAACACGAGGCCCTATTGCAAGTAGGATCAAGCCCAAAAGCACCTTTGGCTCCCAAATAAGCAAAAATAAACATTAAACTTGGTCGAAACTTAGACTTGTCTAAGAAAATGCTTATGTACACTTTTCAAATCAAAATAAATATCATCGTCATTCTTCAAAACACCAAAAATGCGTGTCGTTAAGTCGTTGGTTTCCCAAATAAAAAATGTTTGTCTGTCAAAGGATTAATCCGGGCCAAGCTAAAACCGGATGTCGCCTGAAAACTGAAGTCGCACCCCATGACTTCGCCAAAGTAGCACACCACTATGAAAGGTCGCTCGCACATACGAGCTCGACCCCAAACATGATTAAAAGACGTTATGAAGTATGCGAAAAATGACCACCAAAGCCCGAGTGCTTGGGGGCTCGCGAAAAGTATACTCCAACAGAGAGCGGGCAATCAAGATCACATTCCCGGGCTGCGCTATACGCCGCCCCATGTTTGGATGATCTCAAAAGAACAGGTTCGACCTCAGAAAAGGGTCGTCATTGACATTTGTACATGGTCTTCTGATCAAAGACCAAGTAGTGGCAAAAATCGAGCCATAAAGACTAGCTCAAAACCACGAAAGCAGACGGTCGCAAGACAAAGGTCCGTCTGAACACGTTGTCAGCCCACGTTCAGGTTACAACTAAATTCGAGCATCCCTCGAAAGAATTCGCTCTTGCAAGAATGAATAAAAAGAAATTCTCAAAAGAAATCACAAAGAACAAAAGAAATAGGAACTTGCCCATCATCAGTTGGCAAGATCGCGTCACAAACCACGCGAGATCCCGAATCGAAAAAACGAATTCAGGGATGTCCACCCTTAGCGGACAGGGCTCGCCCACCTTCAGCGGGCGGGGTCTGCGTCACTAGCCGCGCAGGTCCTCAGTTTTCCAAAAATAAAGTTTTCAAAATTCAAAATGAAACAGGCTCGCCATCTTCAGCCGGCAGGGTCTACGGCGCAAACCACGTAGGTCCTTATTTTCAAAAAATAAACACAAAACAAATTTCAAAATAGATTCGTCCACTTCTATCGGACGGGGTGCCCACCCTTAGCGGACAGGTTGCCATCTTTAGCCGGCGGGGTCTACGTCACAAGCCGCGTAGGTCCTTATTTTCAAATATTCAAAAAAAAGATTCGTCCACTTTTTCGGACGGGGCGTCCACCCTTAGCGGACAGGCTCGCCATCTTTAGCCGGCGGGGTCTACGTCACAAGTCGCGTAGGTCCTTAGTCGCTGCAGCGATAACTTTTTCTGGTTTTCCCTTTTCCAAAAATTAAAAGGATTGGTTTTCCGTTTTTTCCAAAAAAGAGCGATGTGCTGGATTTTCCTTCGTTTTACGTCCCATAAAAACAAGGGGGGGTTTTCTCGTTTAACTAGCCCTGAAAATGAGAATCTTTAAAAATATTTTTACCTCGTGATTGGGCTTGGCCAGGCCCAATTACACTTTATAGCTTTGATTTCGAAAACATCTGTAGCTACTCCCAATGACAAAGTGAGGGAGTTTCTACACTTCTTTAGATCCTTCCAATGACAAAGTGAGGAAGTTTCTATACTATCCGTTGACAAATCCCAATGACACGTGAGGGATATGTCGACACTTCAAGTGATGACCCTTAAGTCAAATGTTATCACTCGGGGGCTCGTGAGACCCTCGCCAAAACAGGTCACCATGGCTTGTGCGACGCACTCCGTCTAATACTTTGACCATCGTCTTACTCCAAGACTCAGTCAAAGTGGGGGCTAACTGTAGACACCTACTTTTGTCCCCATTCCCGAAAGGGAAGGTTCGATGATGAAAGCGTAAATCTCCACTTGACAACGCATCTCCTATAAAATAACGAATCTCAATTCCCCTTTTCATTTTACCCGAAACCTGCTATTTATAGAAACCTGCTATTTATAGAAACCTGCTATTTATGGAAACATGCTAAAAATAGTAACTGCCGTAATCGGTAATTGTTAAAAGTGGCAAGTCATAAAAGATAGAAACCTGTCAGAATTAGGTGTTGCACTCCAACATAAATCCTAAATGAGATAGAATTTGCGAGAGAATCCTATTCCTAATATGATTCAAAAATAGGAGTCACGTATTAATTAAAATCCTAACGAGCCTAGAGTTCGTAACGGGCCCAGACGCATCCCGTCACAAGGTTAATACGTACTAAAAGACTCAATTAAATCTCAAATACTCCGGATTCTAGGAATCCGAATCTGACTAAGAAAAACGGCCCAGATCCTATTTTCAACGCCTGGTTTTGGGCGCCGAAATCTTCGGCGCCCAGGCCTGGGCGCTGAAAATACCTGGTACGTATTTTTTCCTAATTCCTCGTGGATTAGAGTTCTGCAATTCTATCTTTCAACGAACTCTTTTCTATAAATAGGGCCTTAAGTTCGACGTGAAAACAACACACAATTCATATTCTGAGTATTGACTCCAACCCCTAGCCTAAGCCTCACGCTGCGAAATTGTTCACGCGTTCTGTCGCAATCGATCCATAAATCGAACAGAACGTATCCTGTCCCATAATTTGAGATTCGTTAAATAAAAAGGAGAAATAGCAAAGTCAAAGTGGTTAGTTTTCTGAGAACCGTGACGCACCTCTCAAGGGTGCGTCGTAATGTGTCCCTTTTCGATGATTTAATTGCTTTCCTCGCCCTTTTTATGAACTGTTAAACTAACTAAATCTGATTGTTCTACCACGCCTAACAAATATAATATCTTTGGGAAATTGGATTATCATGCTAGGTCCCTTGATGCTATTTAAATCAGATAATCGCGATCGATCTAGTATTATATGTTGCATATTGCTAAAATCAACTCAGGTTAGTTTAATAGTTAACGCATGTCCCTTCAATTATTTATGCTGAGCTAGTAAGGATATCCTGCCTCTGGAGTTATCGACGAGCGAGTACTCCTCTCGGTAGTTACAGTCCCCCGAACCCTCAATCTCT
Organism: Spinacia oleracea; assembly: GCF_020520425.1. Taxonomy (NCBI): domain Eukaryota; kingdom Viridiplantae; phylum Streptophyta; class Magnoliopsida; order Caryophyllales; family Amaranthaceae; genus Spinacia; species Spinacia oleracea. Next base: position 45,454,832 of record NC_079490.1, read on the forward strand.
ACCTTGCGGGTGTATGTTGAGAGATCCCCACACCATGGATCACAAGGGAACCTACGGCCGTCGTGGTCAAACATAATTGCACTCCCTTTATGTCACGATAACCGGGTTTTGTCAGTTTTTCTCATTGTCGTTAAAAAGTGAATGGCGACTCCTATATTACTAGTCAATTGGGTGTAAACTCACAGGAAATCCAATTACACTTGATTGAATAAAAAGAATCGTCACACCCACGAGGGACGAGGTCACGCATTAGCCTCGTGCTTTTTCGACCCCCTCACAGTTATGAGAATAAAACTAAGGAATAATATTTCAACTAAAACATATGGGCTTAGAATTTATAGTTTGCCCAAAACACAAGTCAAAAATGGAAATAAATCACGCGAAATAACGCGTAGGGTCGTCGTCGCCCGGTCGGGAAGACATCCGCCCCTCGGGCGAGCAGCTAGTAACCCGCCCGCAGGGGCGGATTTACGAAATTGTAACTTCATCGACACGCGCCCGCCGGGCAGCCGTTCGCCTGCCGGGCGCGCGTACAACTGGACGATCCTCTATCTTTAAAACGCCATATCTCCTTTGTTATTCGTCGGAATTACGCGAGTGACCACTCTTTGGAAAGCTCTTGAAGTCTAGAAACTAAAACAATTAGAATCACTGCATTTGGAGTTGTGGAACTTTAGTTAAGGTCAAAAGAGTAGATGAGTGTCGGTTTTCTACTTCTTCCACTATTCGCTTTGCTTGAAAAACTCTTCCAACTCAATATTTGTTCCCTAGAAAGTACATAATCTCTTGTATTGATTCAAATGAGTAGGAAACGCACAAAATATGCTAATTCCTACAATGATGAACCTGAAACTACAAACACACTAAAACGAGCACATTAGTACTAAAAATCGCTCAGAAGAGCTCATTTGAGATCAAAAAGTACTAAGGGACGGGGGTAAAAATACTATAAAATATGAACATATCAATTTTGCATAAATAAAAATTATTACAGAACTACGAACTACATACTAAAACCACATTAAGAACTTTATAGGCCATTACATAATGTAATCCAACAAAATGTTCAAGATTTGACAAAGAAAGGGCAGCATTCTCTTTTTGTTTTGCATAATGATTGTTGGAAATGCCTTGAGTACACCTACACGATGATATCGTACCAAAGCACATTGTGGCTGTAGCTAAGGACTAGCTTGCAATTTTTAGAAATTCCAAACTATTAGATTAACCATTGGAGTTCAAAGGATAAATTAGTCTGGCCAAGAAAATTAGCTTAAACAAGCTAATTTGCTTGAAAAAAGTTGGCTAATGAAATAATATTAATTAGCTTGATATAATATTAGTAGCTAGCCATTGGGGTACCAAGTAGTTAAAAAGAAAGTAGCTTGATATATTATGTGGCATGACAAACTAATTAAGCAACTAGCTTACCGTTGCTTCTGTTAGGTTATGATACATATGACAATACATAAATCATGCGGAAAAACCATAAAGCCAGGAAAGCATATTATTTACACATAATCATTTAGCATAGTATAGATGCATACACTTTGTAGCGTGCCCTCCCTAGCTGCGCCCGAACCGAACAAGAACAAGTCTTTAGGACTCTAAATGTCGTCCCTCCGTAGATAGTCCACATTACGTCCGGATCCGCCTCAAGATTGACCAACTAGAATCGCCCTTAAGGTGCTTAGGAATTTTCGGCTATTATTGTGCAAGAGTGTGGCTGAATTTTCTTTCAAAACTTACCCTTTTGAATACTTCAATCGTGTTTATAAATTATGACCCTAGGCCTTTATTTATAGAGGTTTGGAAAGGGAATTGCAATCCTAGTAGGATACGATTTAATTAAATTAGAATCCTAGAAGGACTCTAATTTAATTAAATAATCCTAATAGGAATAGGAGTTTAATCATACACCAAATCCTAATAGATTTAGGAATTGTGCATGGACACAAACACACACACGCACGGAGCCACGAGGGTGCCCGCACGCGTGCGCTCGGCCCACGCAGCCCACGCTGGGCAGCCTTGCCTTGGCGCGCTGGGCCTGCCTTGCGGTGGGCCTGGCGCTGCCTTGGGCTGGGCGTTGGCGCGCGTCCTTGCTTGCTGGGCGATGGCCTGGCTTCGTGCTGGGCCTTCGTCTGGCAGGCCTCGTCCGATGCTTATTCGTACGATACGCTTCCGATTAAATTCCCGGTTCCGGAATTCATTTCCGATACGAACAATATTTAATATTTCCGATTCCGGAATTAATTTCCGTTTCGAACAAATATTAAATATTTCCGTTTCCGGAATTATTTTCCGATTCCGATAATATTTTCGATTCTGACAATATTTCCGTTTTCGGAAATATTTCCGATTCCGGCAATATTTCCATTTCCGATAATATTTTCCGATACGTACCATGTTTCCGTTTCCGGCAACATCTACGACTTGGATAATATTTATATTTCCGATACGATCCATATTTCCGTTTTCGGCAATATCATCGTTTCTGGAGTATTCATTTCTTGCTTGTGACGATCTCAGCTCCCACTGAAACCAAGATCCGTCGATTCCGAATATCCATAGATAGAGTATTTAATGCCATTAAATACTTGATCCGTTTACGTACTATTTGTGTGACCCTACGGGTTCAGTCAAGAGTAAGCTGTGGATTAATATCATTAATTCCACTTGAACTGAAGCGGCCTCTAGCTAGGCATTCAGCTCACTTGATCTCACTGAATTATTAACTTGTTAATTAATACTGAACCGCATTTATTAGATTTAACATTGAATACATACTTGGACCAAGGGCATTATTTCCTTCAGTCTCCCACTTGTCCTTAGGGACAAGTGTGCATTTCTTAATTCCTTTGTCGCTCGATGCTTGCTCTTGAACATAAGGTAAGAGCTGTCATCCTTATTATGTCCAGAGGTGTTTCTCGGTTTCAGAGTTCAACTGATCAAATAAACAGATAATCATAGCCTATGATTCATCCGAGCACGGCCATGCATTTCACAGTTTCTAGCGCTCCGAGTGGCCTTGTACAACTTTAAAGCATCTCATCCCAATTTATGGGAGGACAATCCCAATCTTGCGATCTTGAGATTAGACTTCGTTTGATAGGTGATTACCTGAGCGTTGCCTTTATAGCCTCCTTTTACGGTGCGACGGTTGGTGAATGTCAAAGGAACCAGTTCTCAAACAAGTAATCTCAAATCACTCGGGTATTGAGGATTTAGTGTCTAATAATTTTAATGAAATTTACTTATGACAGATTTTCATCTCTTACAGTAAAGTTTCATAGGTCTGTCCGATACTAGTCTTCCAAAAGTAAGTATCTATGCAAATGATTATGACATTGCCATGTCCACATAGTTCAAGAAACAGAACTACTAGTCATCTTGCATTCTAGTCGTCTAACGTTATCTATGCGTCCCATTTTATAGAAAACTCCGACCAGGGACCATTTTCAACTTTTGACATTCAAGTTCACTTGATAGACATTTCTTAGTTACAGGACTGGTCCTGACAGTCTATCTTGAATATATCGTCAAATTGAAGGGACTCATCATTTAATACTAAACCAAGATTAAATGGAATACATTTCATATATGATAAATGTTCAACCCCAACGTTTTACAACCATGGGCCTCTAACCCATCTTTAAAACATTTCATGGAATTCAAAGCTATGCTTGATTTCCAGTGCTACAATGTGAGTGTTGCTTCTCGCTTGTTGCATAGGTTTAGTTATCATGCTTTGCTAATCTTAATATCCCTTTCATCGAATGTTTTTCGAGATAGGATGATAAGATCTTTTGAGTTTGTTTATTATGTGATCTAGTCTTTGTTACTTAAATAGTGGTTCTACGCATTTTGCAATGAAGAACCATCAAGTCAGCAGACATGTGATTCAGCCAAGTTCAGTGAGGAACTTTTTAATGTAAACAACTCAGTTTTATTGCTTCTTAGGCAATAAGTACTTCTACTTCAACTGTATAGGTTGCTAGTGATGCTTTGGTTTGGATTTACTTATCCAAGCAGTTCACGGATATGTGGAAGACTTTCCAGCTGTATCTTAGAACATAGAAATTAAAATTTAATTTCCCACGCAACAACTCATGGTCTCCAATCCATGTTGCCATATCAAAACACGATGCTCTATAGCTCGTCCTTATCAATGGTTAACTCCAAGGGAATCTTGCTTGATCCTTTGCCAGTGTTTATGCGTGTAGCATCAATATTTAGCATATCTTTATTTCCTTGCATCAAGAACTATTCCTATGTACCTTTTCAAGTACCATAAGTTTTTCTTGATATCAATCTAGTCGATCTTCACTTAGATCAATAGAGACTGGTATATGTTCGTCATGCCTAAAGCCATACGATACATTTTTGGCGATCCTCATATTATATCATACATGATAAATTCTTTTGCAGAATAATTCCCAATTGAATTCTATTCATGTAACTTTAGCTCATCTAGTTTCAGTAGATACTAATTCCAGCTAAATTCTTTGACATATAATATAGGTTAAGAATCTCATTTAGACTCTTTGATGTTTAACTTAGTAAATGCTTATACATAGTTCAAACATCGTTTACTTAGATTTATTCACATAGGTCGAATATCTCCAATGGAGTATTTCGTGTTTGATTTAGTAAATTCCATTACTTAATCCAAAACAATATTATAAGATCTTTGTATATAGATCTTAATACCCAGTATGCACTAAGTTTCGCCATGGTACATCATAATTTCAAATCTAAGTCATTAGCATTTGAATGTTATTTCACAATAGAGAGATATGTGTGTGATACACATAGGACCAATTAAGTTTTACGTACTCCCACTAAACTTCTTATATATATATGTACATTTTATGAAACTAAAATACTTATTAGCTTCACTAAAATACAATTCCAATTCCCAATTGCTTGCTTAAATCTGTACTTAGATTCACTAGTGGAAAAAGGGTCATTTGCATCGCACTTTTAAGCATATTTGCGTCGCACATCGTGCGTGGCAAAAGCTCTCGACGCAAATGACTAAAAGTCATTTGCGTCGCACATTTGTGCGACGCAAATAACCTTATTTGCGTCGCACAATTAGCAAACGTGCGACGCAAATAACTTTTCAACATGATGCCTGAAAAGTCATTTGCAACGCACATTAGCTAAATGTGCGACGCAAATAAGGTTCATTTGCGTCGCACATTTAGCTAATGTGCGTTGCAAATGACTTTTCAGGCACCATGTTGAAAAGTTATTTGCAACGCACAATAGATAAATGTGCGACGCAAATGACTTTTAGGCGCAAAAAAAAAAAGTCATTTGCCACGCACAATAGCTTAATGTGCGACGCAAATGACAATTTTAGCGCCAAAAAATTAAGTCATTTGCCTCGCACATTGAGCTAACGTGCGTTGCAAATGACTTATTTTTTTAAAAAAAAATATTCGTTTTTTAATATTAGTTGGAAATTCCGACATGATCGTCTTTGAAATTAGACGGTTCATTCCCAATACCGGGAATACATTTATAATTAATACCTGTCACAAAAGTTTACAATGTAATTAACGTTCCCAATAAAAGGCAATTAAATTCGTCATAGATCGATCAACCAACATGTTACAACAAACATAAAATTATTACAACAAAGGTACGTAGCTAGCTAGAGATCAAGTTCATATTACAAATTAAGCTAAAAATTCGACATTGTTCATGAAGTAATTTGCCCAAAAATCTTTCACCTCATTAATCTCCTCCGCTGAATAAGGCAATGTTCTTGAAAAATCCTAAAAAAGTGTAAATAATTCAATTTATCAACGATTGATCAATATAATAGTTTTGTGTACTTCAATTTATTATATAAAGTACGTAGTTTATGAGAACATACCTTAGTAAGATCTTGACTATTACCATGATTCATTATTATGTCGTACATAAAACGCATGACGTAGTAGCCACAATCTAGTGATCCCGGTTGTTGAGCACACTAAATGCATTAAAATAAATAACACAAGTAAAATTTCTATCACATTGTATGTTATAATTTTGAAAAACTTATTTCTTAGGTAAATAATAAACTAATTATATATATATATACCTGTGCTGGAATCCATGTTAATTTAGTTCCCTTAGATTGTCCACCTAGTCTCTTGTAACTCCGAAAAGCACTACACATTCGATAAAATATGCAATTATATATACTTTGTTTACACATGTAAATGCAAAGAATATTTTACATGTAAGTGCAATTATATACTTTGTTTACACATGTAAATGCAATTATATACGTAGTAGTCACATTTAAGGCTAATTGGGTCGTACGTTCTAGGTCATTTTTAGGCAAAAATGATGTTTTCGAACCCAACTTTGAACCAAAGAACCTAAGGAATGTTTTCAAACTTATTACACGTCTCATATGAATAGTTATAACTTTGTAAGGCCCTTTACAATCTATTATTTCACATTTAAGGCTATTTGGGTCGTCCTAGGTCATTTTTAGGCAAAAATGATGTTTTCGAACCCAACTTTGAACCAAAGAACCTAAGGAATGTTTTCAAACTTATTACACGTCTCATATGCATAGTTATAACTTTGTAAGGCCCTTTACAATCTATTATTTCACATTTAAGGCTATTTGGGTCGTCCTAGGTCATTTTTAGGCAAAAATGATGTTTTCGAACCCAACTTTGAACCAAAGAACCTAAGGAATGTTTTCAAACTTATTACACGTCTCATATGCATAGTTATAACTTTCTAAGTCCCTTTACAATCTATTATTTCACATTTAAGGCTAATTGGGTCGTCCTAGGTCATTTTTAGGCAAAAATGATGTTTTCGAACCCAACTTTGAACCAAAGAACCTAAGGAATGTTTTCAAACTTATTACACGTCTCATATGCATAGTTATAACTTTCTAAGTCCCTTTACAATCTATTATTTCACATTTAAGGCTAATTGGGTCGTCCTAGGTCATTTTTAGGCAAAAATGATGTTTTCGAACCCAACTTTGAACTAAAGAACCTAAGGCAAAAATTTTGGCAAAAATGGCATTTTCATATGCATACTTTACTTACTTGTTTAGTGGCTCCTTAATCATCAAATTTCTCTTCTTCTGTTGAGAATCAAATATGTAGACCTCACGTTTAGACAAGCAAAGAACTAAAAGCATCCAGTGACTCCTACATACAAACAATAAACGTATGTAGTTAGAGAAAAAAAAGTTAAATTTATAACAATCAATTAAAAACGAAGTTCAAAGTAATTTTCATACTTTTCGTAGTATGGACATAAGATGAATGTCTTAGAACTAAGTGCACTCATGGACCTCGTCATGTACAATAGAATTCGATCTGCATCGGACTTTAACATGGTGGCCGAGATCATCTCCGGGCACATGAATCCAATACTATTGGGGTGACAATCATCGTGAAAACACAACTCACTCAAAGCCCTATAATATAGAGTGTAAGAACGTTAAGACAATCATAAAAATCAAATTTAGGGGCAAAATATGAATTTAGGTAACTCACGTAGCAAAAACTTGTATTATTGATATATTGAGCCATGCTCCCGAGAGAAGTTGATCGGTGTCTTCAACGGTGACACTAATTTCAAAGTCCTTTTCCATATTGAATGTCCTTTTAGTGCAATGTACCTTAACGTGCTCCCCTTCTTTTAATCCCAACATCATAGTTTTCATCACATTGCACTTACCACTCAAATTTTGCACTTTATAATTATCAAGGAAATAGGTTTTTGATTTAGTGTTGGACGCTTTTGTTCCACTTCCCCCAACCACTATCTCTTTCCCTTTGTTCCCTTTCCCTTTAGGCTCTTTACTTGTAGGCTTGTTTACCTGAGGTATGATTTTCAAATAACGATATACATATTAGTGAGCATACATGGTATAATAGTTCTACTTCAAATTATCATGCATATGTTAGTTACCTCCTAATTCGTAAGCGACACCAAATGTTTTGGCCACTGAGTGAAGGTACCATGAGCTTGAGCAAGTTTCTTAATATATTGAGAAGGCACGGGGACGGGAGCTTCTTTGTACGCGGGCTCAAAATCATAAACGCTCACTTTCACGTTATCGGACGTGACGTCGTTGTGGTGATCAAGGAGCAACTCTGGACATATGGTACCATAGGCAACAAAGACTTTCTCCGAGCCTATGTTCAGGTATAGATGGCACGGGACAGGTTCCTTATTATTTATTTTGAACAATAACCCAAATACAATGTAACATGTTAGAAAAGTTCAATAGAATTAACTAGAAACAAAGTACTTGAAAAACACAAATTATCATACCGTAATGTCGGCAAATGGATCTAAACCCCCGGAACGACAACTACTATGAACATTTGCGTCTATCCTCATATGGCTTGGTATTTGGACACCAAGTTCTTTAGCAAATGTGATAAATTTCTCCATGACCATGGCATCCATCTTGGAGTTCATCTCTTGCATTGTCTCATCTTTGACCCTTTTGGTCACTCTTGCTTCCATTTCCTCCATCTCCGCATCTCCATACCGTCGAAAGCTACGCCGCTCTCCGGTCCCCCACACAGCTTTGATGCCTACTCCACCACCAAATGTTAGTGGTCTCCCTTCTTTAGTCTTACCAAGTGCACGAGATAAGACATCATCTCGTGCACTTTTGGGAACAAATTCCCCTTCATCTTGTTTCCTTTTCCATTCATCCTACATGAAATCAAATGGTTTTGAGAAAAGTTCAACACTTGGTTTCATATTTAAGAACATATATGAAATTAGAGGAATCACAACATTACGCAAAATTGTTAAATGAACTTACAATATTTTCTTTGACCTTTTGTGTGCCCTCATCCGGCAAGTAAGGATTTCCTTTCTCATCTGGTTTCGATCTTGCAAGAAGCCATAAACATGTCCTACTCGGCAAACTTGAAGAAATTGTAGACGCAGAGGAACCTTCAGATGACGAAGAAACTGAGGGAATGTACCCTTTTCTCTGCCATTCACTTGTCATTTCAGCATATGATTTCTGTCCCATATGATGAGGATATATGTTGAAAGATTGACTTTGTCTTGCTTTCTCACTTATTTCCTAATTTTAGGGGGGTAAAAGAAATTATTACAACAAAATAAAACTTAGATTATAACAAGACTTTAAATAAGAATAATTTTTATACCTCAGCTTCTTCGGAGGTACGTATCTTCACAAATTCCTTCCATATATCCTTAGTTATATAACTATACAAATCATATGGCATCTTTTCATCTTTTGGCCTATTCCTTGTACCCCGAATCCAACCAGTCGTCAATCTTGATTTGAATTCCCTCCAACGCTTATCACAACTCTTTAAGACAAATTCTTTCTTAGTTTCATATGTGATATGAAATTCTCTCTAAATGAAAGAAAAAGAAAAGGAACAAGAAAGTCTTTTAGCACATGAAAAAGACACGTAGATATGTACAACTGAATTTCCAAAATAAAACCGGTTACCTTGACGTCTTCCCACAAAGTGTCTTTTATTCCTTGTGAAACATCTTCCCAGGTTCTGATCAATATTGAAACCTTTGCGCGACTTATCTCGCCAATGTGATTCTTGTAATCCGTTGCCCATTTCCCTGTGGGTCGGTCCAAGTGATCCCATTCAATTTTTCTTGGAACCCCGGGCATGGATTTTATTCCTTTTGTAGGGCCTCTTGGCTTCTTTTTTTGCTTTTGGGGCACTTGGTTTGGTGATTTGTTAGAAGGACCTGAATTTGCGTGTTGATCTTCATCCATGCCTGACGCTACTGCATTGGAAAATCATCAAAATTACATACCTTCAAAAGCAGGATTTTAAAATAAAAATAAAGAACTGACCAGTTCTGTGCACTGATCTGCACAGCTCAGATCAGAACTGTGCAGATCAGTGCACAGAACTGGTCATAACTGATCAGTTCTGTGCACTGATCTGCACATCTCAGATCAGAACTGTGCAGATCAGTGCACAGAACTGATCAGAGCTGACCAGTTCTGTGCACTGATCTGCACAGCTCAGATCAGAACTGTGCAGATCAGTGCACAGAACTGGTCAGAACTGATCAGTTCTGTGCACTGATCTGCACAGCTCAGATCAGAACTGTGCAGATCAGTGCACAGAACTGATCAGAGCTGACCAGTTCTGTGCACTGATCTGCACAGCTCAGATCTGAGCTGTGCAGATCAGTGCACAGAACTGATCAGTTCTGACCAGTTCTGTGCACTGATCTGCACAGTTCTGATCTGAGCTGTGCAGATCAATGCATAGAACTGGTCAGTTCTGATCAGTTCTGTACAAATGCTGGGGAATGAATTTGAATATGCAAAATTTTGGTCCACAAACCCACCCAAAAACAGACTGTTCTTTAAAGATTAAGCAACAAAGAAAGCACAACCAAGCTCCTGAAATAACCTTCAGATACTAACAACCAGCAATTAGATGGTACACAGGAACTTAGCAGACACTTAAATCCAAATAAGATGTTTTTTTTCCGGGTTGGGAGGTAGTTTGGGAGTGCAAACATGTATGACATAATATCCAGCTCCATGAGCATAATATAGAGACCAGTTGCATAAGAATTCAAGGAGTATGGAAATTCCCTGAATAAAGAAGTATCAGGTGTAACCATCCATCATCCTTTGAACAACCACCACTATCCTAAAGCCTCGTACTAATCTATTATTTCACATTTAAGGCTATTTGGGTCGTCCTAGGTCATATTTAGGCAAAAATGACGTTTTCGAACCCAACTTTGAACCAAAGAACCTAAGGAATGTTTTCAAACTTATTACATGTCTCATATGCATAGTTATAACTTTCTAAGCCTCGTAATAATCTATTATTCCACATTTAAGGGTAATTGGGTCGTTATAGTACATATTTAGGCAAAAATGACATTTTCGAACCCAACTTTGAACCAAAGAACCTAAGGAATGTTTTCAAACTTATTACATGTCTCATATGCATAGTTATAACTTTCTAAGCCTCGTACTAATCTATTATTCCACATTTAAGGGTAATTGGGTCGTTATAGTACATATTTAGGCAAAAATGACATTTTCGAACCCAACTTTGAACCAAAGAACCTAAGGAATGTTTTCAAACTTATTACATGTCTCATATGCATAGTTATAACTTTCTAAGCCTCGTACTAATCTATTATTCCACATTTAAGGGTAATTGGGTCGTTATAGTACATATTTAGGCAAAAATGACATTTTCGAACCCAACTTTTAACTAATCTACAAATTAACTTGGTGAAAAAATAGTTGCCAAAATAGTACCTATCTCACTATTTCTCTTTTTCAACATAAAATCCTTCATCATGATCTCGGCGTGTATAACTCATCTCAACATCGTCAATCATTTGAGGGATATGCCAGGAGGAAGGTGGAATCTCATTAAACTGCTCATCATACTCTTCTTCATCATCTACATCCTCAACGCCAAGTATTCTTCTTTTGCCTTCCAGAACAACTGACCAACTACGATCGGCAGGGTCAACCATGTAAAAGATTTGTTTTGCCTGTGATGCTAATATGAAAGGATCTGCAAGATGCCCAACTCGACTAAAGTTTACAAGTGTCAGGTACCCATGTTCATCCTTTTTGACACTGCGACTAATATCAACCCACTTGCACCGGAATAGAGGAATCTTAAAATACTTATATTCCAACTCTAATATTTCTTCAATGACTCCATAGTAAGAGTTCGTCTTATCTACAAGTGTTCTATCTTTTACACTAGCATACTCTGAAGACAAACATATTGCCGTAACACCACTATTTTGCATCGTCGTTTTGTCATCTTGTCGCTTCGTGTAAAAAGAATAGCCATTGATGTCGTACCCCTCATAAGATATGACTTGACATTTAGGACCATATGCCAACCATCTCACCATGTCAGATACCTCATTAGGCGTGTCGGAAAATTGATCCATCACTCGACGCTTGAACCATGTGAGGAATGAACGATTATGCTCTTTTATCAGTTGAGGACCATTTTTTGAAGGATATTGCTCTCTAAGAAAGTTCATGTGCTCAGCCACGTATGGATGGACTTCACTAAGACTTTGCACCACAAACAGCTCAACCTTACACATCATTTCAGAACTGATTGATATCCTTTTCTTGCCAATTGTACCTTGACCCCCAAGTCTCCCATCATGTCTAGACTTTGGTACTCCGACTTCTTTCAAACGTGCCATATATTGAGAAACCCATGCAGCAACTTCCTCCGCGACGGTTCGTTGGACAATACTAGCTTCAGGTTTGGCCGGATTCATCACTCTATTTTTCAAGGTACCCATTTCCCGTTCAAAGGGATACATGTACCTCATACAAACTGGCCCACAAATCTTAATTTCACGAACAAGATGAATAATCAAATGAGGCATCATGTCAAAGAATGATGGCGGAAAATACTTTTCAAACCGACACATGGTCTCAAGTACATCAGCCTGCAAATCATCCAGTATTGTTGGATTGATCACCTTGCTACAAATTGTGTTGAAAAAGAAACACAATCTTGTAATGGTATACCTCACTTGTGGCGGCAATATCCCTCGAATTGCAACCGGCAGCAATTGTTGCATCAACACGTGACAATCATGAGATTTCATTCCAACTAATTTCAAGTCAGACATGGACACAAGTCTACGAAAATTTGAAGAGTAACCGGCAGGGACCTTTAAGCTATGCAAAGACTCACAAAAGCTAACTTTCTCCTTTTTAGACAAGGTGAAACAAGCTGGGGGAAGGTACCAGCGTTTTCCCCTTTCTTGAGGTGCCAACTCAGAGCGACCCATAGCAGCCATATCTTGTCTAACTTTAGGCCCATCCTTCGTTTTCCCTTGCATATTCAACAATGTCCCAACAATGGCATCACAAACATTTTTCTCAATATGCATTACATCCAAACAATGCCTAACTTCCAAATCTCTCCAATATGGGAGATCCCAAAAGATAGACCTCTTCTTGTAACCACCACTTGGCTGACCTTTATAAGGCTTACCAAACTCTGTCTCAATGTCTTTAACCCGTTCATAAACCTCACACGCACATAAGGGGGCAGGAGCTTCTCTCATCTCCAATTCTCCATTAAAAGCTTCCTTCTCTTTTCGAAATGGATGATCTTCAGGAAGATACATCCGGTAATCCATGTACACATCTTTCCCACAAAATTTTAGGCGCCTCGAGACCAAATCATCATGACAAACTGGACATGCCTTCTTTCCCTTTACAGAATACCCTGACAAATTTCCATAAGCCGGGAAATCATTTATCGTACAAAAAATCATGGCACGTAAAGTGAAATTGGTTTTGGTGTATGCATCAAACATCAACACCCCTTCATCCCACAACAATTTCAAATCTTCAATGAGTGGCTCTAGATACACATCTATGTCATTTCCGGGTTGTTTAGGCCCAGAGATTAAGAGCGACAACATGATGTATCTACGCTTCATGCATAACCAAGGAGGCAAATTGTATATGGTGAGAAGAACCGGCCAAGTGCTATATTGGGTACTAAGTGTCCCAAATGGGTTCATTCCATCCGTGCAAAGACCAAGCCTGAGATTCCGAACTTCTTCCCTAAAGACCTTGTACTTTCGATCAATGTTCCTCCATTGTGGAGAATCAGCAGGATGCCTCATTAACCCATCTTTCTTCCTCCCCTCGGCATGCCACCTCAAGAGTTTTGCAGTTTTCTCTTCTGAGAAAAGGCGCTTAAATCTTGGTATAATTGGAAGATACCAAAGCACCTTAGCCGGAGAAGGTTTCTTCTTAGTTGATGTTGCATCATTCTCCACGATCTTGTAACGGGACAATCCGCATCTTGGACACTCATGCAGATTTGCATACTGCTTTCGATACAACACGCAATCATTTGGACACGCGTGTATCTTCTCATAATCCATACCCAAAGGACACATAAGCTTCTGGGCCTCATAGTTAGACCTTGGAAGTTTGTTTCCTTCAGGAAGATTACCAGACGTGGCCTCCAAAAACTGTGAAAAACTCTTGTTGGTCCAACCGTTTTCCACCTTTAAGTTGAAATATTCGATGACGGCACCAAGTACAGTTTGTGTAGAACCAGGATATAATGGTGTTGCGGAAGCTTTGATTATACTATCATACATATGGGGACGCTCAACGAAATGATGGTCTTCCACATCATGCATCATATCATCTATCCTATCTTTCTCCTCTTCTTCCTCACTTTCAACACCAATATCATCCTCAATTTCATTATCATCACCATTATCACAATGATTATGCTGACTCGAGCTCGGCATACTAGAACTTGCCCCATGATCTATGCTCTCACCATGCCATGTCCACGTCGTGTAGTTACCCTTAAAACCGCGACGAACTATGTGATCAACAATATCATCAATATCCCGATACCCCCTTGAATTATAGCAATCACAACAAGGACACAGAATTAAACTTGATTCATGTTCTGATTGATGTTTCAAGGCAACCTTAATGAACTCTTGAATCCCTTGTAAGAACCTTGTAGAAAATCGTTTACTACCATACATCCAACTCCGATCCATTTTCAACCACTAGACCAAATTTTGTCAAAGGTTAGAATATAAACTAGGCTATTCATATCATTATAAATCCAAAATTTTGTAGCAAACCCAAAACATGATTTCATATATCACCTAAATTCATTTCATACCCAAAACTTCATTTCATAACTTTTAATTCAACAAAACCTAACAACTAAAATTCAACAAAACCTAAATCCTAAAATGTACCCAATTAAAATTCAACTAAAATTCAACAAAACCTACAACTAAAATTCAACAAAACCTAAATCCTAAAATGTACCCAATTAAAATTCAACAAATAATATCAACCATTAAAATTCAATTATAATGCATAATTAAAATTCAATTATAATGTCCACAATTAAAATTAAAATGCACAATTAAAATTCAATAAATATCAAAACTAAAATTCAATACCTAAGAGAGGAGAGACGACAATGAACAAGGGCGGCTGAGTGGGCGGCGGCGTGGGCGGCTGCCGTGCCGTGGATGACTTCCTTGGCCGTGGGCGGCGACTCTAAAAAGGAAGAAGGGCAGGAATCAGTGAAGTAGTGAAGTGGCGAAGCAGTGAAGCAGTGAAGCAGCAAAGGAACGGCGCGGCAACGACGGAAGGCGGCGAAGGCAACGACGACAGTGAACAGGGTGAAGCCGCCGGTGAGAACAAAGCAGCTAGTGTTGGTGTTGGTTTCGTTTGGGAGGGAAGCAGCTAGTGTTTGTCGAGCAATATTAACCTAAGTTAGAATGTTCCTAAGCAATTAAGCTGAGCGCGAATTCGAAAAAAAAAAAAATCAAAACACATTTGTGTCGCAGCTTTGTTAAACTGCGACGCAAATGACTCTAGGATGCCCCCCAGAGTCATTTGCGTCGCAGATTAGTAAATCTGCGACGCACTTGATTGAGTTAATTGCGTCGCAGTTTTACTAATCTGCGACGCAAATGACTCTGGGGGGCATCCTAGAGTCATTTGCGTCGCAGTTTAACAAAGCTGCGACGCAAATGACTAAATTTTATGCTAAAATTTGTCATTTGCGTCACATGTTCAGAATGGCGTGGCAAATGCGGGGATGCAAATAAGCCTTTTTCCACTAGTGATTTCTTAAGCTAGCTTTCCTTTTCAAGCATTTATTTGGATCCAAAAATCCTATGACATACCATGTACATAGTTTATTCCAACATTTGATTGAGGAATACGTTTTGTCATCCAATTGCCATATGTACCAATATGCAATCATTGCTTGAATTATAGACTTAAGCATTACGATTTTGCATGAAGTTTCAACACAATCCACACCGTGAATTTGCTTGTAACCTTTAGCAACTAATCTAGCTTTGTGTGTGAACACAATTTCATGTTTGATGGTTTTTATCCTTAAAATAAACTTGCAACCAATAGGTGTGAAACTATTCTTGCAAATCAACAAAATTTCAATTTTGTCATCAAAACATTGAATATGTTTTTATGGCCTTTAACCAATTAAACATTAAGTCTATATACGGTCTCTAACCATTTTAGGGAATCTAGGTTTCGTCATAGCTTTCTTACAAGTCACAAACTCATTAATCTACATGATAATAGTTTGACTGTAAGTTGTAGGTTTCTTCACTATCTAATAGAAGAATCGCATAGCTTCAGTGACCCGAACTCCATGTTTCTTCACTATTTAATAGAAGAATCTCATAGTTTCAGTGACTTGAACTCTATGCCTACTTTGGTATAGAACATCAAACAATAGAATATCAATAGCCACTTGAAAGTCCTTTGAATATTCTGTTCTCCTTGAAGCACTTGTAAAGTCTTCTAAGAGATGTCTATTCTTTAAAGCTACTTCTAAAGTCCTTAAAGAATGAATTCGGATTTTCTGAAGCACTTCGAAAAGCCTCCGGAATGTCCGTTTATGTTTGTTGTTCGCCTCGAAGACTTTCGAGGTCTATTTTCTCCCACTTGTCATTTTGGAAACGAATCTCCAAAAGGACATTATTTCGAGCAAACAAACATTATGTTCTCAAAAATTCGTGGTAGAAACAATACCCTTGTGTCTCATTTGAATAAATCACAATGAAACATATATCTATACTTGGGCCTTAGTTTGTTAAATAACAAACGCTAAGCTCCCACTGAGTTTGGCAACTCTCTAGATATATATATTATGAAAAGATATTCTGAAATTACTTTTCAATAGCTTTGACGAATTTGGTTTAGTTTGGTGGTAGTTGAGCATTTTGTTTAGAAATTATAGGAAAAAGTCTTTATGATCCATCATTGATCGAATTAAGTACTAATCGACTTCGATCATTCCAACTTAGATATACCATATCTTATGGAGCTAGATAGTGAAATTACAACACACAATCATTGATGATCATACTTGGTATAAGTAATCAACAACATGATCTAACCTAGATCTTTATGATTTCTTGCCAAGTGGATTTTATACTTCTGAATCTTTGAACTAGAAAAACAGATTCAACTTATATCACATTTGAGTAAATAAACCTATATTCACTCAAATCCATGTGAAATAAAGTCATAAAATATTACTTTAGCTTTGAACTCTATTGTCTAGGCGTTCTAACAATAGTTCATATCTTTTGTTACTTTCAACAAGTAAGACTAGTTGTCTTAAATTGATCTAGAAATCAATCAACTTTCAAAAGTCCATCAAAATAGAGCTTTTGAATGTTAACTTGTTGATATGGTCTAAGCAACAACGCTAAAGGTTAGTGGAACTTAAATCAAGAGATTGATTTGAACCTAGTAAAGTTTTTTAAAGAGTTGTTTGTTTTAATCAAGCATATTGACTCAACCTGTAATTGACCATTTCATTCAAATAAACAAACAAACATTGTTTTTGTTTTTTTTTTTTTGAATGTGAGTCTTTCTGTGTTTGAAAACAGAAATTTAGGTATGTTGATTATGGAACAAAATAGCCATTAAGTTCCAGCCTTTGAAAGGACTTAAAACAAACTAGATGACCCTAAAACTAATGTAGCATTGCGATGCTTCATTTCCCACTTGTAGGCCATTAGTGTAGCCTAGCTTCCATTGTTTGAGTTATTACCGAAGTAAGAACCTCAAGCGGTATATGATACCAAGGAAGTTTGATTGCTAGGACACTTCTCTTTAAACATAAACTTATAGGTAGAAGCAGAATCGTAAATTCCTTCCATTTGTTCCTTGTTTTCCTATTTCTTGTACCCTTTCTAATAGCCTTAAGAATAGAATTCTTTAGTGTTGACTTTTATACTTTGTTAGACATGTCCAATGTCACTCCAACAAGGTTCTTAATTACCATTTTAATTTATGTTGAATATTTTGTTTCAACTAGATGATCTTACCAGAAGCTTCTAAAGTTCTCTAAGCATCGATCTATTCGAATGTCTAGGGACTAGACTCATTCGAGAATTAAATGGACAAAGATTTTAGGTTGTTAACCATTGGTAAAGCTGAGCGTTTAAACTCAATGCTTTATGATTTCAAAACTACATTGTATTTTGAATCCACAAGCACCAATTGGTTCGCCATTCGATTTTGATATTCGAAAACAACCATAAAAGTCGATATAAGAAACGTACATTTTAAATTGCTCACCATCTCTCATTTCCGTGAATCGTTCTTGGATTCACTACCAACCGAGGAAATTTACTGTTACCTTTCTAAAAGGATTTACCGCAGTGCAAGATATTTAATTATAAACAATAATTAAAACATACATTGAAGCATGCAAAGTCTAAACATTTATCATGAGTAATTAAAGCATTCATGCAATTTAAACAAGTTATTAGCATTTTATTCGAATTTAATGTTCCGGCAGGTGTGAATAAAATGATTCCAAGACCCTAAAACCATTGAAGAATTAAGCACAGTTTGTCGACTCAATCCTAAAACATCTTAGGTAAGCAAAAACCTTTTGCTAATAGTCTAGAAACTATTCTTGGTTGATAGGTACGTCTAAGAACTTATTAGGTAAACCTATCGATTTTGCCACGACATAAAAGGACTCCTTACTTATATCGTTGAGTTTCACCAAAACTAACATGTACTCACAATTATTTGTGTACCTTGCCCCTTTAGGACCAATAAGTAACACCTCGCTGAGCGAAAACTATTACTAGATTGATGTAAAGGATATCCAAGCAAGTGTATATTTTGGCATGGCACCTTTTAACTCAATTTTTAAGTTTTGAACTTAAGGTTCTTACTATGTTGGTTAGATTTTAAGTGAACTAAAATCCTTAATCATGCAACATAATCAAGCCACAATCTCATGCATAATTAAGACATATTTAAAGCAATAAATAACTTAAATCATGCATAAGATAAATGTGATCTAGTATGGCCCGACTTCATCTTGAAGCTTCAACTTCAAAGTCCGTCTCGAAAATCTCCGTGGGAGGCACCATTTTCTTCAAATAGGATAAGCTATAATTAAACTAATTACAACTATTTGATGGTACGCAGACCATATTTGAATTAAAAAACAATTTTGGTACTTTAGACCAATTACATTCAAATTAATGGTACGCAGACCATATTTTCTATCCTATTTGGGCCATACTAGTCACTTCATAACCTGCAAAACAGTACATATACAATATATACCATTCACCCATTCATTATCATGAATGGCCCACATAGCTGGTTAGCAAAACACGTTATGCATCACATAAACATTTGCAGCAATTAATCAAGGGCACCAATAATCTACAAATTATTCAGTCCTTATTAATTCTAATCAAGTTGTTTTAACCTTAAGGATTTGTAGACCTAATCAAGAGTTTATGACTAAAAGGGCTCCCACTTAAACCAATAAATTCATATGCTTTACTAATTTTAAACATAAAAATGTATTTCTAGTCTAACCGGAAACATACAAATTTAATTAAAATTTAAAGCTCATATAAATTTATAATTGAATCCACATATTTAATTTATTTTAAGTCGTATTTAAATTAATTCATGATTTTAATTTTAGTAAAATAATTAGAATAAATGAAATTTATTATAATTATAATATTCAAAATTAAAATCCAAGAAAATAACTTAAATTATTAATTTTAAAATTAATTAAAATTACGTAAACTGAAAATTTCAAATTAAAATTGTAAAACGATCTAATCGTAACATAAGGTACGCAACATCATCA
Source organism: Spinacia oleracea (assembly GCF_020520425.1). Classification (NCBI taxonomy): domain Eukaryota; kingdom Viridiplantae; phylum Streptophyta; class Magnoliopsida; order Caryophyllales; family Amaranthaceae; genus Spinacia; species Spinacia oleracea. The sequence continues at coordinate 45,474,553 of NC_079490.1, forward strand.
CGCAACGCACAACCATAGGCCACACGCAACGCACAACCATAGGCCACACGCACGCAGCCATCGCTGGCCATGTACGCGCAGCCTATGTGCTGCGTCGCATCTGCTGCTGCTCACCATCGCAAGGCGCGCGCCAGCACTCGTCGCAACACGCTCGCTGCTCACCATCGCTGGGCGTAGCGCTCGTCGCACGCGAGCTTGCGCTTGCTGCGCGCGAGGCTTCGCATGTTGCGCGCGGCAGTTGCGTCGTGGCGCAGCTCGCCTGCTGCCCGCACGCGACTGTCGCTGCCTTGCTCTCGCCCTTGCCCACTCGCCCATCGCACACAGCACACGACACAAGGCAGGGCTGCTGCCTTGTGCTCGTGCACCAAAGCCTTGCTCATTGCATTCCCGCACTATACAACACCCCTTAAGGGTAACACGTAGCGTCCATTGCTTTGTGCGTGCAAGTTATATGAGCGAATCGCATAAAAATTAAAATTTTATTTTCAAAATTAATGACAAATTAATAAATCATATTAATTTCATAATTTTAGGGCGAAAAAATCAAAAATTTATTAATTAATTGATTTCCGATTAACATGGATTCAAGTCTAGGTCATAAAAATTTAAAATTTAACACAAATTTACAATTTTATGGTGGTTTTTAATCATAGGTATCTAATTAACTTATTAACTAATTATGAAAATCAAATTAATTCTAAATTATTCCAATTTTCAACAAATTTATCATAATTACAAATTAGATTGCATAATTAACAAGGCTAGGCATTCAAACTTGTTAAACATATACAGTAGGTCAATCAAAAATTCAAGATTTATCAACAAGAATCGCAAATATTTAATTTAACATCTTAAATTTACAAAATTTTGCGTTCGAAAAACTAAAACCTCCGAAAAGTCATAGTTAGGCTTCGAATTTGAGAATTCTGGGTTCGGCGGAAAAAAAAAATTTGTCAAAATTTTAGAATGCCTTTTACATGCGGAATTGACACAAAAATCACTCGATTTGAATGAGTAACGAAGAAACTGCCGAAAAACTGCGTACATATAATTAAATAAACGCAATTTGCAATTAATTAACAATTACGAAAATTAATCACCCCTTTTAATTCTTGCAAATTTGTAATATTTAACCATGTTTATGCAATTTAGATTATGAAAATAATAAGAGGCTAGTGATACCACTGTTAGGTTATGATACATATGACAATACATAAATCATGCGGAAAAACCATAAAGCCAGGAAAGCATATTATTTACACATAATCATTTAGCATAGTATAGATGCATACAGTTTGTAGCGTGCCCTCCCTAGCTGCGCCCGAACCGAACAAGAACAAGTCTTTAGGACTCCAAGTGTCGTCCCTCCATAGATAGTCCACAGTACGTCCGGATCCGCCTCAAGATTGACCAACTAGAATCGCGCTTAAGGTGCTTAGGAATTTTCGGCTATTATTGTGCAAGAGTGTGGCTGAATTTTCTTTCAAAACATACCCTTTTGAATACTTCAATCGTGTTTATAAATTATGACCCTAGGCCCTTATTTATAGAGGTTTGGAAAGGGAATTGGAATCCTAGTAGGATACGATTTAATTAAACTTAGAATCCTACAAGGACTCTAATTAATTAAATAATCCTAATAGGAATAGGAGTTTAATCATACACCAAATCCTAATAGATTTAGGAATTGTGCATGGACACAAACACACACGCACGGAGCCACGAGGGCGCCCGCACGCGTGCGCTCGGCCCACGCAGCCCACGCTGGGCAACCTTGCCTTGGCGCGGTGGGCCTGCCTTGCGGTGGGCCTGGCGCTGCCTTGGGCTGGGCGTTGGCGCCCGTCTTTGCTTGCTGGGCGATGGCCTGGCTTCGTGCTGGGCCTTCGTCCGGCAGGCCTCGTCCGATGCTTATTCGTACGATACGTTTCCGATTAAATTCCCGGTTCCGGAATTCATTTCCGATACGAACAATATTTAATATTTCCGATTCCGAAATTAATTTCCGTTTCGAACAAATATTTAATATTTCCGTTTCCGGAACTATTTTCCGATTCCGATAATATTTCCGATTCTGACAATATTTCCGTTTCCGGCAATATTTCCGATTCCGGCAATATTTCCATTTCCGATAATATTTTCCGATACGTACCATGTTTCCGTTTCCAGCAACATCTACGACTTGGATAATATTTATATTTCCGATACGATCCATATTTCCGTTTCCGGCAATATCATCGTTTCCGGAGTATTCATTTCTTGCTTGTGACGATCTCAGCTTCCACTGAAACCAAGATCCGTCGATTCCGAATATCCATAGATAGAGTATTTAATGCCATTAAATACTTGATCCATTTACGTACTATTTGTGTGACCCTACGGGTTCAGTCAAGAGTAAGCTGTGGATTAATATCATTAATTCCACTTGAACTGAAGCGGCCTCTAGCTAGGCATTCAGCTCACTTGATCTCACTGAATTATTAACTTGTTAATTAATACTGAACCGCATTTATTAGACTTAACATTGAATGCATACTTGGACCAAGGGAATTATTTCCTTCAATTATGGCTCTACAGTTTGATTCTCATCCAATCACGTCACATATAGATTTTTGGATGGGATGTCAGGTTTGGCGCTGCCATTGGACTTTCTTGAAAACTCGAACTCTTCAAACGTCTATGTTATTTCGACCGGGTACGTTATAAATACGAACCTCTGTAATCCAGAACCGACACCAATTACAAATTATCACCAATTTACTACCAAATACCCTAAGCTTGAGAATTAAACGAAGCTGCACTTTGTCTTGTATTCGCGACCGTCTGCCGTTTTAACACATTGTTAAGCAGACTCTGCCCGCATAATTACTCAGCCCATCCTGACACTAGTAGAAAAACCATCAAAAGTGGCTAGTTAAAGGTGGCCCTTGTCTAACAAGGGCATCTTTTGAGTGACAAAAATTAAAATAAAAATAAATAAATAAAACTAATTCCTGGGAAGCGCATCTTTTTCTCGCTGCTTCCCCTTTGTTGCTGGTGCTCGTGCTCCCCTTTGTTTTTGCTGCCCCCGCGCACTACTCTTCTTCTCCATCTTCTCCATCTTCCCACTCTTCACTTGCTCTTCAATTCGAAGTTAAACACTCGCACCAATCTCACAATTATCTCCCCTCCACCGGCGACGACCTCGACAAGAAGAACCATCATTGTGAAATTCTCTCCACTCGACCGGCAATGACTTCAATGGTGTTCGATTTAGGGTTTTTATTGGTATGGGATCAAGTTCTGAATTTTTTGTTTGTTCAAAAGTTGTGATTTTTGTTTTATATTTTTTCTGTTTTCTGCGAATTTTTTGTGCAAGCTGGGAATTACTTCGATTCATTATGCAATTTAAGATGTGAATTATTGTGCGAATGTGCTGAATTATTCCTCGAATTTTGTTGTGAATATAATTTATAAATTGTACAAATTTAGTTTGTGATTTTGTTTTTGAATTTGAATAGGAATTTCCAGGGTTTAAAGAGGGTTTAATTGGGTTTTTTGAGGATTTTGGTTGTTGTTATTGCTGATTTTTTTATGGTTTAATTGGGTTTAATCGGGTTCATCGTATTGAAATGGGTTATTCAGTTGATACTTGATACGCCTTGTGTATTATGTTACACTACTCTTTGTGTCAATGTTTGATACCATGTCTGATTTTAATTGATGGATTATGAGAATCTTTTCTTGTAGTCATTGCTCAATGATTTTTTGTTTGACTCTTCTTTAAGCTCATCTATGCTTTTAGGTGATCAGGACATATGCGTATAATAGAGCTTGGGTTGTAGGCTTTTTGATGGATATTGGTGGTGCACTTTTGATGTTGAGGGCATTATCTCTTGCTCCAGTAAGTTGTTTCCATGTATTTGAAAGATACTCCATATTTTTGTTATTAGTGGGCCTTAAACTACTATCCTTCTGGAAGTGAAAGAAATAGAACTTAATATGGTCATCCTGTCATGGACTCATGGGTGTGTTCCTGTAGTTACTGCAAAAGACCATGGCTTGCTGTCCAGGGAATGAGAAAATAATTTAGCTTAAAATTCAGGATATAGTTTTAAATAGTTTCAACCGCTCTTGTTGGGAAATTGTGTATTATACTTTGGTGTTTATTGCTGCGGTGGTGGGGATTCCGGTACAAGCGAGATGGCGAGGAACCTTAAAACTGTCTCGTGTTGTCTTTTCTGTGACATTTTATACGTAATGGTTTACATTGTACTGAACAAACATCAGTTTATCCAAACTGGTATTTAGAAACCGATGCTTGAAGGTTTACTTTGATGGAAGAGTTGCTACTAGTGTGCAGGATAATTATGCTAGAAACAAAGGACAAGCTAGTATGTCTCCTTTATTCATAGGTAGACATAATGTAGAAATTGTGTTAATAGTGTCTTTTGTCTTATAGATAGCTGTTATTGAGATTCACTCTTTCAGTTTTGAGTTTTCCCTATCTTCGCTTGTTCTATGAATTGTGATCGTCACCTTGGTATCTAGCACCTGTCTCTAAGCTGCTTTAAGCATGGGTCTGTTTTCTTCATTAGTGAATGATATGTTTAGATTTTTTATTGTTTCTTGTTGAGTGTAAATTGTAGCAGAAGCAGCATTATACTGCTTGCACTTGCAACAATTATATTCTCTTTAGCGTCTTGGTTTGTATTTTTTTTTCTATAAATCTTGTTAATCGCCTGTATCCTGGTAATGAATTCACTTTTTCTCAAATTCATGCATCTTTTCTCAACAATCCCTATGTATTTTATTCTAAATTGTCAACTATAAATGAAGCCTATGTTGCATACAACAACTTTTAATGGTCAACATCGTGCTAAGTTGGTTATGTTCTTTTGAAACCAACTTGATTTTCCTATCGCTTTCCCACCATTACAGGTATCTATCATCCAACCTGTTTCTGGATGTGGACTTGCTATACTTTCCATTTTCTCCCATTTTTACTTGAAGGAGCTTATGAATGTTGTAGATTGGTTGGGAATCGCATTAGCTGGCATTGGTACAATAGGTAATGTAAGCTAGTAGAAGCTCTCTTTTTTAAACTTTATTATTTCCTAATTTACTTAAAAGTTGACATCCATATAGTAATCATATTGATTTGAAAAATGACAACAAAAAAATGGAAACTAATTTTTGTGCTTTCCATATTTTTGTTCTTAGTTTTCTAAAAAACAGAAAACTGATGCAAAAAACAATAACGAACGGGGCCTAATTAATTAGATTTCGTAGGAGAATGGTGATACTTTTAATTTTACAACCAAAGTATTTTGTGTTAAGAAAGAGATTCACATAAATTCTCCATCACGTTACACTGGGATAATTTTGTATATTCTCCCGTTCAGATTGAGTGAAGATGGCTGCCTATTTGGCAACTAACTGCTGGCTAATTGTTCTGGCTATTAGATTTAGTGATAGTTGTTTAAATTTTCTGTTTTTTGTGTTACTTAAAATTTGTAATTTACTAGTTATTAGTTTTTTAAACATGTAAAATGATATATAAGGACAAGACTAGGCTCTAATTAATTGGTAGTTGTTTGATAGGTTTCTAAAATCTTAGAGACAAAAGAATCTAAAAACTTTGGCACCAGTATTGTGTCTTGCTGGTTTAGTCTGGCGTGCAGCCTGGCAGCAGATCAGCTGCTGAACAGTTCAGTTTCTGATCTGTTCAACAACAGATTAGCTGCTGAACACATCAAAAACTGATATGTTCAGCTACTGATCATCACAGTTATTACACTTCAACCGTTCATCATTTAGGACTATTTCTATGCTTGTGTAATTTTGAACCAGCCATGTTACTACTAGATGCAGAGAAAGGGAATACCTTATTACCTCTGGAGATCAAAATATGAATGTGTGAAACCCTTTTCTTGTATTTTTCTTTCATGGCTGTTAGCTTTAAATCAGTGTTTATCTTGGTAGATGTATATGATTTCCAGTTTCCCTGATGAAGCTTTTGAGGCATTAGGAAAAGGCTATGTTGCCTGAATAGGATGCAAACTTTCTAGGATGTTACCTCTTGAGTAATACATTTGTCAGTTCAAGTAAAGAATGATACCCATGGTTTGTTAAAAAACACATTTTTTTTACTGGCTCTCATTTGAATTTGAACTAGAGCTCAACTTAGCTCATCTTGATCACTAGTTGAGTTGAGCATATTACATTTGAGCTCATATTGTATTTACCTGCGTGATTGAATCCTGGTGTAAGGTGTTGTGGGATCTTTTACGGTGCTGACGTGTCACGCGTTCCTCGGAGGTATCAAGTATGACTTGGCACAAACTTCTGGCAACCTGCAAAACAAGAATATTCCCGTAGGAATATTTCCTCCGATGCTTAAGTATAAGCTAGAGAGAGAAGTAATTTATAGAAAGAAGGCAGAGCAATGATAGTTTTGGTTGGTGGGAATGAATTGATTGCCCCTTACCTTGGGATCTGAGCTATTTATAGGGCTAGGGTTTCTTGGGAATTGATCCCTCAACCCTAGCTGTGGGATGCGTGCTCCTTGGGGATTTAGGACATGTGTCATTTGGCAAACAATGATGAGCCTTTTATGAATTGGGCCTGGCTTCTCAGAGAAGGTGGGCTTTCCAAAATAAGGCTTTGCTCTTATTTCGTTTAGGTACCAAGGTTTGAGCCTACTTCCTAGGCCTGGGCCCAGCTGGCCTGTATTGGTCATTGTAGCTTCTTTGGGCCTTATGGTGGAGATATTCAGGCCCACATCAATTGCCCCTCATGAGGAGTGAAAACAGACGTTAGTTTTCACTGCTCTTGGAGTGTTCAATGGGATGACGACGCGTGGCAGGGGTAATCATTTCTTACCCCTCCATAAATAAGTGGCCATTTTGAGTGACTTTCCCCTTCATTTCTAGTGATTATTTGAGAGCTATAAGAGGAGGCGATTTCCGGCGTCTTACATCCACCGAAATTCACTGTAGCGCCGCCACAATCTTCAAAGCCCTGTTCTTGCAGTTCTTCATCAAGTTTCTTCAAAAATTCTCTTTGATCTATCAGGTAATTCTTTCTTTTGAGAAAATTTGTTTGTTGATTTTGATCCCTACCAATTCTCTTTTCTTAACTATGCAAGGATTACGTTAAACTGAGGGCGTCAACCTGTCCTTTTGACGCCTTCTCTTTTCAAGTAATGCCCCTCGTCTTGAGCCAAGTCTTCAGCTTGTGCAGGATTTCATGGCGCGAATAGAAGACGAAGAGCAATTCGAAGGGGAATCTTCTTCTCCCATGGAGGAGGACATCCCCTCAAACGAGCGCGCCGATGTCGCGCCGGCGAGCACGTCAGGTGGGGAGGAAGGTCACCTTCACCCCAGCGCAATCTTCCCACTTCAGCCGTGGCTGACCTTCCTCACCATCCAGGGGAAGGATTATGGGAAGTCTCTAAATCTAGGTTCGGAGTATAAGTTTCGTATGCCGGCTGGTATGGACTGCACCAGCTTTGGACTGGTTGAAGGGGAATTCGCCGTGTACAGCTCCTTTCTGAAGCTTGGCATGAGATTCCCCCCTCACCCCTTTGTGGTGGAATTGCTGGACGGCTTCAACATTGGCCTGAATCAAATGTCCCCCAACTCTTGGGCTTGTGTGTTCGGCTATATCGCTCGTTAGGAGCTCGAAGGTATTACTCCCTCCTTCCCGGCATTCCTGAGGATCGCCTCCATGTCCCAAGTTTCCAAAGCTGCCGCGGGTTGGCTAATTCTTACGTACAAGGGAGCTTATCGGACGGTGATGGGCAAGGCGTCCAAATGGCATCACTGGAGAAAAAAGTGGGTGGTTATCAAAACCACCAATTTGGAGATGTGCGAGCGGATGAGACGTTGGACCGTCAAGCCCAACTTGGTTGGAAAGGCAGCTTTTTCCCTCCGGTCTCCGCCGATCTATTGGAACGGATCTCGTCTTTGTTCAAGGCCAAGCCGCTCATAGTTAAGGACAAGACGGCCTACATACCCGAGGGGTGGTTGCCTCATCTGGATCAACTGGCCGATCCCCTTTTCCTCTCGGCTGTGGGCTTGTGTCCGTATATGCCGAGAGGTAATGAATCTATACCTCAAATCTTTCACTGTTTCATCAAAACTACTTTACTAATGTCTTTATTTGTTTTTTCAGACGAGGCCATGGATAAGCTAGACGATGCCTCCAAAGGCCAAGTGGATATGCCGTCCTGGCTGGCAAAGGTACTTGACGCCAGCACCTTTAAGGCTTGGCAGCGTCAGCAGGCGGCCCAGCAAGTCGTCCCAGAGTAGATGGCTCCCCCTACTGCTGCTGAGGAGAAGGTATTGATCAAGCCTTCCTATGTAATTCCCATTATTGTTTGCCACTTATATGTTTTCATTTCTTTAGAATGCGAGGAAGGCGGTCACGGACGCGGCACCTTCTTCTAAGCGCAGGGCTGGCGGCACAGGGAAACCCGTCTTCAAGTCAACGGCTTCGAAGGCTCCTAAGGTGTTTGTCGTCCCCAAGGCTGCATCCGTTTCTCCTAGCTTTCGGAAAGCTGGAGCGACGGTCGATCCTCTTGCGGGGATTGCTGAAGCCGTCCGCCGGAATATTCCTCTGAAGGCGGCGGAAAGAGCTAGGAATTCCGGGGGTAAGTTTTACTCCAACATCGTAACCACCTGCCGTTCCTCGTCTAGCAATTCTATAGTCTCTCCCAGGGATTCTAAGGCGTTGTTTTTCCCATAGAAATACCCGACCCTCAGAAAGACATTGATGCTGAATTGGATCAGATCCCTTCTTCAGGCGGGTTCAACTCTCATGACCGAAGGAGGATAATGACGTTGATGCGCAATGCCATTCCTCCCAAGTATGCTGAGACCCTTCCTGAGGCGGCCGAGAATATGCTTGCCGCTATGCAGTCCTCGGCACTGGATGTGAGTTTCATTATGCCTTTATTATTTACATATTCTTGTTTCTCTTGTGTTTTACTCTTGCTGGTTTTTGTGCAGCTGTTCATTCTGGTGGACTCGCTGAAGAAGTGGCGCACTGCTTTGGTGCACGAAGAGGCTCGACACCGTCTCTTGGCCAGTCAGTGTGGCGATCAGCATTTTGCTGAGCTGGAGAAACTTCATTTTGACAGGCGGGAGGAGATTGACGTTGTGACCAACGCCCTGGCCTCCCAAAATGCTGAGAACGCGACTCGTCTCCTGCAAATTGATCAGAACTTTTCTCAAATGGAGGACCTTTCTGACAAAATTAAGGAGAAGGAAGCAGAGTTTTCTCGTCTTGAGACTCAGTTTAAGGATTTGGAGGTCCAGCTGGAGGCGGCTCGCAAGGAGGTTTCTTCGTCAAAGAGTGTTCTCGACCAGTCGGCCATGCTAGGTGAGAAATCAACCCGAAGGGGCATGGAGCTTGCATGGAATGCCGAATTTGCCAGTGAACGTCCCTTCAGCTGGTTCGAGAAGTTCCTCACCTATCAGATTGAGGTGGAGAAGGCTCAGAAGGAAGGACGCACTCCTCCTGAGTTTGTTCCCAGCGAGGATGAGGAATGAGAGCTCCTAGGCGTCTTGTATTTATTTTGAGCTTATTTTCGTGACGCCTTGCTTAGTGGAACTATGTGCATAATTTTTGTAATTATGACTAATTTTTGGAATGACATGGCGTCTTTTGAACGTTTTATTGCTCTTTAGCTTTTGTCATCTGTTTATTTGTGATTGATTCTACGATTATATCTGACGCCTCTGAATTGAGACGTCAAATGTCTGCCCTGGTCTTTTTGCCGAGGTCTTTAGCTACTTTGTATAGCTATTTTTAGAAATGTGTGACCCCTGTGTTCTAGGTGATCAGCCTAGTGAGGGTGCTAATCTGGGCCACTTCTTAGGCCTTTAGACGACTAGTCTTTATTTCTTGGGAGAACGTTAGTTTGCATTTCTCCAAGGAATTTGGTAACATATTTGTCATAAAGATTTCCCATCAAGGCCGGCTTGCGAGGAATTTTTCATTTAATGTTTAAAGCATGCTACATGGTGCGTCTAAGTTTTGGACGTCTTTACAAAACATATAATCAAGGTAACATAAGTGTTAATCTAGAAAAAGTACTTCTTGAGGTTATCCACATTCCATGTACGCAAAATCGGACGTCCCTGCATGTCTTGGATCCGGTATGTTCCGTCTCGAACCTCCTCGTAAATCTCATATGGACCTTCCCAAGTAGGAGTGAGTTTCCCTTGTTCATTGGCGCGTCCGACGGCTTCCATTTTTCTAAGCACAAAATCTCCGACTTTTAGTATTCTTCTAGAAACCCTTTTGGTGTACTCCCTTGTCATTCGGAGTTTGTATAGCTGCTGTCGTAGAGTCCCGTTTCCTCTTGTTTCTGGTAAGAAATCCAAGGCCGCCTTCATCATTTCCCAATTGGCGTTTTCATTAAACAACATGACGCGCAGAGTTAGTTCAAACATTTCAATGGGTAGGACGGCTTCAGCTCCATAAGCTAACAAGAATGGTGTTTCTCCTGTGGAGTTTTTTGCCGTGGTCCGTATAGACCATAAAACATTGGGTAACTCGTCGGCCCATAAGCCCTTTGCCTCATCAAGCTTCTTTTTCATCCCTTCAGAGATGATTTTGTTGAATGCTTCTACTTGTCCGTTAGCTTGGGGGCGTCCTACTGATGCAAAACATGCTGTGATACCATGGGCAGCCAACCAATCTTCCAATTTGGGCGTCTTGAATTGTGGCCCGTTGTCAAAGACAATAGACTAAGGCACGCCAAATCTTGTGATGATGTTTTTCCAGATGAATGATCTCACATCTTGTGCCTTAGTGTTTTTCAAAGCTTCAGCTTCTACCCATTTAGTGAAATAGTCGATGACAACTATTACATAACGCAATCCCCCTAGTGCCGTCGTATAGGGACCTAATCAGTCCATCCCCCATTTGGCAAATGGTATAGGGTTGGTGATTGGTGTCAGTTTCTGCGCCGGCCGTCGAATTAGGTGAGCAAATCGTTGGCATTTATCACACCGCTTGACCAAGTTGAGAGCGTCTTCTTTGAGAGTGGGCCAATAGTATCCGGTTCTTAGGGCTTTTTCTGCCAGGGCCCTCCCTCCTATGTGAGAGCTGCATAATCCCTGATGAAGATCTTCCAGTACTTCATGCCCCTTCTCGAGGGTTACGCAGCGAAGAAGAGGCCGTGAGAAGGCTTTCTTGTATAGAGTCCCATTCCATATCTCAAACCAGGTACTTTTTCTTTGTAATTTTTCTGCCTGCCTGGGATCATCAGGGAGTAATCCATTCATTTTGAAATTAACAATGTCGTCCATCCAGGTGGCTGTTCGGTCTAGAATATTTGTCCTTGAGGTGTCAATGCTTTTGAGCTGCTTTACTTCCCAAAACACATGACGTGGCGTATCACAAGACGCTGAGCTTGCTAGTTTGGACAGAGCGTCTGCTTTGTTGTTTTCAAACAGGGGTATATGTTGTATTTCAAAGTTAGACAGCTGCTGAACTTCCTGACGGACCTTTTCCAGATATTTTATCATGGCGTCATCCTTGGCCACATAATCTCCTTTTACTTGATTGACGATTAACTGTGAGTCACATAAAAGCAGGACGTCTGCCGCCCCCGCTGCTTTGCTCATCTGAATTCCACATATCAGGGCTTCGTATTCAGCTTCGTTGTTTGATGCCTGAAAGTTAAAACGCATTGCATATTAATAGATATCCCCTTCTGGTGATTCGCAGATAATACCGGCTCCCGACCCATTTTGGGTGGCAGAGCCGTCCACATGAACTATCCACTGGGTTTTCTCATTTCTCAAATAGGGTGGCTTGGTCAGTTCCGCAATGAAATCAGCAAATGCCTGTCCCTTTATTGCCTTCCGCGGCTCATACGAAATATCAAATGCGTTAAGCTTAATTGCCCAGTTGAGCATTCTTCCGGATGCTTCTAGATTGGAGAATGGCCGCTTTAGCGGTTGATCCGTGTAGACTATCAGCCGATGAGCCAGGAAATATGGACAAAGCTTCTTACTAGCCAAGAACAGGGCGAAGCCGAACTTTTCAATTGTTGGATATTTGAGTTCGGCGTTCTGCAACATGTGGCTGACAAAGTAGACAGACAGTTGCGTCCCATCCCTTTCTGTAAGCAAGACGGCACTTAGTGCGTACTCTGAGATGGCAAGGTACAGATACAAGACCTCTCCTGAGAGAGGGTTGACCAGTCGCGGCAAAGTATGCAGGTGTTCTTTTAAACGAAGGAAGGCGGCCTCTGCCTGCGACGTCCACTCAAACTGGGTGCCCTTTTTGATGGTACTGAAAAAGTAATAACCCTTATCTCCAGCTCTAGACAAAAATCGCCCCAAGGCGGCAAGACATCCAGTTAGGCGTTGCACATCTTTGACCGTCCTTGGCGACGTCATATTAATGACCGACTGCACCTTGTCCGGATTTGCTTCAATCCCCCTTTCGTCAATCAAGAAGCCAAGGAACTTTCCAGAGGATACCCCGAATATGCACTTCTTGGGATTGAGCCTCATTTGGTATGTCTTGAGGGTCTCAAAGGTTTCTCGCAAATCGTCGAGGTGATCCATCTTTTGTTTGCTTTTTACAATCATATTGTCGATATAGGCTTCTATATTCCTCCCCAGCTGCTTCGCGAAAACCGTGTTCACCAACCGTTGGAAGGTGGCTGGGGCATTTTTTAAACCGAACGGCATTACTTTGTAGCAGTACAATCCTTGTTCCGTGACAAATGACGTCTTCTCTTGATCTTCGGGCCACAATGGGATCTGGTGAAATCCGGAGTAGGCGTCCATGAAGCTCATCATGGCATGTCCGGCCGTTGAGTCGACGAGTCGGTCTATCTTTGGCAGTGGGAAACTGTCCTTGGGGCAAGCTTTGTTGAGATCGGTGTAATCAACACACATCCTCCATGTCCCATTGGGCTCGGGTACCAGTACTACGTTAGCTACCCAGTCGGGGTATTGACACGGACGTATGAAGCCTGCATCCATTAGTTTTTTAACCTCAGCAGCGGCGGCCAAATTTCTTGCTTCTCCATGATTCCTCTTCTTCTGGCGCACTAGCTTTATAGCGCTATCTACATTTAGCTTATGCATGGCTACCGCCGGATCAATGCCTGGCATCTCCTCTACCGTGAAGGCAAATATTTCCTTGTATTCTCGGAGTAGTTGCACTAATGCTTCTGACATGGGGTCGTCAGGGTGAATCCCAATGGGGACCGTTCGAGACGGGTCTCCTAAGTCCAGAATTATAGCATAGTGTGCTCCCACTGGTTCAGGTCGTCTTTCTGCATTGTGCTCCATTGGTGTCTCCCGGGTTTTATGATGGGTTGCCAGAGGTTTTATGACGGCTTTCTCTTTTCCCTTTGGAGAGGATCCCCAGGCCGTTGGCTCCAATGTCGATAAGTAACAATCCCTGGCGAACTGTTGATTTCCATAGAGAGACCCAACGCGTCCGTTACTTCCTACAAATTTGACCAGTAGTAAATGAGGAACGATCACAGCTCTTAGGTCGTTGAGTGTTGGACGACCGAGTATGATGTTGAATGTGGTGAGGTTCGCTACAATTATAAACCGGATGACGCCTTCTTTGGTCACTGGGGTAACTCTAATAGAGGCCGGGAGCAAGATGGAGCCGATTGGACGAACGATGCTCCCTCCGAATCCTACCAAGGGCCCGAACACTTTTTCTATGGCTTCAGGATCGTGCTTTAATTTCCGTAGACATTGCAGACTGATTATGTCGGACGAGCTCCCCGTGTCCACCAGTACTCTCTTCACCTTGAGGTTAGCCACCTTAATCTCTATAACCAGAGGGTCGTCGTCATATGGTGCTGCCGCCCTTCTGTAATCGTCTTTGGAAATTTCTACAGATGGTAGATTCATCTGTGCAGGGCGAAGAAGATGGGCCTATTTGCCATCCTTCCTTACATGGTTCTCCGGCAGCTATTCCCCCTGATATTACCATAACTCTTTCGTCTGAATACTTCTTAAAGGTGAGGCTCATTTCTTTGTCTGCGTCCTTTAAATGGATGTACTGGCGGAGGTGTCCTTCAGCCGCGTGGTCACTTAATATCTTTCTCAACATCCGACAATTTTGGGTGTCATGTCCTTAATCGTCGTGGAAAGCACAAAAAGGGGCCTGTTGGCTGGAGGTGGTCGGTCGTGGGGGGGACGGTTCTATTCCCATACTCGGTCCCTCAGCCAGGAGGATGTTTTCAAGAGCCGTGTTGAATATAAAGGAACCCCTAGAGGACGACCTCCTTCGCCTTCTTTTCTCCTCAGTGCCGCGGCCATTCTTTCTCAGGATGACGCTCTCATGCTGTCTTCTAGGAGTCTTGAGAGAGTGATGACCCTGGGCCTCATCATTCTTCTGTGAAGTTCGTCTCGTCCATCTTCCTAGACGTTCCTCTTTTACATGCCGACTCTCCTTCTCCAGGGTGCGTCCTTTCATAGGTGAGTCGGGATCTTCTGATAAAGATGCTACCATCCTGCCATTATCGTGCTTAGGATTGACTTCGTGAGCGCCATTCAACAAGTGCTGCTCAGAACTCGCGGCAGCAGGGCGGCTAGCTGCCGCGTCACGATGAGTGTCGGACCTATCTTTAGACACCCCTCCCCTGACTTGGAGTCCCGTTTTTTCCTCGGGTTTTCCGCGCTCAGATTGAAGTTCAGCCATGACACTGTACCTCCCCACAGACGGCGCCAAATGTTGTGGGATCTTTTACGGTGCTGACGTGTCACGCGTTCCTCTGAGGTATCAAGTATGACTTGGCACGAACTTCTGGCAACCTGCAAAACAAGAATATTCCTGTAGGAATATTCCCTCCGATGCTTAAGTAAGTATAAGCTAGAGAGAGAAGTAATTTATAGAAAGAAGGCAGAGCAATGATAGTTTTGGTTGGTGGGAATGAATTGATTGCCCCTTACCTTGGGATCTGAGCTATTTATAGGGCTAGGGTTTCTTGGGAATTGATCCCTCAACCCTAGCTGTGGGATGCGTGCCCCTTGGGGATTTAGGACATGTGTCATTTGGCCAACAATGATGAGCCTTTGATGAATTGGGTCTGGCTTCTCAGAGAAGGTGGGCTTTCCAAAATAAGGATTTGCTCTTATTTCGTTTAGGTACCAAGGTTTGAGCCTACTTCCTAGGCCTGGGCCCAGCTGGCCTGTATTGGTCATTGTAGCTTCTTTGGGCCTTATGGTGGAGATATTCAGGCCCACATCATAAGGTATCCTTCAATCAGCTTCTGATAAATGCTGGTTTAAGTCTAGTTTCTTGTTATTGGCAGGTCTTAGTTAGCTCTTTGGAGTAGAAAATTTATGAAACAGAGAAGAAATTTGAAGAAATTAGTAAAATCAGCGAAGAACGGTTTGAACAGGCACTTGATGCAGAATCAAGAATGATAAAGCTGAAAACAAATATGCAAAGGTTTATTGAGTGCTACATTCTTATGTTTCATTTCAACTATAGATTTGTTAATTTATTTTGGATATACATACTATTACTTGGTTTGAAGCTGCTTATGAAATGGTGGTCCATTTCTACAGGCTCGAAGAGAAAATGTTTGACATGGAATCAGAAAATAAGATCCTTCGACAACAATCATTGTTAGGAGCACTTGTAAACTCAAGTTCAGAATTTACTCCAATATTTGTTAGGAGCACCTTCGAAAAGTAGTAGTAATTCATGTTGTCATTCTAATCAGAGATTGTATATTTGTTGCAGGAGAATGTTGATGCTCTCATTCATTGTGTGGCAAAAAACATTGGCTTCAATCAGGGAAAGCATGTGGCTGCATTCACAATTTACAAGTGTCTCCTCCATTGGAAATCATTTGAAGCGGAGAGGACTAGTGTGTTTGACCGCCTTATCCAGATGACTGGTTCTGCCATTGAGGTAAAAAAGTTCTGTTGTATTTGATGTGTTTCTTAAACTTAACACCTTAATAATTCCATTATGAAACTTGAGGATTATTAAGGCTGTGAGATTGTCATGCCGCATTTCTTTTAGTTGCAATTGTGGTGTCAATTGTTTTGCTATAAGTAAAATTCATCTGCAATGGTGGGAACAAAATTCTCCACCCAATAATGAAATAATGAAACAACCTGAAACCTTTTTCCCAAAGCAACCCAAAATCAAAACTGACTAATAGATACATGGAACGATTCCCTGCACTAGGAACAAGGTGAATTTTCACCGGTGGCATGAAATACACCATATTCTTATGATTTTTCTTCCATTTGATTAATAATCCCCTCTTATTCCTGTCTAAAGTTGCACCAGTAAATTTGGACCCCTCATTAGTATTTTGATGTCTTGTAGAATCAAATAGGTTCATTTGTTGGTAGTTGGGATCGAAAATCCCATTTTTGGCCATAAATGACCTATATCGACCCAGATGACCCATAGGCGTTCATAACGAATATGAATGAGTCTTATAAACATATAATTAATCATATGAATCATGAAAAACGTTTAGAATATGGAAATAGGTTCGTTTGTTGGTAGTTGGGATTGAAAATGCCATTTTTGGCCGTAAATGGCCTATATCGACCCAAATGATCCTTAGGCTTGCATAACGAACTTCAAATGAGTTTCATAAACATATAACTAATCATATGAATCATGAAAAAGGGTTAAAATGTGGAAATAGGTTCGTTTGTTAGTAGTTGGGATCGAAAATGCCATTTTTTGCCATAAATGACCTATATCGACCCAAATGACCCATAGGCGTGAATAACGAATTTGAAATGAGTCTTATAAACATATAACTAATCATATGAATCATGAAAAAGGTTTAGAATGTAGATATTGATTCGTTTGTTGGTAGTTGGTATCGAAAATGCCATTTTTGGCCATAAATGACCTATATCGACCCAAATGACCCATAGGCGTTCATAACGAACATGAAATGAGTCTTATAATCATATAACTAATCATATGAATCATGAAAAACGTTTAGAATATGGAAAAAGGTTCGTTTGTTTGTAGTTGGGATCGAAAATGCCATTTTTGGCCATAAATGACCTATATCAGCCCAAATGACCCATAGGCGTGCATAATGAACTTAAATGAGTCTTATAAACATATAATTAATCATATGAATCATAAAAAACGTTTAGAATACGGAAATAGGTTCGTTTGTTGGTAGTTGGGATCGAAAATGCTATTTTTGGCCATAAATGACCTATATGGACCCAAATGACCCATAGGCGTGCATAACGAACTTAAAATGAGTCTTGTAAACATATAATTAATCATATGAATCATGAAAAACGTTTATAATATGAAAATAGGTTCGTTTGTTGGTAGTTGGGATCGAAATGCCATATTTGGCCATAAATGGCCTATATCGACCCAAATGACCCTTAGGCTTGCATAACGAACTTCAAATGAGTTTCATAAACATATAACTAATCATATGAATCATGAAAAAGGGTTAGAATGTGGAAATAGGTTCGTTTGTTGGTAGTTGGGATCAAAAATGCCATTTTTGGCCATAATTGACCTATATCGACCCAAATGTCCCATAGGCGTGAATAACAAACTTAAAATGAGTCTTATAAACATATAATTTATCATATGAATCATGAAAAAGGTTTAGAATGTGGATGTAGGTTCGTTTGTTGGTAGTTGGGATCGAAAATGCCATTTTTTGCCATAAATGACCTATATCGACCCAAATGACCCATAGGCGTTCATAACGAACATGAAATGAGTCTTATAAACATATAATTAATCATATGAATCATGAAAAACGTGTAGAATATGAAAATAGGTTCATTTGTTGGTAGTTGGGATTGAAAATGCCATTTTTGGCCATAAATGACCTATATCGACCCAAATGACCCTTAGGCTTGCATAACGAACTTCAAATGAGTTTCATAAACATATAACTAATCATATGAATCATGAAAAATGGTTAAAATGTGGAAATAGGTTCGTTTGTTGGTAGTTGGGATCGAAAATGCCATTTTTGGCCATAAATGGCCTATATCGACCCAAATGACCCATAGGCGTGAATAACGAACTTGAACTGAGTCTTATAAACATATAACTAATCATATGAATCATGAAAAAGATTTAGAAAGTGTCCTTAGGTTCATTTGTTGATATTTGGGATCAAAAATGCCATTTTTGGCCAAATATGATCTATATCGAGCCAAATGAGCCTTTGATGTGCATAAAGAACTTGAAATGAATCTTAGTACACTCAGAAAGTTGTTTTCGTGACCATTATAATTTCTGTTTTCGCATATGAAACTTAATTTAATTTATTGGTTTGCATGTACATTGTTCTTTTAAAGGTTTACAAAGCTCCAAGGGAGGGGCCCTTTACCAAAGAGGAGTTGGATGAAGTGCGAGACAAGTGGGCTACTTACTTCGACGATTGTGAACTACCCTCAGTGTAATAAATAGAGCAGGCTTGTAGTTATCCGTGACTCTTACATTAATTTGTTATTTATCGATTTAATTAATTACATTTGAATTAATTCTGTAATATTATTAGAAATTTGAAATTTATATCATTTTTGAGGAATGTCAAGCTGATGTTTGGTGAAACAGTATTCTATAAATTATAATGCAGAATTTTATATTGCAAAATCAGAAATTATATTGCAGAATATCAGGAATTATATTGCAGATTTTTTTTTGTAAAAAAAAAAAAAAAAAACTCAAAAGTTACCCTTGTTTGCAACAAAAGCAACTTATGTGAAGCTTATAAGTAGCCCTTGTTGCAAACAAGGGCAACTTATGTGAAGCTTATAAGTTGCCCTTGTTAAGGGCAACTTTTGATAATTTTACAAAAGTGACCCCCCCATAGGTGGCACTTATGAAGGGCAACTTATAAGCCTATTTTAAGGGCAACTTATGATGTTTTTTCCTAGTGTAAATACTACCAAATTTCTGACATAATCCCAAGCCTAACTCTGGAAGAATCTCACCAAACAGTCAGTCAGTTACCAGGAAGTTCGAAACAGAAAAGGAAGGCTAGTAGAGACAAGTGGTTAGTGTTCTTGTTAATCGGGTATACTATAACCTAAAATCTACATTTTTACTGTTTTCGTCACCAAAAGATGCTCTCAAAAACACAATTACAACATGTAAATTGGTGAGAGTTCTCCAACTAATTCTCCACTCACTCTCTCAACCCTCATATTTCTACAAGATGCTCTCAAAAACCCTTTCCAAAAATTAAAAAAAAGGGCATTGATGACTTCATCAAAAGAGCTATCCGATCAAATCTATATAATATACTAAAAGAGAGGAAATCAATGTGGTGATGACAAATGTCACTCATTGATTCGCCTCTCTTTTAAAATAATTAAAATATTATTTTCTCTAACTATCTCTAAATAAAAATTTATTATGGACTACATAATATTAGATTTTCTAAATATAAGGAAACTATATATGCATATATATACGATTAACTAAATATACTATTGATTTTATTTATATATAATATGGATATCTTTACATTCTACAAAGTATATTACTACTTTTCCATTGTATGTTATTCTATATACGTATATATACGGTTTCTTCGTTCATTTTGTTTATTTCAGTTCTGTTATACATCTTTTGTTGATTCTCATAACACTTGATTGATGATGTTATATGTTACTCAAGAACTAGGATATATAAATATATATATATATTTACATATCTATCTATATCTATATATTATACTAAAAGAGATGAAATCAATGTGGTGATGACAAATGTCACTCCATAATTCGCCTCTCTTATAATATAGTTAATTAACCTATATGAAATATTAATATACATCTTATTTTTTTAACCTAAATCTTCTAATTATTTATGGTAACAATTATATCGATTATATTATGAAGTACTCTTTTACTTATGGAAATAAATTTTTAATTTAAATAAACTACTAATTTAACATGCTTTTATATATATACTCCGATCCGCCTGCCTCAGTTTGAGAAAATTTGTGGGATGTATTATAATCATCGGGAAATAGTTTCATACGAACAAAAGAAAATAAAACAGGGTCCTTATACATACCAAGTAATACCTTTGTACAACTAAACAACAAATAATATGTCCCATTAGACCATGTAAAACACCGACTTAGATAAACAAATCTACTTACTGCAAGCTAGGATAGTATTTCAAATATTAAGACAAACTTTAATTGTGAATTTTATAGAAAAATAAATTCCTATCAAATATATAGAGTTACCATCAACCTATTTAAAAACTAATATCACATGTCATATATTTACATTTATTAAAAAATATATGTATATCACCGAGAATACGATAAATAAATATTATTAGCGAAAATGATAAAGGTCGCAACATGTAACATCTAAGTCGTGAGACAATGATAACATGTCATGCTTATGTGTCATGATTTAAATTGGAAACTAAAATATTCAACTTATATAACCTATTATACATGTTTTAAAAAAAGGTAGGAAAATCTTAATATTCTAATTTGTTTCCTTCTTCATATCGACTACCTTATTTACACATTGTCATAGTAAAAATATTGCATTGATTGTAAGAATATTCTGATGGAGCATAGCCTATGTGGCGCCTATATGTACCAATTAAACTCCGACACGTAAGATTGCAACAACTAAATGTTGTCGCAACTTGCGATATTTATCATCACCCTATCATTAGTACTTAATTATGAAAAGAATCACAATAAGATAAATGGTGGGCCGGTACACATGAAACGAGTATTAAGTGGGTATGGATACTTAAGTGATGGATGAGAATGATAAAGAATGATTATATACGAAGTTTTTTCTAATAAAATTTTTAAAAATGTATAATAAAAATCAAAAGCTTATAATATGAAAAAGACATAACAAGGGTTAGTGATGAGTGTATGCATACATATAGTTTAGAGAAATTTGAAATTTGCATTTTAAAATTTATATTAAGTTCGATAATGTTGATGAATAAAGATAAATTTTTAAATGAGTCAAGTTAGTTAAGGGGGCACGTGCATAAAACTTTTAAATGAATCTTTGGTCGAATGTGGATGGACATTGTAATATATCATATTTGGTCTACTAACTAATATATCACATTTGAGGTGGTGGAGCGGAGATGATTTTGGAATTTCTAACTCCATAAGCCATCAACTTGATAATGGTTATATCTTATAACGGTTTATATTGCACGGGGTAGTTTCTTATATTATAACAAAAATATTATTTATATGTTTGCAACAATAAAAATATTGTTTATATGTTAACGTAAAGGATTGCAATATCACTTATATATATAAAATTTCGTGCAAAATTAACATTTTAAATGTAACAGTGCATCACACTTGATGACGGGCGAGTTTAGATTTTAGATTGGGCTGGCGACGAAGATAAACAGATCATTGACTAATAAATATAGATTGGATGTTGGTAAACGGGTATAAGGATAACATGTACCCACCTTGTAGATTGGATGAATTTGAATTTATCGGACTTGATAACACTCACCAAATCCTAATTATGCATGTCACTTTCTTTTAAAAAATTATCAATGTTGTAGCTAATACAATCAATTTATTCAAAATTAGCTGAAAGGCAAAGTGAATTAATTACGGAATATACAGAAATTAGATATTTAGTGGGACGGGGTTTGGAGAGTTACCCCGCACATCCGCCCCAAGAGGGCGAGGTGGAGGAATATTTGGAGGTGATGGGTTAAAAAATGTATTTGTCGCGGGTGACAGAGCGATTATAGATTTTAGATTGGACCCACCCGCTTTAGCTCGCTTATCCTTCATCTAATTTTTTTAAATTAGATGAAGGATAAGCGACCTAAAGTGGGTGGGTCCAATCTAATTGAGTATGAACATATTTTTTTTTTTACTACTAACCTATATATTATAACTTTTTGTTCATTTACCCAATTACTCTAATTGGACGACCGAAATTTTTAAAATTCAAAACTCTGTTACTAAACAAAAATGTCGCGTCTATGGATGAGTTTGACTATTTTAGGCGTGTATGAATACATGTGTGAGTGTTGGAACGGGCCGGGATGATATTTTTTACCCCCTCAAAATGAGGATTGTGGAGGGTAGTTACCGTTCCTATCGTGGGTGGCACCGTGGCGGGGATGGGATACGAATTTAGTCGGGTATGGTTTGTGGAGGCTCAACCCCGCCTCAAAGTCAAGATAAATGGGTGGGGTAATGAAGTAGATAGGACGAGTGTTAAGTGAGTATCCATCAAAGTGAATGGTGGATGAGAATAAATTTATGCTTGACCTAGGTGATGAATGACCGAGGATGAAAATAATTTTGTCTATCTTGATTTTTTAAATAAATAAGACACCGAATATAGCAATAACCGATTTTTCTGCCATTAATTTTAATTAGGAGAATATGTATAAGCTCTATTTTGATAATTATTATCTACCATTATAATTTAGATTTCATATAACTTTATAGTTGGATTATAAACCGTGCATCGCACGGGTATTATACTAGTTTTTTACTATATGGTGATCCCATATTATATCCTGTATTTATTCAATCTTGTAATTAATTGTCTCTCACAAACAAAGTGACTCTGATCCACTTGTTAACAAAAATCTATTCTTGGAGGTGTTTTACTCAAGAGGTAACTTGAAGTAACATTCCATGAAAAGTTGCTCAAGGGCAACCTCAATGTTGGCCAAGTCACCAAGAGATAACTTTTTTTTGGAAATCGAGCTGTTAGAGAGTTACTTCGAAAAGCGGAAAAGGCTACATGTACACCTTGTGTACAAGATTCTCTTGTACACCGCCATTAATTTATTGACATATGATCAAACCCACAAAAAAATGAGAATATAAGATAATAAATATGTCATTTCAACCAATAGAAAAACATAGTATACAGATACCTTGTACACTAGGTGTACATGTTATTATGAAGCACGCTATCGGTTATTAAGGAATACTTAGGCTTAGAGGGTGGTCCCCCTTTCTCGCGTAAAAGCGATCGAAGGGAATCGACCATTTTAAATAAATTGTACGTACATTTGACAAAGATAACGTGACAAACTGACATCGTTTTGTTTGTTTTGCACAAACTCAACCCGCTCATAATTTCATGAAAATGTTGCATGTGACTAAAGCTTCAGTTTCGGATATGATCCAAAATTAATGTTTTTTGAATTCAATTAAAATTTGTATAAAAAATCATACTTTTAAGGGTAAATTATTTTTACCATCTAAAAAAATGTTAATTGTTTTTTACCATTTAAAAAAATAAAAATTATTTTTTATCACCTCTTAACCGGAAAGATGGACGAAAACGTTATACAGACTTATTTCAATGACTATATTTTATATTTCCTTCTCTTCTCTTACGACTTTGTGAATTTACTTTACTATTTCGTCCATCTTGGAGTTAAGAGGTGGTAAAAGACAATTTTTATTTTATTTTTAATTGGTAAAAAAAATTAGTTTTTTAGGTGGTATAAAACAATATGTCAATTATTTTAGATGGTAAAAATAATTTACTCTACTTTAACTAGTGTCCATAACATGCAAGGAAAACTTCAATGTTCGATATCGTTTATTTCGCTTTTTTAGAAATCACAACAAATATCAGTTTCAAAATGTTTAATTGTTTATAAATATGACTAATTTTAACTCCACGATCGATTCAAATAAACCCAAGTCATAGTATTAAGAATTTGAATATTGCGGAGTATAAAACAAAACGTTGAAGGTAATAGTGATACCAAAAGAACACCAAGCCCGGAGTACTAGTATGGGCATGTGATAAAGTTTGTGTCATGTGAATTACAGGCAAATTCGTGCGTGAACCTGATCCACAATAATATTAGTGTAGATGTAAAATTAAAAGTTTTCTCTTACACCTTTTTTACACACATAGAGAGTTATTTATTGCTGATATAGTGACTAAAATAAATTAAACACCGAAATTCTTAGACATATTAACCATTTTTTGAATCATAGTAACCCTATATTTTTAAAAGTGAATTGTGACTTAAAATCACATTATTCAAGCATAATATGTATCAAGGACATCAATTTGATATTTTGTTCATAATAATCCTAACAAACGTGACAAAATAAATTAGAAATAAATTGTTGACCCCTTTTTTTAAGACATGGTCCACACTAAATTTAGTGTGATCCAAGTCCATTTAAAAATTGGTGAGCAAAATAATTGATAAAATCTTATCCAAAAACTCTATATATTTTAACTGAAAGGACACTTTGTGGATTAGCTAAGAATTTACTCACTTGTTTGTTTACACTTTTACACAAAGAAAAGAAGATAAGGCCGGAGCCAGAAATTTGCAATGTACAAGAGATTATTTGGGCTATGTTTGTTGTTGGTCGTCCTCCTCGCTTCTCGTAAGTTATCCATTATTCATACCTTTCATTTATTTAATTATCCATTATTCATAACTTTCATTTACTTAATTATTTACTTTGTTCGTCGTAACGTAATCAAACTTATACTTCCTTCACCCAAAATTATTTATCATATTTATATTGGTTGCATGTATATTTTGAAATAGTAACGTATGAAATTAATAATCATATTAGTTGTATATTTGAATTAGTAACGTGACTGCTTAATCCAATTACCTTCACCATAAATTATTGAGAAACTTTTGTGTGAGACCGCCTCACAGGAAAGACCGCCTTGTTGGCAGTCTTGCTGGCAGCCATGTTGGCGCATGTGCTGACGTCATGCTGACGTCAGCATGTAATTTTTTTTTCAAAATTTTTTTTCAAATTTTTTTTTGGAATTTTTTTTTTCCAAATTTTTTTTTTTGCTTTTTTTTTTCAGGCTTAACTAATTGGACTTCAGGCTTAACTAATTGGACTTCAAGCTTAACTAATTGGATTTTAGGCTTAACTAATTTGATTTCAGGCTTAAATTTTTTTGTTTTTTTTATATAAAAAAATTTAGAATTTTTTTTTTTTGAATTTTTTTTTTTTTTTTTGAATTTTTTTTCCAGGCTTAACTAATTGGATTTCCAGGCTTAACTAATTGGACTTCAGGATTAACTAATTGGACTTTAAGCTTAACTAATTGGACTTCAAGCTTAACTAATTGGACTTCAAGCTTAAATTATTTTTTTTGATTCAAATTTTTTTTTCGAAATTAAAATTTTCAAATTTTTTGGGTACTAACTAAACTAGTGTAAAACATAACTAAAAGTAATAAAATCATAACAAATTGAATAACAAAATAGTTAAGGTATAAAAAAAATAGTTAAACTTATGAGTCGAATAGTTATTAATTTAAAACAAACTTATTATTAACTAAAACTCATAAAATCTTAACTAATTAGTTGCAATGCTTAACTAATTGATTTCATTGCTTAACTAAGCTAATTGGTTCATTGCTTAACTAATTGATTTTGTTGGATAACTAATTAATTTCGTTGCTTAACTAATTGAATCTCAAACTTAACTAATTAGTTTCAGTGGTTAACTTAATTAGATCCAGCGCATAACTAATTGCTTCCAATGCTTCACTAATTGGTTTCAGTGCTTCACTAATTGGTTGCATGCTTTAACTAATATGTTACATCACTTAACTAATTTATTACATTGCTTAACTAATTGGTTCTGAAGCTTAACTTATTAGTTTCATTTTTAACTAATTGATTCAATTGCTTAACTAATTATTTTCAATGCTTAAAATATTGTATCCTAAATAAAACTCTAAAATGCATTATCTGAAACAAAAATACATAACTAAAACTCAAAAAATCTTAACTAAAACCAAGAAAATCGTAACTTAAACTGGTAAAATCATAACTAAAACTCGAAAAGTCATAACTAAAACTCTGAACGAAAACTCAAAATACGTAACTAAAACTCAAAAAACCTTAACTAAAACCAAAAAAATCGTGACTAAAACTTAAAAATTCATAACTAAAACATAGAAAATCAGTCCAGCCATTCCACTGAGAAGACCATTATTTCAGAATTATAACTAAAACTAAAACATAATTATTCTTTACTAAATACAAAAAAAGAGTAACTAAAATATTACAATTCTTAACTAAAAATAAAACGAAACTAAAACAACTAAAACACCAGTATATTCGACCAACAACTGTCATAGTGCTTCCAGCTACGAACCCTCAGTCTGTCACCGACCGCCACCACCGCAAATCCTCCTCCTCCTTGTACAAGAGGTCGGATTGTCAACCGAAGTGGAGATCTATAGTACCACAGACCTATACAACAAAAAACTAATCGAATTCAATTTAATTGCAACAAAAACCTAATCAAAATCATCACTATATCAGGGTGAACATATCGGGCCAAGCTAGCATCAACATTCAATAGATCGGGGTGAATTGAATAGAAAGTCGATCGAAATACAAATCACATGAATCGAAAAATCGAAACCTAACTAAATTAAGAAGCTAAAATAAAGGAGTGATGAAAGAAGTACCAGCGTAACGCCGAGACCACAACCGGCTCCAAACCAAACCAAATCTCACCTTCGCCACCACCAATTGCGAGATCAAAATCGAGTGCAAGGCACCAAATCAATCCACCGCAGCAGCCAGAAGCTATAGCCGATGATAACGTCAACCGAGAGAGATCGCCGGAATAGAGATCGCAGACAAGAATCGGTGTAACAGCCATTAAATTAGGGTTTGAGACTCAACCTCGTAATCCACTCTTTCTCTCTCCTCTTTTCCTCCTCTCAGGCGCCACCGCCGTTGTCGCTGCTTCTGTTGCTCGTAGAGACGATCTCAACTTCTTAGGAAGCCACAACCATAGCCGCCTGGCTCCCTCACACCTTCGATCAACGAAAATTGAAACATCAAAACCTTAAACCATTGAAGAAAAATGGAGGAGAGAGGGATGGAAGAGTTACCTCCGTCGTCGTCTTCGTGATCTCTCTCGCCTGCTTCGTCATCTCAGACAACAATTTCGATGAGAGGGGGCGGCGATTTGAAGGAGAGAGAGAAGAGGGGCAGAGTGGTTGAGGAGAGAGAAATGCATTAGGGTTTTGAAATGAAAATTAAAAGAAAATTTTGATATATATTTTCACTGAAAAAAATTGTTGGGTCATGCTGATGCCAGCAATTACGTGGCATAATGGTTGCCATCAAGGCGGTCTTTTCTGTAAGACCGTCTTTTACAAAAGTTTGTATAAATTATTTGTCATATTTATATTGGTTGTATGTTTTAAAATAGTAACGTATGAAATTAATAATCATATTGGTTGTATATTTGAATTAGTAACGTGACTGCTTAATCCAATTACCTTCACCATAAATTATTTGTCATATTTATATTGGTTGTATGTTTTAAAATAGTAACGTATGAAATTAATAATCATATTGGTTGTATATTTGAATTAGTAATGTGATTGCTTAATCCAATTACCTTCACCATAAATTATTTGTCATATTTATATTGGTTGTATGTTTTAAAATAGTAACGTATGAAATTAATAATCATATTGGTTGTATATTTCAATTAGTAACGTGATTGCTAAATCCAATTAAGGGAAGTGTTAGGAATTGTAGAATTCTATGACCCCTTCTCATACTAAGGCCCCGACCGCATTTGATTGAGTTGATCAATCTTTTCATTTCATCAAGTGTTGAGTTGAAGTATGTCATAACAATGTGAACTTTATTCATGAATGAAATTTTAGGAATGGTATATTTCTACGCAGTCCTTTGCAATATTACCTCCGTTTTAAAATGATTTACTATTTTTGTTTTAGTTTTGTTCATAATATTTTTTACATTATGTTTTACAATATTTTTAAACATTCAGATTTATTATCCTACCCTTCTTTACTTACACAGTTACAATTTTGTATTCATTTTCTCTTAATTTTTTTCTTATACCCACCCACTTTCTACACATCTATTTTCTTTATCTACTTCCTCAATTTTTCAATAATTCCACCATCTAGGTTTTAGCACTATTCTCATATTCTTGTTTAGTTATTTTTTGTGTTTATATATAAGGAATAATATCTCAATGTGGGATCTTGTTAGATTCGTCTAGAAATATACTTTCAAATTATCAAATTTTTATAATTTTTAAAATGTATAATGAGAGATATTAGTGGTTAAAATAGTGCATTAATTGGCAAATGTGAAATCTCATATGGTGCAATTAAAAAATTAGTTTTTACCCGTGCGATGCACGAGTTTCTTAATTTAAAAATTCGGGTACATCATTTATGTCATATAAAGTAGGATACACAAATTTTGAAAAAATAAAATGTGAAACATTTGGAGTGTAATGAAATTAAATTTAGCATGTGAAATAAATAAAAGTATTTTTAAAATAAAATGAATATCTAAGTAATTAAGGAGGAGAATTGGAAAGGATGACTATAAATGATGATATAACAATAAAATAAAATATATAAAAGAGATGACACGTGGCATCATTACATGCAAACATTGTGTTTTAAAATATTAGAATAGATATGGAGGAAGTATATCTTATTATATTCATCCACCATTTACACATTAAACTTATTTTATAATTCCTCTGTTTCAAAAAAAATTCACACTTAACTAGCACGTTTGCCAAGATTCAACTCTCTCTATAATCATTTCTAATTATCTTTTTCTAAAAATCTTAAAATTTAAATATTATGAAAATATATAATGAAATCATTTCAATGACATTTACTTGATAACATTTGCTTTGAATAAATTAGTAAAATATATGGTTTAAAGTGGTGTATGAATAGTGACAAAACTCAAATATTACAATTTTTTTGAAACGGATAAAGTATTAATATATGCAAATAGTAATTATAGATTTCATTATGAAACGGAAATAGTATATACGTAAAATAATCTCAAAAGATTCTCAACCCTAACTCGATATACATGTTTATGTTTATTTAATGAGTGTGGTACCGTGGTCATATCGAGTCCTTTAATTAAGCTGGTCTTAAATCATTAATCAGCCCGTCTCTTGTGTGACCGGTCACACCATCAACTTGATGGTGTGACACATTCACATTGAAAATTTGCTAATTTCAGATCAGTAGGTGTAACCTTCTTCTCCAGGAGTAACTTGGCATCACTCACATCTTTAAACTCCATATTATTCGTGTTGATGTGTTGACGCAATAATTCAAACATTTGATCATCTGAATGACGACGATCTTATTCTGTTTTTATTTTTTGGGGATGGAAAGTCTGATGGGCGGATTATAAAAAGAAGTAACTGAAATTATAAAAAGAAGTAATCACTTATTAACTCTACTAATATTTTCTAAAGCTATTAAAGTAATTACTACTAATATTACTATAAAAAAAAGTAACAAATCTAAATTATAGAAGTAACATACCTAAATTAAAAAATTATATCCTCCATCTAAACTACTCGTATAAAAAAGTAACATGTCTAAACTATAAAAGTAACATACCTAAACAAAAAAAGTACCATGTCTAACTATTGAATTAACATACCTAAACTAAAACGTACCTCTTCTAAATTATAAAAAAAAAAGTAACATGTCTAAACTACTGAAGTAACATACCTAAACTAAAAAAGTAATATGTCTAAAACTATAGAATAACATACCTAAACTAAAAAGTACCTCTTCTAAAATTATAAAAAAAGTATTATGTCTAAACTATAGAATTGAAGTAACATACCTAAATTTAAAAGGTACCTCCCCTAAAACTACTTTGTATAAAAAAATAACATGTCTAAACTATAGAAGTAACATACCTAAATTAAAAAGTAACTCCTCTAAAATTATAAAAAAGTAACATGTCTAAACTATAGAAGTAACATACCTAAACTTAAAAGGTACCTCCCCTAAAACTACTCTGTATAAAAAAAGTGACACGTCTAAACTATAGAAGTAACATACCAAACCAAAAAAAGTACCTCCTCTAAAATTATAAAAAAAAGTAACATGTCTAAACTATAGAAGTAACATACCTAAACAAAAAAAGTACCTCCTCTAAAAATTATAAATAAAAAAAAAAAAAAAGTAACATGTCTAAACTATAGAAGTAACATACCTAAACTAAAATTGTACCTCCTCTAAAATTATAAAAAAAAGTAAAATGTCTAAACTATAGAAGTAACATACCTAAACTAAAAAAGGTACCTCCCATAAAACTACTCCTATAAAAAAAAGTAATATGTCTACTTTTTTTAACAAGTATAGAAGTATAGTAAACATATTGTTTCTAATTTTCTATTCATTATCTCTTTATTGCTTAATTAGTTTACCTTGTTGAGTCCATTGACATATTAGCTAGAAATTAATCCAACGTAATTGAAAATGTTCTTAGGATTATTATGTGTTTCAATAAAAACATTTGAAGCTAGATCCAGAAAGGAGTCGGTTTAATTAATACAGAGTATATAAGAGTAGAATTTCAAATGTCCTTTTCAGGAGAATATGCATGGTGATATAGAAGGGATGGGTGATGGTTTGGTACTCTTGGTCACCTTTCAGGTTGTTTTTAATAACAAAGGTCAGTCCATATAGTGTGAACACGTCACACCATCAACTTGATGGTGTGGTCGATCTCATACAAGACTTGAGGATCATTAACACTAACCTATTTTTTTTCGGTGTCACCGTGTCATGATTGTGTCACGTTGTATACTCATACCTTATTAGTAAGTTCAACATTTCCTAGTTTCAAAATTTAGTAAAATATATTATTGAAGTTAATAAAATTAACTACAAAATGCAGGGGAAGTGAAGCAAGCAGAAGGCAGGATATGCCAATCAAGAAGCCACTACTTCAAGGGAGCCTGCAAACGTGACCGGAACTGTGCGTATGTTTGCCGCAACGAAGGTTTCTCCGGTGGCCAGTGCCACGGTTACTTCCACCGCCGCAGCTGCTACTGTACTAAGCTTTGCTAGGGAGCATTATATTGCTTAATTAGTCATGCGCGCTATTTGATTTACAAATCTCTAGTGACTTCATGGTTGGTCTGTTGAGAAAATTATGGCGATATTGCAACAATGTTTTCAACTTCGTCTGCAATCGATTTGAACGAGATCGAAAATCACCTCTAGATAAACAGACCGTTTAATGCTTGTGTCAAACAACAATATTGAAGAGATTATGTAGAATTCTCAAATTTCATTCCTTCTTTTATATATATTTTTTTTAACATAAGCTTAATTTTTAGACAAACTATATGTACGGTGCTGCTTTTTATCAAAACTTGTCCATTTGTATGTTTGGATTTGTAATGTAAGGTTTCTATTGAAAAGCAAGATCATTAGTTTTGCCTTGATTTTTGACAATTTCACCCCCAAGGGGAGCCAAACCCTAAGGTTTGCACGCCTACAACATATAAGATCAAAGAGGCAAAAAAAATCACCCTCTTGATGTAAAACTCGCCCTATAGGCTATTCAGGTCAATTTTAAAAATCGCCATCCCATCGCCCTGTAAGGCTTAGGGCAACAAAAATTTTCGCCCTCTTTAAATGGAATCAAAGAGGGAAATATTTTTTCGCCCATCCTAGAATTAATCAAGGAGGGCAATATTTCTCGCCCTCCTAGAATGAAATCAAAGAGGGCAATATTTTTCGCCCTCCTAGAATGAAATCAAAGATGGCAATATTAGTACTAATCACATTAATCAGTTTGAACATTTGAAAATCGAAACTCATCATGCAAAATGCGTTAAAAATCGCCCTTACGGCTTAAAAATATTGAGTTCCGACAGAGTCGCCACGAAAAAAATTTAAGGGCCCGATTGGTAAGATCATGACTTGGGATAAGGTATAGGACTTGAAAACAGCTTAAGATTTGGGTAAGGGAACGAGCTGACACACTTATTTAATTTAGAAAGATTATCATGTTCGGTATCAAGACAAAGATCGTTTCGTGCAAGAAAATCTAATCTGATACTATGTTTAGATGGTTTGACATGCATTTTAGAACATCAAGTTTGCTATATTGTACATGATCACTTTGCTTTAAGTTAAATTAAGGAACCTAGTCCGGTTGTCCAAGATTTATCTTGTTAAGTGGGATTGGAACTTTGTATATTGTTGATTTAGCATGTTGGGTGATGAAAGCATAACAAATAAAGCAAAGCATCAAAAATAGAAATAAATTAAGGGCACAATAAGTAAAGTTATACACCACCTAGAATGGACTAGGTGTAACCAAATTGAATGAATAAAAAGGTGCAAAAGTGAAGGGTGCAATCAAGCAATTAATAAGTAATGTAAATATTAAATAACCGAATTGCAATACTAGAAATTGAAGGTGAAATGTTGGAAATCCAAACAAGAAACACTTGTCAGGGATGACTTGGTTTGGCATCTCCAATATTTTTTTTTATATTTTTTTTTACATAGGCTCATTTTTGACAGGTTAAAGTCGTAT